>NC_141166.1:93950000-95200000 GCF_055505025.1 Bos grunniens | reverse complement strand
TTAGTTGTTTAGTCGTGACTGACTCTGTACGACTCCATGGACAGTAGCCTGCCAGGCTTCTCTGTCCACTGGAATCCTGGAGTTGACATTATCTTCAATGCACAAGACCTCAGATGAGGAAAATTAAAATAATTAAAATAAAATTATTAAAATAATTTTCTCAGATGAGGAAAATAATATATTAAAATATATATTAGTCTAGTTCCATAACCCCACTCCAGTGCTCTTGCTTGGAAAATCCCATGGATGGAGGAGCCTGGTAGGCTGCAGTCCAGGGGGTCGCTAGGAGTTGGGCACAACTGAGCGACTTCTTTCACTTTTCACTTTCATGCATTGGAGAAGGAAATGGCAACCCACTCCAGTATTCTTGCCTGGAGAATCCCAGGGACGGGGGAGCCTGGTGGGCTGCCGTCTCTGGGGTCGCACAGAGTCAGACACGACTGAAGCGACTTAGCAGCAGCAGCAGCAGCATAGACAAAGAGTATATTAGATTAATGCACTGTGAATCCACTCCTGATTTTTCTGTATTTAATACAATAAATATTTTTGAAATGAAAATTTAATTAGTCATTGGTTTTTGGTGGTTTGTGATATTTTGTATTATTTTTTTGTTTGTTTGTTGGATACTCCAGTAGCATGTGCTGAAACCATCTGAGAATTCTTTGAAATTTCTTCTTTGGCATTCAAGCTCAGGCAGTTTTCGTATTTCCTGTATTTTTGCTAAGACCATAACAACTTTCAAATACTTCAAATGCTTCTGAAGTATGTCAAATTCAGTTTTAGTGACATAGCTGTATTTTTGAAAACTTGTCATTGACTCTTTGATAGATAACATATGCTTTTTGATTGACAAATCCATAATAAGGGAAACAAATTGTATAAGAGTCCTTGAGTGTTTAAGCTTTTTAGGTTTAAGTAGGAATGCTGTGCAGGGACATTTTATCATATTTTAGTCAGGGCAAGAGGAAAACAAGAGAAGTTAAAATGGAAAATGTGATTGTTAAGTCAAATCTCAGTTGACTTGTGAGGTCACTATCATATCAATTTAATTCAGTGTTTAGCTAGCTCTTAGGAGTCCCAACTTCCTTAGAAGTTTGCTGTAAGCAGTCGATTCACTCACCAGAAAAAAATGCCCCAACATTAAAATTTTACTTATAATTTATAATTAAATAAATTTAAAGTTTGGTAGAACCAATACTGTAAAGCAATTGTCCTTCAATTAAAAATAAATAAATTTAAAAAATAAATGGAAAACTTAGCACAAATTTCATGGATTTTTCTTTTAGTATATTCTTCTTATGTATTTTGAACACAAAGGGTCTTAAAGATGGGAAAAAAATTTAGATATTCCCAGAGACTTCCAGATAAGGGGTGTCTCTACTTTAAAGAGTAAACCTGAAGTGCTCTTGGTAAAATTCTTAGAATTTTAGCAGTTTAAAGCCAAAAGATTAGAAATGTTGGCTAAGAAAATCATACATGATTTTACTAGCCTTTAGAAACTGTACTCCTTGTCATTATAAAGCAGTGCTTGTTTGTGTGTTTGTGTGTTTGTGTGTGGGGCGGTGGGCGGGGGGAGTCAACCTGTAGTCAACCTGATCAAACTGATTAATATTTTCTATTAGAGCCTTTTAAGAAGTGATGAGAGTCAAAGACGTGACATCCTCTACTCTGGAGGTCACTTCTTCCATTTCCCCTACAAACCCCTACCCCAAATTTCTCTTAGCTGCTGAGTACATTTACAGTAAATAAAATACATATGTAGAGCAACTTTATAGGTGTTTCAAATTGTATCAAATGGTGTCACAGATTTTTCTACTTTTTCTTATCTTCTACTTATGTATTTTGAACACAAAGTGTTTTAAGATGGAAAAATAACATGTGAAGGTAGCTTAATTATGATTGTGTTCCTTGAGACATAATTTATGGCATTTCAATTAAAAGTTTAATTGGTATATATTGAGTTCATTCTCCCAGTGATTAAAACTTTAGATATTCTGGCACAGCAATGAAATTCTGATATTAATGCATTATTTTTTAATATAAAATAAATTGATTTTAGTAACTTAACCAAAATCCTAAATGCCTAAGAATCAAATATTAAGGCTAATATTTTACCCTTCACCTACAATTCTGTGTAGCCTAGGTGACAAGTCACAGTGTCTGAAGAGAAGAAGAACTATACAGTTTATGAAATAGAGTGGTTAAAGATTGAGTTTCCCACATCAGTTCTGGGACCAAGCTGATTATTACACTTAGCCTGCCTTAGAAATGATTGCAACCCAACAGAGTATCTTTTCAAATGTTTAAGCTATTGCCTTTTAACTTCATTTTGCTCCCCTCAATGCCTAGCTGGTTTCTTCTGATTTCATGTAGTTTAAATTGAATTTTCATATTCTCCTTCTCTTTTTTGTTTAAATGTGATGTTGTAATAAGACCTTATGAGATGTCAATATCTAATTTTTTTTCCTGGTACAAAATTTAGAACTGATTTTTGTACAGTGAATTTTCATTGCTCAGAAATAATTCAGTGTATGTACTTGATGTTGACAGAAATTCAGCATGTTTTCGTGAAGGTCCAGTAGAAACAGAGTTTATGAAATTTCATAATGAATTTACCTTATAAGGCATTTACATTGTCTCTCTCGCCACATTATGACAAGAAAAGTAACCCCACCCCCAAACTAATTCTGTGACATCATGGCAATTTTTTTTTAAAGCAAACACAATTTGTTTTTCACACTGTTCTGATGTTTAATAACAGTTTGCTGTTATTTATTCTTTTTATGTGCTTTTTAATCAGATACAAATTTTAGTAGGGAAGTAAGCAAACATTCCTAAAAATGAATTATAAACAACTGTTTTAGAATACTAAAAGGATTTTAAAACTTTCAATTCAACAAAGTTAATATTTTTCCCTAATTGAAATAATGGAAAAACATAAGTGTAGACACTTTGATGGCTTAGGGGAGATGGTCTTCAGGCCCCCAGAGTCATGTTCCTTAGCAGCCATTGTTGAGATCTGGTTCCACTACAGTCCTGCATGGTAGGCACCATTTTGTCGTCTTCAGAAGGTTCATCTAGACATTGATTACTGTTAACATGTCTCAAGGTGAGTCTCTGTAAAAGATAACCAATAATCAGTGCAACATGTTTTATGTTAAACTGCACTAGCTCATCAGATTAAATCTACTCTCTAAAATATCTTTTATGATCTTTTGGTATAAGCATTGTGCTGATGTTTGTAAAAGGAGCTGTGCACAGGTGGCTCTGAGTTAATTATTATACAACTTTCATTGTTACGATTTCATCATTGTCTAATACACCTTTATTTGCAGATGGTTAAAGAAATTGGCTGATATTTATCCTGCACTGCCAAGAATTCAGACTCCTTTGCAAAGAACCTATTTGTGAGTTCAGAGTCCAGTTGAAGAGTGCAAATATTAACAGTCTTTTACAGAATCTTAGTTTTCTTAGGCATGTGTTATTTAGTAACCATTTGGCAAACATGCAAAGAGATGTAACTGCTGGGACTCAAAACTTCAAGAAATGTTCCCATTTCAAAATACTGTATAAGCCATAGTGTGTCTGATTGTGAGACATTCATTATAGGTGAGTAATTATCATGGCAACAAAGATCTGTCTTACTTGATAGTGTGATCATCATATTTAGTTTGCCTTTTTAGGGATCTTAAATACCAACATCAAATAAAAATGTGATGGACATATATTTTAAAATATTATATCTATATATTTTCATAATAATATCTATTAATAAGCATCTTCTCAGTACCCAAATGCTAAAATGTAATTCCAATAATTTCATCATGTTAACCAGTCATTACATCTCTTTTGAGTTCATATTTACATTTTTACGTCATAGTTTTGAACTTTTAAGATAAACATTTTAAGTACACAAGGCTTTACATACATAATAATTTATGCACTAATTATATACAATATCATATACTGTTCTGCTCAGTTGGTCTAGAACCATACTATATGAAAAATTCCCCAGCCAGAAGAGGTATGTTTGAATATGGAAGGTGATTTGCAAATGTATCTTGAAAAAAACATGCCAAATACTTTTGTTGCAAATTACCGAAATTAAAGGCAGACAAACACTTTTTTTTGGGGGGGTGGACTCTTGATGGGCTTCCCAATGGTGCTAGTGGTAAACTGGTAGACTGTCAATGCAGGAGACATGAGAGCTGTGGGTTCAATCCCTGGGTCAGGAAGATCCCCTTTCTTTTCGTGAAGAGGGCATGGCAGCCCACTCCAGTATTCTTGCACCGAGAATCCCATGGACAGAGGAGCCTGGTAGGCTACAGTCCATAGGGTCACATAGTCAGACATGACTGAAGCAACTTAGTACGGGCTCTTGATATTATATTGAAAGTTGGAAGATAAAAAATGCAGGGGGCATGCGCACGCACACACACACACACACACACACACACACAAAAGTGGGAGAGAAACACTGCCCAGACATTTACTGTTTGTTTTGGATTAGGACTACAAACACCCTGGACTGCACTGTCCTGAGAAAAGATAGAATGGAAAATAAGCTTGTGGTAAAGGATGCTATAGACAACAAGCAGGAAATTAAAAGAGCAAGGCTATTAGATGTGAAGAAGATTTGAAAACTTTGGCCTTTGTTGTTGCTCTTTTCAATACATGAAGGCCATTTATATTGAAAAACAGACAAAAGAAGAAATGGCCAAAGATAGGCAAGAAGATAGCTGATTTATGCTTATAATATCAGAAATTATGTTGTTGGTTTATGAACCAATAGCCAGATTGAAAAAAGATACAAAACAAAAGCATTGTTTTTAGAAAATTCCAGTTAAAAATCAACAAAATACTTTTCATTTTTGTTACATACCTGAGGTCCTTTGTGTATGTATGTCCTTTTCCAAAAAAGCCACTTACCCTTGTATGCTTCTATTAGATCTTTTAAAAAACATGTATATGACTTTAAGGATTAGATTGAATGTGTATTGTCAACTACACATATAATGATAATTTTTAAAACAGTATTCTTTAAAAAATTTTTTTGAAGGAATTCGTTAGTAGTCAGAAGCCACTGCTGTTAAGATAACAACCAACCAAGGAAAGTATTCTCCTTTTCGGTGTAGTGGGGTAGAAAGATCAGTCATTTTAGGGGTAGATAGCCATAAATGTGAATTTCTGCTCCCCAAGTTACTAGCTATGAAGATTTGGGCAAGCTACTAAATCATTCTGAAGACTTAGATTCCTTCAGATGCTTAGTTATACTTACTATATATAGTAAGTATATAAAATTATACTTACTATATATATATATATATATGTAAATGCTGTTTTCCCTACTGCTTAAAAAATCTGACCTTTAGTCAACTATCTGTGATCTCCTGCCAACCCGATAAGGGTAAAATTGTTAACTATAATATGTTTAAAGGCATAGTTATGGTAAACATGACCTTTGATTGATTTACTGCATCTTCATCTGATAAACTGCATTATAATACCTGACAGGAAGCCAAGCAGTGGGCTTTTCTAAGTGCAAAGTGTACTTTTGCATATTCCCTTGCGTTTTGGGCAGCTGTTAGAGATATTGTCTCTTTTGAGGCATAGGCTATTACACCAGGGTAGTTTTCCACAGCTGCTTGATGTGACTCTCATGCCCTTGCTCAGGACTATCACCTGTGGAGAAGCTTGCTCTCATAGGAGTATATAAACTGCTATGGAACTTTTGCAGAGTCTGAGAACCAATGTGTGGTTTCTGCCCTTGCATTCTGTAAGTTGACTTGTGAGACTAAATAGTTAAATCTGAGAAGACCACTTGATGGGCATTATTGCACTTTCCATTGTTCCTTTGAAAACAAATGAAGATAATCAATGCAAATTGCCTTGTATAAAAGTTCTCTTTGTGCAAAAAGTCCAGACTTTTCCAGCTTTCCAATATATGTTTGGAATGCCCTTGTCTCAAGTGTAAGCCTAATCTAAACAACACCCCTTCTTTCTTCTCCTTTCCTCTCCATGCTTCATTTCCAATCTTGTCACAAATATTCCAAGCTCAATTGTGTCTTCTACTATCAACCTTTTATTATTAATCTGAACCAGACCAACTCCCTGACTTCCTATATGTTCTCATAGGGAAGAATTGGACATTATGATAGGTTTTTTTTACAGTACAGTAATCCCCTTAAAATCAAGAACCAGGACAGGTACATATTTGTACTCTTTACAAGAATGCCATACCAGTTTTTTGACTTAAACTGAATAATGGTTTATATTATTGCCTACTGTGAAGATATTCACAATCACACAAGTCAGAAATGGAAGTACAGTTCTTAAAAGCTTTTATTATTACATCACTTAAGTAACCACAGAAAGTGCTTAGAAATAATTTACTTCATAAAGGTTTTGAAAATTAGTCTTCAACAATGCATTTAAGTTTCCAGTTAAAATAGTAAACTTTAGAAAAGATATGTTATATTTTCACACAATGTATCTGAATAAAGATTAACAAAATTTAATAATTGTAGCCTTCTAAAAACAATGTTTGGCTATGTTAGTTTTTTTATTGTTTTTTTTTCCCCCAGCTGTAATACAAAATCTCTTGTCATATAGACATGGGTATAGTTGGCCTAAAAAGAACTTATATGCTACAATGTAATTCCATCACTTATGCTTATATATATTTGAAATATGGAAAAAACTGGAAAATACCTATTGATAATAAGCAAATACCACTTAATATATGCAGCCACCAAAGTAATGAGCACCTAAAGATGAAGAATAGCTCCATGGAGAAATACCACATAAAAATTTTTAAAACACATTTTAAAGAAGTAAGTTTAGATTCAATACAGAGCATAACACAAACACTAAAATTTTATAAAGTCTGCAATACAAACCTCCAAAATTATTTGAGAAAGTAATCAGTAGAATTCTTAAAAATATTTCTAAAAATTTCCATTCTTGTATAGTTTCTTAGAAGCCATTTTTGCAAAGGGCTATCATTACATATTTCCACAGCGGGCTGTTGGGAGCCATCAGCTACTTTGCTTACTGAGAGACAGGACTGGGTGATTATGTGAAGAAGAGTGTGGGTCTGTTTGACAAAGAAAATAATGAATAATGACAAAAATCAAGTACAAAGGCAGTAATAAATCAGTCATTCTCAGCAATATATAATTTCTACTGGGTAAACACGGAAAGCACACATCACACTAATTGCATTCATGGAACTTTGAGCTACATCCCTTCAGTAGGAGTAACTGGAGATAAGACTGAGAATATGGAGAAAAGCCTGAGATCAAATGGTGAAACATTTGAGAAAAAAGTTTATTTTGGATAGAAAATATTATATGCTTAGCGTTCATCCCAGCAATAAAATGCTCTTAGCATTAAGTGAATTATTTTTCTCTAGGTACTTCAGACAAAACGTTAACCAGAGGAAATTTGAAATCTGAAATAATCCCTTTGAGATAAGTTATTTTTCATTAAAAAAAATACATAAAACATTTAGTGCCTTCATTTGTTTGGAAAAACAAGTATTTTTTTCCTTAGTATTCTGTATAGAAGAGGTACCAATTGTTAATATTTTTTTCTAGTAATTTTAATCACTTTTATGTAATTGAGCTCATCTAGTTAAATAGGCCTCACTTTATATTCTGGGCATCATTTTTAAAATTAAATATTCTAAAAACCTAAAAAATAATTTCTACAAAGGATCTTGCCAAAAATCATTTAACTGTCCATTGGGGATATGCACTTTGGAGCTACTAGGAGGAATGCCGGGATAGACATCTCTGAACATCTCTCTCCACGTGTATCTCATTTCTTGAAATCCCAAGATCAAAAGATATGAACATTTTAATATGTATTAGCAAAATAAAAATTCTATTAAACATCTATAATAATTATTTTGTAATAATAGCAGCAGCTTTATTGTGCTTACTGTATGTCAGAATACTGTATTTGTATTGGTTTAACTGCATCTGCATCAGTACTGTGTTGCCACTATAAACATTTCTTGACATATGGCCAGGATAAAGAATGATATGGATAAAAGAACACATATGAAATGACTTTATATAGTTATTTAATGGTTTTTCATATTTATTTAAAATAACTTCTTTTTCATTTTCATTGGTTAATTTTTATTTTGCCTATGCTCTTTATACAGGACTGTGGATATTTTTATATTGGGTGTACATATTTTCTTTTAAATACTCCTTTTAAGCGTACCAGCCCTTGTCATATTTATTACAAATGCCTCTGACAACTTTAGGAAACTGTCATATTAACTCAGTTTTGAAGGCAATATGACATACAGGCTGACAAGCAGCATACTGCCAAATATCATTTTGCATGGCATTATTTAAAATATTCACTAGAACAGGGAAATATGAACCCTAAGAATATTGTTTTTTGTTTATAATATAGTATTACTTATTCTTTACTGAAGTATGGAAAATTATTTCCTAAAATTTACAAAATTTCAGTCATACTATTTTAAGATACATAAGAAAAGTATTAATTCCTGTCTTTAAACATTATTTTGCTATTTACTACAAGCTGTGTCATGGAGTATTTTCAACTTTACCCCTTTAAAGATTGTAAAGATACAATTAGAGCTGAAAGTCAACTGGACTCAGGCAAGGGAAACAATTTTGGTGACAAAATATGAATCATAAAATTAGGTAATACCTTTGTACCTTTGGATTAAAAAGCACCTAGTAAAAAATTTGATATTTTAATGCACAAATAGAAGTGACTGCATGGTTGATTGAAAACCAGCCATACAGGTGTCAGTTTAAAAGATGCGATACTAAAAGTTTGAAATGAAAATAATTATTGCTATATATAATGATAAAATAAGAATAAACTTGGACTATTATAGATATTTAATTTAATAGCAAAAGCAATAGGATTTCCCCTATTGATCAAGTACAGAATAAAGATTATTTAAATATTAATATAGTAAAGTTCTTATTCAGAATATTAAGTATGATCTCCCAATAAAGTGATCTGTGCACTTGTTAGAATAGAATATGAGTATTAAACAAGTCTGTAAGAGTATTTAACAAGCAAGAACTAAATACTAAACTACTGAAATTCCTATTCACTAATTGTTTCTAATAATATGTAAATCACAGCTATGGGTCAGTAGAACTATGGAAATATAATACATGTCTGATACACACAGCTTTCAAAAAGTAAATCAAGCCACTATTTTTATTAGGAATGCTACTCAGGGAATTGGCTGGGTTGGCAACTATAGATGACTTACCTTGAAATTATATTCCCATTTACCTGCTTTCTGATAAAGGTAAATAAAAGAGGAGTGTTAAAAATCTAAATATAAGCTTCTGTAATTTCAGTAATTATAATCCCACATATTTAACCTACTAAAGAAAATTCCTGATATTGTGACTCTGAGAAACATTTGATACAGATGGATATCAAATTCATAACAAATATTTTCTCAGTCAATTTGCTCAGTCACATGAGACACGAGACTTATTTTTAGCTTCATATTTTGTTTCCTTTTTTTCTTTGTTGCACAGTGTTTGTGGAACATAAGTGTTCTGTTCTAAAATTAGATTCTCACACTGTATGTAGCAGCCTGGATGTTCAAAAAGAAATGTTACTATGTGCACTTATTGCAGTAAAATGTAAATTTCAAATGGATTGGAACACAGTTGCAACAAAATAGGATAATATAAGAAAACCTGAATAAGAGAATGGATGGATGACAGACCTTTATAACAGTAATCTTTAAAATATTTCAAGGAGATGAAATTTAGTCTTTTTTCTTTTAACTTTGTGGCAGTGGGCTTTTGTTACACCAAAGTGTTCAAGTAATTTATTCAAGAGTTCTGGACCAGGTGGGGATCTTTCAGTTGTGCTGATGATGCTTTGGTTGCCCCCAAAATGAACACATCTGGCCAGGTATAAAGTGGTACTGAATTAATTTCATGGTTGTGCTGTTTAAGAAATATTTAATTAAGAAAGTGGGAAACTCTGTATTTCAAATCAAAGTTGGCCAAAGATATGTATTTATTACCAACATGTGCTTTAGTTTAACTCAAATAAAAGGTGAAACAATTAGATATTAATTATATTATGAGTATGTATGGCTAAAATTTGTAAACAGTCAGACCACATTGACAAAATAGTCTTACGACTTACCATTTATCTAAACAGACCATATTTAACTGCAGTACATCTTTCTCATTATTTAGGAAATAAGGAATTCTGTGTGAATACAATTTGGTACCAAAATAATTGATAATATTTAACCATTTCTTTCATTTGTAATACTGTACAGATAGCTTATCAGATCCAGACATGCTGGGACCTGGGACCCTTTGCTGTAGTGCTTGCACCTGGACAGACATTTCCTTGAGCTACAGATTGCTTCTGCTCCTGCTAAGTCATGTCAGTCATGCCCAACTCTGTGCGACCCCATAGACGGCAGCCCACCAGGCTCCGCCATCCCTGGGATTCTCCAGGCAAGAACACTGGAGTGGGTTGCCATTTCTTTCTCCAATGCATGCAAATGAAAAGTGAAAGTGAAGTCGCTCAGTCGTGTCCGACTCAGCGACCCCGTGGACTGAAGCCTACCAGGCTCCTCCGTCCATGGGATTTTCCAGAGCTACAGATTAAGGAACTAAAAATAGAACTGCATACAGGCACAGTTGGGGTAAATAATGAACAAAAAGATACAAAAAGACCAAAAAACAGGGAGCAAAAGCAGGGTACTACCAATGCCCCCTGCATAATACCACCAAAGGGATGGGCAAAACACCTAAGCCACCCCTCTAGCCTGACCCTTGGACACATCCCTATCTTCATCTCATACAAAGATCCCCCCACCAGAGAGCAAGAAAGGAAAACAGTTACTTGTTTTCACTCTCTTCTGTGACCTCCTGGGGGATAGGGGTGAGATTTTTCCTTACATGGGATAAGGGTAAGGGTGTGCTTTTGTTCCAGGCTGTACAGAGGTGGCCGTTGCGTTTGTGGTCCATAATTTGCCCCAGCTATGAATGCGTGCAGTTGTTTCTAGTCCCTTACAGTTTCTTTGTAATTTGTAGCTGGAGGAGACATTTGTCTAGGTGCAATCATTATTACACCACTGCAGCAAAGGGTCTCGGGTCCCGGCCTGTGTCAAGAACATCAGTCAGGAAGCAGTGGAGTGTAGTGGAAAGATGGCTAAATTTAGTGCCAGAAACTTGTGCTGTACACATTTAGGTAAGGAATTTAAACCACATTAAGCTTTGTTTTATTGATGTGAAAAATACAAATAATAATAATATTATCTTTTACGACTATTGTAAGAATTGCATGAGACAATAGATAAAATTCAGTTCAGTTCGGTTCAGTCACTCAAAACGTGTCTGACTCTTTGAGACCCCATGAATCGCAGCACAGGCCTCCCTGTCCATCACCAACTGCCAGAGTTCACTCAGATTCACGTCCATCAAGTCAGTGATGCAATCCAGCCATCTCATCCTCTGTCGTCCCCTTCTCCTCCTGCCCCCAATCCCTCCCAGCATCAGAGTCTTTTCCAATGAGTCAACTCTTCGCATGAGGTGGCCAAAGTGCTGGAGTTTCAGCTTTAGCATCATTCCTTCAAAGAACACCCAGGGCTGATCTCCTTTAGCATGGACTGGTTGGATCTCCTTGCAGTCCGAGGGACTCTCAAAAGTCTTCTCCAACACCACAGTTCAAAAGCATCAATTCTTCGGCGCTCAGCTTTCTTCACAGTCCAACTCTCGCATCCATACATGACCACTGGAAAAACCATAGCCTTGACTAGACGGACCTTTGTTGGCAAAGTAATGTCTCTGCTTTTGAATATGCTATCTAGGTTGGTCATAACTTTTCTTCCAAGGAGTAAGCGTCTTTTGATTTCATGGCTGCAGTCACCATCTTCAGTGATTTTGGAGACCAGAAAAATAAAGTCTGACACTGTTTCCACTGTTTCCCCATCTGTTTGCCATGAAGTGATGGGACAAGATGCCATGATCTTCATTTTCTGAATGTTGAGCTGTAAGCCAACTTTTTCACTCTCCTCTTTCACCTTCATCAAGAGGCTTTTTAGTTCCTCTTCACTTTCTGCCATAAGGGTGGTGTCATCTGCATATCTGAGGGTATTGATATTTCTCCCGGCAATCTTGATTCCAGCTTGGGCTTCTTCCAGCCCAGCATTTCTCATGATGTACTCTGCATATAAGTTAAATAAGCAGGGTGACAATATACAGCCTTGACATACTCCTTTTCCTATTTAAAAACAATCTGTTGTTCCATGTCCAGTTCTAACTGTTGCTTCCTGCCCTGCATACAGGTTTCTCAAGAGGCAGGTCCAGTGGTCTGGTATTCCCATCTCTTTCAGAATTTTCCACAGTTTATTGTGATCCACACAGTGAAAGGCTTTGGCATAGTCAATAAAGCAGATGTTTTTCTGGAACTCTCATGCTTTTTCGATGATCCAGCGGATGTTGGCAGTTTGATCTCTGGTTCCTTTGCCTTTTCTAAAACCAGCTTGAACATCTGGAATTCATGGTTCACATATTGCTCAAGCCTGGCTTGGAGAATTTTGAGCATTACTTTACTAGCATGTGAGATGAGTGCAATTGTGCGGTAGTTTGAGCATTTTTTGGCATTGCCTTTCTTTGGGATTGGAATGAAAACTGACCTTTTCCAGTCCTATGGCCACTGCTGAGTTTTCCAAATTTGCTGGCATATTGAGTGCAGCATTTTCACAGCATCATCTTTCAGGATTTGAGATAGCTCAACTGTATTTCCATCACCGCCACCAGCTTTGTTTGTAGTGATGCTTTTTAAGGCCCACTTGACTTCACATTCCAGGATGTCTGGCCCTAGGTGAGTGTGAGTGATCACACCATCGTGATTTTCTGGGTCATGAAGATCTTTTTTGTACAGTTCTTCTGTGTATTCTTGCCACCTCTTCTTAATATCTTCTGCTTCTGTTAGGTCCATACCATTTCTGTCCTTTATTTAGCCCATCTTTGTATGAAATGTTCCCTTGTTCTAGTCTTTCCCATTCTATTGTTTTCCTCTATTTCTTTGCATTGATAGCTGAGGAAGGCTTTCTTATCTCTCCTTGCTATTCTTTGGACCTCTGGTTTCAAATGGGTATATCTTTCCTTTTTTCCTTTGCTTTTTGCTTTTCTTCTTTTCACAGCTATTTGTAAGGCCTCCTCAGACAGCCATTTTGCTTTTTTTGCATTTCTTTTTCTTGGGGATGATCTTTATTCCTGTCTCCTGTACAATGTCACGAACCTCTGTCAATAGTTCATCAGGCACTCTATCAGATCTAGTCCCTTAAATCTATTTCTCACTTCCACTGTATAATCATAGGGGATTTGATTTATGTCATACCTGAATGGTCTAGTGGTTTTCCTCACTTTCTTCAATTTAAGTCTGAATTTGGCAATAAGGAGTTCATGATCTGAGCCACAGTCAACTCCCAGTCTTGTTTTTGCTGACTATATAGAGCATCTCCATCTTTTGCTGCAAAGAATATAATCATTCTGATTTTGGTGTTGACCATCTGGTGATGTCCATGTGTAGAGTCTTCTCTTGTGCTGTTGGAAGAGGGTATTTGGTATGACCAGTGCATTCTCTTGGCAGAAGTCTATTAGCCTTTGCCCTGCTTCATTCCATACTCCAAGGCCAAATTTGCCTGTTACTCCAGGTGTTTCTTGACTTCCTACTTTTGCACTCCAGTCCCCTATAATGAAATGGATATCTCTTTGGGGTGTTAGTTCTAGAAGGTCTTGGGGGTCTTCATAGAACCATTCAACTTCAGCTTCTTCAGCATTACTGGTTGAGGCATAGGCTTGGATTACTGTGATATTGAATGGTTTGCCTTGGAAACAAAGAGAGATCATTCTGTCGTTCTTGGGATTGCATCCAAGTACTGCATTTTGGACTCTCTTGTTGACCATGTTGGCTATTCCATTTCTTCTAAGGGATTCCTGCCCACAGTAGTAGATATAATGGTCATCTGATTTAAATTCACCCATTCCAGTCCATTTTGGTTCCCTGATACCTAGAATGTCTATGTTCACTCTTGCCATCTCCTGTTTGACCACTTCCAATTTGCCTTGACTCATGGACCTGCCATTCCAGGTTCCTAGGCAATATTGGTCTTTATAGCATCAGACCTTGCTTCTTTCACCAGTCCCATTCACAGCTGGGTGTTGTTTGTGCTTTGGCTCCATCCCTTCATTCTTTCTGGAGTTATTTCTCCACTGATTTCCAGTAGCATATTGGGCACTGACCGACCTGGGGTATTCATCTTTCAGTGTCCTATCTTTCTGCCTTTTCATACTGTTCATGGGGTTCTCTAGGCAAGAATACTGAAGTGGTTTGCCATTCCCTTCTCCAGTGGACCACATTGTTTGTATAATTATTCTATTTTCATGTGTCTCCTCTACATTATGTTTTCTACATTTTTTAATTTGGCAAAAGAATTTGTATTATTGAAAATTTTACAGTTAGAGAAGTTGAACATCATAATTTTGAAAACTAACAGTAAATTAAGCTATGAATATAATTATTAAGATGAGTGAATTACATTTCACAATACTTATGGCGTATTATAAGCTTTATCATGTGTCTTTCATATTACAGTGCTCTAAAAATACTACAGTAGAATAACTACTAGGTATTCAAAATAGTAAATTTCTAAGAAAACTATATCTTAGCTGAAGCTACCTAATTTTTTTTAACCTTTCCTTCAAAATCCCTAAATGCCTCAATAATCTTGCTACTGGCTGATAAATATATAAACAAGCCTGCTGCTGCTGCTGCTGCTAAGTCGCTTCAGTCGTGTCTGACTCTGTGCAACCCCATAGACGTCTGGCAGCCCACCAGGCCCCGCCGTCCCTGGGATTCTCCAGGCAAGAACACTGGAGTGGGTTGCCATTTCCTCCTCCAATGCATGAAAGTGGAAAGTGAAAGTGAAGTCGCTCAGTCATGTCTGACTCTTAGCGACCCATGGACTGCAGCCCACCAGGCTCCTCCGCCCATGGGTTTTTCCAGGCAAGAGTACTGGAGTGGGGTGCCATTGCCTTCTCCGATAAACAAGTATACACAATTGTAAACAATAGTTATTTTAGATATGAAGGAATTTGAATTATGACTTTAGAAGCCTTGTTACTCAAAAATTACAGAAAGTTTGAAGATTTAATGTGGTATTGTGAAATTCTATACTCATTCATCTCACAAAAAAATATATATATTCATTTCCCCCTTAATATATGCTAGAAGTTGGTTTTTTAGCACAAACCCCATAAAATCCTAGTTTCCTAGTAAAAACTAAGGAACAACAAAAGCTTTTATTTTAAAACTTGCAGCGTCTCTCCTTTATTTGTACTTTTAATCTGTATTTTTTCTTGTTGAAGAGGTTAGAGGCTCAGGGTCCAGAATTATCCACGTCCATTATTGGAGTACATACCATCAATCCCCACCCAATCTTGAAGGTTGGTGATGGATGGTAACAGTTGAAGAGAAAAACTTGGTGGTCAGACAGAGAAGATGAATAACATATTAGGAAGACAAAAGAATCCAAGTGGAACACACTGGTGAAATATAAGAAGGATTCAAGGTGTCTGTCTTTAATAATGTTCCAGAAGAAAAATATTTGATGTGTAAGGAGCTTGATAATTTTGTATAAATTTTAGAGCCTAATATCAAATCTACATAACTAGTTTCAAATCACATCAGAATTCATTGTTTTCCTGATATTCCACTTAAGAAACTACAACATCTTACAAATTAAATTGTCATTCAAAAAGTGTTTAAAAAGAAGACCTTGTTAAAATATCAACAATACCAACAATCTGTAGTTTGCTTTTTAAAATGTTACTCCTGCAGAGCAGTACAGGCTTGCATAGAACACTGCATTTGTGAAATTCATTCACCTCTCTTGTATTATTTATCTTGTAAGAATAAAATTTACTTATCTTTAAATAAGTCACCAACCATTTAATGATGTGGGAAATGTAGCAGAGGTAACCAGTTAATTTTGCTAAGCAAAGAGAACTGAAGGAAATGCAGCTGTTTCCATTCCAGCTTCCTTATGCAGAGGAAAATATTTCTTTTTTATTAGCTCCATCTGATGGTTGATCTGGTTTTTACACACTGCCTGGCTATAAATTCCCAACAGTAATTTTATTGTTTTCTGTCCCTCTCTTCTATTATGAAAATGTGCTATCTTGTAAATTGCTCCTTAGCTGAGAATGTACATAATTTATTGAATTCTGCAAATATTTACTAATATAAAGAATATTCATGCTAATCTTGTAGCTTTTTTCTTTTTCCTTTAAGTTGAGAAGCATAAATATCACAGATTACATTAGTGTAAAAGCTAACATTTGAAAATATTATTGATATTGTCCTGTATGCACATCTTCGTAGAGGACACGCAAACCTCTTAGAGGGGCATGGCCCATCCATTACCTAATTTATGTTGAGCATGTTTGTGGTGATAACAAATTTTAAGCACATAAAAATGGCTATTTTCCTCATTCATATTTTATACTAATGGCGTAGTTCTGTAAAAACCTGTTTGTGTGATATACCATCCTAATGTTTTCAGCTGTGAACATGAGTGCTTGCAAGTGCAGTTCTTTCAATGCCGAGAAAGTTAGCTTGAAGGATCACTATTTGAAATACATGACTGAGTCTAGCATTAAATAAGAAGTTAAGAAAATACTGTACCTCAGCATCATACTCCCATAACTGATTTCCTCTCATATGGTGGCATTTTAACATGATGACAGGTCCATTGAGTCTAGAAACATCTAAGCACAAGTCATCGGTTCGGATTTCTTTGTCAGCAGTATAAGAAAATACCTGCAAATATAAAAGGCAGCTAATAAAATAATACCTCTTTTAAAAAATGTTGCAGTATAGCAAGATTTATCTGTGGAAGCTTTCATATCATATAAACTTGTGTTTTCAAATGATCTCTGCTATGTGATCTTGAGAAAGCTAGTTCATCTCTCTGTGTTCTTTTCCTCAAATACAAAATAGGTACCATGTCATGTGTTTTTTAAGGTTTTTATGAACTCTCAGTTTAACAAACTAAATTATTGTTATTTTTGTAATTCTGACTTGTTTTATTTTTTCCCTTTTATTTTTGTAAAATTGAATAGTTGATTTACAATGTTGTGTTAGTTTCAGGTGTACAGCACAGTGGTGTGTGTGTGTGTATATTCTTTCCCATTATAGGTTATGACATATTGAGTATTATTTCCTAGTAGGTCTGTCTTGATTATCTCTTTTGTATATAGTAGTGTATATGTTAACCCAGACTCCTAATTTATCCCTCTTTCCCACCCCATCTCTTTCGTCTTTGTTAACAGAAGTTTGTTTTCTATGTCTGTGAGTCTGTTTTTGTTTTGGTCATTTGTATCATGTTTTAGATTCCACGTTATAAGTGATGTACATGTTAATTGTTTGTCTGGCTTCCTTTGTGGCTCAGCTGGTAAGAATCTGCCTGCAATGCAGGAGACCTGGATTTGATTCCTGTGTTGGGAAGATCCCCTGGAGGAAGGAAAGGCTACTCACTCCTGTATTCTGGCCTGGAGAATCCCATGGACTGTGTATAGTCCATGGGGTCACAAAGAGTCAGACACGACCGAGCGACTTTCATTTTTGTCTGACTTACTTCACTTAGTATGATGATCTCTGGGTCCATTCATGTTGCTGCAGATGACATTATTTCATTCTTTTTTTATGACCGAGTAATATTCCCCTGTATATATTCATATACTGCATCCTCTTTATCCATTCCTCTGTCAGTGGACATTTAGGCTGCTTCCAAGTCTTGGCTGTTGTAAATAGTGCTGCAGTGAACACTGGGGTGCATGTGTCTTTTCCAGTAGAGTTTTCATCTTTTCTGGATATGTGTCCAGGAGTGGGACTGCTGGATCATGTGATAGCTCTACTTTTAGGTTTTAAAGGAGCTTCCATACTGTTCTCCATAGTGGTAGTATCCATTTACATTCCCATCAGCAGTGTATGAGGGTTCCTTTTTCTCCACCGTCTGTCCAGCACGCACTTTTCAAAAACTTTTCAAGTTTTTGATGATGGCCATTCTGACTAGTGTAAGGTGATATACCTCATTGTAGTTTTGATTTGCATTTGTCTCATGATTATGCATCTTTGCATGTGCCCTTTCGGAGAAGGTAATGGCACCCCACTCCAGTACTCTTGCCTGGAAAATCCCATGGATGGAGGAGCCTGGTAGGCTGCAGTCCATGGGGTCGCTAAGAGTCGGACACGACTGAGTGACTTCTTTCACTTTTCACTTTCATGCATTGGAGAAGGACGTGGCAACCTACTCCAGCGTTCTTGCCTGGAGAATCCCAGGGACGGGGGAGCCTGGTGGGCTGCCGTCTATGGGGTGGCACAGAGGCGGACATGACTTAAGTGACTTAGCAGCAGCAGCATGTGCCCTTTGGCCATGTGAATGTCTTCTTTGGAGAAATATCTATTTAGATCTTCTACCCATTTTTTGATTGGACTGTTTCTTTTTTTGATATTGAGCTATAAGAACTGTTTACATATTTTAGGAATTAATCTCTTGTTGGTCTCATCGTATGCAAATATTTTCTCCCATTCTATAGGTTGTCTTTTTGTTTTATGATTTCCTTTGATGTGCAAAAGTTTTTTAAGTTTAACTAGGTCCCATTTGTTTATGGATTCAAAAAGGTATTGCTGTGATTTATGTGCTCTGCCTATGTTTTCCTCTAAAGTTTTATAGTACCCAGTTTTAACATTTCCGTGTTTAATCCATTTTGAGTTTAATTTTGTGTGTGGTGTTAGATAATGTTAACTATACCTTATTATTTGTTTGCATTTGTTTTCCTGCACTGTATTTGCCTTATAAAGCTTATACAACAGGCTCAATAAAGTTTGTAAACTACATGGAGCTCCATAAAGGGCAGTCCTTGTTCCACTACCATATGACCAATTCCCGAAGTCTAGGGACAATGATGTTTTTTCATCAATTTCCTTTCCATAACGCAAGTACATCACATATATGTATGTGTTTAGTCACCAAGTCGTGTCCAACTCTACGTGACCCCATGGACTTCATGTCACATACATTTCCCTGTATATCACAAACATTTTATTAAGTATTGTCAGTGGATTTCTGAAGGTTGTAGAATTAGCTCTAGAGATTTCTGTAAAGGCAGGGTCTGTGTTTATGTTTTTAATGTGGTTTTGGCTGGGCTTGACTATAATTCTTCTCAAAATATCTAAGAAATGTCAAGGCAGATGGTAGACTCATTGTTAACTAATTGAAAATGATATTATAATAATGCATATTATTTTGTTCCTAGTGTGAACTATTATAACATTGATTATTAAAGTTTCATGAGGGTTATTAAGTACATAATTATAAAAGTTTTCTTCTGTTATGATAAGCATGCTTCAGTATTCTGTGGGTATTTATTTATTTATTTTTTTGCAAAGAGGGAGTATGAGGAGAAAGTTCATTTCAAGGTCTTTTCATTTCCCAAAGCAATGTGATGAAATGTAAGGAAGTCAGCTCTACAGATCACTTATAAACTGAGTCCTAGTCTGTAAATTGACTAAGTTAGTCTTGAAATGGTTACCTCTACAGAACTGCTACTCAGGGCTTCTAGGAAAGTCACAAGTACTGATAAGAGGAAGATGTAAAGTCAGTGATGGAATCCAAGTACCCTCTTAAATAAGCCAACATCTTAAAAGGAAAAATTTCACAAAGGTTGTACATTCTGTTTAATAATATAAAAACTTGGGCCATATATACAGTTCATTTACTTGAACAATATGTTATATTATAGATTTTATGTGTTAAATTCAGAAAAAAATTTCCTTTCTTTGAAGTGTCATGTATATGTGTATACTTTTTAAAGTTTATCCTTTTCATTGGAAAATAAGCAACTAAAAGAACAAATGAAACACACATGGGAGAAGTATTTTCCCAAATATGATTAGTATTTTTACTATAGTTACAAACATATTAAATAAATGAGTCTGGTAGTAGACATTTCTAGAGGGTAATTTCTAGAGAAATATCTTTCGCCCACTACAGGATTGTTTCAATGCAAAGGGTAATTTTCCACTTTGAAGCTGCTTTATTTTAGTTGTATACAGATGGTAATGTAAATGGAAACACCAAAGCATCCATATTCACCATGAATTTTGCATAATGAGCATAATCACAGCCTGAGGAACAATTCTCCTTGGGTCTCTCATGATAGTTTGGAAATTTTATTGAAAGTTCTAGAGAGAAATCTGCAAAACTCTCTTTGTTCCTCAATTCTAATTTTGATTCATTTTGGTCAATTAATAGATATGTAATTTACATTGCAATTAAGAAATATATCTATAGAATACTATCTGACCCTGTATGATAAATTTATCTTTCTTTGGATTTGCAATTGAAAAAAAAAATAATTAACTGATTCATGTACAAGCCAATGCAATTGCTGGCAAACACTGCAAGTTAGAAACAGCAAGCAGTGACTCTCCCTTGAAGGTTTCTGAAAGAATATGCCCCTTCTGACACCTTGATTTCAGATTCCCAGCCTCAAACACTGTGAATCAATGAATTTTTGTTGTTTAAGCCATCTAAGTTTGTGATGGTTTGCTATAGCAGTTTGAGGAAACTGGTACACTTCCTAATTCCTAATGCTGGTGGAAGTCTTTAAAAGTAATGTGATTAGTTTTCCAAATTGTCATTGCAAATTTTGGGTATGAAAGTTAGACTTTAGGTTTCACATCTATTGTATCTTGATTTCTAGGCTTAAAATTGTAATATCCAGTTATACTTTCAAAAAGCATGAGCGTATTTTCATAATCATTTTTCTACTTAAATATTAATTTTGTAAAATGGTTCTTTACTGTGACTAGATGATTTTCTTTTATGTATACTTTATTGAGATTAGATTAATTTCTGTCTTTGAATTGATGCACTCAAATGAGTTTAGAAATAACTCACAACATATAAAAGATGATAGCAAAGTCCATTCTCAGTTCCTTTTAATCTTAATATTTTTCCAGAAAAGGTAAACTTTTTCATTATATCACACATGCATGCAGTTTGTTTTGGATTGTTCTTTTTGGAAAGTATGATCAAAGGCATTTTATGATTCATCAAATATCTAAAATTATAACAACATGTAAACATTTTTTTAAGGATTGTGTAATAATTGCCTAAAATAGTCTACAGTAAATTAGTTTTAGTTCACACAATGGAAAGAATGTCTATATATATATATATATATTTTAAATTATATCTTGCCTAAAACCCTAATATTGTATAGCTACTTCCTACAAACAACTCATTTATTTATCCCTTTGAAAGACTGTAAATAGTATAAGTAGCCTTTCACAAAACGTTGTGGAACAGTCCAAGTTTGCAAACCAAGGACACTGTGTTCTGTGTTACTGGGACCTGGACCACTTCTTTGGCAAGAGATTTGGGGACTAAACGCCCTCTGCTGGCTTTATCTTGGGATAGGATTTCTTTCCCTTAATCCTTAAAGAAACAGTTGGCCAAAAAATGTGTTTATCAAAAGGCTCACATGTGTATTTGATTCAGATTTATTAAATATATTGGTTGTTATTTTCCTAGATTTAGTTTTGAATTTATAAAATACTTTTCCAGATGAGTTCCTCAGGACAACATTTACTGTAAAAGTTCACAGTTTAAAGACACTCTGTCACATTATGGTAACTGCTTCACTTTCTATATGAAGAAACTGAGGTCCAATAAGGAGCTTCCCTGGTAGCTCAGCTGGTAAAGAATCCATCTGCAATGCAGGAGATCATGGCTCGATTCCTGGGTCGGGAAGATCACCTGGAGAAAGCATAGGCTACAGATTCCTGTATTCTTGGACTTCCCTGGTGGCTCAGTCAGTAAAGAATCTGCCTGCAATGCAGGAGACCTAAGTTTGATCCCTGGGTTGGGAAGATCCCCTGGAGGAGGGCATGGCAACCGACTCGAGTATTCTTGCCTGGAGAATCCCCATGGATAGAGGAGCCTGGCAGGCTACAGTTCATGGGGTCGCAAAGAGTTGAACACAACTGAGTGACTGGACACACACACACACACACACACACACAGAGGAAGTCAATAAAGTTACAGGGTTTGCACAATTTGCCAAAGCTTCTTAGTGACAGAGGTCTCTCTGGACCCCAGGCTTATTGCTGCTATTCTTTTACTTGACTATACTGCCCTTTATATACCAATTTTAGAGCTTTGGGGCCTCTGGGAATCTATTTAGGTATTTGAAATACAGACAATTCAAGGAATCTGTTAACAGCCATCCAGAAGGGCAAATTATGAGAAAGTAAACATAATTTTTTTTCCCCTCTCATTCTGTAAAAATGTAGCCCGGGAAATAACAAAAGAAAATTGTTTAGCAATAAAAATTCAACATATAACAATGTGTGTGTGTGTTTTGATGTGATCCATTTTAAAGTCTTTATTGAATTTGCTACATTATTGGTTCTGTTGTTTTATGTGTTGTTTTTTTTTTTTTTTTTTTGGCTGTGAGGCATGTGGGATCTTAGCTTGCCAACCAGGATCGAATCACATCCCCTGCAGTGTAAGGCAAAGCGCTGGACTACCCGGGAAGTCCCTAGCAGCGTGGTTTATTTTTTAACATGTTCTCTCTTACTGTATGTCACATCTTCCTGATCCTAGCATGGAGAATGCATGGGTGGAATTGAATTTATCAATGGAGATGCCAAGCAAAGAGGCTTTTGCTTTCAGATGAAAGATTTTTTCTGTCTTAATTTCAGACTCTATTTATAGCCTGTTAGCTCAGTGATTTGTGCAGAGGAGGTTAAGGAGATGTAGGTAGCTCCTAGCTGCGTACTCTTATCTTACATGCCTACATGATATCTATGGTCTTTTACAGTTTTAATGCTCTAAAAGACTGCTGTTAAAAACATGAGCTGGGTGTGTATCTCAAGTTCGGTATTACCAGTCTCTCCTCAATATCACTTCTGAAGGCTTAACTCTTTCCTCTTTGACTTCAATATAACTGTATATAACAATTTGGTAGTTGCTTATTTGTGCTCAGCAAGTCACCTCATTCTTGCATTCCTGACCTGGTATATGCTGATTGTATTATTAGACTATCCATTCCACTTTTCCAGGAAAAGACCACTCCCTTAAAATCTTAGTACATTCTTCACTTTCTTAATATAGCAGGACAGCATAACACCGTGGTCTTTAGAAAATGACAAAGACCCGAGTCTGACCTTCCTCCATATTCTTCAAGAAAATTAGACATACCAAGGGAATATTTCATGCAAAGATGGACACAATAAAGGACAGAGACAGTATGAACTGAACAGAGGCAGATGATACTAAGAAGAGGTGGCAAGAATGGACAGAAGAATTATACAAAAAAATACCTTAATGACCCAGATAACTAAAATGGTGTAGTCACTCATGTAGAGCTAGACATCCAGGAGTGCAAAGTCAAGTGGGTTTAGAAAGCATTACTACAGACAAAGCTAGTGGAGGTGAGGGAATTCCAGCCGAGCTATTTCAGACCCTAAAAGATGGTGCTATTAAAGTGCTGCACTCAGTGTACCAGCAAATTTGCAAAACTCAGCAGTGGCCACAGGACTAGAAAAGGTCAGTTTTCATTCCAGTGCAAAGAAGGGCAATGCCAAAGAATGTTCAAACTGCTGCACAGTTGTACTCATTTCACATGCCAGAAAAATAATGCTCAAAATCCTTCAAGCTACATATCAACAGTATGTGAACCAAAAACTTTCAGATTTATAAGATGGATTTAGATAAGGCAGAGGAACCAGAGATCAAATTGCCAGTATCCGTTGGGTCATAGAAAAAGCAAGAGAATTACAGAAAAATACCTACATCTGTTTCACTGACTACTCTATTGACTTTGAGTGGATCACAACAAACTGTGGAAAATTCTTAAAGAGATGGGAATACCAGACCACCTTAGCTGCCTCCTGAGAAACCTGTATGCTGGCCAAGAAGCAACAGTTAGAACCGGACATGGAACAACAGACTGGTTCCAAATTGAGAAAGGAGTACATCAAGGCTGTGTATTGTCAACTGGCTTATTTAACTTACATGCAGTGTACATCATGCAAAATGCTGAGCTGGATGAATCACAAACTGGATTCAAGATTGCCGGGAGACGTATCAATAACCTCAGATATGCAGATGACACCACCCTTATGGCAGAAAGTGAAGAGGAACTTTTCACATCAAGTGAAAGAGTCTCTTGATGAAGGTGAAAGAGGAGAGTGATAAATCTGGCTCAAAACTCAACATTCAAAAAACTTAGATCATGGCATCTGGTCCCATCACTTTATGGCAAATAGATGAGGAAAATATGGAAACAGTGACAGACTTTATTTTCTTGGGCTTCAAAATCACTGTGGATGGTGACTGCAGCCATGAAATTAAAAAAATGCTTGCTCCTTGGAAGAAGAGCTATGACAAAACTAGACAGCATATTAAGAAGCAGAAACATTGTTGCTTTGCTGACAAAGGCCCATAGAGGCAAAGCTATGGTCTTTCCAGTAGTCACAAATGTGAGTTGGACCATTAAGAAACCTGAGCACTGAAGAATTGATGCTTTTGAATTGTGGTGTTGGAGAAGACTCTTGAGAATCCCTTGGACTGCAAGATCAAATCAGTCAGTCCTAGAGAAATCAACCCTGAATATTTATTGGAAGGACCAATGCTGAAGCTGAAGCTCCAACACTTTGGCCACCTGATGCAAAGAACTGACTCATCAGCAAAGACCCTGATGCTGGGAAAGATTGAAGGCAAGAGGAGAAGGGGACGACAGAGTACAAGATGGTTGGATGGCACCATCAACTAAATGGACATGATTTTGAGCAAACTCCAGGATATGGTGAACAGCAGGGAGGCTTGGTGTTCTGCAGACCATGGGGTAGCAAAGAGTTGGACAGGACTGAGCAGCTGAACAACAACAACAAAGAATTACTGTGAATCTTTGACAAAATCTTAGCTTCCTTATCTGGAAAAAGGGATAAAAAAGGGATATTTCTTGGGCTTTTTCAAAGGTTGAGTGCAGTAATTCATCTAAACTCTAAATACAGTACTAAATCCAGGTGATATCTCAGTATTAGTTATTATCTGTGCAAAATCCAGGCATATTATTTACATTTGATTACATTTGTCTCATCTTTATTTTTTAAACCTTGCTTTCCCAATAGTAATACTAGAGATATATTTTGAATACCTGTGGAAACAATTCTAAGAGAAGAGTATGTGTCCAGTAATTACTTGCTGAATAAATGAAAGCAGTTTGTCTTTAGAGTTCTCTAGTCCACTCTGTGGAAAACAGAGCAAGAGATTAAGGTAATATAATAAGCAGAATGCACTAATACAATAAGAAAATGTGACTGATGTTTCTGTTTTCTTTCTACTTCATAGTTTCCTGGTGTTAAAGTTTATGTATGTTTAATACTTTACTCTGCCTTGAAGGCTTTTAAAGGACATCTACAATCAGGATTCTATACTCAAATATTATCCAAATATATACTCATATTCTATTATTGTAATATTGAATATAAATTGCAAATTTAAGCCTAAGAGGAATCCTTCCAAAAGATACAATAGATAATACTTGAAGTGCAGAGACTGTGTTCTATGTGATTATGGTAGATTCTTGTCCCATGGTATACATGCCCTGTATAACACCCTTTATATATTTACCTTTATAACACTGACTTAAATGTCAGTGAGACTGTGTTTATGATAAGAAAGTCACTTCATAATTACATTAGACTTTGTCTTTGCAGTCTGACAAAGATGAGATCTCAGACCTCTAACTTCAAGGAACTGAAATCTGCCAGTTATCAGGAATGTTGGAAGAGGAACTGGAGCCTTCAGTAAGATCACTGCTCTGGCCAACACCTTTAGTTCAGTCCTGTGAGGCTCTCAGCAGAGAACCCAGCCATGCTGCACCTGAATTTCTGTCCTGTGGCACTGTGAGGTAATACTTTTGTGTTGTTGTAATCCACTTAATTTGTAGTAATTTGTTATGCAACAGTAGAATATGAAGAGAGTGACCATCAAGGTAAAGGAAATACATGAAAAAACTAAATTCCTATCACCATGAGGAACTCTTTTCTCCTGTGCTATGTCTGTATTATTTATTCATTCAGTAATTAATCCATCTATTTATTCAACTAATACTTTTGAGAATGTTAAAGGTTTCAGGCTTTATCCGAATTATACAGGCCCTTCATGAAACTTTGAATTTGATACACAGACATACAAGTGAGAGCCAAGATTTCTTGAAGAGTTTCCTTCACTCTTCCTACCTACTTGAGCTCTGTTCTTGGTTTTTTCATTGTATTTTCTGTAACAAATTAGCTGTGTGAATTCTTGGATGGGATTATCTTCAGTTATGGGCTGCTGCTGCTGCTAAGTCACTTCAGTCGTGTCCGACTCTGTGCGACCCCATAGACGTCTGGCAGCCCACCAGGCTCCCCTGTCCCTGGGATTCTCCAGGCAAGAACACTGGAGTGGGTTGCCATTTCCTTCTCCAGTGCATGAAAGTGGAAAGTGAAAGTGAAGTCGCTCAGTCATGTCTGACTCTCAGCGACCCCATGGACTTCAGCCTACCAGGCTCCTCCATCCATGGGATTTTCCAGGCAAGAGTACTGGAGTGGCTTAATACATACTTCGCCTTTGTGAGGGCTTCCCTGATAGCTCAGATGGTGAAAGAATCCACCCGCAATGCAGGAGACCCCAGTTTGATTCCTGGGTTGGGAAGATCTGCTGGAGAAGGGATAGGCTACCCAGTCCAGTATTCTTGGGGTTCCCTTGTGGCTCAGCTGGTAAAGAATCTGCCTGCAATGTGGGAGACCTGGGTTCGATCCATGGGTTGGAAAGATCCTCTGGAGAAGGGAAAGGCTATCCACTCCAGTACTCTGGCCTAGAGAATTCCATGGACTGTTTAGTCCATGGGGTCACAAAGAGTCAGACACAACTGAGCAACTTTCACTTCACTTTGCCTTTATGACTGTATCACTAGTTGGAATGGTGAAGCATCAAGATAACTAGTCTTTAAGGTTCTTACTCATTTATGCCTGTGAATGTAAATAAACATAGCAGCAATAATGTCATTCACATGACACACACACATATGTATATATAGATTATATATTCATTTTAGTATTTGTTTTATTAGCCCCAAATTAATGATAAGGGATTTTGTGATATCATCTATGAATACATTTTTACTGATATTTAATATAATTTCAAGGCCTTTTCACATACATTATGTTACTTAGATACTTGCTGTAACTCTGGTATGTGGCACATAATTAGAGAAAAATTATTAAGTATATTAAAATGTCTCAAAAGGCAAATTGTAATATCCTTAAGATAGCACAAAGATAGTTTTATTGGGTATCTGCTATAACTGCTTCTTAAAACTACCTTTAGTTTAAATTAGACATAATTAAAAAAAAATTCACCTTCATATTATTACCAAAACATTTGCACTGAATCAAATAATACTGAATTTTTCTAGGTGATTTTAAGCTTAAAGAAATCCTACGTATGACAGTTCATCATTGCTACCAACTAAGATCAGTTCGGCTAAATTAAGATGTAGTTTGGCTTCCTACAGAAGCTAATGTTGAACAAGGATTCAAGTGCAAGTAATTTACTACGTAGATGATCCCAAGAAATATGGGTTGGAATGCAGGGAAGGCATAGCAGCCAATAAAGGGTACATTACAAATTATTTACACTATAGGTAGCTGGAACTTAATCCTGTTGGGAAACTCTGGCAACCAGATAAAACAAGCCTCAGATTCAGTTCCCTGGAAGAGTGAAGAAGCGGAGATAATTATACCACCTGCCCTCCACTTTTGCCTGAGGTGTACTTCCAGGGAGTAGAGTTGATTAATTCCCCAGGTGTGACAAGGTGGGCAGAGCAGCCTCTGGCAGAGAAAACTATCAGGCAAGGGGACAGATTCTGGCCTTTTGAATGTCAGCCTAGAAGCAGGTGGAAGGAGAGAAAGCAGACATTTCAGGATAACCTGCCATGTATGTGGCAAGACAGCAGTCATATTAAATATTAGGATATTAAGTATGATATGGGCTTCTACCTGGAGCACTGGTAAAGAATCTGCCTTCCAGTGCGGAAGACGCAGACTCAATCACTGGTCAGGAAGATCCTGTGGAGTAGGAAATGGCAACCCACTCCAGTATTTTTGCCTGGAAAATTCCATGAACAGAGGAGCCTGGTGGGCTACCGTCCATGGGATAGCAAAGAGTCTGACATGACTGAGCGACTAAGCATAAAGACACATAAATATGATACAGCACATATTATAAATTATGTTTCTTTAATAACTTTTCAGGGTTAGTATTATAATTTTACTTTTTCAAATAAGGAATATGAGGTTTGAAAAGGTTAGGTAAATTCCAAGTCATTCATTTTGCAAGTGGGAGAATGTGTCTTTGAACTGTGGTCTGTCAGACCTCATATATCCCATGTTCTTTCCACATAGTTAATATTTTGCTTCTGGGATATTTTAAAAATTAAACTCCAATCTTTATTCAGCTTTCACAGGGTTTTCCTTAAAGTTCCCATATGATCCTATGCTCGCTTTTTCAGCACCCAATCCAGGATACCACATTACACGTTGCCATCATATCTCCTTAGCCAGCTCTGACGGCTGCTGAGACTTTAACCTATTTGATGACTGACAGTTATGAGGAGCACTAGTTAGCTATTTTGTGGAGTGCACCTCAGTTTGGGTTTGTCTAATGTTCACCTCATGATTTGAGTGGGGTTATAGGTTTTTTGGGGAAGATCACAAAAGTGAAATGCCATTCTCCTCAGATTTTATCAAGGGTTCTTGGTATTAACATGACTCACAGCATAGAACCTTGAATACTAACCCAAGATAGCATTTGGCAGGTTTCTCCACTGGAAAGTCAGTACCAAGCCCTTCTGTATTCTACTCTTTAAAAGCAAGTCATTAAGCACAATGCACACACAACTGGGGAGGAGAGATAAATCCCATATTCTAGAGCAGGGATTGTCTCCATAAACTATTTGGAACTCTTTATAGGAGACCTTAGAGATCAATATTAACATGTCTCTAAAAACCTCAGTCTAAAACCAGGGCCATGTCTTTAAATTAGATTTATATGTAATGCATTAAGATTCTTATAGTAAAAAATATATCCAGCTTATAGGCTCCTTGTTTCACTCACTGAATGAACAGAAGATCTCTGTAGTGGTAAATTGTAATGTGATAATTTCCACCACTTAGAAATGGCACTTGGTGTCATCAGCATGTAAGATGTGAATTGAACATTGGTCCTTGTGACCTCCAGATACCACTTTAATCTTTCTTTGGTGTTACAACAGCCAGGCAATGCACCTCTGAATTGGCAGGCTGCTCTGTTTTTGGAGGAGGCAGAGGGAAGTGTCTTTCAAACAATTTCTGCATAGCTCAGCCAGATAATGGAGAAGGCAATGGCATCCCACTCCAGTACTCTTGCCTGGAAAATCCCATGGACCGAGGAGCCTGGTGGGCTGCAGTCCATGGGGTCGCTAAGAGTCAGACACGACTGCGCAACTTCACTTTTACTTTTCACTTTCATGCATTGGAGAAGGAAATGGCAACCCACTCCAGTGTTCTTGCCTGGAGAATCCCAAGGACAGGGGAGCCTGGTGGGCTGCCATCTATGGGGTCGCACAGAGTCGGACACGACTGAAGCGACTTAGCAGCAGCAGCAGCAGCAGCCAGATAAACACATTTTACTTCTTTTAAATAGTAATTTAAAAAAACAACTCAAAATCTATTTAGAAAGTTAGCAACTAGAGAGAGAGTAGAAATATATCTGGTAGGTTTTCATTAGAAGACTAGGATTCTTTACTAGAAATTGGAGTAGACTCTAGGTTGTTTCCATGGTAACCTACCAAAGCCTTTTATCCTTTAATGAAAAGGTATCATTTCTCTGCATACCACATGTAGCTTCCTGCTCAGTATTGGATCAAGTCCTTTTACAACAGAATAAAATAAATGAACTGACAAAAAGTTCTACAGTGTGGCTCTGCTTGTGGTGAAATTATTCTTGGTACTAAATAACAAGAAAAAAAGCCCTTTTCATTTTGGCCACATTCACCATGCCATTTTTAATAACAAAAGTACATGTGCAAGTATTTCATGAGGTTGTATTAGAAATAGGTTACAAGCTATCCTTTGGCAACCTTTGCAGTCTGAAACATTATTGCTCTTTTTGTCCCCTAGAGGCAAAATTTCCTTGCTTGACATTTACATTCTCTTAGGAGCTTAGCTCTACTACTTATAAAGCTTAATTTTCCACTCTGCCTTGTCCAGGCCTTCGACTCCATTAAGGCCAGTATCCTTGCTGTCCTTGCACACACTCCATTTTCTGTGCTCCCTGACAGCTTTGTGAAGCCTTTTAGACTCACCCCTGTCCTTATCAGATCTTTTTTTCTCTGAATGCCTTCTGTATAACAGTACAAATCTTCTTTGTTTCAAGAATCATTTTTTTGTATTCCCATTGGTATTGAGGGTTGGGATTCTGTGCCTATTTACTTATTTATATTTAATCTCATTGAAAAGTGGAAGTAGATTTAAACAGAATTTTACATACATATGTATACACACACATATTAATATATAGAGAGAGATAAGAGACAACAGTCCACCTACATAAAAATATAAATATAATTTAAAAGGGGATGACAGAGGATGAGATGGCTGGATGGCATCACCGACTCGATGGACGTGAGTTTGAGTGAACTCTAGGAGTTGGTGATGGACAGGGAGGCCTGGCGTGCTGCGATTCATGGGGTCGCAAAGAGACATGACTGAGTGACTGAACTGAACTGAATGACTTACATAAATTCAAACAGCTAGTAAGTGTCAGAACTCAAATTTATCTCATTCCAGAGCTCATGTTCTTATCACAATCCAAATAAAGCTGAAATAGCTAAAATAACAAAAAAATAAATAAAAATACAGATACCACATTTTTTCTAAAAAAGTTTAAAGTCCAGCTTCTGCTTTGAAAGTACAGGTGGCACTGCCAAACAGAGGACAATTATTACCTAGTTATATATTGAATAGCTATTGTTATGAAGCCTTGATGTAGTCACATTATTTTCCATCGATTCTCGAACATTTTCTTGTAAATCAGATTAAACAAAGAAACCAAATACAGTATAACTACATAGTATTTTAATTGGTGTAATTGTTACCTCTTTAACAGTTTATTTTTCTCTCTTTTATTAGACTGCATTCCTCAGATTTTACTACTATGAAAAAGCACAAATTTCAGATGCTTTTAACAATGAAAGTTCTTGCTCAAGTTCCATCCTGCATGCGTGCATGCTAAATTGCTTCAGTCATGTCTGACTCTGTGCGACCCTAGGGACTGTAGCCTGCCAGTCTCCTCTGTCCATGGAATTCTCCAGGCAAGAATACTGGAGTGGGTTGCCATGTTCTCCTCCTGGGGATATTCCCAACCCAAGGATTGAACCCAAGTCTCAAATCTCCTGCATTGGCAGGCAAGTTCTTTACCACTAGCACCACCTGGGAATCCTCATGAAGAGCTTAAATAATACTAATAACTAAACCAACTTGTACTGATGATATATACTTCAATTTAGTGTAGGATGCAGTTCATCCTAGAAAAATAAAGAAAATTATTTCATGCAAAGGTATACTTCCATAGATGTAAAACCAATAGTTTCTAAAGATGAGATTAGATTGTTAACTAGGAGAAATACCTATTAAAAATTAGAAATATTTGTTCTTCATAATTTATACAGAAAAGTGATGACAATGCCATGATACCTCAGATGTAACTGCTTTTTATTTAAACAAAGAATATATATTGGGACCATTATATTATATAGGCCAATAATTAGTGCCATTAAAATGTGGAAGATATTTTGTTGCTATCCTGTCACTATTGTTATATCTGCATTTCTAACAACAAGGCAAAATATATATGGGATATATAGTTAATCATGAACAAATGAAATATTTAAAACATTTTCTTTTCAGCCCTCTAAGTTTATAAGCTTGCATTTGATTAGCCTCTTTGAGTTGTATGCAATAAAATCTTATATATGATGACTTCTTTTAAAAATTCATGAATATTCAGCAAAAAATGCCTTTAAATATTGGTGAGTATTAAGCAAAGAATGCCTTAAAAATCTTGGTGCTATTATACTTGATAATATATTACTGGATATTTTATTTGACTTGCACATTTGTCTACTTTTTTCCCTTTTCCTGAACTTTCTCTTCCTTGCATTGATTAGTCAGATATTTGAACATAAATTTCTCATCCAGTTTTATGTTATCTAAGCTTACTTGTGTTATCTTTTCTTTCCCCAAAAAACAAGTTTTCATATTTGAAAGAAAAAACATAACCCTGGGAATACCCTTACCCATTACTTTGTTCAAATACTATAAGATTTTATTAACTAGGATATAATTGGGAAATACAGTAAGATAAAGAATGTCTTAGGTATAAGAAAGCAAATAATCTTGAGTATAGATTCTTCTGGTGAGTATGAAACTGGCCAACACTGTTAATTTAGAAACTACAGACATTATTTACCTTACTTAGAAACTAATAAAGTGGCCTTTTCTACTAGAGTAAGCCAAGATAAAATTATTTTAGCTATTACAGATTGCTTCAAGTGGTAATTTAAAATAATTACTTTTATCTTCAGTAAAATTTATGCATGTACACTCTTTGAGGGAGAAGAGGGGATCATTCAAAGAACCTTAATATTCTTCATATATAGTAGATTCGTGCATTTAATCCATTACATTTTTTAATAAACAAACTAAAATTTTGGCAGGAAAATGACTTGAACAAGAAAATTCAGGTTAATGATTAAGACAAGGGTGCTAAATCAAGAATGGGAGAAAATAATAGCAAATGAAGCAACTGACAAACAACTAATCTCAAAAATATACAAGCAACTCCTACAGCTCAACTCCAGAAAAATAAACGACCCAATCAAAAAATGGGCCAAAGAACTAAATAGACATTTCTCCAAAGAAGACGTACAGATGGCTAACAAACACATGAAAAGATGCTCAACATCACTCATTATCAGAGAAATGCAAATCAAAACCACTATGAGGTACCATTTCACACCAGTCAGAGTGGCTGCGATCCAAAAGTCTACAAATAATAAATGCTGGAGAGGGTGTGGAGAAAAGGGAACCCTCTTACACTGTTGGTGGGAATGCAAACTAGTACAGCCACTATGGAGAACAGTGTGGAGATTCCTTAAAAAACTGGAAATAGAACTGCCTTATGATCCAGCAATCCCACTGCTGGGCATACACACTGAGGAAACCAGAAGGGAAAGAGACACGTGTACCCCAGTGTTCATCGCAGCACTGTTTATAATAGCCAGGACATGGAAGCAACCTAGATGTCCATCAGCAGATGAATGGATAAGAAAGCAGTGGTACATATACACAATGGAGTATTACTCAGCCATTAAAAAGAATACATTTGAATCAGTTCTAATGAGGTGGATGAAACTGGAGCCTATTATACAGAGTGAAGTAAGCCAGAAGGAAAAACGTAAATACAGTATACTAACGCATATATATGGAATTTAGAAAGATGGTAACAATAACCCTGTGTACGAGACAGCAAAAGAGACACTGATGTATAGAACAGTCTTATGGACTCTGTGGGAGAGGGAGAGGGTGGGAAGATTTGGGAGAGTGGCATTGAAACATGTAAAATATCATGTAGGAAACGAGTTGCCAGTCCAGGTTCGATGCACGATGCTGGATGCTTGGGGCTGGTGCACTGGGACGGCCCAGAGGGATGGTATGGGGAGGGAGGAGGGAGGAGGGTTCGGGATGGGGAACACATGTATACCTGTGGCAGATTCATTTTGATATTTGGCAAAACTAATACAATTATGTAAAGTTTAAAAATAAAATAAAATTAGAAAAAAAAAAGAATTAGGCATAAGACAGGATAAAAAAACACTTGAAGACAAAATAGAGAAAGGGGTGATGTTCAGAAGATTGGAAAAAAGTACAGAGGAGAAAGGTTCTGCTGGAACTAAATTGTTTAACGGAGACAGACCTAGCAGAAAGTTAGCAGAAAGTCTGTAGTCTTGTGAAGTTAGCAGAAAGTCTGTAGTCCATCTCTAAGTAACAGGAGCTTCAGAAGAAATGCATAGTGGACTGAGGAAGCAGACTGATACTGCTAGTAGCAAAATATTTTTCTTTCAGTAGGTATTTCAACTAACAGTATACCCTTGTCAGTAAGAAAAGCCTATTGGTGATATGCAATAAGAGAAGTATATAGGCATGTGTGTGTGTGTGTATTTTTTTTGTATGTGTGCATTTTGTAAGATTATAGTAGTATTAAATTTTTTACTTTATGAAAATGTGTGATAGTTCACATTTTGAAGGACACTTTTCAAAATATTCTGTAAATGTCATTAATAAAATAGATACAAATTTATGTGAATTCTCCCAAAGATCTTAAAGCACTTTAATATTTAAATTTTATAGAAATTTAATTTTAAGCACCTTAAAGCATGAGCTGATATTGATACACTTGTCCTTCTGTGTGCACAGACATACTTTGACATCCATCGTCATTTGCTTATATGCCTTCCTAAAGATCGTTGTCTCCTCCAAGTTTAGTCCACTTTCTCTCCAGAATCAGGGTAGACAGTTTTATCGTCTCAACACCAGAAATAATTGAATCTTTTGGATGCTGATTTGTTTTTATATTATTGACCCAATGACTCATATAACCAGTGTTGTACTTACAGCTAGAAAGCTTGGAGCCAAAGTTGTTGCTTATTTAAAGGAATGAAAGATTTCAGGTATTAATTTTAAGCAGATTACAGTAAGACAGTAAAAATGCTTTCTACATTGACTTGCATTGCCAATTTTTAGATAGCTTTTAAAAAAGTGTCATATGTGATAGATGTTATTATCTACCATTAAGTAGAAATACATAAAATTACACTGTACAACACTTAGAGGAAAAGCTTTATCTAAGAAATAGATAATATTAGTGCTCATTTTTTTGGGAATATTAAGAAAACAGTCTTACAATCTTTGAGTAACTCCTACCGGGGAAGAAAAGGATTGAACACAACAGATTTGACGTTTATTTCTATGCCAGGAAACACTCTGGATAGGCAGAACTAGGTAAAATAAGATGATAAGTTTAAGTTCCTCTAAGTTTTAATTAACTCCAAGCTTACTAGATGTTTCTTTAATATTAATACAAAAATAAATATAAATAAATATTTTTTTTGGATTAAGAAAATGTTACTTTTTGATTGCTCAGTTCTTGAATTAAGATTTGAAAAAAAAAACAGTTTTAAGACTTATGCATAATTTATTAACTGTTAATGGAAAAGGATATAATTCAATATGTATTCACTTTTTTATATTTGAAAAACTTTATTAATATAGAGCTATTGACAATTTTATTTATTACTACAATTGCACTAAAATAGAACAGATACAAACTCAGGTTAAAATGGAATATCCAAAACCAAATTTTGTATATTTAAAATATTCCAAAAGTGTAATTTAGAGCCATTCTTTGTACCTACTACTTGATTTCTTGAAGCAGCAATATAGAGTAGTATATGTCTATAACTTTGAGGAAGGTTTCTTATCTTAAATCTCTTCTCTGAAGGAATGGATTGCTTAAGAACACTGAGCTTGAGAGTTCTTCAAGTTTTGTTTGTGAGGACCCACGTTATTTCCCCAGGTCAGTAGGGGCCCAATATGCTACTGGAGATCGGTGGAGAAACAACTCCAGAAAAAATGAAGGGATGGAGCCAAAGCAAAAACAATACCCAGTTGTGGATGTGACTGGTGATAGAAGCAAGATCCAATGCTATAAAGAGCAATACTGCATAGGAACCTGGAATATTAGGTCCACAAATCAAGGCAAATTGGAAGTGGTCAAACAGGAGATGGCAAGAGTGAACGCTGACATTGTAGGAATCAGTGAACTAAAATAGACTGGGATGGGTGAATTTAACACAGATGACCATTATATCTACTACTGTGGGCAAGAATCCCTTAGAAGAAATGGAGCAGCCATCATAGTCAAAAAAGAGTAAGAAATGCAGTACTTGGATGCAATCTCAAAAACAACAGAATGATCTCTGTTCGTTTCCAAGGCAAATTCAATATCACAGTAATCCAAGCCTATGCCCCAACCAGTAACACTGAAGAAGCTGAAGTTGAATGATTCTATGAAGGCCTACAAGACCTTTTAGAACTAACAGCCAAAAAAGATGTCATTTTTGTTATAGGAGACTGGAATGCAAAAGTAGGAATTCAAGAAACACCTGGAATAACAGGCAAATTTGGCCTTGGAGTATGGAATGAAGCAGGGCAAAGGCTAATAGAATTTTGCCAAGAGAATGTACTGGTCATAGCAAACACCCTCTTCCAAAACACAAGAGAAGACTACACATGGACATCACCAGATGGTCAACACCAAAATCAGATTGATAATATTCTTTGCAGCCAAAGATGGAGAAGCTCTATACGGTTAGCAAAAACAAGACTGGGAGCTGACTGTGGCTCAGACCATGAACTCCTTATTGCCAAATTCAGACCGAAATTGAAGAAAGTGGTGAAAACCACTAGACCATTCAGGTATGACCTAAATCAAATTCCTTATGATTATACAGTGGAAGTGACAAATAGATTTAAGGGACTAGATCTGATAGACAGAGTGCCTGATGAACTATGGATGGAGGTTCATGACATTGTACAGGAGACAGGGATCAAGATCATCCCCATGGAAAATAAATGCAAAAAAGCAAAATGGTTGTCTGAGGAGGCCTTACAAATAGCTGTGAAAAGAAGAGAAGCAAAAAGCGAAGGAGAAAAGGAAAGATATTCCCATTTGAAGGCAGAGTTCTAAAGAATAGCAAGGAGAGATAAGAAAGCCTTCCTCAGTGATCTATGCAAAGAAACAGAGGAAAAGAACAGAATGGGAAAGACTAGAGGTCTCTTCAAGAAAATTAGAGATACCAAGGGAACATTTCATGCAAAGACGGGCTTGATAAAGGACAGAAATGGACCTAACAGCAGCAGAAGGTATTAAGAAGAGGTGGCAAGAATGCACAGAAGAACTATACAAAAAAGATCTTCATGACCCAGATAATCACGATGGTGTGATTACTCACCTAGAGCCAGACATCCTGGAATGTGAAGTCAAGTGGGCCTTAGAAAGCATCACTATTAACAAAGCTAGTGGAGGTGATGGAATTCCAGGTGAGCTCTTTTAAATCCTAAAGAATGATGCTGTGAAAGTGCTGCACTCAATATGACAGCAAATTTGGAAAACTCAGCAGTGGCCACAGGACTGGAAAAGGTCAGTTTTCATTCCAATCCCAAAGAAAGGCAATGCCAAAGAATGTTCAAACTACCACACAATTGCACTCATCTCACAGCATAGTAAAGTGATGCTCAAAATTCTCCAAGCCAGGCTTCAACAATACATGAACTGTGAACTTCCAGATGTTCGAGCTGGTTTTAGAAAAGGCAGAGGAACCAGAGATCAAATTGCCAACATCCGCTGGATCATCGAAAAAGCGAGAATTCCAGAAAAACATGTATTTCTGCTTTATTGACTATGCCAAAGCCTTTCACTGTGTGGATCACAATAAACTGTGGAAAATTCTGAAAGAGATGGGAATACCAGACCACCTGACCTGCCTCTTGAGAAACCTATATGCAGGTCAAGAAGCAACGGTTAGAACTGGACATGGAACAACAGACTGTTTCCAAATAGGAAAAGGAGTACGTCAAGGCTGTATATTGTCACCCTGCTTATTTAACTTATATGCAGAGTACATCTATAAGAAACGCTGGGCTGGAAGAAGCCCAAGCTGGAATCAAGATTGCTGGGAGAAATATCAATAACCTCAGATATGCAGATGACACCACCCTTATGGCAGAAAGTGAAGAGGAACTAAAAAGCCTCTTGATGAAAGTGAAAGAGGAGAGTGAAAAAGTTGGCTTAAAGCTCAACATTCAGAAAACAAAGATCCTGGCATCTGGTCCCATCACTTCATGGCAAATAGATGGGGAAACAGTGGAAACAGTGTCAGACTTTATGTTTTTCGGCTCCAAAATCACTCCAGATGGTGACTGCAGGCATGAAATTAAAAGAAGCTTACTCCTTGGAAGGAAAGTTGTGACCAACCTAGATAGCATATGAAAAAGCAGAGATGTTATTTTATCAACAAAGGTCTGTCTGGTCAAGGCTGTGTTTTTTCCAGTGGTCATGTATGGATGTGAGAGTTGGACTGTGAAGAAAGGTGAGCACTGAAGAATTGATGCTTTTGAACTGTGGTGTTGGAGAAGACTCTTGAGAGTCCCTTGGACTGCAAGGAGATCCAACCAGTCCATTCTAAAGGACATCAGTCCTGGGTGTTCACTGGAAGGACTGATATTAAAGCTGAAACTCCAATACTTGGGCCACCTCATGCGAAGAGTTGACTCATTGGAAAAGATCCTAATGCTGCGAGATATTGGGGGCAGGAGGAGAAGGTGACAACAGAGGATGAGATGGTTGGATGGCACCACTGACTCAATGGACATGAGTTTGAGTAAACTCTGGGAGTTGGTGATGGACAGGGAGGCCTGGCGTGCTGCGATTCATGGGGTCACAAAGAATCGGACACGACTGAGCGACTGAACTGAACTGAACGTTATTTTCCTGTGGCTACTGAAACAAATTACCACAAACATGATGACTTAAAACAACGGTAATTTATTCCCTCACAATTCTGGAGGTCAGGCATTTGAAATCAATTTCACTACGTTGTGTTATGGTACCAGCAAGGCAGTGCTTTCTCTGGTGGCGCTAGGGGAGCGTCTGTACTTTGCCTCTTGTAGTTTCTGGCAACAGCCTAGCTTTTCTTTGCTTGTAGCTATATCACTCCTATCTCTGCCTCTTTGGTCACATTTCCTTCCCTCCTCTGTGTGTCAAATTCCCCTCTGCTTCCTCTCATATGCATACATGTGGTTGCACTGAGTGCCAACCACATAATTGAGACAATCTCCCTATATCATGATGCTTAACTTAATCACATCTGCAGGGTCTTCTGCCATATAACATTCACAGGCCAAGGCTTAGGATGTGGATCCCTTTGGAAGTCATTTTTCAGCCTACTACAGCCTCAGATCTAGGCATTTTCATAAGAACAGTTTCATTTGCCAGGAAGACTTTCCTTTATGTGGTTCTTCCAAGTTTTGAAGTTATTTCTATGTTAATAGCAGGTCTTTGAGTAACTTTTAAATTTTTGTATGAATTTGTTTACCCATTCATTCTTTCAGTAAGCACTTATTACTATAGAAGGATTAAGAAAAGGAAATCAACTAATACTTGCTTCAAGAAGAATTTACCATTTGCTTTTGAAGGTAAGAACAAACATACATAATTGAATGAAAATATAAGAGCTCAAAGTAAGAGAAACATTGAGATATGATATATGAATAATTAAAACGGAGAAAAAGTTTAAAATATTGTGAGTTCAGAGAAAGGAAATACCGGTGTGTATTGAAAATCAGAAAAAAATGAATTACTACATGGAGGATGGTGAAGTGGAACTAGATGAATGATATAAACTAGGAAATTATGTAAACTAGAATTTAGTTAGAAAAAATGGAGAAAGGTGATGTCAGGTGGGTAAAAGAAAAGGCAAAGATATGATTTTAAAAAATGGATAATGGTAACAATTTTTAAAATGTCTGTTCTGGCTATACTCAATAGAGATGATAAAGTTAAGAGTCTATATGGGTGAGCAACAGGAGATAAAAATTTCAAAGGTAAGAAGGGATCAGACTATAGAGCTTTGACTGGTAAAGAATGTTAATTTTATCTTGTAATAACTGGTGATATTAAAGATTTTTGTTTTTCCATTTGGCAATGATATTTTTGAAGTAGTCTCACTTCATTAGTGAATGAGATCGAGTAAATATGAGAAAAATCTGGAGCTTTGCTAAAACCATTGTAATAAATCAAATATGAGGCAATAAAGGCCCAGATTTGGAAAGTAGAATTATTAATAAAAGAATAGGTAAGAAGGACAAGTAGAGAGCATTCATAAGGTTTAGTGCTTAGTTTGAGAAGAGTAGGATATGAAAAGAAAAAAGAAAATGTAAAAGACAGATGAATACAAAGACTGAAGAAAAAGGGCTTTGGATGAAAGGTGAGTTAATCATAGACATACTGAGTTTGAGGTTACAGTTGGTCATTTAAGTAGTAATGTGCATCAATCAGTTTTAAGCAGTTGGTGTAAGCTTTTAGGAATTGGTATGACTTTGGAGCTTCCATAAAGGTAAATCTAAGAAGATTAATTTCCTGGGAAAATAGAATGAAAAGACTCAAGAATAACCAGAGTAGCATAGAAATAATGGTCTCACTGACTTGTATATGTATCCCAAAGTTTTGGTTTTTTTTTTTTTTTGATACCAGACTGATCCCATGACAGAAGGCCCTGCTGAGTCTTACTTGGAAGGAAACTAACTCTTGTATTGATGGACTTGATGAACAGTATAGATACTGCATGACCCACTGAAAAACGAGGTCAGTGTGAGATGTTTGTATATATTTTCTCCTACTACCATCATATACTAACCTCATCTAGAGTATCTGTACAGACTGGCACAACCACCTTTGTTGGCTGTTTGTCAATGAGTGAGTGAGCCAATTTGCCAGTCCATCCTCAGTATCTTTTAGTCCCCCGATAGGAGACTGAGCCTACCAGACACAAGACAAGTTCTCCCAGCCAAGCATTAATGAGATTGAAAGGCTCTTGGAATAATCCCTAGTTCTACAGAAATTATAATAACTCTGCCCTCTTCTGGCTCACATGTGTCCAACTCACTTTAACATTGAATGGCCATTGTGGGATTTTACTTTGTGAAATCCCTGGCGAGTTTTAATTCTGGTATTCAGGTTATTAAAAGGGGACCAAATTATTATAGAAATGGCTTATAAGTAATTATAAGATGTAAACTTTACTTATAGAAATCTAATATTTAAAATGAATATGTATCTCTTGAATGACTATATCTATTACAATCCATGAGTACATTAGAAAGCATTACTAAAATAATTAAGTTTCTCTAGGAGAGGGTCTGTAATAAGAGAATGATGTATTTGTTTACTATCAAAATTTGTAATGCACCTGTCATAATGTTGGATTCTTCTTAAGTATAAATAACAGAATTTTAGAGGAAGAGGAGACATTTGTATGAAAGTATGGATAATACCTAATGATCTCTTTATCTCGGCAGACAATATGGTTTTAATAAATGGCTAGCATAAGCTTCTCTAGACTTGCTACCTTGAAAAATGACTGAATCAAGTACTGCAATAAATTACACAGACTGTTTCCATGTGCTTTCTAGCTTTCTCCAAATGAGTGGCTCTAGGGAGAAAGAGAAACATTATATATGCATTTGCTAAAATGTGAGTGTTTTTCCATCACTTTATGTTCTTTGTCTTTAAAAGGAATAAGTACAGTGTTTACAAAGGCTGCTTTTCTCCCTATCTTTGATTAAAGATATATTTTCAAAATTTTTATATTGATATTTTAACAAAGTAAAATGGCTGTTTTATAAATATTATATTAATCTACTTTGACTCATTTATATAAGTTTATATAAATTTTACTTAAAATTGTCACTAAAAATTAGTGTCGATCTTTGAGTATATATCTAGTATACTAGATACATATCCAGTGAGGCTAAGACCTATTTACTGTTGGCTCCTGTAAGATGATCTTAAATGTCATGTAAAAGCACCTCAGTAAAAAAGCATGGTATTTTGACATCAAAAAGAGAAAACATAAAGGCAAATATTGATTGGGATAAACTATATAAAAGTCTGTATATGAAAACGCAATGTAAACAAACTGTCAAGTCAGAAATATATATTTAATGTGTATAACAGAAGATAATAAAGTGTTTTTATAAGTCGTGAAACAAAGAGCCATCTCAAACTCCAATGAAAACATAAGCAAAAGCATGGTTATGAAATTCATAAAGTACTAATGCTAACTTTAAAAATGCTTACATGCATTGATTTTGTTAGATATATGATTTAAAATAAGATAAAATGTTTCTCCCAAACTATATTGGCAAATGTGAAAAACAAGAAAAATACAACACCCATTAGAGTTGGCCACTGTAATCACAGTGCTGGGAGAGTGTGGTTGGGAATCAGTGCAGATGCAGTGAATATAAAACTGGTGTGGAGTCAGCCAGATTTTGGTTCAAACTGGCTCTACCACCTCAATCACATTATTAATCTCAAGGTTTCCATTAAACTCGTGAGGAGTTTAAAAATTAGAATAACACTAGGCACTTCATAGATTATTGTAAAAATCAAAAAGAATAATGTATGTTAAGTATCTATCACAGTGCCTCTTCCTATTTTAGCTGTTTGTCCTATTAAATTGGTGAAATATTAAAGAGGGCAATTTGTCACTATATATTAAAAGCCTTATAATGATGTATAACTTTCGATCTAGCAAACTTAACTTCTAGACATTTCTAAAGAAATAAATATGGATGGAAGCTCACCAGGTTTTAGCTACAAGAGTACCAATGAGCCTGGACTGTAACAGTGAAAAGTTATAAATAACATTGTGTCTTAAACAGTAAAGGATTGATTGAATCTAAATTATAGTTTATCCATTAAAATATGTCCTGAAGGAAATGGCAACCCACTCCAGTGTTCTTGCTTGGAGAATCCCAGGGATGGGGGAGCCTGGTGGGCTGCCATCTATGGGGTTGCACGGAGTCGGACACGACTAAAGCGACTTAGCAGCAGCAGAAAAGAAGCTAAATTATTTGGCTTTTAAACAGTGAGTATGTCTTAAGCTTATGAGTGGAGCCATATTTGGCCAATAGGGCAATTAGAACAGTGCAGAGACATAAGAATACACAGTATGCAGGGAATAAAGACATACCAAACACGTCTAGAGCACAAGGACCTATTAGAACATCAAGGGACACTGCTGAAAAGCCATATGGGGATGAAATTATGAGGTGCTTTGAATGTCATAGCTAGGGAATTTTTACTTTATTTTTGGACAGTGAAGAACTGCTGGAGTGTTTAATCTGATTTAATTCTAATGTAACATGTATGGGATGTATTTATGGAATTCCCTATGATATATGGAAATAATGAGTTGTTGTTTTTTGACCACACAGGTGAAAGAAGATGTAGGCCAGGACAAAGATAGAAATCCTGGTTTTAAAAGGACTTACAGGTAGGAGTCAAGGGGTATTATTTTCATAGAAATAGGGGTTTTGGGGACCGATGGAATTTCAGGAGTGTCTATGTCAGATTTTGATTTTGTATGATTGTATGAAGGGGAAGGGAGAAGGCAATGGCACCCCACTCCAGTACTCTTGCTTGGAAAATCCCATGGACAGAGGAGCCTGGTAGGCTGCAATCCATGGGGTCGCTAAGAGTTGGACACGACTGAGCGACTTCACTTTCACTTTTCATTTTCGTGCATTGGAGAAGGAAATGGCAACCCACTCCAGTGTTCTTGCCTGGAGAATCCCAGGGACTGGGGAGCCTGGTGGGCTGCCGTCTGTGGGGTCGCACAGAGTCAGACACGACTGAAGTGACTTAGCATAGCATAGCATGAAGGGGAAGAGCATGAGTACAGTTTGGAAAGCTTCAATTTTGAGATGCCTGTAAAGAATTCCAGTTATTAATTAGCAACAGATTCCAGAGCTCAGGAGAGAGTCTGAGGGTGAAGATATAAATCTGAGTCATCAGTAACATGAAACTACTTCTAGGAATCCACGTCATCTTTTCAAAAGCACAAAGAAGATAATTCCGTAACTTCTAGTAACATATTTTCTACCAGTAAATTGTAAGTTCTTTCTTTCACTTGTAAAATGTTATATTCAAGTTTTAATCATATTCTTATTTATTTTCATTCTTTTGAAGTAATGATCATTTTGATATGGTTTGCTAATGTAAAGAAAGCATTTCAAGAACAGAAAGGAATTAATAGAGTATCAAATTTTGTTATTAGAGCTAGAAGACTTGGATTACTAAATTTTTAAAGAGAACACCTCAAGATGATCAACTGTTGATTTTAATAATAATTCTTCACTTGCTACCCTGTTTCACAGTATTCCTGATACAAAAACATCCATGCATTATTTCATCTATTTACTTGACTAATTTTTATTAGGTGCCTACAATATCCCAAGCACTGTGCCCAGTGCTAGGAATGATGAGAGAAAGAGTATGCTGGATACTTCCAAGAACTACTGAAAAGTAAGTTTCTTTGTGATATCTCCAAAATTTAACAAAAACCAAACTACCAAAACATCCATGCAAGGAGAAATGGTGAAAGGTATAACTGTCCTGAAATATAAAGTCCCTTGATTTAGAAAAGTAAATGAGCAAAAAAAAAAAAAAAAAAAACCTACAAAAAGAAAAAACAACATTTGTTTTGACTTTTATGTAAAAAGCAGGAGAAATAAATTTGAATATTTTTAGGGGTTGGGGCTACTTTTAAAAATTCAAAGCTAAATAACCATAAAAATAAATGCTGTTTCCATGGTAACACAAAAGAATAGCAGTAAAAACAGGGAGGTAGCTCTCAGAATAAAATCCTGAGATCTGTTCTTTTTAAAAGTCAGTCAAAATTTTAAATCATGCTAGTATTAATACTGCTAGAAACTGTGAATTCCATAAAAAAGGATACCAGAATAGCATTTATCTGATGCTTTAATATTTTTCATAATACTTGTTAGAATAACAGGAGAGGCAGTTCTTTTTATTGACTTTAACAATACCATAAAGTGTCTTGTGCTTTTAACTTACCTCTGGCATTAGGCACTGAATAAATATTTTTACTTTTAGAAGTAAAGACTGAGATAATGGAGAACACAAATGGAAATAATAAGGAGAATAATTAATAGCAGTGGAGCAAAATGTGCTGTCTAGTATATGCTATGCTAGTTATTTGTTTTATAAAGTTTACTAATCTTTAGAGAAATTGAGGGAAAATTTGTATGCATTTTATAGGTAAAACACTGAAGCTCAAAAATATTAAGTAATGTACAAGGTATGCAATTTATCAGATCAGAATAGTGTTATAAAATGATGTTCCTTTATGTCAGCAGTTCAATTTCTCCATTTTTATTTGTTTAATTGTGATTTTATATATATATATATATATACACACATACACACACACACACACACACACACACATACACACACACGTATATACACAGACAGGAAAATGTGGGATAAAAAGAAAAATTTCCTATTCCAGCTTATTCTATCCTATTCCTCTCCTATTCCTCTCTCCAGTGGTAATTTATATTCCAAATAGATATCTATATATTTCTAATAAGTTGCATAGCATTTATATATGGCTATTACAGATACTATTAACAGAGAAAAATGTTCACAGACATTTTCCACAAATGAGGTCATTCAAATTCAAAGTAAGTTGTACTCTGTTATTTTTCCCTCTTTTCAGTTTTTGATGACAATACATTTAGACCTCTCAGTCATTTTGGTGGCTAAGTAGTAATCTCTACTGTGGATACAGTATGATTTATTTAAACATTCTCCTCTTGGTAAATATTTGTTTCCATTATTTGTGTTATGACAAAATGGGCATTCTCATATTTGTAGACATGAATAGCTTTATATAGATGAAAAATATTGGTTTTAAAGTTTATCTTGTAATTAGATAATGTAGAGACATTGGAAAATGTGTAGGTATGGGTTTTTTTTTTTATTGTTTATTTGTCCCCTTTATTTCTGAATCCCTGAGATTAGTATCTTTCTATAATTTTGGTTACTATGACAATAACATTTTTGGCAGTGTCTATATAGTACTAGGATATAAATCCATTATTCTGACCATGAATTCTTTCATCTATTTACTTGACTAGTATTTATTAAGTGCATTAAGTGCCTACCATATCCTAAGTACCAGGTACTGGGGATGAAGAGTGGAATAGGATATCAGTTCAGTTCAGTTCAGTCGCTCAGTCGTGTTCGACTCTTTGCCACCCCATGAATTGCAGCATGCCAGGCCTCCCTGTCCATCACCAACTCCTGGAGTTCACTCAAACTCATGTCCATCGAGTCGGTGATGCCATCCAGCCATCTCATCCTCTGTCATCCCCTTTTCCTCCTGCCCCCAATCCCTCCCAGCATCAGGGTCTTTTCCAATGAGTCAACTCTTCGTATGAGGTGGCCAAAGTATTGGAGTTTCAGCTTTAGCATCAGTACTTCCAAAGAACACCCAGGACTGATCTCCTTTAGAATGGACTGGCCCTGCCAATAGGAAGTCTACAGTAGAGTGGCATAGTTTACTTCTGGACATATGAAAACATTTAAATATTTTTTAAAATATTTTAAGCATTTATGATCTAGTGTTTTGTGTCATTAGACAAATTTAAGCATATGACTGGATATCCTTTTGAACAGTAACCATAGCAACAGTTAGAACTGGACAAGGAACAGCAGACTGGTTCCAGTTAGGAAAAGGAGTATGTCAAGGCTGTATATTGACACCCAGCTTATTCAACTTATATGCAGAGTACATCATGAGAATGCTGGGCTAGAGGAAGCACAAGCTGGAATCAAGATTGCTGGGAGAAATATCAATAACCTCAGATATGCAGATGACACCACCCTTAAGGCAGAAAAAGGACTAAAGAGCCCCTTGATGAAAGTGAAAGAGGAGAGTGAAAAAGTTGGCTTAAAGCTCAACATTTAGAAAATTAAGATCATGGCATCTGGTCCCATCACTTCATGTCAAATAGATGAGGAAACAATGGAAACAGTGGCTGACTTTATTTTTGGGGCTCCAGAATCACTGCAGATGTTGATTGCAGCCATGAAATTAAAAGACGCTTACTCCTTGGAAGGAAAGTTATGACCAACTTAGACAGCATATTAAAAAGCAGAGACATTACTTTGTCAACAAAGGTCCGTCTAGTCAAGGCTATGGTTTTTCCAGTGGTCATGTATGATGTGAGAGTTGGGCCATAAAGAAAGCTGAGCGCCAAAGAATTGATGCTTTTGAACTGTGGTGTTGGAGAAGACTCTTGAGAGTCCCTTGGACTGCAGGGAGATCCAACCAGTCCATCCTAAAGGAGATCAGTCCTGGTTGTTCATTGGAAGGAAAATGCTAAAGCTGAAACTCCAGTATGTTGGCCACTCATGCGAAGAGTCGACTCATTGGAAAAGACTCTGATGTTGGGAAAGACTGAAGGCACGAGGAGAAGGGGATGGCAGAGCATGAGATGGTTGGATGGCATCACCGACTCAATGGACATGAGTTTGGGTAAACTCTGGGAGTTCGTGATGGACAGGGAGGGCTGGCATGCTGCAGTCATGGGGTTGCAAAGAGTTGGACATTACTGAGCGACTGAAGCTATGAAATTAAAAGACGCTTATTCCTTGGAAGAAAAGTTATGACCAACCTAGATAGCGTATTGAAAAGCAGAGACATTACTTGGCCAACAAAGGTCCGTCTAGTCAAGGCTATGGTTTTTCCTGTGGTCATGTATGGATGCAAGAGTTGGACTGTAAAGAAAGCTGAGCACCAAAGAATTGATGCTTTTGAACTGTGGTGTTGGAGAAGACTCTTGAGAGTCCCTTGGACTGCAAGGAGATCCAACCAGTCTGTTCTACAGGAGATGAGCCCTGGGTATTCTTTGGAAGGAATGATGCTAAAGCTGAAACTCCAGTACTTTGGCCACCTCATGCAAAGAGTTGACTCATTGGAAAAGACTCTGATGCTGGGAGGGATTGGGGGCAGGAGGAGAAGGGGACGACAGAGGATGAGATGGCTGGATGACATCACCAACTTGATGGACGTGAGTTTGAGTGAACTCCGGGAGTTGGTGATGGACAGGGAGGCCTGGCGTGCTGCGATTCATGGGATCGCAAAGAGTCGGACACGACTGAGTGACTGATCTGATCTGATCTGATCTGATGGCATCTTAATGAATCCATGAGAGTAATTCACCTGACGGGTCTTCCTCCCTCATTTTCATCTATATTTGAATCAGAGTGATCTCATAAATAACGTTTTCTTTTAGAATTCTGCATGTCATCATGGTGCAAATGATGAGTAGCTTTTTTCATAAGCTGTTGAAACTCATTATGGGAGACACTTCTAAATATCTACTCAATACCATGGTAAATAAACTATGAGGGAAAGCTATGTGTGAGTGTGAGATGATGTATTTAGTGTATTTGTGCCATGAGGTGTCAAAATCACACACTTGTGGCCAAAGAGTCATACACAGAGGTGTTTTGAGTCTCTAGAAAGGCATCTGCTTTGCTTAATAGAAGGACAGGTATGGCTGTTTCAACTCTTTTCTATTCCCACTTCTTCCTGCTTTGAATGTAGACATGATGTCTGGAGTTTTAGCAGACCTCTTGTGACCAGCTGATGCTAAGACTTAACTATAAGAATGGAAAGATAGAAAGTATCTGGTTTCTTGGTGAAATTACTGAGGACCTGAACAAATGAACAACTGATTGCTTGGCAGATTTCATACTATGTGAAAAAAGTAAACCCTTGTGTATTTAGTCCCGTGGTAGCTTTTGCCACTTGGGGCTGAATTCATCGTGACTTTGGTAATAGAAACCTCTGACACTCACCGTGAATCAGTATAATAAGATGGACCCTTTTTGAATGCTCTGTTGTTGTTCTGACTATGTCATTGTTTCCATCATCTTTCATATAGTCATTTCCCCATGCTGTAATTTAGAAAGTTTGACTCATATACTTTCTTGTTTAAATTTAAACTGTGAGGTACTAATTAGGATTTTAATAATTAAGTTGTCTTTAGTTGTAGGGAGAAGCATTATTTTAGTGTCTTCCATTGAATTGTACAAAAGTCTGATTTGAAGTATGGTGCCAGAACTCAACAGGGCCATTTCATTCTGGCTTTTTCTCTATGGACCCTTTTTTTCCTTTAAATCTTACGTTATAGTTGAGTTACATGTTGTGTTAGTTTCAGGTATACATCAGTGATTTACTTATACATATATTTATTCTCTTTCAGATTCTTCTCCCATATAGGTTATTGTGGAATATTGCGTAGAGTACTCTGTGCTATACAGTATGTCTCTGTTGATTATTTGTTTTATGTATAGTAGTGTGTTTATGTTAGTCCCAAACTCCTAATTTATCCCTCTACCCCACATTTTCCCTTTGGTAACTAGAAGTTTGTTATGAGTCTGTTTCTGTATTATATATAAGTTCATTTGTATCATCTTTTATATTCCACATTAAGCAATAGTATATGATATTTGTCTTTCTCTGACTTTCTTCATTTATGATAATCTCTAGGTCCATCCACATTGCTGGAAATGACATTAGTTCATTCTCTTTTATGGCTTCATTGTATATGTGTACAAATTCTTCTTTATCCACTCCTCTATCGATGGACATTCTGGTTGCTTCCATGTTTTGGCTTCTGTAAATAGTGCTGCAGTGAACACGGGGTGCATGCATCGTTTGAATAAGATTTTCTCCAGATACATGCCCAAGAGTGGGATTGCTGGATCATGTAAGTGGGTACAGTCACTATGGTGAACAATATGGGGTTTTCTTAACTAAAATAGAACTATTTTTAGTTTTTAAAGAAACCCCCATATTGTTTGCCATAGTGGCTGTAGCCACTTACATTCCTACCAACAGTGTAGGAGGGTTCCCTTTTCTCCACACCTTCTCCAGCATTTAGTGATTATAGACTTTGATGATGGGTGTTCTGCCAGTTGCCCAGTATGAGGTTAAACCTCTTTGTAGTTCTGATTTGCATTTCTCTCTTAATTTGTGATGTTGATCATCTTCCAAAACTATGTTGAATAAGAGTGGACACCCTTGTCTTGTTCCTGATCTTAGGGGAAATGCTTTCAGTTTTTCACAGTTGAGAGTGATGGTAGCTCTGGGTTTGTCATATACAGCCTTTATTTTGCTGAGGAAGCATCCCTCTATGATGACTTTGTGGGGAATTTTCATCATAAATTGGTGTTGATTTTTGTTAAAACCTCTTTCTGTGTCTATTGAGATGGTCATTTAGTTTTTATTCTTCAGTTTGTTGATGTGGTATATCATACTGTTTGATTGGCAGATATTGAAGAATGCTCGCACCTGCTCCTGGGTTTCCTAGCAGCAGTGGCAGCCAGAGCACTCCCAGGGCAGCAGGGGAGTCACTGGTGACTGCTTGTGGGTGGCCTAGTGGCAGTGGTCGCTTGTGCCCATCACCGGAGCTCTTATAGGTGGTGTCTTGTTACCTACGAGTGTGCACAGGGAAAGAAGCTCCTATGGCGGTCCCATCCCTCTCCTCCTGTATTTCCCAAACATTGGCACCTTGCCTCTCTTGCACCCCCAGGCTTCCTCCAAGTACGTCCTTGGTTGCCACTCTGGCAGGGTGTCTCTGCACAGCCGATTCCTGTCTCTACCTGAGTCTGACCTCTGTAGCCCAAGCTTCAGCACCCAGCCCCTGTCCATACTGACAGACAAGCATCTCAGGCTGGGGAGTACAAGGCAGTCTTACTGATATGTCTGTGCAGGTTACTCTTCATCTTGCCTTACTCAGGCTGGTTGCTGCCCTCTCCTCCCTGGCTCCAAAGCTTCCTCTCCACCCCAGCTGATCTTCCTACTGTAGAAGGGACTTTCCTGGGTACAGAAGTTTTCCTCCTTCATAGCTTCCTCCCTGGGGTGCAGTTCCCATTTTGACTACTTTATTTTTCCTTTATTCTTTTGTCCTATCCAGTTATGGGAGGGGTTCTTGCCCTTTCAGAAGTCTGAGGTCTTTTGCCAGTGTTCAGTAGATATTCTGTGTGAATTGTTACAGTTATAGATGTATTTCTGATGTATTTGTGGGAGTAGGTGAGCAGACATCTTGATCCTGAAGATCTTTCTATGGATTCTTGAAACATTCAGCTATTACAAATAATCACCATCATGTTGTGCTGAACAGAATCATTTTTGCTTCCTCAGTTCACTCTAAAACACTAGATAAACAGCTCACTCATATGCTTCACCTTGACCCTTTTAGACAACTTGTCTACCAAGGAGCAGCTGTCTCTTAACTGTGCTTTGTTATAAGTTCCCATGAACTTCAAATTAAACCTCTGAAAGTGGCTGTGGCACCAAGACTCAAGCCAAGCAGCCTTTACTTTTTCTACCTTGCAGTGCTGCTTTTCATTGCTTACAGAAAACACAAGAATCCTTGTTATAGTCTGGTAAGTTTCTGATAATTAATTGGACCATCACAAAACAGGTGTCCTAAAATTTTAATTAAGTATAAATCTTGTTTAAATAATACATTTTTACCTGATCTGAAGGGCATCTTCAGATAGCCAAAGCAAAGTTGTTAACAAACATGCTTATCTGTGTGCTTAAAATTTTATTAAACCACCAAAAGTCATAGAAAACATGATAGACAAGAAACATTTGAAGAAGAAATTCAGGGTAAGCACCATTAGGAACCATAATTGCTGAGTGATTATTTTATATGATTGAGTTAACAATAAAATGCAGTCCTCATTTTCTCATACATGGTAATAGGAAGTAGGTCTGAAACATCTGGCTGCCCTCATTCACTCTAGGCTAATTAAAGATGTTGCCCTACTTATTAAATTCTTCAGTGTTTTCTTATAATACTTAGAATAATAACATAGTTATTATATGTTAAAGACATAAATTAAGTCTTTATTAGAATGCCTGTCAATTTACTAAGACATTGTTATTGGCAGTGAGCCATAATCTACCTGGATAGTTTACACAATATCTTCCCCCCCAAATATGAAGCTGATAAAAAACGGAGTTTACCTGATTTCCTCCCATACCGTGACAGTTGAATATACCCACTTTTTCATTTTCCTTGCGGCCCATGTTGTCTAAACATTGATTTGTTTCAACATTTCTTATCTAAAGGAAACACAAAAATGTAAGTCAGAAAATCTTTGGTATTTTCAAATTCCTTGTTGATAGCAAAATAATATTTTTGTAAGGAAATTTCTCCAAGGAAAAGACAAAGCTTTAAATATTTATTTTTCTATGTCTATTCTGATATCTGTATAACAGTCTAAACTCCCATTCAAGTAAACTTGCATAGCACTGGCGTTGTCATTAGCATCCAGTCAAGAGGCACTCTTTGTTTATAGTGTAGTGTCAGAGAAGAAGAAAACAACCACGTATTACAAATTAGGAGTTCTTCCGCAAATCTTCTGAAAATTAGGACAGTCTCGAAATTGCACCCAAATAATCATAGTGTATTTGTGAAGTCCTTAAGTCCTACAGTGCCCTATGCAAAGTAATAGAAACAAATTGGTCCGATATGCAAATTTATGTATTTTTCGTTGCTTCATTACTAGATGCTCCATTCTGAACATTTATAAAGATTAATTACACTGATAATTTTTTAACTAAAACATGCATCTTTTTGCATTCCTAATACCAAACAGTGGAAAGCAGTTGACCCTAAGAAAAACTATTACAAGGCTAAATGGTGATTTCACAGGAAAAATTTTTCAAAACCAAGATTAAATTGCCAACTGCAAACATCAGATTCATGGTTTATACTCAGACACTGCATTAATCCCATAATTAACATGTTAATATACATTTGTGCCAAATGTAATTTTATGAAAGCCATTTATTGAGTTTAAAGATGCCCAAATTACTAAGTCAAGCACAAGTGAACGTAAAAAAGAAGAAAACCTTTTCTAATAGATGAAATGTTTTAGATTTTTTTTCCTTTAGTCTCAACCCAAAGTAGTAATGTTTTACACTTGTCCACTCTGCTTCCAAAAAGTTCTTTTCTCTCTTATTAGGACACATATTTTACTGTTTACTCACTCATTACTTGGATATATTTAGTTATCTATGCTTCAGGTGCCTGTTTCTCCCTCTTGGCAAATGAGTATGATTAGAAACTTCTGCAGAGGCTGGATTAGGTTTCTACAAATCAACTTTTTTGTATGGTACAGAACCCCATGGTCAGGTAATGGTTGCCTGAGTTGGGAAAAATGGTGTGATTTGCAGTAAAGCCCCAGTCAGCAATTGAAATTCACACTTGGTAAGGGGTTGGGCAGAGCTGGGCAGTGAGATCAAGCCCTGTCCCAGTGATTAGAGGGAGGCAAGGGTGGAAACAGAAATAAATAAGGGGACTGTTGAGTCATGCCAATTAGATATGGTTATTTGGCATAAAAGGACAACAGTGGATGTGGGGCGGTCAAGTTTAGGATGTTTTTAAGATAGAGCCAGTAGGACTTACAATTGAAGTGGAAATGAGCCAGGAGAGGAAAACAAAGGCATCAAGAAGCATTACAAGATTTTGGTTTGAGCAGATCAGTAGATGATGTTTCCATTTATTGCGAGCAATATTCTGAGTTCTTACATGTTGATAACTGTATCTGTGGCTTTTATACTTCAAAATCAATTTGCTCCATCTGAAATCCTTGACTAACAATGTATTTCCTTGAGTATATTTAAGATGTTACTCTGTTCACTTCTAGTATAAACAGTTGCTTTTGAAAAGGCTGAAGAAAATCTGTTTTCTTTCCCTTATTCTTACAAATATATTTTTGCCTGAATGCCAAAATAAGTCCAGTAGATTGCCCAGATAGGTGGTGGTCTGTTTCAATATGTAGTTCCAAATTTATTTTCAAGGAGTAAATATTGAATAATATTGTATTATAGATAATTGAATTATTAGTGTTCATTTTTTGTTACTTTGTTTTCTATCAGGAAAGTCTATTCTGTATTTTGTATCTTTTATATATCTCTTATATATGTCATTTTCTATTCGATAGAAAAGAAAGACAAAACTATCTTTAAAAAATTTCCTCCTTCCCTCACTTTAAAACTCTTATGGCATTTTCTTCAGAATCCTCTGCTTTTTCAAATTTATCCATTTCTGAAATGATTCATTCCTTAATTTCTAATTCTTTCCTCCAGTTCAGGCCCTATTTTCAGATATTTTTTTTTAATTTATGTTTTTATTTTACTTATTTTATAATAAAATTTATCTGTTTTCCTGTCTTATGAGCCTAAGGTTTTGATTTAGTTTCATTTTTCATAGAGATATAACTTTACTCTTGATTATCTTTATTCTTATGGTAGTGATCCTTTTCCTTTCTTTTCAGAAAAAAATTCTCTTGATTTGTTAAGAGGAAGAATTTGATCAGGAAATAATTTTTCTCCCTCCGTCCCTCTCTCTTCCTTTCATTTTTTCTTTTCATTGCTTCCTGATGGGGGTAATGATTTGTCATCTTTAAACTATTCTGATGCCCAGACTATTCTTGTTTAATTGGATTAGGGGACATAGTGTCCATCGGGTTCTTTAAAATCTCCCCAGATGATTCTAATATGCAAAGTTTGGCAACCACCATTCTGTGTGGATCACAATAAACTGTGGAAAATTCTGAAAGAGATGGGAATACCAGACCACCTGACCGGCCTCTTGAGAAACCAATATGCAGGTCACGAAGCAACAGTTAGAACTGGACATGGAGCAATAGACTGGTTCCAAATAGGAAGAGGAGTACATCAAGGCTGTATATTGTCACCCTGCTTATTTAACTTCTATGCAGAGTACATCATGAGAAACGCTGGGCTGGAAGAAGCCCAAGCTGGAATCAAGATTGCCAGGAGAAATATCAATAACCTCAGATACGCAGATGACACCACCCTTATGGCAGAAAGTGAAGAGGAACTGAAGAGCTTCTTGATGAAAGTGAAAGAGGAGAGTGAAAAAGTTGGCTTAAAGCTCAACATTCAGAAAATGAAGATCATGGCATCTGGTCCCATCACTTCATGGGAAATAGATGGGGAAACAGTGGAAACAGTGTCAGACTTTATTTTTTTGGGCTCCAAAATCACTGCAGATGGTGACTGCAGCCATGAAATTAAAAGAAGCTTACTCCTTGGAAGAAGAATTATGACCAACCTCGATAGCATATTGAAAAGCAGAGACATTACTTTGCCAACAAAGGTCCGTCTAGTCAAGGCTATGATTTTTCCAGTGGTCATGTATGGATTTGAGAGTTGGACTGTAAAGAAAGCTGAGTGCCGAAGAATTGATGCTTTTGAACTGTGATGTTGGAGAAGACTCTTGAGAGTCTCTTGGACTGCAAGGATATCCAACCAGTCCATTCTAAAGGAGATCGGTCCTGGGTGTTCTTTGGAAGGACTGATGCTAAAGCTGAAACTCCAGTACTTTGGCCACCTCATGCGAAGAGTTGACTCATTGGAAAAGACTGTGATGCTGGGAGGGATTGGGGGCAGGAGGAGAAGGGGATGACAGAGGATGAGATGGCTGGATGGCATCACCGACTTGATGGATGTGAGTTTGAGTGAACTCCGGGAGTTGGTGATGGACAGGGAGGCCTGGCGTGCTGTGATTCATGAGGTTGCTAAGAGTCGGACATGACTGAGCAACTGAACTGAACTGAACTGGATACTCGAGGAAGGTATGACATATTTTGATATTTGATGGTGACAGTACAGTTACTCTTCCTTTTTTGAGTAACTTCTTTTTCAGTGGTTTCCACCTGGACATAGACTCACCTGGAAAGCTTTTAGAATATACTTCTATTTTGCTTCTGCTTCACAGATTCTGATTCAAATGGTCTGGAGTAGGACCAGAATACGGTTAAAAGATCCCCCAGATAATTCAATATAATCAGGACTGAAACTCCTTGTATCAGGAGAACACAATGAAGTAGTTCCTAGCTGGAATCCTGATTATTTTGTGAATCATTTTGAGAACTCTGGGTGCTGGTGGAAAGTAAAGGACATTTTCATAGCAAAGCTGATTTTGCCACTACCAAGTGAAATGTTTAAGAATAAATACTTCCAGCTGTACCTGACAGGACGTGTTTACACTGGAGACCATTTCTAACTTCACAAGGATAGATCTGTTCCTGTAAGTTTTTGGACAGTTGGAAAAAAATCCTTTGGTTTTTTTTGAGGATTCCTGGTTCTGTTTAGCTCTCCACATTTTTTTTTTCCTTCCAATTTTTTATTGGTGTAGAGTTGATTTACAATGTTGTGGTTAAAGTATGCAGAAAAATAATACAGAATTTTTCAGATTATTTTCCCATATAAGATATTACAGAGAATTGACTGTGTAGGTCTTTGTTGATTATCTATTTTATATATAGCAGTGTATATGTTTGAGCAAACTCATAATTTATGCCCCCCACTTTTCCACTTTGGTAACCATAAGCTTGTTTTCAAAGCCTGAGATACTGTTTCTGTTTTGTAAGTTTGTTTATATAATTAGATTCTACATGTAAGTGATATCATACAATATTTATCTTTGAAAGTATGAAAATATTTTTATTTTTATGGATGAGTAATATTCCACTGGGTGTATGTGTATGTATATATATGTCACATCTTTTTATTCTGTGGGAGAACCTCTGCGATATAATCATTTTCCAGTTTGTGGGTCACCCACCAACTCGGTATGGGATTTGATTGTTTCATGAACGCACTCCTCCTCCTGCCTCGTTGTGGCTTTGTCTTTGGATGTAGAATCTGTTTTGGTACATTCCAGTCTTGTCAAGTATTGTTCAGCACTTAGTTGTGATTTTGGTGATTTGTGAGAGGAGGTCAGTTCAAGTCCTTGTACTCTGCCTTTTGTCTCCACCTTGCCCCGTAACCCGTCCCTCCTATTTCCCTCTCCTGCTTTTATCTGGACTTTGTTTCCGTTGTTGTTGTACCTGCCTGCTTAAGTAGGGCTTCATTCCTTGAATTTTCTCCTGAAAAAGAGCCTCAGCTATTGAGCTATAAAAGTTCACAGGTTGTAGAATTCTCAGATCCTTCAGACATTAAAAGAGGAGACTCCACTAACTTTGCAAACTGGATTTTATGAAAACACTTTTCCCAGTTTCAACTACTAAGTTAGCATGAAACAATTTCTCATGAGTATCTATTGGTAACTGAGGTGTTAGTGTGGCCTCATTTCCATCAGACACCCCGTTTCTTCCCTTTTTTTCTACTGTAATGATTGTATTATCATATGGTCATGAAGTTTACAAGTCATATTTTAGGATTGGTGAGAATACCTTGTCTAATTTTATTGTTAAATTTGTCCATCAGTTTTTGTTTTTGCTAACTTGGATGCTCTTTCTGCTTCAACTGAGGAATTCAGAAAGATTGAAACTATGTCACTGCTGCTGCTATTTTTTCAGAATTACAGAATACATTCATTTTGGGGAGTGCATGGAAAGGAGTTTGTTCTATTCATGACATGTTCTAACCTTCCTGAAAATTGGTTTGACAGTTTCTAGACATGTAATATTAATTGTCCCTTAGAAGACGATATAGTATAGGAACTCAAGTCAAATCTGGTGAGGCTAACTGGACATGAGTTCTGGGAGACTGGAAATAGATAGGAGTCAGTGGGTTAGGAAAGCTGTCAGAATGAGACAGGGAAGACAACCACCACAATAAAATTGAAGTTGTATGTTCCAAGCAGTTATGTGTAATAACTAATTTAAAACCAACCTATTACCCTAATTTTATATATGAAAACATTAAGATACAAAGAGGCTAAGTAGTTTGCTCAAATAAGTAGTTGAAAGTTACAGTGAGGTTGGAAATTGCCTAGTCCTGACATCTAGACAGGTAGGCAGTATTTTTCAGAAAGGGGTGAAAAGAACAAGGGAGGATTAAGTTCCAGTTGAATAAAGGTGAAGGTAAATGGACAGGTCATCCAGACAGTGGCAAAGACACATGGAACATGGAAGTGGTCTAGGATCAGACCTGAGAACCAGGTCAAAAAAGTCTAGAAGCAAAGTGGTTTCCATGCTGAGTGCCAAACTGTTGAGTCCAGGTCATGAAAATTATTTCTGGCTATTGTCAAGATGACGCTGGATATAAATATGATAGAGGATGAAGTATCAGGGAACAGGGTTCTCAATATCCACTTTAAAAAATTGGGAAGAGCATACCATCTGGATAGAGACAATGTCTGAGAGGTTTTTGCAGTAGTCTATGATATCTAGATTTTTTTTTTTAATGTATGAACACCTAGAAGGCAGCATGGTGTGCATCAGGGTATTCTCAAGTAAATGAATCTAACGTTGGAAATCTAATATTTTCTTAAAACATAAAAATGGTTACTAGTGTCTTCTGACAGTCCCCAACGATCTAATCTTAATGTATAATAGAAGATACTGGCATACAGGAAAAAATATATATGTTCCCAAAGAATGCTATGCAAGCAACAAAATGAAATATCAGGAAAGATCCTGAGCTTGTCACTGGTATTACGTTACCTGACAACACCAATTGCTTGATCATGCCATTCATTAATCCTAAGAAAAATCTAGGCAGGCAAACATGGAGGAACTTCATCTACAGAAACTCCTTACAGAATCCAACCTGAATCAACATAAGTAGAGCATATGGGTAGTTCTGAATTCTGGGAAAGTCTTGTGACTCATCCCTTATGTTATTTTATAGCTTTGAGTATGTGGTGTAGGACCAACAGAGTTTTAACTTTGTTGTCTATTTTGACATTTCTTTGTTTACACATAATCTTTTATTGCCTGAGGAACAGTGACATAAACTTGGAAGTATTTTTCCCACTTGTGTCTTGATATTAGAAATCAGCAAGTTTTTTTCTAAAAGTTTGTACTCTTTGGCAGGATCATGGGTAATGTTACCACTTACTCGGTTTATTCATTAGCTTTTGCTCCCTCTGCTGGATTGTAACAGCAAGCAAAAGTGGGAACTCCAATTCTAAAAGAGAGGCATGAACTCTCACCCCCACCACCTTTGAATTTCAAAACTAATACGTAAAATGAATTCTAAAATTAGACTAAACTTAGCTTTTTTAATTTTTTTGGCTTTAGTTACTCCAATAATGCTTATCCTTCAACTGTATATTATGTTACTCATTATCATTGTTTTAAATATGTCAGCCTCATTTGGTTTCTCTTTACTTTGTAAAGGAAATACATTTGCAGTGAATTCAAGATTAATGTTAATATTTCCATATTATAATTGCTGTAGTGAATATGCATTTCTCTTTACCAAATTGTGAATAAATCAGAAGGATGGTTTTATATAGATTTGCAAAATCTATATAATTAACAAATCCAAGCTGACTTCTCTTATGTGAACCTGGGTTTCCAATGACCTGACTGTGAGATTTAACACCACTGAGTATGTGATATCTTAACCTCCTTCACAAAACAGTAAATACAGAATACTGGACAATTTCACATATTTTGGTGGATAACAAAATCAATCCTAGGAGAATTCATAAATGCTCTAACTGGAATATAGTTTGTTGTAGTTGTTTATGCCAATACATATTTAAATAATAAAATCAGAATTTGTTCTAATGTATTTATCAGTAGGGTAAAGCCAGAAGAAAAAAAAAAAAACTTTCCAGTAGTAAACTCACTCATTTCATCCATAGGTGGGATACCCAGGTCAACATTCTTTAGGGTTAACATGTGATGGAGACTAATATATTTTGCCTGTGTATTAGTTACACTGGGATAAAAATCAGTTACTGGGTCCCAAAGAGTTTTGCAAATATGATCATGGGCAGAGAGAATGCCCCATTTGTGCATGTTTTAAAATATGAGGCTTTTTTTTTTTTTTTACTGGTTATCCTATTAAAAGATCAAGAAGATGGTGAATTTATAAATAGATCTGATTACCAACAGACATGTAATACTCTGAGGGTTTTAGCCTCTGGATTTGGCAGTAACTGATTTTATCCTTAATCCCTGCAGCCTAGCAGCTTCAATAGATGCCTATTTTTAGTTACTGAAATTTGTTATTTAACAGTGTTTAAGGAATACAGTGTCAATGTGTGCAAGGATCTTAACTAGTTGATAAGGTTAAAGAATACAAGAGAAAAAGGAAGTGCTAAGGAGTCAAGTAGGCAGTAAAAAATTCAGAGACTACTGTCAAAATGTCTTCCAAGTAGCATGCAAATGCAGATATTAAGCCCTTAGAGTTAAGTCAATTGGCTCCAGAATTTCTCTTCTCTTCCCTCTTGCCCTCTGCTTTCTTGTGTTCCACATTAACAAAACATTTTTTCCCCAAGATGCTGGCCTGTCCAAGGCCAAAAATTTAGGGTAAAGCATTACTACTTTAGAAAGCCAATTTTCAATCTTATAGTTGAATTAGCTTTTATGTTTATAAGATCAGGGGCTGACAAGCTAAATATACATAAGCTAGTGTTAGTTAAGAGAGAATTTCATGCTGCAGGAAGCTCCTCTTCCTTATTCCATTATGATCTGCTTACTAAGTATAAAAGGCATATGCTTCATTAAGCTACTTAAAGGTTTTAGTTCAAAGCAATTCAGCTTTTAACTTCCCATTGGAAATTGCATGTAATTCATGGGCTGAGTGAAGTAATATTTCAATTACCTGCATAAAATTCAAATGTAGGAAATTACAACAGTTGTCTGATATCAATACTGATGATTATTTTGGTGACAATATATAATGATAGAAACTGAATATCATGTTTACTTCTATCTTGTAATATAACAAGGAAAGCTATAAAGAGAAACTGATGTGAAGATATTTATATTCACCAGTGCACTGCAATATTAAATATCTGGGCTTTGAAAAACATTGAAACTTAAAAAACTTGTAAATTGTTAGATCCTAACAATTTAATTTGAAATTGAGTACATATGAATTACTTCAAAGAAATAACTTTGTGCCCTAGATAAGTAGCTTTGGACACCTGGTTCCACTTTGAGACTATCTGAGAGACAGTGCCTTCATACATAATGACAGTAAGCAAGAAAAAGATTTAAATGACTGTCATCCAATATAGTCCATTAATAGTTTATCTCAAACTCATATCAAAGTGTCTCTGACTACACATGACTATGCAAAATTGAATTGGAACGCAGTGCTTGGTGAATTTGTCCTTCTTGTTTTCAAGGAAACTGTTGCAGGACTGCATCTCTTGAAGGGTGGTTTTAAAATGGAAAACTGTAGTACATTAATATCCCAGAAAGTTCAAAACCAGATATATCTCATAGTTTTTTAAATACCTCATAGGACAGTTTTAATTCAGCTGAATTTCTTAGCTGTTTGATTATCTCTTGCCTTTTCCCTCATCCCCATTTCAGTAGAATGGCTCAAGAGTACAGGTCTTTCTTGTTGACTTTTCATCCTTAGCATATAGCACAGGTTACAGCTTAAGCTCTTAATTAATAAAAGTATTTTGAATGAATAACATATAGTGATATCCATTTTCTCCTTCTAATTATAAGGAAAAGTGAACATTATTGTCAGACTAAAATATATTTGAATCCTGACTTCAGTATTTAACTAGCTCTATGACCATTAGGTCAATTGTGTGAATTTTCTGCATATAGGTTTCCATATTTAATTGGGGATAATAACAAAACCTGCCAAGAAATTTTGATTTTTTAAAGTACAATTTTTAAGCATCTAACATAAAGCTTGACATAGGAAGAAAATAATAGTAGCTCCAATAATTACAATAACTGTAACTAATGGTGCTGCTGCTACTCTGCTAGGTGGTGTTATCAATGCTCTGTATCCTCAGTCATCACTGTAATCTGTATGATTACCTTCCTTCTATTGCTAGGTACCAGAGACAGACCTAGTGCTACTTAAGTCCTAAAATGGGAGGTCAGGATTTAAACCCTCCTCTGCTTGATTCCAAAGTCTGGGATTCTTTCAGTACACCACGTTGCCTCTCCCGGATATGTTTCAAAAACCCTAAAGGTATATTTCTGTCTTCAAAAGTTTTTCAAATTATTTCTATAAATTAAAATATAGCCACCTGATCCATTAAAGAAGATAGCTCCTTTAAAAAGGAATTTTCTCACACTTAATTTTCATTTTTTCAGAAAGTCAATTAATTAGATTTCTCAATGTGTAGTGCAGGAGAGTATGCAACTGAATTTTTAAAATGGAAGTAGACATCTAGGTTCTATTTCAGAGTCCTGAGTCTCTCTCAGGAGTCACCCTGATGGCCTTAGATGATTTCCAAAAACTCTGCTTGACTCATATCTGTCTTGTTAACAGGTCTTGGTCATACCTTCTTTTAGAAAAAGTGATCAGCATTTACTTACTACCTGGGTCCATTGACTACCATGGGAGGAATACCCTACTACAAGAATAGAAAAACTCCCTCTTCTAAAGGTACGAATTCACAATTGGCCCAACAAAATTTTCCATAAAGGAAATGAGTGTTAGATACTTTATTGGAGATCTTTAGTAGAACTAGATTATAATAACTAGCATGCACATAGAGCTCTAGTTTAAAAAACACTCTTCTATTTTATGTATTAAATATAAATAAATCGTGTGACTTAGTGCTAACATGGGAATACTGAATATTTAAAAACAATAGCAATGACACTCCCATCCCAATGAAAACAAATAATTAAAAAAAAAAAAAAACCAGAGGCACAGGACTAAAGTTATACCTAGAAAGTGGTAATATTCAGTGTTATTACACATGAACCTTTGCACTACAGAATTCAGATTAGTATTCAATAGATATAAACTGAAAATTCTATAGAGAGATATTTACCTGGCTGATGAGTGAGTGGAAATTTGACAGTGTATGGATAAGACACACACACACAAAAACAGTCTTTAAAAACAATTCAGCTGGAAATGAATTGTATGTTTTTCTTTTAGTGAATCACAAGGAATGTTTATAGTTATGGAGTGGATAAATTCATAGATTTCTTGGCAAATGAACCAAAAAATACTAGACTGAATTTTCAGATATTCTGCTGTTATGACCTATAAAAATAGCAGATTCAAATAATAATTTCCAAATGCATTGTATTATTGCTGTTAAAATGTTTTAAATATAACAAATACTAAATCAGTTTTCTCAAATGTAATTCCTAGTAAGTGGGAAATTACCAATATGAAGCATATAATTCATAAAGGGATATCTCTTATTTTGATCAATTAAATATGTATTATGACCATATGCTTGTACAGTTATGATGAAGCCAACTTTTTAATCTCTAAATATATGGTACCCAAAGCAATCTACAGATTCAAGCAATTGCTATGAAATTACCAATGGTAATTTTTAACAGAGCAAATACTTTTATAATTTGTATGGAAACACAAAAGCCCCTGAATAGCTGAAGCAATCTTGAGAAAGCAAAAATGGAGCTGGATGAATCGAACTTCCTGATTTCAGACTAGAGTAGAAAGCTGCAGTCATCAAGACAGTACGGTATTGGTACAAAAACAGAAATATAGACCAATGGAACAAGATAGAAATCCCTGAGACAAACCCACACACCTGTGGTCCCCCAATGTACAACAAAGGAGGCAGGAATATACAATAGATAAAACGGAATAAGTGGTGCTGGGAAAACTGGACAGCTAAGTGTAAACAACAACAACAAAATGGAAGTAGAACACTCCCTAACAAGATACACAAAAATAAACTCCACTTCCTAGAGTAATGAAAATTAAAACACCAAATGGGGTCTAATTAAATTTAAAAGCTTTTGCACAGCAAAGGAAACCATAAACAAAATGAAAAGACAACCCAGAGCATGGGAGAAAATATTTACAAATGAAGTGACTGAAATCTCTAAAATATACAGTTTATGCAGCTCAATATCCAAAAACCAAACAACACAATCAAAAAATGGGCAGATCTAAATGTACGTTTCTCTAAAGAAGACATACAAATGGCCAAAAAGCACACGAAAAGATGCTCAACATCACTAATTATTGGAGAAATGCAAATCAAACGTATAATGAGACACATCTTATACCGGTCAGAATGGTCATCATAAAAAAATCTACAAGCAATAAATGCTGGAGAAAAGGGAATCCTCCTACACAGTTGGTGGGAATATAAATTGGTGCAGCCACTATGGACAACAGTATGGAGATTCCCTAAGAAAAACTACAAATAGAGCTTTCATATTATCCAGCAATCCTATGGAGAAGGCAATGGCACCCCACTCCAGTACTCTTGCCTGGAAAATCCCATGAAAGGAGGAGCCTGGAGGGCTGCAGTCCATGGGGTCGCTAAGAGTCGGACACGACTGAGCGACTTCACTTTCACTTTTCACTTTCATGCATTGGAGGAGGAAATGGCAACCCACTCCAGTGTTCTTGCCTGGAGAATCCCAGGGACGGCGGGGCCTGGTGGGCTGCCGTCTATGGGGTCGCACAGAGTCGGACACAACTGAAGTGACTTAGCAGCAGCAATCCTACTCCTGGGCATGTTATCTAGAGAAAACTCTTGATATAAAAAGATACATGCACCCCAGTGCTTAACGAAGCAATCCTTACAGTAGCCAGGACATGGAAGCAACTTAAATGTTCATCTACAGAGTAATGGATAAAGAAGATGTGGTACATATGTATAATGAAATATGACTCAGCCATAAAAGAGAATGAAATAATTCCATTTGCAGCAACATGAATGGACCTAGAAATTGTGTTGAGTGAAGCAAGAAAGAAAAATAGTGCTTTTATGTGGAATCCAAAAAATAAAGTACAAATGAACTTATTTACAAAACAGAAGTATATTTGATGTAAAAACAAACTTGTGGTTACCAGGGTGGTGGGAAGGGGAGTATAAATTGGCAGATTGTGATTGATATATACACAATATAAAATAGATAACTAAAAAGGACCTGCTGTATATAGCACAGGGAACTCTACTCAATGCTCTGTAGTAGCCTATATGGGAAAAGAATCTAAGAAATAGAGATATGTATATGTATAAATGAATCACTTTGTAGTACATCTGACACTAACATATTATAAATGAGCTATACTCCAATAAAAATTTAAAAACTCACAGAGGAGAAAATAAAAACAAAAATGCATTGTTTTCTGAATACAATAAAGTTAGGGCAGGTTTGTCCTCTGAGTTGTACATGGTTATTAGAAAAAGTAGATTTCTGGATGAGTGAGAGTGAAAACTTTCTTAGAAGTGAAAATATTTATTAAAAAAAATAAAGATTATATTTTGAAAAAGTATGGAACAGATCAGGGGTTCTCCATGTGTGTACAAAGTCAGTATGATTTTGATAATAGTACTATGATAATATCTTTCACCCTTACTTCTCATGAATGTATAGGGAATCTTCAATTGGTTACCTGGTGTGCTGTATTATAATTGAATGAATATCAAAGCAGATACAAGAATCCAGCTACCTCTTTTTGGCCAGTTCTTAATGCAATTTATAAAAAAATGTAGATAACCTAATCTTCATACTATTTTGCTTTATAAAGTTTACTTTTCCAAAAATATGTTACTTATATTAGTAAATTAATAAAGTTTCCAGTTTCTTTTCCCACAGCAAATATTAACACTTATAACCCACATAAAGAAAAACTCAAAATTTGCTGTAAACTTCAAAGACTTTAAATTCCATATGATTAAAAAGTTTTAGAGCTATTTATAAAGAAACAAGAAAATACTATTTATTCCACCTTAAACTGTGTTTTTATTTTTTATAAATCCCAGTGATATAGACCTTTATGGTCCTTGTAATTTACGAGAAGTCTTTTATAATAGGTCTGTTTAAAAACCCTTAAAGCATTGTATTCATAATATAAAAAATATTGATCTCCTTAGAAATTGCTCCTTTTGCAAAATATATTTAAAACTTAACCAAAATAAATAATTCATACCTCTCCAAGTGAGTAATAACGTCTTGGGATCTGGGAGTCCGGATAGATGTTTTCAAGGTACCAAGAAAAGGGCTTACACTTCAGATTTTCTCTTAGTGTTTTTCTGACTGACACATCTCCGTAATCCACTTTGACAACACCTGGAATTTTTCAGAGAAACATTGAAATCTGTTTATGCTATTTTCATTTTAGCACTGTTTCACTCTGCTTTGCTATCAGTTTTTTTCTCTATAATTAAAATTTCATCAAATTGAATTGCATGTGCAGCTGCTACAACACTGAATTCTTGCTAACATCCAATTAGTACATTAAATGGATATAAAAAGTTTTTCCATTGGTTATGACTTAAAATGTAAATATTTATCACCAAGTACATGTACTTCTTAAATTGAATAATTAATCAAGTCAGTATAAGTTGGTATTAATTTAGCATCTCATAATGAAAGCCTAATTGAGCTGTGTGATAATGTGGTTTCTTTTTAATGAAAGTTTCAGTGGCTTCACTATTTTTATTCCTCATATTTTTCCTTTAGTGTCATTAATTCACTACTTGTGCATTTCATGAGAAATATACATAAATATGACCCTCACAATGGATGACACATTTGTGTTCTAAGTTTTCCTTCTTGAATTTTTATTTATCTAGGTTTAGGACCTAACTTTTTATTTACTAATTTTTCCCTGTTTTATAAGTTAGTGTAAACCACTTCAAATCCTTGAGTAAGTTAGTAAATAAATAAGCATAAAGAAACCACAAGCAAATGAAATATACTCACATGTGTATTATTAAAATTGCTTAACTGTATTTAATAGCAGAATAGATGAATTTAAAATGAATTTTCCATTGAGGATCATAATAGAATGATTTTTAGTTGAGAAATAAAAATAACACCACTAATTTTAGTGACATGAATTGCTCATTACTAATATTAAAATAACATTTAATTGAAGTGGCTAAATAACTGTTATAAGATGACAATTAATTCTTAGATTTTGAAAAGATCTCTGTTTAACGTGTTTAAGAGCAGTAAGCAACCACACTTTGGCACAGGAAAAAAGTGGCCCAGTCTTGATATGCTATCCCAACCAAGCAGCAAAGTCTATTAGTCATGTGTAATAAAGGAACAATTGTTTAGACAGTCTAAATGTCTATAACTAATACCATTATTTAGGTTACTATTTTCAAATGAGGCCGCACTCTTGAGGCTTATCACCTGCCAGTCCTTCCCACTCCTCACCACCCGTTTGGTTTTTTTTTCAGAATTTTGTTTTTTCCCCAAATGCTTAAGCAGCCAAACCATTTCCTTCTACAATAAAATATTGATTTTTCTAGCTAGTGTTTGGATGAAAATAAAAAGATATTTGGGCTTTGTAGACAAATACTTCCTTTCAAAGTAATTGTATCCAGAACCTCCAATCTGGATGTAGCCTTCAAAAGAGGTTCAATAACACTTAAAAAATAGATTACTAAAAGAATTTCTTTTTGTTTAGTGGTACACAAATAGGTGGCTTTGAAAATTTTTTAATTCTATTGGACCCGGAAAAAAAGGCAATGCGGCTTCAAAGGATTTAATTCAGCAGTTCTGCATCTTAAATTTGACATTCCAAAAAGGTCCTCTTGATTTTCCACATGACCCATCTTCAAGATTCTCCAGTAACTAGCAATAGTGTCCATCCATTTTCTCAAGGCAAAAACATAGGAGTATTTCTTTTATCTCACACACATATTCAATTCATTAACAATCCACAATATGGGTCTTTCTACATACAGAGGGGTTACATCCTGAGAAACCCATCTTAAGTTAAAAAAAATGCATTCAATAGAGCTAACCTACCAAACGTTGCAGCTGAGCCAAGCCTACATCAAATGTGCTCAGCACACTTGCATTAGCCTACAACTAGGAAAAATCATCTAATGTTAATCCAATTTTATAAAAATTGAATATCTCACATACTTTATTGAATAGTATACTGAAAGTGGAAAACAGGGTGACCGAATGTATAGAGAATGGTTTTAAGTGTATCTGTTGTTTTCACCCTCCTGATCACATGGCTGACTGGGTGCTGGGGCAGCCCATCTTCTAAAGAGAGTATTATGCTGTATGTTGCTAGCCTGGAAAAATATCAAATTCTAAAGTTTCACAAGTACAGTTTTTATTGAATACCTATTGCTTTCACACCATAATAAAGTTGAAAACTTTAGTCAAATCATCATGAGTCAAGGCCTGTCTATAGATTCCGAGCTCCTCTATCATCCCCATTACCATCCTGGTCTCTCCCATCTCTTGCCTAAGACTAAGCATGCCATCACCTCCTAACTAGTCTCCCTGACATCTTGTATTTCTCCATTTATCCTTTATTTACTATTTCCTGCTCTCTAGACAGTATATTTGAAATATAAAATCATGTGTTCGCTTGCTGCAAAGCTTCCAACAATTTCCCATTGTTCTAGAAATAATTGACAATATCAATAATCATTGCCAGAGTTTCTTTATGAAATGACCCTTGGTTATCTCTCTGAATTAATCACCTGTATTCACTTCATTGTAGCAAAACTGGCTTCCCCACCCTTTCTTGCTTTCTTTCTCTTTCTCCAAATCTCTAATCAAAATTTATTTCCTCATGCTCACCCTGACTTTCCTCTCTAAAATGATCGCCCTTCCCATCATCTTGGTAATGCTCTATCCCTCCATTATTCTTCATTCTCCAGCATACTTGTTAGTACTTGATATCCTATACAGGTTAATTCTCTTTGCCTCCCCAGGAAAAGCTTTGGACAGATAATTTAATCTCTTGATTCCTAAGGTATCTTGTGTGTGGTATATAATAATTCAGTTCAGTTGCTCAGTCGTGTCCGACTCTTTGTGACCCCATGAATCGCAGCACACCATGCCTCCCTGTCCATCACCAACTCCCAGAGTTTACCCAAACTCATGTCCATCGAGTTGATGATGCCATCCAACCATCTCATCCTCTGTAGTCCCCTTCTCCTCCTGCCCCCAATCCCTCCCAGCATCAGAGTCTTTTCCAATGAGTCAACTCTTCTCATGATGTGGCCAAAGTATTGGAGTTTCAGCTTCAGCATCAGTCCTTCCAACGAACACCCAGGACTGATATCTTTTAGGATGGACTGCTGAATACATATTGCATATTGTAATGGATACCTGCTGCTTTTGACTGCCTGGCATCCATTTTGCATATTGGTAACAGCGTTCAAGTTTTCCTTGGGCAACCGTCACACCTTCACTTTGTGTGACTTGCTGATCTCATACCCCTTCCTGTCTTTCCAGCTCCAACTAGCATCACAAAATAAAGGCATTTCACTAGTGAATCCGGTTAAAAATTCACATTCTGATTCAGGTGGTCTATACTGAGGCCTGAGAGTCTACATACTTACCAAGCTCCCAGGGGATGCTGCTGTTCCTCAGGTCAAATTCTGAGTAACCCCCAAGACAATCAAAGCAACCCATTTCTCATTGTTACTTACAACCTATCATAATGACTGGCTTAGGAGTAGGCATGTGATAAAAGTATAAATAAATAAAAGTATACTCAGACAACTTTCTAGGACTATTAGAAAGTAGAAATTCTCTTTCCTTTGGAATTGCTAGCTGTAAAGATGACTAAAGCCTGGAGCTTCTGAGGCTACCATATAGAGAATGCCTTCTAAGATAGTGAAGCAAACACAGGAATTAGATAAACAAATGGAAAGAGACAAAGATAGCATAAGCCAAGCCAACATTTAAATCAGCAGATATTTATCGTGTTCCAGCCTTTACACAAAGCATGTTTTCTAAGCACTTGGGATATGTCAATGAACAAAAAAATGTATCTTTCTCAAAGGGGAAGGAGAGGTAAGTAAACAGTAATACATTAGAAGGTGATACATGCTATGACAAAAATAGAGTGAGGGAAGAAGTTTGCAATAGAAGGAATCTTAATGCATTATGTTTTTTTTTTTTTCCAAAAGCAGCTTACAGGAGTTACAGGTTTTTAATGTAAATCTTTCAATGGAAGTTGAACAAATGCTAGAGAAGCTCTGACATTTAGAGTTTCATGATGAATTAGAATAAAAAAGTACTCTAACTCTAAATTTGCAGGATTGATTAATAGGTAAATTATAACATTTATGGGCAGTTACTTTATTTAATAACCTTTTATTCATGTTAAAATCTATTTCATGGTAGTATTAATCTAGATAATCTAGATATGTAGAAGAATTGTGTTTTAATTCTTTAAATAGAAGATCATCATAATCTCAAATAAATTCTTTCCAAGTAAATACCTAATAAGCCTAACAGTTTTGATTACCTATAATCAAGGTACCTGATGAGAGAATACCTGCTTTTAGACTAAAGCTCTTGAGTTTTGTGCATAAAAATACATATTGTAGCATAGCTTAAAGTGGTAAAAAGAGGAAATAATTTCCTTCAATAAGGGAATTTTTAAGTAAATCAGTGGTATACCTAATTGACAAAATATGATTGCTGTATTGAAATGTCTATAAAATATGGGAAACGGAAATAAAATACAAATAATTTTTTACACTATCATTGTAAATGAGTAAATGTGTGGAACAAAAATAACTGAACTATAAAAGCAGTGCATTCCCTTTGCTACTAAAAGAAGAGAAAGAAAAAAAAAACCTTTAGAAATCTATTTTATCCTTAAGTATAAAAATTAAAACTGTGAAACTAATCAGTTTTCCATATACAATTATATATTAACAATATGCTTGCATATTAAATGAATATAGTTTTAGCTAAACATTTTTTATATTTTCAAAATTCCTCTTAAAGAGAAAATTATCTTTGTTGTTTACTTTAAAAATTGTCATCAAGGGTTATTTGAATAAGAATCTGCATTTCTTCTCAAGTATAATAAAAAGATCATTTTTAGGCTAACCAGGGGTTACTGCATTCTAGAGTATCTAAGTACTATATGTGTAAGAAGTTTAACAGATTAGTTGGATTTTTTTTAAATTTAAAACTACTCTTATCCTGCCATTTTAATTTTTAGTCATTCTTAATATGCACAGAAATTACCCAGGCTCATAACTGCTCATTAGGAAGTCAATGGTTAGAACTATATTAAGCGGCTGATGACCCATGCCAGCTAATAATACACAGTGATTATCTGTTGAACTTATCATTTACTATTATCACTTCAGTTTTATTTTAATGGAATAAAAATGATATAATGAATTGTACAAAGATCATAGCTTCTGTTGAGAACAGTATCACATAGAAGAAGTGAATATCAGAAAACTTCTCTATTTATATCAATCTGATCTTTATCATCAAAAATCTGGGCAGGTCAGAAGGTGACATAGATGGTGGAGTAAGAGGACCCTAAACTCACCTCCCAGAGACAAACCAAAATTACAACTATTTGCATAACAACTCTATGGGAAGGACCAGAAGACTAGCAAAAAATATTTATTCCAACTAAAGACATAAAGAAGGAACTAAATACTATGACTCACAGACTTAGAGGAAAAAAATTATAGTTAACTGAGTGGGGAAGAGGAATAGGTTGGGAGTTTGGGGTTAACATGTACACACAGTTATATTAATAATTAAAATGGATAAGCAACAAGGACCTACTGTATAGCACAGGGAACTCTCTACTCAATATCCTGTAATAACCTAGATAGGAAAATAATTTGAAAAAGAATAGATATAGCTGGAGAGGGTGTGGAGAAAAGGGAACCCTCTTACACTGTTGGTGGGAATGCAAACTAGTACAGCCACTATGGAGAACAGTGTGGAGATTCCTTCAAAAACTGGAAATAGAACTGCCTTATGATCCAGCAATCCCACTGCTGGGCATACACACTGAGGAAACCAGAAGGGAAAGAGAGACGTGTACCCCAATGTTCATCGCAGCACTGTTTATAATAGCCAGGACATGGAAGCAACCTAGATGTCCATCAGCAGATGAATGGATAAGAAAGCTTGGTACATATACACAATGGAGTATTACTCAGCCATTAAAAAGAATACATTTGAATCAGTTCTAATGAGGTGGATGAAACTGGAGCCGATTATACAGAGTGAAGTAAGCCAGAGGGAAAAACACCAATACAGTATACTAACGCATATATATGGAATTTAGAAAGATGGTAACAATAACCCTGTGTACGAGACAGCAAAAGAGACACTGATGTATAGAACAGTCTTATGGACTCTGTGGGAGAGGGAGAGGGTGGGAAGATTTGGGAGAATGGCATTGAAACATGTAAAATATCATGTATGAAATGAGATGCCAGTCCAGGTTCGATGCACGATACTGGATGCTTGGGGCTAGTGCACTGGGACGACCCAGAGGGATGGTATGGGGAGGGAGGAGGGAGGATGGTTCAGGATGGGGAACACATGTATACCTGTGGTGGATTCATTTTGATATTTGGCAAAACTAATACAATTATGTAAAATTTAAAAATAAAAAAAGATACATGTATATGTATACCTCATCACTTTACTGTACACCTGAAGCACAATATTGTTAATCAGCTGTGCTCCAATATACAATAAAAATTTAAAAATAAGAAACCACAATAAGATTAGTAGGAATGGTGGAGACAGTATAGTTAGGACCCAAATTTTCAGGGTTGGTAACCCACAAATGGGAGAGACATCACAATGATAGAAGTTTTCTGCAAGGAGTGAGGGGTCTGAGCCTCATGTTGAGCTACCTTGCCCAGGGATCTTGCACCAGGAACATGAGCCCCTAGAATGTCTGGCTTTGAAAACCAGCAGGGCTTATGTTCAGGAAGTGGGAGGTCTATAGGAAACAGACTTTTCTGTTAAAGGGTTTGTGCAGTATCTCACACAATCTGAATCAGCATAGAAGCAGTAGTTTGAAGGGAGCCTGGGTCAGACCGATTTGCTAATCCTGGAGAGCTTTCTGGGGATGAAGGAGGACACAGCCACTGGAGGCAGCTATTTTGGAGAGCTCATTTTACTGCTGTATTACTATTGCTGGCAAGTGACATTTTGAAATCCTACCTCCACCCTTAAAGTGCCAGGGACTGACCTGCCCACCAGTGGGCCAGCACCAGCCCTGATTTCCCATGGCATGCAGATATCTGAGCGGGAACTCGGCCATGCAAACCAGCAGGCCAGCACTAGTCCCATGACCCGCCAGGCCCCACAGTCAGCCATGTTGGCACCTGGCCTGGACCATCACTGGGCTAGCTCCAAACCTAGCATCCTTGGGCATCAGCCAGTCACTTCAACACCTGGCACTGCCCACCAGCAGGCAGGAACCAGCCCTGCACCCCACTGGGCTCTGTAGCTTTCCACCCCCCATCCACTAGTGGGCCAATAGCCACCACACCAAGCAAGGCCTGGCAGTTAACGTGGCCAGGGACCAGCCCTGCCTAAGAGCAAGCAAACAGCCGTTGGCTGTCAAAACAGAAGGAAACATGCTAGGGCATAAAGAGCACAAAGCTCTAGTGAACAGAGGAGTGTGTGCTCTGGGCCCCAGGGGAATTCACCTAAATGAGGCCACATTTCAAAGACTGTAAGACATAACCTCTTTAATACCTAGAAATAAACACAGAAAATTAAGTAAGATGAGGCAAGAGAGGAATATGGTCCAAATGAAGGAATGAGACAAAATCATAGAAAAGTGAAGATAAGTAACCTGACAGAGATGTCAAGGTAATAATCATAAAGATGTTCAACAAACTTGGGAAAATAATGATTGAATATAGTGCAAATTTTAATAAAGAGTTAGAAAATATAAAGATTCAAAATGAGCTGAGATTGCACTCACTGAAATAAAATATATACTTGAAGGAATCAAGGGTAGATCAGATGATACAGAGGATAATATCAGTGGACAGAGTAGTAGAAATCAATGAAGCTGAACAGAAAAAAGAAAATATGCTGATGGTTTGTGACACTTTTGTGAAAACAGCAAGCATACTAATATTTGCATACTAGGAGTCCTAAGAGGAGAAAAGGTAAGGGAACTTACCTGAAGAAATAATAGATGAAAACTTCCCAAACCTGGGAAACACACATCTAGTTGTAGTAAGCACAGAGTGTGCCAAACAAGATGAACTCAAAAAGGTCCACACCAAAACAATTTATAATTAAAATGGCAAAAAAATAAAAGAGCAGACCTTAACAGCAAGAGAAAAACAGGTATTTACATTTTTAAAGGAAACTCCCATAAAGGCTATCAGCTGACTTTAGCAGAAACATTGCAGGGCAGAAGGGTCTGGCATGCTGTACCCAAAGTGATGAAAGGAAAACAACTATAATAAAGAATATTCTACTTAGAAAGGCTACCATTCAGACTTGAAGGAGAGAGAAAGAGTTTTACAGAGAAAAAAAAGCTAAAATAGTTCAGCACCATTATAGTGGCTTTGTAAGAAATGGTGAAGAGTCTTCTATAAGCAGAAAAGACCAGAACTAGAAACATAAAAATTACAAAAGGAAAAATCTCATTGGTGAAGGCAACCACAGAGGAAATCAACCACTTCTAAATGTAGTAAGGTAAGGTAAGGTAAGTCACTTCAGACGTGTCCAACTCTGTGCGACCCCATAGACGGCAGCCCACCAGGCTCCCCCGTCCCTGGGATTCTCCAGGCAAGAACACTGGAATGGGTTGCCATTTCCTTCTCCAGTGCATGAAAGTGAAAAGTGAAAGTGAAATCGCTCAGTCGTGTCTGACTCTTCGCGACCCCATGGACTGCAGCCCACCAGGCTCATCCGTCCATGGGATTTTCCAGGCAAGAGTATTAGAGTGGGGTGCCATTGCCTTCTCCGTCTAAATGTAGTAGGAAGGTTAAAGTAGTAAAGATAAATGTAGTAAAACACCTATGTATACAATAAGTAAGGGATATTTAAAACAAAAAAGTGTAAAATATGTTACTAACATTAAACAGGAAGGGGGAGTAAAAATATAGCATTGTTAAAATGCATTAAAACTTAAGAGATCATTAACTTAAAATATTTATATATATATATATATAGCCTATTGTATATGAACTTCATACTAGCCACAAACCAAAAACCTAGAATACATGCACACCCAAAACAAAGGAATTCAAACATTACACTAGACATAGTCATCAAATCACAAAAGAAGAAAGGAAGCAAAAAGAACTACAAAAACTACCAGAAATCAATGAACAAAATGTCAGTATGTACATACCTATCAGTAATTACTTTAAATGTTAAATGGACTAAATATTCCAATGAAAAGACTGTAGCAGAGGACTAAAAACAAAAACAAAAAAAGATCTATATATGCTGCCTATAAGAGACTAACTTCAAATTTAGAGACACATAGTAAAAATCTTTTCCTTTATATTTTCTACCCTTCATATTATGCTTAGAGATACCAAGATATCAATAAGTCCAGGTGTATTTTATTTCATGCTTAAATATATTCACTTCATGTTTTTCTTTTAAAATTATACTATGCATGCGTGTATGCTAAGTCATGTCTGACTCTTTGTGACCCTTATGGACTGCAGCCTGTCAGGCTCCTCTATCTGTAGATTCTTCAGGCAAGAATACTGGAATGGGTTGCCATGCCCTCTTCCAGGGGATCTTCCCAACCCATGGATCGAACCCATGTATCCTGCAGCTCCTGCATTGCAGGGCAGATTCTCTACTGCTGAGCCACCAGGGAAGCCCAAAGTCGACTATAGACACTCATACACATTTTCTCATTAAATCTCTGTCATACCCCTATCTATTATTGTTTTTGTTTGTTTGTTTAAGGATGAAAGAATTGGAGCTTTAAAAGATTAAATATGCTCAAGCTTGCTTAGAAAATATCAGGAGAGGATTAGAAGTCATTCACATCCATCTAATATCATAGTCCAAGCCCTTGCCCATTCTACTAGATTAAAAAAAAAAAAAGAAGAAGAAAACTGGAGAAATTTTGAAACCTGTATAGAGATATCTTTCCGTGGATGGTGGAACACAACATGGTAATTATCATTCCTTGAAGGGTAGATTCCACTTGGCAAACTTTTCCAGTCCTAACAGATCAACATGATCCAAGATGCAGGATGAACTTGAATTCATAGAAATAAATGATCCGTAATGACATAATTGAGAGTTATTTTATTGACTTGACAATTAAATACAAGCCAGAAGGTTTCAGTGTGCAATTGAATGATCAACTAAAATATTTCCATAAAAAGCTACCCAAATTTTATACTGTCAGTCCCTCATTCTGCAGGATGCTGGATATAATTATTTCTTCAGCTTTGTGACACATATAATATTAGTATTATACCTTCTCTGAAGTAGTGAGGTTTTTTTTTTTATATATATATATATAGTAAATGGGATCTTACAATTGCTTGAGGGGAGAAGCCATTGTATCAGTGTCAGTGCAGCTGACACTACTTGAACATGTACACACTTGTATTTCTCATTGTAGCCAATTACAGATTTAGTAATTAATGTAAATTTTAAATCAATAAGCATTTAAATACATCCTGATTATTGTCTAAAAACTTTAGTACTTCTGGTAAGATCAAGAAAGTACTAAGATGAAAATTTAGTGAATGATTTTAGGGACTTCAAGGAAAATCCCAGGAATAATAATGTTTTAAGAAACTCACATTATCAGTCATCTTCATGGTACTGAGAATGATAGTGGATGACAAGCATTGGAAAGTGATTCTAAAGAGTCAGATTCCAAATGTGAGAAACTTGCTTGACCAATTTTGCTTATTTAAAACAAATTCTGTGTAGTACAAGAATGACATGATCAAAAAGCTATCTGAACAGTTTATGTCTGAAAGAATTCCTGTAATAGGGACAAAATAATTTTAAGTGAAAAGGAAGTAATACATTATAAAGTGGAGACTTTATCTTAGTGGCATGTAAGAAAATGATCTTTAAATGATGAGAGCTTAAATTAGATGAAGTATATTAAACATTTGGAGGAGAAAGGCCTGGCGTGCTGCGATTCATGGGGTCGCAAAGAATCGGACATGACTGAGCGACTGATCTGATCCAGTATTCTTGCCTGGAGAATCCCATGGACAGAGGAGCCTGGAGGGCTACAGTGCATAGGGTTGCACAGAGTTGGACACGACTGAAGTGACGTAGCACATATTAAACATCTGTTAGCTTGTCACGTTTTAATAGAAACAATGAGTTAAAAGTCAAACAAGTATCTACTACAAGACTTCTCATAACCTTTACTGTGTTACAGTGCATTTTGGAAATCTAAAGTGATATTTCCCAAATTTAACTGTCCTTTCCCCCAGATTTTGTGATAAGAATACTCCGTGGAGAACATTTTGAGAAATATGACTATATTGTATTTCCTATAAACAAAAATACTAGTCATTCACAGGACATAGATTGATCCTCTTAGAAAAAAACTTTCATGGAGGGAAATACTATATGCTTTTCAATTTTTTTCATTAGCAAGTTTCCATTGCAGTCAGTACAATACATATATTTGTTGATGGGTGTATTTATGTTCAGTTCCTAGAGCAGTACCTAGTGCCAATAGTCAATCTTTAAATATCAAGTATACTGATCTCTGACATATGCTGTCTCTTCCCTCATGTTCATTCCCTATTATTCTCTCTCACTTTCTCCTGTGTAGGAAGTGCATCTTGGGAACTCTCCTACACTGCTGGTGGGAATGTAAATTGATACAGACATTATGGAGAACAGTACGGAGTTTCCTTAAACTAAAAATAGAAGCCCCGCATGACCCAGCAATCCCACTTCTGGGCATATTACCAGAGAAAACCATGATTTGAAGAGATACAGGCATCCTAATGTTCATTGAGCACTATTTACAATAGCCAGGACATGAAAGCAACCTAAATGTCCATTAACAGAGGAATGGACAAAGAAGATGTGGTACATATGTACAATGGAATATTACTCAGCCATAAAAAGAACAAAATATTGTCATTTGCAGCAACATGGATGGACCTAGAGGTTGTCATAGTGACCTAAGTCCAACAGCAAAAGACAAAGCTACAAATGAACTTATTTACAGAAGAGAAGTCGAGTCATGGATGTAGAAAACAAACTTACGGTTACCAGGGGGTAAGGGGTGGAGGGATAAATTGGGAGATTCAGACTGACATAGACACACTACTATATATAAAACAGATAACTAATAGGAACCTGCTTTATAATACTAGAAACTCTGCTGCTAAGTCACTTCAGTCATGTCCGACTCTGTACGACCCCACAGACGGCAGCCCACCAGGCTCCACCGTCCCTGGGACTCTCCAGGCAATAACACTAGAGTGGGTTGCCATTTCCCTCTCCAGTGCATGAAAGTGGAAAGTGAAAGTGAAGTCGCTCAGTCAGGTCCGACCCTCAGCAACCCCATGGGCTGCAGCCTTCCAGACTCCTCTGTCCATGGGATTTTCCAGGCAGGAGTACTGGAGTGGGGTGCCATTGACTTTTTAATGGCCTATTGGGAAAATAACCAAAAAAAAAAAACAAAACAAAACAGAGTGGATACATGCATATCTTTAACTGATTCACTTTGCTATACACCTGAAACTAACACAACATTGTAAATTAACTATACCCCAATAAAAATTTTAAAAAGAAGTACTTCTCTATTTAAGAAATAAATAGTAAGTAGTACATCTCTATTTACTTTCATGACTTAAAATGACTGCTTTACAGAGGCTTCCCTGATGGCTCAGTGGTAAAGAATCTGCCTGACAGTGCCAGAAACACAGGTTCCATCTCTGGTCCGGGAAGATCCCACATGCTGTGGAGCAGCTAAGCCCGTGCACCACAACTGTTGAGCCAATGCTCTAGATCATGAGAGGTATTTAAGAAATAGAAACTTAAAGCGGTCCATTTTCAAGGACAACTAGCCTAGAGTGATGGCCTGCTGATGTTACAGCTCTTAAGATACTTGTGCCGGAAAATCCAGACAAAGGGAGAGTAATAAATCCAGGTGACTTCCTCTGGAAGATTGTTAACCTCATAGTACTCAGCCAGTGAGGAACTGGGAGGGACTTGCATGCCGATAGGCTAAGAACCCCATTTCAACAACTCTGGTGTGCCTTCCCACCAGACACCCAATTTTGCAAAACTGTCATTAGAGCTTTGCTTCTTGATGCACCTCATGTCTCCAAGTCCACTCCTTGAGTTTGGGCTGGTGAGCTTTATCTCCCACAGCTGCAACTACTGAGCCTATGTACCACAACTCCTGAAGCCTGCATGCCCTAGAGCCTGTGCTCTGCAGCAAGAGAAGCCTCCAAAGCCACTGCAATGAGAAGCCCATACACCACTAGGAACAGTAGCCCCTGCTCACTGCAACTAGAAAAAAGCCTGTGAAGCACCAAAGACCTAGCACAGCCAAAAATAAATAAATAAAAGTTTTTAAAAATTACTACTTAACACTTACTAAAAGAATTGAGACAGAAAGAGACAGAAAAAGAAATAATTGTATGTAATATTTGGCTCCAGAATGTTTCATTAACAAAGAATGTCATTAACAATTTAAAATATTTAGGTGCATTTTTCTAGTCTGTATTTTTGTCAGCCTTGTCTGCAAAGCCAACTGGAAATGTAATTATGTTTTTGGATTGTGAGTTATTGGGGGAAAAACAGCAAAATTTTACTAACATGGCTCAGGAGGACTAGAGTGAATTGCTTAGTACATTTTACAAACTAAAGCAATACCTGAGATTACATTGTTAAGCACATTTCAAACAAATATTAAGTATTCATAGTCAATTCTTGATTATTTAGCCTAACAAAATGTAACCCTACTATGTATATATATTTGTATATATATGGCAGTCAGTCAGTTCAGTTGCTCAGTCATGTCCGACTCTTCGCGACCCATGAATCACAGCATGCCAGGCCTCCCTGTCCATCACCAACTCCCGGAGTTCACTCAGACTCACGTCCATTAAGTCAGTGATGCCATCCAGCCATCTCATCCTCTGTTGTCCCCTTCTCCTCCTGCCCTCAATCCCTCCCAGCATCAGAGTCTTTTCCAATGAGTCAACTCTTCGCATGAGGTGGCCAAAGTACTGGATTTTCAGCTTTAGCATCATTCCTTCCAAAGAAATCCCAGGGCTGATCTCCTTCAGAATGAACTGGTTGGATCTCCTTGCAGTCCAAGGGACTCTCAAGAGTCTTCTCCAACACCGCAGTTCAAAAGCATCAATTCTTCTGCGCTCAGCTTTCTTCACAGTCCAACTCTCACATCCATACTTGACCACAGGAAAAACCATAGCCTTGACTAGATGGACCTTTGTTGACAAAGTAATGTCTCTGCTTTTGAATATGCTATCTAGGTTGGTCATAACTTTCCTTCCAAGGAGTAAGCGTCTTTTAATTTCACGGCTGCAGTCACAATCTGCAGTGATTTTGGAGCCCAGAAAAATAAAGTCTGACACTGTTTCCACTGTTTCCCCATCTATTTGCCATGAAGTGATGGGACCAGATGCCATGATCTTCATTTTCTGAACGTTGAGCTTTAAGGCAATTCTCTCTCTCTCCTCTTTCACTTTCATCAAGAGGCTTTTGAGTTCCTCTTCACTTTCTGCCATAAGGGTGGGTATATATTTGTATGTGTGTGTATATATATATATATATATATATATATATATATATATATGACTTCTATACCTTTAAATATTTATTCAGCAAAGGAATATAATTCTGACTATATAGAAATATGATTAAAGGAGATTAAGAGCACAGTGGTTTACTTAGAGACTGATTCTCACTTCCTGGGTTTGAATTCTGTTCTGCAGTATACTAGATATGTGATATTGACCTATATATGTAACCTCTTAGGCCTAGTTTTTTCCTTTATTCCATGGGCATTATGCCCATCTTCCTCAGAGTGTTAATGTGATTATTAAATGAGCTAACATGTAAAACACTTAAACAGTTCATGATACATAGTGTTTCACAAGTGTTACCTATTATGTTTGCGGTTGTTTTACTGTGGATCTGACCTCAAGTGGTACATCACCCCCACATAGAAGACCAGGCTAGTTATTTTCTGAGCCTGTGCACTTCTATTGTATATTAGATGAATGGTGTGGGAAATCAACAACTTAACTATGACCCTCATGGTGGAGAGATCTGACAAAATGTGGTCCACTGGAAAAGGGAATGGCAAACCCCTTCAGTATTCTTGCCTTGAGAACCCCATGAACAGTATGAAAAGGCAAAATAATAGGATACTGAAAGACAAACTCCCCAGGTCAGTAGGTGCCCAATATGCTACTGGAGATCAGTGGAGAAATAACTCCAGAAAGAATGAAGGGATGGAGCCAAAGCAAAAAGAATACCAGCTGTGGATGTGACTGGTGATAGAAGCAAGGTCCGATGCTGTAAAGAGCAATATTGCATAAGAACCTGGAATGTCAGGTCCATGAATCAAGGCAAATTAGAAGTGGTCAAACAAGAGATGGCAAGAGTGAATGTCGACATTCTAGGAATCAGCGAACTGAAATGGACTGGAGTGGGTGAATTTAACTCAGATGACCATTATATCTACTGCTGCGGGCAGGAATCTCTCAGAAGAAATGGAGGAGCCATCATGGTCAACAAAAGAGTCTGAAATGCAGTACTTGGATGCAATCTCAAAAATGACAGAATGATCTCTGTTCGTTTCCAAGGTGAACCATTCAATATGACAGTAATCCAAGTCAATGCCCCAACCAGTAACGCTGAAGAAGCTGAAGTTGAACGGTTCTATGAAGACCTACAAGACCTTTTAGAGCTAACACCCAAAAAAGATGTCCTTTTCCTTATAGGGGACTGGAATGCAAAAGTAGGAAGTCAAGAAACACCTGGAGTAACAGGCAAATTTGGCCTTGGAATATGGAATGAAGCAGGGCAAAGACTAATAGTTTTGCCAAGAAAATGCACTGGTCATAACAAACACCCTCTTCCAACAACACAAGAGAAGACTCTATACGTGGACATCACCAGATGGTCAACACCGAAATCAGATTGATTATATTCTTTGCAGCCAAAGATGGAGAAGCTCTATACAGTCAGCAAAAAAAAGACCAGGAGCTGACTGTGGCTCAGACCATGAACTCCTTATTGCCAAATTCAGAATTAAATTGAAGAAAGTAGGGAAAACCACTAGACTATTCAGGTATGACCTAAATGAATCCCTTATGATTATACAGTGGAAGTGAGAAATAGATTTAAGGGCCTAGATCTGATAGGTAGAGTACCTGATGAACTGTGGAATGAGGTTCGTGACGTTGTACAGGAGACAGGGATAAAGACCATCCCCATGGAAAAGAAATGTAAAAAAGCAAAATGGCTGTCTGAGGAGGCCTTACAAATAGCTGTGAAAGGAAGAGAAGCGAAAAGCAAAGGAGAAAAGGAAAGATATAAACATCTGAATGCAGAGTTCCAAAGAATAGCAAGAAGAGATAAGAAAGCCTTCTTCAACGATCAATGCAAAGAAATAGAAGAAAACAACAGAATGGGAAGGACTAGAGATCTCTTCAAGAAAATCAGGGATACCAAAGGAACATTTCATGCAAAGATGGGCTCAATAAAGGACAGAAATGGTGTGGACCTAACAGAAGCATAAGATATTAAGAAGAGATGGCAAGAATACACAGAAGAACTGTACAAAAAAAGATCTTCACGACCCAGATAATCACGATGGTGTGCTCACTCACCTAGAGCCAGACATCCTGGAACGTGAAGTCAAGTGGGCCTTAGAAAGCATCACTACGAACAAAGCTAGTGGAGGTGATGGCATTCCAATTGAGCTATTCCAAATCCTGAAAGATGATGCTGTGAAAGTGCTGCACTCAATATGCCAGCAAATTTGGAAAATTCAGCAGTGGCCACAGGACTGGAAAAGGTCAGTTTTCATTCCAATCCCAAAGAAAGGCAATGCCAAAGAATGCTCAAACTACCGCACAATTGCACTCATCTCACATGCTAGTAAAGTAATGCTCAAAATTCTCCAAGTCAGGCTTCAGTAATATGTGAACCGTGAACTTCCTGATGTTCAAGGTGGTTTTAGAAAAGGCAGAGGAACCAGAGATCAAATTGCCAACATCCGCTGGATCATCGAAAAAGCAAGAGAGTTCCAGAAAAACATCTATTTCTGCTTTATTGACTATGCCAAAGCCTTTGACTGTGTGGATCACAATAAATTGTGAAAATTCTGAAAGACATGGGCATACCAGACCACCTGACCTGCCTCTTGAGAAACCGGTATGCAGGTCAGGAAGCAACAGTTAGAACTGGCCATGGAACAACAGACTGGTTCCAAAAAGGAAAAGGAGTACGTCAAGGCTGTGTATTGTCACCCTGTTTATTTAACTTATATGCAGAGCATATCATGATAAATGCTGGACTGGAAGAAACACAAGCTGGAATCAAGATTGCTGGGAGAAATATCAATAACCTCAGATATGCAGATGACACCACCCTTAGGGCAGAAAGTGAAGAGGAACTAAAAAGCCTCTTGATGAAAGTGAAAAGAGGAGAGTGAAAAAGTTGGCTTACAGCTCAACATTCAGAAAATGAAGATCATGGCATCTGGTCCCATCACTTCATGGCAAATAGATGGGGAAACAGTGGAAACAGTGTCAGACTTTATTTTTCTGGGCTCCAAAATCACTACAGATGGTGACTGCAGCCATGAAATTAAAAGACGCTTACTCCTTGAAAGGAAAGTTATGACCAACCTAGATAGCATATTCAAAAGCAGAGACATTACTTTGCCAACAAAGGTTCGTCTAGTCAAGGCTATGGTTTTTCCTGTGGTCAAGTATGGATGTGAGAATTGGACTGTGAAGAAAGCTGAGCACCGAAGAATTGATGGTTTTGAACTGTGGTGTTGGAGAAGACTCTTGAGAGTCCCTTGGACTGCAAGGACATCCAACCAGTCCATTCTGAAGGAGAATAGCCCTGGGATTTCTTTGGAAGGAATGATGCTAAAGCTGAAAATCCAGTACTTTGGCCACCTCATGCGAAGAGTTGACTCATTGGAAAAGACTCTGATGCTGGGAGGGATTGGGGGCAGGAGGAGAAGGGGACAACAGAGGATGAGATGGCTGGATGGCATCACTGACTCGATGGACGTGAGTCTGAGTGAACTCCGGGAGTTGGTGATGGACAGGGAGGCCTGGCGTGCTGGGATTCATGACGTCACAATGAGTCAAACACGACTGAGTGACTGATCTGATCTGATGCCCTTTCAGTGAGAAGCATAGCATACATCACTTCTAAGTCTTCTCAGAATAGTACTCCTGCAGGTATCATTTAAGACCTCTATCCAACATTTTTCTAACCCCAAATTACTAGGAAAATGAATTTGAAGCTCCACACATCTCTGCACTTTACATTTTCCTCTCAGGTTTGTGCATTATGGTGATTTTGACACATGTCACACAAGAAAAACCACAAATTCCATAATTACGGTTTTTCACTTAAGAAGATACAGTAATAATAACAGTGGAAATTCAGATTAAAAGAAGAAAAATTGTTCTAAAAGAAGATGTCTATTTTTGTTTTGAAATTAAAATTATAAAAATATTCTCAACTTCCACTGTCAATAAATTTCCCTCTTCTGTTTTGAACTACTATAAATGAGTGAGCTGAAAAGGCTACAGGAGAATCATTAGTTACCTCTGGGACACTGTGCACTCTTACTGTGGAGCAACCCAAGACAAAAATTTCAATAAGCATGAGTTTGACTTATGATTTGGGTGAAAGGTAGAGTAACATATTGCTCTTGGATTTCCTACGCAGTATTTATCTTCTTCTAGCACCAACCGTGTCAAAGACTTGACAGTGAAAGCAAACCAAAGTTTATTGCATACATAGGATACAGTTCACAAACCAGACAACACTGCTTAATAGGAGAATTTCTCAGCAGTTACTGAGGAAGGGCAACATTCAGTAATGATGAAAACAGGCCGTGTGTGTCAGCTGTACTATTGTGATTTTAAAATATTCTTCTACATTATAGTCTAGTACTCTATAACACAGAGAATTCTAACATGCCTCTCTTTTTCAGAGTTTTGTATTTTTCTTAGGATGTCATCGATCTGAGTCTATATTACCATTTAATTCAACAAACCCTCTGGGACCATAATGGGACCAAATGGGCAGCTCCAGGAGAAGGAAGAATGCCAACATTTTGAAAGGAATAGCATGTGTTTAATGTAGTTATTTCCTGGTGAGGGTTTGATTTTTCTAGGGGAAAGAAAAGCATTTTGAATCATATCATAGCTATGGTATTCAAATATACAAACTGAAGAATATCAGGAGTGTTTCTTAAGTTATAAATAAACTTGCAAATGTTGATTTAAGTATCTCACATTATTTCTCCTGTCTTCTGCCTTTGATTATTGCGAAAAGGTTAAAACGTCAAAAATCACTGATCAAAAAATAAAAGTGGTAGTTCCTGAAAACTCTGGGGGGAAAAAAATGCAGCAAAAACTTACTGATTTACGATTGTATAAAACCACAAACCATGACTGAAAGTCGCTCAGTCGTGTCCAACTCTTTGCAACCCCATGGTCTATACAATCCATGGAATTCTCCAGGCCAGAATCCTGGACTGGGTAGCCTTTTCCTTCTCCAGGGGATCTTCCCAACCCAGGGATCGAACCTAGGTCTCCCGCATTGCAGGCAGATTCTTTGCCAGCTGAGCCAGAAGGGAAGCCCATAAAACCACAAGTTTGCATCAAAATTATAACTGAGGTAGAACTGACCTTCCATTGACCTTTCCAGAAAGCTAACTGGACTCACATGAAGTAGCACAGCTGATAAATGAAAGAGCTCTCATTGGAACCTATGTCTCTTCCACTTCAGTGGTTTTTTTTTTTTTTTTTCCTTCATCCAGTGTGTTTTCATTGTTTCTCTCTCTATGTTATATACTGTGCTCTGTGATAGAAATAAAGTGTTGAACAAAAACTATATCACAGTTTCTTCCTTCATAACTTAATCAGTAGTTAATCAGGTAACCTACACAAATGAAAATTACCAAATGTAAACTACAAATTGTTTCTCAGAGATGGTCAAGGTATAAAAACACAGAATAGGCAGCTGATCCACTGGCGTAAAGAAGAGAGGAGAGGTAAGGAGGCTTCTCCAAGGAAGAAAGCATTGAGCTAAAATGGTAATGAATTATGGATGAGATGAGACAGTGAATTGGGTTGGTGTTACACAAAATGCCATCTGGTTTTATTTTTTAGGAACACTTGGGGGGGGAAATTGTTTTTCTTTGGCTACTACCAAGGGTGAGTCATTTCTTTATTTCATAATTATTTTCTGGGACAAACATCCTCTGAGATGGCCCTGACTGTCCATACTTCCTGTAATTCAGGCCACTGTGTGGTCCCTCTTCCTTGAGCATGGGAAGAATCTGTGACTTGCTTCTAACCAAGAGAATAGACAAAGGTGAAGGGATTTCACTAAGGTGACAGTGTTGCATTAAGACTGTAACTTAGTATCTTGCTAGCATATTTCCCATTGTCTCTCTCCCTATTGGCTTTGGTAAATTAAGCTGCCTTGTAAGCTACAACATGCACTCTCTAGATGGAGAAGACCACATGGCATGAAACTGCTGGCAAAACCAGCAAGGAACTGCACCTCTCTCTCTGACTACCTGCCAGGAATTAAATTCTGACAATCGTGTGAACTTGGAGGCAGATCCTTCCCTGCTTGGGCCTTGAGATGAGACAGAACCCTGATTTGTTGACTGTAGCCATGAGTAGGGCACCCCATTAGGCCTTACCCAGACTGTTGACCCACAGGACATGTGAGATAATAAAATATGTATGGTTTTAAGCCACTAGGTTTGTGGTAATTTTTTACACATCAATAGATAACTAGTCTATTGCCCTTTTGAGTTGTTTCAGACTGTTTGAAGTATCTTCTTTTTGACATGGCATTAAGTCCTCTAACATTTTATAAAAATTTCCTAGAAGATTAAATATTGTGAAATTATTTAGATCATCATTTACTTCTTAATATATACTGTCAAAAAGTCTTTTAAAGTTGAAAATTTGGAAGTATCAATACATGATCCATTTAGGAAATATATAAAGGAAGATATTCTATCATTATTTTTCTGTAATGTCATACTGTAGTCTAAAAAGTATTAGGTTGAAAACTAGACCAAGAGAGATTTAAATTACTAATTTCAGTACTGAATGTGTTAATGATCCACCTGAGTATGAATTCCAGTCCATCACATACTAGCCATATGAACTTGAATAAACTACTTTACTTGTGTAAGGTTCAGTGGAAATAATAATTGTAACCACCAAATTATTGTGAAAAAAATGAGGTATTGTATGCAAAGTACACTGGCACAATTGTCAAAAAATTATAAATGCCTTTTGTTCATTTATATAAACTATGCAGTCAAGTATTTTATAATCTAATAACACATTACAGTCTCATTTCACTTTTTGAAATTTTAGATAAGAGTGAGAAATATTTTAAAATATAATTAAATCTTTCTGCTGGCTCGAAAAAAATTTAGAGCAATTTTTAGTGATTTGAGTCATGGATTAAGATTTTTGCTACTTCAGATAACAGTCATTAGGACTGTTTTATTAATAGTTTCACAGGGCTCACCAGTCTTAATCCATTTAATCTTTTTTATGTAGTCCTCAATCTTGTATTTTTTCCTTCTTACCTAGTGTTTTTACTGAGTTAAGAAGTACTCTGCAAGGCCGTATTACCAAATTCACAAATTTTTAAGAATATTAAAAGTGTATGGTTATTAAATGGTAAAATTATAGACTTCTGTTTGACAATAAACCAAGCTGTTTCCAACATTTACAGAATAAAGACACTACAGGACTTGAGTAATAGTAGGTAATTAAATACTATTTAGTAGTTATTAACACATCAGTATGCTTTTACATTTAATATCTATTTCAAGTTTCTTTCAGAAATATGAGAATCCAACAGTCTTCTAAGAAACTGAAAAGTGGGAGAATATTGGCAATGTTAATAGACCAAAGATGAATTACTTTAAAATTATTTGCACTAAAGCAGTGTTTTAACTTCACTCACAGCTTCATAACTCATGTTTCTACCCTTAAAGATGGTTAATAGTAACATCAACAAAAAATTAAGAACATGTTCTCAAACCTTGTTAATAAAAATCCAATTTAAAGCTTTTTTAAAAAGGAGGAAAAGCTACATGGAATTTTGGATGGTGGGTTTATTTTATTAGGACATTCTGTTAGTCCTTAGCCAATACAACATATGTTTTATTATCATGCATAAATACAGATTTTTTCAACTGTCCTACCAAGATGGGCAAATGACTAAAATTTAGGTGGTTTTCAAAAGAAAAATGTTGCTGATTTAGTTTTGTTTTCTGCTTTAAAAGAGCTAGGTATCATCTATTAAATATACATTATATATTTCCAGCCACATATTACATGCTCTGTGAAATTACTGCTGCTATTATAGTCCCATTTTACATAGCATAATAAATCTTCATAAAACTGGGCATTTATCATTCTTTTAAAAATCAAAATTTATCAAATTTTAAGTGCAGAGAGAAGATTCTTAATTATGTAAGACAATGTAAAGATATGAAAGAATGGTACATATCAATGGTTAATCAAAGAAAAATTCTGATTTTGTAATACAGAACTTTAAATAATACCTTTCTAATACAAGAAATCATTGCAACCAACCTGCCCCTTGCACTGTTTAACATAAAAAAGGAAATACAATTTTCATGCATGTGTAAACTATATTAGATTAGGAATCTACAAAAGAGAAGCTGAATGATAGTTTTGAAGTACTGAATATGTTAATGGTCCACCTGAGTATGAATTCCAGTCCTTCACATACTAGCCATATGAGCTTGAATAAACTACTTGTGTAAGTTTTAGTGCAAATAATAATTGTAACTAATTCATAGAATTATTGTGAAAAAATAAGATATTGTCTACAAAGTAGAGGTTTGAGTTAGTGTCAGGCCCTCTTATTAGAAGGAAGTTCATGAAGAAGCCATTCTCTGTAACATAAAATATTAGTTATATACACACTTCTAGATTATCTCAAGAGAATACATATCTCAGATCATTCATAATATAGCCCCAGAAGAGTACAGTATCATTTGGAACAAATAATTTTAATCTGAACATTGATCAGGTTAGCAGAGAAACCTGTTTTGATCTCTGTCAGCCTTTTGGATAACAAAGAATAGGATTCTCTTACAGAGAATTGGTACTCCCTGTCAGTTCCCTGGACAGGAAACTGGAGGTGAGATGGTCCTTGGATCTGAAATTTGAGTAGTCTACTTGGCTTCAAGGGTACTCCCAGATTATGGGGTTCATGTGCACCTGGTCACAAGGAGGTAGGTCAGCTAAAAAGGGATGTTGAAAGGCTGACGTGTCCTCAGAGACCCCTGAGCTTTGTTCCAGCAAGAGGCCACTGTGCCAGGATGCTCATATCACTACAGTTTCTCTGTGAGGCCTGTCTTGACTACCCTATCTAAAATAGCATGACCATTCCACCTAGTTCCCTTTCATTATCTACTGATACCTTTAGCTGCTATCATAATCACACATACTACTTATGTATCTCATTTATTGTTTGTCTTCAGGCTACAAGGTAAGCTCATAAAGATAAGATTTTTGTCTGTTTCATGTGCATCGACATCCCCAGGACCTAGAAGAAAGCCTGGTGTATATTAAATAATGAATGTTATGTGAATGCGTGAATGAACTATTACTTTTAAGTCAGATGAACTACTTCTATATGACTTTTTATTTTCTTTATAAGATTTCCTTTAAATAATTTAAGGTTAATGTACAGACTAAGGTTGTAAAGTGATTCTTCCTTTATTGTTAAATTTAGAGGGTCTGGACTTGATTTTTTAGTGGACTAACTGCAAAGAAATGACCTCTCAATCAAATGCCAAGAAATCTTCTACTTTAAAAAATAAAAAATTCCCAAAATCAATCAACATTTGAGTGACAGATATATGAAAAGGTTGGTCACAGAAAGATAATGAACAGAACCCAGAAAACTCAAAATGAGGAAAATACACAAAGGTAAAACAGATCCTTACTAAAGAGAAACTATTATCACATCATTTTATAATTTAATATCTGTTACATATACTTAAGCTAACATGTATGTAAACATAAACTGTTTACATCACCTGTTATTCCCAGCAAATCATTGCACTGTCATCAAAAGTCCTACTTTAGGAAATCTTGCAGGTACACTTAACAACTTCATATCTTGATTGGTTAGGTCCTCACATTCTAGTATAGTCCAGATTGTGGTGCTAAGAGTTTTCAAAATGAAGTCTATCACAACCCTAACAGAATTCTACTTTACCAAAATATATTCTTTTCTAGGTGTGAAATTATATTCACTAATTTAGACAGGAAGGAGTTAGTTAAAACCATAGAGAATCCATCTGGGAATTCTTAGACATTTGTTGTAGCTTAGGAGACACAACTTAAGATTTTTCTGCTTTATTTCTTCAATCTAGCCTCATGCAATCATAAAAAACCCACAGATCTGTCTTAGATATCTATGAGTTTGAAGTAAAAAAATTATCATTTTAAAATTTTATTTTACATGTAATGGCCATAGTTATATACAGATATTCACCTCCTGATTCTTGCGCACTTTCATTCATTGTAAAAGATCTTCAGTATGATTGTGACATAAGACCAGACACCCCAAAGTTATGCTGCACCCACATCTGCATTCTATTAATTTGTTTTAAATAAAAGCTTTAAACACTTACATTCTTTTTAAGAATCCAACTCTACTGAGGAAAAAAATGACCTCTTTGTACTGACTTAGTGAAAGACTACAGAAAAGAAGTAGTAAATAAATTATCTTAAACTGTATATATATCCTCTAGTGTGCTTCAAAATAGGTCCCCAAAAGAACCCTGCTATTGTCTAACTGGGTAATGCAACATATGAGCAAGATGATGTCATTAAGTAGCATTAACTGAACTCAGAGTGAAAGTGAAGTCACTCAGTCATGTCTGACTCTTTGCGACCCCGTGGACTGTAGCCTACCAAGCTCCTCTGTCCATGGGGTTCTTCAGGCAAGAATACTGGAGTGGGTTGCCATTTCCTTTTCAGAGTAGGGGCACTTTAATGAAGACGAGATTTGCTCATGAAAAGATGATTTTTAGAAATGAAAAAAAGTGAAGTGACCATCTGTATAAAAACACACCTCATTTTTTATAATCATCTTGACATTGCAGGAAAAGTTATTTTATAATGTATTTTCTCAGTAAATAAAACTTTGTTGAATACACTACTGCTCTATATCACTTTTTCCAAATGAAAAGCAAGGCAAGTTATATATTCCTTTTGATTGCTTTGTGGGACATAAAAGTGGGGTTTATGTTTTGTAAATCTGAATGTGTTCATTAACCAATCGATTCTTGAAATAAAATGCCATTTAAAAGAATTATGAAGCCTCTAAGTAGACATGTCAGGTTATGCATTACCAACAACAAAAGAAAATCTACTGTGAACTCTCAAACTGTTACTCAAAGAATCCAGTAGATGGAAGCCTTTCCCTTTTAAAACTCAAACTGCTTCCAGAGCATGCAGTTTGGATTTGCCATTCCTGCTGAAAGAGTAGCTGGAAATAGCTGGGGAAAAAAACACTTGCTCTCCTGAGAGCATATCAGAAAGACCACAATTTACCTGTTTTGTAAGTGGTTTGAAAATTGCATTATCAAAGTCAAGTTGTTTTGACCCCTATGAGGTGAACGAGAAAGGAAAGAATAAATAAATTGTTGACCCCTGAAGCCAGGCTCTCGGTGGTTGCAATTTTGTCTGTCTTCCTGCATTACTGTCCACATTCTTGTTGCCCTTTCTCAGTGACACATTCCTTAGGCTAGTGGTTACATCTGTTTCCTTACATTAGAGTTCTTTGGAGCAATCATCAGATAAGCAGAAAAAGACATTCTGAATTAGGCTTTGAGGAATGAGCAAAGGATTCTCCTGAAGGGTGAGGCTCACTTGCATGGCCGCCCTCTTTATGGCCTCTTTCTTTCCCTTGTGTTTCAGATGGTAAAGAATCTGCTTGCTGTGCAGGAGACCTGGGTTCAATTCCTGGGTTGGGAAGATCCCATGAAGAGAATGGCTACCCACTCCAGTATTCCTGCCTGGAAAATCCCATGGACAGAGGAACCTGGTGGGCTACAGTTCATGGGGTCTCAAAGAATCGGACATGACTGAGTGACTAACACTTTCACTTTTCTGCCTCTTAAACGGTCACCTCTGCCTTCTTTCCAGATTCCTGAGCATTATCTCTGAGAACATCCATAGATTATCCTTACACTTGACTGTCCAGGGAATGAATGATTGTATTCTAAAGAACTGATCAGATTTAATCATTAAGTGAATTAAATCAAGATTAGTCTATTAGATTGGTTATTTAGTTCTCTGTCTCTTTGAAAGATGGGCTTCACAGGTGACTTAGTGGTAAAAGAATCTGCCTGCCTCTGCAGGAGCCACAGGAGATGGGGGTTTGATCCCTGGGTAGGTAAGTCCCCTGGAGGAGGAAATGGCAACCCACTCCAGTATTCTTGCCAATAATCCCATGGACAGGAGACCCTGGCAGGCTACAGTCCATGGGGTTTCAAAGACTCAGATGTGACTGAGCATGCACATCTGCTCTTTGAAAGAGAATAAAAGCTAGGGCAGTTTAAAAAATATGGGTTTAGGGCATTCCCATTTATAGTCTGAGTATTTTTTTACAGTTCAAATCTCAATATGGAATTTGGCATAAAAGAACACAATTTTCTTTAATTCTAAAAGATGCAATGGGATGGTGTTCTCATTTTTATAAATTGAAGCAATGAAACTGTGGCAGTCTGTGCAAGGGCAGGGCAGCCAGGACATTGACATCAACAGCACCCTCTGTTCACTGAATTGCATTACAATTAAGTACTGGGTCCTCCACTTGTGTTTGTTAACTCAGTTTTGACATTTACAGTTAAGCTTTAATTTAGTGCCTTATCTTTGGTAATGGCTTCTAACAGCTTTAACTGCTCATCACTTTTCCTTGTACTAATAAGCAAGTCATCAGTTCATGTCTCACTGAAAACTGATTTAACCATCTCCTATATACATTTAAGGACAGAAAGGCAATAAATATACTGAATTAAGACTTGAAAAGCAACAACTATAACAACTTCCCTGTGTTAATAGTATGTAAGTGTTCTTTCTTTAGCAGGAAGACATCTGGGTAAACTATTTGGTTGTTGTTTGCCCAATACTGGGGCTTCACCATGTATCTAGATGGTTCATGACAATACAGTTAAATATTATTCCAATTTGCAAAATGGAGGATTTCATCTAGCAGAGCCTAAATTTCTGTCCTGCACAAGTACTAAGGAAGAAGGAAAGAGGAAAAGTGGGGAGGAGGCCAGAAATGAAGATAATACTCTGATATAATTGGTGAACTGTCTCAGCCGACAAGTTGGGAGGAGCAACTCACAAAAAGTTTCGAGGAGCTGGAAATGGCAACCCACTCCAGTGTTCTTGCCTGGAGAATCCCAGGGATGGCAGAGCCTGGTGAGCTGCCGTCTCTGGGGTCGCACAGAGTCGGACACGACTGAAGCGACTTAGCAGCAGCAGCTTAAGTGGACACTGCTATAACCCCACTACTTAAGAGACCAAAAATGGCACTCGGGTGTATGAAATCTGACTTAAACAAAACAACTGATACATAAATCACACAGGGCTCTGAATATCTTTGTTCTTACTCACACTCCATTTATAAATCCTTAAAAGTCATCAAAGCAATGCTCCTACCACACTTGTAAACCACTACTACAAGGCCAAAGTGAGATTTATACCGAAGATGGAAAAGCATTTGATGTTACCACTCTTGTGTTCAAAACTAATTTTGTGTCTTTGACTCAGCTCTTTTGTAAGAAAAAGCAAGCTTTAAAAAATTAAATTGAAAAATTTAAACACAGGATGCTTGTTTATTTTAAAAGCAGGTATTTCTTGTTTTTTTGATGGCAGTCTTTCCGACAGGTGTGAGACATTATCTCATTGTGATTTTGATTTGTATTTCCCTGATGATTAGTTGAATCTTTTCATGTGCCTGTTGGCCATATCTGGTATGCTTCTCTGGGGAAATGTCTATCTAGGTTTTCTGCTCATATTTTGATAGGGTTATTTACTTTTTGATATTAAGCTGTATGAGCTACTTGTATGTTTTAGAAGTTAAGCTTTTGTTGGTCACACTATTTGTAAATATTTTCTCCCAGTCTGTAGACTGTATTTTTGTGTACCGTTTCCATTGCTGTGCAAAAACTTCTAAGTTTAATTAGGTCCTGTTTATTTATTTTTCCTTTTGCTGCCCCTCCTTGAGGATACAGACTATAAAATTATTGCTAAGACAGATGTCAAAAAGCATACTGCTTATGTTTTCTTCTAGGTGTTTTACTGTTTCTTACACTTAAGTCTTTCATCCATTTTGATTTTATGCATGTATACAGTATAAGAAAATGTTCTAGTTTCATTCTTTTACAGGTAGCTGTCCAGTTTCCGCAACACTAATCATTGAAGAGACTGTCTTTCCCCCAGTATGTATTATTGAATCCTTTGTCATAGACTAATTAACCACATATGTAGGTTTATTTCTGGACTCCCTGTTTTGTTCCATCGATCTATGTGTCTGCTTTCATCCCTATATAACACTTCTTTGATTACTGTAACTTGAACCGTAGTACACTGTTGCTGGGAATGTAAATTGTGCAGACACTATGGAAATCAGTATGAAGGACCCTCAAAAAATTAAAACTAGAACTATCACATGATCCAGGAATTCTACCTCTGGGTATTTATCTGAAGAAAATGAAAACACTTATACGAAAAAATATGTACCCCTGTGTTCACTGCAGCATTATTTACAACAGCCATAATATGGAAGAAACCTAAGTGCCCACTGACAGATGAATATATAAAGAAGATGTGGTGTGTGTATACACACACACACACACACACACATATATATACAACAGAATACTGCTCAGCCATAAAAAAGAATGAAATCTTGCCATTTGTGACAACATGGAAAGAACTGAAGGATATCATGCCTAGTGAAATAAGTCAGACATAGAAAGGAAAATACCATGTATTTTCACTTACATATGGAAAATAAAAAACAAAACAAAAAATATAATAAAACAGAAAGAGACTCAGATACAGAGAACAAACTAATAGTTATCAGAGGAAAAAGAGGTGGGAAGAAGCACAAAATAAATGAAAAGGATTAAGAGGTACAGAATACCAGTTATGAATAAGCAATAGGATGTAATATACCATACAGGGGATACAGTCAATATTTTATAATAACTTTGTATGGTATGTTTTCTATAAAAATATCAAATCACTACATTGTATACCTGAAACTAACATAATATTGTAAGTCAACTGTACTTCAATAAATAAAATACAAAATAGGTATTGTTTTTATATAAGATTTTGAAGAAAAATAAATCTAATGAGGAAGCTCTGTTCTATCTCTTATTATCTTTGTGATCTTCAACAAGGAATATGACTTTTGGGACATTATTTTTTAGTAAATTGGGAGGAAGTAACTGGATTAAATGATTTTTATAATACCATTTAGGCTTTGAATTATACAGATGTAGATAGAATCAAAGAAAGGGGCAGAAATATTCTGGTGTTATTCAGATTCAAGTCTCAATTTAAATTGTGAGGACTTACATATAATACAACTTCAATTTTGTCATGTCATTCCTGTGTTTAGTTTGACTACTAAAATAGCTAATTCAATGATTTTTTCCCTTTTTAATTAGTATGTTTTCTCATGTATTATGCCAGATGTCTTAGTCTCAGCACTAGCATCTGGTAATAAATTATAATTGGTGAAGCTGTATCATAAACTGAGGAATTCTTTTTGCACAGTATTCATTTTTCATAATGTTTTCATGGCGCTAATTGATTTTGGCATTAAAATACTTTTTAAAACTAAATGTTTTGACTTTTTAAAACTAAAATTCAATTTTAGTTTATCTTAGTTCCTAGAAATAGTATTCTTTAAAAAAGCTCTAAGATATTTTTAGACATATATTAATGTTTATATGAACGATAGACTCTTTTATTTTAACATTGAAAAGGAATAAAACGTGTGACTCTTTATAACATTTTTATGATTTGATTCCACTTATAAAAGTCATTACCTTTTTTTAACATGGAGAAATGTATATTCATTGTGCCAAGTTTTAGTGGAATCTATGGAAAGAAAGGATATAAAGAAAATATACAGAAAAGAAAGAATGAAGTCATAATAATCAAGAATCCCACTACCCAAAGTGAACAAAATGAGAAATATTTTATCATATTTCTTTTTAGTATTTATCATCTATATGCTTTTCATCTAGCTGAAAATCTATGGTATTTTGCATTTTTGGTTTTATTTTATTTTGTTTCCAAGGAAATTTCCTAATAAAATACACTGTAAATATTTCAATGTCTGCATGATAATCTATCAAATATAACATCATTTAGATACTCAGATCCCTACTGTTGTCAGATCTTATCTTGAACATTATTACAAATGACACTGTGAAAAATACATTTGTGAATAGATATTTGCATGAATTTTGCAATAACCTCTTCTTAATAGGGCTTCAGAGGAGATGGTGAATTCTTCCATACCCTAAGATCTTGAGATGAAATTTCAAGATTATTAGTTTGGGATGGGGAACACATGAGAAATAAAGGAATAAATTAAAAAAAAAAAAAAAGATTATTAGTTTGAGCAAATTCTATTCTCCTCCCTAAACAAACCAAGTTATTGTGACAATAAAGCCTCACTCAATTTGATGACTCTTGGAAATTTTGAATCAAACCATCCAGTTTATATAAATCCAAGTAATTTTTTTATAAACTGAAAAAAGGCTTATTTGTTTTTTATAAAGCCATTAATCTTCCGAATCTTTACAAAGATGTCTGGACCAAAAAGTAGCCTATTGTATCTGCCAATTTTGATGAAAGCACCTCTTCTTTCCTAATTTATCAAATTTGATTTTAGCAAATGGATTTTCATTCTTGTTTTATGTGTTTGGGTGAAGTAGAAGCTCAAGCATATGCTCTTAAACTCTGAAAAACTTTGTACTGAATAAATTGTTCAGTCCTTTTTAACTAAGTATGGGATAGATGAATGTTTATGTTTTATACCCAGGCTCTTGATCATAAAGACCCCAAAAGATTAATGTTTCTATGGTAAATTAATATTTATCCAAAGAACTAATATGTATGAAAGCTATCTTTTAAAATTATTTTTTAAAAGATATTAAAATTTCAGACAGCTTTTAAAATTGCTTTTGAGAAAGCATTTTGTTTTTTAAATTAAGGACTTGTTTCATGCCTTTTCCCCACTCGGGATCAGACTAGAGCTACAAATCGAGTAAATGCATTCCTCCAGTGATAGGAATGAAAATATCTACTCCTGCTAAGAGAAGATAAGATACTTGAAATTATACAATTCCTGTCCCCTCTGGCCTCCTCAAGGACTTTGCTCTTGCTATTATTTATCTTTACCCTGAATCATCAATTTGTCCCTCTTTACTAGATCTTCTCATGAATACTTAAATATCCTCCAGTATTTCTGATTAAAAAAATAGTCAAAACTAAAATAATAACAAAAACAAATACTTTCTTGCCACACTGTCAACTTTCTGCTCTCTCACACACACAAAAGAACAACTCCAAAAACATTTTTTGATAAAGGTAATTCACAGTGCTGGCAGCATATTAGAATTATCTGGGAATTCTTTAAAAATACTCACAGCTCCTAAAAATACTTCCAAGGTCCTCCATCTCCCTCCCAGAGGCTCTTTTATGATTGATTTGAGATTAGTCTGGTCTGAGATCAGGTACTGGAAATTTCTGGAGTTCAACAGGTGATTCTAAGGTGACTCGGTTTGAAAAATGGGTCTAGATTCTGTTTGCAATCCCACACTTCCCATTCCATCTTCAGTCTTCTCAGAAGATTTCCTACAATAGCACTGCACTGAAAGTAAGCAAGGTTAGTTGCCCACTAGCCCACTACCAAATATAATAGTCACTATTTGCCCTCACTTTATGTTCTCAGCAGCATTCCAGGCAAGTGATTATTCTCTTTCTGCCAGCTAATCTTTTCTTAGAGTCTACAAACCACACTTTTCTGGCCTTGTTTCTATCTTAACAACAGCCCTAGATTCTCTTTGGTGCCTCCTCTTAGGCTTGCCTTCAATGCATTGCTATGTCCTGAGATTAAATTCTGAGACTCTGTTTTAATCTAAACTTTCTCATAAGTAATCTCATTGAGTGCAATGGATTTAAACGCTATACATATGCAGGTGACACTCAAAGTGTTAACATTAATCTTAATAATGCAAGAATTGAGTCCAACTGTCTATTTGACACTTACACTTGAATACCTAGGAGGGACCTCAACATATCCAAGACAAAACTCCAGATTCAGCCCTCCCGAACCTGAAACTGATCTTTGTCCAATCTCTCCTTCTTAGCAAATGGCACCTCCAACCACCCAGTAGATCATAACTAAATTAATATAGAAAACTTTACTTTTGTTTTTCCTACTGCTCCTCTCCATCCAGTTACCAAACCCTGTTGACTACCCCTGTGACATATATTAATTCAGATCACTTACACCCTCCTCCTTACTGTGCCAGTTGAAGCTACCATCAGTTCTTTATGAAAGTAGCCTTCACACTGATTTTCTCGGTTATTCTCTTTCCTCTGTACTTTCAATATTCTACAGAGCCACCACAGTAATTTTTCAAAAATGTCAGTCAGACTTTAATATGCTTAACAAATCCTCCAATGAGTTCCCATCACTTAGGATAAAAGCAAACTTCTTAGAATAATCTAGAAGGCCCTACATGACCAAGTCCCTTTCTACCTCTCCACCTATGTTATATCAATCCCTCCCTCACTAATTATGCCTCACTAGCTGCTACAGGCTGATGACTCCCCCAATTCATAAGTTCACATTCTAACCTCAAATATGACTATCCTAAAGATGTCTGTGTTAGTCACTCAGTCATATCTGACTCATTGCGACCTCATGGACTGTAGCTTGCCAGGTTACTCTGTCCATGGGATTCTCCAGGCCAGACTACTGGAGTGGGCTGCCATTCCCTTCTCCAGGGGATATTTCTGACCCAGGGATCAAACCTGGGTCTTTTGCATTGCAAGCAGATTCTTTACGGACTGAGGTACCAGGGAAGCCTGTTCTGAAGATACAGCCTTTAGAATATCATTAATGTTAGGCAGGTCATTAATGTGTAGTCCTAATCCAATAGGGATTATAATCTTACAGATTTTATAAGAAGAGGAAGAGAGAGACAGAGGGGGAGAGCTCACCACGCACCCACAAAGAGGTTTAGAGCACACGGCAAGATGGCCGCTGCCACCAGCCGAGAGAAAAGGCCTCAGCATGGAAGCTATCTTGCTGACACCTTTATCTTAGAGCACTCAGCCTCTCGAACTGTGAGAAAATAAATTTCTGGTGTTTAAGCCACCCAGTCTATAGTTTTCTTTTATGGCAGACTGAGAAAACTAAGACAAATTCTATTATTTTTCCTCAGAAATATCAAACTCATCCTTATCTAAGGGTTTTGCACTTTGTCTCCTGCCATAAACATTCTCTCCCAGATTGCTGTATGGTGGCACCTATTCATTAGTTAAACACCACTTTCACTGAGAAGTCTTCTTGAACCATTCAACCAAAAGCAGCTATCTCCTCTAATTGCTCTTAACATTATTTTCTCAACAGCACTTTGTCTTTGAAACTGTCCTGTTTATTTTCTTACTTGTAAATTATTCATCTACTCCAGTAAATTTGAACTCTATGAAAGCTGAAACTGTGTCTAGCCTGTTCACTAAATGCATCACTAGCATTTAAAACAATGTCTAGTATATAGTAGTAGCTTAATAGATAATTGTTGAATGAGTAAATATCTGGAGCACAAACCAAAAATTAATAAAGCCAAAAGGCCTTATTAAAAAGGAGACAAATTCCATGATCTGGAAAATATTCAAGTGATCTGAAAGAGCTATCTGAGGTATTGATACAGTGTTGGCAAAGGTGTAATAATTACACAGAGGTCATTGACTTTCTTTCCTGAGAGCTGGCACTGACTGGATACAAATTTTGTATAGTCCTTATATACCTGCTTTTTAAATAGTTTTCACAAATTGCAGGCATATATGTATTATGAATTCCTTTCACTTAAGGAAACTGAAACTCTTATCAGTGAACCTTAACCTAAGGTACTAGTAAGGAAGCAGGATTTAGCGTGGTCTGTTTAATAAGTGTGTGCTCTCTGAACAGTGCCAGGTCACCTCTCTCAAAGTCCCTTTTCGATACAACTAGACACAATATTATCTGAAAGAAACTCAGTCTCAAGCATTTAGGGTTCCCCAAGGAAACATTGGCCTTGGATAAATTAAATACAACTCTCAAGAAAGTAAACTTGGTGGCCTTTTAAAGTCTTCACCAGATATTCTACAATTCTAGAACACAATGGAACATTCACCTGATCAATTGAGTACTGATTCCAAACAGCAAGATCTGCCCTTAAATGGAAGTGAAAGAAAATGGTAGCCCTGTAGCATCTTGTTGTCCTCATCTCTTACTAGCTTCCAGAAAGTTGTGGGGAATTTCCTGGATGTTACACTGAAGTTATAATGAAAATAGGCGACGTTTATTGAGCATTTCTTCTGTCCCAAGCCCTGTTCCTATAATTGCATCATGTGTTACCTCTATTTTAGTAATGAGAAAACTGAGGTTCAGAGAAATCAACTAACTGTGAACCATCCAACAACAAAGGAATGAGGGAAACATGAGTCAAGATGACAAATCTGACTTCAGAGTTGTGGCTCCTGTAGCCTCCACTTTAGGCCAACTCAATCCATCTCCTTGACTCTGATTAGCAAAATACTGCAAAGTTAAAACTCAGTAAGTTTTTACTCCACAATGAAAACATGAAGTATTGTAATGTCAGGGAAATATCTGACTGAATGTCCTTCACAGAAGAATTTTTTTCACTCCACATGAGCAGGACCCATGATTCCTTAAGAAAAAGATAGGTCTGCACTGGTTAACCACTCACCCAGGGAGGGCTGTGCTAGTTTCTCAGTATTGGCAGGGATTTCTATGTTGTGACCGGCTTTTCTGAGCAAACTGGCTTTTTTTATCATCTAATCTCCTATGGAAACAAGCTCTTATTAAAAATATCAGACAAAAAATTCATGTAGGCTTCTTATCAAGAAGTAATAATATGCTGTGGTAGCAAATGTGTGAGATTTTTCATCAGAGCCAGAAATATTTTGTCACACATGTTATACAACTTATTACCCATTGAATTTTCTTGTAATCAAAATGAATTCATAAGAGACAGACACAAATAGTTCATTCTAGGAGGAAAAAAACCCAAACATCCACATTTCAAAATTCATTCTTTCCCCAAACTCAGTCTTCCCTATCTGTATTACTGGCCTTTTGACTACTACAAGCTACTATTTCTCATTTTTTATTCAACCACATTTCAGAAAATATTATGAGAAACTCTATTATCATACATTTTCATGCTTTACTATTGAACTTTCTTTTTATCCCCCAGTATTTCCATTTCCCATGACAGATGTTTTCATCCTTAAATGCTTTTGTTCCATAATTATTCTACTTTGAGCAATTTTTTATCCACACTTGTCATTTAAAAATGTTTCTGGATCATCTCTACCCTTTCTGCTCTTGCTTTATCAATAGAGAAAATGACAAGGTCCTAAAAACTCAGGCTTATTTTTTCATTAAAATAGAAGTTATAGCCTCTAGATTGTTTTGCAGTCAGGACTGACATTATTCATATTTGCAATAGAAATCAGAAAACTTTATTTTTCAAACTATGCAGGTTGGAAAAACAGTCAATTTCATTGTTATTTTTTACTCTTAAAATTATAAATAATGGAATTGCATATCAGGTTAAAAAAAACAATGCTGACCTTTGGGTTCAAAGAGTAAACCTTCTTCACAATCTGCTGGTAACCAGCTAGTGTTATCAGGAAAGCTTACTAACTACTTGGTTGAGGACACAAGGAACCAGCTGTGTGTAACTAGTGGCTAACAGATTCATGCTTTCTGTTGGATGACTCATTTCTGGACCTTTTATCTACATTATCCGTTCCTTTCCTTAACTTTCTTTTAACTTCTTAAGATTTTCTTTCTTTTTTTTTTTTTTGGTGTGCAGCTTGTGGGATATTAGTTCCTCAGCCAGATATTGAACCTGAGCCTTTAGCAGTGAGCAGAGTCCTAACGACTGGACCAACAGGGAATTTCTGCTATTTTTCTATTTCTCTATTTCCAGGAACCACATTCAGATTCTGGGTGGAGAGGTTTGATATGGTTAATTTCCGTTTCTTTGCATCTATGAAGGTTCTTAAAGTCTTGAACTCCTTTGTTGCCTGCCAGTAAGCAGAATGCTCTTGCTTAGATTTGCATCACTGGTGTTTTATCTCTTCATTCATTTAAACCTCCCTTGTTTCAAAACCAGGAACTTTCCAAACTATTTAAAGCAAATTCTATTTCTACCCCATTGTGGAAATTTCAATTAAAAAACAAAGCTCATTTCTTCATTTTAATTGCCTTCAAACACTTTCTTTAATTGATTGATATGTTTCTCTTTGAATTGCAACATGTTGCCTTCCATTCTTTTAGGATTCTATCTTTCTGTCTTTAATTTTCTTAATGTGTATTTTTAATGGTAATCTCTAAAACTAGAGGTTACACCACTAATGAATAACAACAACAGCAATCATTTATTGAGATTTCACTACGTTCCAACCTTTGTGGTGAAATCACCTTATATATATATATCTATATATACACACACACACATACACACATACTGGTTCATTTAATCTTTTCAAATCTTTGTGATAAAATTTTCTTAATTTTATATATAAAAAAGCTGAATATGAAAAGGCAATATTTCCTTCTGAAAGTAATATAACTAATAACTGATTGGAGTCTGATTCTAAAGGTGAATGTTCCGACCTGTACTCTTCACTACTTTATTATGAGTCCTCCAAAAATATAGTCATAAATTCTATTTGCAGACCAAATCAACTTTGGATTCTATTATGTAATTTGGTTATGGATACCCAGGATTTAAGAAAGATACCACAGTACCTATGGTACCTCGATAATTGAAGCTAAAAGATAGCAGCAATGAAATTCATTCTTCTCAGTTTCCAACAAGACATCAGGGAAAGAGTACTCCACACAATTTCTTTATTTACATCACCCATAATCCAAACTAATCAGTCCCCACATGCTTGCTTTCAATATTTGACCCAGTTTAGGGTTCCTGCACCTTTAGTGACATCTAGGAAGTGACTCACGTATGACTGTTTGACCTCAGTTTGGCCTTCCTTTTCTTGGGTAACTATTCTCTCCTCCTTTCCTCCCTGGTAACTTCCTTTCACACGTTGGTCACTGTTCACCCCAGTCTCTTTCCATCTGCCCTTGTTTGCTATGTCCTATGTTTCCATCTCCCTATGTCCTTTACAGATCACCGTGATTTGCCCCTGATAATTTTCACTTGATTAACCCTGCTCAGAAGTCTTGATATAACAAATTTTGAAAATTAGTATTGATTTGGAGCAGATTTGAATTTAACAGCTTAATTCATTGTACTTGTCATCCTGTTAGCCAAAAAGAAGAGATGTCAGTTCGTTTACCCAGTCTTCCTACAAGGTTCTGGTAGTCAGAATCATATTCCTGTTTTTAGTATATGAACCTAGAATGACTTTTGTCTGAAGCTATGCATGTATGACAGGCATGGGGTTCATGATTGAATTCTGTTATATATATATATATATAATTTGTATATATATTTCTATAGAGAGAGACAGGCACACACATATATACAAATTATTATGCAGTACTTTCTAAACTATATATTTAGATAAACACACAATTTTTGAAATCTTTTTTTTTTTTAAGAAGGCAGGAGCCATACTTTCAAAAAATAAATATAATTAGTTCATTCTTGGTAACTGGGACACTTTTTGATGGGTAGGGAAGAAAAAAAATAAAGAAAAGACTAACCTTGGCTGTGATATGCTGCAAAATTCTTCCTAATGGCTTTGGCATAAATTAATGTTAAATGATGTATGTGCACACAATCAGGAAATATTTCATGTATTATTAATTAAGATTAATCACAGGAACACATCAACAGACTTTAGTTCTTGTTGATGTTATTTCTTAAGTACTCTAGTAGAAAGGATAAAAGCATTTGATGACTGTCTGTAGCACTGACTTTACAGTAATGGACATGGGTCTAGATCTCTTCACCAAGACTATACTAGATCAGTTTTCTCTAGAGAAAAATACTCATTCTTTCCATTGAAGACTTCCTTCAGAAGATTTGGGTACAAAAGGGGTTCCTTTTTATAGCGATAGTTCCCTCAGTGTAGTAAATAAGACTGTTTTGCCAGCCGATCAATCTAATTACACATATTGAGTGTCTAACAGGAAAGAACATGGGGGATGGAATCCTAGGTCTATGGCTATTCCTACCTGTTCTGAGTAAAACCAGTGAGAATGTCAAGTCTTGGTCCATTTACAGGATGATCTTGTCACAGTAGTCCACATCACTTTATGAAACTGATTTTTGTACCCTCAACCTTAACTTTATTAGGAAAACTTATCCTTTCAAATTATTTGGTATGAGAGTCTTTATAGAGCACAAATGAGCCTGAAGGGACTTGGTGTGATACACATAGTGCTTTCTAACATAAGTTCAACATTTTTTGTTCTCTTTTCTAAATATTTTAAGCTTATACAGAGAACAATTTTTTTTTCTATTTTTAAATAATGTATAGTTGTGTTTTTGGGTTTGTTTAAATTGAAGGTTATAGAGGAAATGATTATATGAAAACTATTTGTTTATATCCAACAATTGATCGGATTATGTAAAGAACATGCCCATTCTTGTATTTCCAGAACCTAATATAATAACAAACTTGACAAAGGCATTTAGTGAATGGAGTAAATAGATAAATAGAGCTTCGATTAATTTACTGATTTTACCCACTCAAGAAGAAAAAAGCAGTAGACTAGGAAAATCACCCCAGCTGAATGGGATTCTATTTCTTATATGTAAAATAAGGGGCATTGAATTAAATAATCTAGGAGCTACAAAATTTCCACTTATATTTTTGCAGAAAATATAAAAATGAAAATGTACATAAAAAAGGTAAGATAATAATCCTTAATAGTCAGAAGAAAATGGATTAAAAGTTAATTTCTAAAACACATCATGAGAAAACATTTTAGGTGAGATCTGATTTCATTGGGCCCAAGGTAGTCTTTTCTAGGATATTACTTTGCTGCACTTTCTAATTGCTATCACACTATTCACATAGCCTTAGTGGAATTACTGGAAATGTTATGTTATCCCTTGAACCTTTAAGGCCACTCCTCCATAATCATCACATTTTGCTGATTTCCCACAGGAGAAGTGATATTGAAAAATATGTTAATGAATTATACAGTCAGGTTAAATGTCTTCTTGCTAACAAAGAGATTGTATTATTAATGCTCTCAGAACTGAGGTTAATTGAAAATTTATATTTTACTCAATGAGATAAAAAATTTAAATTACCTTTCTATAATTATGAGTTACAAATTATTTCTTTGTCTCTCAATGGAATATTGCTTGCTTACAAATAAGTATTCTGTTATCATTTGAATTCTGTAAAGATAGGAAACAGTTTCACACCTCTGTTTGCTCAATGTACTTTTCATTGTACTCCATTCAATACATAACCTGTGTGATTTTTAGCTTATGCTATTTGCAGCTCAAGGATAGTGAATTTTAAACGCTTTTCACATCAAAAAATAATTATTGAAAGGTAAATGATTGAGAGTATTTCACTTTTTAGACCCCCAGTTAGTTTTCTCTGATGGTTATAAAGGGATTGAAACTTTTATAGCAACCCACTGAGCAGTGCTCAAATGTGAATCCTTTGTAGATGGGATAAAGCATCTGGGTGATATTTTCAGATGAATAAAGACATTGACTTAAAAACACAATTGCATAAACATGATGTGTAAGGCACAGGTCTGCAGAGTCAATTCAACACTTCTATTTAACTGTAGTCTTTATCTTTTATATTTATTCTATAAGAGTTTCACATAAAAACTCCCTACAGACAAAGAATTTGCCCAACATTTAAATTTCAGGCTATAGACATAACCATTTCATTTCATCATGCTGCTCTTAGGTTTTTTTTTTCATATTTCAGAGTGCAGCTTAATTTTCTTTCATTATTATAATGGGTCAGAGTGTGCAGAACAGTGATGGCAGTGAAATTGCATTTTTAAGAAAAGGTTGTACAATTAGCTGATGGATGGATAGAACTATGGCTGGCAGAATCCTCACTAGGTCCATCACAGAAATCCATAAAATAAATGATCATTTACCCCCCACAAAAGATAAAACAAATGCCATAGACATAATTCAGAGTGCCGCTCCAAAGAAGCTGGAGGCAAGGCAACGTTTGAGAACATCTAAAGCATAACGGGAAGACAGGGATGAGGAAATAGTAATGATTCAAAATGGGCTGAACAGGTTGGACAAGCACACATCTGGCTTAGTAAGACTACTGGGTTTTTGACACAAAAGGATGACACAGCTAGAGAGTGTCAGAAAAAGAAAAACTGGATTCAGAAAACAGATCCATAATACTTGGCGAGAAAGCAAACAAATACAACAGAGAAACAAGCTTTGAATTCAGTTAAGCCTAAAAAATAGGGTTAAAGTGAAGTCAGACATCAAAATGAATACTGGACAATGACACTTTAAAAGCTGCATAATGGAATTTGGTACCCCATAAAACACACACAAATTTTGTGATTTACATATGTTACTGTGCTTCTACCACCCAACCCCACAGTACAAGGCGGTACAAGGAAGGACAATAAAGTTCTTATTTAGAGGTTGGAGATGGAATACAACAGGGGTGGAGGGAGGAGACCGTCAGGAAAATAGCACAAAACCCACAGCGGGCAGTGGAGTTAAATCCTGCTAGCTCAGTGATCTCCCAGCTTGATATTCCCAAACTGGGCCAAAACACAACTGTTGCCATCTAGCCAGCAATCTCCTATGGGGAAAAATCTGTTATAGGGAAACCTCAATTAATGCATTTAACATTTTTTAAGGACTTTAAAGGTTGACCAAAGCTAATTATTGAGCCAATAAAGTCTCCTCAGTCATGAAAATGAATATGGGGACAGGAATGGAATCTCTTTTTGAATGCAAAAGCTAGTTGGCTGCTGGTGGAGGATGTCTGAGAGGTGATTCATGCATTGCTAAGTGTAGCAGTTTTTGCGCCAGCACAAATCATCCTGGAATTAGTGCCTAAACCAGTAACCGATTGCTTGGCTCACAACTGTGAGACAGTAAGTAATCTCGCTGGGTTTAGCTGGGCTTTTCCCCTTCCTTTCTTTTCAGGTTCAAGTTCCCTCTTGTATTTGTGAGGAGCTGCTAGGTTGGTGGGGGCTGCTGGCTGATGATGATTTTGACTGTGGAGGCAGGGGGATAATAAGGCATCTCTCCATGTGTCTTTCAGAGAATCCAGTGGGCTAGAACTGGCTTCTCCTTGCATGGCAAGCCATCTCTTTTTCTGGAGGGAGAGAGGAAGTATTCAGTTCTCCTTAATTCTAAGTTCACAACTTACTCTATGTCACTTATGCCACAAAGGCAAAGTTATAAGACCAGTCTAGATTCAAGAGGTGGAAAATTAGATTGACTTTTGATGGGAAGGGAAGAATTTATGGTCATTTTTTTTTTTCCATCTCTCACAATGTATGTCAGAGTAGAAACTTCTAAGGACCACGCCAATCTTTTGTTTCTGTGAAAATCATGTGTCAGGTTTCTCTGTGGTCCCCCAGTTGTTTACCCATCCTCACTGCCTACTTTACTGCTTCTTTCCCGTTTCTGAAGTGATAGCCTAGTCAGTGTCAATTCCACGTGACTGGGCTTTTACCTTGAACCGCAAATAACTACATGGAATTTGGCAGTTAAGGAAATGTAACCATAAGAAATGGATCTAATTAGTTTTCCAAAAATAAATGGAGCCTTAGGGGGAGTACCAAAAGCTAAACTGTGAAGTCTTAGTAAAGTGAGAACTAAACTCAGGCCTGAGGTGTCACTACCCAAGGCTGAGGTGAGTAATGTTGATAAAGAGTCAGGTTTCAGGCTAAGAAATTAAGTGGATGTTGTTATTCTACTAATCAATACAGTATCATAATAATAATAAAGTGAATTTGTTAAGCAGTCACTCTGTGGCAAAAAGTAATCCAATCACTTTATATTCATTCTGAAGGCAATCTTGTAAGGAGGCACTTTAAAAAAATTTTTTTTTAATTAGTCAATTTATTTTATTTTATTTATTTTTTTTGGCATTTTATTTTATTTTATTTTGAATTTTATTTTCTTTTTTTTATTTATTTTTTTAAATTTTATTTTATTTTTAAACTTTACATAATTGTATTAGTTTTGCCAAATATCAAAATGAATCCACCACAGGTATACATGTGTTCCCCATCCTGAACCATCCTCCCTCCTCCCTCCCCATACCATCCCTCTGGGTCATCCCAGTGCACTAGCCCCAAGCATCCAGCATCGTGCATCGAACATGGACTGGCAACTCGTTTCATACATGATATTTTACATGTTTCAATGCCATTCTCCCAAATCTTCCCACCCTCTCCCTCTCCCACAGAGTCCATAAGTCTGTTCTATACATCAGTGTCTCTTTTGCTGTCTCGTACACAGGGTTATTGTTACCATCTTTCTAAATTCCATATATATGCGTTAGTATACTGTATTGGTGTTTTTCTTTCTGGCTTACTTCACTCTGTATAATAGGCTCCAGTTTCATCCACCTCATTAGAACTGATTCAAATGTATTCTTTTTAATGGCTGAGTAATACTCCATTGTGTATATGTACCACAGCTTTCTTATCCATTCATCTGCTGATGGACATCTAGGTTGCTTCTATGTCCTGGCTATTATAAACAGTGTTGCGATGAACATTGGGGTACACGTGTCTCTTTCCCTTCTGGTTTCCTCAGTGTGTATGCCCAGCAGTGGGATTGCTGGATCATAAGGCAGTTCTATTTCCAGTTTTTGAAGGAATCTCCACACTGTTCTCCATAGTGGCTGTACTAGTTTGCATTCCCACCAACAGTGTAAGAGGGTTCCCTTTTTTCCACACCCTCTCCAGCATTTATTATTTGTAGACTTTTGGATCACAGCCATTCTGACTGGTGTGAAATGGTACCTCATAGTAGTTTTGATTTGCATTTCTCTGATAATGAGTGATGTTGAGCATCTTTTCATGTGTTTGTTATAATTTCTTTACAATATTGTGGTGGTTTTTGCCATACATCTACATGAATCACCCTCAGGTGCACATATGTCTCCCCATATTGAACTCCCCTCCCACCTCCCTTCCCATTCCCTCCCCCTAGTTGTTCCAGAGGACCAGCTTTGAGTGCCCTGCTTCATGCATCAAACTTGCACTGGGTGACCTATTTTACATATGGTAATATACATGTTCCAATGCTATTCTCTCAAATCATCCCACCCTCCCCTTCTCCCACATAGTCCAAAAGGCTTCTCTTTACATCTGTGTCTCTTTTGCTGCCTTGCATTTAGGATCATGGTTACCATTTTTCTAAATTCAACATGTAGGCACTTTTCAAATCCTATTTTATACAAGAGAAATTTGAGAATTAGAGTGCCTGATACTGTAGCAAAATAAAAACATTAACATAGCTGGTAAGCATCAGAGCTAGGATTTGAACCCAAGACAGTCTGACTTCAAGTATTCTGTTCTGAGCCAAATTTTCAAAATAAATATTAGAGACCATCTAATTACATTGCAACTGGACAACTCACAAGCTGGAATCAAGATTGCTGGGATAAATATCAATAACCTCAGATATGCAGATGACACCACTCTTATGGCAGAGCAAAGAGGAACTAAAGAGCTTATTGATGAAGGTGAAAGAGGAGAGTGAAAAAGCTGACTTAAAAGACAGCATTCAAAAACGAAGATCATGGCATCTGGACCCATCGCTTCATGGCAAATAGATGGGGAAACAATGGAAACAGTGTCAGACTTTATTTTTCTGGGCTCCAAAATCACTGCAGATGGTGACTGCAGCCATGAAATTAAAAGACGCTTGCTCCTTGAAAGAAAAGCTATGATGAATCTAGCCAAGTAAGCCTAGTGGCTTAGTGGTAAAGAATCCACATATAATGCAGGAGACAATGGTTTGATCCCAAGGAGAAAGAAATGGGTACCAACTTCAGTATTCTTGCCTGGGAAATTCCACGGACAGAGGAGTCTGGAGGGCTGCAGTCCATGGTGTCACAGACAGTTGGACTCAACTGAGTGAGTATGCAGTACCATGCTCCTTGGAAGAAAGGCTATGACAAACCTAGACAGTGAATTAAAAAGCAGAGACATTACTTTGCCAACAAAGGTCCATATAGTCAAAGCTATGGTTTTTCCAATAGTTGTGTACAGATGTGAGAATTGGACCATAAAAAAAGCTGAGCACTGAAGAATTTATGCTTTCAAACTGTGGTGCTAGAGAAAACTCTTGAGAGTCCCCTGGACAACAAGGAGATCAAGCCAGTCAATCCTAAAGGAAATCAACCCTGAATATTTATTGGAAGGACTGGTATGGAAGCTGAAGCTCCAATACTTTGGCCACCTGATACAAAGACCTGATCACTGGAAAAGACCCTGATGCTGGGAAAGATTGAAGGCAGGACGAGAAGAGGGCAACAGAGGATGAGATGGTTGGACAGCATCATCGCCTCAATGGACATGAGTTTGAGCAAACTCCAGGAGATAGGAAAGGACAGGGAAGCCTGGCAAGCTGCAGTCCGTGGGGTTGCAAAGAGTCAAACATGACTGAACAACTGAACAACAACAGTTACATTTCAAAGGGGTAAACAACTTAAGCAAAAATTACTTACTTGACCAGTGTCAGATATGGAAGTATATCTAATTAAGCTTATACACACATCAACCTGGGAAGGAACATTTATATCATAAATATATGTAAACTGTATATAAATATATTAAGTCTATGGATCTACAAATATGCTTACTCTTTGTCATACCTGGAAGTGTTGATCATATTCTGCTCAATAAAATATTCTTCAAAATTAACTAATCAGAGATATATAAATAACTTTAAGTCTGAAAAATACACAGGGAAACAGGTTATCTATTCAGGAATCCTCTAGCCTTCTTTTCCCATGAATCATTCCACATTCTAATTACTTATATAACCCACCCTTCCAAATTTTGCATTATATACTTTTTAAATTCCCTAGCTTTTCACCAATCTCATCTTCACCCTGCTATACCAGTCCTCCAAAGTATGATTCATCTTTATGACCCAACTTAAATGCTGTGACCCTCCTTGGCTGGATTAATATCACACCTTCTCTGAGTTCTTGGGAAATTGTATTCATACATCTTACAAAGAGTTTATATGGCCTAATCGTTATGACCCCACACTAAAGTGTGGGTTCCTTGAAAGCAGGAGCTCTGCTTATTGTTTCTTTAAATCCTGGATGTGCAGCACACTACATGTCTTTTTTAAGTATATATTTTGTACCAAGTAGTGTGTTTTATTGAGCATACAAACTATATACTTATTGAGTAGTCTCATTTATGAAAATGGACTTTGGCAGGAGACATCTTTCCACACATAGGTACACTGTTCCAAATCATTTTCAAATGGACATGGGCTCATAAGCACAGCTCATCTGATGAGCACATCAGAAAACCAAAAGCTCACAATCATTTTAGAATGTATTTCGCTTTTGTGTCAAAGCAGTCCACTATACTGGGCTATAAACCCTGTTACTGCATACCATTTAACACCTTCCTCCCCTGCATATCTTTTCCAAACCTCCAAATCAAATCCCTTATGATTATACAGTGGAAGTGAGAAATAGATTTAAGGGCCTGGATCTGATAGATAGAGTGCCTGATGAACTATGGAGTGAGGTTCATGACATTGTACAGGAGACAGGGATCAAGACCATCCCCATGGAAAAGAAATGCAAAAAAGCAACATGGCTGTCTGGGGAGGCCTTACAAATAGCTGTGAAAAGAAGAGAAGCGAAAAGCAAAGGAGAAAAGGAAAGATATCAGCATCTGAATGTAGAGTTCCAAAGAATAGCAAGAAGAGATAAGAAAGCCTTCTTCAGCAATCAATGCAAAGAAATAGGGAAAACAACAGAATGGGGAAGACTAGAGATCTCTTCAAGAAAATTAGAGATACCAAGGGAACATTTCATGCAAACATGGGCTCGATAAAGGACAGAAATGGTATGGACCTAACAAAAGCATAAGATATTAAGAAGAGATGGCAAGAATACACTGAAGAAGTGTACAAAAAAGATATTCACCACTCAGATAACCACGATGGTGTGATCACTGACCTAGAGCCAGACATCCTGGAATGTGAAGTCAAGTGGGCCTTAGAAAGCATCACTATGAACAAAGCTAGTGGAGGTGATGAAATTCCAGGTGAGCTATTTCAAATCCTGAAAGATGATGCTGTGAAAGTGCTACACTCAATATGCCAGCAAATTTGGAAAACTCAGCAGTGGCCACAGGACTGTAAAAGGTCAGTTTCATTCCAATCCCAAAGAAAGGCAATGCCAAAGAATGCTCAAACTACCGCACAATTGCATTCATCTCACATGCTAGTAAAGTAATGCTCAAAATTCTCCAAGCCAGGCTTCAGCAATATGTGAACCATGAACTTCCTGATGTTCAAGCTGGTTTTAGAAAATGCAGGGGAACCAGAGATCAAATTGCCAACATCTGCTGGATCATGGAAAAAGCAAGAGAGTTCCAGAAAAACATCTATTTCTGCTTTATTGTCTATGCCAAAGCCTTTGACTGTGTGGATCACAAAAACTGTGGAAAATTCTGAAAGAGATGGGAATACCAGACCACCTGACCTGCCTCTTGAGAAACCTGTATGCAGGTCAGGAAGCAACAGTTAGAACTGGACATGCAACAACAGACTGGTTCCAAATAGGAAAAGGAGTACGTCAAGGCTGTATATTGTCACCCTACTTATTTAACTTATATGCAGTGTACATAATGAGAAATGCTGGACTGGAAGAAGCCCAAGCTGGAATCAAGATTGCTGGGAGAAATACCAATAACCTCAAATATGCAGATGACACCACCCTTATGGCAGAAAGTGAAGAGGAACTAAAAAGCCTCTTGATGAAAGTGAAAGAGGAGAGTGAAAAAGTTGGCTTACAGCTCAACATTCAGAAAACGAAGATCATGGCATCTGGTCCCATCACTTCATGGGAAATAGATGGGGAAACAGTGGAAACAGTGTTAGACTTTATTTTTTGGGGCTCCAAAATCACCTCAGATGGTTACTGCAGCCATGAAATTAAAAGATGCTTACTCCTTGGAAGGAAAGCTATGACCAACCTAGATAGCGTATTCAAAAGCAGAGACATTACTTTGCCAACAAAGGTTCGTCTAGTCAAGGCTTTGGTTTTTCCTGTGGTCATGTATGGATGTGAGAGTTGGACTGTGAAGAAGGCTGAGCACCGAAGAATTGATGGTTTTGAACTGTGGTGTTGGAGAAGACTCTTGAGAGTCCCTTGGACTGCAAGGAGATCCAACCAGTCCATTCTGAAGGAGATCAGCCCCGGGATTTCTTTGGAAGGAATGATGCTAAAGCTGAAACTCCAGTACTTTGGCCACCTCATGCGAAGAGTTGACTCATTGGAAAAGACTCTGATGCTGGGAGGGATTGGGGGCAAGAGGCGAAGGGGACGACAGAGGATGAAATAGCTGGATGGCATCACTGACTCGATGGACGTGAGGCTGGGTGAACTCCGGTAGTTGGTGATGGACAGGGAGGCCTGGCGTGCTGCAATTCATGGGTTCTCAAAGAGTCGAACACAACTGAGCGACTGAACTGAACTGAAGATTTATTTCGAAAAAGACTTGGACAAAGAATAGTCTATTCCCTTAATATCAATAGCTAGACCTTTTTCATGTGATAGCAAAGAAGTCGCCTGAATAGGGAGCCAATGGACTGTACACGGATTATTATTTTCTTTACATTGTAAGCAATAGCAGTAAACAAGGATATAAACGTTAATGGTTTTCCTTAACTAAAGCCATCCAGTCAGCACTTCTGCATTCAGAACAGTACAATGATTAAACTACTGTAACATATGTATATGTGAATATTTGCAAATACCCAATCTAGGAAGAAAACAGTTGATATAATACCATACAATATAATAAAATATGATCATCTTTCTTTTGTACAAGATTTATTGCCAAGCATTTTTTTTTTCCTGAGATCTGCTGAAATTCATTAACTACACTTTCAGAGACACAATATGGTCCTTTCATCAGATATGTATATCTCTGCTCATTAAATCACATGTTTCTTCTGCAATGCTGACTCTTAAGATCAAGGGCTACATTTTGAGTCAGTCCACCTTAACAGATTGCCTTAGACAGCATTCTATCACATTATGTTTAAGAAAATAGCCATCCTAACTTATAATCTATTTTACTGGGGAGCAGCAATCTAATTCACATTGATTTTGAGTAAACCTTTACATACCCACCTGCTCTATTTTAAGTTGGGCTTGTACAAATCAATTCATCTGTGCCATCAACATGCACTCAGTAATCAATGGGTAGGGAAAATCATTATTCACTGCTCAGTAATTGTGTTTACATTCAAATAAAATATAATAAAATGTGCAAGGCCAATTTGGAGAAAGAACAAGTGACCCATGAATCACAAGCAGATTGTCTTCCTTTAGTCTGTCAAATGAAGCAGAATAGCTGAAGAATTTTATCAGAAAAGTCAGGGGAAAGTCCTGTCTCACTTTCACCTAGTTTTAGTCCTCAAGTACTGAGGCAGTTGTCAACAGTTTCATGACAACATGATCTTTTAATCCTAGGAACCCTCCAGTTGGAAAATAGTAGTTCTAGCTACCATGGATCCAGGCAGCAATCCTCTTTGCTGCATTATGACCAGCTTCGGGGCTGATCTGGTCTCTGCCCACCTGCTCACTCTTGGCTCTCAACCCTCATTTGGAATATATAGTTGGTTTCTCTAGTGTTTGAATCTCAATTGTCCCTAGTGGATTAGAGTTGGATCCATCCCACTAATGATCTTTCGTCAGGACCATCTTGAACAGGATACCTGGTTTAGTTCCACTCCATTTGAACTCTCATCTCCAGTATCACCAGCAACCTGCCTTAGTGCTGCTGTGAAGGGAGGGGAAGGGGAGTCAACCAACAGCGATAGGAGTGGAAATAAATGAACTATGTTGTTGTTCTGATTCTCTGCACTTTAGTAAGGCAGTCCTACAAGCAGCAGAACAGATAAGCCCAGGTTTCTGCCTCACAGCATAACCGAACAGATGGGCTGAGATGAAATTGCCCATCAAAATTTGTTTTGTCCTATTTTGTTACAGTTATTCAGGCAAGGAATGCAGATTGAAATAAGGAATGGCTAAAAATAGGTTCTGTTTTTAGTGAATTTCATTGAGCTAAAAAAAAAAATTCATAGTACCATGAATGCAGCCCATGAATTTTTTTCATTGTAGCTTCTCATAGACTTAAAAATGCTGAAGACTGCACTTGGCAAGTATCTAAGTACTATAGTTAGATGTATAAAAATTGGAACAATGTAAAGAAAATGAGCAGGTCCTTTGTGAAAAGATCATACACATTTGTGAATCAAATCAGCAAATGAGGAACTATTTTGAAAAACGGTTAGATTCATTTTTTTTAATTCTAAAAAGAAATAAAAAGGAAATAAGTAACAAATCAAAACAGCACCAATTAAGGTTCTTACTCTTTTAGTTTTGTGTAACCTTTTCCCAATTTTTACAATAAGTTCTTATATTGCATGGAAATACCAAATTAAGTGATTTTGAACGTAGACATTTTTAATGTAAAATTTTACATAATAATGAAGATAGTCCTATGGATGCTTACAGAAACATCTTAGTATTGTAAGTGATCTCTCAGTTTGCTGATCTGTAACTGAGGCATTTTGTAAAAGAAACAATTCTCAGTGGTAGGAGAGGGAGGGATGATTTGAAAAGATAGCATTGAAATGTACATTACCATATGTAAAATAGATATCCAGTGGGAATTTGCTGTATGACACAGAGAACCCAAAGCCAGTGCTCTGCAACAACCTGGAGGGAGGGGTGGAGTGGGGAAGGAGGTGGAGGGGGGTTTGGGAATGAGGGGGCACATGTTTGCATATGGCTGATTCATGGTGATGTATGACAAAAACCATCACATTATCGTAAATATCCTCCAATTAAAATTAATTAATTAATTAAGGAGAGGGTGGGGTGTACGGAGAGAGAAACATGGAAACTCACATTACCATATGTAAAGTAGACAGCCAATGGGAATTTGCTGTATGCCTCAGGGAACTCAAACCAGGAATCTATAACAACCTGGGGTGAGGATGGGGAGGAGGGTGGGAGGGAGAGTCAAGAGGCAGGGGATATATGTATACCTATGGCTGATTGATGTTGGTGTTTGACAGAAATCAACAGAATTCTGTAAAGAATTATCCTTCAATTTAAAAAAATTAAAATTAATTTAAAAAAGAAACAGCTCTGAGTTCATATAATGAAAAGTAGAAAAAACAACTTTTTTGAAATACCACAATTCACCTGTAATAAATCACCTTATGAAAACAATGACAGATTTTTCTGAAATATTTTTCAAATAAATAAGAGGGAAGAAAAATAATATCAAAGATAACTGGATCACTCTTCTATGGTAAAAAAAACTTGCTGTTTGGAAAAGCAGCATTCTTGCTTTTAATATGTATATTTAGAGCACCAAAGCAAATCAGAGGATGATTTTCAAAAGTCAGGTATTCCTTAAGCAATATGTAAAAATAGTCACACTCTACAGAAATGTTTACAGTTTGCAAGGGCATAGTCTACTTAAAACTCAGATATACTAAAAATTTACTGATGTGACTAAGCTGGAACCTTACTACAGAGGGCCAAAGAAAAATGAGTAAATTTAAATAAAAAGAGAAGTTAAAATATAAAATATTTTTAACTTATCTTAGTCATTTAATTAGCAGTCTCCTTTATAAGGCCCATTTGAACACAACAGAGGTGCACATTGTCATTCTTTGTCATTTATATGGCACACACCTAAAGACCAATGATGTCTACCTACCACAGCCATCACTCCCCTTGAACGTCAAATATAAGTGACATTGTGGTGTTAAGAGAGTGTCCTGATCACCCCTACTGAACCGCTATTCCTTGACTGACACTCTCATGGCAGTTTTAATAAATGAAGCTTTGTTACATGTGAGAATATGGAAGACTGGAGTACTTGAGTAGCGTACCCAATGTTACAAAGAATATCTAAGTCAAGTCTTTCTCCAACTGTTTTCTGCCAAAGCACAGTGCCTCATCAATGCCTCCTGGAGTGACTCAAATCAGCTAACTAAAGAGTTTGCATTCTTTAAATATCAGAAGCACCCTATGATCTACACCAAACATGTAGCCAAATGAGAAACCAAGAATAGACTTGTGATCCCAAGGTAGACAGTGAACTCTAATGAGGTTATAAGAACTCAGATGGATTATTAAAGAGTACTACTTTTTTTTTGTAGTACTCTTATCAGTACTATAAAAAAATAGTAATAGTAATGCAACTTAAAAAATGCATTGCCAAAAAAAAAGCACTCATTTTTCAAGAGTGCCATAAAGCATTTTTGACTCTCCTAGAAGGTTAAAAGCTAGAAAGGATCTTAAAGAGTCTCTTAGTTAATCTCTACTTTTAATGTGGAGATGCAACAACTGATCTGGCCTCAGAAAAAATATGTACTCAAAATCATACTACAAAAAAGAGATACAGAGGCAATTAGAAGGTAGATCTAATTTATCTAATTTCCAATATAATATTATGTTCAACATACTGCCTGAGTATCCACATCTTTATTTTCAATCAATCATCAGGTTAATACAACCACGTACTGTCAAATATATGAATTTATATAGAGCACATAAGGCAACTATAAGCTCTTCTTAAATAGAGATACCTGCACCACAAGTGGAAAAAAGGATGACTTTTATGTAGTATATGGATATCATTTTATATCCTGATAGTTAAGTATTTACTTAATATGTATCAACCTACATTTTCATAGTTTAAGGCTCAGTTAAATGGTGAGGATATTTAAAATCAATTTGTGTTAAAAGCAAATATATATTAGGATATGTCAAAAATTCTTAAAGAGATGGGGAATACCACACCACCTTACCTGTCTCTTGAGAAAACTGTATGTGTGTCAAGAAGTACGTGTATACCTGTGGCGGATTCATTTCTATATTTGGCAAAACCAATACAATATTGTAAAGTTTAAAAATAAAATAAAATTAAAAAAAAAATAAAGTTTAATGATTAAAATTAAAAAAAAAAAAACATTACATGGAACAGCTGACTGGTTCAAAATTGGGAAAGGAGTACAATGAGGCTATATGTTGTCACCCTGCTTATTTAACTGATATGCAGGGTATATCATGCGAAATGCCAGGCTGGATGAATCACAAGATGGAATCAAGACTGCCAGGAGAAATAGCAACGATCTCAGATATGCAGATGATACCACTCCAATGGCAGAAAGTGAAGAGGAACTAAAAAGCATCTTGATAAGGGTGAAAGAGGAGAATGAAAAAGCTGGCTTAAAACTTAACATTCAAAAAACTAAGATCATGGCATCCTTGAAGTCCCAACACTTCAAGGCAAATAGAGGGGGAGAAAGTAGAAACAGTGACAGATTTTATTTTCTTGGCCTCCAAAATCACTGCAGATGGTGACTGCAGCCATGAAATTAAAAGATGCTTGCTCCTTGAAGGAAAGCTATGGCAAACCTAGACAGCATATTAAAAAGCAAAGACATCACTTTACTAACAAAGCTAGTTAACTAGCTTTACTAGTCAAAGCTATGGTTTTTCCAGTGAAAGTGAAAGTGAAGTTGCTCAGTCGTGTCTGACTCTTTGCGACCCCATGGACACCAGGCTCCTCCGTCCATGGGATTTTCTAGGCAAGAGTACTGGAGTGGGTTGCCATTTCTTTCTCCAGGGATTCTTCCCGACACAGGGATTGAACCCACGTCTCCTGCATTGCAGACAGACGCTTTACCATCTGAGCCACCAGGGAACTCCATGGTTTTTCCAGTAGTAATGTACAAACGTGAGAACTGAACCATAAAGAAGACTGAACACTAAAAAATTGATGGTTTCAAATTATTGTGCTGGAGAAGACTGAGAATTCCTTGGATTGCAAAGAGATCAAGCTAGTCAATCCTAAAGGAAATTGGCACTGAATATTTATTGGAAGGACTGATGCTGAAGCTCCAATAATTTGGCCCCCTGATGTGAAGAGCTGACTAATTGGAAAAGACCCAGATGATGGGAAAGATTGAAGGCAAAAAGAGAAGAGGGCGGTAGAGGATGAGATGGTTAGATAGCATCACTGGCTCAGTGGGCATAAATCTGAGCAAACTGTGGGAGAAAGTAAAGAACAGGGAAGCTAGGCATGCTGCAGCCCATAGGGTCGCAAAGAGTTGGACACGACTTCCTGAATGAACAGTAAGTGGCAAAAGTAATGACATAAAGACATAATTTGAGGGAATACTGATCTAAAATAGAATATATTGGGCATATATAATTGAGAAGAGTATTTAGCAGAAGTTGTACTGCTTATCAGTTTCCTAAATAAAATAATTTAGCATAAGTAACAAAATAACTTACTTAAATATGAAATGAGCTAGGATACTGCATGATATCTACCCTATATATTTTCTTCAAAATGGTTTATATCTCATATATTGCTTTTTCCTTGGGTCTAGATTTCTTACAACTAAAATCTAATCTGAACACACTGAAAACTGGCAATTCGCAGGCTCTTAAATGAAAACAGGATTTTAGGATCAAGTTTAGAAAATCAGAATAATACGCCAGAGTCACACTTCTTCAAATTTTTTTTTCAGGGAGTGTTAAGAAAAATCTACTTAATAGCAGTTAGATTTAAATTTACTCGCTTAACAGCAGAAAGCTAGTAGGAAAATCTGTATATAACTTTGTCAAAAATAAAGCAAACTGGTTTTAAACCAACACTCAGAGACTTCGCTCAAAAATAATAATAGAGTGGTGATCAAAGAGAAATCATTAGAAATTGTGTTTAGTAGAGATTTAGTGAACAATATCAGGCCTAAGTGAAGTCCAATAGAGATGCTTGGAACCATTTTATTTATTTATTTATTTATTTTTTCATGGTTTACAGTTTTATGTGAACAAAGACAATTCTCTAGGGCTAACATTGTAAAAAATGTAGTTTCCTATAACAAGAATTTATATTCTCAACATTTTACAAATCAACAATCCTTGAAATTATTAAAAACAAACTTTTGAATATTATAGGAAAACTGTCTTATTTAAACTGTCTTATGTAAACTTAGGCAGAAATTCCTTAATTTCAAGGGGAATGTGGTGACAAACAAGAAATTCTGTTCAACTGGAGACTAAACAAACTGGCCAGCAGAAAGGCAGAATGCTGAGACTCTAACCAGCAAAATTTTAAATCCTCTCCTTGATCTGCTGGTAGCAAAAAGAAAATGTGACCTCACAGCCCATTATCAAAAACAATTTAGCCTCAGAACATAGTGTCTAACATACTAGAACATTATGAAGTAGATAATTTTGCTTGAGGAAAGTACTCTTTTCATGCAGTCTCTCAAAATAAAGCTGTCCTGTGGATGCTGTGAAATTTTATCATTATATTTATAAATAAACTCTGGGATTATCAGAGTTTATTTATAATGAAGCATATCAGCAATTATGAAAATGAACAACTTATGTTTCACTGTTCTATAATAAACTTTTATGATATTGTACATATGTTTTATGTTTATGTTTCATATACATGATTTCAGAGATGATTTTTAAAGGCAGACTGCACTGTAATATGTAACATGTATTCTGAGCTTTCATCCGTCAAAATCTGAAATATATTTTCTAAAGACAAATTTAAAACAGTGCCAACCAGAGTTGCAATTTATCTCACATGCCTTAAGGAAAACTACACTTGCCTAAAGAGACAATAACCACATTATCTAAAATAGTGAGAAGTAAATCTGGAAATATCTGCAGTAGTGATGAAGGTTCAAGGAATTTGATGCTTTCATCAGTAGTACCTTGAACACATCCCAAATACCTGTTAGGTTCCTAGAAAGAATATGTCTCATGCAAAACTTTGGGTTTTCCCATCAATTTCATTAAGAATACATGGCATCTTCTTTTAGACTCAATAGTGAAAATAATCGATAAGGCCAATAAATTAGGTCCATGAACAACTGCTAGTTATCTTAGGAGTTGCAGTAGTACAGAGATGAATAAGAAATAGCCAAAATACATGAACATTTCAAGAACTGACATTATATTTACATAATCAGAAGTCTCTTGTGTTCATTCCTATACCAAAAATCATGTTACTTTTCAAACTTTGAGAAGCTTTTCATGTTTTATTACTTTAAATTGTGTTTAAAAAATTGAACGGTATCTTATTAGAGGCTTTAAAAAAATCCCTACTTTCTAGGGAAATATTTGAAACATTACATTTTTCTAAGACGACTAATCCATTAATGCTGCTGCTGCTGCTAAGTCACTTCAGTCGTGTCCGACTCTGTGTGACCCCATAGACGGCAGCCCATCAGGCTCCCCCATCCCTGGGATTCTCCGGGCAAGAACACTGGAGTGGGTTGCCATTTCCTTCTCCAATGCTTAAAAGTGAAAACTGAAAGTTGCTCAGTTGTGTCCAACTCTTCGAGACCCCTTGGACTGCAGCCTACCAGGCTCCTCCGTCCATGGGATTTTCCAGTCAAGAGTATTGGTGTGGGGTGCCATCGCCTTCTCTGAATCCATTAATGAGAAAACTCTAAGTTTTTAGATATATGTGCATGGGTGCTAAGTTGCTTCAGTAGTGTCCAACTTATTGAGACCCCATGGACTGTAGCCCGACAGGCTCCTCAGTCCATGGGATTCTCCAGGCAAGAATACTGGAGTGGGCTGCCATTGCCCTCCTCCAGGGGATCTTCCCAACCCAGGGACAAAACTGAGTCTGTCTCCTGCATTGGCAGGAGGGTTCTTTACCATTAGTGCCACCTGGGAAGCCCTTTAGATATACAGACACTTAAAAACAAAAATCAAAAAGTATTCATATAAAGTGAATATTCTTTGTCAGTACCTGCTATACCTCCAAACAGTGTAAAAGGCTAATTATTATTTTTGTGCATGCTAAGTCACTTCAGTCATGTTCAACTCTTTGTGACCCCATGGACTATAGCCCATCAGACACTTGTGTCCATGGGATTCTCCAGGCAAGAATACTGGAGTGGGTTGCCATTTCCTTCTCCAAATTATTATTTTTAAATGGACTATTAAAATGACAGGACATACTCTACCCAACACAATCTTAAAAAAGAAGCAGTTTTGAAGATTTTTAACTACCTGATTTAAGACTTGTAAAGCTATAGTAATCAAAGTAGTGTGGTATAAGCAAAATCAAAGACACACAGGTGTGTGAAACACTGAGGAGTCTAGAAATAGTCATGTATTTAAACAGCTGTTCAGTTTTCAACAAACGTGCCAGACCAACAAGGTGAAAACATAAATTTTCAAAAATGGTGCTTAAATAACTAACTGTACAGACAAAATGAAGCAAAATACTCAAATATTACCTTACACTACAGTTTAAAAAAATAAGATTGGTTACAAATTTAAATATAAAAGCTAGGCCCAAACAGTTTTTAGAAGCACTGGAAAATAACTTTGTGACATGGTTATAGGGAAAAAGTTTCTTACATATCACCAGATAACTTTGATAAATTAGGTTTTGCCAACATTTAAAAAACTCTGCTCATCAAAAGACACTTAAAAAATAGGTTAAAAAACCCAAACAGAAAATACTTCTGAAACATATCTGATAAAGGATTGATATACAAGATAAGGCCCACCTATAAATCAGTAATATAAAAAGACAGCTCTATTAAAACTAGAAAATATCTAAACAGATATTTCAAATAAAGGCACTCAAATGGCCAATAAATACACAAATACTCAACATCATTAGGTACCAGGCAATTAAAATTAAAATCACAAAGAGATACCACCATACATACCCCAGAATGGTTAAACAGAAATAACTTAAGTGTCATCAGCTACCTGATTGCTGCCTTGGCACTGCTTGTTCATAAATATTCATAGCATTTTGATTCATAATGGCAAAACAAAACAGAATGGGAAACTGCTCAGACATTCATTAAAAAGAGAATGGGTAAACAAACTCTAGTAATGGCATTTGACTCAGCAATAGAAAGAGACCACTGAAACATGCAGTATCATAGATGTGTCTAAAAAAATGCACAATAAAAGAAGCTTTCAGGGACTTCCTGGTTGTCCAGTGATTAAGACTCTGTGCTTGCAATGCAGGGGTTATGAGTTCAATTTCTGGTTGGGGAACTATGATCCCACATGCCTTATGGCATGGCCAAAATTTTTCTTAAAGAGGCTTTACTATATGATTTCATTTATATGACATTCTAGACCAGGTAAAACTAATCCATGGCACAAAAACATCAGAGTCGTGGCTGACTGGGAAGATGGACTGAAAAGTAAAGGGTCCAGGAGAATTTTCTGCGTGATGTTAATGTACTATAATATGAATAGAGTTTTGGTTTATACAATTGTATATTTTCAAGACTCAGATATATGCACTTAAGATATTTATATTCACTGTATATAAATTTCACCTCAAAAAAACCTCTAGACAAATATTGACTTTAGTAGATGCTATTTAAGTATTTAGTGATTTTAAAGTATTTAAATATTTAATCTTAAATATTTAGTATCTACATAAAGTATTAAATTTAAGTATTTAGGGCAGTGTATTGATGTCTTCAGTTTACTTTTAAGTTGATTAAAAACAGTAGAGATTATTAAAGAAACCTAGGTAGATAGCTGGAGAAGGCAATGGCAACCCACTCCAGTACTCTTGCCTGGAAAATCCCATGAACGGAGGGGCCTGGTGGGCTGTAGTCCATGGGGTCGCTAGGAGTCAGACATGACTGAGCGACTTCACTTTATTTTATCACTTTCACGCACTGGAGAAGGAAATGGCAACACACTCCAGGGTTCTTCCCTGGAGAATCCCAGGGACGGGGGAGCCTGGTGGGCTGCCGTCTAAGGGGTCGCACAGAGTCAGACATGACTTCAAGTGACTTAGCAGCAATAGCAGGTAGATGGCTATGTGATAAAGGAAGTAATCAGTAAAATGTTAATAGCAGATTATCACTGGTTGAATATACCATTGTTCTCTGCAAAGCTCTGTCAACTTAGCTATGTGTTTGAAAATTTTCAAAAAATTTTGAGGAAAAAATATACTGTTTTATCTACAATAGAATAGTAAACAGGTAAAAGCACTGCTAGGCCACTTAAAAATATACTGGATAATATATGACCACAAAACACAATTTATGGTGCTCTACTTCAATATGGTGACTGCAGCCATGAAATTAAAAGATGCTTACTCCTTGGAAGGAAAGTTATGACCAACCTAGGTAGCATATTGAAAAGCAGAGGCATTGCTTTGCCAACAAAGGTCCATCTAGTCAAGGCTATGGTTTTTCCAGTAGTCATGTATGGATGTGAGAGTTGGACTATGAAGAAAGCTGAGGGCCAAAGAATTGATGCTTTTGAACTGTGGTGTTGGAGAAGACTCTTGAGAGTCCCTTGGACTGCAAGGAGATCCAACCAGTCCATTCTAAAGGAGATCAGTCCTGGGTGTTCTTTGGAAGCAATGATGCTAAAACTGAAACTCCAGTACTTTGGCCACCTCATGCGAAGAGTTGACTCATTGGAAAAGACTCTGATGCTGGGAGGGATTGGGGTCAGGAAGAGAAGGGGACGACAGAGGATGAGATGGCTGGATGGCATCACCAACTTGATGGATGTGAGTTTGAGTGAACACCGGGATGGTGATGGACAGGGAGGCCTGGTGTGCTGCAATTCAAGGGGTCGTAAAGAGTCGGACACGACTGAGTGACTGAACTGAACTAAACTTCAATATGGAGAATATACGGACAGTGATATTATTCATTAAATTTGGCTTGATAATAACATACTGAAAACTTCTGTTTTCCTCATTAAACATCACACTCACCAAAAAGATTTTACTTCTTTTTCTTTCTTTCTTTTTTAAATTATAGAAATCATTTAAATTCTGTAATAACATCCTCAAGGGAAGGTAGGAGGCACTCAGTTTCATTTATAAACTAAAGCATGAACAGTATTTTTTTATTACTTGTCTATGCATCTTTCATCACAACTTCAGTGAAAGGGTGTTCATATGAAAACTACCTTTGCTTTTGATTTTAAATGCAAGCTTTGAATTTAATTAGAATATAATCATAATTATTGATTTAGGTCATACCTGGATGGTCTAGCGGTTTTCCCTACTTTATTCAATTTAAGTCTGAATTTGACAATAAGGAGTTCATGGTCTGAGCCACAGTCAGCCCCCGGACTTGTTTCTGTTTCTGCTGACTGTATAGAGCTTCTCCATCTTTGGCTGCAAAGAATGTAATCAATATGATTTCGGTATTGACCATCTGGTGATATCCATTAGTAGAGTTGTCTCGTGTTGTTGGAAGAGGGTGTTTGCTATGACCAGTGTGTTCTCTTAGCAAAACTCTATTAGCCTTTGCCCTGCTTCATTCCATATTCCAAGGCCAAATTTGCCTGTTACTCCAGGTGTTTCTTGACTTCCTACTTTTGCATTCCAGTCCCCTATAATGAAAGGGACATCTTTTGGGGGTGTTAGTTCTAAAAGGTCTTGTAGGTCTTCATAGAACTGTTCAACTTCAGCTTCAACAGCATTACTGGTTGGGGCATAGACTTGGATTACTGCGATATTGAATGGTTTGCCTTGGAAACAAACAGAGATCATTCTGTCATTTTTGAAATTGCATCCAAGTACTGCATTTTGGACTCTTTTGTTGACCATGATGGCAAGATAATCACGATGGTGTCATCACTCAACTAGAGCCAGACATGCTGGAATGTGAAGTCAAGTGAGCCTTAGAAAGCATCACTGCGAACAAAGCTAGTGGAGGTGATGGAATTCCAGTTGAGCTATTTCAAATCCTGAAAGATAATGCTGTGAAAGTGCTGCACTCAATATGCCAGCAAGTTTGGAAAACTCAGCAGTGGCCACAGGACTGGAAAAGGTCAGTTTTCATTCCAATCCCAAAGAAAGGCAATGCCAAAGAATGCTCAAACTATGGAACAATTGCACTCATCTCACACGCTAGTAAAGTAATGCTCAAAATTCTCCAAGCCAGGCTTGAGCAATACGTGAACCATGAACTTCCAGATGTTCAAGCTGGTTTTAGAAAAGGCAGAGGAACCAGAGATCAAATTGCCAACGTCTGTTGGATCATCAACAAAGCAAGAGATTTCCAGAAAAACATCTATTTCTGCTTTATTGACTATGCCAAAGCCTTTGACTGTGTGGATCACAATAAACTGTGGAAAATTCTGAAAGAGATGTGAATACCAGATCACCTGACCTGCCTCTTGAGAAACCTGTATACAGGTCAGGAAGCAACAGTTAGAATTGGACATGAAACAACAGACTGGTTCCAAATAGGAAAAGGAGTACGTCAAGGCTGTATATTGTCACCCTGCTTATTTAACTTATATGCAGAGCACATCATGAGAAATGCTGGGCTGGAAGAAGCCCAAGCTGGAATCAAGATAGTTGGGAGAAATATCGATAACCTCAGATATGCAGATGACACCACCCTTATGGCAGAAAGTGAAGAGGAACTCAAAAGCCTCTTGATAAAAGTGAAAGAGGAGAGTGAAAAAGTTGGCTTAAAGCTCAACATTCAGAAAACGAAGATCATGGCATCCGGTCCCATCACTTCATGGGAATAGATGGGGAAACAGTGGAAACAGTGTCAGACTTTATTTTTCTGAGCTCCACAATCACTACAGATGGTGACTGCAGCCATGAAATTAAAAGACACTTACTCCTTGGAAGGAAAGTTATGACCAACCTAGACAGCATACTCAAAAGCAGAGACATTACTTTGCCAACAAAGGTTTGTCTAGTCAAGGCTTTGATTTTTCCTGTGGTCATGTATGGATATAAGAGTTGGACTGTGAAGAAAGCTGAGCGCCAAAAATTGATGGTTTTGAACTGTGGTGTTGGAGAAGACTCTTGGGAGTCCCTTGGACTGCAAGGAGATCCAACCAGTCCATTCTAAAGGAGATCAGTCCTGGGTGTTCTTTGGAAGGTATGATGCTAAAGCTGAAACTCCAGTACCTTAGCCACCTCATGAGAAGAGTTGACTCACTGGAAAAGACTCTGATGCTGGAAGGTATTGGGAGCATGAGGTGAAGTGGATGACAGAGGATGAGATAGCTGGATGGCATCACTGACTCGATGGACATGAGTTTGAGTGAACTCTGGGAGTTGGTGATGGACAGGGAATCCTGGCATGCTCCAATTCATGGGGTCGCAAAGAGTCAGACATTACTGAGCGACTGAAGTGAACTGAACTGAAACATAATTATTTTTGCATTTAGAAAAAAAACCTATGAGACCCTCAAGAATATTGTTCAATAGTGCTAAGAAGTACTTATAAAATAAATAAATAAAAACACAAATGCTTTTAAATAAAGTGCTTAAGGCACAGTGTTGAATTGATGTATGTTATCATCATACATACATGATGTATGTTTCTCTACCTTGAGAAAATTAATGTTTTGGTAACATGATTTAGCTAATATATATAAGAGGATATCTCAGAACAAATATATTTCAGAAATCATTTACTTTGAAGTTCTATTTTTAACCACAGAATAGATATGAAACTATTTTACATAATAAAAATTTAATGTACTTACAGTACTCATTAAGTTTACCTGATTAAGTTATTTTATGTAATCTGTTTATCAATTCATTCACAAAGATTTATTTAGCAGTTTCAACATGTCAGTTAACTGTGTAAGAAGGATATATTTATTAATACTATGTTTTATAGGTTTACACAAAGGTTACCCATTCTTCTCATATTAAACACTTAACAGAGAACCATTAAAGGATATAAGTCTAGTAAAGAACATCTAGACAACCTTTGAAGTATGACCAGGAATTTAGCTTCCTGAATTCTACAAGAGAAGTGAGAAGCTGAAGAGGGTTTCATATTATGCCAATGGAAGACATTAACATGGTTCTGTCCCTTGGAATCTCATGTTTTGTGCCAAAGAAAATTAACAATGGCTTCTCTCATTTCAGTGTGGCAAATACCGTAAGAATGGAGTGTGACATTTACAGGTACCTATGCTGATGCACTTCCGCATCTAGAAAAAGAACTCACATTCTGCATGTTTAGGAAGGTATTAGACTGAAACATCCCCTCCATGGATCACAATCTTCTCATGGGAAAGGGACTTGCATAACTCAATGATGCTATGAGCCAGGCTGTGCAGAGCCACCCAAGATGGACAGGTCACAGTGAAGAGTTCTGACAAAATGTGGTCTACTGGAGGAGGAAACGGCAACCCACTCCAGCATTCTTGCCTCAAGAATCCCATGAACAGTATGAAAAGGCAAAATGATATGACACCAGAAGATGAGCACTTCCCCTTACAGTTGGAAGGTGTCCAATATCCTACTGGGGAAGAGTAGAGGGCAATTACTAATAACTTGAGAAAGAATGAAGCAGTTGGACCAAAGCAGAAATGATGCTCAGTTGTGGATGTGTCTGGTGGGGAAAGTAAAGTCTCATGCTGTGAAGAACAATATTGCATAGGAATATGGAATATTAGGCCCACGAGTCAAGGTAAACAGGACATGGTCAATCAGGAGATGGCAAGAGTGAACACTGACATCTGAGGAATCAGTGAAATAAGATGGATGGGAATGGACAAATTTAATTCAGATGACCATTATATCTACTACTGTGAGCAAGAATCCCTTCAAAGAAATGGAGTAGCCCTCATAGTCAACAAGAGTTGAAAATGCAGTACTTGGGTGCAGTCTCAAAAATGACAGAATTATCTCAGTTTGTTTCTAAGGCAAACGATTCAACATCATAGTAATCCAAGTCTATGCCCCAATCACTGATGCCAAAGAAGCTGAAGCTGACTGGTTCAGTGAAGATCTATAACACCTTTTAGAACTAATGCCAAAAAAAAAAAAAAAAAGCCTTTCTCATCATAGGAGATTGGAAAGTAAAAGTAGTTAAGTCATGAGATATCTGGAATAACAGGCAAGTTTGGCCAGGGAGTACAAAATGAAGCAGGGCAAAGGTGACCAGAATTTTGTCAAGAGAACACACTGGTTATAGCAAACACACTTTTCTGAAAACACAAAAGATGACTCTACATATAGACATCACCATATGGTCAATACAAAATTCAGATTGTTTATGTTCTTTGCAGCCAAAAATGGAGAAGCTCTATATGGTCAGTAAAAATAAGACCTGGAGCTGACTGTGGCTCAGATCATGAGTTCCTTACTGCAAAATTTAGGCTTGAATTGAAGACAGTAGGGAAAACCACTAGGCCATTCAGATATGACCTAATCAAATCCTATACAAAAAGGGAAAGTGGTTGTCTGAGGAGGCTTTACAAATGGCTGAGGAAAGAAGTGAAGTGAAACGCAAAGGAAAAAGGGAAAGGGAAAGATAAACCCAACTCAATTAAAGTTTCAGAGAATAGCCAGGAGAGATAAGAAGGCCTCGTTAAATGAACAATGCAAAGAAATAAAACAATAAAAAGCTTAAGACTAGAGATCTCATCAAGAAAATTAGAGGTATCAAGGGAATATTTCATGAAAGGGTAGGCATAATAAAGGACAGAATCAGTAAGGATCTAATAGAAGAGATTAAGAAGAGGTGGCAGAGAACAAGACGGCAGAGGAGTAGATAGATGTTGAGAACATCTCTATCCATGGATATATCAGGAATATGTCTTCAGACACACAAGTGCATGCAGAACACCAGCTGAGAGCAGACAGGAGTACCTGACCAGTGGGAAAGAATATATAGAACCATGCAAAACTCGGTAGGACAAAGGAACTAGGGGGAAAAACAGGAATCTTAGTAGGACTGGACCTGCCCTCAGCCGATGGGGGAACTGAGGCAGGGGTCCGATCCCTGTGGAGCACTTGTCTGAGTCAGAGGAGAAACATTTAAGGCTGAGAGTGAAATAGCTGATCTGTGGCAGCCTAAATGGAATGAGAATCAGACAGTCCTTGCCGCAGCCATACATACCTCAGACAGGGATGCAGGTCCCCTGGAAGGCACAGTGGCTGGGAGCTGGAGTTTAGGGATTGTGGAGCAATCCCAGGGCAAGGGCTGCTGTTGACTGTGGAGAGACGGATGGAGGGGATGTGAGGGAGGAGATTGTGGTGGGAAATGCCTGTGGAGGAAAGCTGGGCAGCCATGGAAACAAGGCGATACTGCTGAGTCATGCATAGCGGGTAGAGCCATCACCATAGCCTCTCTTTCCCCACACGCCAGCATCAGCAGCTGAACGACAGAGAGGCTGGCCCACTGAACTACAGAGTTGGGCCACACTCAGGGTGCCCTTTAAGTACCTGATGCACAGATCTACAGAATAGGACACCAGCCAGGGGAGCCCCTCTATGTACCTGACACATGGAGCAGAGAAAGACCCTGGGCAAGGGAGCCCTCTAAGCACCTGAATGGGGGTGGAACTACAGAGAAAGACTGGTCAAAGAAGCCTTCTGATCACCAGCTAAAAGAGGCTTGAAAAAAGACTCTGATAGGGCCATAACTCCTGCAGCAGAGAGGGTCTGTGTCCCTATACACTTGGCATTGCCAGGGTCCCTGCAAACCAAGCAGCTGCGCCACCTTCATGTTCAACTCTCACTGGGGCAGAGCTGCCACAGGCAAAAAAAAAAAAAAAGTCTTGTGTCTATGTATGCAGGGTCACTTAAGTCGTGTCCAACTCTTTGCGACTCTGTAGACTGTGGCCTGTCAGGTTTCTCTGTCAGGGAGGGGGGTTCTCCAGGCAAGAATACTGGAGTGTATTGCCCAATACTGATTGCCATACCCTTCTGCTGCTGCTAAGTCACGTCAGTCGTGTTCAACTCTGTGTGACCCCATAGACGGCAGGCTCCCCCGTCCCTGGGATTCTCCAGGCAAGAACACTGGAGTGGGTTGCCATTTCCTTCTCCAATGCATGAAAGTGAAGAGAGAAAGTGAAGTCGCTCAGTCATGTCCGACTCAGCGACCCCATGGACTAAAGCCTACCAGGCTCCTCCATTCATGGGATTTTCCAGGCAAGAGTACTGGAGTGGGGTGCCATTGCCTTCTCCTTCTAGAGCACTATATTTCCTGCTGCCCTATCCGCCAGCCCCACTGAGTACCTGGTGCTGCCAGAACCTCTGTGACCCAATCAGCTATACTACCTCCACACCTGGCCCTCACAGGGCAAACCCAAGCCCTCTAGGGCAGCCTCAGGAGCAAACCCCAGTGGATGACCCACATACAGAGGTGGAAATAAAACCACAATTGAAACCCAGGGGCAGTGTGGCTAAGGAAGAAGAACCAAAACCTTCCCACCAGCTGTATAAGCTGCAGATTAAATCTACATGATCAACTAGGCAGACTCTGTGTTTATAGAATATATAAAAGGTCATTGAGAGCTCCCACAAAAGAAAACTCAATAGTTCTGATAGCTGTGGAATTGGAGGCAAGAACATACAGGAGTAGGACCAGATTAGAATCTGAGCTGCCCCCACATCAGGTCCAGAGATCAGACAAGTGTTGGAGGGCATCCTAGGGAGGTGAGGTGGACTGTGTCTCCCAGCAAGGGAAAGGACAGCAATGACTCAAGAAAAACATTTATTATTCTTATGTTTTGACTTGTTCTGTAGATACTTCTGGATTTTTTTTTCCTTTTATCCCCCCACCATTGTAGTTGTCAATTTTATTGGCACTATGAAATCTAATTAAGCTTTTGAGCTTTTTTTTCCCTCAGTCACATTTTTTATTGTTGTTATAAACCTCTGCCTCTACATTTGGCTTTTGCAGTTCTGTGGAGCTTTCCTTTTAATTATTTTTTCTCTTTTTGTAATTTTTAATTTTTTAAATCTATTATTTTTTCTACGTTTATTCCTTGGTTTGCTTTTCCTACTGTTCTTTTCCACTTGCAATTAATCTTTAATGTATATAAATCTTCATCTACCTCTGTTTAACTTTGCGTATCTATTATTTCTTTCTTTCCTTTCTTCTCAACATATTTGTTAGTTTTATTTTCATTGTTTTATTCACCAATTGGCACCTTTGTTTTCCAGTTTGTGCTTTAGTTAGTTTTGTTTTGGTAGGTATAATTTTTGGGTTCCTTTGTTAGCTGTGTCAATTTATTGTTTTTTGTTGTTGTTGTTGGACTGTTTTGATTTTGTTTATGGGTGTATATGTATATGTGTATATTCAGTCACACTTTTTGTTGTTATTATAAACCTCTGCCTCTACATTGGGCTTTTGCAGTCTATGGAGTTTTCTTTTTTTTCTTTCTTGTTTCGTTTCTTTTTTCTTTTCTCTTTTTTATAATTTTAATTTTTTTAAACCTATTATATTTTATCTACATTTATTCCTTTGTTTGCCTTTCCTACTGTTCTTTTGCCCTTGCAGTTAATCTTTAATGTATATAAATCTTCTTCATCTACCTCTGTTTAACTTTGCATGTCTATTCTTTCTCTCTTTTCTTTCTTTCCTTTCCTCTCAACATATTTCTTAGTTTTGTTTTCATTGCTTTATTTCTCATTTGGCACCTTGTTTTGTTTTTTAATTTAAATTTATTTATTTTAATTGGAGGCTAAGTACTTTACAATATTGTATTGGTTTTGCCATACATCAACATGAATCTGCCACGGGTGTACACGTGTTCCCCATCCTGAACCCCCCTCCCTCCTCCCTCCCCATACCATCCCTCTGGGTCATCCCAGTGCACCAGCCCCAAGCATCCTGTATCCTGCATCGAATCTGGACTGGTGATTAGTTTCTTATATGATATTATACATGTTTCAGTGCCATTCTCCCAAATCATCCCACCCTCTCCCTCTCCCACAGAGTCCAAAAGACTGTTCTATACATCTGTGTCTCTTTTGCTGTCTCGCATACAGGATTATCATTACCATCCTTCTAAATTCCATATATATGCATTAGTATACTGTATTGGTGTTTTTCTTTCTGGCTTACTTCACTCTGTATAATCGGCTTCAGTTTCATCCACCTCATTAGAACTGATTCAAATGTATTCTTTTTAATGGCTAAGTAATCCTCCATTGTGTGTATGTACCACAGCTTTCTTATCCATTCATCTGATGATGGATGTCTAGGTTGCTTCCATGTCTTGGCTATTATAAACAGTGATGCGATGAACTTTGGGGTACACGTGTCTCTTTCAATTCTGATTTCCTCAGTGTGTATTTTTGTTTTCCAGTTTGTGCTTTAGTTAGTTTTGTTCTTGACTGGTAAATATAATTTTTTATTTCCTTTGTTCACTGGGTCAGTCTACTGTACCTTATTTTTGTTGGATTGTTTTCAGTTTGCACGTGGGTATTGTGTATATTCCATTATTTTAATTATTACTTGCCTGATTTTGTTACTGCCATTTGTCTGGTGTTCATCTTTGGTTTCTCGTTTTTGGATATTTGTTTTAATTTCCCTTAATGCCATAATAAACCATTGTAGAATCTTCGTTCCTGACTACAGATCAAGCCCTGAGCCTTTGGAGTGTGAGCACTGACTCCAAGACCATAGACTACCAGAGAACTAACACTCAGTTCAGTTCAGTGAGAACTCACACAAAGGAAACCACTTGAATACAAGACCTGGCATCACCCAACCACCAGTAGCACCCTGTGCAGGATGCCTCATCTAAACAGAGGCAGGATGCCTCATCTAAACAATAAACAAAACATAAATCATCAGCAGATAGGATTACCAACTCACTCAACATTGCCCATCAGAGGAAAAACAAACAAAAACACACAAATCTCACCCTATATGAAGCTTATACAAATGGATGGACAAACCTTAGGAGGGCAGAAACCAAAAGGAAGAAAGAATTAGACCTTGAAACCTGGGCAAAGATGACTTCAAACACAGTAAGTTAAAAAAAAAAAATAATGCAATGGCAGGGAAATACTACATAAATGAAGGAAAGAATAGAAACACAGAAGTCCAAATAAATGAAGAGGAAAGAGACACACTATCTGAAAAATAATTCAGAATAATGATAGTGAAGATGATCAAAAACCTTGAAAACAAAATGGAGACAATGCAAGAATTAATTAACAAAGACCTAGAAGAATAAAAGAATAAACATACAGAGAAAAACAACACAATTACTGAAATTAAAAATACTCTTGAAGGAATCAATAGCAGAATATCTGAAGCAGAACGAATCAGTGAGTGCAACACAAAATGGTGAAACTAAGTTCTGAAGAGCAGAATAAAGTAAAAAAGAATGAAAAGAGCTGAGGATACTCTCAGAGACCTCTGGAACCATATCAAACGCACCAACATTTAAGTTATTGGGATTTCCCTGGTGGCTCAGAAGGTAAAGTATCTGTCTGCAGTGTAGGAGACCCAGGTTGGATCCCTGGGTTTGGAAGATCCCCTGGAGAAAGAAATGACAGCTCATTCCAGTATTCTTGCCTTGAAAATCCCATGGATGGAGGAGCCATGGTGTTGCAAAGAGTCGGACATGACTGTTCGACTTCACTTTCACTTTCAGAAGAAGAGAAAAAGAAAGGGTATGAGAAAATATTTGAAGACATTATAGTTGAAAATTCCCCGAACATGGAAAAGGAAATAGTCAATCAAGTCCAAGAGGCACAAAGAGTCCCATACAAGAAAAACTCAAGGTGAAACAAGCCAAGACACACACTAATCAAACTAACAAAGACTAAATAAAAAGAAAGAATATGAAAAGCAGCAAGGGAGAAGCAACAAGGAAGTAACATACAAGGGAAACTCCATATGCTTAACAGCTGATCTTTCAGCAGGAATTCTGCAGGCGAGAAGGGAATGACAGGATATATTTAAAGTATGTAAAGAGACAAATCTACAACCAAGATTGCCGTACTCTGCAAGGATCTTATTCAAAATTGATGGAGAAATAAAAAGCTTTTCAGATAAGCAAAAGTTAAGAGGATTCAGTACCACCAAACCAGCTTTACAACAAATGTTAAAGGGACTTATATAGTCAAGAAATACAAGAGAAGAAAAAAAAATCTACAAAATCAACCCCAAACAATTAAGAAAATGGAAATAGGAACATATATATTGATAATTACTTTAAATGTTAATGTATTAAATGCTGCAACCAAAAGACAGAGACTGGCTGAATGGATACAAAAATAAGACCCATACATATGCTGTCTACAAGAAACCCACTTCAGACCTCAAGACACATATAGTCTGAAAGTGAGAGGATAGAAAAATATATTCCATGCAAATAGGAAGCAAAAGAAAGATGGAGTAGCAATCCTCATATCAGACAAAATAGACCTTAAAGAAGATTATAGGAGATAAGGAAGGACACTACATAATGATCAAGGAATCAATCCAAGAGGAAGAGATAACAATTTTATCTATGCACTCAACATGGGAGCACCTCAATAATAGGACAAACACTAACAGATAAAAGGAGAAATTGACAGTAACAAAATAATAGTAGGAGACTTTAACATCCCACTCACACCAATGGATAGATCATCAAAACAGAAAATTAATAAGGAAACACAAGCCTTAAATGATACATTAGATGAGATGGATCTCATTGATATCTTCAGGACATTCCATCCAAATGCAGGAGAATATACCTTCTTCTCAACTGCACATGGAATATTCTCAAGGACAGACCACATCTTGGGTCAAATCAAATCAAACCTCAGTAAATTTAAGAAAATTGAAATTGTATTAAGCATCTTCTCTGAGCACAATGGTATGAGACTAGATATCAATTACAAGAAAAAAACTGTAAGAAACACAAACACATGGAGCTTAAACAACACATTTCTAAATAACCAACAGATTATTGAAGAAATCAAGAGGGAAATCAAAAGATTTCTAGACACAAATGTCAAAACACAACAACTCAAAACCTATGGGATGCAGCAAAAGCAGTTGTAAGAGGGAAGTTTATAGAAATACAATCCTACCTAAAGAAGCATGAGAAACATCGAATACACTACCTAACTTCACACCTAAAACAACTGGAAAAACAAAAACACCCCAAAATTAGAAGACGGAAAGAAGTCCAAAAGGTCTGAGCAAAAATAAGTGAAAAAGAAATGAAAGAAACAATAGTAAAGATTAATGAAACTAAAGCTGTTTCTTTGAAAAGATAAACAAAATTGACAAACCTTTAGTGAGACTCATAAAGAAAAAAAGAGAAGAATCAAATTAACAAAACTAGAACTGAAAAAGGACAGGTTACAAAAGACAATGCAGAAATACAAATAATTATAAGATACTATTATGAACAACTATATGGCAATAAAATAGGTAATCTGGAAGAAATGGACAGATTCTTAGAAAAGTTCAATCTTCCAAAACTGAACCAGGAAGAAATAGAAATTATGACCATCCCAATTACAAGCACTGAAATTGAAGCTGTGATCAAAAATCTCCCAAAAAACAAAAGCCCAGGACCACATGGCTTCACAGAAGAATTCTATCAAACATTTAGAGGCGAGCTAATACCTATCCTTCTAAAACTCTTTCAAAAAACTGCAGAAGAAGTAATACTTTCAAACTCATTCTAGGAGGCCACCATCACCCTGATACCAAAACCAGACAAAGATAACACACAAAAAGAAAACGATAGGCCATTATCACTGATGAACATAGATGCAAAAATCCTCAATAAAATTTTAGCAAACAGAATTCAGCAATATATCAAAAAGCTCACACACCATGATCAAGTTGGGTTTATTCTAGGAATGCAAGGATTCCTCAACATATGCAAATCAATCAATGTGATCAGATCAGATCACTCAGTTGTGTCCGACTCTTTGTGACCCCCATGAATCACAGAACACCAGGCCTCCCTATCCATCACCAACTTCCAGAGTTCACTGAGACTCACATCCATCGAGTCAGTGATGCCATCCAGCCATCTCATCCTCTGTCATCCCCTTCTCCTCCTGCCCCCAATCCCTCCCAGCATCAGAGTCTTTTCCAATGAGTCAACTCTTCGCATGAGGTGGCCAAAGTACTGGAGTTTCAGCTTTAGCATCATTCCTTCCAAAGAAATCCCAGGGCTGATCTCCTTCAGAATGGACTGGTTGGATCTCCTTGCAGTCCAAGGGACTCTCAAGAGTCTTCTCCAACACCGCAGTTCAAAAGCATCAATTCTTCAGCGCTCAGCCTTCTTCACAGTCCAACTCTCACATCCAAACATGACCACAGGAAAAGCCATAGCCTTGACTAGCCGGACCTTTGTTGGCAAAGTAATGTCTCTGCTTTTGAATACGCTATCTAGGTTGGTCATAACTTTCCATCCAAGGAGTAAGCGTCTTTTAATTTCATGGCTGCAGTCACCATCTGTAGTGATTTTGGAGCCCAGAAAAATAAAGTCTGACACTGTTTCCACTGTTTCCCCATCTATTTCCCATGAAGTGGTTAACAAATTGAAAAATAAAAACCATATGATAATAATAGATGCAGAAAAGGCCCACTTATGATGAAAACCCTTCAAAAACTGGGCACAGAATAACCTATATCAACATAGTAAAGGCTGTATATGATAAGCTTACAGTAAACTTTACTTTTAATGGTGAAAAACTGAAAGCACTCCCCCTAAGATGAGGAACAAGAAAAAGGTGTCCTCTTTCACCACTGCTAATCAACATAATTTTGGAAGTCCCAGCTATAGCCATCAGAGAAGAAAAAGTAATAAAGGGAATCCGGATCAGAAAAGAAGAAGCAAAGCTCTCACTTTTTGCAGATTACATGATAGTGTACATAGAAAACCCTAAAGATAGTATCAGAAAATTACTAGAGCTAAGCAGTGAATTTAGCAAAGTTGCAGGATACAAAATCAATACACACAAATTACTTGCATTTCTATATACTAACAATGAAAAATCAGAAAGAGAAAAGAAGGAATCAATCCCATTCACCATTGCAACAAAAAGAATTAAATATCTTGGAATCAACTTACCTAAGGAGACAAAAGAACTGTACACAGAAAATTATAAGACACTAATGAAAGAAATCAAAGATGACATAAACAGATGGAGAGATATTCCACATTCCTGGATAGGAAGAATCAATATTGTGAAAATGACTATACCATTAAAAGCAATCTACAGATTCAGTGCAATCCTTATCAAATTACCAATGACATTTTTCACAGAATTAGAACAAAAAATTTCACAATTCATATGGAAACACAAAAGACCCTGAATAGCAAAAGCAGTCTTAAGAAAGAAGAATGGGGCTAGAGGAATCAACCTTCCTGACTTTAGATTATACTACAAAGCTACAGTCATCAAGACAGTATGGTACAGGCACAAAAACAGAAATACAGACCAATGAGATAAGATAAAAAGCCCAGGAAAAAGCCCATGCACCTATGGGTACATTATTTTTGACAAATAAGGCAAGAACATACAATAGGGCAAAGATAGCTTCTTTCAATAAATGGTGCCAGGGAAAATGGACAGCTACATTTAAAAGGATGAAATTAGAGCACTTCCCAACACCGTACACAAAGATAAACTCAAAATGGATTAAATACCTAAATATAAGACCAGAAACTATAAAACTCTTAGAGGAAAACATAGGCAGAACACTTGATAGCATAAATCAAAACAAGATCCTCTATGACCCACCTCCTAGAGTAATCCAAATAAAAACAAAAGTAAACAAGTAGGATCTGATTAAACTTAAAAGCCTTGGCACAGCAAAGGAAACTATAAGCAAGTGGAAAGGACAGACCTCAGAATGGGAGACAATAATAGCAAATGAACAACTGACAAAGGATTAATTTCCAAAACACAGAAGGAGCTCATACAACTCAATACAAGAAAAACAACAGACAAACAAAACAATCAAAAAGTAAAAAAAGACCTAAACAGACTTTTCTCCAAAGAAGACATACAGATGGCTAGCAAACACTGAAAAGATGCACAACATCACTCATTATTAGAGAAATGCAAATGAAAACTACCATGAGATGTCACCTCACAGTGGTCAGAATGGCCATCATCAAAATCTACAAACAATAAATGCTGGAGAGGGTGTGGAGAAAAGGGAACACTCTTGCAGTATTGCTGAGAATGTAAATTGATACAGCCACTACAGAAGATGGTATGCAGATTCCTTAAAAATAGGAATAAAACCACCATATGACGCAGCAATCCCTCTCCTAGACATACACCCTGAGAAAACCAAAATTGAAAAAGATACACATACCCCATTGTGATCATTGCAAAGAAATAGAGGAAAGCAATAGAATGGGAAAAACTAGAGATTGCTTTAAGAAAATTAGAGATACCAAGGGAACATTTCATGTCAAGATGGGCTCAATAAAGGACAGAAATGGTATGGACCTAATAGAAGCATAATATATTAATTAAATGTGGCAAGAATATACAGAAGAATTATACAAAAAAGATCTTAGTGACCCAGATAACAACAATGGTGTGGCCATTCATCTAGAGCCAGACATCCTGGAATGTGAAGTCAAGTGGGCCTTAGGAAGCATCACTACGAACAAAGCTAATGGAGGTGATGGAACGCCAGTTGAGCTATTTCAAATCCTAAAAGATGATGCTGTGAAACTGCTGCACTCAATATGCCAGCAAATTTGAAAACTCAGCAGTGGCCACAGGACTGGAAAAGGTCAGTGTTCATTCTAAACCCAAAGAAAGGCAATGCCAGAGTGTTCAAACTACCACACAATTACACTCATCTCACATACTAGTAAAGTAATGCTCAAAATTCTCCAAGCCAGGCTTCAGCAATATGTGAACTGTGAACTTCCAGATGTTCAAATTGGTTTTAGAAAAGGCAGAGGAAATCAAATTGCCAATGTCTGCTGGATCATCAAAAAAGCAAGAGAGTTCCAGAAAAACATCTACTTCTGCTTTATTGAAGATTCCATAGCCTTTGACTGTGTAGATCACAATAAACTGAGGAAAATTCTTCCAAGAGATGGGAATACTAGGCCACCTGACCTGCCTCTTGTGAAATCTGTATGCAGGTCAGGAAGCAACAGTTAGAACTGGGCATGGAACAACAGACTGGTTCCAAATAGGAAAAGGAGTACGTCAAGGCTGTATATTGTCACCCTGCTTATTTAACTTCTATGCAGAGTACATCATGAGAAACGCTGGGCTGGATGAAGCACAAGCTGGAATCAAGATTGCTGGGAGAAATATCAATAACCTCAGATATGCAGATGACACCACCCTTATGGTAGAAAGTGAAGAAGAACTAAAGAGCCTCTTGATGAAAGTGAAAGAGGAGAGTAAAAAAGTTGGCTTAAAGCTCAACATTCAGAAAACAAAGATCATGGCATCCGGTCCCATCACTTCATGCAAATAGATGGGGAAACAGTGGAAAACCTGGCTGACTTTATTTCTGGGGGCTCCAAAATCACCTCAGATGGTGATTGCTTTCATGAAATTAAAAGATGCTTATTGTTTAGAAGGAAAGTTACAACCAACCTAGGCAGCATATTAAAAAGCAGAAATATTACATTGCCAACAAAAGTCCATCTAGTCAAAACTATGATTTTTCCAGTAATCATGTATGGAGGTGAGAGTTGGACTATAAAGAAAGCTGAGTGCTGAAGAGTTGATTCTTTTAACTGTGGTGTTAGAGAAGACTCTTGAGAGTCCCTTGGACAGCAAGGATATCCAACCAGTCCATCCTAATGTAGATGAGTCCTGATTGTTCATTGGAAGGACTTATGTTGAAGCTGAAACTCCAGTACTTTGGCCACCTATGCGAAGAGCTGACTTATTTGAAAAGACTGTGATGCTGGGAAAGATTGGAGGTAGGAGGAGAAGGGGACGACAGAGGATGAGATGGTTGGATGGCATCACTGACTCAGTGGATATGAATTTGGCTGAACTCTGGGAGTTGGTGATGGACAGGGAGGCCTAGCATGCTGTGGTCCATGGAGTCGCAAAGAGTCGGACATGACTGAGCAACTGAATTGAACTGATCCCACTGTTCATTGCAAAACTATTTACAATTGCTAGAACATGGAAGCAACCTATATGTCCATCAACAGATGATTGGGTAAAGAAGTAGTGTACATATACACAATGGAATATTACTGAGCCATAAAAAGTGAATGAATCTAGAACCTATTGTATACAGTGAAGTGAGTCAGAAAGAGAAAGAGAAATATCATATTCTAACGCATATATATGGAATCTAGAAGAAATGTAATGAAGAACCTATTTACAGGACAGCACTGGAGAAACAGAAATAGAGAATGAACTTCTGGACATAGGGAGTGGGCAGGAGAGGTTGTGATGTATGGAAACAGTAACATGGAAACTTATATTACCATATGTAAAATAGATAGTCAACGGGAATTTGATGAATGGCTCAGGAAACTCAAACAGGGGCTCTGTATCAGCCTAGAGGGGTGGGATGGGGAGCGAGATGGGAGGGAGTTTCAAAAGGGAGGGGATATATGTATCCCTGTGGCTGATTCACATTGAGGTTTTATAGAAAACAACAAAATTCTGCAAAGCAATTATCCTTCAATAAAAAAATTAAAAGATAAAAAAATAAGAAGAGGTGGCAAAAATACACAGAACTATACACAAAAGGTCTTATTGACCTGAATAATCACATTGGCATGGTCACTCACCTAGAGCCAGACATACAGGGATGTGAAGTCAAGTGGGCCTTAGGAAGCATTATTATGAACAAAGCTAGTGGAGTTGACAGAATTCTAGTGGAGCTACTTAAAATCCTAAAAGAGGCTGCTGCTAAAGTGCTGCCCTCATTACATCAGCAAATTTGGAAACCTCAGCAATGGCTACAGGACTGGAAAAGTCAGATTTCATTTCAATCCCAAAGAAGGGCAATGTTCAAATTACTGTACCATTGTGCTCATTTTACATGCTAGCAAGGTTATGCTCAACATCCTTCAGCTAGGCTTCAGCAGTATGTGAACCAAGAACTTCCAGATGTAAAAATTGGGTTGTGAAGACACACAGAAACCAGAGATCAAAATGCCAACATTTGTTGGATCATGGACAAAGCAGGGAGATCCATTAAAACATCTACTTCTGCTTCATTGACTATAAGAAAGTCTTTGACTGTGCATCACAACAAAGTGCAGAAAATTCTTCAAGTTATGGGAATACCAGACCCCCTTACCTGTCTTCTGAGAAAACTGTATGTGAGTCAAGAAGCCACAATTAGAACTGGACATGGACAAATGACTGGCTCAAAATTAGGAAAGGAGTATGTCAAGTATTGTCACTCTGCTTATTTAACTTATATTAAGAGTTACTGTTGTTGTTCAGTTGCTCAGTTGTGTCTGACTCTTTGTGACCCCATCGACTGCAGCACAACAGGTATCACTGTCATTCACCATCTCCTGGAGTTGGCTCAAACTCATGTCCATTGAGTCAGTGATGTCATCCAACCATCTCATCCTCTGTTGTCCCCTTCTTCTCCTACCTTCAATCTTTCCCAGCATCAGGGTCTTTTCTAATGAATCAGTGCTGTGCATCAGGTGACCAAAGTATTAAAGCTTCAGCTTCAGCGTCAGTCCTCCCAATAAATATTTACAGTTGATTTCTTTTAGGATTGACAAATTGGATCTCCTTACTGACCAAGGGACTCTCAAGACTCTTCTCCAACACCACATTTTAAAAACATCAGTTATTCAGTGCTCAGCCTTCTTTATGGTCCAAGTCTCACATCCACACATGACAACTGCAAAAACCATAGCTTTGACTATATGGATCTCTGTCAGCAAAATATTGTCTCTGCTTTTTGTATACAGAGTACATCATGTGAAATGCAGACTGGATAAATCACAAGCTGGAATTAAGTTTGCTGGGAGAAATATCAACAACCTCAGATATGCAAATGATACCGCCTTAATGGCAGAAAGTGAAGAATATCTAAAGAGTCTCTTGACCCTTGCTGCTTGGAAGGAAAGCTATGACAAACCTAGACAGTGTATTAAAAAGTATAGACATTACTTTGCTGAGAAACATCTGTCTAGACAAAGCTATTGTTTTAGCAGTAGTCATGTATAGATATGAGATTTGGACCTTACAGAAGACTGATAGGTGAATAATTGATTCTTCCTAAATTGTGGTTCTGGAGAAGACTCTTGAGAGTCCCTTGGACTGCATGAAGATCAAACCAGTCAATCCTAAAGGAAATCAACCTTGAATATTAATTGTAAGGACTTATGCTAAAGCTCCAGAACTTTGACCATTTGATGTAAAGAGCCGATTCACTGGAAAAGACCCTGATGCTAGAAAAGATTTGATGGCAAAAGGATAAGGGGTTTGCAGAGGATGAGATGGTTAGATAGCATCACCAACTCAATGGACATGAATGTGAGCAAACTCCCGGAGATATTGAAGGACAGAGGAGCTTGGCATGCTCCAGTCCATGGGGTCGCAAAGAGTTGGACACGACTTAGCAACTGAGAAACAAGATTGAGTCATAAGAAATTGTTTGTGTAGGTCAAAAATGTCCACATATCAGCAATTTCATATGGTTTTATGAAATATTGTTTTAAAAATGCAAGTCTCTATTTCTTCCTTTGACCCACTACACATCCTCAAGTGACTTACTGAAAGAATCAAATGACATGGTGAATCCAAAAGGACTCAGTACAGTATAAATGTATCTATAGGCAATATAGCCTCAGCTTGGAAGAGGCAAGACATGGGGCTCAGTATGGGTGCAAGCCTGGGGTACATTATTTTATTGGCAGGTGAGTAGGGACTAAAGATTAAAAGTTGTTTGTAAATTCAAATCAGTTCCCAGACATTAGGAATTATATGATTATTATTAGATTCCAACTATAATTTTAGTCTGGGAAGGATTATAGCAGAGATCCAAACAGATTATAGCAGAGATCCAATTGGTAACACAGAAACAAAGGTAATGTCCCAGGCATAGAAACACTATTATTCAAGTAGAGGAACCCAGGCATGACAGAGCTCAAGTAGAAAGGAGAGAACTGGTAAGGATCTAGGGTTAAGAAATTTGATAACAAGAAGGGCTTATTGAAGGCTAACTATATAGGAGGGACTTTGCTAATGTCATTTATATCCATTATTTAATTTGAATTGACAGTAAGCCTGATATCATATGTATTACAATATCTATTATACAGCTGGTAAAATTAAGCTCAGGAGTTTAAATTCTTGATGAAAGTTGCACAACTACTAAAAGGCTGAGTTGATGTTTGAAACTGGGTCTTTGTAATTCAAAACTCATGGTCTTTCCATAATACAAGAAATTTACCTGTTCACCAGAGATAAAGGCCAGCACTCACTCCTAAGTAGCTGTCATTAAAAGTTAGTATCTAGTTGCTAGAAAACCACAGCAACAGATAAGTAAAGATACCACCAGTAAGACTAACTGGGTGCCACCCAGGAATGATGTACCCAGTTAGATTCTGTACTGCACTTTTAAGTCCTCAAAGTGCCTGAGGAGGCTAAATAAATAGCTTATATCCTAACCTAGATAGCATATTGAAAAGCAGAGACATTACTTTGCCAACAAAGGTCCGTCTAGTCAAGGCTATGGTTTTTCCAGTGGTCATGTATGGAAGTGAGAGTTGGACTGAAGAAAGCTGAATGCCGAAGAATTGATGCTTTTGAACTGTGGTGTTGGCAAAGACTCTTGAGAGTCCCTTGGACTGCAAGGAGATACAACCAGTCCATTCTGAAGAAGATCAGCCCTGCGATTTCTTTGGAAGGAATGATGCTAAAGCTGAAACTCCAGTACTTTGGCCACCTCATGTGAAGAGTTGACTCATTGGAAAAGACTCTGATGCTGGGAGGGATTGGGGGCAGGAGGAGAAGGGGACGACAGAGGAAAAGATGGCTGGATGGCATCACTGACTCGATGGACATGAGTCTGAGTGAACTCTGGGAGTTGGTGATGGACAGGGAGGCCTGGCGTGCTGGGATTCACTGGGTCACAAAGAGTCGGACACAACTGAACGACTGAACTGAACTGATCCTAAATGTACAGACAGTGATAACAGGTGGCCATTCAGGCCCAAAATGCAACATAAAATGGATCCAGCATTAAGTTAACTTTGACTTGTACACATGATTGTAGAGAACAGTGAGGCTGCATGAAAAGTAGAAGGAGGATTGTGTCAGTTGAAGAGACTGTAGAAGAGCAAATGGAGACATTGAGAAGGAGGGATACTGAAAATTACTACACTAGTGGCTGCAAGAAGGCACATAAGGAGGGGGGCTGAGGATTATTTCTTGTATTGGTGGCCATGTACAAGAACCTGGGAGTCAGACTGATTTGGGGGGCTTCCCTTGTGGCTCAGATGGTAAAGCGTCTGCCTACAATTCAATCTCAGGGTCGGGAAGTTCCCCTGGAGAAGGAAATGGCAACCCACTCCAGTATTCTTGCCTGGAAAATCCCATGGATGGAGGAGCCTTGTAGGCTATAGTCCATGGGGTCGCAAAAAGTCAGACACGACTGAGCGACTTCACTTCACTTCACTTGACTTCACTTCAGGCTTTACACTACAAAGTCCTAAGTGGCAGATGGCTAGAAGTCTTCCACCTCTTTTGATACTCCAATTTCTCATTTGTAAAGTGAGAAAAATAAGAGGGTCTACCTCATGGGTTATCACCCTTAAATGAAATAACACATGGACAGTGCTTAGAACTATGTCCAACAGTGTTAACAAGCACTTAATAAATAGCAGCATTTGTTGATTAAAGGCGCCAGTTTACTTTTCAATGTGCAAAGGTAAACACCTGCTTCATTTACCTGACAATCAGAGCCAAGTTTTAGGGAAACCAAAGTTAGCAATGAGTTAGCTAGCTAGTGGCCCAAAAGAGGAGCAGGTTGGGTAAAGCTGCAGCTGGGCAGTTACAATGATACATCCACGGTTCACATTATTGGCTATTAGAGCACAGGGGGTGTCAACTGAGTTGAGATGGGCATAGCAAGTGATAGAGTGAGTCTCTGTTCCTGCAGCAGCCTCAGTTCACTCCTTTATTAAAACAGGTAGTGATATTTATTTCATAGCATAAGACTTAAAACCAAATAAAATTGTATAAATGTACTTAAAAATGTGATCTAGCTTTGTTTATTATTGCCAGACACCACAGAAAAAAGTATTAAATTAGCCTCATGGAACTAGAATGTAGAAAAATTTCACATGAAATAGACTTCTTGAAAGAGGGTACACTTAGTTTGTTTCAAGGAAAAATAAACATGATAGTTTTTATGGTTTCTATGGTTGACTAATACATGTATTTTATTTTCCTTTTTATATGCTTATATAAAACTACTTGTTTTATTGATCAAAGTGTTTAGAATCTATATTTTCCTTGTGATAGAGATGCATGGATCAATACGATCTTATAAGAGATTTATTTGTATACTAAGGACTGAGTGATCTCATAAGGTAGAACTCTGGTCTTTATTGGATTTGGATTTTTTTTCCAACTCAGCTCTAAAGCTCATAATTGCCAACTTCTACAAGATGCAAAAAATATTACAATGCTAACTCATGTTTCCAAGTGAAACTTGTTCAGCTTTATTAAATCTGAGATCTTTCCAAAAAAATAATGTCATGTTTACATCATTTCCAAAAGATATCGCATGACTTTGCCTTTAATGCTTAGACTGAATCAGGATGAAAACTGTGCTAAGGCATTCCTGCACTTAAAAGTCCTTCAGTGCCTCCCTATGTTCTTCATGATAGAAACCAGAGCTCTCCACGTGGCATACATGGATCTTCACAAAACTGTAAGCTTCCTTTCTCTTCAGCTTCAAATTTTGCATCCCCAACTGCAGTCTGAACCCCATTTCACATACACACATCTTAATCTTTAGTAATAGCAAAGTATTTACTATAAAGCAAGCTTCCCTGGTGGCTTAGACAGTAAAGATTCTACCTGCAACGTGGTAGACCCAGGTTCAATCCCCGGGTCAGGAAGATTCCCTGAAGATGGGAATGGCAACCCACTCCAGTATTCTTGCCTTGGAAATTCCATGGACAGAGGAGCCTCATGGGCTATAGTCCATGAGATCCCAAAGAGTCAGACATGACTGAGAGACTAACACTTTTTACTTTTATTTCAAGCTTTTACACACACACACACACACACACACACACACACACAGACACTTCCTCTTTCTTGAAACATGATGCAAGTGTGACATTCTCTGTGATGCCATTGCCTCAATCCCACATGCTCTGTGCTGCCTGCCACACAATGCTCCTTCTGGCCTGTTTGCCCATATGCCTCCTAATTAGAATATGAGCATATAAGAACTAGTGAGCCTTTTATTTCTACATTCCTGAAACCAGTATTTTCATTTGTCCATAGTAGGGAATTCATGAATATTGTTGAATGAACAAATGAATAAATAAATCTCATCTTTCAGTTCAGTTCAGTTCAGTCGCTCAGTCGTGTCTGACTCTTTGCGACCCCATGAATCGCAGCACGCCAGGCCTCCCTGTCCATCACCATCTCCCGGAGTTCACTCAAACTCACGTCCAACGAGTCGGTGATGCCATCCAGCCGTCTCATCCTCTGTCGTCCTCTTTTCCTCCTGTCCCCAATCCCTCCCAGCATCAGTCTTTTCCAGTGAGTCAACCCTTCGCATGAGGTGGCCAAAGTACTGGAGTTTCAGCTTTAGCATCATTCCTTCCAAAGAAATCCCAGGGCTGATCTCCTTTAGAATGGATTGGTTGGATCTCCTTGCAGTCCAAGGGACTCTCAAGAGTCTTCTCCTTACTGCTATTCTAACTTTGAATTAATTGTCTATTTTTAATAGAGTTGTTTTTGTTCTTTTGTCATTGAATCTCCTATGCTTGAGGTTATTGAGTAGAGACTCAATAACCCTTGCTCTTAGTAACAACAAAGAGTATTGTCATTTCTTTCTGAAATGCACACAGTCTAATGAGCAGAGCTCTGATGCTTCAAGCAGACTCGAGTGGCATGGTCCTCCTTCTACTTTTCATCCAGCCTCATTATGTTCTGCAATCATGTGGAAGACTTAAAGTTGACTTAACACTGGATCCATTTTATGTTGCCTTTGGGCCTGGATGGCCACCTATTGGGGTTTCCCAGGCAGCTCAGTGGTAAAGAATATGCCTGCCAATGCAGGATACTCAGGAGATGTACCTTCAGTCTCTCAGTTGGGAACATCCCCCAAAGGAGGAAATGGCAACCCACTCCAGTATTATTGCCTAGATAGTCCCATGGACAGAGGAGTCTGATGGGCTATAGTCCATGGGGTTGAAGGAAGTTGGACATAACTTTATGACTGAGCATGCACGCATGCATGGCCACTTATTATTAGTGTCCACAGATTTAGGACATTAAATCTGTTTGCTAGATTGGACACCTCGAGCATTAGTTTCTGGGTATGTCCATCTCCTCCCCTCCTGGCTTCTTTTTCTGCACCTGTGTCATCCTAGGGTTTGGACTGATATCAGTTCTCAGGTCCTTACCAATCTGAATGATTTCACAGTAAATTGAGCCATGATCAGCTACACCCTAAAATGTGACTTGTAACAGTTTTAATGTTGGATCTAACACAGTGTTGTGAATAATTCTACTTTATGCAAAGACCATTTTGATTTCTTCCATCTTTTAAGGGAAATATTTACAGTTAAAAACTTTTTATCATGTTCATCTGTGTTTTGTCCAAGGAGGAGAAAAACCTAGAAGTGAGTCCCTTTTGTTAAAAGTGCTTTAAATTATTTTACATGGTACTTTACATGATCCTTGCAATGTTTCTGTAAGCAAGAGAAGATGTTTTTATTTTGTCCACATTTTATAGATAGGAAATTACAACAGTATAAACCAGTGACATGTTCCCTCATTTATGTGTTTAATTTTGATGATAATTAAGTGGAGATACTTTGATTCCTGCTTTATGGCTCTTTCCTTGGATTATACAAATCATTTTATTGATAATTGTTCACATGAACATTCTTTGGGACATTCTTGGTATTTTCCAGAATGGCATTTGATAGAGCAAGTTTAATTTGTTATGATATTTTAAAATATTATGATACTTTTAAATAATTTGGTATCTAAAGTATTTTAGTGAATGCCCAACAGTGGTCAACTTTGAAATTGCAGTATTTATTTCTAGAAATTTAGTGGAAGATAGAGAAAAGCAGAATTATTAGAATGAATCCACTAGTCTTTTCATTTCCATGACCCCTTAAAAAGTTCTAGAAAGGCTCTGTTTGATTCCGACTATGCTCTTTCATCCTTAATGCTCACCTCTGAATAACGTGCAGACTCCCGAGAGCCAGATATTTAAGTACATTTCCAAGACCTTGCAGAATAAAGGTGTCAGGGATTGTTTTGTGAATGTTTTGCTACTGTCTAGTATAAAATAGTATTGGGACTTCCTCAAATAGATTCCCCTACAGAGACACACAGTTGGGGGGCAACTCATAGCACATTAGAGACAGGCCAGGACCAAACATGAAACAGATGCCACGGCTTTGTTATGAATATGACAGGCTTCAGGGTCAGCACCCCTGTGAGGAGGGAATGCATACTGGTTTTCAAAGGAGCTCCAGGACATGCTAGGAAACCTAACACTTGTGTGGGTGTTTTTCCCTTCTGACTGACAATTCCACTGGTAAAAAATGCTTTAAAAAAAAAAAAAAGCAAAGAAAGCACATTTTAACACTGTGAAACTATTAAGCACTACTTACACAATTAATCTGGCAGTGAATATATATATTCAGAGTGCCTAATCAAACAAATGTGCTAAAAAAAATTATTTGGGCAACTGTTCATAAGAGTAGGTATTTCTACTCTCAAAGTTATTTAAAGTATGAGATAAGAATCAAGTACAGAATTGGTACAAAGCAAGAATGTTCAATGGTTAAGGGCCAGAAGTTAGGAACAAGACCATGATAATAAGCCTCTAATATTTCATAACTCTATAACCTTCAGTATTCCATTTCCTAATTTTAAAAATAAACATATAATAGCACTCTATATTACTGTGGTCAATATCAAATAAGATAAAGCATGCCAAAGCTGGAGCAGAGTACCTGCTTCCAAGGAAGGTCAATAATTATTAGCTACTTCTTAATCATTATTATTAACATGCAGGTATTAGATAAAGAGAAAGTCCTGGCAAAGTAAGAGTTACCTTAGAAACAAATGCCAGCGTGGTGAAGATAATACTGACTTTGGGCCAACTGGATCTGGATTAGGGAACCAGGTCCACTGATTTCTGGCTCTATGATTTCACCACTATGGTTGGCCTCTCATAGCCTCAGTTGTTTCCTCTGTAAAAAATAATAATACCTACTTTTGAGAGCTGTGGTGAATATGAAATGAGGTCACACATGCCAAGCACGTGGTACCTGGCTGGTCCCTTTTGCCTTCATTGAAAATCTGTTGCTATAATCTTTGTCCTTCATTTCAGTTGGGCAGAACTGATAAGACTGGGTATTCTTCCGTGACTCTTGTCTGACAGTAACAGCTCTTAATTCTACTAGCTTTAATATTAGTGGCAAAAACAAAGTTAAGAACAAACAAAATATGTGGTGACTGATTTGGAGAGACTAGGATTTAATAATAAATGGTTAAACCACTGAAGGATGAATGATTTATAAAATTGAGAAGAACAAAAAAAAAATACAGAGAAGAATAATTACAGGTTTGAGTACATACAAATTTTAAAAATCAGGTGTTCAAAATATCTGTTACCAAAGTAAGAACAAAAAAGGCATTTTGAGTAAAAAAAAGAAAATTTACAACAAACATGGTAGATCAAAGAGATCTTTTATATATTATGTGCTCATATGAATGATAATACACTAAGACCCTGATAAATAGGCAAAAGGAGAGACTACAAAAGAGGAAATATAACTATTAAAAACATAAAGCAAAATATTCAAAATTTTTATTAATCAAAGGATACAAACTAAAATATTGAGATAGGATTAATCACCTGTTATTTAAAATTTAATAATGACTACTGGTGATGATGCCTAATAAAACTTTCTAACACTGAATTTCCCCTTTCAAATTTTCTGAATGAGGTTATACTATTCTTAACTTTAACTTTTATAATAAATAATTGGATAATAGATAAACAGATTTGGAAAAGTGGACAATTACCATGCCAAAATGAGACCATGGAATGCACAGCTGGGTGCTGTGTACAGTGATTACGTATCATTTTGAGAATATTTCTGAAAACTACATTGCACAGATATTTGATCAGAGTCTAAGAGAGAATCTATGCATTAAGCAGTAAATGCATGGTATTATATTTTAAAATACATTAAAAAATAACATGTGCTGTGAATATAAGATATAAGGGATCCAAAGAAGGGGGAAGTCTGTGAGAAAGTAGATTACTGACAAAGTAATTGTAATGTTTGAGATTTTCCTAGTATTCTGTTTATTTTTTGGAAAACACTACCATATATATTTCTCTCATTTAATCTCTTTACTGTTTCTCTCTCTCTCTCTCTCACACACACACACACAGTTTCAGTGATACAGACAAGGGTTTTGAGTATGAAAGAGGTTAAATAATTCCCTACCCCAAGCTCAGAAGTTGTAGGACTACAGCTAGCTAGGGCTTCCACCTAAGTCTCCCAGCTGAAGGTCTTCTGCTTCCCACTCTGTTGACTTGGATATAAAAAGTATTGATATATGAATTTCAGTGATAAAGAACAAAGTGTTACTACAGACTACCATAGAGATTTTGGAAAGAGGATGGGGATAAATCAAGGGAAAGTGAACATCTATAAATTAAGTTTTCTTAAGCTTTTGCTGTTTTGACAACATTAGAAGTGCTATGCTTGGAGCCCATAAAATATCCCCTCATGGTCCTAAAGTCCATCACTGATCCAAGTGAACCTTCCCAAACTTAAAACTTATCCTGCTTCTTCTATGCCTCCACTGGCCAACAAAATATATTTTTCTAGATTTCTGTTCTCTCCAGCTAATTGCATTAACTACTTCTTGTCTGTATTCAGTTCAGTTTAGGTCAGTCGCTCAGTTGTGTCTGACTCTTTGCGACCCCATGAACCGCAGCACGCCAGGCCACCCTGTCCATCTCCAACTGCTGAAGTCCATCCAAACCTATGTCCATTGTGTTGGTGATGCCATCCAACCATCTCATCCTCTGTCATCCCCTTCTTCTCCTGCCTTCAATCCTTTCCCAGCATTAGGGTCTTTTCAAATGAGTCAGCTCTTCACATCCGGTGGCCAAAGTACTGGAGTTTCAGCTTCAACATCAGTCCCTCCAATGAACACTCAGGACTGATTTCCTTTAGGATGGACTGGTTGGATCTCCTTGCAGTCCAAGGGACTCTCAAGAGTCTTCTCCAACACCACAGTTCAAAAGCATCAATTCTTCAGCATTCAGCTTTCTTTATAGTCCAATCCCAAAGAAAGGCAATGCCAAAGAATGCTCAAATTACCGCACAATTGCACTCATCTCACACACTGGTAAAGTAATGCTCAAAATTCTCCAAGCCAGGCTTCAGCAATATGTGAACCGTGAACTTCCTGATGTTCAAGCTGGTTTTAGAAAAGGCAGAGGAACCAGAGATCAAATTGCCAACATCCGCTGGATCATGGAAAAAGCAAGAGAGTTCCAGAAAAACATCTATTTCTGCTTTATTGACTATGCCAAAGCCTTTGACTGTGTGGATCACAATAAACTATGGAAAATTCTGAAAGAGATGGGAATACCAGACCACCTGATCTGCCTCTTGAGAAATCTGTATGCAGGTCAGGAAGCAACAGTTAGAACTGGACATGGAACAACAGACTGGTTCCAAATAGGAAAAGGAGTTCGTCAAGGCTGTATATTGTCACCCTGTTTATTTAACTTATATGCAGAGTACATCATGAGAAATGCTGGACTGGAAGAAACACAAACTGGAATCAAGATTGCCAGGAAATATCAATAACCTCAGATATGCAGATGACACCACCCTTATGGCAGAAAGTGAAGAGGAACTCAAAAGCCTCTTGATGAAAGTGAAAGAGGAGAGTGAAAAAGTTGGCTTAAAGCTCAACATTCAGAAAACGAAGATCATGGCATCCGGTCCCATCACTTCATGGGAAATAGATGGGGAAACAGTGGAAACAGTATCAGACTTTATTTTTCTGGGCTCCAAAATCACTACAGATGGTGACTGCAGCCATGAAATTAAAAGACACTTACTCCTTGGAAGGAAAGTTATGACCAACCTAGATAGCATATTCAAAAGCAGAAACATTACTTTGCCAACAAAGGTTTGTCTAGTCAAGGCTTTGGTTTTTCCTGTGGTCATGTATGGATGTGAGAGTTGGGCTGTGAAGAAGGCTGAGCACCAAAGAATTGATGCTTTTGAACTGTGTTGTTGGATAAGACTCTTGAGAGTCCCTTGGACTGCAAGGAGATCCAACCAGTCCATTCTGAAGGAGATCAGCCCTGGGATTTCTTCGGAAGAAATGATGCTAAAGCTGAAAGTCCAGTACTTTGGCCACCTCATGTGAAGAGTTGACTCATTGGAAAAGACTCTGATGCTGGGAGGGATTCGGGGCAGGAGGAGAAGGAGACGACAGAGGATGAGATGGCTGTATGGCATCACTGACTCTATGGACTTGAGTCTGATTGAACTCCGGGAGTTGGTGATGGACAGGGAGGCCTGGCGTACTGCGATTCACGGGGTTGCAAAGAGTTGGACACGACTCAGCGACTGATCTGATCTGATCTGACTTAAAGATTAATGGCAATGGGATAATGATAACATTCTAGAAACAAAAGTACTTGGATTTTCTGGTGTGGGGAGTAGTATTCCAAGACTCTATAATTTTTCTTTTTAGTTTCCCAAGCAGGGATCAAATTTGGGCCCCCTTTGGTGAAAGCATGACGCCTTAGACTGCCAAGAAATTCCCCAAGACTATACTATGGCAAAAAAGGAGTAAGAAAATCTGAGTTTGGTTGTCCCTCCACGATCTTTTAATTACAGAGCCACAGGCATAGTATTTAACTATCTTGAGTTGCATTCTTCGTGTGAAAAATGGAAATGATAATACTATAAGACATGATTTTTGTGAAGATTAAATGGGATAATGGACTTGGATATAATCCATTCTAACAATCTTTCCCCATGATGTCAAGCTAATATCTTTGCCAGTTTTTCTTTTATGCTTTTGTGAAAGCATTGATGTCAGCTCAGGGTTGTTTTTTGCAGAAAAAATTCAGATGTCCTTTAACACTGTCTGAATACTATTTGTTAGCTTGAAGATGAAAGGATGACAACAACAGCAACATAATGGCATGTTAAAAGTGTTTGTCAGGCCAGTCAACAAGCAAGAACCTCTTCTATTTGCAGCTGTGTAGTATGAGCTAATTTATTTAAATTGTATATATTAACACCATGTAATTACACAGTTCAGAAACAAAGTCTTTGTATCTTAAAAGCAGACAATTTTAGATGTGAGGTTAATGTCACTGCCTAGTAAAGAATTTGTAAAGATCATAGAGACAGGATGCATAAAACCTCTTCTTTAGAAACATATTCTATCACATAAAGGGTCATCAGGCTCTCAAAAGGAAGATGAAATAGTGGATATTTGGAGCAGTATTCATATTTCCAAGCCACCAAGGTGCCACTCAAAATGCTGAAATGTATTCTTCCTATAAACAGACAAGTGGCAGAATCACATGTCTTCTCAAAATGAAATATGTTCTTCTCAGGGGTTCAATTAGGTGCAGTAACATCAGTAAGTACAGCCACCTTCCTGAGCTTCAATAGCTCATAAAATATTTTTTTTTAATATTTTCATAATCTACTATCTCATTTCAACCGGAGAAGGCAATGAAAACCTGTAGGAGGACTCCTGTCTCTTTCTAATTATACCAATAAAAATAAGTGCATTTCTACTGAGCATGATGTTGTAGCCACAATTTAGAATAGCACATTCAAAATTACCTGGGACTTCAGGACACTATCATATTTAAGGTTCATTCAAGACAGAATGCCATTTCATAGATGCCACAAAAGGCATGCTGGAAAGGGTACAGCTATAGTTTGTTGATTGAATTCTTGTACATTTCAAGGGTTAGGGATGAATATCTAAATATACTTAAAAAACCCTGAAATGTCTCACATTTTAATGCATCAGGCCTATGAGATCACTAATTATTTGTTCCTTATTCATAATAAAGTTGCCTGCTTCTCAGTTCACTGGTTTGAAAATTTCTTGGAGTCAAGGAACATATCACTTACCTTTTTATCTTTAGATTCCAGGAAACTGACTAGTACAATATATTAAAACCCCTTTCTTAAAATGAATGAACTTTGTCATTGTTGTTCAGCCGCTCAGTCATGTCCAACTCTTTGTGACCACTTGGACTGAAGCACATCAGGATTCCCTGTTCTTCGCTATCTCCCAGAGTTTGCTCAAACTCATGTTCATTGAGTCAATGATGCCATTCAACCGTCTTATCTTCTGTGGCCCCTTTCTCCTCCTGCCCTCAATCTTTCCCAGCATCAGGGTCTTTTCCAGTGAGTCAACTATGCATAAGGTGGCCAAAGTACTGGAGGTTCAGCTTCAGCAACAGTTCTTCCAATGAGTATTCAGGGTTGATTTCCTTTAGGATTAACTGGTTTGATCTCGTTGCTGCCCATGGGAATCTCAAGTCTTCTCCAACACCACAATTTGAAAGCATCAATTCTTTGTCACTCAGCCTTCTTTATGGTCCAACTCTCACATCCATACATGACTACATGGCTTTGACTAGAGAGACATTTGTCAGCAAAGTGATGTCTCTGCTTTTTAATACGTTGTCTAGGAATGAACTTAAGAATGAGTAAATGTATGTATTTACTATATCACTCAAAACACATAGTTCTCAATCATCTTCTGAGTCAGGTAACAACTTGTTAATATCGACATGTTAAAAACATGTCTCTCACTTTTCTCCAAGTTTCTGAATATTCTCCAAATCTCTGGATTTCCTTTGCGAGGACCTGGACCTGCATACAGTATATCAGGTGCTGACACCCCATGTACTTAGCTCCACATGGCAGTGGAGCTTTCCCCGTGGCTCAGAGGTGAAGAATCTGCTTGCAGTGTAGGAGATACAGGAGACCTGGGTTTGATCCCTGGGTCAGGAAGAGCCCCTGGAGGAGGGCATGGCAACACACTCCAGTATTCTCATGTGGAGAATCTCATGTATAAAGAACCCTGGTGGGCTACAGTCCATGGGGTCTCAAAGAGTCAGACATGACTGAAGCAACTTAGCAGGCCACATGGCAGGGTTGTGGTAGGGCAAAAGAGATCCTAGCCTTAAAGCCCATATAAGCCTGGATTTGTATTCTGATAACTTATTCAACCTCTCCAATCCTCAACTTTCTTGTCTGTGAAATATATAGTAAATTCATGCTAAAGGAGATAACTTAAAGGAGTACTTGGCATATACCAGATGCTCAAGACATGACCATAAGGGCAGATAGCTTCTGAATTACATGTATATTCATCATAAAGAAAAATATTTTAATGTCTTTAAAAACATTGAAGACATATTTTGCATATAATATATAAGTATATAATTTTAATTATATAATGAATTTTACTGAACATACATACTTACAAATGTATAGAATTGTATAAGTCAGGTCTTATTCTGTAAAGAGTCAAAAGCAAATATTTCAGATTTTGTGAGACATATAGTCTCTGTTGCAGCTATTCAGCTCTGCTCTTGAGGTATTAAAGCAGGCCTAAATAATGCATAAAAATGAGCATAGCTGTACTATGACAAAATGCTATTTATGGACACTGAAATATGAATTGTATAGAATTTTCATGTGTCATAAAATTTTATTTTGATTTTTCCCATTTAGAAATGTAAAAAACATTCTTCAGTTCAGCCACTCAGTCATGTACGACTCTTTGCTTTCATTAAAAAAAGAAAAAAGACTGAGTGTGTCCCATGGCCATAGTTTGCCAATCTCTGGCATAAACCAAGCCATGTACACTGAAATTGGTGGGTGATAAAGGGAATTTTTAAGATTAATGTTTACTATACACTTTTTCTTCCTTATATGATGACTTAATAACTCAATCACCTTTTGAGACATGAATTAACTCTTTTATAATTAGTGTCTTTGAATTGCCTTAGTACTCATCTCTTACTAGATATTATTTTCTCTACACCTACTCTTGGTGAACTCATCCAGGGTTCTAACCTGAAAATCATCTACAAGTTGATGGTGCCCTAATTTATATATACCTGAACTTTTCTTTCTAAAACCTATACTCATAGTTTGAAAACCCTACTTAACATCTCCAAAGAGAAATCTTAAGTTCATCTCAAACTTAACATGGCCAAGGCTAACCTCATCATCTTTCCTCTAAACTTGTTTCTCTCACAGTTGTATTATGCCAATTTTTGGCAAGCCTTCTATTTCTTCAGGCCAAAACCTGAGTCTATCCTTGATTCTTTTATTTTATTGTTTTATAGCACACATCCTTCCACCTGCAAATACTCTTGGTTATAACTTCAAAGTATATCTGGAATATAATCATTTCATGTCATCTCTACTGTTACTATTATCACCATTTCCAACTTGAATTATTGCAATAGGCTCCTAATTGGAGCCACTATATCCCCACCCCCACCCCCACCCCTCAGCCAGCTACAATCTATTCTCAATATAAGATTCAGAATGATCTGTTATAATCTAAGCTAGATTGTGTCACTCATGTATTCAAAATGTCCCAATGGATGTATTTCATTCAGGAAAATGCCAGAATCCTTGCTGTGTCCTATATAATTTACCTACAATCCTCATGACCTCTGCTCCCCCTCCTCCAACCTGTCTGACTTCATCTTCCTCAGTTCCTGCTGCTGCTCACTGTGCTACAGCATGACAGCCACACATTTATCTGGAATACTGTATCTAATGTTTGGAAACAGGTTTCTGCTCAAATGCTAATTTATCAATGAGGCATTTCTTGATTAGTGATTGATTTCACACAACACACTGTATCTCCAATGCCAACACCTTCCTGCTTTCCTATTTATCTCCACGACATTCTCATCATTTGAAAAGTACTCCATCTTTTACCTACTTAAATCACCCTACTAGCATGTAACCTTCCTAACAGCACAAATCTTTATCTGCTTCTTTTACTGTAGTTCTCCCTAGTAGAGCAGAACAGTGCCTAGCATAGTAAGAATTCAAAATGTATTTGCTGAATAATTGAGCATTTTTTCATGATGGGATTGTGGGCAATCTTGGTATCTTTTCTTTCTGCATACCTATATATCTTACTAAAAAGAAAAAAAGTAGGGTGGATTTTTAGATCAAGAGACACATGTATTGGGCTCTAGTCTTGAATATGTCACTTTACATCTGTGTGCATTTCAGTAAGTTCAAAAGTCTATAGCTTAAGGTTTTATTTGTATGACTAAAAGTTATCTGTTATAATTACAGATATATACTTATATATACACACATATGTATACATACATACACATATATACATTTATACAATAAAATTAAAAGATATTCTTTAACTGCCTAACATATTACTTTCATGATAAAATACAATTTCACCATCAACATCACAGTACATCAGGTGACACAGGGCACAGGTGTATGAAATAAATCAATATTTAAAAAAACAAACAACCCAATCAAAAATGGGTAGAAGACCTAAATAGACATCCTCCAAAGAAGATATACAAATGATTGGAAAGCACATAAAAAGATGCTCAACGTCAATAATTACTTTGCAAATCAAAACTACAATAAGATATCACCTCACGCTACTCAGAATGGCCACCATCAAAAAATCTAGAAACAATAAATGTTGAAGTGGGTGTGAAGAAAAGGGAACCCTTATGTACTGTTGGTGGGAATGTAAACTGGTACAGCCACTATAGAGAACAGGAAGAAAGTAGGGAAAACCACTAGACCATTCAGGTATGACCTAAATCAAATCCCTTATGATTATACAGTGGAAGTGAGAAATAGATTTAAGGGCCTAGATCTGATAGAGTGCCTGATGAACTATGGAATGAGGTTTGTGACATTGTACAGGAGACAGGGATCAAGACCATTCCCATAGAAAAGAAATGCAAAAAAGCAAAATGGCTGTCTGGGGAGGCCTTACAAATAGCTGTGAAAAGAAGAAAAGCGAAAAGCAAAGGAGAAAAGGAAAGATATAAGCATCTGAATGCAGAGTTCCAAAGAATAGCAAGAAGAGATAAGAAAGCCTTCTTCAGCGATCAATGCAAAGAAATAGAGGAAAACAATAGAATGGGAAAGACTAGGGATCTCTTCAAGAAAATCAGAGATACCAAAGGAACATTTCATGCAAAGATGAGCTCGATAAAGGACAGAAATGGTATGGACCTAACAGAAGCATAAGATATTAAGAAGAGATGGCAAGAATACACAGAAGAACGGGACAAAAAAGATCTTCACGACCCAGATAATCACGATGGTGTGATCACTGACCTAGAGCCAGACATCCTGGAATGTGAAGTCAAGAGGGCCTTATAAAGCATCACTACGAACAAAGCTAGTGGAGGGGATAGAATTCCAGTTGAGCTATTCCAAATCCTGAAAGATGATGCTGTGAAAGTGCTGCACTCAATATGCCACCAAATTTGGAAAACTCAGCAGTGGCCACAGGACTGGAAAAGGTCAGTTTCATTCCAATCCCAAAGAAAGGCAATGCCAAAGAATGCTCAAATTACCGCACAATTGCACTCATCTCACACACTGGTAAAGTAATGCTCAAAATTCTCCAAGCCAGGCTTCAGCAATATGTGAACCGTGAACTTCCTGATGTTCAAGCTGGTTTTAGAAAAGGCAGAGGAACCAGAGATCAAATTGCCAACATCTGCTGGATCATCGAAAAAGCAAGAGAGTTCCAGAAAAACATCTATTTCTGCTTTATTGACTATGCCAAAGCCTTTGACTGTGTGGATCACAATAAACTATGGAAAATTCTGAAAGAGATGGGAATACCAGACCACCTGATCTGCCTCTTGAGAAATTTGTATGCAGGTCAGGAAGCAACAGTTAGAACCGGACATGGAACAACAGACTGGTTCCAAATAGAAAAGGAGTTCGTCAAGGCTGTTTATTGTCACCCTGTTTATTTAACTTATATGCAGAGTACATCATGAGAAACTCTGGACTGGAAGAAACACAAGCTGGAATCAAGATTGCTGGGAGAAATATCAATAACCTCAGATATGCAGATGACACCACTCTTATGGCAGAAAGTGGAGAGGAACTCAAAAGCCTCTTGATGAAAGTGAAAGAGGAGAGTGAAAAAGTTGGCTTAAAGCTCAACATTCAGAAAACAAAGATCATGGCATCTGGTCCCACCACCTCATGGGAAATAAATAGGGAAACAGTGGAAACAGTGTCAGACTTTATTTTTCTGGGCTCCAAAATCACTACAGGTGGTGACTGCAGCCATGAAATTAAAAGATGCTTACTCCTTGGAAGGAAAGTTATGACCAACCTAGATAGCATATTCAAAAGCAGAGACATTACTTTGCCAACAAAGGTTCATCTAGTCAAGGCTATGGTTTTTCCTGTGGTCATGTATGGATGTGAGAGTTGGACTGTGAAGAAGGCTGAGCGCCGAAGAATTGATGCTTTTGAACTGTGGTGTTGGAGAAGACTCTTGAGAGTCCCTTGGACTGCAAGGAGATCCAACCAGTCCATTCTGAAGGAGATCAGCCCTGGGATTTCTTTGGAAGGAATGATGTTAAAGCTGAAACTCCAGTACTTTGGCTACCTCATGCGAAGAGTTGACTCACTGGAAAAGACTGATGCTGGGAGGGATTGGGGGCAGGAGGAGAAGGGGATGACAGAGGATGAGATGGCTGGATGGCATCACTGACTCGATGGATGTGAATCTGAGTGAACTCCGGGAGTTGGTGATGGACAGGGAGGCCTGGCGTGCTGCGATTCATGGGGTCGCAAAGAGTCGGACACGACTGATCGACTGATCTGATCTGATCTGATCTGATAGAGGTTTCTTAAAAAACTAAAAGTAGAGCTACCTTATGATCCAGTAACCCCACTTCTGGACATACATTAAGAGAAAATGATAATTCAAAAAGGTACATGCACCACATTGTTCACTGAAGTACTATTTACAATAACCGGGACATGGAAACAGTTTAAACGCCCATCAACAAAGGAGTGGATGATGAAGATGTGGCATATATATACAATGGATATTACTTAGCCATTAAAAAAAGAACAAAATAACGTTGTAGCAACACAAATGGATTAGAGATTGTCATACTGAGTGAAGTCAGTCAGAGAAAGACAAGTATCCTATGACATTGATTATATATGGAATCTTTAAAAAAGTACAAGTGAACTTATCTACAAAACAGAAATAGAATTACAGATGTAGAAAACAAATTCATGACTGCCAAGGGTTAAGGGTGGGGATCGGGATAAATTGTAAGACTGAGACTGACATACATACACCATTATATATAAAGTAGAAAACTCATAAAGACTTGCTGTAGAGCACAGGGAACTCAACTCAATATTCTGTAATGGCCTATTTGGGGAAAGAATCTAAAAAGAAGAGTGGCTATATATGTATATGTATAACTGATTCACTCTGCTGTTCACCTGAAAGTAACATGACATTTTAAACCAACTATACTCCAATAAAATTAATAAAAAATTAAATGAAATCATTAAGGAAACAGTTGAGAAAAGAAGAGAAGCAAAAGGCAAAGGAGAAAAAGAAAAATATACTCATCTAAATGCAGAGTTCCAAAGAAAAGCAAGGAGAAATAAGAAAGCCTTTCTAAGAGAACAATGCAAAGAAATAGAGGGAATCAATAGAATGGGGAAAACTAGAGATCTCTTCAAGAAAATTAGAGATACCAAGGGACTATTTCATGCAAAGATGGGCACAATAAAGGACAGAAATGGTATGGACCTAACAGAAGCAGAAGATATTAAGAAGAGGTGGCAAGAATACACAGAAGAACTATACACAAAAGGTCTTCATGACCCAGATAACCACGATGGTGATGGTGTGATCACTCACCTATAACCAGATATCTTGGAGTGCAAAATCAAGTGGTCCTCACTATGAACAAAGCTAGTGGAGGTGAAGGAATTCCAGCTGAGCTATTTCAAATCCTAAAAGTGATGGTGTTAAAGTGCTGCACTCAATATGCCAGCAAATATGGAAAACTCAGCAGTGGCCACAGGACTGGAAAAGGTCAGTTTTCATTCCAATCCCAAAGAAAGGCAATGCCGAAGAATGTTCAAACTACCATACAATTTGCCCTCATTTTACATGTTAGCAAAGTAATGCTCAAAATTCTCCAAGCTAGGCTTCAACTGTATGTGAACTGAGAACTTCCATATATACAAGCTGGATTTAGAAAAGGCAGAGGAACCAGAGATCAAATTCCCAACATCCATTACAATATAACAAAAAAAAAAAAAAAGCAAGAGAATTCCAGAAAAACATCTACGTTTGCTTTATTGACTATGTTAAAATTTTGACTCTGTGAATTACATAATTTGTGGAAAATTCTTAAAGAGATAGGAATAACAGACCATCTTACCTGCTCCTGAGAAAACTGTATGTAGGTCAAGAAGCAATGGTTAGAACCAGACATGGAACAACAGACTGGTTCCAAATGGGAAAGGAGTATGTCAAGGCTGTATATGATCATGGCTTCTGGTTCCATCACTTCATGACAAATAGATGAGGAAACAATGGAAACAGTGACAGATTTCATTTTCTTGAGCTCCAAAATCACTGCAGATGATGACTGTAGCCACACATTAAAAGACATTTGCTCCTTGGAAGAAAAGCCATGACTAACCTAGACAATATATTAAAAAGCAGAGACATTACTTTGCCAACAAAGGTCCATCTAGTCAAAGCTATGGTTTTTCCAGTAGTCATGTATGGATGTGAGAGTTGGACTATAAAGAAAGCTGAGTGCCCAAGAGTTGATGCTTTTGAACTGTGGTGTTGGAGAAGACTGTTGAGAGTCCCTTGGACTGCAAGGAGATCCAACCAGTCCATCCTAAAGGAGATCAGTCCTGGGTGTTCATTGGAAGGACTGATGTTGAAGCTGAAATTCCAATACTTTGGCCACCTGATGCAAAGAACTGACTCATTTGAAAAGACCCTGATGCTGGGAAAGATTGAGGGCAGGAGAAGGGGATAACAGAGGATGAGATGGTTGGATGGCATCACAAACTCAATGGACATGAATTTAAGCAAGCTCAGGGAGAATGTGAAGGACAGGGAATCCTGGTGCACTGCAGTTCATGGGTTTGCAGAGAGTTGGACGTGACTGAGTGACTAAACAACAACAAAGAAAATGGTGTCCAGTGGCATTAAGTCAAATTCTTTTCATGTACTACATTGAAGAATATATGTGTACTATTCAGATGGGGCAGGATGAGATGGGATGAAACAGTTCAAGGACATTAGGTTCAAGGACAATGGGTCAAGGACATTAGGAGGCCATGGTTCCTTCATTCCCCACCTTCTGCTTAGAAGGAACCATGGCCTCCTAATCAAGTTAGAAAGTTGGGGCAATAGAGATCTGCTATTAGCCAGGCGATGGGAATAAGACAATTCTATGCTGGCTGGCTTGGATAGTGTCAACATGTTCTACTATTTTCAAAGTCACATATAACATTCAATTCTTTTACTGTCTATTATTTAAAAACAGAAATAGTATTACTCAGCCATTAAAAAGAATACATTTGAATCAGTTCTAATGAGGTAGATGAAACTGGAGCCTATTACACAGGGTGAAGTAAGCCAGAAAGAAAAACACCAATACAGTATACTAATGCATATATATGGAATTTAGAAAGATGGTAACGATAACCCTGTATGAGAGACAGCAAAAGAGACACAGATGTATAGAACAGTCTTTTGGACTCTGTGGGAGAGGGTGAGGGTGGGATGATTTGGGAGAATGGCATTGAAACATGTATAATAACATATGTGAAATGAATCGCCAGTCCAGGCTGATGCATGATACAGGATGCTCAGGGCTGGTGCCCTGGGATGACCCAGAGGGGTGGTGCGGGGAGGGAGGTGGGAGAGGGGGTTCAGGATGGGGAACACGTGTACAACCGTGGCGGATTCATGTTGATGTATGGCAAAACCAATACAATATTGTAAAGTAATTAGCCTCCAATTAAAATAAATAAATTTATATTAAAAATAAAATAAATTTAAATAAAAGCTATATATGACAAACCCACAGCAAACATTATCCTCAATGGTGAAAAATTGAAAGCATTTCCTCTAAAGTCAGGAACAAGACAAGGGTGCCCACTTTCACCATTACTATTCAACATAGTTTTGGAAGTTTTGGCCACAGCAATCAGAGCAGAAAAAGAAATAAAGGGAATCCAAATTGGAAAAGAAGAAGTAAAACTCTCACTATTTGCAGATGACATGATCCTCTACATAGAAAACCCTAAAGACTCCACCAGAAAATTACTAGAACTAATCAATGATTATAGTAAAGTTGCAGGATATAAAATCAACACACAGAAATCCCTTGCATTCCTATACACTAATAATGAGAAAACAGAAAGAGAAATTAAGGAAACAATTCCATTCACCATTGCAACGAAAAGAATAAAATACTTAGGAATATATCTACCTAAAGAAACTAAAGACCTATATATAGAAAACTATAAAACACTGGTGAAAGAAATCAAAGAGGACACTAATAGATGGAGAAATATACCATGTTCATGGATTGGAAGAATCAATATAGTGAAAATGAGTATACTACCCAAAGCAATTTATAGATTCAATGCAATCCCTATCAAGCTACCAACAGTATTCTTCACAGAGCTAGAACAAATAATTTCACAATTTGTATGGAAATACAAAAAACCTCGAATAGCCAAAGCGATCTTGAGAAAAAAAAATGGAACTGGAGGAATCAACCTACCTGACTTCAGGCTCTACTACAAAGCCACAGTTATCAAGACAGTATGGTACTGGCACAAAGACAGAAATATAGATCAATGGAACAAAATAGAAAGCCCAGAGATAAATCCATGCACATATGGACACCTTATCTTTGACAAAGGAGGCAAGAATATACAATGGATTAAAGACAATCTCTTTAACAAGTGGTGCTGGGAAATCTGGTCAACCACTTGTAAAAGAATGAAACTAGAACACTTTCTAACACCATACACAAAAATAAACTCAAAATGGATTAAAGATCTCAATGTAAGACCAGAAACTATAAAACTCCTAGAGGAGAACATAGGCAAAACACTCTCTGACATACATCACAGCAGGATCCTCTATGACCCACCTCCCAGAATATTGGAAATAAAAGCAAAAATAAACAAATGGGACCTAATTAAACTTAAAAGCTTCTGCACATCAAAGGAAACTATTAGCAAGGTGAAAAGACAGCCTTCAGAATGGGAGAAAATAATAGCAAATGAAGCAACCGACAAACAACTAATCTCAAAAATATACAAGCAACTCCTACAGCTCAACTCCAGAAAAATTAATGCCCAATCAAAAAATGGGCCAAAGATCTAAATAGACATTTCTCCAAAGAAGACATACAGATGGCTAACAAACACATGAAAAGATGCTCAACATCACTCATTATCAGAGAAATGCAAATCAAAACCACTATGAGATACCATTTCACACCAGTCAGAATGGCTTCGATCCAAAAGTCTACAAATAATAAATGCTGGAGAGGGTGTGGAGAAAAGGGAACCCTCTTACACTGTTGGTGGGAATGCAAACTAGTACAGCCACTATGCAGAACAGTGTGGAGATACCTTAAAAAACTGGAAATAGAACTGCCTTATGATCCAGCAATCCCACTGCTGGGCATACACACTGAGGAAACCAGAAGGGAAAGAGACACGTGTACCCCAATGTTCATCACAGCACTGTTTATAATAGCCAGGACATGGAAGCAACCTAGATGTCCATCAGCAGATGAATGGATAAGAAAGCCGTGGTACATATACACAATGGAGTATTACTCAGCCATTAAAAATAATACATTTGCATCAGTTCTAATGAGGTGGATGAAACTGGAGCCTATTATACAGAGTGAAGTAAGCCAGAAGGAAAAACACCAATACAGTATACTAACGCATATATATGGAATTTAGAAAGATGGTAACGATAACCCTGTATACGAGACAGCAAAAGAGACACTGATGTATAGAACAGGCTTATGGACTCTGTGGGAGAGGGAGAGGGTGGGAAGATTTGGGAGAATGGCATTGAAACATGTGAACTGTCATGTATGAAACGAGATGCCAGTCCAGGTTCAATGCACGATGCTGGATGCTTGGGGCTGGTGCACTGGGACGACCCAGAGGGATGGTATGGGGAAGGAGGTGGGAGGAGGGTTAAAAAGAAAAAAAAAAGAGAAATAAAAAAAGATAAAAAAAAAAAAAAGAAAACATATTAATATTTGATTTCTCCTTGATAAAAAAAGACATCATGTCTAATTTTAATCAGGACTTCTGTTCTATTTTGAAGTTTAAATAGTTTGTATTTTAGGAATATATAGCTATGGGATGTGAGACTGTGTATTCGTATGTGTACATGATTGCTAGGAGTGATTATTGTTAAAAAAAATAAAAAAAATAAAATAAAAATAAAATAAATTTAATTAAAAAAAGAAATAGGGCTGCTTTTAAAATCAGTTCATATAATATCACCTAATTTACATGCAAAATATTCCTGTGGTAAACAAACATGAAATATGTTTATAAAACACATATTATAACTGAAAGGGTATTTTATCTAACAATAAACTTCTAGTAGATTAAACATAAAAATCCCTTCTAGTAATTGGGAAATAAGCCATCAATCCAAAAAACTGTTGTATACACAGAGAGAGAAGGCTTGGGTAAGAAAACTAATAATCAAAATAGAATTTTCACTACCAAATAGGGTTCAAATCATTCCTAGGGAAATAGAATTTAAATCAGTAATTGGCAAAACCTAATCATTTAATACCCAACATCATTAAAATGGATATCAATTTCTGCATGTGAATTGAACACAATTCAAAACTAAAACTCTCCCTAAAAGTGCAAAGCACATGTTAACCCTTATGTTCATTATTTCCAGTCAAATATGTCTGTATAACATCTATATTAGGAGGAAAATATCTGTAGTTTCATTCCAAGTATAATGGAATACTAGCCTAAAATATATTTAGTAGTGTATGGAGTCACTGCAAAATAAGCTTGAAATTATCTACAATTCCTCCAAATTTTAATCAATAGATTATAAACAGCATTATCTCCATTAAAGAGTAAGCAAGCCTGAAAAAAACTGTCATATACAGAGAATATAGAAGACAACAGTAGATGTACTAACTGCATGTTACTTACTCTTGGTTTTGAAACATCCTCTATTAGTATAATCTATGAAAAAACTACTCCAGTACAATGTATTTAAAAATGAAGTTTAGAGTATAAGTTGAATGAAAGGAGAGCCTGCTTCTGGTTTTGCCCATGACTGAATGCTCAATATGTAAAATAACTGCTTAATACATGAATAAATATTTTTCACAACCATCTTATCTCTGGTCTTGTTCTCTTATTTCCCAATGCATTATGCATGACTGCTCATTCTTTAAAAGCACTGCATTTAATACTAATTTGTATTAACCATGCTTTCTTACATTCTGTATTTGATACATTGACATCTGAGACCTTGCTGATCCTAGATGGACTGTCCTTTCCAGGTTTAGTCAATTTCTATAGACACACAACCTTGCAGGCTCAGGCAGTGTGTCTGTCCAATGCAAACCAACCAGTACAGAATCCACACCCCAACCGCCGCCTCTACAGGGCTCTCACACTCCAGGGTCACCATCGCTTGCTTCAGTCATTCCACAGCCAGGTACCAGACAACAAGGGGAAGTCCATATATATTGATTTTCTTGTCATGTTGTTTAGTCACTAAGTTGTGTCCAACTCTTTTGGGACCCCATAAACTGTAGCCTACCAGGCTTCTCTGTCCATGTGTTTCCCAGGCAAGGATACTGGAGTGGGTTGCTGTTTCCTTATTCAGGGCATCTTCCAACCCAGAGATTGAATCAGTATATTTCTGCATTACAGGTGGATTCTTAACCCTTCAGTCACCAGGGAAGCCCTTATAATATTAGAGCCTAATGAGAACATTCATTCAGTTCAGTTCAGTTCAGTTGCTCAGTCATGTCCGACTCTTTGCTACTGCTAAGTCACTTCAGTCGTGTCTGACTCTGTGCAACCCCATGAATCGCAGCACGCCAGGCCTCCCTGTCCATCACCAACTGCTGGAGTTTACCCAAACTCATGTCCATTAAGTTTGTGATGCCATCCAACCATCTTGTCCTCTTCTCCTGCCCTCAATCTTTCCCAGCATCAGGGTCTTTTCAAATGAGTCAGTTCTTTGCATCAGGTGGCCAAAGTATTGGAATTTCAGCTTCAACATCAGTCCTTCCAATGAACACCCAGGACTGATCTCCTTTAGGATGGACTGGTTGGATCTCCTTGCAGTCCAAGGGACTCCCAAGAGTCTTCTCCAACACCACAGTTCAAAACCATCAACTCTTGGGCACTCAGCTTTCTTTCTAGTCCAGCTCTCACATCCATACATGACCACTGGAAAAACCATAGCCTTGATTAGATGGACCTTTGTTGGCAAAGTAATGTCTCTGCTTTTTAATATGCTGTCTAGGTTGGTCATAACTTTCCTTCCAAGGAGTAAGCATCTTTTAATTTCATGGTTGCAATCACCATCTGCAATGATTTTGGAGCCCCAAAAAATAAAGTCTGACACTGTTTCCCCATCTATTTGCCATCAAGTGACAGGACCGGATGCCATGATCTTAGTTTTCTGAATGTTGAGCTTTAAGCCAACTTTTTCACTCTCCTCTTTCACTTTCATCAAGAGGCTTTTGAGTTCCTCTTCACTTTCTGCCATAAGGGTGGTGTCATCTGCATATCTGAGGTTATTGATATTTCTCCCAGCAATCTTGATTCCAGCTTGTGCTTCTTCCAGCCCAGTGTTTCTCATAATGTACTTTGCATATAAGTTAAATAAACAGGGTGACAGTATACAGCCTTGACGAACTCCTCTTCCTATTTGGAACTAGTCTGTTGTTCCATGTCCAGTTCTAACTGTTGCTTCCTGACCTGCATATAGGTTTCTCAAGAAGCAGGTCAGGTGGTCTGGTATTCCCATCTCTTTCAGAATATTCATTAGCCAATCCTAAACCAGCTCACCCTGCCTTCCTGTAGAAATCACAGGTGAGGCTCCTGTCCACGTTTTTCTCGCTTCCTCTGCCTCCTGAGTAATTCTGACTGATTCCGTCACTTTTCCAAGTTGCTCCTTGTATGGCATGCCAGGTGTCCTGTTTCTAGGGATCTGTGAGTATAACAGACTTCTCTCATGAGTCGTTTCCATGTCCACATGTTTTATCATACCTGATTGAAATAAACACTGGTACCCTTAAAATAGAGTTTCTGTGGGACAATATTTTCATTGAAACTTTGGGCAAATGAAGCAAACTCCACATTTGGGGAAAAAATTGATTTCATATGAAAGCAATGAGAGATTTTTCACATATGAAATTGGCAAAAGTTTTTTAACTTATCATTCTGAGTATTGTTGTTGTTGAGTTGTTCAGTCGTGTCTGACTCTTTTGCGACCCCATGGACTGTAGCCCGCCAGTCTTCTCTGTCCATGAGATTTTCCAGGCAAGAATACTAGAGTGGGTTGCCATTTCCTCCTCCAGGGGATCTTCTGTACCCAGGGATCAAACCTGCGTTTGCTACATTGGCAAGCTGATTCTTTACCACTGAGCCACAAGGGAAGCTCCATTCTGAGGACAGTTTTGTGCAAATGTCCTAAGACCCAGGGATTGAACCCAGGTATCTAGCATTATAGGTGGATTCTTTACTATCTGAGCCATCAGCGAAGCCCAAAAGACATTTTGGAAGTACTTAAATCAATACTGCAACAATTAACTCAATTTGTGATAGGAAAAAAAAAAAAAAAACAAACACCTAAAATACCTAATGGAATAAAGTGATATAAATTTTATCTATTTAGATATATGTCCATATATGATATGTAATATCTTACATAGAAGCATTAATATAATACAATGTTCAAACAAAGATATTAAAAACTACAGTCCACATTTACGACAAAATGTGTATTTGGTTATTCTTACATCAAAGGCTGGAAAGCTAAACACTAAAACACTGAGTGAATATCACTATGTGGTGAGTTTTCGGGTGTTTTAAAATGTCATCTTTTAGGATTTTAATTTTAATATTAAAAATAGATAAACTATTTACCCACAATCTAGGTTCACCATGTTAGCTTCAGATATCTTTTTAAAAAATAAAACATTGCAAATACAGCTAAAAGCCCCCTTGTTTCTTTTCTTTCCTCCCTATAATTTACCTATAATGCCATTATCATCCATTTATATTAAAAAATGTCTGGTGTATATTACTTTGTAATTAAGAAAACCATATTGAATATACCTGGTGTGGCATTTTAATGAATTGATGTTCATCATACTGAATTGATGCTAATTTGCCTCATTACTTTATATTTTAAATGGTAGCATTTCCACTTAAACCTTAGCCCTAATGTGGAATGCTTAACATATGGGACATGAAATTCCACCAGAGGCTACCAGGCATATCAAGGATTCTTTGATGGAAATGTGTACATAAGCCATTATAATGAAATATTTAACCATTTAAGATTTATGTTCATTTATTAATAATTAGAGATAGTATATTTGCAAAGTTACTGATTACAACTATTTTTGGTTACATAATGTTTAGAGCATGAAAGCAGAAAAGAACATTGATTTATTTATTTACCAAAATATAGTGGACATACAATATTATGTTAGTCTCAGGTGTACTATATAATGATTTGACATTTGCACATATTGTGAAATGAGCACAAGTCTAATAACCATATGTTCGCATACAAAGTATTATAATATAGATCATATTCATAATGCTGTATATTATATCCCAGTGACTTATTTAGAATATAATTGGAATTTTAAATTCTTAATCCTCTTCATCCATTTCATCCACCTCTCCACCTGCTCCATTCTGGCAATCACTCTTTTGTTTTCTATATCAATGAGTCTGCTTTCACTTTGTTTTACTTTTTTAGATTCCACATGTAAATGAGATAATGTGGTATTCCAATTATCTCCAATTTATTTTAATTACCATAATATTCTCTGGATCTATCCAAAGAATATTATGGCAATGACAAGATTGTAACAAATGACAAGAGTTCATTTTCAACAGCTGAGTAATATTCTATTGTTTATATACCACATTATCTGTATCCATTTATGTATTGATAAACTCTCCAGTTGTTTCAGTAACTTTGGAGAGAACCTTAGAAATTGTGATTATCCTCTTATTTGTGGGTCATCTACCTGGGGGTGTGAGTCTTAGCCATCTTATAACTCTGCCCCTCCTACCTTTTATCTTTAGATGTGGAAAATCTTTTCTTTTAGTCTCTAGATTGTTCTTATAAATTGTTGTCTATAAATAGTTGTAATTTGGGTGTGCCCTTGGGAGGAGGTGAGCTCAGGGTCTTCCTACTCTGCCATTGTGGTCATATTCCCATAAAAGAACTTTAATATCCTGAATTAATTAGAACTCTTGCACCACGGATTTACACAGTAAGGTAGATCAAAAGTTTCTTGTAGTAGGAAATCCCACTGCAGAGAAATAGTTAATTTCACCATAGCATTCCTTATTAATAAATATTGGGACATTAAAATTCTAAACTAGATGCCAAGTTATAATTAAAACCAAGGGCTTTTAATCAGAAAAAGAATCTGACCATTTTCAAACTAATGTTATAATTATATTTAAAAGATTGTGGTTTTATTAGTTTGCTTAGACAAAAGAAATTGTCCATGATTTCTGCATTCTAAATTGAATTCTAAAAGCACCATTTAAATATAATCATACTTCAAATCAAATGTTCTGGCTAAAGAATGACTTTGTACTCCTTTAGTGCTTAACAGGAAAGGTTCTACAAATGAAACAACCTCAACTGAAGATCTGAAATTTAAATTGACCCCTGTGGTCTCACAAATGAGCTGGGAGCCAAGAATATCCTTGATTAGATTGCAGGAGTTATCCATGTGCACACTGTCTAATTGCCTAAGTTGGCAAAGCTTTCTGGTATCCCTGATGGTCTTTGGAAGGTGAAGGCCACTTTCGAAAGAAAATCAAAAGTCTATGACTATTGACTATGCAAACTGTACCTCTAATTTAAAATAATCCTACCACTAACCATCCCAGTTTTGCCTCACAGTCTGTTCTTTTAATCCTAAACATAGCAGGAGCTCACTGAATCAGAATTCTAGGTGTGCTTTTTCACTTTGGTAGTTCTATATGCAGGTGGCACTCAACTCTTTCTCTGACCCACTATTCACGCTATTCTGCCCTTTGGTTTTATTGTGTGTTTGTCATTCATCCTGATAGACATATCCTTCTTTATAACCATTGTTGTTGTTGTTCAGTGGCTAAGCTGTGTCCAACTCTTTGTGACCTCATGGACTACAGCATACCAGGCTTCCTTGCCTTTATAGCCATTATCTATACATTACTCATCTTAGAATTCCTAAGGTTTCCTATCAAAGTATCAAGTGGATACTTAATGAATAGATACAAAAAGACATAAATATAGACTTACAGCAGATGAGACAGACAAAGCTATCAGATCATGAGGAAATTTGAATATTTTACTAATTATCCCAAAATTTTAATTTCTAATAATTTATACTAAGGTTAGGTAAAGATTTAAATCTAAAAAATGTTGACTGCTATATGGTTTATAACTTATTTTAAATGACCATGAGTCCTGGTAATTAGGGTTTAAGTGAATAATTTTGATTAAGCCATATAATTTAAAATAATACAGTCATGATGAAGTGTAAATATAATTTCTGAATGGGAAGATGTTCAAGATATGTAAATTACTTGATTTTGTTTCTTGTTTTCTGTCTGGATATTACAAGAATGTATACAAAAATTTTCACAGTGACTATCACTGGTATTAGATTTATAGTTATCATTGCCTTTAAACAATATATTTTTATTTCTACTTTTCTTGTACAGACATATTCTTTTTGTAACAGAAATATGAATTCTTAAAAATGATTAAATTAAATGGTTTGATGATTAAAGTGATTCTTTAGTTGCTCTAGTAATACATTAAAGAAAAGGTTTTATCTAAAATGCTTTATTCTTTGAATTAAGAAATACAATTGTATTATTGGGTTCAAAATAATAATGTTTAGCATTTGCTATTTGTTGAATAAAGTCATTGAAAGAAGCAAATAATTTTGCAAATCTTTAATTGTGCAGACAATTATTTCCTGTAACACTGCCTTATTTTCCTCTGATATTTCATATTATAATAATAATTTTGAATTCATTTAAAATAGCAATGAATTCTTTATATCTCTGATTTACAAAAGCAATGCAAAAAAATGTTTCAAAATATCAGTGTTGAACAATGACTAACTTATAAATGAATAGTTCTTGCTATTGCAAAGGCAATTAGCAGCTTATCCCTTCTCGACAAATTAAAATGATGAACATTTCTTCCTGTTAAAGGAAAAAGTGGTTCTCCAACTGAATCTGAAAATGGCAGCTGATGCTTTGTTTGAAACTAGGCTTTTGTTTTAACAAATGAAACTCATCTAGTGTATTTGCTTGGATACTAATCATGGAGGATAATATCATAAAGCCTTTATCTACAATTGTAGTAACTTACAAAGCTTCACAGACAGCTGAGTTCATTATGTTGGAGCTGCCAATCACATAGCCAGGCATTTATACAGCTTTTGAACTCTCTCATTGTCATATTTCCTCATGGACATTTCTTTTTTCATCTCTTTCATAAGATGTTTAAACATTCCATTCTGTCTCCTTACAAATGACACTCTAGAAGATCCCCATCAGATTTTCTTTGCCAAGAAAACTAAGACATTTATTTATTCCAATACTGTTCAAGATATGATTCTTCAAGCTAATCTCAAATTAAATAATTAAATTCCCTATTGAGATTTTTTTTTTTCTGCCTGCACTTTGAAACACTATAGGATATCATAGCATCCAATACACTCTAAGTTCAATATGGATTCCTTTAACTTCTGCCAAGATAACTCATGATGTCTAAGAAATCAATAATCAATATTTAAATTGAATCAGAACTAGAAGTATTCTAAGCACTTGAGAACTTAGAACTGTAAATATGACATAATAAAAAAAATGTTGAGTCACTGATGTGGATTGTCAGTCCTTGTCATCCAAACCCTATAGCCACTACCACAGAACTTTATCCTGGGGTCCCCATTCAAACCAAGGCAGTAACTATCCATCTGGTTATCTACTTCAGAAAACCTGCCACCATCTTTGACTTCTCTCTCTCTCAAAAATTTCAAGCATTCACTACATTTTGTTTCTTCTATTTCACAGTATTTTTGAACTTTCTGTACAACTCTCCATTCTCACTACTATACAAATTTAGGCTGTCAACATTTTACACTTGGTTTAGAATACATCCTTCAACCTTCAGTCTTATCCCACTCCAATTCCTTTGCCATATAACAGTCAAGAGTGATCTCTCAAAATAATTCATTTTCCATTTACATGTTTCAATGACACCCTTGTCCCTTTGAAATAAATTTCATGCTGTTACTTAACTCTTTCAATCGTATTAAATTTCTCATTTTTGGTTCCTGGAAAGCATCATGCTCTCTTAATTCTCTGAAGTGATAAATTCTGATTCTTTTGTCAGGAGAAGTCCATTTTTCCCACTGTGTCCTGTCCTTGGCTAACTTCTGCATATCATTTATGCTTTGGCTTAGAAATGGCTTCACTCAGAAAGACTGCTCTGGCCTCCTAAAGCTATTTTTAGAAGACTTTCTAAACATTCTGTTGTGCATTTCTCCATCTCCCATCCTACTTTAAAAACTGCATCCTCACTCCTTATTTACTTGTCTTTATTCACCTCCATGTGGTAACACTAATAAGAATGGGGATTTTTAATTCAACGTTTCTTCAAGAAAAAAAAAAAATGGACTCAAGATGTCAAAGCAAAAATTATTCATATATGTTTCATTACAACTCAAATTTGTTGCCAAATAAATAGAACTACCTAATTTTCTTCCAGCTTAGGGCTTTGAATTCCTTAGCTCTGTCCTAAGTGTCTAAAATAATATCATTCCAAAGGCATTATTCTTCTTTTATACTTTTCCAAAGTTTTTTTTTTTTTTTTTTTTCTTTCCCCTCTCTCCTTTCAAAGGCTGGGGACTTTTCTGCTTTCTGTAGAAATAAAATCCATTTTTCTCATTGGCTTGTTTCCTGTTTGTTCTACAGCTGAATCCCTATACTGCCAGAACAACAAGGATATTAAGCTTAATAACAGACTCCTAGGAGCTTTCTCTGTAATCGTCTTTGTTGGAGTGGCTCTTTCTTTCCTATGCCCCTTCCGTAAGTGCATCCATGTGAATAGAGAGCATAGCTTCAACAAGTGAAAAACCTTCTTTTCTCTGACTAATTTGAAGCAGCTACACAGTCTTCTCTTATTATCAAGGTTTTTGGAAAATAAAGTCATGTGATTCTTCTTTCCCAAACCTCTCCATTTTCTACCATGCATTCAAGCTCTCTCCTATCCTTGCCTTTTTTAGAACATGCTTAATACTAAAGGGCCTGAAGGAAAAGATTAAAAATGTCCATTATTTTTCAAGAGTCAGTGTTTCTCGAGGCCTTCCTGATTCCCAGGTGCAGAGCTAGGTGGGATCTGGTCTTACAAAAAGACAGACTTTCTAAACAACTTCCCTGTTGGTGGAAAAGGCAGACTCATAAACAGATCATTTCAAACCAGTGTGATGTCTCAAATCTAAGGTTTGAGCATTTCTACAGAAGCACTGGAAATTAAGTGACTAATTCTGCTTGGAAAGAATTAGGAAAAGGAGATATGAGATTCAGAAAAGCTTTCAAGAGGAGGAAGCACACACCTCTGTGTTTTCTGTTTTTTAAATTTTCCTACAACAAAATATGTCAATATCAGGAAACATATATGAATAAATAGATTTATATTCCATTCATTTTCTTTTACAGTCATATAAGAAAAGAAATGAATTTTGTTCATTTGACTTTAGGCTTGAATCTAATTTCATAAATTTGCTGGATCTCCATTAGAATCTTCCCAGTCATCTGGCTCTGGGAGGAGAGAAGCATAGGTTGCAGCTACTTCAAGCCTGAGCACAGGGAGCCCCCGCCCACTCTGCCACAGGAAGACCTATTCACCTTCTGGTGATACTTATATGACTGGGCGAGCAACCAGGAGAGGTAGGTGTGTTACTGTAAAGAGACTCCTCCACTTGTTTGTCTGAACTCTCAGCATCCAGAATATTGGGCCCAGCAAAGAATCTTACTTAAAAAAAAAAGAGAGAGACAGATAGAGATATTTCCCTTGCAAACCATGAAACAGAGCTTTATAGGCCACTTACCATTTCCTTTAAAAATCTCCCTTGGTTAGATACTCAGAGTTTCTTTGTGAGGTAGCTAGGACAGAATGTATTATTCCCACTGTCGAGATGAGTTGCTGAGACCCATTAAGATTCAAGGATTTATTGTAACTAGACAAGTCTTGTAAAACCAAGCCTTGAATCATCTGGCTACAAAGTCAGAGTTTATGTTCCTTATTTCTAGGTTTGGCTGATGTAGGCTTCCCTGGTGGCTCAGACAGTAAAGAATTCTCCTGCAATGCGGGAGACCTGGGTTCCATCCCTAGGTTAGGAAGATCCCCTAGAGAAGGAAATGGCAACCCACTCCAATATTCTTGCCTGGAGAGTCCCCATGGACAGAGAAGAGCCTGGTAGGCTACAGTCCATGGGATTGCAAAGAGTTGGACATGACTGAGTAACTAAGCACAGCACACAGAAAACAGTATCTCTTTCTCTTACACAACATTCATATCCATATACATATACAACATTCATATTCTCACACAATGACAGCCTCAATTCTTCTGTCTTTAATACCAGCAAACCCTTCTATAGTTCATAATGTTTGAAACAACTTGCATACTGGACAATATTGGGTAATTAGACAAATATAAATACATCATGTTCAAATATGTTTGAAAACATAAATACAACTGTTGTTCATTTGTTCATTTACCACTTGCTCATTCTCCTATGTATTCTTCTATAGGGGAGAATTTGCTCCAGATACTAGGCAGAGACACATGAATAAATCAAAGTCCATACCCTTGAGGAGCTTCCATTTGAATTAAAGATATAAATAAAAATATTATGTTTTTATAAATGCAATTTTAGGAATCCAGATAAAGTGCCATGGGTTAAGACTAAGCAAAAAGACAAGCAGTAAATAGGATCTTAAGGGCATTTTTCAGATGAATAAAGGATAATGGCATTCTGGAATGAAACAAGAGGGTGTCTACAGATACAGAGGTTAAGTGTGTGGATTGCTCACCAGGTGGGGAAAGCATGGTATTTTGAATGCTGATTCCAAGAGGTTGTAACATCAAATATTTTCCATAAGATAAAATAAGTTATATAACCCACAACTGCATTGAAGCCTAAAACAGATAACATTAATGACAGCAGGTATCGTCTGTTTAAATTGTTCAAACTAGTCAAATGAATTTCTTTCTTAATGAAGATTGCCTTGGGCATTTGCCTCCAGAACTTTTGTCTCTTTCACCACTCTGAGACAGAAGCCCATATATTAAGATTTCCTGGTTGTTGATAAAGCCTGACATCTTTCAGAGTATATAAAACAGTACATATACGTTACTTTGTCAAAATTAGATTCAATTGTCACTTTTCTCTGAATAACTTCCTAGAAATGTATTTTCACTAAAATTCTAGAGGAATTTTTATTTGTATGAAAAGAGTATTTCTCAGTAGACACACAGGGAAATTTATAAGCAAGAAAATGTGGTTACTTAATAGATTTTTTAATGATAGTTTAAGAGACAATCTTATCAAACTGTTGCCACATACATTTCTCCCCAGTTTCAAAAGCTTGCATTATTTTTTTTTCATGTATAGCCAATGCCTTGATTAAAGTTTTATTGTATATTACATTTTAATAAGGAAAAGAAATAGTGTTATAAAGAGAATATTTATGATGACCTTTAAGTTTTTCTTTAAGTTTTCATAATGCTTATAATGATGAAATACCAAGTGTCTAGGCATACGAATTACCCTAACTCAGCTCTTGTCATGTGATCTTTCGTCCTTGTCACACTTCTGGCTGAGACAAGGGAAAAAATAGTGAGAAAAAAGTATTTGTAGTGTAATCCCTTTAAATATATATTATTACAAAAGGACTGGGGTTTAAAAGTACTCAATAGGAACTAACTAATGGGAAGGACAAGATTATATTGTTTAAATTTAGGTCATATTTTATTTTGTTACTTGAACCCATACCTTTTCATGTGAATATACTGGCCAACACAACTGAATCTAATGTAAAATAGGAGTTAGAATAAGATGTGAATTTTTGATCCATGGTATGCTGTGGTTAGAGTAAAAACTGATGTCTTATTGAGATCCATTTTTATGGAGATTTTACAAAAAATCTCCATTTTAGAGAGATTTCTGGAATGAAGACATAAATACCCAAAACCGTTGATTCCTGGATGCAAGAGCAGCAGCATTATGAAGCTGGGAATCAGATTAGCTTCTCTCTCAATTGACCAGAGTTCAATGGCTTAGTAAAGATAAAAGAAGACAGAGGTATATATATTAGGGGAATGAGGTGATTACTGTCTCCCGCATTTCACCACAGTAGCTTTGTCCAACAAGTGATGATTTTATATTCATTCAATTGCCCTTGTTGCCCACCAGGGAACAACTGTAGCCTGCCAGGCTCTTCTGTCCATGAGATTTCCCAGGCAAGAATACTGGAGTGGGTTGCCATTTCCTTCTCCAGGGCATCTGCCTGATCCAGGGATCAAACCCGGGTCTCTTTTATTGCAGACAGATTTTTTACTGACTGAGCTACCAGATAGGCATTGCTAATTTGATTGGGCTCAGCTATATACAAACATTCACTGAACATATATACTAATGGATAGGTTTCTTAGACCCCAGAGCAGAGACAGGAGCTCTAGTCTCCGAGAAGTTCTTGTTTGCTTGTGGTCAGTGAACGCGTGCTGGTCAATTTCTCTATATTTAAAGCGTGTGTATGTGTTAATTTCCTGTAACTGGGTCCTAGTAAGACTGTGTTTTTTCTGGAATCTCAGTTTGAGTATGGATGCATATCATCTGTCTGGCTATGATGTAATATTGGTTTCCCATCTGGCTATTTTTTTCCCTCTCTGTACAATTTTACCACCTGGAACTCACTAGTTATGATATAAAGGGGGTGAATTAGGGTATGGGAACTTCACTATGTCTTATCTTTTCAAAAATGTAAAGAATTAGATACCCAGAGGAACTAAACTGGCAAAGCACAGAAGCACAGACACAAGCCTGCATGTACACACGGATAAACACACTGACTACCCTTATAAAAATTGATCATTATTATTAAAAATAAGAACTTCAGTTAATTATCAACCTCACAAAGAAATTAAAATCACAAGGCCCAAACTGGGTGAAAATACTTTCAACATTTATTAAGCAACAAAAGAACGGTGTACAGAATACATAAGAATACCGTAATATCAATAAGGGAATGGTAACATGAATAAATGAACAAAATTATGAACAAGCTTTTAAGAGAAGAAATATTGATGGCCAACAAATAATTAAAGTTCAACCTCATTAACAAAATGACTGCATAGAAGATTGATATGTAAACATCAATTGCTACTAGTTCAGTTCAGTTGCTCAGTCTAGTCCGACTCTTTGTGACCCCATGGACTGCAGAGTGCCAGGCTTCCATGTCCAACTCCAACCCAGAGCCTGCTCATTCCTCAAGTCGGTGATGCCATCCAACCATCTCATCCTCTGTCATCCCCTTCTCCTCCTGCCTTCAATCTTTCCCAGAATCAGGGTCTTTTCAAATGAGTCAGTTCTTTGCATCAGGTGGCCAAAGTATTGGAGTTTCAGCTTCAGCATCAGTCCTTCCAATGAATATTTGGGACTGATTTCCTTTAGGATGGACTGGTTGGATCTCCTTGCTGTCCAAGGGACTCTCAAGAATCTTATGCAACACCACAGTTCGAAAGCAGCAATTCTCCGGTGCTCAGCTTTCTTTATGGTCCAACTCTCACATCCAGGATTTGTGTACAAAGATGTTTACTTTGATAGTATTCTTTCAACTTTACTTTATCACATGAATGCCCATTTTCATCATAAAAACACACAAAATCTTCTACACAATGTCCCTAAAATAAAGATGATATAAATTAACGTAGGGCTTCCCTGGTGGCTCAGTCAGTAAAGAATCTGACTGCAATGTGGGAGACCTGGGTTCTGTCCCTGGGTTGGGAAGATCCGCTGGAGGAGGACATGGCAACCCACTCCAGTATTCTTGCCTGGAGAATCCCTATGGACAAAGGAGCCTGGCAGGTTACAGTCCATGGGGTTGCAAAGAGTTGGACATGACTGAGCAACTAAGCACACACACATAAATTAATGAAAATATTATGTAAATGTAATGGAAAGGGGGGAAATGAGGTTAACAAGAAGCTAAAAAGTGAAAATTTCAAAATACATGGGACTGGACTACTCTGGTAGCTTAGTGATAAAGAATCTGCCTGCCAATGCAGGAGACACAGGTTCGATCCCTGATCTGGGAAGATCCCACATGCCGGTATGGAGCAACTAAGCCTGTATGGAACAACTACTGAGCCTGTGTTCTAGAGCTCAGGAGCTGGAACTGCTGAACCCTGCGTGCCTAGAGGTGTGCTCTGCAACAAGAGAAAGCCATGGCAATGGGCAATGAGAAGCCCATGCACCAGAGCTAGAGAGCAGCCCCTGCTTGCTGCAACTAGAGAAAAATCCTCACAGCAACAAAGACCTAGCACAGTCAAAAATAAATACATAAAATTAAAAACTAAATGCACAGGACTATATCTGAAACAACAGTTGATAAAATTTGAAGGCAAAACCTAAAAAGAGAAATCAGAAGAGGTCATTCTGCCAGTGATATGATTACATTTACAGCACTCTCATGTTCTAATTTGATCCATAAAAGACCTTAAACATACAGAGAAGTGCATTGTTAGCAGCATATTCCTTAAATTATCTTCTATGAGACTTGGGTAGAAACTACAAATTATAGAGTTTAAATTGCAGTAATAATATTGCTGATTAAGGTCATTTATCTAAGTTCTGGAAATCTGGCGAGCAGGGACAGACTTTGCATTATTGAAATTAAAGAGTGCTCTCATCCGGTACTCTCATGGAAATAAAAGCGCACTTTATCTTCGCATAGAGTTTGGCCCAACCAAGGTCAGCCCGTAAAAGATTTCCTCAAAAAAGCATCTTAGTTACCAGCCCCCAGGACCAGTCCTGTATTCAACTGCAAATTCTCAGCACAGATTATAGCAGAGGCAATTTTGACCTAAACAAAAACCCACTCAAAGCAGGTGTTACCAGCTATCCTCCAAGACTAGAGGAAACTTTAGCAGTTATCCAGCAGAGAGAGTATCACATTTAAAGCAAGAAGCATTCCTGACAGGCAACCCAGAATGACTCAGTTGTATAATGTACTCTTGGCACTTGATTTAATCTACTACAGAGTTAGTTAATATTGATACTTTATGTTAGGGAATATTTTCAAAACAGATTTTTTCTTTTCTTTCCACAATTTTGAGTGCTTTCTTCTGACAAGTGTTAGAAAGTAGAGTGTTTTGTATCTCAGAGCCAGTTCCTGTTTAAGATAATATATCTCTGTTCAATGACATCTTCTGTAGGTATACAAAAACATATCGATGCTGGCTTGGTAGAGGGCAGAGACTAGGATTTCAACTTCTGTCTCTTCAAAAAGGAAGTGAAAACCTTATATAAAAAGATATAGCTGCTTTATCAAATATTCATATTGATGCTGGCAGAAATTACTAGCTATACAAGGGGCAATTTTGTTACTGTAGATAGAGTTTCCAGATGTAGAAAATAAAAATACAGGTTGTCCAGTTAAATTTGCATTTCATATTATCAACAATTAATTACTTGGCATAAATATGATCCAAGAATCAAGTATTTCTCAGGACATTAAAATATTATTTGTTGTTGGACTGACATTCAAATTTAACATGGAGTCTTATGTTGGGGGATAGGGGACTGGAATCCCTTCATAAATGGAGAAATCATATAAAAAGCTTAGTTATTTGGTCTTAGCTTTAAGAGGCTCAATGCTGCCAAATACTTGTGCATCTATTCGAGGGGCCAGGGGAGAACAAGAGAGCCAACCAGAGGAGATAAAAATGAGACCAAATGCTTCTCTCAAACTTTAACATGAACAAGAATCACTGAAGATCTTTCAAATATCTAATAAAGTGCTGTTTTGAATAACTGCATCTCACACTGGGGGCAGGAGCAAAGCTTTCTGTTCTGAGAAGGCCAGGAGTTCCGAGGTGGTAGTGGTAACCCTGCTCTCCTGAGAAGTTGGCATGGATCATTTTTCAGGTTCAGGGATGAGGATGTTCCTATTCAAACTGGCCAGGCTCTCTAGTGGGAAGTACCTTTGATTTCCTCACCCAACCATTTCTATGAGGCGCTAAGATACCCCAGGGTTTAGCCTTGTAGAGATGAGGTGGTGGAAATTCCAACCACAGTGGGCCAGTACCAGCAGGTTCAAGACCTCAGGGAGGAATGCTTCCTGAGTCTCCCGTAAAGAGACAGAAAGGAAAGTGAGGAAACACTTTCACCAGGGTGAAACATCTCACAAATAATGCAGAGTCTCTTCATTGGAAATCACCTACTGCTTCTGGAGGCCATGTCCAGGGCATTGTGGCGGGGCTGAATAATCCCACCTACTATTCCCATTTGCCAGTCCCAGATGATCACACAACTGCTGAGGGCACCAGTCCCAGGAGCTCTCAGTTATAGCGAGTGGCCTCATCTCTATTTTGTGCACCAGAGCCATTGTGCCCTCTCCCACATTTTCTGATTCACAGTTAGGGAAGCCCACTGGTCCTCCCTACTTTCTCTGCAATTTACTTTTGTTCTTGTGGCCACCCCAGTTTAACCCCTTAAATGTGGAACTTGAAAAAGGATTGGTTCCTGCCCTTTATGAAAACCATGGGCCCCTCAGGCAAATCAGTCTGCCTTATCTCTACAGCCCAGAGCTACAAAAACAGATGCTGATGTAGCATTTGCCAAGTTATCTGCAAATGTGTCATTTAAATATAGCACAATATAAAAATAAAAATCTTTATGCATTGTGCTGCTCAATAACCTCCAGAGGACAAAGATCAGATTCAATGGATGAAAAAATTAGTAAAGTAAAATTGTACCCTTTGCACATAATTTTAAAGTTAGTAAGATCAAGACATAATTGGGATTATATAAGATAAAATATCTCATATTAATAAGATGATAAAGAATGAAAATGTTAAAGAAAAGAATTTTCAAAAATACAAGAAAATGTTTTCCAAAAATGTTCAAGAGCATAAACCAAAAGGTAGGAAGCAAACACAATAAATTTAGGTTACATCAAAATCAAGGATCTCTCATTGGAATGATGCAAAAGTAATTAAGATAAAGCATGAAAGAGGAATGGGATGGGTGGAAATGGGTTGGATCAAGACTTTCTCCACATTAACTTGCTTTATATTATTTTCATTTTTGAACTATGTGAATTTATTACATATTCAAAATACAATAAACATTAAAAATTGAAAAAAAAAATCTAGCTTAATGAAAAAAGCATGGACAAAGTTAATGGAAACCTGCAATGAGATACATGCTAGAATTATGAAAAACATCTGACAAAATTCTATGACTCACAGATTTTACTCCTAGGCATAAATCCCCTTCCCCATTCTTATATAAATTCATAAAACATGTATGTTGTTAGTACTTAGACATGTCTGTCACACAGTTAATATTATTTGACATTATTTGGTAAAGAAAGTAAAATTAATGGTGGCAGGGAACTGGAACTACTTTGATTAACCATCATTTTGTTGTTCTTCTTTAGTCACTAAGTCATGTCTGACTCTGCGACCCCTTGGACTGAAGCCTGCCAGGCTCCTCTGTCCCTGGGATTTTCCAGGCAAAAATACTGGAGTAGGTTGCTATTTCCTTCTCCAGGGAATCTTCCTGACCCAGGGATTGAACCCATGTCTCCTGCATTGGCAGGTACATTCTTTACTGTGGAACCACCAGGGAAGATTCCAACCATCATTAAGAGGATAAATAGTTAAAATGCAGTGGATTTCCATGACTGAGTGCTTTGTAGCATATAGATGTGTGCTTAAAAACCTAGAGTGGGTGTTAAAATGACAATATTTGTGGTATAAAGAAAAGAAAAATAATGAAATATAATTAAATGCCATTTATACTAATTACAAATAAATTAACCACAAACAATACAGTTTTTGAGAAAATATTCATATAAAAACTCTCAAAAGTATAATTATAAAGAAAAATATACACATATTAAACAAAATGTAATGTTATCTATAATGAGGGCAAAAGAAAAAAAAAGGAAGAAAAAAGAGGAAGAGGAGGGGGAAAGGGAGGGAGGAACAAGAACAAAGGAAGGGAGGAAAGAAAAGAAAGAAAAAAGAAAGCAAATCATAGCCATTGAATCAAAAAGTATGATTAACTGAATCCTCTTTATTCAAAGTTTAGGGGGAAAATCTGATAGATTAAAGATGGTCACAGATACTTGGCTATTCCTTTGTTTGAGATAGATACAAAGTCTAAACTCTTTCTCCTTGATTCTGTTTGCTTTAATGACTTCCTAAACTAACAGAATGTAGCTGAAGGGACATTCTGGGATTCTCAAGCCTCTCATCAGAATCCTTGCACCTCTGCCCAGGCCCCTTGAAACATTTACTCAAAGGGAAGTCAACTTCTTTGAAGGTTATCTGAGTACCTTTAGACCATTATACTGCAAAGGCCACTGATAAGCACTTCAGCTGAAGCTCTTAATACTTTGGCCGCTTGATGTGAAGAGAGACTCATTGGAAAAGACCCTGATGCTGGAAAAGACTGAGGGAAGGATAAAAGGGGGGCAACAGAGGATGAGATGGTTGGATGGCATCATTGGCTCAATAGACACAAGTTCGAGCAAATTCTAGAAGATGGTTAAGGACAGGGTGCATGCAGTCCATGGGGTTTCAAAAATGTTGGGCATGATTGAGCGACTGAACAACAACAAGCACCTCAGTTGACCATCCAACTCAGACCAGCCTTTTAGCCATCATAGCAAGGTGCCAGATATGCAAGAAAAGCCATCGTGGACTCAGCAGACCAACCTGCGTTACGGTTGAATACTACTGAGTAACTTCAGTCAATGCCACATGGAGCAGAGGAGTCACCCTTTTGAGCTCTGCCTGAATTTCTGATCCACAGAATCATGAGATATAATAAAATATTGTTTTAAGCTATCAAGTTTTTGGGTAATTTGCAATGCAGTAACAGAAAGCAAGAATCAGCACAAACTGATAATAAAAACTGACTACCAGTTTTGGCTACCCAAGTAGTGCAGTGGTAAAGAATCTGCCTGCCAATGCAGGAGACACAGGAGATGTGAGTTCAATCCCTGGGTTGGGAAGACCTCCTGGAGTAGAAAATGGCAACTCAGTATTCTTGGCTGGAAAATCCTATGGACAGAAGAGCCTGGTGGGCTACATTCCATGGAGTCGCAAAAGGTTGGACATGGCTGAGTACACATGCACACCACCAGTTAAAGTCTAGGTCTCAAGAATAAAATTATGAAGGCTGAAAGACAAAGATAAACAAAATACTATTAAAAATTCTGAAACTGCTTCCTACCCTGAGTCAGAGCTCTTTCAGACTAAGGCTGCCACAATATCCAGTGACATGCCTACTTAATTATTTCCTGGTCTGAGAGCAAGGTTCTGATCCTCTTTATTTTTGGCTCTTGCCCCCGATTCTTACCCTAAGTTAAAAGACCTGAGTCAGTGGAATGTATCCCTCCTTAGTGAGTGCTTCTGAATCATCCTGTTTATATCAACATAATCAGGGAGCAGAAAATGGTCTCATATTTCAAAAGAAGTAGGAAAGCTCATTGTTTCAGAAGAATATAGAGAGATAGAATGGAACTTAGAGATTATCATTTTCAGCTACTAATTTAAATAAAAATATTCAATACCTGAGAAACTGTCACTTTCCCAACATAATAAACAAATCTACATGTTTAAATATTAAATTCAAATTCAAGGTTTCTAATTTGCCTTTAAAGCCAGAGTCCTAGACCTGAGGTCCTAGAATCCTACATGCCCTTGAAATCCATAAGTAGGAATCAAAGCTTCCATGAATTCCAAACCCGTATGAACAAAGTTGTATATTTATGTATCCAACTGGGAAAAGTTTTATAGACTTCACAAATTCTCAAAGTAGTCTGTGATCTCTGCCCAGAAATGTATCTTATATAAAAGAAAGTGTCATTTTATTTTATAAATATTTTGTCACATGTATGTTATTTATCAACAATATTTTAAGTAATAACCTTTTCATAAATAATAGAATACACACATATTTATATATAAAATCCTTGGCCAGTGCATCCTTTTATTATTTTCTTCAGATATTTATTATTTATAATTTGTTAAGTCCTTAGTATGCTTCAGATACAGTTCAATATCTATATATAATTTATCTCATTATTGCTCACAAAAATGGAATATGTGAGATAAATGACATGTCAAAATGAGATTCTGTGTGGTAAATATAATAAAATTCCCACTTTATAGATGCAGAAGCTGAGGGATAAAGAGATTATATGACTAGTAAAGTTATAAATTGTGTAAGCTTACATAGCTACTTCTGGAATATGATTTACTTCTGTATACCTGTTTGCATTGTTTGATCAAAAATATTGAAATGTTTTCTCTATTAATGTTTTAATTTATAAAGAAATTGAAAGAATGAGAAGAAATAGAATTTAATGGTTATATTTAACTAAAAAAATTAAAAGATGGTAGAATAAAAAAAGCTTGAAGCAAGTATGGGAAAATAGGTGTCACTTGGCAAGGATCATGGATTACGAGAAAGGAAGAAAGGCTGACAATGGAAAACATCACCTAAGCTCCACCAGTGGGAAACAGTTACTTTTGTTTCAAGTCTGTCTTATCCAGATTTGGTGCCCGTCATCATGATGTAGCCAGGCTGGCTCCTGAGTTACAACCCTAGGGTATCTTTTTTCTCTTCCGTTTCCACTCCTCCCTGGGCTAAAATCACCTATTTTAGACCCCAGCATTCCCTCTCATCTTACATTACCTGGCCAAATCTTAAGCAAAATACATTTATGACACTAGTAGCTAATACCTTTTCCCTAAGATGGTTCTCTTCACTGTCTTTCCCATCTACATAATAAGGATTTTCCTAAGAGAGATCAATAAATACCAGAAGAAAATGGGAAACCAAAACATCAAGTGACTCTTACTGGAAAATATTCTACAGGTAAAAACCATCCTTTCAATGTTAATGCCCCGAGAAGTCTGATTTGAGATGAAGCTAGCAATCAAATTTAGAATCTTGGATGACACAGGATTGTGCAGAGAAATATCTGGGTTTTAGTACCAGAGTGAGATGGCATCTGGAAGTATAAGTAAAGAAAAAGCCTTCTTCAACCTCTCTGGTCTATGCCTAGGACAGTCTAGACTGGCTCCTGAAAGAAAAGAAAGCTGTGGAGATAGAGTGAAGAAGGTTTACCATTGGGAACACTAGTATTTTTACAAATAAAATATAGTTTTTATGGTATGACTTGTATTAGACCAAGCATTTTTAGTTTTTCCCACATACCCACCAACCTTCTCTATTGCTCTTTACTGACATCCATGATGAAAAAGACTTCTGTGAGCACATTATGGCATCTGACACAAATATTTATGGACAACGTCCCTATGGTACAAGCAGTTGAAAGCCCGCCAAGAAGCCCATCCCTCACTGCTTTCCTTCTTGTTCACTGCTTTGTTAATAAAATACAGTGATTCTAAACATGAGAAAGTCAAAAGAAAGAAAACAGAGCCGAGTAGATGCTAGTGTAGAGCTTTCCATGAAGTGATTCTGAACCAGTCAGTTATCAATATGGCAACCACTTTCTCTTAGGCACTGACAATCCACATCAACTGTGACTACACCACATAAGGGCTTTCCTGTTGGCTTGGAGGTACAAAATATGCCTGCCAATGCAGGAGACACGGGTTCAATTCTTGGGTCAGGAAGATGCCCTGGAGAAGGAAATGGCAACCTATTCCAGGAATACTCCAGGATTCTTGCCTGGGAAATCCCATGAACAGAGGAGCCTGGTGAGCTAAGGTCCATGGGGTCGCAAAATAATTGGACATGACTTAGTGGCTAAATAACTACTACTACTGCTCCATAGTAATTCTACTTCTGATAAAATTATGCAAAAAGCCTATTTGTTAAATGGGTATCCTGCCTTTTCAGAAATTGTTTCCCCTTTCCTTTGGAAAGCCCTCCCCATGTCTCCTTTTCATCCTGGTCGGTATCCATTGTTCAGCGTTCACTCCTTTCAACAAATTGATGCAAAGCTCTCTTCACTCATAACCACAATTCAGTTCAGTTCAGTCACTCAGTCATGTATGACTCTTTGTGACCCCATGGAGCACAGCATGCCAGGCTTTCCTGTCTAACACCAACTCCCAGGGTTTACTCAAAATCATGTCTATTGACTCAGTGATGCCATCCAATCATCTCATCTTGTCTTCCCCTTCTCCTCCTGCCTTTAATCTTTCCCAGCATCAGGGTCTTTCCAAATGAGTCAGTTCTTTGCATCAGGTGGTCAAAGTACTGGAGTTTCAGCTTCAGTCCTTCCAATGAATATTCAGGACTGATTTCCTTTAGGATGAACTGGTTGGATCTCCTTGCCATCGAAGGGACTCTCAAGAGTCTTCTCCAAAACCACAGTTCAAAAGCACCAATTCTGGAAAGTTTTTATCATAAATGGATATTGGATTTTGTCAAAGGCTTTCTTTGTATCTACTGAGATAATCATATGGTTTTTATTTTTCAATTTGTTAATATGGTGTATTACATTGATTGATTTGCAGATATTGAAGAATCCTTGCATCCTTGGGATAAAGCCCACTTGGTAATGGGGTATGATCTTTTTAATGTGTTGTTGGATTCTGATTGCTAGAATTTTGTTAAGGATTTTTGCATCTATGTTCATCAGTGATACTGGCCTGTAGCTTTCTTTTTTTCTGGCATCTTGTCAGGTTTTGGTATTAGGGTGATGGTGGCCTCATAGAATGAGTTTGGAAGTTTACCTTCCTCTGCAATTTTCTGGAAGAGTTTGAGTAGGATAGGTGTTAGCTCTTCTCTAAATTTTTGGTAGAATTCAGCTGTGAAGCCATCTGGACCTGGGCTTTTGTTTGCTGGAAGATTTTTGATTACAGTTTCAATTTCCGTGTTTGTGATGGGTCTGTTAAGATTTTCTATTTCTTCCTTGTCCAGTTTTGGAAAGTTGTACTTTTCTAAGAATTTGTCCATTTCTTCCACGTTGTCCATTTTATTGGCATATAATTGCTGACAGTAGTCTCTTATGATTCTTTGTATTTCTGTGTTGTCTGTTGTGATCTCTCCATTTTCATTTCTAATTTTATTGATTTGATTTTTCTCCCTTTGTTTCTTGATGAGTCTGGCTAATGGTTTGTCAATTTTATTTATCCTTTCAAAGAACCAGCTTTTGGCTTTGTTGATTTTTACTATGGTCTCTTTTGTATTTATTTCTGCCCTAATTTTTAAGATTTCTTTCCTTCTACTAACCCTGGGGTTCTTCATTTCTTCCTTTTCTAGTTGCTTTGGGTGTAGAGTTAGGTTATTTATTTGACTTTTTTCTTGTTTCTTGAGGTATGCCTGTATTGCTATGAACTTTACCCTTAGCACTGCTTTTACTGTGTCCCACAGGTTTGGGGTTGTTGTGTTTTCATTTTCATTCATTTCTATGCAAATTTTGATTTCTTTTTTGATTTCTTCTGTGATTTGTTGGTTATTCAGCAGCGTGTTGTTCAGCCTCCATATATTGGAATTTTTAATAGTTTTTCTCCTGTAATTGAGATCTAATCTTACTGCATTGTGGTCAGAAAAGATGCTTGGAAGGATTTCAATTTTTTTGAATTTACCAAGGCTAGATTTATGGCCCAGGATGTGATCTATCCTGGAGAAGATTCCGTGTGCGCTTGAGAAAAAGGTGAAATTCATTGTTTTGGGATGAAATGTCCTATAGATATCAATTAGGTCTAACTGGTCTATTGTATCGTTTAAAGTTTGTGTTTCCTTGTTAATTTTCTGTTTAGTTGATCTATCCATAGGTGTGAGTGGGGTATTAAAGTCTCCCACTATTATTGTGTTATTGTTAATTTCTCCGTTCATACTTGTTAGCATTTGGAAGTTTACCTTCCTCTGCAATTTTCTGGAAGAGTTTGAGTAGGATAGGTGTTAGCTCTTCTCTAAATTTTTGGTAGAATTCAGCTGTGAAGCCGTCTGGACCTGGGCTTTTGTTTGCTGGAAGATTTCTGATTACAATTTCAATTTCTGTGCTTGTGATGGGTCTGTTAAGATTTTTTATTTCTTCCTTGTCCAGTTTTGGAAAGTTGTACTTTTCTAAGAATTTGTCCATTTCTTCCCTCCAGAAAGCAGGAATAGAAGGAACATACCTCAACATAATAAAAGCTATATATGACAAACCCACAGCAAACATTATCCTCAATGGTGAAAAATTGAAAGCATTTCCTCTAAAGTCAGAAACAAGACAAGGGTGCCCACTTTCACAATTACTATTCAACATAGTTTTGGAAGTTTTGGCCACAGCAATCAGAGCAGAAAAAGAAATAAAATGAATCCAAATTGGAAAAGAAGAAGTAAAACTCTCACAGTTTGCAGATGACATGATCCTCTACATAGAAAACCCTAAAGATTCCACCAGAAAATTACTAGAACTAATCAATGACTATAGTAAAGTTGCAGGATATAAAACAAACACACAGAAGTCCCTTGCATTCCTATACACTAATAATGAGAAAATAGAAAGAGAAATTAAGGAAACAATTCCATTCACCATTGCAACGAAAAGAATAAAATCCTTAGGAATATATCTACCTAAAGAAACTAAAGACCTATATATAGAAAACTATAAAACACTGGTGAAAGAAATCAAAGAGGACACTAATAGATGGAGAAATATACCATGTTCATGGATGGGAAGAATCAATATAGTGAAAATGAGTATACTACCCAAAGCAATTTATAGATTCAATGCAATCCCTATCAAGCTACCAACGGTATTCTTCATAGAGCTAGAACAAATAATTTCACAATTTGTATGGAAATACAAAAAACCTCGAATAGCCAAAGCAATCTTGAGAAAGAAAAATGGAACTGGAGGAATCAACCTGCCTGACTTCAGGCTCTACTACAAAGCCACAGTCATCAAGACAGTATGGAACTGGCACAAAGACAGAAATGTAGATCAATGGAACAAAATAGAAAGCCCAGAGATAAATCCACACACATATGGACACCTTATCTTTGACAAAGGAGGCAAGAATATACAGTGGAGAAAAGACAATCTCTTTAACAAGTGGTGCTGGGAAAACTGGTCAACCACTTGTAAAAGAATGAAACTAGAACACTTTCTAACACCATACACAAAAATAAACTCAAAATGGATTAAAGTTCTAAATGTAAGACTAGAAACTAAAATTCCTAGAGGAGAACATAGGCAAACCACTCTCTGACATACATCACAGCAGGATCCTCTATGACCCACCTTCCAGAATACTGGAAATAAAAGCAAAAATAAACAAATGGGACCTAATTAAACTTAAAAGCTTCTGCACAACAAAGGAAACAATAAGCAAGGTGAAAAGACAGCCTTCAGAATGGGAGAAAATAATAGCAAATGAAGCAACTGACAAACAACTGATCTCAAAAATATACAAGCAACTCCTACAGCTCAATTCCAGAAAAATAAATGACCCAATCAAAAAATGGGCCAAAGAACTAAATAGACATTTCTCCAAAGAAGACATATAGATGGCTAACAAACACATGAAAAGATGCTCAACATCACTCATTATCAGAGAAATGCAAATCAAAGCTACTATGAGTACCATTTCACGCCAGTCAGAATGGCTGCGATCCAAAAGTCTACAAGCAATAAATGCTGGAGAGGGTGTGGAAAAAAGGGAACCCTCTTACACTGTTAGTGGGAATGCAAACTAGTACAGCCACTATGCAGAACAGTGTGGAGATTCCTTAAAAAACTGGAAATAGAACTGCCTTCTGATCCAGCAATCCCACTGCTGGGCATACACACTGAGGAAACCAGAAGGGAAAGAGACACGTGTACCCCAGTGTTCATCGCAGCACTGTTTATAATAGCCAGGACATGGAAGCAACCTAGATGTCCATCAGCAGATGAATGGATAAGAAAGCGTGCATATACACAATGGAGTATTACTCAGCCATTAAAAAGAATACATTTGAATCAGTTCTAATGAGGTGGATGAAACTGGAGCCTATTATACAGAATGAAGTAAGCCAGAAAGAAAAACACCAATACAGTATACTAACGCATATATATGGAATTTAGAAAGATGGTAACAATAACCCTGTATACAAGACAGCAAAAGAGACACTGATGTGTAGAACAGTCTTTTGGACTCTGTGGGAGAGGGAGAGGGTGGGATGATTTGGGAGAATGGCATTGAAACATGTATAATATCATATATGAAAGGAGTCGCCAGTCCAGGTTCAATGCATGACACAGGATGCTTGGGGCTGGTGCACTGGGATGACCCAGAGGGATGGTATGGGGAGGGAGGAGGGAGGAGGGTTCAGGATGGGGGACACATGTATACCTGTGGTGGATTCATTTTGATAAATGGCAAAACCAATACAATATTGTAAAGTTAAAAAATAAAATAAAATTAAAAAAAAAAAAAGCACCAATTCTTTGGCACTCAGCTCTCTTTTTAGTCCAACTCTCACATCCATGCATGACCACTGGAAAAACCATAGCTTTGACTAGACAGACCTTTCTTGGCAACGTAATGTCTCTGCTTTTTAATATGCTATCTAGTTGGTCATAGCTTTCCTTCCAAGGAGCAAATATCTTTAAATTTCATGGCAGCAGCCACCATACCCAGTGATTCTAGAGCCCAAAAAAACAGTCTGTCACTATTTCCACTGTTTCCCCATCTATTTGCCATGAAGTGATGAGAACAGATGCCATCATATTAATTTTCTGATAGTTGAATTTTAAGACAACTTTTTCACTTTCCTTTTTCACCTTCATCAAGAGGCTCTTTAGTTTTCCTCACTTTCTGCCATAAATATGGTGTCATCTGCCTATCTGAGGTTACTGATATTCCTCCCAGCAATCTTGATTCCAGCTTGTGCTTCATCCAGCCTGGCATTTCACATGATGAATTCTGCATGTAAGTTAAATAAACAGGGTGACAATACACAGCCTTGACGTACTCCTTTTCCTATTTGGAACCAGTCTGTTGTTCCATGTCCAGTTCTAACTGTTGCTTTTTGACCTGCATTTCTCAGATTTCTCAGGAGGCAGATCAGGTGGTCTGGTATTCCCATCTCTTTAAGAATTTTCCACAATTTGTTGTGATCCACGCAGTCAAAGGCTTTGGCATAGTCAATAAAGCAGAAGTAAATGTTTTTGTGGAACTCTCGTGCTTTTTTGATGATCCAACAGTTGTTGGCAAATTTGGTCTCTGGTTCCTCTGCCTTTTCTAAAACAAGCTTGAACATCTGGAAGTTCACAGTTCACATACTGTTGAAGCCTGGCTTGGAGAATTTTGAGCATTACTTTACTAGTGTGTGAGATAAGAGCAATTGTGTGGTAGTTTGAGCATTTTTTGGCATTGCCTTTCTTTGGAATTTGAATGAAAACTGACTTTTTCCAGTCCTGTGGCCACTGCTGAGTTTTCTGAATTTGCTGGCCTATTGAGTGCAGCACTTTCACAGCATCATCTTTAAGGATTTGAAATAGCTCAACTGGAATTCCATCAGCACCACTAGCTTTGTTCATAGTGATGCTCACTAAGACCCACTTGACTTCACATTCCAGGATGTCTGGCTCTAGGTGAGTGACCACACCATTGTGGTTATTAGGGTCATGAAGATCTTCTTTGTACAGTTCTTCTGTGTATTCTTGCCACTTATTCTTAGTATCTTCTGCTTCTGTTAGGTCCATTCCATTTCTGTCCTTTAATGAGTCCATCTTTGCATGAAATGTTCCCTTGGTATCTCTCATTTTCTTGAAGAGATCTCTAGTCTTTCCCATTCTGTTGTTTTCCTCTATTTCTTTGCATTGATCACTGAGGAAGCCTTTCTTATCTCTCCTTGCTATTCTTTAGAACTCTGCATTCAAATGGATATATCTTTTCTTTTCTCCTTTGCCTTTCGCTTCTCTTCTTTTCACAGCTATTTGTAAGGCCTCCTCAGACAACCATTTTGCCTTTTTGCATTTCCTTTACTTGGGGATGGTCTTGATACCGCCTCCTGTACAATGTCAAGAACCTCTGTCCATAGTTCTTCATTCTTCAGGAACTCTATCAGATCTAATCCCTTGAATCTATTTGTGACTTCCACTGTATAATCATGAGGGATTTGCTTTAGGTCATACCTGAAAAGTCTAGTGGCTTCCTGTTTCTTAATTTACATCTGAATTTGGCAATAATAATTGTCAGTAATACTAATGAATTGGCAATAATAATAATGATCTGAGCCACAGTCAGCTCCCAGTCTTGTTTCTGCTGACTGTATAGAGTGTCTCTATCTTTGGCTGCAAAGAATATAATCAGTCTGACTTCAGTATTGACCATCTGGTGATGTCCACGTGTAGAGTCTTTTCTTGTGTTGTTGGAAGAGAGTGTTTGCTATGACCAGTATGTTCTCTTGACAAAACTCTACCAGCCTTTGTCCTGCTTAATTCTGTACTCCCAGGCCAAATTTGCCTGTTGCTCCAGGTATTTCTTGACTTTCTACTTTTACATTTCACTCCCCTATAATGAAAAGGACATTTTTTTTTTTGGAGTGTTAGTTCTAGAAGGTTTTGTAGGTCTTCATAGAACTGTTCAACAAGCTTCTTCAGCATTGCTGGTAGGAGCATATTCTTGGATACTGTGATATTGAATGGTTTGCCTTGAAAATGAAGCACACTGGATAAAAACAATTGCTAAAAGTAATACTCTAATTTTCTAGAGAATTTGTGTTGCTATGGTAAAGAAGATCTACTTTCAAGGGTATTGGATTGTAAATTATTAGGATGCTAAGGTAATCTGACATTAGAGTTGAATATTTGATAGGCAAGTATGTGGCTATGATTTTACTTTGTTGCTTTTGGTTTTATTTTTGCAAGGAACTATTCAAAGACCCCCAATTGAGCACATCTGGAAAGTTTAAACTACATGATAGATCATTACTGGATCTAGGAAAGACTGTGTTTCTTTTCTAATTCTCTAAACATTATCCTTGACTTCTTACTTTCACCATGTGTAGACCTGTGGTGGATTCATTTTGATATATGGCAAAACCAATACAATATTGTAAAGTTAAAAAATAAAATAATAAAAAAAGAAAAAAAAAGATTATATTTAACTAGGCAACTCCAGAATTAAACTCATATTTTATGTAAAATAGCAAAAGATGATGATAACATAGGAATTAGGCAAAGATGACCCTACAGAACACTTAATCCAGGGGCCTTAGCCTGAGAGTATTAGAAATAAGAAATCTGCAATATGTAACCACGGGACAACCAATCTATTTATGACATGACTACTGCTGACTGTCAGAGTGATTCCCTCAATTCAATTAAGAACTGGAATTGAGACGTAAATGACTATAAAAATTTTAAGGTGTTCAGTTTTAAGTACTTTAAAGTTAAATAATGAAGTTAGGGAACTCTGAAGATGACAAGATGAAAGTAGCTATGATAAAACCCCTGTATGCACCTGAATCATGTTTGATTCATATTTAATGTTTTTACATCAAACAAAAACTCTTAGCCAACTCCTAACAGTAAAAACACACACATCTTACACAAGGGTTCTTGACCATTTGTACCAATTTAAAAACACTGAATTTTTTTACTTTGACTGTTGGAACAAGTCATAAGGATATAAATATTAATCATGATCCATCCAATCCAGCTGGGGTTGAATTTTCTAATTGGAAACTTCAGAATAATGAATGGGTTGCATACAAACACACACCCATTAGACAAAGGCTATATGACACTTAGTTGGAGCAGGGAGCAAAAACTAATGCCTGAATAATTTTGGTATCTAAACCCTAGAAGGTAGTGATTATTCTGCGAACAGATCTTCACTAGAACTTGCTACATTTATTCACTCTAGAAATACTTTGAACTTGCCCAGATTTGATAATAATAAAATTATTTAAGGGGTTAGTTATCTGAAATAGTTGTGAATTGCTAATCAAAGATTCTGAAATACAGTGATCCACCCTTACTGTTCAAATTCAATATTTTGGAAAGATTCAATAAACATTATTTATATCACCTGTTTATTAATTTTATGAACCATGAATACAATTCAAGACACTTGGCGAGAATTACTATATTGGGAACTGATATAATCATATTAATAGCTTTAAAATCAGAAATTTTATGGTTGATGCTTTTATTTATACCTCATGGATAAAGATGATAATATTTTACATAATGAGAGTTATCTCATCTGGCATTTCTGCTCATGTTTATTGCCCAGAGAGATCACTGACCACTTAAGAAAAACCATGCATTTTACTCAACTCAAACCTAAATCATTCAACAAATATTAATGGGGCACCTAAAATGTATTAGGCTTGGGAGAGACTGTTTTTACACACACACACACACACAAAACCATAAATGCCATAAAGACTAAGATAAACAGAATTTACATAAACAAATTCTTAAAAAAAAATTGTTTAATATCTTTTTGTATATCAATTGAATTATAGCATATGTAGTAGTTTGGGAGAAAACCCTTGCTATGTATACAACAGACAGAAGATTAATTACCAGAATACATATAAAAAGAACCATAGATATCCCCAAAAGTCAAATGAACAAGAGGTATGAAATCCAAATAACAAAAAATGGCAATAGACTTTCATTCCTTGTAAAAGTGTGGGAAGAGAAATTGCATACACATGAAAATATATATCCAAATGTAAATAAATGTAGGTATATGTAGACACAGATAAATATACATGAAAAAAAGAAGGACTGAGGATCTGGAATGTTGATAGTATAGTATAAGTGCTCAAGCACTGCTGGTGAAAGCGATAATGGCTTCAGTCTTTTTGGATGGAAGTTTTTGAAAATATCTACCAAAATATGATTTGGGTCAAATCCATTGACCCAATAAATCTACTTCTATGAATATATCTAGTCAATAATAACAGAAATATCTAACACTAAATGATATCTAACACTAGTTGCCAGCCACTGTTCTAAGTGATTTATATATCTTTTTTCATTTAGTTTCAAAAATCTCTGAGGATGGCCATATTATTATAAATCCCATTTGACAGTTAGGAAAGTAAGTACAAAGAGCTTAAGTAAATACAGTGGGGTTACATGGAACCAAGATTTGAACTAACCCAAGCAGTCTGCTTCCAGGATTCTCTTTCTTAATGCTGCTACATTTTTCAGAATTAACCTCCCAAGTTCATCAAAAGGTTATTTCAGTAATGTTTTTGGAATTTTTTATAATAGCAAACAACTGGTAATGCTGTATATTGCTATGATTAGATAAGCTTTGATACATCTATATATTATAATACAATTTAGCTACAGAGTCAAATGATACAATCTTTTGTGAATTAAACATAAAATACTGAAGAACATATTCAGTTAAAAAAATGAAAATAGTACTCATTATATGATCTTATTTACTTCTATATGTGTGTATATGTATGTATATTCATGCAAATGCATAGGAAGAGGAATTGAAGGAAGGCTGACAGGGGTGGTGATGAAAGCATTTTATTTGCATCTGATATATATACTACAATTTTTAAAAATATGAGCTCAATGAGCGCTACATAAAAATGGAACCAAACAAACACATTAAAAAAATAACAGATACAGTTCCTTTATAGCTTAGTGGAGGGAAAAAAAAGTACTTTAAAAATAGGTAAATGCTACAACTGGGGAAGTACATGGAACCATTGGAGCTCCTGGGGGGAAATCATATCAAACTTGATTCATGGATTATGATGGTATTTTAGGAGGAGGTGGCAGCATTCACTCATTCATTAAATACTGTTTTAGACATATGCAAAAACCTAAAAGTGTCAGGAAGCGTGTTGAGCTTTGAGTCTGAATATGGTTCTACATGGTTGGTATGTGGACTGCTAGGGTTGAAAGTATAGGGTGAAAAGTTAACTAAATCACATAGGGCCTTGTTGGCCATGTTCTAAACTTTTGACTTTGCCTTAAGGTGAGTGAGAGATCAAAGTTTATGAAGGTTCTCTAGTAGCACTGTAAGAGTGAGTGCAATGTGGGCAAGCTTTGAGGCAAGGAGAACCATCAGGACAATCAAGAAGTTATTAGGATGCAGGATGCGTGTGAAAATGAAGATAACTGATGAACTAGAGAAGGCAATGGCACCCCACTCCAGTACTCTTGCCTGGAAAATCCCATGAACAGAGGAGCCTGGTGGGCTGCAGTCCATGGGGTCGCTAAGAGTCGGACACGACTGAGCGATTTCACTTTCACTTTTCACTTCCATGCATTGGAGAAGGAAATGGCAACCCACTCCAGTGTTCTTGCCTGGAGAATCCCAGGGACGGGGGAGCCTGGTGGGCTGCCATTTGTGGGGTTGCACAGAGTCGGACACGACTGAAGTGACTTAGCAGCTTAGCAGCAGAGAGAACTCAGTAAGTAGAATAGAAAGAACTTGAAGATTCATTTGACTTTGAAGTTTCTGAGTGAGGAGTAGGAAACTAGGAAAATGTAAACAGTTTTTATAAGTATCCCCTTCAATTCTCGTCTGTATGTTCCTCACGCACTAAGTACTTAATAATATTTTCCATTTAAACTAATTAACTGTGATGATCTAGGCAGTTCACTGTTTAAAGGCAAAGGCAATATTTTTTTTCATGCTGTGTCCCTTTTCCTGGCACAGTGCAAATCAAGAACTTAATAATTCTCATCAGATGAAGACAGAAGCAAAGCAGGTTCATTATTATAAAAATACAAATAAATACACATGAAATACTAGTAACAAAACCAACAATAAAAACTGACCAGTGACTGGCCACAGTGAGGAAAAGCAGTTGTCTGTCCACTACACCAACAATATTGAATACAAGTGTCATCATTTACTTCAACATTTAGCATTTCAAGGGATCAGAGAGGCATATAAATTATGTGTTGTTACAATAAAGCATGTCAAAATAATTGAGAATTTCCTCCTCATAATATCATATTCACTCAGTGATATCATGGTTGATACTGATGAAAAAACACTTATTAAGTAACAAAAATTCAAAATTCATAGGTACATATGTGTTTTCAGACGTGCCATACTCTTTTCAGATGTATTCGTGTTAACTCAACCCAAAACTGATATACACAGATTATTAAAAAAAAAACCTGCATGCTGCACATTTTACTGGAAACATCAAAACCTGTGCTTATGATATCAGCCAGAAACTACATTTTTATGACTTATGAAAGAAATTAGGCCCTACACTCAAAGGGCTGGTTATTAAATATTGTTATCTTTTAAACAAATCAGTATGCTGAAAACATTTGTATTTTCAGATACAAATTTCAATAGAAATTAACGTGGACCTTAAACATTAATAAAAGATCCAAAAATGCTATTAATAAAGATTACCTTTGCTGAGCTAATTTTCCTAAAGTATTTTTAAAAGTTTAGCACTAGAGAGTTAACTTTCAAAATAAGTTCAACAAACCTTCTTTAAATATGTGGTTTCTGTTTACATGAGATACAGATGAAAATATGATAATAACGTCAAGGAAAATAAGTTGTTTTCCCAGTTACATATAAATACCTTTGTTTGGGAGTCTTTACCATTTTATTTTCAATTTGTGCTCAAAACAAGAGCACAGCAGCCTATTAAGAAAAGGAAGAAGAACAACTGGAGGTTATATAAGGACAGCTGCTTCTAATCATGTCAACTGATACACAGTTAGAAATCTACCTCTCCAAAGAAAGAAAATCAATATTTATAGAACAGCCAGCATGTCAAATATACAGTCAGTGCTGTGACTCCACTCTATTAAAGTTCTTAAGCTTTTTACCTGTGACCAATAGGAAAAAAAAAAAAAAAGTTGCCATTTATAATGGGATGTTCTGTGTAGAGTGGTTTCTGCTTACATCACATCACTTCAAAGGATTTGCTAGGACAATCAGATTGGCTCAAGCTGAAACAGCCCAATTACTAGTAAGAACCGCCTCGGGCTTTAAAAGCCTACAGGGCTTTAAAAATCGATGATGCTATAGTATTTGCATCCTTAAAAAGACAGCCGAAAAGCAAACTAAACAAATGCTGAAAATGCATGCCTCAACACTATCTCAAAGTATTGCTTCTCTTCATTCATATATCCATTTAGGGGACATAATTAGACATTGCAACTCTATCAATATTGCCAAAGGGTAATGGGCGTACGGAAGACAGGACATATAGTAAATATTTTGAAAAAAGCAAGTAACAGTAATTCACACATGTATCTATTTATATGTCTCCTTTTAACGTTAAATTATTGGGGGTCATGAGAAAACATAAATCGACATGTGTAAAAGTAATCATTTTAAGTTTATGAGCTCTTAAGCTGCTTTATTAGAAAATGTTATTGTCCTCCTAAATTGTGCCTATTAGATGTTTATATTAGTCCTGGAAGATACAAACATATGACTGTATGTGCCAATAATTATGGTAGAATCATATAACATAAAGCACACAGGTAAGCCGATGGAACCTTCTTTTCTGGTGGCAGAGTCAGAGGAATGAGAATGCAGGTATATGAAAAGTATGTTTCACCACTCTTTTATCAGTGGATCTGCTATCAAGGGTTGGAATAGAGAGCTGGGACAAAGTGTTCTGATTTGCTGCGATTATTATGAAGGGATTCCTTGATACAGAGCAGACATCCATAGAGAATTCCATAGAAAAGAAGAAACAAAACGGACCCCCCTTTAAAAATTCAGTCATTCATTCAGAACTTATTGTTCTAATTATTCAACACATATATTTTTCAAGGACTGTAAAGTGACAGGAAGGTTTCTAAGCACTGTAACACTGGTCTCTGAACTACTTTGGCTATAGAGATAGGTAATAAAAATAAAACAATATAGCACACAGTAAGAATTGATTGGCCATTGTATCAAAACTGCAAGAAATACACTTTTGGGAGAGAAAGAGTACCCATTTAGTTCAAGACAGAACTGAAGCATCCTTAAACCAATCAATAAAGTAGAAAGGTAGTATTTTATAGAGCATATTGGAAGGAAGCAAAATTGTCAACATTCAATCACAAAGACTCAGTACTTAAAGATCACATTTGAACAACTACATAAGTGGAGAATAAGATTTTATACTAGAAGCCCTGGTATAAAAAATGGGAGTCTCCTTATAAAATATTTTGGAAAAATGAACAGATACACAGAGGTAATTCTAGAAAGAACTGTAACATTTTCCTTAACCAGATTTTTATGGAGTTTCTGGAGACTTAAAATTTACTATAAACTTTTTAGATTTTTCATAAACCTGTATTTGTGTGTGTGTGTGTTTATGTACACTATAGAAAAGGATGTAATTCTAAGTGTAAATGCACATGCATGTATCCCTCCGATCTACCCCCACACCAACTTCTCTTCATACAAACTTAAGTGAAAAACAGAAACCCCATGATTTTAGATGATAGCAAAGAAATTTATGATTTGAAGAGTCACAGAAACTGTCAGTAATGACAAAAATAGTTACCCACTCAAAGAAGGCTTTCCATCATACAAATGACAGATTCCTGACTTCCTCAATACAGCCTCTTCTATCTGTTTTTGCATGATCTGAAACCTGCCTAGGGCTAGAATTGTTTATAGGCATCCAACTCTAGTTTCCAGCTTACTTCCCATCTTCCTTTTCCACTGAGAAGCAATTTGTGTTTCAGATTTGTGGTTTTCTCTCTTTGCCCATATGGAGCAGGCAGGTTCCACACTCGGCAATGCTGTCTCTGAGACATACAAAAGCATAAATGCCCCTAAGGAAATTCCCAGATATTTTTCAGCATATAACTCAGAAGTCCTTTTATTGCTTTCCAAAGTACCTTTCTGGGCTTAAATGAGCCAATTTTATAAGAATAAACCTTCCAAATGATATTTATTGTAATGAAAAAACTACATTTTCCAGAATATACAAACAGTCCCTGTTGAGCAGCAAGTCATTAGTTCCAGATAGCAGGCATTCTTTTTCACCTTTAAACTCTGAAGCTTGTCATTTCACTACATTATGAGAAATGGTTCTACCATTTATCTGCCTTTTTCATTCAATGTGAAATTATACAAAAGACTAACACCTGGCTTCACAAATAATATTCATGAGTAAATATAATACACATAGTTACAATTATTCGCAATTACTTATATTCCTGAATGTATACTGTATATAATCACACATAACACATTTCTTTCTTCCATTACTTCTTTTTTCATGTTTGAGCTTATGTATCTCTCAAGTAATGATTTGAATTCAAAAAGTATCATCAAAAGAAAATGAAAGGTTATATAAATGTCACTGCTTTGCTGCAAATTTGCATGCTCTCTCTTTGTGAGAGAGCTCAACTTTGTGAACATCTGGACTGGGTTTCTATTATTAACAAGAAATACATCTATATGAGAAACAGTGTTCCTGGCAATAGCTTCTTGACACAGGGGAGGATTAAAAACGTGTGAAGAAAGTCCTTCTCCTAATCACACATTTACACATGCACTGCACCAATTTTTCTTTTCTACAGAGTAATACTGGATCTTAACAAGAAAGCTCATACTGCTCATTCTCTTCTTCATCTATAAAAGAAGGATTTTCACAGGTTCATATCTACTTTCAGAACCTGAGCATGTCAATTAGAACCCACACTGACTTTTCTAAACTTGTGATGGATGATAATGTAGAAAAGAGGTTGTGGGCATAGGTTTTTGTTGCTGTTCTTGCAGGCTACATAATAATGGCATTGATGACATAAGTCCTATCATAAACTATCAAAAATAGAACACAACAAATTATTTTACCAATACAGCTGAATTCCTATTATATAATTTATGATTTGCTTTCTTTGTCTAGATTGGAGATCGTAAAGGCAACCCTGTCTTCCTCTTATTTGTATCTTGTCATAATGTTTCATTTTTTTACTTAAAAACAGTGTGATATCTCAGTTTTTTTTTATGAAATATGGCTGTTGGAGATATTCTAGAAAATTTTAAAGAATGAAATCACTCATAATAACATCATCCGGTAATGGAATTTTCTCACAATGATTTATTTTTTTCTCTTTTAACAGGTTTAAAATTTTTCTCTCTTAATATTTTAATTATTTGTTTTCTTTTAAAATTTGTTTTCAATCAATTTTGAAAAATAAATATTATGCATTATAAAGAAAATTTATAATATATAGAAATTGATAAATAATATGTTATAATTAATATAATAATAATAAAAGAACTAATGAAATTACTCATAACCTCACCACCCAGTGATATCCTACATTTACTTCTATTTCCATATCTATCCTACTCTGTAACTAAAGTAGGATGCTATATTATTGTCATATATTATTGCTTTTTCACATATATAGATGAGTAATTTACTGTTATTAAATATTATTTAAAGTAGTTTTTATATCTGCATAATTTTCCATCTTGTTCCTGTGGGAAATCACTCACTCTCTCCCTACTCAGGTATTTAAGAAAATAATGCAGAAAAAAATCTCTGTAACAACATTAAAAACAAACAAACAAAAACATTAAAAACATTTCTTACCAACCCAGTTAGCATTATGTGTGAAACATAAAGACTTCTCTTAAAATTTTTTTCTTAAATTGAACTGATACATGTTAATTAAATTTGGATCTCCCTGTATATTGCTTGCTTCATTTTTTTTATTTTTTAGCATAATACTTGTACTCATAAAGAAACAAACGAGAAAAGAATGTTTAGGCATTTGCGACAAGAATAGTCTCTCTCATTTTAGGTCAAAATTCACCTCACAGGACAACTTTTCAAACACAATCTTCTACAATATTACAGTGATAAACAATACCTTATTTAAAGGAGTGGAATAACAGCAATAATGTAACATATAATCAGCATTCTTAAAACTTGGTTTTCCCATGCAGAAGAAGAAAGATGTCAGAATGGCTTACCTGGGGATATGATATAGAAGAAATCTTTAAATTCATCCATCCAAACTTCTGCCAGTCTCCTGTTGTTCTTGTTGATGACATGACCAGTGCCACCAGGGAATGTGTAGGGAGTTGCCTTCCGAAAAACGTGACCAACGTGGGAACAAGTCACAATCTCCAATGAGCCTCCACACTGCCAAATCTAGAAGAGAGAGCAATTGCATAATAATCATTGTAGATAATGCAGTAATACTATCTGAGAAGCAACTGAGACTAACTCAGTTAAGGCCAAATCTTCAGATCTTATGTGGTTCAAACAAACATCACATGGACGTAAGATGCAGAACTAGTACACTTGGGTTTGGCAAAGGCTTCTAATCTGGAAGATTTGATGTGTTTAAATATTGTAGTATTGGAATTGGGGAAGTAAGATGGAATTATTTTTACATGCCTTTATTAGACTACCAAAGTTTTAGTTTGGTATTAGAGTTAACCTAATTTCTATTTAATACATATTTGTTACTCAAAATTTTCTAATAACTGAATTTGTACATGATGAATGCCATGCTCAGTAACTGAATTTGATTTGGAGAAAATCAATTTATTGTACCCAACCACCTGGATTTCTAAATAACTATTTATTTTCAGCTGTCCATATCCCCTGTATCTTAGGCCTTTGACTATGTTTTTGTTAAAACATGATAAGTATCCTTTATATCTGTTCAACATCTATGAAACCTTTAAAGCCCACTCCTAAGATCATTTCTTTTAGGAAGCTCTGTGGGGATACTTAGTATCGTGTGACTTTTGTAATTTAAACACACTTGTATTAAGAATGTATTATAATGTATTTTAAACAACTGTTTACTTCACTGTTGCTTCATTAAAACTATAAACTCTTGAAAGACATATGCCATATATTTCTTGGTATCCTGGATTTACTCTTCAGTTGGGGCTAGGTATTAAGTATACATAAAACCATTCTTTCTTTGTTATTAAAGTGTCTAATGGTTTATGATGTTTATCTTTTTTGTAAATTGTACCTTTTATCATTAAAAAATTCATATTTGTTTAAATTAAAATTTAAAAACATTTATTCCTACAAAATTATATAGCCATAGGTTACAATAGTGTGTGTTCATTACATATGTTCATATAAATATATAGATATATATGCACATATACTCATTTATTCATTCCAATAAATAAAACTCATAATTATTGCTATTTTTAATTGGAAAGACTTGATTTTATGCTGTAAATAACATTATTCTTATTTTGAAAGAAAAAGTTTTCTCCTATAGATCTCTCAAGTAATATTCATCTTAGAAGAGGGCGGCGATTGGTCTTGGGTATCAGTAGGAGACATTTAATTTTTCTAGAAAAAATATGATAATTATACTCATCAATAGTTGCACATTACATGCACAATCTATTCTTTTTCATTTTTTAATTGTTTAAGCAGTGTCTTGCTAATAGAAAATATGTTCCAACCCAACACTGAAATGATGGACAATAAAAAAGAGGAATGGAGTTCACCATTCTCTTAGAAAGACAGGATAGTTCTTTCTTAAATAATCAAATTACTTAACTGATCAGAAACCTTCTCATCTTTCTAACAAAAAGTCTATATACTTTATTTTAATTACACACACCTCTTTATATTCTTCCTTTCTACTAAAATGGAAAAAGTTGATTCCTCTCCTATCAAAGACAAATCAATACTTCTATGTCAGTCTAGGGCATATCCTTTAAGTCTATCTTAACTACTGGTTTAGTCCTCCCTTTGATTTTCTCCTGAAACATCAATTACTTTCCTCATTATTAGATTATGCCTATCTTTGTGTAGTATCTTCTAACACCTATCTTTCAAGCGTATTTAAAAGAGATAAACAAACTAAAAATTATAAAACACAACAAAAATTCACCCCTTTATATTCCCATCCAACATTTTTTGTTTCCCTTCACTGTAATTAATATAAAAATTTTATAGATATATATTATATCCTTTCCTCGATTTTCATACATTTTCCTACTCATTTGTGAAGTGCTGTTTATCTCTATAGTTCCACAAAATTGCCATAATGACAATCACAATTTTTTCCTTTGATGAATACTTAGCAGACTCCTTTCTTGGATTCTCTTGCTTTCCATCCTACTACGTCACTATACATTTTCACTCTGAATTTCTATTTAAATGTTGGCATTACTCTTTACTTGCTATCTCAGTGGTCTTGTTATTACTTTAGGTATGTTCTGAATACTCAAAACCCGAACAGTAACATCTCAGCCCAAACTTCTCTTGTGGGATCCAGACTTGTGTATCCACACATCTAGTTGTTACCTCCTCTTGCAAGACTCAGAGGCATCCAATTAAATCTATCTGAAGTAGAATTGTTGATATATCTCCACTTGTCAACCAGGTCTTATTTTCTTTCAGTTTTTTTGTTTCTTCAAATCATCAATAAATGGAGCCACTATTCACCAGGTATTCAATTGAAAAACAAACAAACAAAAAGACAACATAACTCCCCTTCTCTTCTCTCCCCACCCCCCAAAATATCCCTAGAAGTCATCACTGATTTCTTTTTTTCTTTCATCACTTATGTTTCATCCATTAACAAATCCTGGTGGTGTTATCTATAAAATAATTCTCAACATATTCATCTCTGTCACTACTGCCATCATGCTTGTCCTAATCATCAACAAGTCTTGTCAGTCAACTGTAATAGACTCCTTTCTTTCCACTTTCACTATTGCTGTTCCATAATTTGCTTTGTGCTGAGAAATCAGAGTGGTCTTTAAAATTTTTAATCTTGTCATTTTATTCCCCTGCTTTAATCCTTCAATGGTTTCTCATTGCACTGTGAATTAAAGCTTTAAGCTGAACATTACTAGTATTTTTAATAACTGAAAGAGACCAGAAATACATAGAATCTGTTCTAAATGATGTCAGATTAGACAGGAATATTCTTCAGAGCATGATGCAACAATTGGAGAAAAAATAACATTTTAAGTTTGTATACTCACTAAAATTCAGACTATGCAATAAACTCTGTTGCAAACAAACCAGTGATTTACAGCTGTCCTCAGGGTTCCCAATTTCTCTTTTTGCAAATATTGGATTAGCATTGTGGTTGTGTGAGGACACTTATTTCTACTCTGCCACTTCTTGGTCTTACCCTGGTTCTGTAGGATTATGGTTTCTATGCCCTGAGCATGCACACAGAAAGGGAAAATATCCAGTCTGAAATCCTTTAAAAGTAGATTTCCAGTGTTCTCACTTGTAACATGAAAGAGCTGATCTTAGGTGGTCCTCTAACTTGCAATAAGACTTTGTGTGTCCATGTATAGGCATAATGCAGTAATGCTGAAGCTGAAACTCCAATCCTTTGGCCACCTGATGCGAAGAGCTGACTCACTGGAAAAGACCCTGATGCTGGGAAAGGTTGAAGGCGGGAGGAAAAGGGGAAGACAGAGAATGAGATGGTTGGATGGCATCATTGACTCAATGGTTTGAGTAAACTCCGGGAGAGGGAGGCCTGGCACGCTGCAGTCCACGGGGTCACAAAGAGTCAGACACGACTGAGCCACTGAACTGAACTAAATGCAGTAATGACTGTTGATTTACAAGACAGAAGGAAAACCTGTCCCTGCTGTGGATTCTCACAGATGGAGGCAGCTTTCTGTAGTATATTTAAGAGAGACAAGAGAAGTAGAAGTAACTGTTCCATACTCAGTGAATACTGGCCTGTTTTGCTTGTGGGTCATATACTACTGACTCCTGGAATAAAGTGTATACTTTTCCCATTGCCATCTGTGCTCAAACAATGTGTAAATAAATATTAATATTGCAATTCCTAAGTAAAGCATCTCCCCCATACTTGCATGGAAATAAAAAGATCAAGGTAGAAAAGCATAACATTATGCATTAGTTAAGCTGATATCTGACCATGATAATCCCCGGTTAGTTTACATAAAAACAAAATATTTAACTGACCAGACAGTTACCAAGTACTTAGTAGACATTTGGGGAATGTGAAATGATTAAAAAATAAATAGTTTCCAGAAAACTATATGATTAAATATTAAAATGGAGAAAATTCCAACTGAGTGGAGTCCTTAATGACTATGATAATTTCCCTTAGTGCATCTTCAATAAATATTTGGGAAGGATGGAAGAAAGAAAAGAAAGAAGAAAAAATAAAAAAAGAGTGTGACACGGTCATTAAGAACTTGGGCTTAGAAATAAGCAAAAATAATTTTCTAGCAGCTCTCTTACTATCTAGTACACTTTTGAAAATTATTTATGTCTTCAAGACTTTAATGTTTCCATTAGAAAATAGGGATAATAATAACTACTTCCTAAGACTTCAATGAGATTGTGCTTATTAAGCACTATGCCTGACACTTCATATGGAAAGAAATAAAATGTCATTTGTATACTACTTAACTTTCATTGGAGAAGGCAATGGCACCCCACTCCAGTACTCTTGCCTGGAAAATCCCATGGATGGAGAAGCCTGGTGGGCTGCAGTCCATGGGATCGCTAAGAGTCGGACACACTGGGCAACTTCACTTTGACTTTTCATTTTCATGCATTGGAGAAGGAAATGGCAACCCACTCCAGTGTTCTTGCCTGGAGAATCCCAGGGACGGGGGAGCCTGGTGGGCTGCCGTCTGTGGGGTCGCACAGAGTTGGACACAACTGAAGTGACTTAGCAGTAGCAGCAGTAACATTCATTGTTTTTGCTATCAAGGAAAACCAAAATCTGTAGATTATTAGCTGATTCTTTCTTCTTAAAAAATTAAACTTTCGTGAATTTTGCCTCTTTTTAGAACTGTACTATCAATGTTTAGGGGTTTAGGTGAGGAGTTTAAAAGAATAGCCAATTAGTTTCCAATTAGAATACTGAATTTTGTTCTCTCAAATTATTTACAACGTCTAAACAAACAATTTAAACTAAATAAAACATGATGTATCATCCACATGAATATGTGATGCATGAATTGTTTTGTACCACTGAACATATCTGATTGTTATTTCCTTGGCTTCCAAAAGATTAATATTTGTATATTACCTATCTCAAAGAAATTTTGACCATGTGTAAAACACAAACTGTCCATTTATGCACAGAGGATTGAAGCTAGCTGGTTACTTACCTTTGTTTCCAAATATTTTTATGAGATTCTGATGATGGAGAAGGTTATTAATCAAAACGTAAAATACCCATTGCTCATTTGATAATGTGCTTGATTTTCTTCCCCTAGATATAAGACAATTAACTAACATACATTACTCTTTTCATGTTTTTTGGCACCTACATCAGTGACATTTTAATTAAGGTTCATAAACTTCATAAACTCCAATTTAGCAATCTCAGTTCTAGTGCTACTATTGTTTCTAATTTTACAGGCTGTTGTGCCAAATTCATGCAGCTGCTTGTTTTTATACAATCTTTATCCTCCCTACCCCTCAACCCACACACATACTATCTATCACTGGTACAAAGTCATTGTTTAATATGGACTTAATAACAACCACCACAATATACATGAAGGACACACAGCACAACGGCTATGAGTGTGTAGGCTCTAGTTCCCGATATTGTATCTTAGCTCTGACATCCAGTAGCTGGGTGAAGTCATCTTTTTGTGCTTTGATTTCAGGTAACAAGATGAGACTAGAAGAATCTACCCCGGAGGATGTTGTGAGGAGCAAGGGAAGCAGCACACATAACAATACTAAACTTTTATGTGAAAATGAATTTGAGTAAAGCAAACAGGGGAGATTTGTAAAGGGATTATTATAATCATTTAGAAAAGAGATGAGAATGACTTGGACCAGAGTGATGATGGCAAGGGAAACAGAGAAATTCAATAATCTGACATAATTTGGGGGATTAAAATTAAGAATTAATGTATGTGCTTTCCCTTATGTATCATGTCCTCTCTAATAAACTTATATCATATACATTTTCTTCCAGTAAACAGTACTTAACTATGCTATCTTGCATTGATCTCCATTTTCACTGAGTCATAACATTTACTACTTATATCATCCTACCTGCCTCATTTAGCTCTTCTGTATACTTTTCCATCTTGATAAATATTTGTGTATGTGTGCATATGTATATTTAGGTGTATGTATATTGATATAAATACATTATATATACGTATACACACACACACACACACACACACATATACACGGTGGCTCAGCTGGTAAAGAATCTGCCCGCAATGCAGGAGAGCCCAGTTCGATTCCTGGGTTGGGATTGGGAAGATCTGCTAGAGAAAGGATAGGCTACTCACTCCAGTTTTCTTGGGCTTCCCTGGTGACTCAGCTGGTAAAGAATCCACCTGCAATGTGGGAGACCTAGGTTCGATACCTGGCTTGGTAAGATCCCCTGGAGAAGGGAATGGCTACCCACACCAGTATTCTGGCCTGGAGAATTCCATGGAAGGTATTATAGTCCATGGGGTCGCAAAAGGTCAGATACAACTGAGAAGCTTTCACTTTCATATATATATATATATATATATATATATGAAATATATATAGCTTTCCTTGTGGCTCAGATGGGAAAGAATCTGCCTGTAATACAGGAGACCTAGGTTCGATCTCTGGATTGGGAAGATCCCCTGGAGGAGGGTATGGCAACCCACTCCAGTATTCCTGCCTGTAGAATCCCCATGGACAGAGGAGGCTGGTGGGTTATAGCCCATGGGGTCACAAAGAGTTGAATATGACTGAGAGACTAAGCACGGCATATATATAAACACACACCCATATACATATATATAAATATATTATATATATATATTAATCTTATCTCCCAACCATATAATTATCTCTTTGAGAAAAAAAAACCACACATTTCATTTTATGAAACTGAACTTCAGCATCACATGAAAGCCCTTTATGAAATAGTGAAGTAAGCCAGAAAGAAAAACACCAATACAGTATACTAACGCATATATATGGAATTTAGAAAGATGGTAATGATAACCCTGTATGCGAGACAGCAAAAAAGACACAGATGTATAGAACAGTCTTTTGGACTCTGTAAGAGAGGGAGAGGGTGGGATGATTTGGGGGGGAATGTCATGGAAACATGTATAATATCATATAAGAAATGAATTGCCAGTCCAGGTTCAATACAGGATCCTTGAGGCTGGTGCACTGGGATGACCCGGAGGGAGGGTACGGGGAGGGAGGTGGGAGGGGCTTCAGAATGGGGAACATGTGTGTGCCAGTGGCGGATTCATGTTGATGTGTGGCAGAACCAATACAATATTGTAAAGTAATTAGCTTCCAATTAAAATAAATAAATTTAAATTAAAAAAAAAAGAAACTGAGTATCATCACATGTTTCACTTTATGTAAATGGTATAATTCACATGGTGAAAAAAAAATCACAACTTACATATACTGCTATATCGGTGTTTTGCAGAGTTTAAAATGCTTAAAATATTGGTTCTCAATATATATATTCACTGATATATATATATATATATATATATATATATATATATATATATATATATAAGCTTCTTTTGTAGCTCAGATGGGAAAGAATCGGCCTGCAATGCTGGAGACCTAGGTTCGATCCCTGGATTGGGGAGATCCTATGGAGAAGGGCATGGCAACCCACTCCAGTATTCCTGCCTGGAGAATCCCCATGGACAGAGGAGCCTGGCGGTGGGCTACAGTCCACGGGGTCACAAAGAGTCAGACACGACTGAGTGACTAAGCAAAATATATATATTTACATGTATATATACAAAATATATATATTAATCTTATCTCCCCAACCACATAATTATCTCTTTGAGAAAAAAATCACACATTTCACTTAATGAAACTGAACTTCAGCATCACATGAAAGTTATTTTATGAAATTGAGTATCATCATCACATACTTCACTTTATGTAAATGGTATAATTCACATAGTGAAAATAATCACAACTTATATACTGCTATATCGGTGTTTTACAAAGTTTAAAAATGCTTAAAATATTGGTTCTAGATATATTTTAACTGATCTATTAATATTGATATAGGGAAATCTGGAAAAGTACACGGTATACGCAAATGTGTGTCTATCATAAAGTGGATTTAGGAACACAAGTTCTTATTTTCTTACTTCTGGCAAAAGGACAACTGAAACAAGATACTATGACTCAGTTTTCACCTATTACTTATAGTCATTGTTTGTATCAAATAATCCCTGTCAGCACTTCAACTCTCTACTTTGTTTATACATATTCAAGTAGACTGATGACAGATCCTTTCATTTTTATAATTGAAGCAAAGTCTAAAAGAGCTTGCAGTGAGATCCTGAAGGCACTGTGACCCTTGATAAGTTGGCATAAACACAAGAGGTATGGAAGTCATTATTCAAAAGGGGCAGACAGAAGGGGCTCTGTAGGCATTTTCTATTTCATTCGTGACAAGAAACTTGTAAGCTCTTCTTCATAATCATTTTGATTTGGATAAATGTCTCATTTAATTGGTTGGTTTGTCTCTTAACCTAGTTTTCAGTTCACAGTGTATGGTCTGGAAGAGGTTTCCAGAGCTCAAGTCACATCCTGATATTATCATCATATCTCAAGATGAAGACTCTTCCATATCAAGCTGCTGTGGCCTTTAAAGTACTCACTTGAATTGCCAGAAATCAGATTCAACATATCTAATGCATCTATCCAGTAATAGATAGTTTAAATTTTAATAGAATCATTTTTATGAAAAAAGAAAGCATCAGATTTAATACTGTAAGCCAGATTCTGAACTTGAAATAAACAATATCTGATTGTAGAATGTGAAACAAGTCAATCTTGATAGTCCTTGGAAAATTCACATGTAAAAGAAGAGGAAGAGAGGTTAATAATGACTAAGTTTTCCTTTGGAGTTCTAGGATTCAGACCAATCTCCTTCTATGGAGCAAATGACACTTTTAGAGACCAGATTTTTAGATGGGAATGATAAAACTCTCAACATTTTCCTCTTTAGGGTCAGCTTACTTTACCTTAGCTGTCTTAGGAGTATATAGTAAAGACACTTTTCTCTGGATAGCAGAAAGTCTGAGTTTATAAAACTTATTATGAGGCAATTGATGTGTTTTCTCCTCTCAAATTTGATAGTTCTATTTTAGAAATGTCACAGATGTTACAAAGACAAGGAAAACCACCAAATCACTTTCAATCTCCAGAGGTTTTCAAGAAATATCCAAATATTAGAGCAATTTGTTTGAAGATTTTATTTTCACCTTGGTATGAGATGTAGAAAATTTTAATCTGAATCTATACTATTTCATGGAGAAGGCAATAGCACCCCACTCCAGTACTCTTGCCTGGAAAATTCCATGGACGGAGGAGCCTGGTACGCTGAAGTCCATGGGGTCGCTAAGAGTCAGACACAACTGAGTGACTTCACTTTCACTTTTCACTTTCATAAATTGGAGAAGGAAATGGCAACCCACTCCAGTATTCTTGCCTGGAGAATCCCAGGGATGGGGGAGCCTGGTGGGCTGCCATCTATGGGGTTGCACAGAGTTGGACACAACTGAAGCGACTTAGCAGCAGCAGCAGCATACTATTTCATATTGGTTCTAAAACAATCTATTTATCAACTACTTTCCTTTATAAAATACTCTGTATCTTAAATTAGAACTGAACTTCCTGAAAGTCCAAAATTCAAAATGGACCTCTTATACCTACTCACTTCATACAGGACATAACACATTAATCCTGATTTCCTAAAGGGAAATCTCCCAAACTAGTTTATCTTTTTCCTTTGCCAAAGACTTAGCAAGTGACTCTCGGGGGCTAAGGGGCAGGGGATGAGCCACAAGGAAGGGAGAGAAGAAAAATAGAGCAGAAGCTTGAAAAGGTGTGCTTATCCTGGGTGTGACAAGAAGTGGAAGAACTGTTCTGAAAAGGAACTAGGCAGTCTATGTATGAACCACTGTGTATCACAAGTATAATGAGGTAGCTGCGGTCATAGATGGAGTCCTTTTAACCTTGTCTCCCATTCTTTACAAACACAAGCACCCATTCACAGCACTTAACATGAGGAGTGACATACCTTTAAAGCACACATGCCAACATTTTATAACTTAAATTCTACTATTACTTTTTGCCTCTCAACAACTTTCTTCACCTCAGAGCATTCTGACCTTCAGAATTACACATCATGGCCGCTGAAATTTCTGGCATGAGGAGAACTGTTACTTGTCATTATTCCACATCTTATTGGGATTGCTGATAATACAGAAATTCTCAATTCTCCTTTAGATCAACAGAGCAACACACTGTCTTGATTATGTTATAGCAAGTCTTCCAATTGATGCTCAAATGACTTGTGAATATAGCAGGCAAGAAATGAAGAATATCAAGCAGCCTACCAGATATTGAAAATCCTATGTAATATAAGGTGGTTTTGCTTAAGAAAATTAGTACCAAACTTTTCATATTTACAAAAAAAGTATTGCTTTTCTATTAGCATAGATGGTTGCAAGCAGATAATTCATGAAAAAAAAAGAGCACAAGAGATATGTGATACAGTGATACTTTTTCATCCATCAAATAATAATCTTAAAGTTTGATAATACTGGAGGTTTTCTAATATTTAGTGCTTTGAAGGACACTACTAAGAAAAATCTAGAATTATTGGAATTTATGCTTTTCTCATGGTATAATTAATCCTACAAATAAATTTCAACTGTGAAAAACTGCATATAGATGAGATTTTTGAGAACTAGATGGAAAGGTCTGTGATTATTAAATGAGGTTTGGGTCATATATTCTACATTTTACATTGCTGTCCTCCCATATCTGATGATCTGACTGCCTGTCAGTTATCGGTAACATCTGCTGCTAGCAGTCACAGAGCAGCTCATGACAGCTGTGTGATCCTGCCCTAGAATTCAAGCCAGAACAGTCACCTCTGAATATCAGTAGACCACCTGGGCATCCAGCTACAGTGTGTAACCACATCTCCTGCTCTTTCATTAATGCCAAAGATACAGAAAAAGAACTTGGATGCGGAAGGCAAAGAAAACCTGGTACCTCCAAAAAGAGTCATCCCTCAGTTACTGAATTTCTCCATCGTAAACCATCCACCTCCCCTGACCGCAGTTTAGTTTAAATGAACCTCCTATGTAACTTGCAAAGTGGTCAAGCCTTTTCAAATGGAAGGCCTGTGATCAGTATGAGGCAAGGGAATGACCTCTCAATTCTCAAGCAGTTTCCCTCGGGACTTGGCTGGCATCTACCGAGCAAATATTTACTAGCCATTGACTTTGTGTCAAGCACCATGCTGGACTCTGAGGCATGGAGAAAGAATAATAAAACATGGTTCTCCATCTTCAAGTAGTTCACAAGCCAGTCTAGTTTTGTGAGTGTAAGAACCAGGCATATTAAGGTCCAGTCATCAGCTTGCATTTGACAGTTGAAGAGCAGTCTCCCATGCCAACAAGAAAAGGACTGTCTTAAGAGGGACTCACTCTAACCATAATCCCTTCATGGACAGCATTTTCTTTTCCTGGTCTTCAATCATCTGGAGACATTCTGTTTAATATTAAGGACCTGAGACCTTTTCAAACAAAATTATAAGTTCTACTTCAGATAAAGAAGCAGAATGTGTCCCTTTTCCTAGGGAACACCTATAAAACTCTAATGCCATGAATGGAAAACTATGATTCTCTTACATAAATCACCTTACATATATCTTCTTATATGTTGTAAAACTTTTAGTCAGATAAATGTGAAACATATAAAAATATCCATATTGATATGAAGCACTCATTACAAATACTCACAAAACCCACTGTGATGGGAAGTCATACTCTACTTTGACAGTTTTTGATTTTTTAAAAATAAATTGGTAGTGGTCAACATAGGTTACATTACACTTTAGAAGATGAATTAAGAAGGAAACATGAAATAGCAACCCTTAGACTATTACTTGGCTTACTGGACTTACTGGCTTGTGGACTTACTTGGCTTACTGGTTTGTGACTAATAAGTCACAAACCAGAAGAAGATGGCACATGGTTTATTTCTCCAGATCTGATGCTAAAAGCACAGTGAAGATAATTTCCTCATTAAAATTGCAACATGTCATTCTTGTGACATTTAAAGGTCGTTTCATAGAGAACATCAATGCTCATTCAGGTGCTTGCTGAAGAAGCTGTGTTTAATCCAAAATTTTCTCCTCTTACCAAGCTTCCAATATCAACCCCAACTTCTCTGTAGATAATCTTCTGCTTTCTACTCTTCTTGAGCTCAAAGAAGCTGACCCAACTTTCTATTTATTTCTACCTTGAAATATCTCATATAGGCTTAGTTGTTTCTTTCTATTTTAGGAGGGAGAGTCAACTCTCCAAAGCTAAATTCTGCCCTTAAGACCTTGAACTCAAATAGAGGAACACTAGACTGGGAGCAAAAGGTGTGGGTTTGATGCTCAGCCCTGACAACTTCTAGCTGCATGACTTAGTTTCTTTGCAACTCAAAACCTTTAATTATAGAAAAAGACAACTCATTCACAGTGCTTTGCTAAGAACACAGTGAAACAATAAGCATAAAACTGTGTTGCAAACTAAAAAGTGGTACTTTTCCATATCTTTAGAATATTCTTCCAATATCTGTAGGCATTAATCTGATCAGTTGTTCCTTCCTCTTTCTTCTTCACTATATCCTAGATTTTTAAATCCTTTCTATCAGCTTACATCTTACTTTATCTATGATAAAATAAGAATAGCAAATATAAACTAATTACTTTGATCATATTTACCCTTTAAGTTACTATGCATTTTCTTCCCTAATTACTGTGAATCTTCTTTAAAAAGTTTTTCTTTTCTCTATGTATCTTTACAATTCGATTTTCTTGACATCTTATATTCTAGTATTTTTCTTGATCCTATCATCTAAATTTGCACATGAAGCTTTTTATGAGCTTTCATAATTCTTTATCACTTCTCTGCAGCATTTGACACTGCTGACAATCACCATTACATTCTAAGTTCTTCTGATATATTTTTCTTCTTTCCTGACAGCTCTGATTTTGCATTCACTTTCTCTTTTTTTCTCCCACCCTTAAATGTATGTGCTACCTAAGGACATGCTTTGCTATTCTGCCCTCTGTATTCTCTTTCTTGGCAAATATCCATGCTCAAATACTTATTTAATTATAAGTTCTGTAAACCTTTCAAATATGTCACCTTTCTTACACAATAATTTGCCCCCACTCTGCAGCACATTTTCAATTTCCTCAGATATACCTTTAACTTTCTATGACCTTAAAGAGTCAAGAGTTTCCATTCTGTTCCTCAAAACTGAAAGGAAAGCTTGTAGGTCCTGGAGCCTTCTCTTGCAAAGTCAGAGAAATGCTCAAGGAGCACTAGATTTTCATTAGGTCTAATTATCACTCATCATTCCAGGGTTAGAGTGGGACATTTTACCCTTAAACAGTTAATTTCTATATTCCTATCTAATTCAGAAATTACAAAAGTTAAGATAATTTCTCAAACCCAAATAAAAAAAAATAGAATATAAAGTTGTTTTACCAATTAAGGTGCAGAATGTAAAATCATAAGTAAAACTATAAGGTCCTACAATCCAGCATAGGGAACTATATTCAATATCCTATAATAAACCATGATGGAAAAACATATAAAAAATGAATGTCTAATATGTATAACTGAGTCACTATGCTGTACAACAGAGATTGATATAACATTGGAAATCAACTATACTTCAATAAAAAATAAAATTAAAAAACAAATAAAATGTTGGTTGACCAAATGGAGAAAATATATAAGACCAAGACTGCATATTGCTGAACTATGAAAAACAAAACGAGTAGAAAAGTGTAATCAAATCTTTGACAGTGGAGGAACTCATGTAGAAACATGTTTTAGTATCCAGGTACAACATGGCGGCAACAGAGAAATGCTACACTACAATATTTATTTCAATTTTTGCATATATTTCTAGTATAAATCAGTGGCTAGTTTGATAATAAAATATTTTAAGAATTTGTAATCAATCAAGTTTGAATTCCTGCAGATATAATGAAATCTATTAAGATGAATATATTTTTACAGGTAATTTAAAAATCTATTAAAAATCTCCAACTACCTTTTCAATGGCACTTAAAACTCAATCTTACTGATAATTAATATTCAAATTCTGAACAGTTGTATCAATCTTCCCTCAATATTATTTCACATCCTCAAAAGAATCATTGCTGGTATCTAGAACCAGTTATTGCTGAAATCATTCAGCCTTATTTAAATAAATCTAATTGGTTTCCTTTTTAAACTACATTTCTGGTTGACTAGAACAACAGTGAAATGATTGGTAGTCATGCACTTAAGACAGACATCACCAACAGTGACAGTATAATCATAGCTTAAGATGTTGCACATTTACTGCAGTAGTTACCATAGAGACTTAAATTTGGCTCTTTAATACAAAGTACATGAATTTCATTTTGAATGCATTCATTTTGGTTAGCAAGGTGCACCAGCTTTCCTAGTTGAATGCACATATATAGGCACAACAATTTTGGAATTTTGTCCCAGAAATCTTTAAGGGATCAAACATAGGTATATTTAAAAAAAATAATATATTCAGTTCCTGGAGTTTTTAATGGGTACTTCATTACTTCATCATGTGAAGCCTAGTTTGGCAAATATATATATATATATATTTTTTTTTTTTAATGGTGTCAGTTCAGTTCAGTTCAGTCTCTCAATCATGTCTGACTCTTTGTGACACCATGAATTGCAGCACGCCAGGCCTCCCTGTCCATCACCAACTCCCGGAGTTCACTCCAACTCACGTCCATTGAGTCGGTGATGCCATCCAGCCATCTCATCCTCTGTCGTTTCCTTTTCCTCCTGCCCCCAATCCCTCGTTTAGTGATATTTTATTAAAGTAATTCTCAAGAGGAAAAACAAAAGGTAGGGGAACCAGATATTCTAGCCTAAACTTAGGTGTGGTTCAAAGCACAAAGAAGGAATGAACACAGTAGCCAGGTTCTGAGATTTCACTGATTTCAGGTCCCTGCTCCTCTCCTGCCCTCCTGTCTACAAGACTTGAAATTTTAATTTTATAAATTCTTCCCTGGTTATCTTAGATCATAGAAATTTTTCCTTTGAACTTAATGAGCTTTATATTTGTACCCTGAAATGATCCTAAACTATATTATACTCTCCAAGCCTTCAATAAATTTAGGGGTGATCTATCTACAGATACACCATGCACAGTGTCTAGTGCAGGTCTAGGTATATAATTATCTATATTGATTGATAGGTAAAATGAGAGTAGACTGATACATAAGCATATAAAGGTAATCTAAAGTATAATGCAAACATTATTGATGCACTAAAATTAAAACCAAACACATGGGAGAAAGAACCTTCTGAGATCCATTACGATAATACATGTAAAAGAATTCTATAAGGCACTATTCAAATGTAAAGCCTCACCAAAAAATAAACTCCTAGAGGAGTTTTGTTCATTTGAGGACCTATTGTTCTGAGAGAATAAGCTGTTCCTAACTTTAAAATAGGAAAGCTTTCCTTTACCCAAAGCATTAGGATATTTATGCTCTTACAGACTTGGCATGAGAGATGTGATACTCTTGCATTATGTTCCACAGTGAATGTTCTCTTTGCAAATCCTTGCAAAGCTGGATCCTTCCTGTCAGTTTGGTCTCAGCTAAAATGTTTCCTTAGAATGGGCTTCCTTGACCACTCCAAAATAATGCAATGCTCCACCTCTCACTGGATTTTCTTCAAAGCACTCACCTTTATTTGAAATTAACAGACTACTTTTTTTTTTTTTTCTGTTTATTCATTTATCATATATCTCCCTCTGGCACAAGTTCTATGAGACTATGGACTGATCTTCTACAGGTCTGTATGTCCAATTACTAAGAAATATTTATAAATTAAATTAAAAAATTCTCCGAAGTAAATTTACTTATAAACTTCACTTGAATTTAATGGCAGGTTTATTTCATTTCCTCAAACCCAGGATATATAATTTAAATGATCCTTAAAATTTCAAAACTCGAAATAGTTTTGGAAGTTATTTAACTCTCCCTGTCCATTAAGGGAAAAAAAAAATGGGACCTTAATTTATAAAATAAATAGTTCAAAGTCAATTCACTGAGCACATATTTAGATACAAAAAGGATGTTAAACATTTCATTATCAAAATATCTTAGGTGCACTTTAAATGTAAATCAGCAGCATAATTGACTTAATTATCAGTGCCATTTCATATGATTAAGTACACTTAATGGGAAGCTTTAGTAAAATATGGCCATGACAGGAAGTGTCAAACTCTTCCATGCAATAATTCTGAGCACATTAAACTCTTCAGAAAGTTCTTTTTATTGCCATAAATTCAAATAGTTAAATTGAGGTTCTTCATATTTAGAATCATAAGGATTCTTATAGTTAATGTGAATACACATTATAGTTAATGTGAATATGGTTAATATTTCTTCCCTACACATTAGCAGAGAAGAGTCCAAAAAACAGTCAGAATTAGTGTGTTTTACAAAAGAAACATTTCAGATATTTGTCCCTAATAAAGGTTGTTGGTTTCTTAATATGCTAAAATTCATTAAAAAGCTAAGTGAATCTGGTTTATTGCTATTACCTCCTACAAGGAAATTCTGCATAGTATCTTTGAAAGATACCTGCATTTGTTAAAGAAAAACATTGTCCAAAATGTTTTTATCAAGTTTTAGAAATCATAGATTTTCTTTTCTGTATTTTTGCTTCCATTTAATGGTTTAATTCAAGAAAACAGTGCCAAAATTTAATCTTAAAATTTATCCCAGTATTTCTGAATAAATCCCATAAAGAATTATTCAACTCTGGTTTATATATTAATGGAAATAAAATGCAGATTTTACAGATTACTATTTTCATATAATCTTAACCCCATTTTCCCCATTTTATGCATTTCATACATATCCATCTTCAAACTTTCATAATTCCTGAATTTTCTTAATTATCTAACACCTTCTGGATGTCTGGTGAGTCTTCTGCACTGTAAGCAGATTCTTTACCATCTGAGCCACCTGATAAGCATACCTCTCAATGACTCATTTGCAATAGATATTATATTGTAAACTTTAAAAAATAAATATATTTATTATTACACTATATACTTTATATTAACTACAATTAACTTATATCTGGGTCTTTGTGAATATTTAACTATTTGCACTCAGACTCAAACACACATAAATTTATACAGGTAGATAGATGATTGATTGATAGATGGATAAAATAAAATAAACAGAGCAAACAGAATAAGTTGAATTTCAGATGCTTGTATATGCAGGCTGACAAATATAGTGTACATTTACATTATCAGAGAAACACTTTCATGATAAGAATTCAGGTCACAAAAAAGAAGCAGTGAATGTCATCAGTTCAAGAAGGCACTAAACTGTGAGCTATACTATTACCTCCAAAAAATATTTTTTATAAAAAAATCACTTTTAGAAATAACTGCTGCTGCTGCTAAGTCGCTTCAGTCATGTCCGACTCTGTGCGACCCCAGATTCTCCAGGCAAGAACACTGGAGTGGGTTGCCATTCCCTTCTCCAATGCATGAAAGTGAAAAGTGAAAGTGAAGTTGCTCAGTCATGTCTGACTCTTCGCGACCCCATGGACTGCAGCCTACCAGGCTCCTCCATCCATGGGATTTTCCAGGCAAGAGTACTGGAATGGGGTGCCATTGAATAACTGACCATAAAAGGAAAAGTCAATCAAAGTCGCTCAGTCGTGTCCGACTCTTTGCGACCCCATGGACTATACAGTTCATGGAATTCTCCAGACCAGGATACTGGAGTGGGTAGCCTTTCCTTTCTCCAGGGGATCTTCCCAATCCATGGATCAAACCAAAGTCTCCTGCATTGCAGGTAGGTTCTTTACCAGCTGAGCCACAAGGGAAGCCCTATAAAAAAGAACCAGAGATTAATATCAAGTTCTAGTGTACCTAAGTCCCCTACAATGATTTATATTTCTAAAACAAAGTACATCTCAATGTAGCATATGTTTATGAGGTTAAACATTACATGGATGACTATCCAACATAATATCTATTCTCATATTTTGCTTTTGTGAACTAGAAAGTTCAAATGAAGAAGTATAGTTATCAAAATGACTAAGCCTTAGGGTATTATAACGTTAAAAACAAAACAAGTTCTGCTAACATTTTCTAACATTATCCTAAAGTTTGGTTAATATCTAATTTTCCTGTTGTTCACTTGTGTTTTCTAAAGGAGCAAGGAAATCAAGTATGCACTATGGTTAACATTCAAAATAAAATTCTAAAACATTTGTTTTAGAAAATAGAGTTTTCTGTATATATCTAAATTAAATATTATATGATCGTTATTCCATAATTTCAATTAAACGAAGAATAGAGAGACTGAAGAGATATGTTTAAACAACTGTTTAAGTTAGAGTGGTGGCCCAAATCCCAGAAAATCTCATTGTAAGCACAGAAGTAAAAATTTTAAGCCATCTGCAGCATGTTTAAGGTTTATCCTGCACCTGGACTAAATAATTGCTAGTGGTTTATATTCTTTATGGAGGTATACATGAACAAAATCTTTTAGACTTTTAGGTCTGTTTATGACCTTTTAGACTTTAAAAGAGGCTAATAAGATACAAACTTTCAGTTATAAGTTCTAACATCTAATGTACAGTTTGGTGACTATAGTTAATAATTCTGTGTTACATACCTGAAATTTGTTAAAAGTAGATCTTAACTATGTGAGGTGATGAATATGTTAATTATCTTGATTGTGGTAATTATTTCCCACATCACATATGTATAGCATCATGATGTAAAACTCAAATAGATACAATTTTTGCCAATATATCTGGAGTAGGGAAAGAGGCTAAGAAGTTTCTATGTTAATATTGTCAGTACTTTATAATATTTAAATAAAAGTATTCTACAAAACCATCTTCACCAAAACTGGGGATAACACATGAACTTAGATTAAGTTAATTTAGTTAAAAGATTTCTATTATAGTCTAGTTTCTATGACTAGCCAAATAAAACAAATACAGTCAAGTTTTACATACTGACAGACAATACAATATGCTCAAATTTACATGAATTAAATTTAAATAAAGCAAACAGTTCTAACAGATATAACTCAACTAGACTTTTGTCAAAATTTATTTCTATTTAATAAATTATTATGATTGACATTTTCAGTTGTAAAAATTATAATTGCATGGATTTTTTTAGAAAATTCATTACTTTCAATAATTTCACAAACCTTAGTAATACAATCCCCCAAAAGTCTACAAACTTTTCACCTCATTTACCATGCTATTCTGTTCAATAAGAACCTCTGCCTTTCATTTTTCCATTATATATTATGTCAACTCAAATTTCTTTTCTACTTCATTGCTTGTGAAATTTCGATATAAATGGACTTCACATCATGAAACATGTTCTTCAGATAAATATATTGCTACTTTTATAGTGATCTAGAAGGACAGAAAATTGGGGCATTTGAAGTAAATCCCATTCTGTTAAACTACTGATTGTTGTCAAAAGAGCTTATTTTTTAAGGGTAGTGATAATAATAAAATGAAAATTTCCATAGTATGGTACAGTTCATAAAAAATTCAATAAGTATTGTCTTATTTAACCTACATAGTTGTCCTGAGAGGTAGATGGTTAGAATTATACTGAGGGTATTTAAAAAGAAACTAGGCTAAGATACAATGAGAATCTCAGCTAGACTGTAGAAGTCTATAGCTGACTGGATATCATCAGTTATATTTTTTCTTCATTTGTTTCTCTTTGGAAGATGTTTCTTTTTTTCTGTGTGTGTGTGTGTGTGTGCGCACACATATGTGCATGTGCACACACGCATGCTTTAATACTTAACAACTTTACTGAAGTATAATTAACATACACTGGACTTGTCAACTACAAATTGGAACCTGCCATGGGTACCCGCTTGTCAATGCAGGAAACATAAGAGATGCAGGTTCAATCCCTAGGTCGGGAAGATCCCTTGGAGTAGGAAATGGCAACCCACTCCAGTATTCTTACTGGGAGAATCCCATGGACAGAGGAGCCTAGTGAGCTACAGTGCCATGTGGCTATAAGAGTTGGACATGACTGAAGCAACTTAGCACACATATGGGCACTTCCAGACCATACTTGTAACCTTCCCTTGTAGCTCAGTTGGTAAAGAATCTGTCTGCAATGCAGGAGACTTGGGTTCAATTCCTAGCTTGAGAAGATCCCCTGGAGAAGGAAATGGCAACCCACTCCACTATTCTTGCCTAGAAAAATCCCATGGACAGAGAAGCCTGGGAGGCTACAGTCCATGGGGTCATAAGAGTCAGACACGACTTAGTGACTAAACCACAACCACCACATTTCAGGGCAGGGGGACACTCTTCTGAGTCCTTTTCTGCCTTCTGACTTTTTATGACTCAGTTGGTTCTACAATGCAGATTATCTCATATATTGTGTGGTTTTAGAAATGTGCTATTGGCTCATGCAAGGCAAGGACTTTTGGTGGTGAAGCTTTTTGGATGGTACTGATGCTGCCATCAGGGATATTATTTAAAAATACATGACACCTTTGATGATAAAGTCATATTATACTGGGTAATTTTGTCATAAACTATTTTATATGGATATTCATTTCTGAGTTCCTCCTATCTAGAATTTCAACCACTAAGAATTTCCAACATCTGCTGCTTTATATTCCTCTTCCCTTCCTTAGTTTTTTTCTCTTAAACACTATCACTAACATAGTAACATATTTTATTTCTCTTATTCACTGTCTGTATCCTTCACTAAAATATAAGTTCCATAGGACACACAGTTTTGTCTATTTTGTTCACAACTCTATGCCCTGCACCTATTGAGCAGGAAATAAATATCAGTTAAAAATTAACATTTATATCTGAGGACTTATGTTATTTCAAGGATTGTTGTGTAATGAAGTAGAAAACAGTATCTGAGACTAATTTTTCAAGAGCACTTGGATCTACTTGTACGTATTTTCACTGGACATGCATTACGCATAGGAGGCTACAGTCTATTAGAAAAAGATTAAAGAACTAGATAAGACCACATTCTCAGTATTCTGGAAGAAGATTGCATTTATATATTAACTTCTCTTTCTCCTGATAATACCACTATTTTGGGGGCTGTCATGTTATGGAGGGATGAATCTAATTAGGGGCAGTAGTGGTACAGAAATCAGCAGTACAGTCACTGGTCTCAGAATACTGGGGTTCAATTTTCAACTGTTCTGCTTACTAGTTCTATACATATTAGAAGTCACTATTATTTTATGCCAAGAACTTTTATCCAGAGACTTCAAGTGTTTTTTCAGTGCTTTGAAACTGTATTTAAACCTATGGTGTATAGGAGACTAGATGCTTCTTTCTTGGAAGGTCTATCATTTGGATCAGATGTTCAAAGTCTGTCAGTATTTACAATACTTTGGGCATCAAAGATCAAGTGATACTGTTATAAATAAATCCCCTAAAGTATATACCTTTGGATTGACTTAAATATCTATAAACCAGCCATAATAATAATATTTTGCAGGCATTTAATATTTCTCAGTTTTTCATCCTCAAGTCTACATAGACCCGAGCTACAAGACAACTATATCTTTCAGTTCAGTTCAGTTCAGTCGCTCAGTCATGTCGGACTCTTTGTGACCCCATGAACCACAGCACACCAGGACTCCCTGTCCATCACCAACTCCCAGAGTTTACCCAGACTCATGTCCATTGAGTCGGTGATGCCATCCAACCATCTCATCCTCTGTTGTCCTCTTCTCCTCCTGCCCTCAATCTTTCTCAGCAGCAGAGTCTTTTCAAATGAGTCAGCACTTCACATCAGGTGGTCAAAGTATTGGAGTTTCACCTTCAACATCAGTCCTTCCAATGAACACCCAAGACTGATCTCCTTTAGGATGGATTGGATCTCCTTGCAATCCAAGGGACTCTCAAGAGTCTTCTCCAACACCACAGTTCAGAAGCATTAATTCTTCAGCATTCAGCTTTCTTTATAGTCCAATTCTCACATCCATACATGACTACCGGAAAAACCATAGCCTTGACTAGATGGACCTTTGTTGACAAAGTAATGTCTCTGCTTTTTAATAGGCTGTCTAGGCTGGTTATAACTTCCCTTCCAAGGAGTAAGCGTTTAATTTCATGGCTGCAATCACCATCTGTAGTGATTTTAGAGCCCCCCAAAATAGAGTCAGCCAGTTTCCCCATCTATTTGCCATGAAGTGATGGGACCAGGTGCCATGATCTTAGTTTTCTGAATGTTGAGCTTTAAGCCAACTTTTTCACTCTCCTCTTTCAATTTCATCAAGATGCTCTTTGGTTCTTCTTCACTTTCTGCCATCTTTACTATTAAATCACTGTCTCACAGTTAAGGTTAAGTAATTTGCCTATATATGGCCTCCACAGGTGGTTCAATGGTAAAGAACCTGCCTGCAATGCAGGAGAAAGGAGTTTGATCCCTGGGTCAGGAAGATCCCCTGGAGAAGGAAATGACAACTCCAGTATTCCTGTCTGGGAAATCCCATGGACAGAGGAGTCTGGCGGACTCCAGTCCATGGGGTTGCAAAGATTTAGACATGACTAAGTGACTACACAATAAAAATTTTCCTATACTAACATGTCAGTGACAAGAAAACCTCATGTATAAAAAAAATACTATTGAATTTTACTGACAATAATGCCTATGTATTGCTTCTTTGAGAGTAAAAGTGTGTTAGGTTGCTTCAGTCGAGTCTGACTCTTTGCAGCCCCATGGACTATAGCCTGCCAGGTTCCTCTGTCTATGGAATTCTCCAGGTGAGAATACTGGAGTGGGTGTCCATGACCTTCTCCAGGGGATCTTCCTGACACAGGGACAGAACCTGAGTCTCATGCCTCCTGCACTGAGGTGGGCTCTTTACCACCACCGCCATCTGGAAAGGCCTATAAGAGTAAAAGCACCAGGCCCTATTCATTTTTGCAGCCTCAGTATCTGTAAAGTGCAGCAAATATACTACATGTTCCATATATGTTTGCTGTATAATAATTAAGCTGGATATTAGACACAGATCTTCTGATTATGAATCCCTAACATATTCTCATTTCATTAAGTCATATATCTTTTTATGAAATTAATCTAAAGGAGAGTGTCATCCCTTTGCTAATATATTGTTCTAATATTTTCTCTTATTCAACATCTTCCTCAGCCAGGGTACCAACTATTAAATAAACACATATCCATGTCACACAAAGAAAAGTAAAACACTAATCAAGAGACTAATAAAGAGAAAAATACACACTTTGTTTCTACTGATAATATATGGAAACTAAAGACAATCAATGTTTTAAACATTCAAAGACTATTTGCTTATGAGTACTTCATTTCTTACAAAGAAGATGCATCATATTATTCCACTATATTCTTTCCTAACTAAATTCTTCCCTAACACATCTTTCAGTCAGTTAGGTGAAGATCACCCGTCCAATCTGAGAGCTCTGTGATGAAGATAAGGGGAGTCTATTGACAGAGAATCAAGCTTAACAGGCGAGCAGAAAGAAGGTGAATAAGACTGTTAGAAAAGAAGGGGAAAAAAAGATGAGCAACAGGATCACTAGATATTACTAATGTTGCTACGTTGTTTTTTTGTTTGTTTTTCCTTATGAATTTCAACCACAGCATTCAAGGAATATTGGTTAATTAATGTATAAATACTCTTTTCATTAAGTCTAAGCATATGAGAAAACTGTTTTTAATCTTTTGAATATACTTTCTTTCCTTCCTAACTCCCTTCCTTCCATCTTTTTTCTTCCTTTTTTAACTGTTAGCTTTTCTATTCTGTACTTTGAGAACCACACTGAGTAAAAAATTGGGGTCTCCAAATGTTCCAAAGATTGTGCAAAGATGAATCACGTACTTGACAGGAAGAAGACATTCCTCAGTAGGCTACTAAGCCTTGTGGGGCAAGTTCCACTGGACTATAAGTATATAAACAAATATAGAAAGAATAAAATTCCATTAACTAATGATCTCAGACACTGGACTGTAAGGATGATTTATAGGCAAAAGTTGTATAACAAAGACATCCTAGTGCTTCTAAAATAATCCATATTATCCAAGATCCATTAAATTTCACATTATATAAACTCAAAGTAATTCTTATTCTCAGATTTTGACATTTGCTTACACAACATCAAATATATTTATATTTGTGAACAATAAAGCTTACTTTCTAAATGAGAAATTAAAAGGCATAACTCTTAAACTTCATAGATAAATATATCTAAACTGTAATAATTTTGTTGTACAAATAATGCAGCAAAACAATAGTGTTTCAAATAACATGTCAAATTATAGAAAGAAAAAACAACAGTATTACTAACAACTAATTTTTAAATGATATTGAATGTGGTTTGAAGAAAAAAACAGTATGTTATTCCTCATGATTTCTTAGTTAGAAGGAACATTTATGTGTTCATATTTTAAATTTTCAAATGCAACATTAAAATTATTAATATACTTTCTAGTATCAGATATATGATGGATTAATTCTTAATTTTTGTTTACTTGCAAGGCCATTTAAAAAGTGCATTTGCATTATTACAACTCATTCATCAAACAATAATGTCTATGATTGTGAAAACAGTCATGCTACTTGAATTTTCCAGAATGCCTTTGAACACAGGTTATTCTTAAATGTATTTGAGAATAACCTCAAGCAGCACTTTTAAATATAGATATCATAACACTTTCAAGTTTCAGTTCAAAAACACCAAGGGTAATGCTTTATTTCAAAAATAAAACCCTTCTTTATTTAAAAAACTAAAAGCACTAATACCTTTGAACTATGTACACAAGAATTATTTTGAAAATTTAAAAAATGCCTCTAATTTCCCATTTAATGGTAAATATTGCATGCAAAAAGACTCTAGCTTCTAAACAAGTATTACAATGACCAACTGATCAGTAATTTGTATCACTTCACAAAAAAGATCTGACAGTAAATTACTGAGTCTACACATGCATGCTACAGCATAGTATCTTCAGAGTCAAAAAATAAAGTAAAATGAAATTACCCTAAAAGACATTTCAAGATTCTCTCCACCCCAGATATCCATTCCTGCATCGTAAGTTCCTATCTCTTCAAAGTAGTTTCTGTCAATAGAAAATAGGCCACCAGCCATAGTTGGGGTCCTAGTTGAAAACAAAAACAAAAACAAAAGAATATCTTTTGAAAACAATGTGTGGAGTTTAATGAGACTATAGCAAATATTTCTGAAACATTTTAAATAAAAAGCAGTATACTTAAAAATTTCAAACTGAAAACATAAAGCCAAATTATAAGAGGTTTTAAAATTAATAAATAGCATTTTATTTCACATTTTCTGTAAAACTAAACTTAGATTAGTCTATAGTTTTTCTTATGGGTGATCAAATAGATATAAGGAACACTGGCCATTTAAGACAGGGGCATATACATCCTGTGTGAAAGGTGTAGTGAAGAGAAATCTGTGTTCTTATCACTGTCCTTAAAGAGCTGAACTAGTCATGAAACTTCTACTTGTGATCCTGTCACCTAATTATAAATTATTTTAATATGAACTCTAGAAACCTATGGAAATGGTTTCTCTATGAAAAGATCTACAATCTATTTGAATAGGAAAAACTAAGTGCTGTGAAATATTTATAGGCAATAAGTATCTAATAATAGTTACATAAGTATCATAATAGCTTTACATCTAATTGTCTACAGCTAATTGTTTTACCTAATTACAATGATAAAATGAATCATATAACCCTATAGACAAACATAAATCCTGTATACTATTCACAGGTTTAGGACATTTGGCACAGATCCAAAACTTTTTACTAGGAATAAATGATTTTGGTTCTCACATTCAAACTTTCTCTGTAGAAACTAAGAAATCAGGTGCTAACTTTCACAAGGAATAATTATTGATCTTAAAAGATTAATTAAATCAGTAGTTAATATGTGACCTATACAAAGTCTTTCTGTAAAAGCAGTATACAGTGAAACTGAAAAAGAAAATTCTAGTTCACAAATGAATCTATCTATACAACCAATGATTATTTCTGAATAGAGATTTTCAAGCTTCATAGCACATTAGCAGCCCCTGACACACCCTGAAAAAACTACACTTCCATGTTTGGGTAATTCTCTCAGGTTTAGATTTAATTGGCCGGGAATGGGGCCAGATCTTTGATACTGTGTAAAGGTCCTAAGTGATTCTACTGTGCTGCTAAATTTACTAGATCGGAAACACTGATCTAGTAACTTAGATTTAGGATGTTCATTCAGGTACACTTGACCCTTGAACAACATGGGTTTGAACTGCTTGGGTCCATTTATATGCAAATATTTTAAATAGTAAATGCCACACAACTACACAATCCAGTGTTGGGTGAGTCATCTGATGTGGAGGAACCTTGGATACCAAGGGCCTGGTATAAAGTATACTCAGATTAACCTCTGTGTTATTCAATGGTAGTTTGAGATTGTTAGAAAACTCAATGTTTTTTCTCAAAATTATGTCCTCTTCTGCCATAGGATGTGCTCGTGTCCTCTAACTGAACAGTGTATTTCATTGAAAACCACAATATAATATTGTACTTGGACACCTACCATATCACAGAGTTCTCTATTTCTCCCAGTGCTATCACTGTTTTACACTCAGGCAATTAACTGTCCATCAGTTAGAGCAGCAGAGCCTCACTTGGTCTGAGCTGTTTTATTACTTCTAGTCTTGCTGGGTTCCTATCATGGACAGTATCATTGACCTACTGAGTTGTAATCAGAAACAGTAATAAAGCTAAGCAGATGCTAATTATGATGTAGCCATGACCCTCACATGACTGGGGTTTTGGAAGTCCATGGAAATAACTATGTAAGGTACCACACTGCTGAATACTCTATTTAATGAAATGAGGAACAGAAATTGCTACAATTATCCTATTATAATGTAACTAAGTGCTTAAGAATGTTAAATGATGCATTTTTAATGATCAGTTCAGAGTGCCCATTCACTTGTATATTTACTAGTAAAGAACAAATGCATTTAACTTAAATACGTGTATTGAGTTTCATCTTATAGTTGGTGATGATTCCTACAAATATGTGAGAAATATATAATAAATGGCAACAATAAATTACATGTTAACTGTAAGAATGACTCAAATAAGTTTCACTTTTACTTGAAAAGTAACAAAATCTTTCAAAAATTTGCAATTGCTCAAAAAAAAAAAATCCTGTATTTTCTGAAGATGGATGCTACTAGGACTTTTTTTTTTGTGTGTGTATTTGAAATGGCAGTTAGCTCTCTCAAACAGTTCAGAGATATTATTCTGCCTTAAATAATATCTACAGCTGTAGCCAGTGCTATGTGGCATGTTCTGTTCTAAGTTAACTGCTCTGTAGTGTCACGCATGAACTATTTACATACACCTGTGCAGACCTTAAGTGTTCAGGGTATTTAGAAAGTATAAAACCTTCATTATAGTTGAGTTAGCTAAGATGATCTTTTTAAGCATCTCTACAATGTCACACCAACCAATTCAATCAATTACATGGGGGGCGGGGGGAAGTAATCACCCAAATGGCTTGGTAATAAATCTTTATAGTTGCTAATGTTAATCATTCAAACAAAAGTCTTAAGTGTCCTTCAATTAATTTTGGCTCCCTATAATGCTCTCATTTTGGATTGCAAAATCATCTAAAAACACTTCAGATCTAAGATGCTGAACTTTGAAATCTGCTTCACTGAATAAAAGCTTCAATTTTTTAACCCTTCCTATTTAAATTCTTTGGAAGTCCTTTTGGCGATGTTTCTTTAGCTACTCCATATTCTCACAGATGATCTCCCTTTACAAATCATTTACTTCCCTCCTCCCACCCACTCTCCAAGACCCTACTATGTCAGTAAACACCTGGCTGAGCACACTAGGTTCTCTGTCCTTGCCTGACTACATTCTTTTTATCAATATTAATATTATACAGACAAAGGTCTGTATAGTCAAAGCTATGGTTTTTCCAGTAGTCATCTATGGATGTGAGAGTTGGACCATAAAGAAGGCTGAGCACCGAAGAATTGATGTTTTTGAATTGTGGTGTTGGTGAAGACTCTTGAGAGTCCCTTGGACTGCAAGGAGATCAAACCAGTCAATCCTAAAGGAAAGCAGTCCTGAATATTCATTGGAAGGACTGATGCTGAAGCTGAAGCTATAATACTTTGGCCACCTGATGAGAAGAGCTGACTGATTGGAAAAAACTCTGATGCTGGGAAAGATAGAAGGCAGGAGGAGAAGGGGACGACAGAGGACGAGATGGTTGGATGGCATCACCGAATCAATGGACATGAGTTTAAGCAAACTCCGGGAGATGTTGAAGGACAGGGAAATCTGGCCTGCTGCAGTTCATGGGGTCAGAAAGAGTATTCAGGACCAAGCGCCTGAACAACAACAAGAAATATTAGTTCTTGGGTAAACTTACCATTCCTCATCCACTTCTGTTCCTAAAACCTTGAGAATCATTGAAATAGCAACAGGCTGAGGTCATCTGGTCACGATAAAAGTCCATGTTATTGACTCTCTGCTCAGGCCATGAACAGCTAACAATCCTTTTCTCTGTTTACTTGTTTACCTTGTCTCATCTTATATGAATCTTCCCCAAAAGTTTCAGACTCTTCTCAAAAAACTGAAGAGTAAATCAATGCATAAAATCTAAATTCTCTCAGTCCTGAAGTCTAACCTCTCTCAATTTCTATGTTAATCTTGTGTGTTTCTCAGGGCCTCTTCCTTCTTCTTGTCTTGGTGGGGGGTGGGGGATGTCTCCTCTCCTCTGAATGTGGAATAGTATTCATTCTTTTGCCTCAGTCAGCTCTTTTCTGACTATAAGCACACTTTTTCTTTCTGTTTTAAAATCACACATTGATTGACTGAGCTTCAACAATATTGTGTATTTTACAAATGGAAGGCTTATGGCAACTCTGAGCCAAGTCTGTGCTTAGTTGCTTAGTTGTGTCTGACACTTTGTGACCCAATGAACTGTAGCCCACCAGGCTCTTCTGTCAATGGGGATTCTCCAGGAAAGAATACTGGAGTGGGCTTCCATGCCCTCCTCCAGGGGATCTTCCCAACCAGGTCAATATATTACAGTGGGATTCTTTACTGATTGAGCCATAAGGAAAGCCCTTACTGGTGTCATTTTTCCAAGAGCATTTGCCTACACTATGTCTCTGTGTCAATTTTGGTCAATTCATAGTATTTCAAATTTTAAATTATTATATTTGCTATGCTGATCTGTAATCAGTTATCTTTGACATTACTATTGTAGTTTGGGCACCATGAACCACGCCCTTATAAAACTGGCAACTTCATCAATCAATGAAGACCTACAAGACCTTCTAGAACTAACACGAAAAAAAGATGTCCTTTTCATCATAGAGGACTGAAATGCAAAAGTAAGAAGTCAAGAAACACCCAGAGTAACAGGCAAATTTGGCCTTTGAGTATGGAATGAAGCAGGGCAAAGTTTAACAGACTTTTGCCAAGAGAACACACTGGTCATACCAAACACCCTCTTCCAACAACACAAGAGACAACTCTACACATGGACATCACCAGATGGTCAACACCGAAATCAGATTGATTATAATCTTTGAAGCCGAAGATGGAGAAGCTCTATACAGTCAGCAAAAAACAAGACTGGCAGCTGACTGTGGCTCGGGTCATGAACTCCTTATTGCCAAATTTCAGACTTAAATTGAAGAAAGTAGGGAAAACCACTAGACCATTCAGGTATGACCTAAATCAAATCCCTTACAATTATACAGTGGAAGTGACAAATAGATTCAAGGGATTAGATCTGATAGACAGAGCGCCTGAAGAACTATGGACAGAGGTTCTGACATTGTACAGGAGTAGTGATCAAAACCATCCCCAAGAAAAAGAAATGCAAAATGGCAAAAGGTTGTCTGAGGAGGCCTTACAAATAGCAGTGAAAAGAAGAGAAACGAAAGGCAAAGGAGAAAAGGAAAGATATACCCATCTGAATGCAGAGTTCCAAAGAATAGAAAGAAGAGATAAGAAAGACTTCCTCAGTGAACAATGCAAACAAATAGAGGAAAACAATAGAATGGAAAGACTTAGAGATCTCCTAAGAAAATTAGAGATCTCTTCAAAGCAACATTTCATGCAAAGATGGACACAATAAAGGACAGAAACGTTATGGACCTAACAGAAGCAGACGGTATTAAGAAGAGGTGGCAAGAATACATAGAACTATACAAAAAAGATCTTAATGACCCAGATAACCATGATGGGGTGATCACTCACCTAGAGCCTGACATCCTGAAGTGTTACGTCAAGGCTTAGGAAGCACCACTACGAATAAATCTAGTAGAGACGATGGAATTCCAGCTGAGCTATTTCAAATCCTGAAAGATGATGTACTCAATACGCCAGCAAATTTGGAAAATTCAGCAGTGGCCACAGGAATGGAAAAAGTGTTTTCATTCCAATCTCAAAGAAAAGCAATGCCAAAGAATGTTCAAACTACCACACAATTGTACTCATTTCACACACTAGCAAGGTAATGCTCAAAATTCTCCAAGCTAGGCTTCAAAAGTTCATGAACCAAAAACTTCCAGTGAATTCAAGCTGGATTTAGAAAAGGCAGAGGAACCACAGATCAAATTGCCAACACCCTTTGTATCATAGAAAAAACAAAAGAATTCCAGAAAAACATCTACTTCTGAGTCATTAACTATGCCAAAGCTTTTGACTGTGTGGATCAAAACAAACTGGAAAATTCTTAAAGAGATGGGAATACCAGAACACCTTACATGCCTCCTGAGAAACCTGTGTGCAGGTCAAGAAGCAACAGCTAGAACAGGACATGCAACAACGGACTGGTTCCAAATTGGGAAAGGAATACATCAAGGCTGTGCATTGCACCCTGCTTATTTAACTTCTATGCAGAGTACATCATGTGAAATGCTGGGCTGGATGAAGTACAAGCTGGAATCAACAAAGCCGGGGAAAACACCAATAACCTCAGATATGCAGATGACACCACAAGTACCACGTAGTCAAAGCTATGGCGTTTCCAGTATTCATGTAGACTATAGTCCACTATTCATGGATATAAAGAAGGCTGAGCACTGAAGAATTGATACTTTTGAACTGTGGTGTTGGAGAAAACTCTTGAAATTCCCTTGGACTGAAAGGAGATCAAATCAATCAATCCTAAAGGAATTCAACCCTGAATATTCATTGGAAGAACTGATGCTGAAGCTCCAAATACTTTTGCCACCTGATGTGAAGAGCCAACTCATAAGAAAAGGCCTTAATGCTGGGAAAGATTGAAGGTAGTAGAAGGGGATGACAGAGGACGAGATGGATGGATAGCATCACCAACTCAATGTGCATGAGTTTGAGTAAACTCTGACAGATGGTGACGGACAGGGAAGCCTGGCATGCTGCAGTTGTGGGAGATGGTGAAGAACAGGGAAGACTGGCATGCTGCAGTCCATGGGGTTGCAAGGAGTTGGACATGACTGAGCAACTAAACAAGAATCAATCAATGCTGTTAGTGTCCTGACTTCAATACCATCCAACTTTTCCCCTATTTCTCTTCTTCTCCTTGGGCCTCTCTGTTCCCTGAGACCAACTGGTATCCCTACAATGATTTCTAAGTGTTCAAGTGAAAGAAAAATTCACACATATCTCACTTCAAATAAATAACTAGAAATGAGTCAGCTTAGTGAGGAAGGTGTGATAAAAGTCAAGACAGTCCTAGGATAGGTCTCTTGTACCAAATAAATACGTTGTGAATGCAATGAAAAACTTCTTGAAGAAAATTAAAAGTGCTACTCCAGTAAACCATGAATAATAAGAAAGCAAGACAGTCTTATTGCTGATACGGAGAAGATTTGAGTGGTCTGCATAGAAAATCAAATCAGCTACATTTCCTAATCAAAACTTAATCTGGAGCAAGGCCCTAACTCTCTTCACTTTTATCAAGCCAGAAAGAAGAAAGTTTGGAAGCTAGAAGAGGTTGCTTTATAAAGTTTAAGGAAAGGAGCTGTCTCTATAACATAAAAATCAAAGGGAAGAGGCAAGTGCTGATGTAGAAGCTTCAAATTATGTGGAACTCTAGCTGAGATAATTAAGGAAGGTCACTATAGTAACAGCAGATTTTCCATGTAGATTAAACAGCCTTATATTGGCTGAAAATGCCATCTTAGTATCTACAGCTAGAGAGGAGAAGTCAATGCTTGGGTTTCAAAGCTTCAGTGGATAGTCAGTCTTATCAGGGGCTAGTGAAACTGGTGACTTTAAGTTGAAGCCAATGCTACTTTACCATTCTGAAAACCCTAAAGCCCTTGAGAATTGTGCTGTATCTACTCTACCTATTACCTCTAAAGGGAGCAACAAAGCCTAGGTAACAGCACATCTGTTTACAACACGGTTTATTGAATATTTTAAGCTCATTATTGAGACCTACTGCTCAGAATAAAAGATTTCTTTCAAAATATTATTGTTCATTGACAATTCATCTGGTCACCGTAGAGCGCTAATGGAGATGTACAACAACATTAATATTGTTCTCATGCTTGCTAACACAACATCCATTCTGCAGCCCATGGATCAAGCAGTACTTTTGATTTTCACATCTTAATCCTTAAGAAATACACTTCATTAGGTTGTAGTTGTCATTGGTAGTGATTCCTCTGATGGATCTGGGAAAAATCAATCGAAAACTTTCTGGAAAAGATACACCCATCTAGATGCCATTAAGAACATTCACACTTCATGGGAAGAGGTCATAATATCAATATTACTAGGAATTTGGAACAAGTTAATTGCAATCCTCAAGAACGACTTTGAGGGGTTCAAAACTTCAGTGCAGGATACAACTGCAGATGTGGTAGAAATATCAAGAGAACTAGAATTAGAGGTGGAGCCTAAAGATGTGCCTGAACTGCTGCAAACTCATAAGAAAACTTTATGATGTGGAATTGCTTCTTATTAATGAGCAGAGAAAGTTTATGGAGATGGAATCTATTCCTGGTGAAGAGTCTGTGAAAACTGGGGAATGACAACAAAAGATTTAGAAACTATATAAACTTAGTTGATAAAGCAGTGACAGGATTTGAGAGGACTGACTCCAGTTTTGAAAGGATTTCTGTAAATAAAATGTTATCTAATAACATTACACGCTACAGAGAAATAGTTTGTGAAAGGAAGAGTCAATCGATGTGGTAAGCTTTACTGTCTTAAGAAATTTCTACAATCACACCAACTTTCTAGTAAGCCCACCCTGATTTGTCAGCAGGCATCAACAGCAATATCCAGGCAAGACCCTTCACCCCTGTAGGCTCAGATAATGGTTAGAATTTTTTAGCAAGTATTTTTTAGCTAAGGTATATACATTGTTTTAGATGCAGTGCTCTTGCATACTTAATAGACTACAGCATGATATAAACATAACTTTTAAGTGCACCAGGATACCAGAAAATGTCTTTCTCACTTTAACCCAATATTCACTTTATTGCAGCAACCTGGAGCCAAACCCACAACCTCTAAGGTATACCTGCAACCTTTCAGCTACCTGTTCATTGACTATTGAAAGTGAGTTGCTCAGTCACGTCTGACACTTTGTGACCCCGTGAACTGTAGCCTGCCAGCTTCTTCTATCCATGAGATTCTCTGTCCATAGGATTCTCTAAGCAAGAATATTGGAGTAGTTTGTCATTTCCTTCCCCAAGGGGTCTTCCCAACCCAGGGATCAAACTCAGGTCTTCTGCATTGCAGGCAGATTCTTCACTGGCTGAGCCATCAGGGAAGTCTCTGTTCATTGACTATTACATCTGTATGTCATGCCTTTGATTTTTAGATTGTCCCTTTGAGCTTACAAAACTGCTCAATTAAGTTCTGTCCTAAACTACATCTTCACTCCATTCTATTGCTCATTTAAACCAGGGACATTTATTTTCTATATCTTTCACTGGTGACCTTATTGAAAGGATGCTTTTTACATACTCCCTCAACTCCTCTTGACCTTCTAACTAGAATCTGGATCTTTCTCCCATCCCTGCAATAACTTCTTTCTGGAAGAGACTATTGATTATGAACTTCAATAGCCTTTCCTCTATCTATCAGCCTCCTTGCTTGAAATTCTTTTCACCTCTGACTCCCACTGCATTGTTCTAGAGAGTTTTCTCCTTCTACCAATTTGAATATTGTATGATACTTATTGATGCCCCTTCCTTTCCATTGCTGGATGTCAGATCTCAAAATGTAGTCTTCTCAAGGGTCTCTCAGAGGACCTTTTCTCTTTCTAAACTCTTTACTTGGTCTTATGCCTTTAGCGTCACCTCTATGAGGTTGACTCTTAATTTAGGTAGTCTCTTCTCTGCATTGGTTGTGCTCTTTCAATAACTCATTAGATGCTTTCTTTAAAAAACTCCTCCTGACTCTGCTCAGTGTATATAACAGAGAAAGTGCTACCATGTCTGCTTCTCTTTCAAAGACCTCTATTTCCTTCTAAAGTCCTAAGACTTTATTCATCAGATTTTATTTCATCAAACCACTATTCAGCACCTTTATCATTTTGCCTCATTCAGTCATTTCCCACAGACTTCCTCCTTTTTAAGTATTTTTTGACACATCTCTGTTACCCAATTTTCATCCTTATTTCTAACTATTTGTTATGGAATGTTCTTGCTTCTGCAGTCTGCAACTTCCAAAATGTATTCTACAAACCATAGCCTGATTAATTTCTCTAAATAAAAATTCCTTTTAAAACATTAACCAGATGTTCGAAAATCTGTATTTAAAAAATTTCAGATTTTATATTATTTTGCCATCAGTGACCTAGAGCTACCCAATGAGCTCCTTCATTTAACTATCTTTATGTATTTAAAGTGCTTAGTGGGCTTCTCAGGTGGCGCTAGTAGTAAAGAACCTGCCTGCCAAAGCAAGAGATACAGAAGACATGGGTTCAATTGATCCCTGGATCAGGAAGATCCCCTGGAGGAGGGCATGCATCCCATTCCAGTATCCTTGCCTGGAAAATCCCATGGACAAGGGAACCTGGGGGGATACAGTCCATGAGGTCACAGAGAGTCAGACATGACTGAAGCAATTAAGCATGTACACATGCAAAAAGTTTAGTTGTTTGCAGTAAATGCTTCACACTTTCAAACCTTAGTACATCTATTCATCCATTTGCCACTTAAATCTTCCTTTGTAAACTCCCCTTAAATGTTTAAACCTGCTCCAGGTTGATGTAATATTTATGTAGTCCATACAAGCTGGCTTTGGTACAAACCTCTTCCCTCCAATCTGGTTGTCATCTTTCCCTTCTTGCTTGTACTATAGCACTGTTTCTCTTGAGGCAACTGTCACTTCTTATTGAGTATTATATTTATTACTATAAACATCTTACCACTTTTATAAGTACAGTTAATATATTGGTTTAATAGTAATAGACATTTATTGAATAAGTGAAATAAAAAAGAAAGAATATGAATCCCCGTGTCCATATTGTCAAAGTTACCTGCAACTGTATTTCTGAAACTGTGAAAAAATAATTATTTGCTTACATCTGCTAAATTGATAATAAAGATGGCTTCATGAATTCCAGGATATTTAAAGACCTTATCATCTAGTAAGAATTTTGGGAATTGAGTTTGATAGTATTTTAAGAAATAAAGATATAAAGCTTTACAACAACACAGAGTAGTGAAGAACTTGAAAAGTAAGGATTTGACAAGGAAAAATACTGACAATTTTCATCAAAACTTCATAAGGCAAAAGAAATTGTGATAGAATACATTTGATTATTCAGTAATGCTAAAGTGGAATGATGCATTTTCACCAATAAGATGATATATCCTGTATACACTGGGCTGGTATAAGCACCGTGTGTATGAAAAGAAGGTACACAGTAAAGAGACTCCAAGATGAAGCTAGTTAGTTTTAGGAGTATGGACTTTGTATCTGGACTGACTAGGTTTGAAGCTCAATTCCACAATGTGACCTTCAGCAAGTCCCTTTTCCGTTCTTTAATTTGATCATCTATAAGTTGGGGATATGCGTTAATGTATGTGATACTCTTAGAATAGTATCAGCACTAAGCAAGTACTGCACACTTAAATTTTAGTTTTAGTGAAGAAGAGGAAAACATCTGTTTGTCAAGATGATAATCAGCTCTATCTTATTTTCAGACCCTAATTAATTTTTATTAGAAGTGTAATATTTTAGGGCTTTAAAATCCCTACAGATTTGATCAACCAAATTTAACTGCAGTGTATTTAAATATCTTGTTCAGGGACCCCTAAGTAGTTGATGGTCCAGTTGAGAAAAAAATTCCTTCTATATATCAATCATCTATCTCTCCATCTAAACAGCTTCCGGTTATCCATATAACTCACACAACAAAATATTTGATATAGCTAATTTGAAAGTCTTTTCCTGATTTCAAGCTCCAAATTTATGTACCATGTTTTTCTGTGAATGTTAGTACTGCTCTTCAAAGCAATTTCTTTTAAAGTTATTGAAACATCACTTCTTCTCACTAATCCTTTGATATACTAGGATTCTATTTAATCTTACTTGGCAAATAACCAGGGTCTCTGGAGAAAAGTCTGAAGAAGATTTGTGAGACTATAGCTCAGCTTTCGGCTGTTATTTGCAGTGGTCAAATTCCACAGTATCTAGACAACCAGTTTTAGCTCTGCATTAATAATATTTCTCACATATTATAAACCATGATAAAGAGAAATATCTTTATGATATTTTATCTATATTTTATCTATATGATAAAAAGAAAGCATAAATATTTTATTATTTATACAAATGTGAGGCAAATTGCTGAAATAGTTCCATAAGTTTGATTTTGTTCAAGTCATAAAAAAAAATAATGACTTCAATTGGTTAACCACTGTGAATGTTTAGAAACTAAAGGAAATTTAGACACTGAGTTTCTCTCCTTCCTTCTGTATTCTGTCAACTATACTTAATATAAAAAAAGAAGAAAAGAAAGAAAGGAAGCAGAGGCATAAACTATTCTTTTACTAGAGTAAATAATGAATAATTGCATATTGAATGTAATTAAAGGTTTTTGGATAGAAAAAAGCAGGAAGTTTAGTGGAATATTGCACATCACAACACTGATTTGAACATATGTTTGAGTAAGAAGATGCAGCTTTTGGTACAGAAGAAACTGTTACTTTAAGAGTTATGCCAACTTAGGCTCTGAGCAGGAAGCTTGTTCAGATCCTGCAGAGTCTATGGAACACAAATAATTTCAAAGCTATATTTAAAGGATAAGAAAAAAATTAAAGTTCTGCCCAATAGGGACAAATGGCTTGTTTTTCTGCCAAAGAATCCATTTATCAAGAAGTACTAGAATCAAATACATTAACTTGTGCTTAAGGACCTATAGTCCCAAAGAAGGAACAGTTTTTTTTCTTTTTCCTAAATCCTTTTTCATAATCCTCAGCACTTGATAAAACTCTAAACTTCCAAAGAGGATATACAGTAAATGGTGCAAATTCCCTTATTTTTTTTCATTTAATGCTTTAGATGGGTCAAAATAAAAAATGGGGCCAGATGTTTTAAAATGTTTTTGTTAATTATTCCATATATAAATATGATAGTTTATTTATCACCATGTAAACTTTCTGTACTAGTCTTGTTTCCATCTCAACAGATTGCTAGGAAACCCTTGCATATTATCCCCTAAACCATTAGGAAGTAATATACTATAACGGTGCTATTTTCTCCAAAGAATATAAAGATTCCACCTGGGGTAGAATATTTTTTTCTCAAAATCAACATATATTAGATTTCAATACAAGTAGGTATGAATGTTGAACTGTTGAACATTCTTAAGTTCAACTCTTTTGAAATCTACTCTATGCACAAACTTCACTTTCTCTGTGCTGTTTCTTTAGCATCTCTTATTTTAAAGAGGTGTCTCACAGGCATTATCTCTGCTTCTTTTATCCAATTTAAAAGTGCAATTTTCACTGGACTGAGGAAAATAAAGTCGATAGCTAAAAACTAAGAAATATATCACAAGTTACTAGTATATAATAACAAATATTGTCTCAGATTTTACAGAATAAGTGAATTTCACTTATTATACTTCCTGATAAATTGGAGTCAGTGATTATTTGGGGGGAGTGGGAAATCAAACTGGCAAAAGGTATCAGGATATTAAAACAAATTTCATATTGCTTGAATGCATAATTCTAAAGAGACTATATTATATGCAAAAACTGTAGATCACAGATGCAAATGGCAAAAAAATAAAGTGTAAAACTCTCAGGTTGACTTTGATTATCGAAAATTGAAAAAGAGCTTGGTAAATAATTTAGATATTACCAACCATTAAAATTTTTATCTGTGAAAATGTTTAATGGCATAGAAAGATACTTAATTAATATACCAACTTTTAAAGTGTGGAGAAATGTATTTGGAAAGAAATGCGCTGGAAGTAAATATAACAAAATACTAAAGAACTGGCTCACTGGTGTTCTGTTTAAAAATACAGATATTTTTCACATTTATTTTTCAACCCATGTATCTTATACTTATATTATCAGAAATAAAGTTAAAATTACCTTTAAAATAGTCTCAAATTTCATGTAATGTTTTATAGCACTTCACCAGTTAAAAGCAAGGCAAGGAGGATAATTTTCCATTTCAGTGTTAAGAAGAATTGGTAAATTCTCAATAGGAGGAGCTTGAAATATAACTCAGAGCCTCCAAAGCCAACTTCAATGCCCCTTCTGTCATATCATATTAGAAGGACACAGGAAATAATATACATGAACATATGAGTAATTAATAATAATTGTAACCCAAGTTGTTATTAATACTATTGTTTAATTTATTTGATTTTCTTTATAAATTCCTAATTTCAATTGAGAGAAAAATACATGTATGAGATTATACAAGTGTTAACAAAAATGGACAAAGTAAAATGTGTCAGAAATAAAAAACTGATCATGGCATTTATGCTTCATTCATTCAATATTATGCTAGCATGGATTAGAAGACAATCTAGAACTCTTGTTTTGCTTGAGAAAAATATTGAACATGGTACTCAAAGTAAGAATGGAGTTTTACTAAGAATATTAATAATGACAAAATGTGAAAAAAAAAAGTCCATTAAGTAAGACACAAAGGGGAAAGATAAATAGACTTGATAAATAACCCTGCAGACTTTTAATTAAGTAATCTATTTTAATCAGTGAGAAATTAAAGTAGAAACTAATATCTTTATAACTATTTATTTAGGGTTACTTGCAGGGCATACTTAAGAGATAAACACAATCAGTAAGATTTAAGAGTCAGGTTCTTTTTCAGAAGCACACACCTCTCTATCAGCTGACTTTGTTTAAATCCTGTACCTCCACTCTCTCCACTTGTGCTGGCCTTTTCCTTATCCAGTAGACTTATGGCTGATGCCAGACACTGAGCAGGGCTTGTGTGTTCGATGACTTTCAAACTCAGCCATTTTTCAGGCAGTAGCCTCTCAATCAAAGATTATAAATGATTTAAAAGATTGTGCTGCTCTTAGTTGCTCAGTCATGTCCGACTCTGCGACTCCATGGACTGTAGTCTGCCAGGCTCCTCTGTCCATGGGGATTCTCCAGGCTAAAATACTGGAGTGGTTGCCATGCCCTCCTCCAGGGGATCTTCCCAACCTAGGGATCAATCCCACATTGTAGGCGAATTCTTTACTGTCTGAGCCATCAAGGAAGCCCTTTAAAAGATTACAGCCATGCAAATAAAAATATGTGAAGTCAATTAGTTGCAATAAGCATACTTCTCTCACCTGTGATTGGGACACAGATCCAGAGAAACATTTCTCCAAGTGCAAGAATGAAAAATGACAGTTGATCCTCAGCCTCAGAATCAGGGAGACACACATTAAAAAAGGAACTGGGGGATTGGGCTAAAGTTTCATGCTATTTCTACATTGGCATCTTTTACTCAATTCCTTCTGATTATGCCAAGTAGGAATATTGGACCATTGTAGCAAAATCTTATTTCTAAAGAATAGCTTGAAATTTAGATTTTTATTTTAAATATCTCATTTTAAAAACACTGGTAATTTTAATAAATGCCGAACATTATATAGGCCAAAGAAAACACATCTATAGAGCATATTTGACACACAAGCTCTGGTTAATGACCTCTGGTTTAATAATTTGATTACTATATTGTTGTACATATAGTTGAGATATTTCTGAAAAGTCATATAATCTGATGACTAAAATGTCAAGGACAGTTTACTGATTACAGAAAACTAAATAGAAAGAACAACGCTGGATTATGTATGCTATTATTCCACACTCATAACTTCACAAATGCCAAGCATTTCATCAACTCCATTTATTATCAAAAAGAAAATATCAAAGACCAGAGGTTGACAATAGAATAATAAATATAACCATCATAAACTTTACTTTAAATGCAGCATAACTAAGGTTAGGTTACAAGTTCAAGTTGTTTCTCTGTGTATGCAGATGTGTGATTGTATTTCTAAATGATGACTAACTAGCCAATTATAGTCCCTAGAAAGTTCTGTCATAACTGACATTTTAAATGAAGCATTCTGCTAAGAAAACCAAAATTTCAACCTCATTTTAATCACTTTAGCTATGCAGAATTCTGTTAATCAAGTAGAAAAAAAAGTGTCTTTAACACTTACAATGATTTATCTGTTTGTATGAATGTGAGAAAAATGATCACACCTTCAAGTAATAGATTACAAGTACAGAGAAAGTTCACATTACAGCTATGCTGATGAAAATTACCTGCAGGCTGTTACAACACAGCCTGTGAATTAATTAACCTTTTGCCATAGAAATCTAGAAACTTCAGCAAAGACTGAGTTTTCTGTTTCTCTGGGTTTAGCTTCCTCAGCACTGAAGTACGTTCCCTTCGCAGTGAAAATACTGTGCAATTTACTGAGGCAAACAAATAAACATACTCAGATTCCATCATTGCTCCATGTTATTATAATAAAATCACATAAGTTGAGATTAAAACATAGCAATTTAGATGTTTCCTCTTTTCAGTTAAAGATGAGAAATAATGGTTGATTTCGCCATAGATCTTTAATTTTATGAATAAGACTGGCAGTTTCTTAGTATGAATAATGGCTACCTCTTAATTATGTATGTTCTGAATTTGGGAGAAAATAATTAAATAAAGCAGAACTTTTGCCAACATGTTAAAAAATAAGTACTCACATGCATTCTTCTAAACTTCATTTTCAAATAAATAAACACACTATCTCTATTGGAGTGTACTGGTCAAGTACTTTGATAATTTCCACTTGGGATCTGAAGCTGAGAAAGCATCTAACAATAAATAAAGCTATGATCTAGGGAAATAGTATTTCTAAATAAACAATGGTAATATGAGCCATTGTATTCCTTGAAGTTGTTAAAGCCAAGGATCAATAAGACATGGTGAATGTGAAGATGACAGCAAGCCTTAAGGACTACTAAATTATACTCTACATATTGACATAATAATTTCACATCCTTATGCAACTGTTTAGAAATACTTTTTTCTTTGATGTAATTAATATCTCAAGAGGGTTAACAGTCCCAATACTTAATTGTTCAATAAGAAGCAGTTAGAGTTTGTCTATTAACTTTTTTTTTTTTTTGAGCTAGCTTCAATTAATTCATTATATAATTAGTCTTAACAATGGATAAGCCATTCTCTCAGTAGGTTAGGAGACATTGTTGTTTAGATAATGGGTTTTATATATATTGTTTTAAAACATTAGGGTATTTCTCTATTCTCTCTCTCTCTCTTTGGTCATCTGTATGTATGTGCTCAGTTGTGTCCGACTCTTTGCAACCCTCTGCTGTAGTCCTCCAGGATCCTCTACCATGGAATTTTCCAGACAAGAATACTGGAGTGGGTTGCCATTTCCTCCTCCAGAGAATGTTCCCCACCCAGGGATTGAACCCATGTCTCTTATATCTCCTGCACTGTAGGCAAATTCTTTACCACTGAACCACTGGAAAAGCCTATCTTTCCAATCAAATGATGATTTTCCAAATTCATCTTAAAGAGCTGAACTAGTAAACTTCCTCCCCAAGTATTGTTCAGAGAATCATTTTTTAGTTGCAGGTAAGAGGTATACAACAATATGTTAAAATAAGAAGGTGATAATGCTTGTCTAGAAAACTGAAGATGTATATGATAGGTATACATGTATACCTATAGATGTATATGTGTATATTCTCAGTTAAGGACATACATATTTTAAGTGTAATTATTTCAAGTTAAGCAGATTCTTAAAATAATTTAGAAAAATGTCTCACAATTGTTAATATATTAAAATTCTCCAAATGAATCATTCATTGTATCTATAGGGAAAGTAGCTCTTTAAGGTTGGAAAATTTAAAACAGTTACCAAAACATTTTTTGGTTAGTTCAATTTTGAGCATACCCCAGTTATAAGCTACATTTAGGTAGGTATATATCTACACCTGAAGTATCAAAGCTAATACATGTTTGTCACATAGAAAATTAACAATACATATACTTTGAATATAAGAATACACAAAGTTTCAAAAAAGAATTGGTACTCTGCAAATACTTAAATTTGTCTGCGCTGACTTAAACTAGAATTAATATTTCCATTGATTCTAGGATGATCATGCTCATGATAATACATATATGTATTTGAATAAAAAGTAGATGTCTTTGAAAACCTAAAGAATGAATACATAGGTATATAATATTCTTTAATTGTTATAGGAATACACATGCTATGCTTTGGAAGATATGCTCCACATACCTGACAGGTAATGTTCTGTCTCCTTTCCTTCTATCCATTTCTCTCTGGGGAACAGGATACCAACGGAAATTCAGTTTCCAGTTAAAACCCCCATAAGTCATGTCTGACCCAGCCATGTATTCAAAGGTGTCATCACTAATCACATCAATGATGGGGCATACAACTGTCTTCCTGCAGAAAAATTAAAATCAGCTGATGTAAAAATTATAGTTTAAATGTTTCATTAACTTTTTTAAACATCATATAGCTGATACATTGAAACTTAATTATTTTGTGACTTTAATTTGCCTTTATTGTCATGTTACCCTTTTTCTCCACGGAATTACTTCCTTTTACTACATCTGACTTCAGTCTACTTTTATTCTATCATGTATAATCTAATCAAATATACTAATCGATCCTCAAGCTAATTTCCAAATGCATTCTAAGTACTAACTCAGCAGGATGAACATGGCCTATTTTTCATTAAACCTCTCCCCACAGCATGACTAGTAGACTGCTTTGATATTATGCAGCATTTCAGCTATAGCCCACTGAAAAGCAACAGTGTGCAGGGAGTGAAGGATGAATAATAGCAAATTCAATCTGGTAGCTTGACTCTCAAAGGCGATAGTTTAAAGAGATGGCTCAGAGAAAATGTTCATGGAAAAACAAACAAATGAAAACCCACAAAGAGAAGCAACAATAAAAATCATGATCATCAGTATAAGTAAATATTTCCTATGAAAGATATTAGGTTCATGACAATTTCTGAGTGAATCATCTTAGACAGCAGTTTACACAAACAATCTACATGTTTTAAAATAGGAAAAGATAAGCAACTTTAGTCTCTGGAGTTTTATGATCCATTGTTTTCTTAAAGTAAGAGGAAGAGCCAGGAGATTTGGTATTCTTTTCTTTTTTAATTTATTTTATTGAAGTAAAGTTGCTTTACGGTGTTGCTAATTTATACTATATATATCACCTTGTATAGCAAAGTGATTAAGTTATACACACATAGATTTGACATTCTTGATGGTTAGCTTTTTAGGATAAGGAACTTTGCACCATGGGAGGTCACTAGGGGTTCTTTTAATCCATGTTGCACTTTCTCTAGTCTACCTCTATTGCAAGCCTGTATGGTTTATTATGGTGTCAACCATCTGTCATCTCCAAAGTACATGTTTAAACAACTGGGCCTTGTTTATAGCTAATTCCAAAAAGTAGAGCTTGTTTTTCACATAAGATAGAAAGTAAATACACAAATATGCTCTAGAATCACCCACAGATATGGATAACAAGGAAATGCTGCCCATTATTTATTCTGGTTTTGCAACACCTATACCGCCAACGCTCAGTTTCTAATAGGTCTTATATGCCACACCATTGACCAATGTCTAGAGTCCTCTGAAATTAAAAGGTTTCAGACTTTCCTGGTGACTCAGGGTGAAGAATTCACCTGCCAATGCCACGGACATAGGTTTGATTCCAGGTCTGGGAGGATCCCAGATGCTGTGGGCCAACTAAGCCTGTGCACCACAGCTACTGAGTCAGCACTCTAGAGCCCTGGAGCCACAACTATTGAGCCCACACACTGTGACTACTGAACCCCCTTGCCTAGAGCCTGTGCTCCGCAACAAGAGAAACCACTGAAATGAGAGGCCTACACACAGCAACCAGAGAGTAGCCTCTGCTTGCCACAACTAGAGAAAGCCCATGCACAGCAGCAAAGATCCAGCACAGCCGTAAAAATAAGCAAATGAATCTTAAAAAAAAAAAAAAAAAAGAACTTAAAAGGTTTCACGTAGCCTTGGAAAAGCTTCTTGGTAACTCTGGTCCTTATAAAAACAATATCTTTCTTTCTTCATTAAATGTAATCATTTAAATTATAGGGAGATGACATTAGATCTAATAACCTTCAATAGAACTTTATTATCTAGTTATGGCAACTTTAGAACATATAAGCAAGATAAGACATTAGAGTTCATTATATGCCTATACAATCTAAATATGTTGTTAGATTAAAAAATAAATGATCTATTCATGACCATAGTGAAGCAATATTATAATCTCACTAAGTTGAATATGAAACACGTGTTTTAAAAAGCAGCATAATGTATGAAAAGCTGCTAGGAAATGCATTTAAGATGTTCCAAGTTCATTTTACTTTGCCAGCCTTACCCTCCTGTACAATACACAGAATGGAAAAATGTTATTACCCATATATTACACTCAGTAGACTAAAAGGTTCCCACTGCTTTCTTCAACTGCTATGGTTCATTTTACTGACAACCTCCATCCATCTTCCTGGCAAATACCAAATCATGCCGTTTATGTGATAGAGCTGCACTAGCTCACACAAAGCAGCCCCTGTCTTGGAGCCTTAATTAAAAACTTCAATTCTAAGTAGACCTTTCTACTGTAGGTGAAATGACTATGCAAGCAAGGTGCTATGCAATGTTTTGCTATTATTTCAGACAGCAATTGGCATAATTGTCTTCATTAGGAATGATACTCATTTATCATCAATAGTTATGAATAACTGCAAGAAATCCATTTATACTTCATAATATCACATGGGAAAAAATTGTAGATATCTATGAGGGTTTCTAATTTCTATAAAGTATTCCTGAACTTTTCAGATTTCATGATATGTCTGTACAGAATGGCAATACTATTTAAATAAGCATTCTTACAGCTGTGCTTTTCTTTAAATCATGATTTCATTTTAGTGGGGTGCATGAGTGTATATGAGTTTTTAAAGATCTTTAAGGTGGCTTTGTACTCGACTTTGATTAAGAACAGTGACTAGGTAGAGAGAAGATTGTTCTGGAAGTGGGGAGAACTAAATTGTTGTCCTCATCATTTACAATTTCTAGGACAAGCTATTTAACTCATCTGTTCCTATCATCAGATACAGAGAAGAGTATCTTTATTATCTACCTCACAGAGTGGTTGTGAAGACGAAGCTGCTTTGAAAATGTATTTTGTAAAATATACTACTATTTCTGATTGGACTGATTTCCTTCACCTATAAAATGAATATTCAGCATCTTTACTGTTTGAATTTCTTAATCAAATATTCAGGTGGGCATAAACAAACCAAGATCTTAATTAAATAAGGAGTAAGGGGACTTCTTTTTTAAAAGCTAGGAAATAAACATTCTGAAAATAGCAGCTTGGGAAGAAAAGCTTTGAGGGATAGCCATAACGGTCCTAACAAGTTCAGTCAAAATCCAGACAGACAGAGCATATGCATTCTTACCTGTCCTCCTTTATTCTTGCCAGCAAGGGCTCCAGCCATCCTAATGTGCATTCGCAGTGTGCATCCAGGAAAGTTATGACTTGTCCTTTTGAAGCAGCTGCTCCTCGAAGGCGGGCTCGTATTAACCCAGAGCGCTCTTCCATTCTAATAATTTTTACTGGCACTTCTAAATTTTTCACGTAATTCTCTAATGTTAACTTGAGAAAATCTGTAATGTGCAATTAAGAATTTATAAGGTTTTGAAACTCTTTTAAGACAGAGAAGGGAAACTACTATCTAGATGGAAATTCAACACACAGAAGCGATGGTCAACTCCTATCAACATGCTTTGCATTAGGTTAAAAAAAAAAAAGATACAGAGATTTCATCACTATCAGTGTATAGTTCATTATGACTCTATCACTTGGCTGACAAGGATAAGCTACAGTAGGAAGTTAATATACCAGACTGTAATTCATAAACTGGGCCACACTGGCAACTGCAGTCTTCTTAAATATGTTATTTTTCTTTTACCTACAATAAAAAAAGAGCCAAATACCCACTGTGTCATATAAATGTTCAGTCATATGATCAATTGAGTTGGGAAAAAAGAGAAATACTTTGGAAAGTCATTTTGGCTGATTTCTTAGGTTAGTAAGAACCAACTGGAATCATGAGGTAAACTGAAAGAATTAGTTACTTGTTTCTGGAGTGGCACTGACTAGATATACTAAAAAAAATTGATAGGTAGTTTCAGGGTTAGTATAATTACAAGGAAAATATGGATCATTACCCTGTTATCTTTTTGAACACAATAAAGCCCTATAATTAAAAAATATATATACAAGAAAAATAATTGTACCTCTTTCACTGGCATCATCTACCAAGATGACCTCAGAGAGCAGATAGTGTGGGGACCTATTTATAACACTGTAAACAGTTCTGAGGAGAGTGCTCCAAGCTTCGTTATGAAATACAATGACTACACTTGTGTTTGGGAGTTCATCAGGATAGACCCTTGTCTTGCATCTGGAAGAAAGGAAGGAAGAAGGACAAGCTATTAAGTTCATTTTTCCTTCTGATCATTGTAATAAAAATATCCATTTTGACACAAAATTAGACTCAAAAGTCCCTTATTACAACAACATTTTATGGTTATTTAAAATTATTTTCCTTTTTATATATGTTGTGGGTATTCACTTGGCACTTTGAAAATTAAATATGAATACTTACTAGTATTATTTGAACTGACTTTTTTTTTTTTTAATTTTACATTAACTCTAGGGAACAAAAGGGCATGATTTGGACACAAGTCTAAGAAAGCTAAAACAACATTATGAGACTATCAATAGAAGACCAGGTACTAAAGGAATTCATTTAGTAGATATAATTGTCTTTGTTTAGAAAAAAGAATTATTGTATAACTCAAAAATTCCTGAGAACATAAATAGACATATGTGCACAGGGCTTTGAAGCTTGTAAAACTGAGATTACTTTTCTTCTAAAATCTAGTCATGTACATTTTTCATTCTGTTGAAGAATGCCATAATTCATGTCTACTTTGAGGGAAAGATGTTGGGGTCAAGATACATTTCAAAGATTCTCAAAACAAAACAAAACAAAATCAGAGCTGACAAAAGGGTATAGGCTTCCAGAACATCTCTTGAATGTACAGAGGAATCACCTGGGGATTGGGTAACATGCAGTTTCTGGTTTAGCAGATCTAGGGTGCAGCCTGAGAATATACAGGTTTTAAAATGTTTCCAGGTGATTCAGATGCTGTTGATCCCTGGAACACACGATTAAGTAAAAGACTGCATCATAATTGTTATTAATTTTAGAACTTGATATTTTGGGGAAAAAAAAAACTTAATTTTGCTGATAAATTAAAAGAAGTCCAGATTTTGCTTTTCAAGCCATCAGACCTGTAAGGTACATTTTGATAAATAATATGCAGATATTTGGAGAAGGAAATGGCAACCCACTCCAGAGTTCCTGAATGGAGAATCCCGTGGACAGAGGAGCCTGGCGGTCTACACAGTCCATGGGGTCACAGAGAGTTGCATACAACTTGGCAACTAAACCATCATCATGCAGATGTTCTCGGTGGTCACTGCAATTTTAATGTGCAAGTGGCTCTCAGCCATATCCACTTGTCAACTTTTAGACATTTTTGTCACATATTGTTAAATCATTGTGATTATAGAGTATTTTGCAAAAATGTCACTGGGTATCCAGACAGGAATAGAAGTTTATTCACCTTATGGTATTTTTCTTGGTAAAATATGCTGAAGAGCAAGAAAATTAAAATCTTTCCATAAAGTGAAATGAACCAGATACACCCTGCCACCAATAAATGACCTAATCCTTGACACAAAATTAGCATGGTTAAAATTAGTCCCCTTCACAGGTGAGTGAAAAAAATCCAATAAAGTGTGGGCATCAAAGGCATGTAATAAAATAAATATCAACTATATGCCTGCAGAGACTCAAATCATTTTTTACAGCAGTCTAAAATAACACCTCTTCAGTGAAGTTCTCTGTAATATAGCCAGGAAAGAATGTACATATGTCTAACCATTTTTTCAGTATATATTTATTTGAATAACATTCATTAAGCATCCACACTATATAAAACATTGTGTATATAAAAAAAGTTTAAATGTAAGGTAGAAGTGGTAGGTTGATTCATAGTCATCTTTTCCCATTCTGGTAGCAAGATTAAAGTGGTTTCTACTAATATATGTCTCATCATCATTTGACTTGGTCTTCCAGGCAGTTTATCATTAAAAAAACTTAGAAAGCTGTCTTGGTAAGTCAGAAAGGTCCTCGCCGAGATTCTCCTCAAACCTCCGTTCTTCTGCCTCATCAAAACACCCCCTCACTTTCAGCATGCTGAACAAAATGAGTCATAAAGATGATTGTCATCTTCAATAAAGAAGCAAAACTGAAAAAGCAGGCTGAAATCAGTCCAATAGTCAGCAACTACTGGTTTAATCCAAGGATAATAGTCTATGGAGGCTACTTATTATCATTTGTATATAAAACATTGCTTTTAAATTAAACCTCTTGCATGTTATGCTAAATGCTAATAAAGAAAAGTGAACAAGATATTTAGTCAAATAAATAATTTATAATATAAAATAAAAGCAGATACTTAGATCCAGCTTCTCAACTTATTTCCATCATGCCTTATTTTTGTGGTTAAAAAAATCCACTAACAAATGTTAATTTTATATTCATTATATGTGACATTATAATGAACTAATTTACTAATAATACAGCTATAATATTTTGCTTAGAGAAAATTTCCACTATGTCATTATTTAATGTAGCATAAAATAAAATGTGGTTAATATTTTATTAATTCATCCTCTTTCTCCTATATAAACAGTTATTTTGCAAAAGAAACTTTGTATAATAAAATAGTTTATAGGATAGTTCTTATTATACAAATGAATCATTTTCTATGTCTGTTGATCCAGTTACTGAAGCATACAAATATATATGAACAAGAGTTCTTTTTTTATTTTTATAATCTTTAACAGATTTATGATACATTGAACTAGAATTATTGCCTATAATTCTTAAAACCTCTTGTCACCTAGGGTAACATACATCATTATTTTGTGCACCACTAGGAAAGAAAAATGTTGTCAAACCATAATAAAATGCTTTGTTATCTTGAATAGGATCTATTCAATACCTAAAGCCTATAGAAAAAGCTCTCCAATTTATTTGGACATAGATTCCCATCAATATTTTAAGCTTGCTTATACACCAGTCACACTAGTTTCTTGTTGCTTTGAAATTTCTTTCATCTATTCTAAAGGGATTTCTCTAGTTTGGGGTTGCATTGCTTAACAAATGAGAGTCATACATTTAGCATATATCTCGGTAACAAAATATTAATACAAAACAATTTCATCTTGTGAGTATCCTCCTTGGTACTATAAAACTGTGCTTGCAAACTTTTAGTGGCAAAGGAAATCTTGACAAAATTCAGATTCTGATTCTGTAGATCTGGTATGGGAATAAGGCTGTGAATTTCTAGTAAGACTCCTGGCAATGTGGACGCTGCTAGCCCTGAGTTGACATAATAAATAATTGATAATAAGGCTATCAGTCAGCTGTTGATAAGCAAGAGAAACTGTAGTCATTGCTCCAATGCTAAACATTGGCTTCATCTTATGAAATTCAATTTTTGCCACTATTTTCTTCCTTTCTTTTCATACTATAACATTTTGTTTCAACAAAGAATCATATTGCAATCTTTCTAAAGAAATATTGAATGACAAACTTCACACACAGAATATAAATAGTGCACATAACTTAGTTGAGGCTTGATTATACGAATAGCATTACCACATGCACACAGGCTTCGGGAACACTGCCTACATGACAACTGTAACTAACCATCAACTATGAAACTCATCTGGAGTGAGACACATGAAAGGTAGAAAGTGTATACTTAAAGCAGGAAAATACAGTAATTTTTTCTTTAGCCATAGAAAAGTACTTAAAGTATTGTTCGATTTTTTTAGTTTTTTTAAAAATGCTTTTAGTATCAAAGCTGGAAGAGTTTTTAAGTCAGTGATTTTTTTCATAAAAAAAATTAAAAACAAGGAAAATACAACAAGGAACCTATATAATGGGATTGGGGGAAGGTACTGAAAATAATTCTGTAGTTTTGACTTCTTTGAAAGTGAAAGTGAAGTCGCTCAGTCATGTCCAACTCTTTGCGACCCCATGGACTGTAGCCTACCAGGCTCGTCTGTCCATGGGATTTTCCAGGCAATAGTACTGGAGTGGATTGCCATTTCCTTCTCCAGGGGATCTTCCCGACCCAGGGATCGAACCCAGGTCTCCCACATTGTAGACAGATGCTTTACCATCTGAGCCACAGGGAAGTCCTATATAATGGGATTGGGGGGAGGTACTGAAAATAATTCTGTAGTTTTGACTTCTCTAATGATCTTTTAAGTGTATGCTTTTTACCTTTCATGTGTCTTACTCAGGATGAGTTTCATAGTTGATGGTTAGTTACAGTTGTCATGTAGGCAATATTCCTTAAGCTCCTGATGCTGGGGAAGATTGAAGGCAGGAGGAGAAGAGGACGCCAGAGGGTGAGATGCTTGGATGGCATCACTGACTCATTGGACACAAATTTGAGCAAGCTACTGGAGATGGTGAAGGACAGGGAAGTCTGATGTGCTGCAGTCCATGGGGTCGCAAAGAGTCAGACACAACTGAGTGAATAAACAACAGGAAGAATTTTACCACTTCAGCTTTTATCTCTCTTGCATAATCATATTAAAATGTTGTGCTGCAGTCCATGTGGTCACAAATAGTAGGATGTGACTGGGCAACTGAATGATGTACTCTGAAATGTGTGGTAGACATTGCTTGATCTACACAGCAGAGTGGGCTTCCCAGGAAGTGCCAGTGGTAAAGAATCTGCCTGCCGATGCAGGAGCCACAGGAAGCACCGGTTCAGTTCCCAGGTAGGGAAGACACCCTGCAGGAGGAAATGGCAACCCACTTCAGTACTCTTGCCTGGAGAATTCCAAGGACAGAGGAACCTGGTGTGCTACAGTCCTTGGGATTGCAAAGAGTCAGACATGACTTAGCATGCATGCCTCACAACAGAGTAAAGCTCAGAATCTCCAAAAGGTGGAATTGGAAAGGACTTTCAAAGTTGACTGGACTGAGAAGCCTGGCAGGCTACAGTCCATGGGGTCACAAACAGTCAGACATACCAGAGCAACTAACACTTTCACTTTCACTTTTCAAAGTTGACTAATCCAAATATTTATTTCACAGGATACAAATCTCAAGTCACAGAGCTACTTCAATACCCTGCATAATAAAGTAATAAATGATATGCTAATAAAGTAATTTATGATTTAATAATATTAGTAATGGTAATGATTTCTGCTCCATAATATATACTAGATCAAATGTCTTAAACGATATTGTAGGTGTCTGAAAATTTGAAAAAAATTTCTACGTACTTTAAAAAATAAGTTATATATTTATAAATATATATATTTATAAAAAGAGAAGTAGATTCCCTAGGATCATTTAATTAAAACTAAGTATAGAAAGTCAGCTATCACTGAAATTATTTATATATGGATCAAATACTCAGCTATCTGTCTTTTGAAGACATTATTTATCTTTTATGTAAACATCTAAATAGAATTGGAAATTTTGACATAATTGTGAGAGCACAATGTATATGTAATTAACTTTGAGAGTAAATGTGTCAGACTGCAATAGCAATTTTAATCAATTTGAAAGATATCTGATACCCAATACTCAAATTGAGCTCCTGGAATCTGGTATTCCAATAAGATCATAAGCTTTATCCTAGCAGAATTTCATATTTGCATTATATTTTGACATTCTAAATCTATAATACTTGAAAGAAAATCAAAGTTTATTTCCTTTTAATTCCGTAATTATCTGTCACTCTAAATCTTGGCTGCACATCAGAATCATCCCATAAGAATGAAAAAAAAAAAAAACTGGTATGTGGGTTTTATCCTCAGAGATTCTGATTTAGGTGTCTGGATGTGCCTATGTTGATAATAAGATTAAAAAGAAATCTCTCCTGGGCATTCAAATGTGCAGCCAAAACAGATCAGTTACCCAAATTTATTTAACAGAACCACTGATATGACACATATATATACATCAATATACAATTTTGCTTACATCAACATTTTAAAATAGGATATATAATGTTAGTATCTTTTTCTATGTTTATGAACTAAAATAAGTCATTATTTCCTTTCAGTATAAATACTGGAGTCAGAAAGTCTTCTCTACTTCATTTACAATCTCCTCTGTCATCTGGATATATACTAATGCTTATCCAGTTTTCTGTGCATCAGCTGTTGACTTATAAATGTAGGAGAAATAAATGCAACTGCTCTTCTTTGGAGAGAATATGGTGATAGAATCACATTTCCTCCCTGTGGAACATGGAAATACAGTGAGATAGTGTTCCTATTTACCATCTTTCCCCTTGGCTATGTCCACATTAGAGAAACATAGATTGTTACAATTTGATTTTATCCTTTTCAAAGCTATATTGATGTTTTCATATAAGCTACTGAACACAACACACCACATCAAAGAAAGAAAAATTGACTATAAGATGAGAATGTGAAATCACAAAGGATCCATAATTACACAGTGGTTTAGTTAGACACAATCCATTTAGGACTCCAAACAAAGGCTGTCAACATTGTAGTTTGCATGACTTGTTGAAATGCGGCTCAGTGAGTCAGTGGCTACTTTTAACTGGCTCAAACAAAGATTAATAACAGTAATTTAAAATGAAGACTTACAATATAAGTCCTCTCTATACTTCTTATTTTTAAGAGCTGTAGGAATTGTATTGAACCTTTCAGAATTATGGGTGGTTTCAAAGTTTCCCAATTCCTTAACATTTATATTCACAGAAAGAAATTTCATCATTTTCTAATGCATCCAGGCAACAAAAGCCTGGGCAACAGGAAAGTGATTCTTTCATAACTGAAAGCTTGGAGCCTCAAGTAAAATGAAGCACTTAATTTTGCAAGGTATCCTATATGTTTCTTTGTATACACATTGTGTTAAACCTTCCAAAAGTTAAGTTCCTATAATCATAATTACTTGACTAATTAAAAAAAATTTTTTTTACAAAGTGTTAGTTACTCAAGTGTATCTGGCTCCTTATCCTGTGGAATGTAGCCAGCTAGACATCTCTGTCCATGGAATCCTCCAGGCAGAATATTGGAGTGGGTAGCCATTCCCTTCTCCAGGGGATCTTCCCAATCTAGGGATCAAACTCAGGTCTCCTGCATTGCAGGCAGATTCTTTACCATATGAACCACCAAGGAAGTTGATAAACACTTGCCACAAACACCTTTGTTTTAAATTCATGTAGACTTGGGCTCCCCAGGTGGTGCTAGTGGTAAAGAACCTGCCTGCTGATGCAAGAGGCATAAGAGACACGGGTTTGACCCCAGGGTTCGGAAGGTCCCTTGAAGGAGGGCATGGCAAACCACTTCAGTGTTCATGCCTGGAGAATGCCCTGGACAGAGGTGCCTGGAGGGCTACAGTTCATAGGGTGGCAAAGAATCAGACAGGACTGAAGTGACTTAGCACACAGCATGAATAGACCTTGTATTCATCCTTGGCCTATTTGCTGTCATATCCATTCCTTGATCTTGTTTTCTTTGATGTATTGGGGTGGGCATAACAGGAGGGTTACTGAGCAGGACTTTTTCCCAGGACTCTTCTGCTTGTCGGTTTCTGTATGAAACATGCCATGAGGACCCTAGGTAGGGAGTGCTATGCAGGAAAAAGGAGGAACAGGGAGCTTCTTTCTACTTCCCTAATCCCAGAGAAGACTACTCAGCCCCCTTCTGCAATCCTGCACTTCATGTATGACTCAATCATTTTCCTCATTATACACTTTCACAATAAATACAACTAATACAATAGACTAGGAGATTTTTTAACAAGAGGAGGTTAATCTTATTTGTCTCTCTCTTCGGAAGGTAGTATTCTGCAAGTCACAAAATATATTTTATAAGATGTTGATGAATGAAAACTTGACAAGGCAGGCTATTGTATTAATCAGTAGATTGATGTCCCAATCATAATTCTATACTATTATAATCTGTACTAGAGGTGTAGAAATGCCAAGTTTTCTACATCTTTTTTATATTTTCAGTTGGTTTTGGTTTTTAAGCTTGTAGAGCCAGGACAAATAAATGAGTAAGGGTTAGGGAAGGGAAAGAATGTAAGAAAATTGGTCTACAAGTCATTCTATTATAACACATTCCTCTTGAACATAAGTGGCATCATTCTATTTTGATATATTTGAGAAGGCTCTGTATCTGGAAATTCTATGTTTACATCTTCATTTTGCCATTCAGGATCTGTGAGCAAACTCCTGAAGTTTCAGTTTTGTCATCAAATTGGAGTAAAACTGCTTGCTATATCTATATTCTGGGGTTTTTGAAGAAATTAATAAAATCATTAAGGAATTATATGAATGTAATTTTTATTATATTCTTATATTATAAAGCACTATATATGAGATGGGCTTCCCTGGTGGCTCAGATGGTAAAAAATCTGCCTGCAGTGCAGGAGACCCAGGTTTGATCCCTGGGTCAGGAAGATCCCTTGGAGAATGTAATGGCAACCCACTCCAGTATTCTTGCCTGGAGAATTCCAAGGACAGAGGAGCCTTGCAGGCTACAGTCCATGGAATCACAAAGAATTGGATATGACTGAGTGACTAACACACACATATATAAGATATTATAGGTAAGGTCTTATAATTACTTGGCTCAGCCTTACTGCTGATAGGATTCTGATCACAGCCATGTTAACTCGCCTTTTATTCTTAGTTTCTGTGCCAAGCATCTGTTTTATTCTTCATTTTCAATGCAGCTTCAATAGGTTTGGTGCCTAGACCATCCTGGCTTGAAAACTGCTTTACTTCTTTGTCCAGTGTAGCAGTGTGGAGTCAAGGTCCTGCCACTTTCCCTTTTAGTTCTTTAAAGTCATTTATTGTTGTAATCAGAAATTTCTGTGGCTGGCTGTGACTGTCTGCTATTAAATCTTCCTGCTCCCTTACCTTAATCTCTGCTTATTATTTTCTGCTAGAAGATCTCTAAAGGTGAATTTCTGCTGAGATCTCTGCCTGTTGCCTGCTCTTCAATACCCATTAGTTAAGTCTGTTAACTTGTGTTCTGTCCTATTACCAAAGCTGGAATAGCTCCCCACAACTTCCTTCACCCTATAGTGAATCTGATTATCAAAACTTGCATTCCTCATCTAGGGTTAGGCCATCTCCTCCTGTAGTCAAACCCTGATTTAAGAAAAGAAAAAGCATCATAAGAAAGAAGTACTAAGCATTAAACATTTATTGAACACTTAATTACATAGCAGACATTGTGCTACATGTTTTCTATGGATCATCTCATTTGACCTTGACAACAAACTGATATCTGCAATGACACAGGTTAAATATCAGAACTAAGAGAAGGCTATGAACTTATAAATGGTTTCATGCTTCAAAAAAATTCCAGAAAATAAAACTATTCAAACAATTAATTGGTCAAAAAAATTCACTTATTAGGGAGACTAGGTTATTTGGTTGTCTTCTCAGAACAATATATAGAGAGACTGCTTGCTTATCAGTTGACCTCAAAACTTTCCCTCAATATACCCACCAGTATTAAACTACTACATCACACACTGATGTCAACTACAAATTGGCACTTACCAAGAGCATTGCCAATGACTGAACAACAACGGCGTTTGCCATCTGCCTCTGTGGAGATTGAACCCCTTGCTGCTACAGCTACTGACCTTCAACAACCCCTGAGGGATCAGGGTGGAGTGAGGCACTCTGTGCTCCAGGGAATCTGATGGGACAGGTCTTTAGAGTGTTGGATGTTTTTAGGAACAGATTTTATGATCTCAATCCTTGCATCTCCTCATATCTAGAGAAGCACTAAATCGCTTCATGGTGACATCAGATCCTCATGACTAACAAAAAACCTTTTGCAAAATAAGTGCTTAATGGTATTGAACTCCCCCTTCACTAAAACTTTATATATTGACCTTCCCTTCTCGGAGCTATCTGAGATGCTGTCTCCCAGGCTTCCATCATCATTTTGTCCCAAATAAAATTTAACTCTCAACTTGTGCATCTTTTTAGTTGCCACTAACCAGTCTCAATAAGATTCCTGCATTAAAAGACCTGTCTTAATCCACTTAAACCCAGACTCCCAATCTCTATAAATATCTATATTTGCTTCCCTTTCCTCAACTTCTAGAACTGTTTGTTAAGGTGGTGGATATTCTGGTGATCTTCTATGGACTCTTCATAATACTCTTATAAAAATAATTAAGAATTATATGTTATATAATCATATAATTATTCTTAAAATAATTATAACTACAATCCTTATAAGATTCCAAATTACTCCCATTTGATAATGACAATCTGAACATCAGTTAAGTAACTTGCTTTAAGTGACAGACATGGGTTTCAAACCCTGGAAATCTGATATTAAGTTACATAATTTAAGTTACATTAAGTTAGAAAGAGAAAAAAAATACCATATATTAATGCATATACATGGATCCTAGAAAAACGGTACTGATGAACATAGAGAACAGAATAATGGACACGGAGGAGGAAGAAGATGCCGGGAAGAAGACAGGGGAAGAATTGAGGAGTAGTATTGTTATATGTACACACTACTGCTCTGGGTCTCTTGAGTTTGGATGCCTTTTTGTTCACCATCTCATAGGCAAGACTTCAGTCTCCATGACCTTCAGTGACTTCCAAAGGGCAGAACAGTTACTAGTCAAAGGAAGAGCAACTACAAAACCACCTGAGGCTAGATTAAGTGGATCAGAGAGGCTCATCACGATTAGAAGACCTAACCCCTAAAACCCTGCATAGAACCTCAGTTTGGAAAATTTCCAGAAGAAAAAAAGCATGAGAGAATGTTACTCCCTTGAACCTTATCACATATCCCTGCCTGACTATATAACCTCACCTTACTCACCTAGGAAGGGACACAGTTCTTGAGGCACGAGCATACTGTGCCTTCACCTAGCAAAGTAATAAAGCCACTCTTTCCTTCTCCTCCAAGACTCTATTTCCATATTTCTATTTGGCACAAATGCAAATAGAGCCAAGATTTTGGCAACACTGATGTTGGCTACATGTTAGCAAGGTAATAATGCTCAAAATCTTTCAAGTTAGGATTCACAGTACCTGAACTGAGAAATTCCGTATCTACAATCTGGATTTAGAAAAGTTAGAGGAACCAGAGATCAAATTGTTGTTGATCCACTGGATCATAGAAAAAGCAAGAGAAATACAGAAAAATATCTACTTCTGCTTCACTGACTACGCTAAAGCCTCTGATTGTGTAGATCACAACAAACTGGGGAAAATTCTTCAAGAGATGGGAATTCCAAACCACCTGACCTGCCTCCTGAGGAAAGTATATGCAGGTCAAGAAACAACAGTGAGAACAGGACATGGAACAACAGACTGCTTCCAAATTAGAAAAGGAGTACATCAAGGCTGTATATTGTCACCCTGCTTATTTAACTTCTATGCAGAGTACATCATGAGAAATGCTAAGCTGGATCAAGCACAAGCTGGAATCAAGATTGCCGGGAGATATATCAATAACCTCAGATATGCAGATGACACCACCCTTATGGCAGAAAGTAGAGAGGAACTAAAGAGCTTCTTGATGAAAGTGAAAGAGGAGAATGAAAAGGCTGGCTTAAAACTCAACATTCAAAAAACTAAGATCATAGCATCTGGTTCTATCACTTCATGGCAAATAGGTATAGAAACAATGGTAACAGTGACAGACTATTTTTGGGCTCCAAAATCACTACATATGGTGACTGCAGCCATGAAATTAAAAGATGCTTGCTCCTTGGAAGAAAAGCTATGACAAAACTAGAGAGCATATTAAAAACAGAGACATCCCTTTACCGACAATGGTCTGTATAGTCAAAGCTATGGTTTTTCCATTAGTCATGTATGGATGTGAGAGATGGACCATAAAGAAGGCTGAGTGCCGAAGACTTGATGCTTTTGAACTGTGGTGTTGGAGAAGACTCTTGAGGGTCCCTTGGACTGCAAGAGGATCAAACCAGTCAATTCTAAAGGAAATCAATCCTGAATATTCTTTGGAGGGACTGATGCTGAAGCTAAAGTTCCAATACTTTGGCCACCTGATGCAAAGAGCTGACTCATTTGAAAAGACACTGATGCTGGGAAAGGTTGAAGGCAGAAGGAGCAATGGCATCACTGACTCAATGGTTTTGAGTTTGAGCAAGCTCCAGGGGATGGTGAATGACAGGGAAGCCTGGCATGCTGCAGTTCACAGGGTTGTAAAGAGTTGTACATGACTGAGCAACTGAATGACAACAAATCTCAGCTAAAAACATGCACAACCTGAGAGCTGCAAGTTAAGTTTTATTGGGGCAAAAGGAGGACGGAAGCCTGGGAGACAGCACCCCAGATAGCTCTGAGAGGCTGCTCCATAGAGGTAGTGAAGGAAGGTCAATATGTAAGATATTGTGAAGGAGGAGTTCAGTGAAATCAAACACTTATTTTACAAAAGGTTTTCTGCTCTTCATGAGGATCTGATGTCACCATGAAGGCAATTAATGCTTTTTTAGATGTGAGAAGATACAAGGATTGGGATCATGAAACCAGGTACTGAAAATACCTAACTATCTAAAGACCTGTTTCAATAGTTTTCTGGAACACTGAGTGCCTCACTTTCCATTCTAAATTCCCCTCAAGGAGTGTCAAAAACCAGCAACTGCAGCAGCATAGGTAGATGGCAAATGCCTTTGTTGTTGTTACTTTGTTTGTTCAGTCCTTAAGTTGTATCTGACTCTGTGCAGCCCCACGGACTGCAACAAGAGAATTCAAAAAAACTATCTATTCCTGCTTCATTGACTATGCTAAAGCCTTGACTCTGTGGATCATAAGAATGTGTGGAAAATTTTTAAAGAGATGGGAATACCAGACCACATTACCCATCTCCTGAGAAATCTGTATGTAGGACAAGAGGCAGCAGCTAGAACCAGAACAGACTGGTTCAAAACTGGGAAAGGAATACCTCAAGGCTGTATAAGGTCACCCTGCTTATTTAACATACATTCAGAGTGCATGTGTGCGTGCTAAATTGCTTCAGTCGTGTTCTATTCTTCATGACCCTACGGACCATGACCTGCCAAGCTTCTCTGTTCATGGGCTTCTTCAGGCAAGAATTCCAGAGCCATTTGTAGTGCCCTCTGCCAGGGGATATGGAGAGTTAAATACAAGATTGTAAAGAGATTATATTCCCCCAAAATCTGCTAATGTACCTCTTTCTTGATAAGATAAGGCCCTTTCTCATTTAGGGAAGAAACTGCCTTCAGTTAGGTAGAATTCTTAGATAAGGTACTTGTAGAAGCAGACAAGGAGCCTGAAGGTGTGCCTTCCAGGAAAACAGTAACTGCTTTGAATGAGACAAGGGGAAACTTTACTTTGCTCCATGAAGGTGGGCACTTGAAGTGGGAAAGATTAAAGCTAAGAGGAAACAGGAACTGGGGAGAGGAAATGAGCAAGTAAAATGATGAGAGGCAAAAGTGACCTGTGGACTTTCCTCAGGATGTAATAACTGTAAGAGATTTTAAAGATGAGGCTCAGATGGTAATCTGCCTACAATGCGGGAGACCCAGGTTCAATCTCTGGGACAGGAAAATCTCCTAGAGAAGGAAATGGCAACCCACTCCATTATTCTTGCCTGGAAAATCCCATGGACGGAGAAATCTGGTAGGCTACAGTCCATAGGGTCGCAAAGAATTGGACACGACTGAGCGACTTCACTTTCACTTTTCACTTTATGTCTAAAGTAGGGCTTTCCTAGGGACTCAGGTGGTAAAGAATCCACCTGCAATGCAGGAGACCTGAGTTTGATCCTTGGGTCAGGAGGATCCCCTGGAGAAGAAAACAGCTTACCCACTCCAGTATTCTTGACTGGAAAATCCCATGGACAGAGGATCCTGGTGGGTTGCAGTCCATGGAGTTGCAAAGAATTATACTTGACTGAGCAACTAACATTATGTCTACATTTGACTACAGTGTTATAATGCATTATAACTTCACCCTCTATCATCCATTAAATCTGTCCTACTAATAAATGCACTGTGTTGGTGATTACATAAGTTTATCTCTCATTTAAGAAAGAAGACAGGTATAGTATCTGGATTGGATTTTGAGAAAGAAAAAGCAGTCACAAAAGAGTAAGTCCCCCAGGGAACTGAATCAATCTTGGAAAGACTGTTCTTTAGGGTTGAAGCTAACTTATCTTGACTTTAACAGATTGGGTACACTAAGTTGATATCTGATTTATATTAAAAAATAAAACTTATTTTAGATCTCTTTCTACCAAATAAGTGGCAACCATATACTCCTACCAGTGTTACTTGAATGTTAATAGTTGCTAAACAATCTCTTTTTTTCCAGTACATAAAAATAAGTATTGTACAATAAAGTTTTATATTCTTTCTATTGTGTAGAACTCTAATTTTGGAAATGAACTATAATTCAACTCTGTATCTAAAAGCAAAAGAATACCATTCAAGTAGGTCTTATGGCCTTTGTTGTTTTGAAACATGAATTTAGAAGCTTGTTCTCTTTCTGTGAGCTCTGAATATAATTCTTTCATGTTATTGAAAGTACTTAACAATGAGTTGTCTAAAATGTGTTTCTTGAATGCGGTAACTATAATTAAAGTGACTTTGCAACAAAATCACTCAGTTTTGTCTTTTATAAGCTTAAACTTTCACATTTGCTAGTAAAATAACACTGACTTCAATGTGCATGGAATTAGGAACAAGCTTTACCTCCACCCTCATTTACGGCCTCATTCAAGTCAACGGACCACTCTGAGCCTTGTGGTTTTCACTTCTCTGAGATAATAAAACTACCACACAGGTTGGCAGACAGGACTCTGATTTTGACATGATGATGATGATGTTGACATCATGAGTCATCAATCCCGATGAGTCCTCCTTCAGCATCTTTCTTATTCTTCGCTGCTACTATGTCTACATAGATGATCATCACCCTTTCTCTCAGTTATTGCATGGAACCAATACGGTGCATTTAGGGGACATTTTGACTCTTAAAGTGTATCCCTCTCATAGCAGACCAGAATGCAAATCTAAGCATTTATTTATTCAAATATTTTGATGGCTCTTAATTGTCTAATGTTAAATTCTATAAAAATTCTTCCTGGCTTAGTGTCACATATATTACCTTCTCTTCTTTAACTCCTTTAACTCCTCAGCAATATCGAACATCTTAAAGTTCCTTCAGGAAACATAGCTCTCTCATGCCTTCATCTTTTTCAGTCTCTAGAATTCCTTGTATTTGGATTGCTGTCTTCCCTGAAGTGTTCACACACATTATTCACCATAGGGCTCAAGTCACACTTCCTCAATGAAACCATATTTCCTCCCAGGACATCCAACTGCTCACTCACCTAAACTCCCAGAACATTTTATACATTTATCTCCCTTCCCTCCTCTATAACATTTTTTTCATATCAAGAATGGAGTCATTCTGAAGTGTGTGGAAAACTCTCTATGGTACTGTAGCTACTATTTTAAGAAAAGGTTTGAAATGTTCCCAGAAAAGATTCTTTTCTTCTCAGTATTCTTCTAAAGAGACTTTCTAGCTAAATAATTCTCTGAATCTAAAATATTCACTTGCTTATCAAATACACACACACAGACACATATTATAAAACATTCTTGAGGAAAGATAGAGTTATAGATAATAAAAGAAAGTTCAGTTGGTGAAGTGGGGCTTTATATGCAGAATGAATCATGATGGATAGTGTTTTCAGGCAAAACTCTGTGTCAAGAGGTGAAGTGCTGGCAAGGGGAGAAAGCATTGCCATGGGGCACCCAGCAACAGGCAGAAGACAGATACTAACAGAAAATTGGTAATATTTATGGGACCTAGTATCAAGGAACAAGGATCAAATCTAGGGGATGAATTCAGATTTGGAAGAACTCAATATCTGAAAGCTTAGAGAAAGTAAAGAACTCACTCGTAAAAAAAAAAAAAAAGTTTTCTGCTTTATTGCGCCAAACATATTAATACACAAGTACAGGAAATGTGCTCAGTTTATGGATTAGAGGATAATATACGAATTAGATCTTAGGATCAAAATGGTAATTGTGGTGATACACAGGATCAGGCAAAATGTAAAACAGAGTTTTCAACTAGAATTAGGGCCACAACTAGTTCATGCTTTGTGTGGTTAGAAGAATGTGTGAGTCCTGGACAGTGGAATCGTGCCACCACAAACTTAAAAGCAAATTAGGCTTTTGTGCCCAGAAAGAGGCCCTCTTTCTTCCAGTGAGACACAGCCCTCACCAAGGTGGAAAACATGGTTAGAAGACCGCACCACTCACTCCTTCAGGTGGGTGACTGTGCCGTGCGCACAGCAGACCACCCTACAGGCGTGCCCTAAGCCTTGAAACATTTCACATATCCAGATTTACAGAGATGACTAGTTCTATTTTCAGAAGCACAGTTGTATCTTTAGAACTGGGGGTAGAATGAATAGTGGGGCAGAAAATCAGACAGGTAATTGTACTTTATTTGAATGGGGTCAATGTGGAGAGCCTATCTATATGAAGTAAAGTATGGGGGCTTTGTGAGAATTCATTTTTTTTCACTTTGGCTTAGACGGTATCTTCATTTATTTTTAGCTTTCTTTACTATTAGGCACTTTATATCTATATATCTATCTATATTTACTTATAAAATACATGTTATAGTCAATAATACTCTAAGAAATTAAATAGCATAGATTTCTAACACTAAAGAAATGCTTCAGGGAATAATTATAAGTTGTTCCCTATCACAGAACTTAAACACCATGTTATATATTTTTACAAAAATATTTTAAATCCATGAATGAGAACAAAATTAAGATCAAAGTCTCATGTGTGAAACAAGTGAAGAAATCAAACAGAAACCAAGCTTCATTATCTATTAAGATAAAATTAAAAAAATATCAAATAGCAATGGCAAGGCTTAATCATTACCAAATTAAGTATCAATTAAAAGACTACACACATCATGAATTTCTTTTCTTTTATATTTCTCCCACCCATTTTAAAATGAGAAATACTTCCTTTTCTCTCTGTATTATTTCTCATTAAGTACATCCATTTCTATCGATGGCAACAATATGCACATCATTTTGGGAGAAGAGAGTTTTGTCTGATTTTTCCACATCTTTAGACTCAGGTCAACATTTGGGGGCAAGAGTACAACTGAAGAAATGCTTTGTAATTCATAGTGCACCATAACAGGAGGCTCATGATGCTGATTTATGTTACTACTAATATAATGTTGACTACTTGAATAGAGTGGAGTCTGCCAGGCTTCCCTAATGTATGGTGCTTTCCTATTGTAACAATAAGTACCTTGTGAGGAGACTACTTGAGATTTTGTAAAATGTTTTGTCTTTATCAAAATTTAACTCCTAATTATATCAGCCAAGCCTATAATATACATGCATAGTGGTCTCAGTAAATTTCTAGGTGTAACATAGCTGATTTAAAGGTAAATGCAGACACAATTTTATAACATATTGACAAATCTCTGGACTATAAAAGCTGTACCAATTTGCTTTCTCATCTCAGTGCTTGACAGTTTTGTTTTCCTGTAGTTTTGCTAACAGAATGTGCTACCAAACTTAAAAATTTTTACCAGTCTGATGGGTGGGTAAAAATATCTCAGTCACTTTAACATGCATTTCTCTAACTAGGAATGAAGTCAAACATTCTTCAATGTGTTTAGTATGTTTAAAAGTCAACTTTCTGTGTGTGTGTGTGTGTGTGTGTGTGTGTATGAATGAATATCTGTTCTAGTTTTTTGCCCATTTTTGCTTTGAAGGTGTTTTGTTTCTTTGCTTCTTTGTTTTCTTTTGTGTCCCTGGAATTTTCAGAAATTTTTAATTATAGAAATAATGATTCTTTTATCTATTATATACCTGCTGATATTTTCTATCAGTTTGATACTTGTATTTTTATTCTACTTATATTTTTCCATGTGAAAGGCTTTTTATTATATGTGTTCAAATGTACTGCTATATTCTTTCATGCATATGAATTATAACGAAAAATATATCATTTCTCTCTGCCAAGGTTATAAAGGAATTCAGGTTGTTTTGTTTTTTTGTTTTTTTTTAAATTTAGATTGCTGATTGACATGGTACTTATGCTTTAGTATGGAGTGAGGAATGGATCCAATTATATATTTTTCCAAATGACTAAACAATTATTATTATTACGACCAGGACAGTGATTTTAAGATGTCACATTGTTATCTCAAACATCCATTTATTCTTGTTATTTATCTCTATGCATCCTATTTCATTTCCTTTTATGCATGACCCACTATTGCACTCTTTTATTTATAGAGCTTTATACTATGTTTCATTCAATAGTAAGCCTAGTTCTCTCTTACAGCTTTATTTTTGGCATTGTTATCCTGGTATGTTTATTCTCTGTGTGAGTCTCTCTATCCATCTTATGTTAATGAATTTCAAAGTATCAGTATACTTCCCATTAAATTTTGAAGTATAATTATTAACTAGAGTTTGATTTTTAATTGTTTTTCTTAGTTTTTTCTTTTAGTGAAAAATTTAAATACTATGAAGTATATATATTGCATGTGTTCTTCTGTATAACACATTATATTCTCTCTCAATCTCTCTCTTCACACACATGCTCACACAGTAAAAAAAAAAAAAAATTAAACTTCTTGTTTTATCTAAAATATCTGAAGAACAACCTTATTACCAAGCATCTTCTGAATTGCAAAGAATACCTAAAGTCAAAGCAATTTCCATATATCAATTCCTCCCTTCTCATCATTAACATCTCATAAATGCCCAGAGCCTCAATTGTTATTGCTAAATGTAACATAAAATATCATGCTTCAGTGACTGCAAGCAATATCAAAATGTCACATATATCTATTCTAAATTTCAATATAATGTTAGTTGAGAGCAGCTATTACTATTAAAGAATGAGAATCCTGGATGATAAATACTTTACCTGTAATAAGATAATTTCCAAATGATTTATTAAAAATGAAGTAATCAATTCAAGCAAAGTAGATCACTATTCATCTACAATTACTTAGTGAAGAGAAATAGTGACTATAATTACTATCAAATAGGTTCAGTATCTGTCCAGTAGCCATTACATGTTGTTGATATCTATTTTATTAAGGTATCTAAAACATGGTACATGTTCATTACTTTCTTTATTAAAAGAATTCAGATCTGTAATATATTAAGAAAGGACTAAAAAACAAATTAAATATAAGTATAATGTGTTTTTCTTTTAAATCATATGCAAGATTTAATATCACGTAATTCAATACTTTATGGTAAAAACATTTATACTTTTATATGCTAAAGAAATTATAGATATTATCCTCAATAAACTAACAAGGAGCTAACGATTTTATATTTTAAAAAAGCATTTTTAAAAATAAGCATTTCTCCTCTGCCACACACAATCTCTGGATTAGACCCATAAATTTTTCATAATTTAGACTTCTTTATGATTTATGGCCACAGCCAAGATGAGCTACCACACGCCCGAAGTCAGGGGAGGCTGCTAAGAGGAGCTACCCCACGTCCAAAGAGTGGTGGCTGCACTGGAGGAGGGCTGAGAGGAGCTACTCCACGTTCAAGGTCAGGAGGGGCAGCCATGAGGAGATACCCCTCATCTAAGGTAAGGAGCAGGGGCTGTGCTTTGCTGGAGCAGCCGTGAAGAGATATCTCATGCCCAAGGTAAGAAAAACCCAACTAAAACAGTAGGTGTTGTGAGAGGGCATCAGAAGGCAGACACACTGAAACCATAATCACAGAAAACTAGCGAATCTGATCACACAGACCACAGCCTTGTCTAACTCAATGAAACTAAGCCATGCCCTGTGGGGCCACCCAGGATGGGCAGGTCATGGTGGAGAGGTCTGACAGAATGTGGTCCACTGGAGAAGGGAATGGCAAACCGCTTCAGTATTCTTGCCTTGAGAACCCCATGAACAGTATACAAAGGCAAAATGATAGGAAACTGAAAGAGGAACTCCCCAGGTCAGTAGGTGCCCAATATGCTACTGGAGATCAGTGGAGAAATAACTGCAGAAAGAATGAAGGGATGAAGCCAAAGCAAAAACAATACCCAGTTGTGGATGTGACGTGATAGAAGCAAGTTCCAATGCTATAAAGAGCAATATTGCACAGGAACCTGGAATGTCAGGTCCATGAATCAAGGCAAATTGGAAGTGGTCAAACAGGAGATGGCAAGAGTGAATGTCAACATTCTAGAAATCAGCAAACTAAGATGGACTGGAATGGGTGAATTTAAGTCAGATGACCATTATATCTACTACTGTGGGCAGGAATCCCTTAGAAGAAATGGAGTAGCCATCATGGTCAACAAAAGAGTCCAAAATGCACTACTTGGATGCAATCTCAAAAACAACAGAATGATCTCTGTTCATTTCCAAGGCAAACCATTCACTATCACAGTAATCCAAGTCTATGCCCCAACCAGTAACATTGAAGAAGCTGAAGTTGAATAGTTCTATAAAGACCTGCTACTGCTAAGTCACTTCAGTCATGTCCGACTCTGTGCGACCCCATAGACGGCAGCCCACCAGGCTCCCCCATCCCTGGGACTCTCCAGGCAAGAACACTGGAGTGGGTTGCCATTTCCTTCTCCAATGCATGAAAGTGAAAAGTGAAAGTGAAGTCGCTCAGTCATGTCCGACCCTCAGCGACCCCACGGACTGCAGCCTTCCAGGCTCCTCCATCCATGGGATTTTCCAGGAAAGAGTACTGGAGTGGGGTGCCATTGCCTTCCCTGCTATAAAGACCTACAAGACCTTTTAGAACTAACACCCAAGAAAGATATCATTTTCATTATAGGGGACTGGAATGCAAAAGTAGGAAGTCAAGAAACACCTGGAGTAACAGGCAAATTTGGCCTTGGAGTACTGAATGAAGCAGGGCAAAGGTTAATCAAGTTTTGCCAAGAGAACACACTGGTCATAGCAAACACCCTCTTCCAACAACACAAGAGAAGACTCTACACATGGACAACACCAGATGGCCAACACCAAAATCAGATTGATTATGTTCTTTGCAGCCAAATATGGAGAAACTCTATACAGTCAGCAAAACAAGATCAGGAGCTGACCATGGCTCAGATCATGAACTGCTTATTTCCAAATTCAGAATGAAATTGAAGAAAGTAGGGAAAACCACTAAACCATTCAGGTATGACCTAAATCAAATCCCTTATGATTATACAGTGGAAATGAGAAATAGATTTAAGGGACTAAATCAGATAAAGTGCCTGATGAACTATGGACAGAGGTTTGTGACATTGTACAGGAGACAGGGATCAAGACCATCCCCATGGAAAAGAAATGCAAAAAAGCAAAATGGCTGTCTGGGGAGGTCTTACAAATAGCTGTGAAAAGAAGAGAAGTAAAAAGCAAAGAAAAGCAAAGATATAAGCATCTGAATGCAGAGTTCCAAAGTCTAGGAAGGAAACATAAGAAAGCCTTCCTCAGTGATCAATGCAAACAAATAGAGGAAAACACAGAATGTGAAAGACTAGAGATCACTTCAAGAAAATTAGAGACACCAAAGGAACACTTCATGCAAAGATGGACTTGATAAAGGACAGAAATGGTATGGACCTAACAAAAGCAGAAGATATTAAGAAGAGGTGTTAAGAATACACAGAAGACTGTACAAAAAAGAGCTTCACAACCCAGATAATCATGATGGTGCGATCCCTCACCTAGAGCCAGACATCCTGGAATGTGAAGTCCAGTGGGCCTTAGAAAGCATCACTATGAACAAAGCTGGTGGAGGTGATGGAATTCCAGTTGAGCTATTCCAAATCCTGAAAGATGATGCTGTGAAAGTGCTGCACGCAATATGCCAGCATATTTGGAAAACTCAGCAGTGGCCACAGGACTGGAAAAGGTCAGTTTTCATTCCAATCCCAAAGAAAGGCAATGCCAAAGAATGCTCAACTGCACAATTGCACTCATCTCACACGCTAGTAAAGTAATGCTGAAAATTCTCCAAGCCAGGCTTCAGCAATATGTGAACCGTGAACTTCCTGATGTTCAAGCTGGTTTTAGAAAAGGCAGAGGAACCAGAGATCGAATTGCCAACATCCGCTGGATCATCGAAAAAGCAAGAGAGTTCCAGAAAAACATCTATTTCTGCTTTATTGACTATACCAAAGCCTTTGACTGTGTGGATCACAATCAGCTGTGGAAAATTCTGAAAGGGATGGGAATACCAGACCACTTGATCTGCCTCTTGAGAAATCTGTATGCAGGTCAGGAAGCAACAGTTAGAGCTGGACATGGAACAACAGATTGGTTCCAAATAGGAAAAGGAGTTCGTCAAGGCTGTATATTGTCACCCTGTTTATTTAACTTATATGCAGAGTACATCATGAGAAACGCTGGACTGGAAGAAACACAAACTAAGGAGATGCCAGTCCAGGTTCAATGCACGATACTGGATGCTTGGGGCTAGTGCACTGGGACGACCCAGAGGGATGGTATGGGGAGGGAGGAGGGAGGGGGGTTCAGGATGGGGAGCACATGTATACCTGTGATGGATTCATTTTGATATTTGGCAAAACTAATACAATTATGTAAAGATTAAAATAAAATTTAAAAAAAAAACTGGAATCAAGATTGCTGGGAGAAATATCAATAACCTCAGATATGCAGATGACACCACCCTTATGGCAGAAAGTGAAGAGGAACTCAAAAGCCTCTTGATGAAAGTGAAAGAGGAGAGTGAAAAAGTTGGCTTAAAGCTCAACATTCAGAAAACGAAGATCATGGCATCTGGTCCCATCACTTGATGGCAAATAGATGGGGAAACAGTGGAAACAGTGTCAGACTTTATTTTTCTGGGCTCCAAAATCACTGCAGATGGTGACTGCAGCCATGAAATTAAAAGACGCTTACTCCTTGGAAGAAAAGTTATGACCAACCTAGATAGCATATTCAAAAGCAGTGACATTACTTTGCCAACAAAGGTTTGTCTAGTCAAGGCTATGGTTTTTCCTGTGGTCATGTATGGATGTGAGAGTTGGACTGTGAAGAAGGCTGAGCGCCGAAGAATTGATGCTTTTGAACTGTGGTGTTGGAGAAGACTCTCGAGAGTCCCTTGGACTGCAAGGAGATCCAACCAGTCCATTCTGAAGATCAGCCCCGGGATTTCTTTGGAAGGAATGATGCTAAAGCTGAAACTCCAGTACTTTGGCCACCTCATGCGAAGAGTTGACTCATTGGAAAAGACTCTGATGCTGGGAGGGATTGGGGGCAGGAGGAGAAGGGGACGACAGAAGATGAGATGGCTGGATGGCATCATTGACTCGATGGACGTGAGTCTGAGTGAACTCTGGGAGTTGGTGATGGACAGGGAGGCCTGGCGTGCTGCGATTCATGGGGTCGCAAAGAGTGGGACAGGACTGAGCCACTTATCTGATCTGATCTGAACCTCAGATATGCAGATGACACCACCCTTAGGGCAGAAAGTGAAAAGGAACTAAAAGCCTCTTGATGAAAGTGAAAGAGGAGAGTGAAAAAGTTGGCTTAAAGCTCAACATTCAGAAAGCTAAGTCATAGTATCTGGTCCCATCACTTCATGGCAAATAGATGGGGAAACAGTGGCAGACTTTATATTTTAGGCCTCCAAAATCACTGCAGATGGTGACTGCAGCCATGAAATTAAAAGAGGCTTACTGCTTGGAAAGAAAGTTATGACCAACCTAGACAGCATATTCAAAAGCAGAGACATTACTTTGCCAACAAAGGTCCATCTATTCAAGGCTATGGTTTTTCCAGTGGTCATGTATGCATGTGAGAGTTGGACTGTGAAGAAAGCTGAGCACTAAAGAATTGATGCTTTTGAACTGTGGTGTTGGAGAAGACTCTTGAGAGTCCCTTGGACTACAAGGACATCCAACCAGTTCATTTTAAATGAGATCAGTCCTGGGTGTTCATTGGAAGGACTGATGCTGGAGGTGATGCTCCAATGTTTTGGCCATCTGATGCGAAGAGTTGACTCACTGGAAAAGACTCTGATGCTGGGAGGGATTAGGGGCAGGAGGAGAAGGGATGACAGAGGATGAGATGGCTGGATGGCATCACTGACTCGATGGACATGAGTTTGAGTGAACTCCGGGAGATGGTGATGGACAGGGAGGCCTGGAGTGCTGCGATTCATGGGTTCACAAAGAGTTGGACATGAGTGAGCAACTGAACTGAACTGAACTGATGATTCATTCAAGGGCTTTCTAGGTGACACAGTGGTAAAGAATCTGTTGACCAATGCTGGTGATACAGGAGATGCCAGTTCAATCCCTGGGTCAGGAATATGCCCTGGGTAAGGAAATGGCACCCCAACCAGTATTCTTGCCTGGAAAATCCCATGGACAGAGGAGCCTGGCAGGCTATAGTCCATAGGGTGGTAAAGAGCCGGTCACGAATGAAGTGTCGAGCACAGCACATGATCAATGAACCAATGTGCTCCTTTGCTTTGTTCTTAAATGCTTTCTGAACAAAGTAGAGGCGGGGAAAAGGAAAAACTGTTTGCCTCTCTTTGGTTCACATCTGTAGCTCCTACCCTGCCAATTTTGCTCTCCTCATAAACCTACTCCATGCACTCACACTTGCTCAATCAGTCCCTACTTGAAGGGACAACATATGTGCACTGACTCTTTTTTTTTTTTCCCCTAATTTCTCTTCCTGAAGATAATCACATTGGGAGATTTAGCTTCTATTGCAACCCCTGTTTCATTTAGTTTCCAGATGGCTTAGACTCCTGGAACCAGAATTGGAATTTACTCCTTGGGACAGTTAACCCGATTTCCTTTCTGGAGAATTACATCCATGGAGACATTCAGCCCCATGATGTAGGGAGCCAAGGTGGAAGCTAGCAAAAGAGGAGGGGAAATGACTGATATCAAGACTGGGTCTTGCTAAGCAACCAAAACCCTTAAGAAATCATGCTTCTTGCTACATGAGCAGAGTTATTCATGAGTGTATATTTCCTGTTCCCTTGTTTTACATTGGAAAAGGCAATGGCACCCTACTCCAGTACTCTTGCCTGGAAAATCCCATGGATGAAGGAGCCTGGTGGGCTGCAGTCCATGGGGTCGCTGAGGGTCGGACACAACTGAGCGACTTCACTTTCACTTATATTTGCAATAGTATCCGCAGAACCACAGACAAGGAAGGTGCCTTATAGAGTATCTAATAACTTTAATGTTAGGGAGGGGAAACTGCATCACAGACAAATAAAACAGCCTGACAAAATCTATCAGATACTTGGTTGGTGGCTGTGCTGTGACCAGAATTTAGGTCTTTGAACTCCCTGAACAGTGACCTTGCTTCTTCAGTGTGTTTAGTAGCTACTGGGGGAAATCCCCCATGAAATGTCAGTACCAAGTGCTTTGCATGTTACACCTCCTTTGAAATATATAACAGATTAAAAACAGGTGAAAGTTCATTCAGTGGTTTACCAAAAATAATTCTAGGGATTACTATAATATACTTTTCTTTCATTTTTGTATATTCTGTCCTTATCTGGTTTTCTTACTATTAAACTTTATCTCTCATAATATTGGCTGTTTAAGATATATGTTCTCATTTAAATGACATAGTAGTGATTAGGAAAAGCAGTGAAACTTTTCAAGATTTCCTAATTGATTTTTTTTATAATTCATTGAAAAATTTATTATCGAATCCTTTGGGAATTTAATTTTCATCTAGATTAAATACTTGAGTGCAATAAGATTTCCTATGTAGGACATATAGACTGAATACTCAGGGCTTTCTTCTCTATGGAGAGTGAGATCAACCTGTGAATTGTACAAAGGGAGCAGGCAGGGATAGAATAATCTTATATAGAGAATAAATGATGAGAAGATAAAAAGAGCAGGCAAGAATAACATAAATGTATATAGAAAACAAATGGTGAAAAGCAAGGATAAAAATGTTCCTGAAATGTTAGTAAAAAGGCACTTACATCTTGCATTTAAATTTTTTCCCACTATAACAAACAAGGCTTGAACTGAGACAACTATGGAGGAACTACAAGCTATTTCAGAGAAATGTTGGGGTGATTCCATTTCTTGGAGGACTACAGTACTGTAGCCTCTCTGAAAAACTGAAAGGCCACTTTGTGCTCCACTTCAAACTCATAAAAAGTAAAACACATGGCTTGCTATAGCAAGAGAAACAGGACATGTTTTTAGCCAGGACAAGAACAAAATTGTGTTAATATCAATCTCTGCATTTCAAAACAGAATGTCTCCATATCATAAGAAAGGCTTCAAGAGTAGAGTTAGTATCTAAAATCTAAAGTATCTAAGATCTTTCATTTATGGTTCAAGGATAAAATTTATCCCTGGGAACATATGGAACATTTGCTCGTGGAGAAAACTGCTGAGTCAACAAGATTCTGGTACTTAATTAAGTGCATTGAGGCAGACATACCATAAAGCTAAAGATCAAGCATCAGAATCCACTACACAGCCTATTCAACACACTATCAAATTCTATAATTTCATTTTTTACTATTTTTCTCTTAAGGAAGACCTCAAAATAGTTTTTTTTTTTCAATCCCCAAGTTTTTATTCAAACATATATCTGCTCTGGAAGCTGAGTATGAAGAATATGAGATGTTCTATCATCCCTCATTTATTGAAAATTAGCTTACTGCTTGCTGAGCACAATTTTGTCTTAGTATATCAGGCATCTAGAGGTCATATGTGCCCACGCACTGAAATTTAAGCACTAAATATTTCAGGAAAATACAAACTGTGCTAAAAACCATCACTTCTCAGGTAGAGAGTGGCATTCTTCCATGTCAGCATGGAATAGGGTATGACTATGGCACATTCTGGGCCAGAGACTATAAAGGAGAGTTAAAACGTTGTTAGTTTTAACTAGCTCTTTGGGAGTCCCAAAGATCTCCCAAGGCCAAGGCCACCTCCAAACAGCTCAACTGGGAGCAGGATTGGGTTGGTGAGATGTGGCTTTATCGTAAGTAGAAGCTGAAGTAGTTTATTTATAAGAGTCTTTTGAAAAGATGAAACCAAACTTGGGGCACGCTGCTGCTGCTGCTGCTGCTAAGTTGCTTCAGTCGTGTCCAACTCTGTGTGACCCCATAGATGGCAGCCTACCAGGCTCCTCCATCCTTGGGATTCTCCAGGCAAGAATGCTGTTGTGGGTTACCATTTCCTTTTCCAATGCATGAAAGTGAAAAGTGAAAGTGAAGTTGCTCAGTCATGTCTGACTCTTCGCGACCCCATGGACTGCAGCCTACCAGGCTCCTCCGACCATGGGAGTTTCCAGGCAAGAGTACTGGAGTGGGGTGCCATTGCCTTGGTGCAAAACACACTATTAATGTGGATCTCCAACTGGTATTGCCTTAAAATATGCATAGCAAAATTTAAATATGAATTTAGATTAAAGTTTGGGAAGTGGTAATTTTGGAAAGATACAGACAGGTAAGGAGATTAGGAGGTATGCTTTGGAATCAGAATGCCTAGACTCAAACTTTGACCTGAAGACTTCCTTGTTGATCCAATGGTTAAGAATCCATCTGCCAATGCAGGGTACATGGGTTTGATCCCTGGTCTGGGGAGATTCCACATGCCCCAGAGCATAAGCACTCACACTACAACTACTAAGCCCACAATCTAGAGCCCACGTTCTGCTACAAGAGATGCCACGGCAATGAGAAGCCTACTCGCTGCAATGAAGAGTAGCCCTGCTCACTGCAATTAGAGAAAGCTCACACACAGCAATGAAGACCCAGCACAGCCATAAATAAATTCATTAAAAAAGAAAAACAACTGGACTCAAACCTTGACCGCATCATTTACTTGGGAGAGCAAATTGGTAGTGACCATATCATCTTTCATCCTTTTTTCATTTTAAAAATGGAATTACAACATTCATCTCATAAAGATGTTGGCTCAAGTGAACTGAAATATCTAAAGCACTTGGCATAGTGACTGAATCATTGTGAGAACTCAGTAAATGTTTGCTATGATGATGATGATGATGATGATGATGATTAAAATAGGCTAGAAAGCAGATAAAAATTGAAGATATGCTTAATAGATACTTGGGTCTTAGAGATTAATTTTGATGTGTTACCACATCAAAATTAATGGAGGAGTTTGAGATTACTTCAGATTTTCAAGTATCACAAATGGACATAAGCAATACCCTAAGAGGTATGGAGGTATGAGTTTGAGATAATTTGATGTGTTACCACATCAAAATTAATGGTGGAGGAGTTTGAGATGACTTCAGATTTTCAAGTATCACAAATGGACATAAGCAATACCCTAAGAGGTATGGAGGTATGGGAGAGGCAAAGGGAGAGATCATGTACCATTTTAGGTCATATGTTGACTTTGAAGGAAGCAAGGAAATATGAAAAGCAAAGAATTAAATATTTGACTTTGAAGCTCTGGAGTTAGTCAAATGTTGAGCCAGATAATGGGAAATTATCAACAGACTATGTATGAAAAAATGTGTCAAGAATGAATTCTAATGCTTATGATGTGAGAGACAAAATAAATCATGGAGGAACCTTGGAAAGAACTCAGAGAATTTAAATAAGATTCAAGAGGAAGAGATTTCATAGAAGGCATAGTCAGTAGCACATTGTAAGAGAAAGACTGAGAAGTCCCTGCTGGATGTCCCAACCCCCAGACCCTTTTTAACCCTCATAAGATGAATTTCAGGACAAGGCAATGGCACCCCACTCCAGTACTCTTGCCTGGAAAAATCCCATGGATGGAGGGGCCTGGAAGGCTGCAGTCCATGGGGTCGCTGAGAGTCAGACATGACTGAGCGACTGCACTTTCCCTTTGCACTTTCATGCACTGGAGAAGGAAATGGCAACCCACTCCAGTGTTCTTGCCTGGAGAATCCCAGGGACGGGGGAGCCTGCTGGGCTGCCGTCTATGGGATCGCACAGAGTCGGACATGACTGAAGTGACTTAGCAGTAGCAGTAAAATAAATTTCAATACAGTATCCTGGGTGACAGAAAGATTACACTGGCTAGAGTAATAATCTGAAGGTAAGTAAGTAGGCACAGTCAATGAAGACTACTTTATCTACAATTTTTACTGTTGAGAAAAAGTGAGAACTAGTGCAACATATGGAAGATTGGGGTTAAGTGAAGACATATTTCTTCTGTGTGAGCTTACTTACCTGGTTGTTTATATGACAGATGTGAGGTCAGAGTGGTTGTAGGTTGAGGAAAGAGTCAGTAGGAAAGAGCTTCAAAGAATGAGGAAAGAAATGTGTTTACTTACATGTTTCTATCTATGGCTGATACAAGAATGTATAGTATTATCTCTTCACAGTTTCTGAGTAACTTGAGTAAATATAATTCTGCTGAATGCCAGTGTCCCAGGATGACTACTGAAACTCCATGGTCAGAGCATTCTCTTTCTGGGTTCACTGATCTATATATTAGACCTGCTATGGACTAGCTGCTTCACCAAATTTCTATTATTTTTATTTCCCAGAATCTAGTATCTGAACCACATTCAGAAATAAATTGAAGAAGGTAGGAAAAACACTAAGCCATGCAAGTATGACCTAAATTAAATCTCTTATGATTATAGAGTGGAAGTGACAAACAGATTCTTGGGATAAGATCTGATAGAGAGAGTGCCTGAAGAACTATGGGCAAAGGTTTGTAACACTGTACAGGAGACAGTGATTAAAACAATCCAAAGAAAAAGAAACGCAACAAGGCAAAATGATTGTCTGAGAAGACCTTAAAAATAGCTGAAAAAAGAAGAGAAGCAAAAGGCAAAGTAAAAGGGAAAGATACACCCAACTGAATGCTGAGTTCAAAAGAATAGCAAGGAGAAATAGAAAAAGCTTTCTTAAATGAACAATGCAAAGAAATAGAGAAAAACAATAGAAAGGGAAAGACAAGAGATCTCTTCAAGAAAATTAGAGATAACAAGGGAACACTTCATGCAAAGATGGGCACAATAAAGGACAGAAATGGTATGGACCTACAAGAAGCAGAAGACATTCAGAAGAGGTGGAAGCATACAAAGAACTGTACAAGAAAGGTCTTAATGATTTGGTGTGATAACTCATGATGGTGTGATAACTCATGATGGTGTGATAACTCACCTAGAGTCAGACTTCTAGAGTGTGAAGTCAAGTGGGTCTTAGGAAATATTACTATGAACAAAGTTAGAGGAGGTGATGGATTTCCAGCTCAGCTACTTAAAATACTAAAAGATAATGCTGTTAGAGTGCTGCAATCAATATGCCAGCAAATTTGGAAAACTCAGCAGTGGCCACAGGACTGGAAAAGGTCAGTTTTCATTCCAACCCCAAAGAAGGGCAATGCCAAAGCATGTTCAAACTACCACACGGTTATGCTCATTTCACATGCTAGTAAGGTAAGAGTTCTCAAACTCCTTCAAGCTAGCCTTCAACAGTACGTGAACTGAGACATTTCAGATGTATAAGCTGCATTTAGAAAAGGCAGAGAAACCAGCAATCAAATTGAAAACATCAGTTGAATCATGGAAAAAGCAAGAGAATTCCAGAAAAACATCAACTTTGCTTCATTAACTATGCTAAAGTCTTTGACTGTGTAAATCAAAACAAACTGTGGAAAATTCTTAAAGAGATGGGAATACCAGACCATCTGACCTGCCTTGTGAGAAAACTGTATGCAGGTAAAGAAGCACCACTTAGAACCAGATAACTGGTTCAAAATTGAAAACGGAATATCTCAAGGCTGTATATTTTCACTCTGCTTATTTAACTTCTATTCAGACCACATAATGTGAAATGCCAGGCTGGATGAGCTCAGCTCAGTTTAGTCCCTCAGTTCAGTTGAGTTCAGTTCAGTCGTGTCCAACTCTTTGTGACCCCATGAATCACAGCATGCCAGGCCTCCCTGTCCATCACCAACTCCCAGAGTTCACCCATCGAGTAGGTGATGCCATCCAGCTATCTTATCCTCTGTCGTCCCCTTCTCCTCCTGACCCCAATCCCTCCCAGCATCAGAGTCTTTTCCAATGAGTCAACTCTTCGCATCAGGTGGCCAAAGTACTGGAGTTTCAGCTTTAGCATCATTCCTTCCGATGAACACCAGGACTGATCTCCTTCAGAATGGATGGTTGGATCTCCTTGCAGTCCAAGGGACTCTCAAGAGTCTTCTCCAACACCACAGTTCAAAACCATCAATTCTTCGGTGCTCAGCTTTCTTCACAGTCCAACTCTCACATCCATACATGACCACTAGAAAAACCATAGCCTTGACTAGACGGACCTTTGTTGGCAAAGTAATGTCTCTGCTTTTCAATATGCTTTTTAGGTTGGTCATAACTTTTTTCCCAAGGAGTAAGCGTCTTTTATTTTCATGGCTGCAATCACCACCTGCAGTGATTTTGGAGCTGAAAAAAATAAAGTCTGACACTGTTTCCACTGTTTCCCCATCTATTTGCCATGAAGTGATGGGACCAGATGCCATGATCTTCGTTTTCTGAATGTTGAGTTTTAAGCCAACTTTTTCACTCTCCTCTTTCACTTTCATCAAGAGGCTTTTTAGTTCCTCTTCACTTTCTGCCATAAGGGTGGTGTCATCTGCATATCTGAGGTTATTGATATTTCTCCCGGCAATCTTGATTCCAGCTTGGGCTTCTTCCAGCCCATCATTTCTCATGATGTACTCTGCGTAGAAGTTAAATAAGCAGGGTGACAGTATACAGCCTTGATGTACTCCTTTTCCCATTTGGAACCAGTCTGTTGTTCCATGTCCAGTTCTAACTGTTGCTTCCTGATCTGCATATAGGTTGCTCAAGAGGCAGGTCAGGTGGTCTGGTATTCCCATCTCTTTCAGAATTTTCCATAGGTATGATTTGTTAAATTATTTACCAGTGGTGACTGAGCTCAATTTCTAGCCCCTCTAAATCCATGGAGGTCAGAGGATGGGGCTAAAAGTTGCAGCCTTCTCTCTCCTCCATCTGGGTTCAATTTTTCTCTTTGATTTCTCTCTCTACCTGTGGCTGCAGAATTAGCCACCAGAAACTTTTGACATATATACAGTACTCAGCTCAGCAATACTTCCAAAAGTCATTTCTAATACTGCCTCTACTTGCCTTCAGTATGTTAACTATATTTCCTAAATATGTCTTGAGTCTATATACTCTTATCATCACCATACCTTCTTAGTTCAAATCACCATAATTCACTTAACAGTACTAGAAAAATAGCCTCCTAAACACTTTCCCTGTGTCAGCTACAAACTGGCACTTGTCAGGTGCATTTGCCATCTGCCTCTGTGGAGACTGAACCCTGTGCTGCTGCATCTGTTGATCTTCAACACACCCTGAAGGCAGTTCAGGGAGGAGAGTGAGGTGCTCATGCTCCAGGGAAACTGGCAGAGCAGATCTTTAGATAGTTTGGTATTTTTCAGAAACTGATTTCATGCTCCCAATCCTTGTATCTCCTCCTATCTAGAAAAGCACTAAATCCCTTCATGGTGATATCAGTTCCTCATGACTAGCAGAAAACCTTCTGTAAATTAAGTGCTTGATTGCATAACTCTTCACGAAAATCTACATATTGCCTTCCCACTGCCTCTTTGGAGCAGTCTCTTAGTGCTATCTGAGGTACTATCTCCTGGGCTGCAGTCCTCAGTCAGTTCAGTCGCTCAGTTGTGTCCAACTCTTTGCGACCCCATGAATAGCAGCACGCCAGGCCTCCCTGTCCATCACCATCTCCCGGAATTCACTCAGACTCACGTCCATCGAGTTGGTGATGCCATCCAGCCATCTCATCCTCTGTCGTCCCCTTTTCCTCACTTTGCCTCAAATATAACTTAACTCACAATTCTCATGTTGTGCATTGTTTTAGTCAACACCTGCCACCGTATTTGCCCAATTCCAACCCACTTTTCATAAACCATTCACCCAATGTTTTTTAAACAGAATAATGATCATATAATTTACCAATGTGAAACCATTAAATGGCCCTCATTACACATAATGAAATACAAATTTTTTAACATGGCCCTCAAGACCTTGTGTAATACAGATCAGGCCTATATCTCAAATCACACTGTCTGACATTCTCCCAATAATTTATATATATATATGCATATTAGCCTTCATTTACTTCCTTAAATGTGCCAAGATTGTTCCAGCTTCAAGTTAAGTTTTTCTCTTTAATGCAAATTTTATTCTCCATTTTTCACCTGGCCAGAAGCTAGTCATTCTACTATCCTCAGCTTAAATATATAAATTCCCCCAATGTTATAAATATATATTACCCCCAAAATATGCTTGTGAAATAAGTCCCTTCATATATTATCTTACCTCATAATACTCTGTCATTCTTTCATTTTCATTTATTATAAATAACTATATAATTACAGGTCCCTTTAGTGGCTTAATGATTTACAAGCTATCTTCTTCTAAATTATAGACCTCACTGGGACACAGTCTATTTTGGATCAATCATACTGTATTCCAAGTATCTGGCAAATTCCTGGGCACATATATTCTGTAAGCTTATAAATTAGTAAAATGTTACTAGTTAAAATGTACTTATCATCAAGTGTTGTGAGCATTTTCCAGTAACTAAATATTTATAAAGTATGAGAAAAATACCAAAAACAGGAAAAAAAAAACTATAAACACTATTGTTAAGATATACGGTCCATATATTCAAGGAATTCAATGATGTATAATTTTTATACAAACATGTCAGAAAGTTAAAATACAGAAAGACTGCATATCACTCTAATGTAAAAACCAGGATAGAAAGTTGACATAATATCCTTCAACAAGTTTAAATTTACTGATTTTGTCACGAGTGATATACAGAAATACATCTGTATTGAAGAAACTTGCAATGATTACTCAGAAAATTTACAAATACTGTCCTGGGCACGCAGGACAATATTTGAAAGGTTGGATATTTTTTGTAACTTTTCCCTAGAAACAAACTTTCTAGCAGAGCTGGAGAGATTAGCATCAGCATTATATATTAATAAATGATGGGAGGAGATGAGTGCTAAATCAGTAAACAAAAATAAAAAAAGGTTATGGCTTAGGAGGAAAAAAATCATTAGCAGGAAAGAGTGGATGCTGAGTGCACTGCTGTAAAGTGAATCCTAATTTATAGATTTAGCCAGAAGTTATTAACCTAAGGTCCATCCTTCCAGTCCTATCCCCAGAAATTATATGAAAAAAATTGTATTTACTTGCAAACATACATTTTGCCTGGAAGAAAAGAATCTGAGCTTTCATTAAATCCTCCTTTGAGGTTTGTGACCAAAAAATAGGTCAACAAAAACCATAACAGTAGAGCTCCCATGTATCCTGAGATTTAATTAAATTGCCTTTTATGAAGGATTTGGGTATTCTCATTTTATCTAGAAACCCCATTTATTACCATTTATTAATTTTTCCCTGAACTTTCATAAAAGTTTTCTTTTTTTTTCCTTCAGAAAATCATAATTCTTCCTGTCTTTGTTTTAACACCTCAACTCCCCAAGATTCTGACACTTTGATCTGGGATTAGGACAGGTTAGAATGGACTTAACCAGCATTTTTAAAGTCATACAAAAAATAAAAAGGAGATATATGGCTGTACTCATCAAATTCTCAAGTACTATCATTATGGGTACCCTTTGTACCACAACAAAGGCCAAGTTAAATGAAATAAAAAGAATTTCTACTTTGTATTTCAATGTATAGAACATATCATGGATCTTATTATAAACAGTATTTAGATGGGATATAAAAATATACATAGATTCAAAGGGATCATGAGACAAAATATGGTAAGTGATTATGAAGTGGACATGAGAGCATTTGACATAATAAAAATATATGATGTTCATCTAAAGTATGACTAGCACTCTTCTAGACATGAATATTCAATAAGCTACATATACATACATGCACACACATAAGTGACTAAGACAGTGAAGTGCTTCAAATATCAGACTCCAGGGTCAAACAGATCTAAGTTGAACCTTGTGTTTCTATGACCTCATGTCTCCAGGTAACATACTTAATCTTAGGCCCGTATTATTGCAAATATTAAATATGAAAACATAATAAATGATCAATAAAATTATCTACTATTATTAGATTTCACACACTCTTTTAAACATTGTTGTTGCTAAGTCACTTCAGTCTTGTCCGACTCTGTGTGACCCCATAGATGGCAGCCCACCAGGCTCTCCCGTCCCTGGGATCCTCCAGGCAAGAACACTGGAGTGGGTTGCCATTTCCTTCTCCAATGCATGAAAGCGAAAAGTGAAAGTGAAGTCTTTCAGTCATGTCTGACTTAGCAACCCCATGGGCTGCAGCCTACCAGGCTCCTCCATCCATGGGATTTTCCAAGCAAGAGTTCTTTACATTTATAATAATATATATTCAATACTGCTATCTTTATTTTTACATAAAAGAAATATACAGATTGGGCTTCCCTATTGGCTCAGTGGTAAAGAATCTGCCTGCCAATGGAGGAGACAAAAGTTTGATCCCTGGGATGGGAACATCCCCTGGAGGAGGAACTAGCAAACCATTTCAGTATTCTTGCCTGGGAAATCCCATGGACAGAGGATTCTGGCAGGCTATACAGTCCATGGCTTCTCAAGACTCAGATATGATTTAGCGATTAAACAACAGCAATAAATACACAGACTAATTTTTCAGACTAAGTTCTATTTTTCTTATAGTAGTAGTGTTACTCAGTTGTGTCTGACTCTTTTGACCCCATGGACTGTAGTCTGCCAGGCTCCTCTGTCCATGGGATTCTCCAGGCAAGAATACTGGAGTGGATTGCCATTCCTTTCTCCAGAGGATCTTCCTGACCCAGGGATTGAACCCCGGTCTCCTGCACTGCAAGCAGATTCTTTACCATCTGAGCAACAGGGAAGATACTAATACATACTCAAAAGCCCAGGAACTAGGTCCATCCTATAAGTCATGCTTATGGAATAATATCATGAGTGCCAGGTACAAAGAACTAGTTATTAATTAATATGGAATAATTCATTTTGGGCTTCCCAAGTGGCTCAAATGGTAAAGAATCTGCCTGCTGAGGCAGAAGATGAAGGATTCAATTCCTGGGTGGGGAATATTTTTTGGAGAAGGGCATAATAACCCACTCCAGTGTTCTTGCCTGGGAAATTCCATGGACAGAGGAGCCTGGCAGGCTGCAGTCCACGGGGTCACAAAGAGTTGGACAGGATCGAGCACATATAGCAGGCTTCCCAGATGATGCTAGTGGTAAAGAACCCACCTGCCAATGCAGGAGATATAAGAGATGTGGGTTCGATACCTGGGTCAGGAGGATTCCCTGGTAGAGAGCACGGCAATCCACTCCAGTATTCTTGCCTGGAGAACTCCATGGACACAGGAACCTGGCAGGCAACAGTCCACAGGGTTGCAAAGAGTAGGACATGACTGAGGTGACTTAGCATGCACACATGTATGAACACACACAGCACTCATTTTTTGTTTTACAACTTTTTATGAAATTATCTTTTGGTTATTAATGCTGTTTTTAGAAACAACATAACATAGACTATGGCAGAAAGCAAAGAAGAACTAAAGAGCCTCTTGATGAAAAAGAAAGAGGAGAGAGAAAAAGTTGGCTTAAAGCTCAACATTCAGAAAACTAAGATCATGGTATCCGGTCCCATCACTTCATGGCAAATAGATGGGGAAACAATGGAAACAGTGAAAGACTTTATTTTGGGGGGCTGCAAAATCACTGCAGATGGTGGCTGCAGCCATGAAATTAAAAGATGCTTGCTCCTTGGCAGAAAAGTTATGACCAACCTAGGCAGCATATTAAAAGCAGAGACATTACTTTGCCAACAAAGGTCTGTCTAGTCAAGGCTATGGTTTTTCCAGTAGTCATGTATAGATGTGAGAGTTGGACTATAAAGAAAGTTGAGTGCTGAATAACTGATGCTTTTGAACTGTGATGTTGGAGAAGACTCTTGAGAGTCCCTTGGACTGCAAGGAGATCAAATAAGTCCATCCTAAAAGAAATCAGTCCGGAATATTCATTGGAAGGACTGATGTTGATGCTGAAACTCCAATACTTTGGCCACCTCATGTGAAGAACTGACTCATTTGAAAAGACCCTGATGCTGGGAAAGATTGAGGGCAGGAGGAGAAGGGGACAAGAGAGGATGAGATGGTTGGATGGCATCACCAACCCAATGGACATGGGTTTGAGTAAACTCTGGGAGTTGGTGATGGACAGGGAGGCCTGGCGTGCTGAGGTCCATGGAGTCACAAAGAGTCAGACACAGCTGAGCGACTGAACGGAACTGAACTAATAATATAGACTCTCTTTCATCTAATTGAAAATTTAGTAAAAATTGCCAACACCTTTATTGGTTGTTTTAAAAATTACCTTACTTACCTTATTTATTGTTTAAGCAAGATAGGGACTTCCCTGATAGCTCAGTTGGTAAAGAATCCACCTGCAATGCAGGAGACCTTGGTTTGATTCCTGAGTTGGGAAAATCCCCTGGAGAAGGGATAGGCTACCCACTCCAGTATTCTTGGGCTTCTTTTGTGGCTCAGCTGGTAAAAAATCTGCCCACAATGTGGGAGACCTGGGTTTGATTCCTGGGTTGGGAAGACCCCCTGGCAAAGGGAACAACTACCCTCTCCAGTATTCTGGCCTGGAGAATTCCATGGAGTGTACAGTGTTGGACATGCAAAAAGGCAGACATGGCTGAGCGACTTTCACTTTCACTTTTCAAGCAGAAAAGAGTCAAATTAGTAGTACTGAACTGTAAGAAGTAAATCAGGATATTCTTATAGAGGGTACATTGAAAAGTCTCATTTCAGCACTACATATGTTCCTTTAGTCCTATCCAACATCACCTAATACTTACTATGGTCTCTGAGGGAACTTATAATGACTATGTGAAAAATGACTCCTTAGGGGACAGTCAAATTGAATGATTGAGGTTCAGACAAGGATGCAGGCATGACTAGTTTTAGCTGAAGTTTTCTGGCCTCAATCTTTCCTTATACCATTCTGTCTTTCTTAATTCAATCAGTTCTCCTCCTGTCCTTTATTCCTGCGTTCCTCAATCAAGTTGATTACCTGATTTTATTCAGTCTATACACTTTACTGAGTGCCTAATGTGTGACAATGATGTGACAATAACAAACTACCACTGTTATTGATAATTATAATGATGACAATAAAAAGCTCAACATAACTAATGCAGTGAACATTGACTATCCACCAGGTACATACATTAACTCATTCACTCCTCCTACAAAGTAATGTGTCATCCTTATTTTTCTTTTTCTGGGGGAGGGGTGGCATACCATGTGTCATGGGGAATCTTAGTTCGACGACCAGGGATTGAATCCATGCCCCCTTCATGGTAGCACAGGGTCTTAATCACTGGACCACCAGGGAAGTCCCTTTGTTTTTCTGATGAGGAAACTTAGCCATAAAAAATAAGGCAAGATCTCAGCCCTAGAGCACTCAAGTTGGGTGATTTATAATAAACAGATTCATAATAAAATTGGTTTGAAAATGATAAGTAAAGTAACACATTATTGAGGAGAGAACTACCAAAGAATTGAGCAATGGCAAACAGAGGCCCTGAGTATGGAGATGAGAAAGAGGAAGACGCAATTGATGCCACTAGAAAATATGCCAGGAAGTAGAGAGTGAGCTTCCCCTGTGGCTCAGTGGTAAAGCATTCACCTGCATCGCAGGAGCCACAGGAGATGTGGGTTCAATCCCTAGGTCAGGAATATCCCCTGGAGGAAGGCATGGCAACCCACTCCAGTATTCTTGCCTGGAGAGTCCCATGGACAGAGGAGGCTGGAGGTTATGGTCCATGGGATCGCAGAGTTGGACGTGACTGAAGCGACTTAGCACAGCACAAAAAGTAGCCAGCAAGACACAAGGTTGGAGAAGCAGCCACAAATGCAACCACACGGAAGCCACGAGTGTCCTATCAAAGGGTTTAGACTTCATCTCTGTACTTAATGAGCTCATTGTTAAAGATTAACAGGGGCTCTTACTTATAAAAGTGGTATTTTAAGATTATAAATATTTAATCACCTCTCTTATACTGTGTGGAATTAGAAAATTTGATGGAGCAAGTATTGGAGGAAAGGATAATGGTTAGATTTTTTTGTCATCCAAGTAGATACAAGAAAGTTCTAAGATAAGACATGGTATCAGAGGTGAGGAAGATGAACAAATTGATACATACAACCCAGTGACTGATTCTACCTGACGATGTAGTCTCTTTCCTCTTGACCTATGCTTACTCCTTAACACCAAAGCCCACCTCCTGTCACATGTCAAGATAAATGTGACCCTAATATTAGGATGTTTTATAGGTATATGTTTGTGCCTGAATAAGCAGACCTATTTAGAAATATAAATTTCATCCAGCTGAATAAAAAAAAAACATAAAAATGTTGCCTTTCTATAAACAAACAGTAAACATAAAAATCATAAATGTCTTAAACTGTGTAAGGCTGATCTTATACATAGAACATAATGCAAAGTCAAATATTTACAAATAAAGCTGAATGAAATTTAAATAAAAAAACTAAAGCTATATTTTTTCTGATACTAATGTGGAGCATAATCCAAAATTTTGGAAATAAATAATCTCTAGATTTTTCAGGAGGTGGAGGTAAAAATGAAACTGAATCACTTAATTATTATGACTTGGGAGAGTTAATGATAAATAGAGACACTCATCTGATTTAATTATTTAATACTGACAAAAGAAAATATGATGAAAGGAGGAACTCCCAGAAACAGAGGAGCATCATGGGGATAAACATTGTGTGAGTCAGAAATGACAGCTGTTAACAAATAATAGACATTTTGGAAAAAAGAACTACAGTTATAATAAAATACAAATCACACATGTAATTCTAAATTTTCTAGTTGCCAAATCAAAGAAAAAAACAGATGAACTGATTTTAATTATATACCTTATGCAACTCAATATGTCCAAATTATTAACATTTTAATGTGTAATTACAGTTCAATTACTGTTACCTTTGCAAAGGATATCAATTCAATACTGTGCAGTAAAAAGGTTACATAAATCCAGTATCAAATGATAGCATATGGGATAAATCTAAAGCAGAGCATCATGTGCTTGTAAAACTGATTGACATCATAAAAGGCAATCCAGCTTAGACTATTCTTAAGAAACCTAAAAGAGTTTTCTCATTTAATATTATTAAGTTAATAACCTAGAAGCAAATACTCTCAGTTTTGTTGTTTCATTTCTAGAACAAAGTAAAAGGTTTTCCAGTTTTGCAGTGTTTATTATGATATGTGACATCTGAACTAAGGAAATAGTTCTTCTGATTAATCCCTCTTATCAAACGGTGCTGTGTGCTGTGCTCAGTCGCTTCAGTTGTGTCCGACTCTTTGCAGCCTATAGACTGTAGCCCACCAGCCTCCTCTTTCTGTGGGATTCTCTCGGCTATACTCTGGAGTGGTTTGCCTTGCCCTCCTCCAGGGGATCTTCTCAACCCAGGAACTGAACCCGTATCTCCAGTGTCTCCCGCACTGTAGATGGGTTCTTTACCCACTGAGCCACCTGGGAGTACCATCAACTAACACAAAGTTTGATAAATAGTGTTAAGCCCTTAGCACAAAAAGAGCTTGGCACAAAGGGCTGTGTCAGGGCAAAATTCAGATGATTTTAAAAAGAATTCTGTCCACATGATGCTTTTGGGTTAGTGGGAAGCTATCTTCCTTCCAATCATCCATCCATCCATCAATCCATCCATCTATCCATCCCTCACTCAATTTCCACATTTGGAATATATGCTGATCACTATGTTACTTTCCAGAACTAGAACAGCACATAAAGAGTTAATTACCATATGGCACAATAAATGTTAAGATAGAGACTTGTACAATTACTAACTGCCCATGAAGAGGGGAGAACTGACATGAGGTGAACCTTCATAGGAATAATATACTCACATGGGCAAAATCATGGGTAGAAAAATACTATGGAATATCTGAGACTATACATAGTTTTACGAGATTGGATAGTAGAGTTCACAAGGAGGAAGTAGTTAAAAATGAAGGTAGAAATATATAAAATGCTTTTAGATCCTGATCAGGACTTTCGACTTTATCCTATGGATTTAGGATATTAGGATTTAGGATATTTCAGTATTAAATAGTTAAATCAGATGAGTGCTGCTGCTGCTAAGTTGCTTCAGTTGTGTCCGACTCTGTGTGACCCCTGGGGGGCAGCCCACCAGGCTCCCCCGTCCCTGGGATTCACTAGGCAAGAATACTGGAGTGGGTTGCTATTTCCTTCTCCAATGCATGAAAGTGAAAAGTCAAAGTTAAGTCACTCAGTCGTGTCCAACTCTTAGCGACCCCATGGACTGCATGCAGCCTACCAGGCTCCTCCGTCCATAAGATTTTCCAGGCAAGAGTACTGGAGTGGGGTGCCATTGCCTTCTCTGATCCTATGGATTTGGGGAACTGTAAAAGTTTATCATCTTACTGGTTTAGAAATTTAACTTGGCAATTTCGTGTAAGATGAATTGCAGAGTAATCAAAATGGGCCTTTGACTATGTACGTGCATGTGTGCTAAGTTGCTTTAGTCATGTCTGACTCTTTGCAAGCCCATGGACTTTAGCCCGCTGGGCTCCTCTGTCCATGGGATTCTCCAGGCAAGAATACTGGAGTGGGTTGCTGTTCCCTTCTCCACTTTGACTATGTGGATCACAACCAATTGTGGAAAACTCTTAAAGATATGGGACTACCAGACCACCTTACCTGCCTCCTGAGAAACCTGTATGCATGCCAAGAAGCAACAGTTAGAACTGGACATGGAACAATAAATGGTTCAGAACTGGGAAAGAAGTACATCAAGGCTATATATTGTCACCCTGCTTATTTAACTTACATGCAGAGTGCACAATGAGAAATGCCGAGCTACATTAAGCACAAGCTGGAATCAAGATTGCCAGGAGAAGCATCAGTAACATCAGATATGCAGATGATACCATGGCAGAAAGCAAAGAAGAACTAAAGAGCCTCGTGATGAGAATGAAAGAGGAGACTGAAAAAGCTTGCTTAAAACTCAACATTCAAAAAATGAAGATCATGGCAGGTGGTTCCACTACTCCATGGCAAATAGATGGGGAAACAATGGAAACAGTGACAGATTTTTTTCTTGGGCTCCAAAATCACTGTGGACAGTGACTGCTGCCATGAAATTAAGACGCTTGCTCCTTGGAAGACAAGCTATGACCAACCTAGATAGCGTATTAAAAAGCAGAGACATTACTTTGCCAACAAGTTCTGTCTAGGCAAAGCTATGGCTTTTCCAGTAGTCATTTGTGAGAGTTGGACCATAAAGAAGGCTGAGTGCTGAAGAATTGATGCTTTTGAATTGTGTTGCTGGAGAAGACTCTTGAGAGTCCCTTGTAATGCAAGGAGATCAAACCAGTCAATCCTAAATGAAATTAATCCTGAATATTCATTGGAAGGACTGATACTGAAGCCCCAATACTTTAGCCACCAGATGTGAAAAACCAACTCATTGGAAAAGACCAAGATGCTGGGAAAGATTGAATGCAGGAGGAGAAGCGGGCAACAGAGGATAAGATGATTAGATGGCATCACTGACTCAGTGGACATTAGTTTGAGCAAACTCCAGGAGATGTTGAAGGACAGGGAAGCCAGATGTGCTGCAGTTCACGGGGTCCAAAGACTTGGCCGTGGCTGAGCAACTGAACAACAACAACAAAACTGGGGAAAGGAGAATTGTAGAATATTAATAACTGGATGCTTAAAAAAGAAAATATACCAAAGTCCTCTTATAATTCAGGAGATTATAGAATGGGGAAAAAAGTCTAGGATTAAAGTTATCATTCATTGAAATGTATTTATTCATGTATTCAAAAAATATTTATTATGTATTTACAACATATATAACACTTTTCCAGGGTGAGAGATATGGTAATAATGGGACAGACAAAGTCTTACATTTCCCTGGGAAAGAATTTTGATTAAATATACAATAAAAAAATAAGTTCCATGAATCAATTAGATGGGATAAAGTATTGAGACAGAATGTATTAGTTAGGCTGATTAGTGAAGCTATCTGACTGTGGCGGTTGCTCTGTGAACTTAGACTTGATTAACAAGGAGTCAGTCAGGAGTTAAGTACCTCAGAGGATAAAAGGTCAGTGGTCCAGAGGGTATGAACTTCAGTGTCCAAGAACAGTATTGTGACCTGTATGCCTGATCTTAGTGAGCTTGTGGGAATGTGGTACATATGGTAAAAGAGGTGGGCAGAAGTCATACTGTTGATTACCTACTAGGTAATGATTTTTTGTTTCAATTAATGCAATTAGAATCTACTGGGAAATTGTTACTGAGTAGTGCCATTAGTATACATATTTTTTATGAAGTCCCTCTTGCTACTCTGTGGATAGAGGGATGGAGATAATGCATCAATGTCAATAGCAGTGAAAGTTGACTGCCTAGGAGTCAGAGACAAGAGGATTGACTCAGGATGAATTTCAGAGTCGGATGAATAAGGGTTTCAGAGAGTTGAAAATGAGGGTGGGCTAGAACTGAAAGGGAAATCTCCAGAACAACTCCTGGAGTTTTTCCCAAAGCACTGGGTTGAAGGTGTTGTCACTCACTTACATAGGGAAGACTGGAGGAAAAAAAATGAAGTGGGTCCTCTAGGATTTAGGAATTAGGGTGAGCCTCAGGTTTCTAGTGTAAATGAGTTTGAAAGAAATTACATGACTTGGAGGTGGTTCTGAAGCAAAAGAAAACTGATATTAAAAATATAGAAATGTGACATGAGACATATCACAGAAAAGACAGTTCAGTTACAACTGGGGATGCCAATCCTGATAGTTTGATAAACAAGTTGTTATCAAACTATAGGTGTTGCTATAGTTTGATAGCAAGCTCGATAAATTAAGAACTTCCTATGGCAGAATATTAATAAGGTATTAATCATCCAGATGTTAACAGGAAAATAGAATTGGAAGTGAACAAGGAGGAATACAAACATTCACATTTACTCCTCCATCAACTTCTGCCAGGGCTGCTCAAGGCAAAAATGGCTGACTGGTTCTGAGTACTCATGAAGAATTTCATTATAAAGTATCTCCTCACCCCTAACTGGGATGCAGTAAGTTTTTTAAGTTCTGAGATATTTTTGTTTGGGAGCTAATCACAGCCCCTGAAAACAAAAGCACAGACTAGAAAATGTAAGAAAGGAATATTTCACCCACTAGTATACAAAACCTAAATCAATGGTTTCCAGGCTGCCAACCTGAATATGAAATTTAGGTGATTCAAACACCTTGCTTTATTTTTCTTCCCCAGATCTACTACAGCAAAATATTCAATGTTAGGCTCAAGGTTCTGAATTAAAAAAAAAAAAAAAATTCTGTGGATAAACCTGATGCCTGGTGAGGCTGAAATCACTCACAGTGGTCAACTGGGATTATTAATATATATTCTGAAGTATTAAAGAATATGGTTTTAGCCTATTTGGAATATCAAGAGTCTAGACTCTAAACAGAAAGAAACTCTTTATTTATAATGTCATGGTGGGGAAAGATGGATACAAATATGAGATTAGTAAATATTTCAGTGATGGAGGCTTGGACCTTGTTATTGGATATCAGAAAGCCAATAAAACTCCTAAATTCTCTCAGGTGAATAATCTATTACTTTATCATATGGTTTTAAGTTACTCTGGGTTTCCTAGACCCTAGTTAAAGAGAGATGATCCTGTTACCCCTCATCCTAGTCTGTGAAGAGTTCACCTGTAGTATCTGTATTTAAAAATCGCTGCTTCCATTCACTATGTTAATCCAAAAACAGACTTGTACTTTCAAGGACATTCAGAGATGTCATGTTCCCTGGAAATAAAGATCTTTAATCAGGCAACATGCAATACTCACTATATACAGGTAAAATACATGCATGTTTCAAAGTCTAGTTCAAATATTACCTTACTAGGGTTTCTTTGACTACCCTAATTGAGCCTCTTCCACTGAAAGAGTCAAGTTTTCATTTTTTCCACTATAGATACTCCATTAAAACTTTATACATTTCTGCTTTTTTTTTTTTCTGTCATGTAGTTATCAATCTGTCTTCCCTGCTAGACACAAAACAGCTTTTCTTGCAGCCAGATGTATAGTAGGTGTTTCATAAAAGCATTCTAGATTGAATTAAATCTCAGGGAAAGAAGTCAGCAGTATAAATGCTGGAAGGTTATTTTCCTCAATGCAGCTTAGTTGTGAAAATATGATTGTCAAGAGATAAACTGCAAACAGCAATAATAAAGTTAGATGAATCCTTCAGAGTCTTGGAGATGTTAAGGGCAAATCACGGACAACACCAGTATCCATCTTTATGAGTTAATCCAACTGAACAACAACTCAGGTAAAGGGAAAACACTGCCAGACAAATCAATCTTTTTGCATATATCTGCTCAACTAGAAGCCAGTTCTGTAAGTGAAAAGCAAAGAATTCTCAAGTACACATGCTTATGGCAAAAAGCCATGTAGTATTGACTCTTACTGTTATCAGAACAGAAACAAAGATAAAAGAAATCTATAAAAGGAGCAGGTAATGAAGGATGCTTAAAAAAATGTGATCTAAAGAGCAACATTTTATGACTTATGGTTTTGATTATCTCTATGTTTAAGTGGAAAAATTATCTAAGCTCATTTGGGACAGTTATTTGAGGGGATCAATCCCATGTCACTCCAAATGAAGTCAGAGGCTGATGATATACATGTATGCTATCATCGGGAATGTCTTCTCATCATGATGGCTAATAGGTATGAGAGTTTTCAATGCCATGCTTCACAAAGCAGGTAACAGATGCATTGGTCTTAGAACTTCCTTCCTAAATTGAATTTCTGTCATGGAAGCAATATTAACAAAGCAGACAAAGCTTATATGACATGCCAGGGTTTCAAAGTGCACTAGAGAGAATTATTCTCCCACACTGCCATCAATATACATTTATGCAAGACTTTCTATTGTCTTTATTAATTACTGTTATTATAATTTCATCACTGAACAGTCAATCAGCTTAAATTATTAATACCTATGACAACTCCTCATAAGCTGACCATGTTTCCTTCAGTTAGGCAGCTGAACTTGATAATAGCTCTCAAGAACTAATACAACACATATTATTTACACATATACCACGCAATATGGCCTGGGTTTGATTCCTGGTCAGGGAACTATATGTCACATATCACTAAGAATTTGCAGGCTGCAACCAAATATCCTGCATGTTGCAACTATAATCCAGCATAGCGGGGAAAAAAAAAATTTTTTTAAAGAAGTAAAGGAGGTAAGAAAAAATCTTTTTCATGCATAAGTTTAATAATATCTAGAGAAATGACTTCAGTATGCAAGGTCATATTAATTCGATGCTCACTGATAGCATACTGATTTCTAAAAGAAAAGTTTTAAGGATAATGATTTATAGAAATTTTAATGCCTAAATATTTAAGTTTTTTGGAGTTGATCCCTCTACCACCTTTGGCCAAAATTGTCTTGCTAGTAGGAAAAATTTTACATATATCGAAGATACGATTTCTGAGGAGTCTATGTGGAATACAGCAATTCTGCGCTTCTCTAGGATTCTTGCTCTTCAATTACAAGATTAAGGACATAATGCATATCTGAATAATGTTTTATGCTTTCAGTCCAAGTCTTGATTATGACAAATCTTAGAAAATTCAAGACAGAGCTCAGATGAAAGATTTCTTACCTAGGGTCAAAATATCTTGTTTGGAATCCAAAAGAGACACATTCCAAAATGTGATTTAAAAAAAAAAAATTGCAGTCTCCAAATTCAAACAATATTACAATCTCGGTTTTATGTTCCTTATCAAATTTTATGGCAAAATTATAAGGCTGATTATTTTATTATTTTTACACTAATAAATAAATAAGCAAAACTTACTTCACTCAGACATACCTTGTTTAACTTCTACTGTTAAACAATTGTAAAACTATCTAACTACTTTGTCTTAAATTACATAAAACTTAAAAATCAAATTAAGTAAACCGTTGTGATATTAGAAAAAGTGTTAAGAAAAATGACTAAATCTGAAGCTTCCTGAAGTTTAACATACACATTCTGTGCCTGTGTTTGATTATGAAGGAAGCATGCTGCTGCTGCTGCTAAGTCGCTTCAGTCGTGTCTGACTGTGTGTGACCCCAGAGACGGAAGCCCACCAGGATCCCCCATCCCTGGGATTCTCCAGGCAAGAGTACTGGAGTGGGGTGCCATTGCCTTCTCCATCCCTAAATGCTAGGTGGAATCTATTTCAAATATACTAAACCTAAAAACATTTTTTATAATGTATTTTATCCTACTTCTTAGAGTGAAAACACTCCCCCTTTTCCCTTATATTCCATACAATAATCCTATAATAGGTACATTGTTCCATTAATAAAAATATTAAAATTTAGATAAACACATATTTAAGAGAGTCATAAGTGGCAGAACAAAGTCACTGTTCTAAACTTAACAAAATGATTTTATTAATAAAATTAATATATGAAAATGGTTAAAGAAATTATAGAGGAACTTATAATTAAAAGTTGCAATTTCCTGATTAGACTTCCAACTCTATGTCAACCTCCTCAGATGTGTACACTTGGAGGCCCTTTCTATTGTTATCACTCCATAACTGTAAACAATAAACTATTATTTTTTTAAATGAATATATATGCTCAATTTTATTGGATTATTTAACATTAACTATTGAAATTCAGCTATAATAGGTTAATATTTGGTTCATTTATATCATGCTCCTCTTAACAATACAGTTTTAATTATTCTTAGTGGTACTTGTATATTTATAAATACCATATCTAAATTTCTATTTCTTGCTCTATCAACCAAAAAGGGTATATGTTGATTTTTCAGTTTTTAAGATGAGCATATTAACTCCTCAACCCTTGAACTCTACCCCACTCTGTCTTCCCATTGCTGTCATTTTTACTGTTTATTTTGTTGAGGTTAATAACATTTTTATTCTTTTCTGTAATCCCAATGAGAAAGGCTCCATGACCAGAAGTATCCCTTAAACCTGTAAATCTCATTCCATAAAAGAGGAGGAAGTTAAAATCACTTTCAGGTACCTTCTCCATCCCAATTTCCTGTTCCAAGATGGTAGTTAAATGATTGTGAGAAAACACCTTGTTATACTTATAACACATTGAAAATAAAAAACAAAACAAAACAAAAAAAACTGGAGGATGTTGAGGGAATTTATCTTGAAGAAGATGTTAGAAATTTGGGGAAAAGACAGTTAGGAAAGATATCTTTAAATTGCTAAAAGGCTTTCATGTGTAAATAGAATTTCTATTGGGCAACAAGGGAATGGGATAGCAATGTAATAATTCATGTTTCGATGTAGAAAGCAGGAGAAAAACAGAAGTAATCAAAATTAGAACTCATGGGACTTAAACATAGCATGATGACCCCCTTGCAATTACATTGCCAAAGGTATTCAATATAAAGCTCGTGAAATGATAGTTTTAAGAGAATTTAATTATTTTAAATCAGAAGTCAAAAACCATCAAAAAACAATAACCTTATTTTTAGGAAGTCCACATTTAAAATGAGAATATGACTATTCAAACATGGTTTTATTTGTAATTATCACAAAGCTGATATTAAAAGTAAAATTACCAAAAATGACCAGCAGCAGTTTCCTCTGAGTTTCATCACTGTTTTCATATACACACTGATCATTATGCTGATTTAATCAAAGCCCTTAAACTAAACAGGAATTGAGTTATATTATACATTTAGAGGAAAACAACAGAATGGGAAAGACTAGAGATCTCTTCGAAAAATTAGAGACACCAAGGGAACACTTCATGCAAAGATGGGCTTGATAAAGGACAGAAATGGTATGGACCTAACAGAAGCAGAAGATATTAAGAAGAGGTGGCAAGAATACACAGAAGACCTGTACAAAAAAGATCTTCATGACCAAGATAATCACGATGGTGTGGTCACTCACCTAGAGCCAGACATCCTGGAATGTGAAGTCAAGTGGGCCTTAGAAAGCATCACTATGAACAAAGCTAGTGGAGGTGATGGAATTCCAGTTGAGCTATTTCAAATCCTGAAAGATGATGCTGTGAAAGTGCTGTACTCAATATGCCAGCAAATTTGGAAAACTCAGCAGTGTCCACAGGACTGGAAAAGGTCAGTTTTCATTTCAATCCCAAAGAAAGGCAATGCCAAAGAATGCTCAAACTACCACACAATTGCACTCATCTCACACGCTAGTAAAGTAATGCTCAAAATTCTCCAAGCCAGGCTTCAGCAATATGTGAAACGTGAACTTCCAGATGTTCAAGCTGGTTTTAGAAAAGACAGAGGAACCAGAGGTCAAATTGCCAACATCTGCTGGATCATCGAAAAAGCAAGAGAATTCCAGAAAAACATCTATTTCTGCTGTATTGACTAGGCCAAAGCCTTTGACTGTGTGGATCACAATCAACTGTGGAAAATTCTGAAAGAGATGGGCATACCAGACCACCTGACCTGCCTCTTGAGAAACCTGTATGCAGGTCAGGAAGCAACAGTTAGAACTGGACATGGAACAACAGACTGGTTCCAAATAGGAAAAGGTATATGTCAAGGCCGTATATTGTCACCCAGCTTATTTAACTTCTATGCAGAGAACATCATGAGAAACGCTGGGCTGGAAGAAGCACAAGCTGGAATCAAGATTGCCAGGAGAAATATCAATAACCTCAGATATGCAGATGACACCACCCTTACGGCAGAAAGTGAAGAGGAACTAAAAAGCCTCTTGATGAAAGTGAAAGAAAAGAGTGAAAAAGTTGACTTAAAGCTCCTCTTTCAGAAAACTAAGATCATGGCATCCGGTCCCATCACTTCATGGGAAATAGATGGGTAATCAGTGGAGACAGTGTCAGACTTTATCTTTTTGGGCTCCAAAATCACTGCAGATGGTGACTGCAGCCACGAAATTAAAAAAAAAAAAGTTATGACCAACCTAGATAGCATATTGAAAAGCAGAGACTTTACTTAGCCAACAAAGGTCCATTTAGTCAAGGCTATGGTTTTTCCAGTGGTCATGTATGGATGCGAGAGTTGGACTGTGAAGAAAGCTGAGCGCCAAAGAACTGATGCTTTTGAACTGTGGTGTTGGAGAAGACTCTTGAGAGTCCCTTGGACTGCAAGGAGATCCAACCAGTCCATTCTGAAGGAGATCAGCCCTGGGTGTTCTTTGGAAGGAATGATGCCAAAGCTGAAACTCCAGTACTTTGGCCACGTCATGCGAAGAGTTGACTCATTGGAAGAGACTCTGATGCTGGGAGGGATTGGGGGCAGGAGGAAAAGGGGACGACAGCAGATGAGATGGCTGGATGGCATCACCGACTTGACGGATGTGAGTTTGAGTGAACTCCGGGAGATGGTGATGGACAGGGAGGCCTGGCGTGCTGGGATTCATGGGGTCACAGAGTTGGATATGACTGAGTGACTGAACTGAACTGACTCATACATTTCTGTCTTGATGTTACCTCTGACTCTATGATAGGATAAGAAATTCACTGCCCTTTGTCTTTTGTTAGACTAACACTAAAGGGAAAGGGAAGTCGCTCAGTTGTGTCCGACTCTTTGCGACCCCATGGACTGCAGCCTACCAGGCTCCTCCGTCATGGGATTTTCCAGGCAAGAGTACTGGAATGGGTTGCCATTTCCTTCTCCAGGGGATCTTCATGAGCCTAGAGACTGAACCCAGGTCTCCAGCATTGTAGGCATACGCTTTACCATCTGAGCCACCAACACTAGTAGATTGAAAAAATAAATAAATAAAAACAAAAGAACTACTGTAAAGACTATAATTCAAGAATGAACTCTTCTTAATTGAATTATTATTAGGACTTTTTATGTTGTAACCCAAATCCCAGACAACACACCTGTAAGAATGAGCGGTTCAGAATTCTCTGACTTCCCATATGTTTGATCTGAAATCTTGCAGTGCCTTTAGAGATATTTTTTTTGTTTTCCATGAATATCATATTCTTTCTAAGAATGACTTTACTCTTTCTATAGCAAATAGCTGCAAAAGTCCCAGGTTTTAAAATCTTATATCCTAATATCCAAAAGAAAAGAATCCATATTTCCCCATAGCTGTCAGAGGAAAGAGTAAGCTTTGTACTTACTGCACATGAAGTCGCCTCAGTCATGTTTAGCACTGTGCAACCGCATGGACTGGAGCCTGCCAGGCTCCTCTGTCCATGGGATTCTCCAGGCAAGAATACTGGAGTGGGTTGCCATGCCCTCCTCCAAGGGATCTTAACCCAAGGATGGAATCCACATCTAATACACTGGCAAGTGGCTTCTTTACCACTAGCGCCACCTGGGTGGACACCAGCAGATATTTGTGACGTCCTATTGGTTCAAATTGACTCATTCACAGGCCCAGGTCTGATAAAATGAACGTGAGTAGGAGAACAGACTTTACAAATTCAGCTCCTAGACTGATTGGGTCAGTATTACCTAAAACACAGATCTGTGAATAGAAGTAGGACAGTCCTTCAGAGTGAAATAGGGGTTCTATTACCATGAAGTGGATGGGCAGCAAGAAGAATGCTTGCCAGAAGCAAAATCATTTCCCTGTAAGAGCTCAGTTGTGCAGGGTTTGTTTGCACATATAATTATCCACTAGACTAAAAGTTGAAAAGAATAATTCATTTAAGTCCAATAGCTGTGGCTTTTTCAAAATTTGAAGAAGTTCATGTTTAATTATGGGTAAGCAGCAGCTATGTACTATATTCCCCATCTGTTGGAATGCCTTGAGCGCTAAACAAAGAAACATATATAAAACATGCTTTGTCAGACCAAAGTGCTGAAAATCTGAGAAGTGTTAAGGGCAGAGAATATTAGAAAGATATGATCAAAGTTGAATTTAAGGTGAAGTATTTTATCTGAACAAATTGAAGTGAGAAGCAGCCTTAAAACTTTTGAGAATTATGGTGTCTTAGGAATTCTCTGTTTCACCTGGCTCAGTACATTTATTGATATAGATTATTTAATCATGTCTAGAGGAAAGAACCCTGAAGGGAAAATGGCTGTCTTTTTCCCACGGTAAGCTTTTGGAAGAAAATGGAACACAGTTCTCAGTAATATTTTAACTTGAAATGCTAAGCACGACAATCTCAGCTTAAGGAGGTTTCAGTTCAGTTCATTCGCTCAGTCGTGTCCAACTCTTTGCGACCCCATAAACCACAGCACGCCAGGCCTCCCTGTCCATCACCAACTTCCGGAGTCCAACCCAAACCCATATCCATCGAGTCAATGATGCCATCCAACCATCTCATCCTCTGTCGTCCCCTTCTTTTCCTGCCCTCCATCTTTCCCAGCATCAGGGTCTTTTCAAATGAGTCATCTCTTCGCATCAGGTGGCCAAAGTATTGGAGATTCAGCTTCAGCATCAGTCCTTCCAATGAACACCGAGGACTGATCTCCATTAGGATGGACTAGTTGGATCTCCTTGCAGTCCAAAGGACTCTCAAGAGTCTTCTCCAACACCACAGTTCAAAAGCATCAATTCTTCGACACTCAGCTTTTTTTATAGTCCGACTCTGACACCCATACATGACCACTGGAAAAACCATAGCATTGACTAGATGGATCTTTGTTGGCAAAGTAGTGTCTCTGCTTTTTAATATGCTGTCTAGGTTGGTCATAACTTTCCTTCCAAGGAGTAGATGTCTTTTAATTTCATGGCTGCAATCACCATCTGCAGTGATTTTGGAGCCCAGAAAATGTCAGCCACTGTTTCCCCATCTATCTGCCATGAAGTGATGGGACCAGATGTCATGATCTTAGTTTTCTGAATGTTGAGCTTTAAACCAACTTTGTCACTCTCCTCTTTTACTTTCATCAAGAGGCTCTTTAGTTTTTCTTCACTTTCGCCATACGGGAGGTGTCATCTGCATATCTGAGGTTATTGATATTTCTCCCAGCAGTCTTGATTCCAGCTTGTGCTTCTTCCAGCCCAGCATTTCTCATGATGTACTCTGAATAAAGTTAAATAAGCAGGGTGACAATATACAGCCTTGACGTACTCCCTTTCCTATTTGGAACCAGTCTGTTGTTCCATGTCCAGTTCTAACTGTTGCTTCCTTATTTTTTTTTTTAATTTAATTTTATTTTTAAACTTTACAATATTGTATTGGTTTTGCAAAATATCGAAATGAATCCACCACAGGTATACATGTGTTCCCCATCCTGAACCCTCCTCCCTCTTCCCTCCCCATATCATCCCTCTGGGTCGTCCCAGTGCACCAGCCCCAAGCATCCAGGATGATTTGGGAGAATGGCATTGAAATACATAAAATATCATATATGGAACGAGTCGCCAGTCCAGGTTCGATGCACGATAACTGTTGCGTCCTGACCTGCATACAGGTTTCTCAAGAGGCAGGTCAGGTGGTCTGGTATGCCCATGTCTTTCAAAATTTTCCAAAGTTTATTGTGATCCACACAGTCAAAGGCTTGGTAGTATCTAAATCTAGGAGCTGAAGACATAAGTCAGAAGAGAGAAAGAAATTTTTAGGTAAGAATATTTTTATTTCTTGAAACAGTTGTTTATATAAAAGGATGTATTTATTTCAAAGAATCTTGCTGAAGAGGTGAAGTTGAGGGAGCAATAGCACACAGCAGTGGTTATAAATGTGTCTCTCGGGTTGACTCTTTAAGGTTAAAATGTTTAATATCCTGGCTGTATCACTTATAAATTGTGTGCCTTTGGGTAAGCTGCTTATCTCTTTGATCACAGGTCCCTTATAGGTAAAAGGGTGATATTAGCAGTTCCCAGTTCATTGCACTGTTGTGATAAAATCATACAAAGCCCACAGGACAATGTTTGACTCCCAATAGTGTTTGAGAGATATATCAATAACCTCACATATGCAGATGACACCACCCTTATGACACAAAGCAAAGAGAAACTAAAGAGTCTCTTGATGAGAATGAAAGAGGAGACTGAAGAAGCTGGCTTAAAATTCAACATTCAAAAAATGAATATCATGGCATCTGGTCCCATCACTTCATGGTAAATAGATGGGGAAACAGTGGAAACATGGACAGACTTTATTTTCTTGGGCTCCAAAATCACTGCAGATGGTGACTGCAGCCATGAAATTAAAAGATGCTTGCTCCTTGAAAGAAACGCTATGAAAGACATAGACAGCATATTAAAAACCAGAGACATTACTTAGCCAACAAAGGTCCATATTGTCAAAGCTACGGTTTTTCCAGTGGTCATGTATAGATGTGAGAGTTGGACCATAAAGAAGGCTGAGCTCCGGAAAATTCATGCTTTTGAACTGTGGTGTTGGAGAAGACTCTTTTTTTTTTTTTTTCTTCTTCTAATTTTATTTTATTTTTAAACTTTACATAATTGTATTAGTTTTGCCAAAATCAAAAAGAAACCACCACAGGTATACATGTGTTCCCATCCTGAACCCTTCTCCCTCCTCCCTCCCCATACCATCCCTCTGGGTCGTCCCAGTGCACTAGCCCCAAGCATCCAGTATCGTGCATCGAACCTGGACTGGCAACTCATTTCTTACATGATATTTTACATGTTTCAATGCCATTCTCCCAAATCTTCCCACCCTCTCCCTCTCCCACAGAGTCCATAAGACTGTTCTATACATCAGTGTCTCTTTTGCTGTCTTGTACACAGGGTTATTGTTACCATCTTTCTAAATTCCATATATATGCGTTAGTATACTGTATTTATGTTTTTCTTTCTGGCTTACTTCACTCTGTATAATAGGCTCCAGTTTCATCCACCTCATTAGAACTGATTCAAATGTATTCTTTTTAATGGCTGAGTAATACTTCATTGTGTATATGTACCACTGCTTTCTTATCCATTCATCTGCTGATGGACATCTAGGTTGCTTCCATGTCCTGGCTATTATAAACAGTGCTGCAATGAACATTGGGGTACACGTGTCTCTTTCCCTTCTGGTTTCCTCAGTGTGTATGCCCAGCAGTGGGATTGCTAGATCATAAGGCAGTTCTATTTCCAGTTTTTTAAGGAATCTCCACACTGTTCTCCATAGTGGCTGTACTAGTTTGCATTCCCACCAACAGTGTAAGAGGGTTCCCTTTTCTCCACACCCTCTCCAGCATTTATTGCTTGTAGACTTTTGGATCGCAGCCATTCTGACTGGTGTGAAATGGTACCTCATAGTGGTTTTGATTTGCATTTCTCTGATAATGAGTGATGTTGAGCATCTTTTCATGTGTTTGTTAGCCATCTGTATGTCTTCTTTGGAGAAATGTCTATTTAGTTCTTTGACCCATTTTTTGATTGGGTCGTTTATTTTTCTGGAGTTGAGCTGTAGGAGTTGCTTGTATATTTTTGAGATTAGTTGTTTGTCGGATGCTTCATTTGCTATTATTTTCTCCCATTCTGAAGGCTGTCTTTTCACCTTGCTAATAGTTTCCTTTGATGTGCAGAAGCTTTTAAGGTTAATTAGGTCCCATTTGTTTATTTTTGCTTTTATTTCCAATATTCTGGGAGGTGGGTCATAGAGAATCCTGCTGTGATGTATGTCGGAGAGTGTTTTGCCTATGTTCTCCTCCAGGAGTTTTATAGTTTCTGGTCTTACGTTTAGATCTTTAATCCATTTTGAGTTTATTTTTGTGTATGGTGTTAGAAAGTGGTCTAGTTTCATTCTTTTACAAGTGGTTGACCAGATTTAGAGAAGAGCTAACACCTATCCTGCTCAAACTCTTCCAGAAAATTGCAGAGGAAGGTAAACTTCCAAACTCATTCTATGAGGCCACCATCACCCTAATACCAAAACCTGACAAAGATGCCACAAAAAAAGAAAACTACAGGCCAATATCACTGATGAACATAGATGCAAAAATCCTTAACAAAATTCTAGCAATCAGAATCCAACAACACATTAAAAAGATCATACACAATGATTAAGTGGGCTTTATCCCAGGGATGCAAGGATTCTTCAATATCTGCAAATCAATCAATGTAATACACCACATTAACAAATTGAAAAATAAAAACCATATGATTATCTCAATAGATGCAGAGAAAGCCTTTGACAAAATTCAACATCCATTTATGATAAAAACTCTCCAGAAAGCAGGAATAGAAGGAACATACCTCAACATAATAAAAGCTATATATGACAAACCCACAGCAAACATTATCCTCAATGGTGAAAAATTGAAAGCATTTCCTCTAAAGTTAGGAACAAGACAAGGGTGCCCACTTTCACCATTACTATTCAACATAGTTTTGGAAGTTTTGGCCACAGCAGTCAGAGCAGAAAAAGAAATAAAAGGAATCCAAATTGGAAAAGAAGAAGTAAAACTCTCACTATTTGCAGATGACATGATCCTCTACATAGAAAACCCTAAAGACTCCACTAGAAAATTACTAGAACTAATCAATGACTATAGTAAAGTTGCAGGATATAAAATCAACACACAGAAATCCCTTGCATTCCTATACACTAATAATGAGAAAACTGAAAGAGAAATTAAGGAAACAATTCCATTCACCATTGCAACGGAAAGAATAAAATACTTAGGTATAAATCTACCTAAAGAAACTAAAGACCTATATATAGAAAACTATAAAACACTGGTGAAAGAAATCAAAGAGGACACTAATAGATGGAGAAATATACCATGTTCATGGATTGGAAGAATCAATATAGTGAAAATGAGTATACTACCCAAAGCAATTTATAGATTCAACGCAATCCCTATCAAGCTACCAACAGTATTCTTCACAGAGCTAGAACAAATAATTTCACAATTTGTATGGAAATACAAAAAACCTTGAATAGCCAAAGCGATCTTGAGAAAGAAGAATGGAACTGGAGGAATCAACTTACCTGACTTCAGGCTCTACTACAAAGCCACAGTTATCAAGACAGTGTGATACTGGCACAAAGACAGAAATATAGATCAATGGAATAAAATAGAAAGCCCAGAGATAAATCCACGCACATATGGACACCTTATCTTTGACAAAGGAGGCAAGAATATACAATGGATTAAAGACAATCTCTTTAACAAGTGGTGCTGGAGAAGACTCTTGAGTCCCTTGGACTACAAGAAGATCAAACCAGTCATTACTCAAAGAAATCAATCCTGAATATTCATTAGAAGGACTGATGCTGAAGCTGAAGCTCCAATACTTTGGCCACCTGATGTGAAGAGCTGACTCATTAGAAAAGATCCTGATGCTGGGAAAGATTGAATGTAGGAGGAGAAAGGGACAACAGAGGACAAGATGATTGGATGGCATCACTGACTCAATGGTCATGAGTTTGAGGAAGCTCCAGGAGATGGTGAGGACAAGGAAGCCTGGCATGCTGCAGTCCATGGGGTTGCAAAGCATAAGACATGACTGAGCGGCTAAATAGCAACAACAAAAATAGTGCTTGACTGCCTTTAGTAAATCTTACGTAATAGTAATAATGGAGGTAACTTGAGACGTTTATCCTGAATAGAATGCAATTGTGATCTGGAAGGGACTATGGGACATCTTGGAGAAAACAAAGATAGTTTCAGATGCACCATCTGGTTCAAATAGACCCAATCAGTTTACCACCAATCCCCCAGGAAATAATGGTTTATTCCAAGGAGCTTAACAGAAATCTGGATTTCTCTGTCTACATTTTCTTTTACGGATAAACACTGACTGACCCCTTCTGTTCCTTTTTCCAATCCCACTGTTTTCATGGCATGTGTATGGCATAGATAACATTCATCTCACCCTCTCACATGAGCTCTCCACAACAGAACACAGCACGGTCATTGTTAGTACATGACTGGCTTATAACTATTCAAACCTGAACACTCATTAGAATGATAATGTTTCCATAAAGTAGTCAGTTACATAGTTCCATATCAGAAACACTTGTGGATTTTTTAATTATTTTATTTTATTTTTAAACTTTACAATATTGTATTAGTTTTGCCAAATATCGAAATGAATCCGCCACAGGTATACATGTGTTTCCCATCCTGAACCCTCCTCCCTCCTCCCTCCCCATACCATCCCTCTGGGTCATCGCAGTGCACCAGCCCCAAGCATCCAGTATCGTGCATCGAACCTGGACTGGCAACTCGTTTCATACATGATATTATACATGTTTCAATGCCATTCTCCCAAATCTTCCAATCCTCTCCCTCTCCAACAGAGTCCATAAGACTGTTCTATACATCAGTGTCTCTTTTGCTGTCTCGTACACAGGGTTATTGTTACCATCTTTCTAAATTCCATATATATGAATTAGTATACTGTATTGGTGTTTTTCTTTCTGGCTTACTTCACTCTGTATAATAGGCTCCAGTTTCATCCACCTCATTAGAACTGATTCAAATGTATTCTTTTTACTGGCTGAATAATACTCCATTGTGTATATGTACCATAGCTTTCTTATCCATTCATCTGCTGATGGACATCTAGGTTGGATTTTTTAAAAGAAAACATGGAGGGAGGTTACTTCTCAAGATGTTAATTCAGTAAGTCTAGATTGAGGCTAAAATACTGTGATTTTTTTTTTTTTAATTGAGTAGTTCTGATGTGCAATCTAAAGTCACTGCTCTGAGAACATATCACTATCCTACAATGATAGTCATGACCTACTGGCCATTTATTAAGTGCCAGGCACTATTCAGTGTAGTTTATGTGAATTAACACACCCTCAACTAATCTTATCCTCACAATTATCCTAAAAGGCCAGTTGCTATTATTATTCCATTTCATAATGAGGAGACTGAGGCAAAGAAAGGTTACTAGCAGCATGGTAATAAGAAGTGGAGCTGATACTGAAAATCATGAAGTCTGACTCCAGAGGCCACTTATTTCCTGGAAATATTAGAAAGCAAAGCAAACTTCTGGCATTCACCCTCAAGGAATTAGTGGAGGTAAATTAGGTGAGGAAAATTATCATTAGTTATTATCTTTCTGTCAAAGGGGAATTTTATACAGCACTACAGTGGGGGCTTCTTGGCATAGAGCAACAGGTTTCTGTCAGACCTTATCAAGATCAGGATTGTGACTGATTAAGAAACATATCTGGAGGAAATCATGTCCCCTGAGGAAAGGTGTAGAAGGAAGAACACTTCCAACATTCAAGTGATATTTAGTCATGGCCATGGTTCCTCAGGAACTGTCTAGATCACAGTGGTCAGCCCCGAGGAAGGCCAGCAACTCTCCCAGGAAGATGGCTGCCCTAACTCTGGAGATAACAGTCGAACAACACAAACTTGGATGCCTCCCAGCCTGAGTCCATGAGTTCTACTTACTGATAAAGGGAAAACAACCAGTTAGAGATATCAGTACCATCTAAGTTGTTGGAGAGAAGATGGGGTGAATCATATATACACATACCTATGCTCATTTAATTCTGTGAGTAAGGATTATAGATTCTTTATAGGTATTTTCAAATAAAATTATCTGTCAACATTGTTCAGAAATAGAGATATGATTTATTATTGTGAGCTGAAGCAAAACACTTGCATGCTTATTTTTTTGTTGTTGTTCAGAAACACATACATGCACACAAAAATATTTTGTCAAAATGTTTTAGTACATGTGTGATATTTACTCTATTTTAATTAATGTTTGTCAATAGCTCTTCTATTCAAGAAATGGAACTTAGAGCCAATTTAAAGAACTTGACAAATTTCAACTTTTGCATTTCAACTCTTGTGAATGTGAGTTATTAATCAGAATTATTAATGCAACTTTTAAGTACTTTGTTTCTAAAATACTGAAATTAACCCTTGACAACAAAAATATTTTAACATTTTATTCAAGCTATACATAAGTCTAAAGTAAATCACAAAACAACAAACTTACAACTTAATAGAATTTACTTAAAAATTTCTAGGCTTCCAAGTACGGTCTTTAAAAAGTTTAAAAAGTATTTGTGAAAATTTCATATATTTGACATAAACAAATGAAAACTGTTTATTAGAAAACTCTATGAAAAACAGCCTAATTTCTGGCTAAGAAAGATAATGAAAAAGCAAATTTTATAAAGAGAAATGTAAAATGCTGTGTCAAGTTCATTCACAATGACAAAAAGGTGAAACACATAATTTTAATTCATATTGCTGTCAAGTATAAACAGTTTAGGGCTTCCCTGGTGATTCAGAGTTAAAGAATCTGCTTGCAATGCAGGAGACGTGGGTTCGAGACATGGTTTCAATCCCGGGTCAGGAAGATCCCCTAGGGAAGGAAATGGCAACCCACTCCAATATTCTTTCCTGGAAAATCCTGACAGAGAAGCCTGGTGGGCTACAGTCCATGAGATTGTAAGAGTCAGACATGGTTTAATAATTATACTATTCTATAAAGTTTATACACTACTTAACTGGTGATAGGCAGACTAAACATTTTTTAAAAATAAACTTATTCCATTGGTCACTTAACCCCTCCTGGGTGGCTCAGGAGTCGCAGGAGATGTGGGTTTGATCCCTTGGTTGGGAAGATACCCTGGAGGAGGGCATGGAAACCCATACCACTATTCTTGCTTGGAGAATCCCATGGACAGAACAGCCTGGTGGGCTACAGTCCATAGAGTCACACAGAGTTGGACACGACTGAAGCCACTTAGCATGCACACAAACCACTGGTCACTTAACCTCTGTGAGTACAAATGTAACTCAAATAAACCTAGCCAGCTTCATAGTCTACCTGGGTATCAAGTCACATTCTAAAACCATTAATTCAACATCTCATGAAATTGAAAAGTGATTTAAATCTTTACCAGAGGCAATGGAATGAATAACCCAGAGGGATTGCATTCTACTTCACAAGGAAATTCTCTCTTCCTTCAACATCTCTGATCCATCTTGCTAAACCTCATCCAACAATGACACTTTTCTTGCTTCCCACTGTAGCCTTTCCATCTGTCTTTTATTCTGAAACAATAGTTTTCTAACCTTTAAACTCTAAATAAAGCTTCTTAATCCATACCTTGCTAAAGACAAGAAAAGCCAGTGAGTCACGGAAATAAGTGCTCTGTGTATATGTGTATGTATGTGTGTGTGTGCCTATGAATGCTTGCTATTGTTTCCATGGCACGTGCAAGGAAACTTCCTTTACCAGTTTGATTCAGTCACTCAGTCACATCTGAATCTTTGCAACCCCATGAGCTGCAGCACGCCAGGCCTCCCTGTCCATCACCAACTCCTGGAGTCCACCCAACCCATATCCATTGAATCAGTGATGCCATCCAACCATCTCATCCTCTGCGTCCCCTTCTTTTCCTGCCCTCAATCTTTCCCAGCATCAGGGTCTTTTCAAGTGAGTCAGCTCTTCACATCAGGTGGCCAAAGTATTGGAGTTTCAGCTTCAACATCAGTCCTTACAATGAACACCCAACACTGATATCATTTAGAATGGACTGGTTGCATCTCCTTGCAGTCCAAGGGACTCTCAAGAGTATTCTCCAACACCACAGTTCAAAAGCATCAATCTTTGGCACTCAGCTTTCTTTATAGTCCAACTCTCACATCCATACATGACCACTGGAAAAACGATAGCCTTGACTAGATGGCCCTTTGTTGACAAAGTAATGTCTCTGCTTTTTAATATGCTATCTAAGTTGGTCATAACCTTCCTTCCAAGGAGTGCCTTTTAATTTCATGGCTGCAATCACCATCTGCAGTGATTTTGGAGCCCACAAAAATAAAGTCTGACACTGTTTCCACATCTATTTCCCATGAAGTGATGGGACAAGATGCCATGATCATAGTTTTCTGAAAGAGGAGCTTTAAGCCAACTTTTTCACTCCCCTCTTTCACTTTCATCAAGAGGCTTTTTAGTTCCTCTTCACGTTCTGCCATAAGGATTGTGTCATCTGTATAGCTGATGTTATTGATATTTCTCCCGGCAATCTTGATTCAAGCTTGTGCTTCTTCCAGTCCAGCGTTTCTCATGATGTACTCTGCATATAAGTTAAATAAGTAGGGTGACAATATACAGCCTTGACATACTCCTTTTCCTATTTGGAACCAGTCTGTTGTTCCATGTCCAGTTCAAACTGTTGCTTCCTGACCTGCATACAGGTTTCTCAAGAGGCAGGTCAGGTGGTCTGGTATGCCCATCTCTTTCAGAATTTTCCACAGTTGATTGTGATCCACACAGTCAAAGGCTTTGGCATAGTCAATAAAGCAGAAATAGATGTTTTTCTGGAATTCTCTTGCTTTTTGATGATCCAGCGGATGTTGGCAATTCGATCTCTGGTTCCTCTGCCTTTTCTAAAACCAGTTTGAACATCTGGAAGTTCACAGTTCACATATTGCTGAAGCCTGGCTTGGAGAATTTTGAGCATCACTTTACTAGCGTGTGAGATGAGTGCAATTGTGTGGTAGTTTGAGCATTCTTTGGCATTGCCTTTCTTTGGGATTGGAATGAAAACTGACCTTTTCTAATCCTGTGGCCACTGCTGAGTTTTCCAAATTTGCTGGCATATTGAGTGCAGCACTTTCACAGCATCATCTTCCAGGATTTGGAATAGCTCAACTGGAATTTCATCATCTCCATTAACTTTGTTCATAGTCATGCTTCCTAAGGCCCACTTGACTTCATATTCCAGGATGTCTGGCTCTAGGTGAGAGATCACACCATTGTGATTTTCTGGGTTGTGAAGGTCATTTTTGTATAGTTCTTCTGTGTATTCTTGCCACCTCTTCTTAATATCTTCTGCTTCTGTTAGGTCCATACCATTTCTGTCCTTTAATGAGCCTATATTCGTAGGAAATGTTCCCTTGGTATCTCTAATTTTCTTGAAGAGATCTCTTGTCTTTTGTATTCTTTTTTTCCCTCTATTTCTTTGCACTGATCATTGAGGAAGGCTTTCTTATCTCTCCTTGCTATTCTTTGGAACTCTGCATTCAAATGGGTATATATTTCCTTTTCTCCTTTGCTTTGCACTTCTCTTCATTTCAGAGCTATTTGTAAGGCCTCCTCAGACAGCCATTTTGCTTTTTTTGCATTTCTTTTTCTAGGGGATGGTCTTGATCCCTGTCTCCTGTGCAATGTCAGGAACCTCATTCCATAGTTCATCAGGCACTCTGTCTATCAGATCTAGTTCCTTAAATCTGTTTCTCACTTCCAGTGTATAATTTTAAGGGATTTGATTTAGGTCATACCTGAATGGTCTAATGGTTTTCCCTACTTTCTTCAATTTCAGTCTGAATTTGGCAATAAGGAGTTCATGATCTGAACCATAGTTAGCTCCCTGTCTTCTTTTTGCTGACTGTATAGAGCTTCTCCATCTTTGGCTGCCAAGAATATAATCAATCTATTTTCGGTGTTGGCCATCTGGTGATATCCAAGTGTAGAGTTTTCTCTTGTGTTGTTGGAAGAGGGTGTTTGCTATGACCAGTGCATTTTCTTGGCAAAACTCTATTAGTGTTTGCCCTGCTTCATTCCGTATTCTAAGACCAAATCTGCCTGTTACTTCAGGTGTTTCTTGATTTCCTACTTTTGCATTCCAGTCCCCTATAATGAAAAGGACGTCTCTTTTGGGTGTTACTTTTAAAAGGTCTTGTAGGTCTTCACAGAACCATTTAACTTCAGCTTCTTCAGCATTACTTGGGGCACAGACTTAGATTACTGTGATACTGAATGGTTTGCCTTGGAAATGAATAGAGAGCATTCTGTCATTTTTGAGATTGCGTCCAAATACTGCATTTCAGACTCTTGTTGACCATGATGGCTACTCCATTTCTTCTAAGGGATTCCTGCCCACAGTAGTAGATATAATGGTCATCTGAGTAAAATTAACCCATTCCAGTCCATTTTAGTTCACTGATTCCTAAAATGTGGACGTTCACTCTTGCCATCCGCTGTTTGACCACTTCTAATTTGCCTTGATTCATGGACCTGACATTCCAGGTTCCTATGCAATATTGCTCTTTACAGCATCAGACCTTGCTTCTATCACCAGTCATATCCACAACTGGGTATTGTTTTTGCTTTTGCTCCATCCCTTCATTCTTTCTGCAGCTATTTCTCCACTGATCTCCAGCCTTACCTGGTGGCTTAGATGGTAAAGTGTCTACCTACAATGCGGGAGAGCCAGGTTCGATACCTGGGTCGAAAAGATCCCCTGGAGAACGAAATGGCAACCCACTCCAGTATTCTTGCCTGGAAAATCCCATGGACGGAGGAGATTGGTTGGCTACTGTCCTTGGGGTTGCAAAGAGTCGGACACAACTGAGTGACTTCACTATCGACTTCACTATTGGGCACCTATTGACATGGCGAGTTCATCTTTCTGTGTCCTATCTTTTTGCCTTTTCATACTGTTTATGGGGTTCTCAAGGCAAGAATACTGAAGTGGTTTGCCATTCCCTTCTCCAGGGGACCACATTCTGTCAGACCTCTACACCATGACCCAGCAGTCTTGGGTGGCCCCACGCTGCGTGGCTTAGTTTCATCCATGGCACAGGAGCAGCAGCTATGTGGTGTAGCCATGGTCAAGAGGAGGTACCCCACATCCAAGGTAAGGAGTAGTGGCTCCGCTTTGATGGAGCAGTGAAAAGATACCCCATGTCCAAGGTAATAGAAATCCAAGTAAGATGGTAGGTGCTAAGAGAGGGCATCAGAGGGCAGACAGACTGAAACCACAATCACAGAAAACTAGCCAATCTGAGCACATGGACCACAGCCTTGTCCTACTCAATGAAACATCCTTTATAGCCTTATCATATTGAAAAAGCCCCAACTATAATTATCATTGTCAATCCTCTCAACCACTCCACATCTCCAGTTCTGCCACTTACTGCAGTGTTCCAATTACCCTTGAGTCCAGATTGCTTCAGAATTTTAAGGACGATGGACCTACACCACCCAATAACAGAATTATGAAGTTACTGAGTATTTGAAATATGGCTACTCCACATCGAGATGTGCAATAGGTATAAACTATAACCAGACTTGGTACATAAAAAAAATCTAAAATCTCTCATTAAATGTTGTTAGTGATTGCGCTGAAATGTTCATATACTTGATATATTGGATAAATTGAAACATATACTATTGAAATTAGTTTCACTTGTTTCTTTTCACTTTTAAAAAGTGACTGCCTAGAAAAATAAAAGTGCATATACATCTCACATTTGTGGTTAAAGTTAGATTAGTACTAAACAGCTCTGTACACTATTACCATGTTTAGACTTCAGAGGCCTCAGTAGGGGGAAAAAAAAATAGCACTTAGGGTGTTCGATTAAGTTAATGAGGAAAAAACAAATTGATTGTTTACTGAATAGCAGATGGTCAGAGATAAAGCTGAGCCAGACTCTGCCTCCTTCATAATTTTTAAACCTGTTAGAATTTTTATTAAAGGAATGTGTATATCTCATGAAAGCATTTTCTAGTCAATTTAAAAAATACAACAGTTTCCATCCATGCTATAATCAAATCTGGTTCTTTTTAACCCAACATTTTAATCACATAGTGCTTAGATTCTAATAAAAGCCCCATATCTATTTTCACCTTTTAACTGCCTGAAGAGGCATATTTTCTTCAGTACAGTATACAGAAAAGCTTAACTCTGATTTCAGCAACAATTGGTTGGGTCAACAGCTGTAATCACAGTAGACATCAAGTTTTTGAGCCTTGACTTGTCAGGCAAAGGGGATTGCTCTACATGAAGGAGGTAATTTCATGCTTGAATAGCCCTGCACTATTAAATCAGAAAATTGAGTTACAGTCCTCTCGCATCATGAAACCTGCTGCAAGCACACTGCCTCTAAGGAACATTTGAGAGAATTTCACTGAGAACAAGACACTGAAAGGAAAAACACACAAGAAGAACAGCCAATATGGTTTCTTTTATGATTGGACACTTTGGCTTATTTGACTTTTATTTTTATAGTTTTGATAACCACTTGCATTTTTCAAGTTAAAAATAATGATAGAAAAATTTAAGCAGAACAGATGCAGTTATAAACATAGTATCTTTCTCTTTTTTTTCCCTCCAAGATGAGGAAATATATATATTGTTTTGCTAATGTTGGTAAAAATATTAAAAATAAATATATTTTTGCTAATGTTGGTAAAACAGCTTTACTTACCACCAAGCATTCTCCCTACACTCCACCTCAGTAAGAGTAGGTGATGTGGGTGGTAAGATGTAAGTTTGCATCACTCTTATCATATGCATTTCAACTCAATATTTTTCTAAATCAACTAGTTCTTATCACACTTTTTAGTTTTATACATCTTATTTATGACTGAGAATGTTCCCATTTTCTCTATATATAGGTCCAGGAAAAATGTTAGGAAAAAAAAGAGGTCAGAAGATTTATGTATGGAAAAAAACATTGTAATTATCCCAGTTCAAAATATTTCCTTTACATCATCTGATTAAAAAAAAAAAACTTTTATGATATAGGATTGCATGCTCAGTTGCTTCAGTCATGTCCGACTGCTTGCAACTCCATGGACCACAGTCCACCAGGCTCCCCAGTCCATGGGATTTTTCAGGGAAGCACACTGGAGTGGGGTGGCATGCCCTCCTCCAAGGGATCTTCCCAACCCAGGGATCGAACCTGCTTCTCTTATGTCTCCTGCACTGGCAGGTGAGATTCTTTACCGCTGAGCTACCTCCTGGGGAAGCCCTATGATATAGGATTATTAGATCTGTTTTTTATATCAGCAAACTGAGGCATACTACACGCAAATCATGTAAATAACTGCTTCAAGACAATTATAGTTAGTAAGTAGAGAAAGAGACTTAAAATAATTTTAATTTGGAACAACATTCAGAAAAATGAAAAGCCATATCTTGTGTGTGAGATAACACTTTGTGCTTTTAAGAATGAAATTTTTTTTCCCTATGATGATTTTTTGTTTCCAACACAAAAGTAAACAAAAATAATAATACTCACATCTTACTCCATTTGTTATATGTAAGTACAAATGAAACATTTACCAACCTAATTTAGAAATAGCCTGCTGTTTATCAAATGTTCTTTGCTGTTAGGAGATTAATATGCTTATCCTTCCTGCTTTAACATTAATAAGTACTAATTAACTTACATGGAAAGCTTCAGCTGGGCTAATAATCACATTTTTTTTTTTTTGGTTGCTTTTTGTTTTCCCCAGCTGGTAATCAGCCTAGTAGTGGATTTTATTTTTATTCAAATTGCTATATTTTATACTTTAATTTATAATAACTTTTAATAGACTGGGCTTCCCTGGTGGCTCAGATGGTAAAGAATCCACCTGCAATGTGGGAGATCTGGGTTACATCCTTGGGTTTGGAAGATCCCCTGGAGGAGGGCATGGCAACCTACTCCAGTATTCTTGCCTGGAGAATCCTCATGGACAGAGGAGCCTGGCAGTCCATGAGGTCACAAAGAGTCGGACACTATTGAGTGACTAGGTACATACAAACTTAAAAAACCTTGTTACAATGAATCTCTGCAGTGCACACCTTTATTTTTTCTGCCTAGTACTTACTCAGTTCTCCAGGGACAATACTATCATTTAACTGGGGACTGTCATCATCCTATACTCCATTTATTTATGATATCTAGAGTATTCCTCAGACAAAAAGTGGTCCAATGAGTCCCTTCCCTGTTCATTTTTGGGCATCTGTCCAGAGGAGTCAAGTGACTTTAAGGTGGATTTTGGAAAGCCATATTTTCCACCATTTGGCGACCTTTCACAACAGTGTGAACATATGAAGTTAATGCAGAGAAAAGAGCAGAAATGAGAAACAGAGAAAGATGTCCGATTCTCAACTGTATCACTGCTCTTTCTTTGGCTTAATTATTCTGTAAAATAAAGACATTCTTCTCATTAACACTAATAGAGAACAACAATGTACATTATTTACCTCATTGTGCTGAAATAGTATGAGTTATGTTTCTGTTACTTAAAAGAAGTTAAAAAAATGAAATAGGAAAAGATTTTTACTACTTTTAATTGTAATATAAACAAAATTCCATATTGATATATTGAATTCATACTTCAAATTACTGGCACTTCTTTCCCCACTCTAAGGTTTTAATTTCTAACTGTCATCTCAGGCTGCTGTTCAAGTCTTCAACCAGTTTTGAACTCATATAACTCATCTCTAGAGACAACTGGAATTTTTAGTATGATTACTAAGCTATGTAACTAAGTTTTTGTATGATTATTGAGTTATGTACTATGGTAATTATAAAGGATACACTTATACATTTATGAATGCTCCCCTGGGCTTACTAGCCTAAATCTGCATTTTCAAAAAGAGGGAGATATCCAAAATCACCAAGAAGTGAGCACTGACATACTACATGTTTGGTCTGGCTCAGGGCCCTCAAATTTGATTCCTTCAGAGAGTTACACATGTTTCAAGATTTTTTTTTTCTTCTATCTCATCCTTATTCATTTACTCATCTAAGAAGTTTCTAAGAATGATTAAACAAAAAAGTTATTAAAATTATGTTTAAATAATTGAAACCAGGTATATGTTCAGTTCAGTCACTCAGTCATGTCTGACAATTTGAGACCCCATGGACCTCAGCAGGCCAGGCTTCCCTGTCCTTCACCAACTCCCAGAGCTTCCTCAAACTCATGTCCATTGTGTCAGTGTTGCCATCCAACCATCTCATCCTCTGCCATCCCCTTCTCCTCCTGACTCTAATCTTCCCCAGCATCAGGGTCTTTTCAAATGAGTCAGTTATTTGCATCAGGTGGCCAAAATATTGATGGTTCAGCTTCAGCATCAGTCCTTCCAATGAATATTCAGGACTGATTTCCTTTAGGATGCACTGGTTGGATCTCCTTGCAGTGCAAGGGACTCCCAAGAGTCTTCTCCAACACCACAGTTCAAAAGCATCAATTCTTCAGCACTCAGCTTTCTTTATATTCCAACTCTCACATCCATACATGACTACTGGAAAAACCATAGCATTGACTAGACACACATTTGTTGGCAGTAATGTCTCTGCTTTTTAATGTACTGTCTAGGTTGGCCATAGCTTTTCTTCCAAGAACCAAGTGTCTTTTAATTTCATGGCTGTAGTCACTATCTGCAGTGACTTTGGAGCCCAAGAAAATAAAGTCTCTCACTGTTTCCATTGCTTCCCCATCTATTTGACATGAAATGATGGGACTAGATGCCATGACCTTAGTTTTCTGAATGTTGAACTTTAAGCCAGCTTTTTAACTTTCCTCTTTCACTTTCATCAAGAGGCTCTTTAGTTCTTCGCTTTCTGCCATAAGGGTGGTGTCATCTTCATATCTGAAGTTATTGATATTTCTCCCGGCAATCTTGATTCCAGCTTGTGCTTCATCCAGCCTGGCATTTTGCATGATGTACTCTGCATATAAGGTAAATAAGCAGGGTGACCACATTCAGCCTTGATGTACTCCTTTACCAATTTGGAACCGGTCTGGTGTTCCATGTCCAGTTCTAACTGTTACTTCTTGACCTGAATACAGATTTCTCAGGAGAAATATTTGACACAAAGCATCAAGAAAGGATCAGTTTCATTTCAATCCAAAAGAAGAATGTCCAAATACCATACATTTGCACTCATTTCACATGCTAGCAAAGTAATGCTCAAAATCCTTCAAGCAAGGGATCAACATTATGTGAATTGAAAACTTCAAGATGTATAAGTTGGCTTTAGAAAAGACAGAGGAACCAGAAATCAAATTGTCAGCATCTGTTACAATAGAAAAAGCAATATAATTCCAGAAAAACATCTGCTTCATTGACTACACTAAAGCCTTTGACTGTGTGGATCACAACAAACTGTGGAAAATTCTTATAGAGATGAGAATACCTGACCAACTTACATGTCTCCTGAGAAACCTATATGTAGGTCAAGAAGCAACAGTTAGAACAGGACATGGAACAATGGACTGGTTCAAAATTGGGAAAGGAGTACACCAAGGTTGTATTTGTCACCGTGCTTAATTAACATATGCAGATTACACCATGTGAAATGATGGGCTAGATGAATCACTAGTTGAAATGAACAATCTCTGATATGCAGATGATACCACTCTAACAGCAGAAAGTGAAGAGGAACTAAAGAGCCTCTTGATAAAGTTGAAAGAGGAGAGTGAAAAAGCTGGCTTAAAACTCCACAATCAAAAAAATTAGATCATGATATTTGGTTCCATCACTTCATGGCATATGCCTAGGGAATAAACGGAAACTGTGGCAGATTTTATTTTATTGAATTCCAAAATCACTGTGGATGTTGACTGCAGCCATGAAATTAAGACACTTGCTCCTTGGAAGGAAAGCTATGATAAACCTAGACAGCATATTAAAAAGTAGAGACATCACTTTGCTGACCAAGGTCCATATAGTCAAAGCTATGGTATTTCCAGTAGTCATGTATGGCTGTGAGATTTGGACCATAAAGAAGGCTAAGTGCTGAAGAATTGATGCTTTTGAATTGTAGTGCTAGAGAAGACTCTTGAGAGTCCCTTGGATAGCAAGGAGGTCAAACCATTCAATCCTAAAGAAATCAACCCTGAATGAATATTGGAAGGACTGTTGCTGATGCTGAAGCTCAAATACTTTGGCCACTGGATGCAAAATGCTGAGTCATTGGAAAAGACTTTGACACTTGCAGGAGGAGAAGCAGGTGACAGAGGATGAGATGGTTGGATGGCATCACCAACTCAACTGATGTGAGTTTGAACAAACTCCAGGAGATAGTGAAGCCTGATGTGCTGCATTCCCATGAGGTTGCAAAGTTGGAACATGACTTAATGAGTAAAAAATAACAACAAATGTCTCGAGCAAGCAACACAGACTGGTAGTCCAGAATTTGCTCTTCTTCATAAAACATGACAGTTTTCTGTTACACAGTAAATTCACTAATTTAGATTGTTGTTTAAAATGTGAAGTGAAAGTGTTAGTCACCTAATCCTGTCTGACTCTTTGTGAGCCCCTGGACTGTAGCCCACCAGGCTCCTCTGACCATGGAATTCTCTAGGCAAGAATAGTGGTATGGGCTAACAATGAAAAAGCAGACAGAGAAATTAAGTAAACAATCCCATTCAACATTGCAATGAAAAGAATAAAATACTTAGGAATAAATTTACCTAAATAAACAAATGACATATATATATATATATATATGTATATATATATATATATATAACTATAAAACACTGATGAAAGAAATCAAAGATGACACAAATAGATGGAAAATATAACATGTTCATGGATTGGAAAAATCAATATAGTGAAAATTAGTATACTAACCAAAGCAATCTATAGACTCAATGTAATCCCAACCATCCTGACTTCAGAATATACTACAAAGCTACAGTCATCAAGACTGGCACAAAGACAGAAACATAGATCAATGGAACAAAATAGAAAGTCCAGAGATGAGTCCACACATATGGACACCTCATCTTTGACAAAAAGGCAAAATATATAATGGAGTAAAGATAATCTCTTTAACAAGTAGTGCTGGGAAAACTGGTTAACCATGTGTAAAAGAATGAAACTAGAACACTTACTAACACCATACACAAAAATAAACTCAAAATGGATTAAAGATCTGAATAAAAGACCAGAAACAATAAAACTCTTAGAGGGAAACATAGGCAGAATCTGACATAAATGATAGCAAGATCCTCTATGACCCACCTCCCAGAGTAATGGAAATAAAAACAAAAATTAAAAAATGGGACCTAATTAAACTTAAAAGCTTTTGCACAATGAAGAAAACTATAAGCAAGATGAAAAGGCAGCCTTCAGAATGGCAGAAAAAAATATAAATGAAATGACTGACAAAGCATCTCCAAAATGTACAAACAGCTCATACAGCTCAATACCAGAAAAATGAACAACCCGATCAAAAAGTGGGCCAAAGAATTAAACAGACATTTCTACAAAGAAGACATACAGATGGCTAATAAACACATGAAATGATGCTCAACATTACTCATTATTAGAGAAATGCAAATCAAAATCACAGTGAGGTACCAACTCATGCAGATCAGAATGGCTGCCATGAAAATGTCTACAAACAATAAATGCTGGAGAGGGTGTGGAGAAAAGAGAACCCACTTACCCTTGGTGGGAATGCAAACTGGTACAGCAACTATGAAGAAGAGTGTGGAGATTCCCTAAAAAACTAGAAATAGAACTGCTACAAGACCCAGAAATACTATGGCTGGGCATAAACACCAAGGAAACTAGAATTGAAAGAGACACATGTACCCCAATGTTCACTGCAGCACTGTTTACAACAGCTGGGACATGGAAGGAACCTAGATATTCATCAGCAGTCAAATGGATAAGGAAGTTGTGGAATGTATACACAATAGAATATTACTCAGCCATAAAGAGGAATGCATTTGAGTCAGTTCTAATGAGGTAGATGAAACAGGAGCCTATTATACAGAGTGAAGTAAGTCAGAAAGGGAAACACCAATACAATATATTAACACATTTATATGAAACTTAGAAAGACAGTAACGATGATCTTATATGCAAGGCAGCAAAAGAGACATAGATGTAAAGAACAGACTTTTGAACTATGTGTGAGAGGACAAGGGTGGGATGATTTGACAGACAAGCATTGAAACATGAATATTACCATATGTAAAACAGATAATCAGTGCAATTTCAATGTATGAAGCAGGGCACACAAAGCTGGTGCTCTGGGACAACCCAGAAGGATGGGGTGGGGAGGGGTGAGGGAGGGGGGTTCGGGATGGGGGAACACATGTGAACCTGTGACTCATTCATGTCATTGTGTGGCAAAAAAACACCACAATATTGTAAAGTAAGTATCCTCAAATTAAAATAAATTAATTACTTTAAAAAAAAAAAGAATACTGCTGTGAGTTTCCATTTCCTCCTCCAAGGGATCTTCCTGACCCAGGGCTCAAACCTGTGTCTCCTGCATTGCAGATTCTTTACCAAGTAAGCCCCCAGGGAAGTCCTGGTATTATAAAATGTATAAAGCTAGAAATATTGCAATACTACTTAGGTGCAATTTCATTTTCATAATAGACTAAGTGTCTTTTGGTTCTGTTATTTTATCATGCATCTTACATCTACTCAGGATAATACAGTGGTTAGTGAGGAAAGCACTTTCCTAAAAAATAGTTCATTATACATAAACTGTGAAGAGATCTTGGAACACTTTCTTGACATCTGTCTTCCTATATGGTTTAGGTTAAGTTAAAAGAAAAAAAGAGGGACCACAAATAATGAAATCCATTATTCTAAATTAGTTGTCCTGTGCATTCAGGATCAAAGTCATAGGTTTAAACTGCAAATCTTCTTAAAATGGAAAAACAATTTTACATTTTTAGCTCACCAATATCCATAGCTAATTTCAAGGAGAATCAATAAAGGTGGATGGATTGTTGCAGTGCCTCTCAAATAATTTCATAACAAAACTAAGATATTATTTGCCTTTATTTCAGAGCTGACATTTGCACTGATTGTGTAAAATCAACTACTGGCTCCTTCAGCACCAAACTGTACAAGAATCATTAAATTCTTCAATATACTTGCCAGTGAAAAGCACAAAAACACACCTCCCAGCAAACAAGCAACACCAACAGTGACAAATACCTTTTAAATATTCCATGTGATGAAATGGAAAGTACGCCTATGATAGTTAATTTCATGTATCAATTTGACTGGGTGAAGGGATATCCAGATAGCTGGTATAATGCTATTTCTGGGTTTATAAGAATGCTTCCTGGAGTGATTAGCATTTTAATTGGTGAACTGAGTAAAGCAGATGGCCCTACCTAACATGGGTGAGCATCATCTAATCTCCTGAGGGCCTGAGTAGAACAACAACAACAAAAAACAGAAGAAGGAATAATTTGCTCTCTCTCTGTGCTAAGCGTGGTGGCTGCGACAGCGCACAAGTGCGGCCGAGAGGAGCTACCCCACATCCAAGGTAAGGAGCAGCGGCTGTGCTTTCCTGGAGCAGCGATGAAGAGATACCCCACGTCCAAGGTAAGAGAAATCCAAGTAAGATGGTAGGCAGCAACAGAGGGCAGGCAGACTGAAACCACAATCACAGACAACTAGGCAAAGTGATCACAAGGACCACAGCCTTGTCTAACTCAATGAAACAAAGCTATGCTGTGTGGGGCCACCCAAGATGAATGGGCCATGGTGGAGAGGTCTGACAGAATGGTCCACTGGAGAAGGGAATGGCAAACCACTTCAGTATTCTTGCCTTGAGAACCCCATGAACAGTATGAAAAGGCAAAAAGATAGGACACTGAAAGATGAACTCCCCAGGTTGGTAGGTGCCCAATATGCTACTGGAGATCAGTAGAGAAATAACTACAAAAAGAATGAAGGGATGGAGCCAAAGTAAAAACAACACCCAGTTGTGGATAAGACTGGTGACAGAAGCAAGGTTCGATCCTGTAAAGAGCAATATTGCATAGGAACCTGGAATGTTAAGTCCATGAATCAAGGCAAATTGGAAGTGGTCAAACAAGAGATGGCAAGAGTGAACGTCGACATTCTAGGAATCAGGGAACTAAGATGGACTGGAATGGGTGAATTTAACTCAGATGACCATTATATCTACCACTGTGGGCAGGAATCCATTAGAAGAAATGGAGTAGCATCATGGTCAACAAAAGGGTTTGAAATGCAGTACTTGGATGCAATCTCAAAAACAAAAGAATGATCTCTGTTCATTTCTAAGGCAAACCATTCAATATCACAGTATTCCAAGTCTATGCCCCGACCAGTAACGCTGAAGAAGCTGAAGTTGAACAGTTCTATGAAGACCAACAAGACCTTCTAGAACTAACACACACAAAAAAGATGTCCTTTTCACTATAGGGAACTGGAATGCAAAAGTAGGAAGTCAAGAAACACCTGGAGTAACAGGCAAATTTGACCTTGGAGTATAGAATGAAGCAGGGCAAAGGCTAATAGAGTTCTGCCAAGAGAACACACTGGTCACAGCAAACACCTTCTTCCAACAACACAAGAGAAGACTCTACACATGGACATCCCCAGAGAGTCGACACTGAAATCAGATTGATTATGTTCTTTGCATCCAAAGATGGAGAAGCCCTATACAGTCAGCAAAAACAAGACCAAGAGATGACTGAGGCTCAGATCATGAATTCCTTATTGCCAAATTCAGACTGAAATTGAAGAAACTGGTGAAAATTACTAGACGATTCAGGTATGACCTAAATCAAATCCTTTATGACTATACAATGGAAGTGAGAAACAGATTTAAGGGACTAGATCTGATAGACAGAGTGCCTGATGAACTAGGGATGGAGGTTCATGACATTGTACAGGAGGCAGGAATGAAGATTATCTCCAAGAAAAAGAAAAGCAAAAAAGCAAAATGGCTGTCTGAGGAGGCCTTACAAATAGCTGTGAAAAGAAGGGAAGCAAAAAACAAAGGAAAAAAGGAAATATGTACCCATTTGAATTCAGAGTTCCAAAGAATAGCATGGAGAGATAAGAAAGCCTTCCTCAGTGATCAGTGCAAAGAAACAGATGAAAACAACAAAATGGGAAAGACTAGAGATCTCTTCAAGAAAATTAGAGATACCAAGGGAACATTTCATGCAAAGATAGGCTCAATAAAGGACAGAAATGGTACGGACCTAACAGAAGCAGAAGATATCAAAAAGAGGTGGCAAGAATACACAAAAGAACTATATAGAAAATATCTTCATGACCCAGATAATCATGATGGGGCGATCATTCACCTAGAGCCAGACATCCTGGAATGTGAAGTCAAATGGGCCTTAGAAAGCATCACTACAAAGCTAATGGAGGTGACAGAATTCCAGTAGAGCTATTTCAAATCCTGAAAGATCATGCTGTGAAAGTGCTGCACTCAATATGCCAGCAAATTTGGACAACTCAGCAGTGGCCACACGACTGGAAAAGGTCAGTTTTCATTTCAATCCCAAAGAAAGGCAATGCCAAAGAATGCTCAAACTACCACACAATTGCACTCATCTCACATGCTAGTATGGAGAAGGCAATGGCACCCCACTCCAGTACTCTTGCCTGGAAAATCTCATGGATGGAGGAGCCTGGAAGGCTGCAGTCCATGGGGTTGCTGAGGGCCGGACATGACTGAGCGACTTCACTTCCACTTTTCACTTTCATGCATTGGAGAAGGAAATGGCAACCCACTCCAGTGTTCTTGCCTGGAGAATCCCAGGGATGGGGAGTCTAGTGTGCTGCCACCTATGGGGTTGCACAGAGTCAGACACGACTGAAGTGACTTAGCATAGCATGGGATAGCACATGCTAGTAAAGTAATGCTCAAAATTCTTCAAGCCAGGCTTCAGCAGTACATGGACTGTGAACTTCCAGATATTCAAGCTGGTTTAGAAAAGGCAGAGGAACCAGAGATTAAATTGCCAACATCTGCTGGATCATGGAAAAAGCAAGAGAGTTCCAGAAAAACATCTATTTCTGCTTTATTGACTATGCCAAAGCCTTTGACTGTGTGGACCATAATAAACTGTGGAAAATTCTGAAAGAGATGGGAATTCCAGACCACCTGATCTGCCTCTTGAGAAACCTATATGCGGTTCAAGAAGCCACAGTTAGTACTGGCCATGGAACAACAGACTGGTTCCAAATAGGAAAAGGAGTACGTCAAGGCTGTATATTGTCACCCTGCTTATTTAACGTATATGCAGAGTACATCATGAGAAATGCTGGGCTGGAGGAAGCACAACCTGGAATCAAGATTGCCAGGAGAAATATCAATAACCTCAGATATGCAGATGACACCACCCTTATGGCAGAAAGTGAAGAACTAAAGAGCCTCTTGATGGAAGTGAAAGAGGAGAGTGAAAATGTTTGCTTAAAGCTCAACATTCAGAAAATGAAGATCATGGCATCTGGTCCCATTACTTCATGGCAAATAGATGGATAACAGTGGAAATAGTGGCTGACTTTATTTTTCTGGGCTCCAAAATCACTGCATATGTTGACTGCAGATGAAATTAAAAGACGCTTACTCCTTGGAAGGAAAGTTATGACCCCTAGACAGCATATTAAAAAGCAGAGACATTACTTTGTCAACAAAGGTTCATCTAGTCCAGGCTATGGTTTTTCCAGTGGTCATGTATGGATGTGAGAGTTGGACTATAAAGAAAGCTGAGTGCCAAAGAATTGATGCTTTTGAACTGTGGTGTTGGAGAAGACTCTTGAGAGTCCCTTGGACTGCAAGGAGATCCAACCAGTACATCCTAAAGGAGATCCGTCCTGGGTGTTCATTGTAAGGACTGATGTTGAAGCTGAAACTCCAGTACTTTGGCCACCTGATGCGAAGAGCTGACTCATTTAAAAAGACCCTAATGCTGGGAAATATTGAGGGCAGGAGGAGACAGGGATGACAGAGGATGAGATGGTCAGATGGCATCACCGACTCAATGGATAGGGATTTGGGTGGACTCTGGGAGTTAGTGATGGACAGGGAGGTCTGGAGTGCTGCAATTCACGGGGTCGCAACGAGTCAGACATGACTGAGCGAATGAACTGAACTGAACTGAACTGTGCTAAGATATCCTGCCCTTGGGCAAGAGACTCTTGGGTCTTTTTGCGCTTTTGGACTCAGATAGGAATTTACACCATATGCCTCCATTACTCACTATCCATCCCCCCACCTCTCTGCCCAACACCCATTATCAAATTTTAGTCAGAGTTAATTATGCCACCCACATTCCTATTCCTGGTTCTCTAGCTTGCGCACAGCAGACAGTGGGACTTCTCAGCTTCTATATTTGATTAGGTCAGTTCCTATAATAAATATTTCCCTCCCTCTCTCTCTCTCTCTGTACACATACACACACACACACACGCCTTCTCTGGGTCCCTTCTCTGGAGAACCAGGACTGAATGCCTAAAGGCCTCAAACCAGGACTATAATGCCTAAAGCACTCCTGCAACATCCCAACATTTAATGGTTGTCTAAAGAAAAGCAATTTTGAGATCATCTGAATTGCAAATTAACTAGCTGCTTGGTTCTTGGAATACTATTGTTATCTGAAGAAACAACTAAGAACCTACCATTTTGAGGTTTTGCATGATGTTTTCCTGAAAATTAACAAAAATGATTTCGTTTTTATTAAGGAAGACAATTGACAGTAGTAGATTTTTGTCTGTGATAAAAAGTCAAGAGATGGCAAAAATTACAATTTTAGAGAACTTAGATCCTTCACTTGGAACTTGAGAATTTCATAAAGAACTTAACAGCTATGTAAGTTATCTGATATGGCCAGCTGTGATATTAACCAATTAAATATTTTTGCTATTGTAAAACTGTCTAACTGTATAATAGGCAAGGGGTTCAATTTGGAAAACAAACATAATTCAGTGAACAGATATTTCCCCAATAAACAATAAATAATGTTACCAGGTGTTGCATGAGTAACAGACTTAAATATAGCAGAGTATAGAAAGTTCACTGATACTGTTTCAGATGCTGTACTGCAAGTGATCTTTCAGAAACAATTTTTCTTAAAGTTTTGGTACAGTATCTTTGAGTTTGGGTAAAGTATCAAATTTCAAATAGCCATACTTTTTATCTTCAAGGACTATTAAAATATATCTTCCCTTCCAACTATACATCTCTGTGAGCTCTAATATTCGTCATATGCCTAAACCAAACTAACATTTCTAACAGACTGAATGCACAAGCAGATATAAGACTTCCACAGTTTTCTAAGACAGACATTAAAGAGATTAATACTACTCAGTTTCTAAATTTGCAAAATAAATAACTTTTCATAAAAATATTTGTTCAACAAATAATGGGGTTTATTGTTATTTTAAATGAATCAAATATATATTTAAAATTTTCTGCTTTATATTACAATAAATATTGTTTGTAATACTCTCTCTATATAAACAATTTGAGGATTCCATAACAATTTTTAAGATTAAAGTTTGGGATTCATTTATTCCTCACATTGATATTGGGAAAGAAGTATCCTTTAATGACTCTAGAATAGACCCAACATCATTGTAGACAAGAGCAACCCTTGACGCTCAGACTAGTTCTGATCATGGTATGTAGAGTAGGCTGAAAGATTTTAAACATCTACAAATTCTGCCACCATACTCATAAAACAATTGCAGTACTCTGTGCTTTTCCCATTTATGTAAATAGATATGCATGGAGGAAATAAAACACTGTCACAGAATGAGTTGGTAGTCAAATGACTGGCACAACTTTGGAAGTCAGACAGCTTGAGTTTCAAATGATTTCTCAATTTACTAGCTCTGTCAGTCTGGTCCACTTATTTAACCTGTACATAATATGTCTGCTTCTTTATAAGCAAAGAGTACCAACCTCAATAGCTCTAAGAAGATATAATAGACAATGCATATACGATATTAAGCATAACACCTCACAGTAAGAATCCTCTAAATTGTATTTGTTATGTTATCACTATTATTGCTACTCTTATTAGGTTTCCAGATTTAAAGACTTTCTGGGAGAGGAGAGATACTAATATACATAAGAGTAAAAAAAGACATCTGAAAATGTTCTTAAAGAACACGCTAATTAGTGGACTTTGAGATTCAAAATATTAGCTTAGATATTAAAGGGATGACCAAAATGGTGAAATACTGTTAATGTTAAGCATTTCCCTGTAAAGCCTTTTTAAAAGTGACAAAAGTTATTGACAATCTCCAAGAGATATGTAAATGTAACTTGCATCAATCCTGGATCATAGGAAAATAAATGATTTATATTTTACTTATGAAATCCAGTAGCTGTTAATAGTGACCTGAAAAAGTGTTTTGTAGCTAAAACTTTGAAGGCTATATCACATGTTGTAAAAGTTATCAAAATTACTGGCTTTAAAAAAGCAAAATGACACTGCTTCATTTTCAAGTTTTAATTATCTTTTTTGGGAAAAGCACATATTAAATTTAAATAAAGTAATAAAACCTAAAATTATTTCACTAAAGTACCTACCAGAAAGGAAAATGTTAATGTAAACAGAAGAAATGCTATAAATATTAGCATCAAACAAATGCTTTACTGGTAGTTAAGTCCAAAAATGTTTTTTCATCAAAGGAAAGATAATTTTTAATGACTAAACTCTCATTTTGTTAATATGCTCCTGCTTTCTGATCTTAGTTCTAAAATCTATTCTGCTATTAAATCCTTTATTGTCTATGGTCTATAAAAACATAAAATTTCTCAATATACAACAATATAAGATTAAATAGTGTGTCTGTTGAATACTTGTTTTATTATTATCATACTTACGAAGATTTACAGTGGATATTGAAAGATAGCCAGGAAATTAAATGTACAGAGCAAATTTTAAAATATACTCATAAAATCTGCTTAAGTAATACATAGATAAATTGCCTAATCATATATACAGATAGAGATAGTTATATAAGGATATTAGTTTAGAGAAAGAAGATTGGAATCATGAATAGCAAATGTTTATGCTTATTTTGGGTGGTAATGTTTAGATTTTTTAATATGTGGTTATAATTTTCTGGAAAAATGCCTTATTATAATTATAAGCAGAAATCAATTAAATCCATTTGCTTCAAAAAATACATAGTAATAGAAATGTGTACCTTTCATTAAGAAATTATAGCTGTAGATATTTAAAAGCAATATTTACACTGATTTTTTTAAGACAACTGGTTTGCTGAGCTGATGAAAAATAAAACCACACACAAATACACACACACACACACACAAAACAAAGAAAGAAAATGAACCAGCAAAGCATGTTTTATACAGTAGTTAAAGTAATAGAAGATTAAAGAACAATAATGATATAGAGTTTTCTTTTTTTAATTTTTAATGCTCAGGAAAACAATTTCCATGTTGCTATGAGTGTCTATGTATCTGAGATAGCTTAAAATAGTCACTGAACAAAAAGCACAAAAACCTGAAATGACTGTGAGAAAGCTACAGATGTCACAAATTATTTTTCAGGCACTGATGCCTTCAGTGCCATCTGTATTATGTGTGTTTGGGTTGGTTTAAACAGCTTGATGACACCTTCATAAATTGAGTATTCATGCTGAGTATGTGAATTGCACTATAAACTAAGCAGCGTATTTCTGTAAATTCTGCTGTGAAATTTGTTTTCAAATCAAGCACATAATAAAATTCACTCTAAGTCAGCTATAGAGAAATGTGTGTCCAAAAACATCTGCCTCCCAAAGTATCTAATTGGATACGCAGTCAAGTAACAAATAGAATTATGTCAGAGTTAGCTGAAACACTCTTCAAAATTTTCATCATGAAAGAGAGCTGCAAACCCAACAACACTGACAGTTAAATGTTTTTCTTGAAAAGCTGCTTTGCCTGGATATGAAAGTATTGCTGAAGCCTCTTTAAGTTATAAATGTCAGATGAAAGGAACAACCCTTAAAAATTAACATTGAGTATGCCTTCATGGCTTATTTCAGGGAAAAAAAAAAAAAAAAAAAAACAACTGTGTTAGTAAAGTCATTTGACACTCAAACTTACAATCCTGGAAAAATCACTCTGTTTCAAAGGATTATCTTCCACATTTTATATAATTTCTCCTTATCCTCTCTCACTTTGGAAAACCTTACGCACACTTCTGGTTTTAAAATGACTATGAGAAAATCTACAAGAAGTTAAATCATATGTGCAATCTGCCACAAAATTTCCCTTTTTGTAAATTAATTGTAATGAAATCAGGCTAAAAAAATAATATTACGTATTTCACACACAGATTAATTCATCCATGTATTCATGTATCTGTTGGCTGAACAGTTAATAAATATTTACTGCTGCTGCTAACTCACTTTAGTTGTGTCCAACTCTGTGCGACTCCATAGACGGCAGCCCACCAGGCTCCCCCATCCCTGGGATTCTCCAGGCAAGAACACTGGAGTGGGTTGCCATTTCCTTCTCCAATGCATGAAAGTGAAAACTGAAAGTGAAGTCGCTCAGTCGTGTCCGACTCTTAGCGACCCCATGGACTACAGCCTACAAGGCTCCTATGCCCATGGGATTTTCCAGGCAAGAGTACTGGAGTGGGGTGCCATCGCCTTCTTCAAAATATTTACTACAGTTACATCTTTTTAATAGCACTTATTATGCTATTAAATCATAGTTCGTTATTATGTAATATAGCAACAGTTCATTATGATTTTTTTACATGTCTGTTTTCCCTATAGTCCCTGATTTGAACTGCAGTGTGGGAAAATAGACATGTAAAAAAATCATAATGAACTGTTGCTATATTACATAATAACGAACTATGATTTAATAGCATAATAAGTGCTATTAAAAAGATGTAAGTGGTGAATTAGGGGGTAGAAGGAATTAGAAAAAGTTTCAGAGGGAGATGACTGTTGGGTGGTAAAGGATGAGTGAGAGGTTATCAGGCAGATTTGGTGAGAAAGGACATTCTAGAAAAGAGAACAACATAGTGAAAGGGTTATGTTAGCAAGAGGAAACCTGAGTTGTTTAAAAACTCCAAGTATGTCCTGTATGTCTGGATCATAAGGCATCTTTGGCGCAGTGGCTGCAGATGAACTTAGAAAGGCTGTCTGAAGGAGTTTTAAATTATGCCAAGGCATTTCATCTAGGATGTCACTGGAAGATGTTAGGTAGGGAGCCATATGACCATATTTGCATTTAGAATATAATTCTACCAGATTTGTGAAAGAAATTGGAGCTGGCTGAATGGGGAAGAGAGTTGACCACAAAGCTGACAACAGGGAGATAAATTAAGGAGCTACTGCAAACCCTCAGGCAGCAAATGATGAGGGCAGTGCAACTGGAAAAGTAGAGAGAAACTTGAGGACCATGTCATTGATAGAATTAAGGACATCTGAGCATCGCCTGTGGAGGTACAGGTCAGCAGTGGCCTGCCACAGGGGCAGGGGCACTGGGGGCAGCAGACCTGGGTAAGGTATAAGCCCTCTTGGAGGAGGTCACCATTAACCCCACCAGAGAGCCGCCAGAACTTACACAGGACTGGGAAATAGACTTTCGGAAGGCACAAACTGAACCAGGAGAAGGAGCAGTGACCCCATAAGAGACTGACCCAGATTTGCCTGTGAGTGTCCAGGAGTCTCCAGCAGAGGCATGGGTCCATGGTGGCCTGCGGCAGGGTTGGGGGCATTGAGTGTAGCAGTACAAGCATGGGATATTTTGAAGGAGGTCACCATTATCTTCATTACCTCCACCATAGTTTGGCCCCAGGGAAATGGAGGGAACACAGCTCCACCCATCAACAGAAAATTGGATTAAAATTTTACTGAACATGGAGCTGCCCATCAGAACAAGACCCAGTTTCCCCCTCAGTCTATCCCATCAGGAAGCGTCCATAAGCCTCTTATCCTTTGCCATCAGAGGGCAGACAGACTGAAAACCACAATCACAGAAAACAAACCAATCTAACCACATGGACCACAGCCTTGTCTAACTCAATGAAATTATAAGCCATGCTGTGTAGGGCCACCCAAGACAGACCGGTCATGGTAGAGAGTTCTGACAAAAGGTAGTCCACTGGAGAAGGGAATGGCAAACCATTTCAGTATTCTTGCCTTGAAAACCCCATGAACAGTATGAAAAGGCAAAAAGATAGGACACTGAAAGATGAACCCCCCAGGTCGGTAGGTGCCCAATATGCTACTGGAGATCAGTGGAGAAGTAACTCCAGAAAGAATGAAGGGATGGAGCCAAAGCAAAAACACCACCCAGTTGTGGATGGGACTGGTGACAGAAGCAAGGTTCGATGCTATAAAGACCAATACTGCATAGGAACCTGGAATGTTAGGTCCATGAATCAAGGCAAATTGGAAGTGGTCAAACAAGAGACAGCAAGAGTGAACATTGACATTTTAGGAATCAGCTAACTAAGATGGACTGGAATGGGGGAATTTAACTCAAAGGACGATTATATCTACTATTGTGGGCAAGAATCCCTTAGAAGAAATGGAATAGCCATCACAGTCAACAAAAGAGTCCGAAATGCAGTACTTGGATGCAATCTCGAAAATGACAGAATGATCTCTGTTCTTATCCAAGGCAAACCATTCAATATCACGGTAATCCAAGTCTATGCCCCAACCAGTAATGCTGAAGAAGCTGAAGTTGAACGGTTCTATTAAGACATACAAGACCTTTGAGAACTAAAAAACAAAAGAGATGTCCTTTTCATTATAAGGGACTGGAATACAAAAGTAGGAAGTAAAGAAACACCTGAAGTAACAGGCAAATTTGGCCTTAGAGTACAGAATGAAGCAGGATGAAGGCTAACAGAGTTTTGCCAAGAGAACACACGAATCATACCAAAAACCTTCTTCCAACAACACAAGAGAAGACTCGACACATGGACATCACCAGAAGCCCAGCACTGAAAACAGACTGATTATATTCTTTGCAGCCAAAGATGGAGAAGCTCTATACTGTTAGCAAAAACAAGACCAGGCGATGACTGTGGCTCAGATCATGAACTCCTTATTGCCAAATTAAGACTGAAATTGAAGAAAGTAGGGAAAACCACTAGACCATTCAGGTATGACCTAAATCAAATCCCTTATGATTATACAGTGGAAGTGAGAAACAGATTTAAGGGACTAGATCTGATAGACAGAGTGCCTGATGAACTATGGAATGAGGTTCCTGACATTGCACAGGAGACAAGGATCAAGACCATCACCTAGAAAAAGAAATGCAAAAAAGGCAAAATGGTTGTCTGAGGAGGCCTTACAAATAGCTGTGAAATGAAGAGAAGTGAAAAGCAAAGGAGAAAAGGAAAGATATACCCATTTGAATGCAGAGTTCCAAAGATTAATAGCAAGAAGAGATAAGAAAGCCTTCCTAAGTGATCAGTGCAAAGAAATAGAGGAAAACAAAGGAATGGGAAAGACTAGATATCTGTTCAAGAAAATTAGAGATATCAAAGGAACATTTCATGCAAAGATGGGCTCAATAAAGGACAGAAATGGTATGGACCTAACAGAAGCAGAAGATATTAAGAAGAGGTGGCAAGAATACACAGAAGACCTGTACGGAAAAAGATCTTCATGACCCAGAAAATCACGATGGTGTGATCACTCACCTAGAGCCAGACATCCTGGAATGTGAAGTCAAGTGGGCCTTAGGAATGATCACCACGAACAAAGCTAGTGGAGGTGATGAAATTCCAGTTGAGCTATTTCAAATCCTTAAAGGTGATGCTGTGAAAGTGTTGCACTCAATATGCCAGTAAATTTGGAAAACTCATCAGTGGCCACAAGACTGGAAAAGGTCGGTTTTCATTCCAATCCCAAAGAAAGGCAATGCCAAAGAATGCTCAAATTACCACACAATTGCACTCATCTCACATGCTAGTAAAGTAATGCTTAAATTCTCCAAGCCAGGCTTCAACAATACATGAACCGTGAGCTTTCAGATGTTCAAGCTGGTTTTAGAAAAGGTAGAGGAAACAGATCAAATTTTCAACATCTGCTGGTTCATGGAAAAAGCAAGAGAGTTCCAGAAAAACATCTATTTCTGCTTTATTGACCATGCCAAAGCCTTTGACTGTGTGGATCACAATAAACTGTGGGAAATTTCCTGTGCAAGAGATGAGAATACCAGACCACCTGACCTGTCTCTGAGAAATCTGTATGCAGGTCAGAAAGCAACAGTTAGGACTAGACATGGAACAACAGACTGTTTCCAAATAGGAAAAGGAGTACATCAAGTCTGTATATTGTCACCCTGCTTATTTAACTTATATGGAGAATACATCATGGGAAATCTGGCCTGGATGAAGCACAAGCTGAAATCAATATTGCCAGGAAAAATATCAGTAACCTCAGATATGCAGATGACACCACCCTATGGCAGAAAGTGAAGAGGAACTAAAGAGCCTTTTGATGAAAGTGAAAGAGGAGAGTGAAAAAGTTGGCTTAAAGCTCAACATTCAGAACACTAAGATCATAGCATCCAGTCCCATCACTTATGGGAAACAGATGGGTAAATAGTGGCAGACTTTATTTTGGGGGGCTCCAAAATCACTGCAGATAGTGACTGTAGCCATGGAGTTTAAGACGCTTACTCCTTGGAAGAAAAGTTAAGACCAATATAGACAGCATATTAAAAGCAGAGACTTACTTTGCCAACAAAGGTCCATCTAGTCAAGGCTATGGTTTTTTCAGTAGTCATGTATGGATGTGTCAGTTGGACTATAAAGAAAGTTGGGTGCTGAAGAATTGATGCTTTTGAACTATGGTGTTGGAGAAGACGCTTGAGAGTCCCTTAGACTGCAAGGAGATCCAACCAGTCCATCCTAAAGGAAATCAGTCCTGAATATCCATTGAAAGGACTGATGTTGAAGCTGAAACTCCAATACTTTGACCGCCTGATGCTAAGAGGTGACTCATTTGAAAAGACCCTGATACTGGGAAAGACTGAAGGTGGGAGAACGGAACAACAGAGGATGCGTGGTTGGATGGCATCACCCACTCAATGACCATGAGTTTAAGTAAACTCTGGGAGTTGGTGATTGATAGCAAGGCCTGGCGTGCTACAGTCCATGGGGTAGGAAAGATTCAGACACGACTGAGCAACTGAACGGACTGACTGATCTGACTATCAATATTCAGGGTGACTGATAGGGAAGACATTAAAAATTCTGAGTTATTTCTCACTTAGCAGTTCCCATGTTTTAGACATTAGTTCCTCATTTTGTAGTCTACTTCCTATTTGAAAAAATCCTTGTCAACCCTGTCAAATCCAGAAATTGTCAGGGACATTTTGGTCAAGGCTGGTGATACTGAGCACTGGCTTTGTCTATTGGTAGGCAGGTAGACAGCTGCTACTACCAATTCCTTTTAGTGCTCCTAGGACCTCAAGGAATTCAGTTTCGTCTTTTAGCACCTAACTCATAGAGGTTAACCCAAGAGTAGTAAACAACCTTGAACAAGCAAGGCATTTTCCTGGTCCATCCAAGGAATGACCAACCATATCTAGCTGGAGGAGTAACAGATATGGTGGCAAGTCATTTAACTGAGATTTCTCAAGAGCACTGGGTGTCAATTACGGAATGACCTTAATGAACATTATACTCTTAAAGATTGCTTTTGAATTACATGAATGATTATGATATGAGGGCTGGGAGTATACACAACAAATTCCTAAAATGGCAAGTTGGGCACTGAGGCAAACTGATGTCTCTGGACTCTTCAGAAGAGAATGGATATTACTGAGATACAGGGTATGATGATATCAACATAAAAATCTAGCCCAGTGTTCCCAGATCATTTTTTGGTCTAGTGTCTACATATATATTTAGCAAACTTTACTTTTTAAATTAGATTTAAGCTTGCAGAAAAAAAAATAAGCAGAAGATAGAGTGTTCCCTCTACAGTCCCAACACTCTCCACACACTCACTCATGGTGTCTATCATTAACCCCTTGTATCAGTTCAGTTCAGTTACTCAGTCATGTCCGACTCTGTGACTCCATGGACTACACACGCCAGGCCTCCCTGTCCAACACGAATTTCCGGAGTTTACTCAAACTCATGTCCATTGAGTCTGTGATGCCATCCAACCATCTCATCCTCTGTCGTCCCCTTCTCCTCCTGCCTTCAATCTTTCCCAGCATCAGGGCATTTTCAAATGAGTCAGCTGTTCACATCAGATGGCCAAAGTATCAGTGTGGTACATTTGCTATAACTGCTGAACCAATTTATAGACATCATTATTAACAAATGTACAGTGAAATGTATCCACCATTACAGAATCATGTAGAAGAGTTTCATGGCCCTAAAGCCTGATGTTACATCTATTCATCCCTTCGTCCCTATCCCCTAATCCCAGGCTACCACTGAATATTTACTGTCTCCATAGTTCTGCCTTTTCCAGAATGTCAAGTACTTGGAATAATATAATACATATCCTTTTCAGATTGCTGTCTTCAATTTAACATTATGCATTTAAGATTCTTCCATGTTCTTTTGTAGCTTGAGGGCTCATTCTTTTTATCACTGAATAATACTCTGTTGCCTGGATGTAACACAGAAAATTGGTTTTTTCAAAAGACGAAAATTCTGTATAATTATAATGTGAAGATTTTTTTATTGGTTAAATACTGTTAACTAATTGCTGTTACTGTTGTTTGCCATTCTCTGCATCTATTAAAACACTGATTCCTTGGTCGTATTCCCCAAATTATGACTCAATAGATCATAAGGCAGCTCACGAACGTACCTATCTGACACTCGTCCAGTCAGTGCACGTGCTGCTGGTCCCTGGCCCACAATTTGACTAACAGTGGTCTACATTATCCAAACCATAAACACAGCCTATGAAAAATTTTTAGATAACATTAACTCACTGACAGTATTTTCATGAAGGATTTTTCCTTAGCTTGAGTTGATATGTTAAATGAGATACAATGGACACTACTTTACAACATCCACTTTTTTTTAGGGAACTATGAATACAACAGTAACTGTAATAGAAGCACTACAGAATAAAGAAACATCACTAGAATCATTTCCCCTATTCCATTTTATACAAAACCATTCACACAATTTCCCTTCATGGCTCACATCCTTGGTGTAGCAAAGGCTCTTGCCGAGAAGGCCAAGTGGTTTCAAAAGAGATTTTAAAAACAGCAGGAAAGAAAGGAAGTGAAAAGCAAGGGAGAAAGGGAAAGATATACCCAACTGAATGCAGAGTTCCAGAGAACAGCAAGAGAGATGAGAAGGCCTTTTTAATGAAGAATGCAGAGAAATAGAGAAAAATAATAGAACTAGAAAAACTAGAAGACGCTTTGAGAAAACTGCAGATATTAAGGGAAAATTTCACACAAGGATGGCATGACAAAGGACAGAAACGGTAAGGATCTAACAGAAATAGAAGAGATTAAGAAGAGGTGGCAAGAATACACAGAAGAATTATATAAAAATGTCCTAATGACCAAGATAACTACAATGCTGCAGTAACTCACCTAGAGCCAGACATCCTAGAGTGTGAAGTCAAGTGGGACTTAGGAAGAATTACTAGGAACAAAGCTACTAGAGGTCATGGAATTCCAGGTGAGCTATTTCACATCCTGAAATGTGATGATGTTAAAGTGCTGCACTCCATTTGTCAGCAAATTTGGAAACTTCAGCTGGAAAAGGTCAGTTTTCATTTTAATCCCCCAAAATGGCAATGTTCACATGCTGGCATTTCACATGCTGGCAAAGTTATGCTCAAAATCCTTCAAGCTAGGCTTCATCAGTAAGTGAACCAAGAACTTCCAGATGCAGAAGCTGGTTTTAGAAAAGGTAGAGGAACTAGAGATCAACTTGGATCATGGAGAGAGCAAGGAAGTTTCAGAAAAACTTCTTCATTGACTACACTAAAGCCTTTTACTGTGTAGATCACAACAAACTTCTTTTTTTGGAAAATTCTTTGGAATTTTCTTAAAGAGATAATTTGGAAAATATCTCTTTGGAAAATTCTTAAAGAGGTAGGAATATCAGACCACCTTACCTGTCTCCCAAGAAACTGTATGCAGGTCAAGAAGCAACACTTAGAATTGGACATAGAACAATGGGCAGGTTCAAAATTGGGAAAGGAGTACATCAAGGCTGTATGTTGTCACCCTGCTTATTTACCTTATATGGACAGTACATCATGAGAAACGCTGGGCTGGATGAACCACAAGGTGGAATCAAGATTGCCAGGAGAAATATCAATAACCTTAGATAATGCAGATGACATAATCCTTATGATAGAAAGCAAAGAGAAACTAAAGAGCCTCTTGATGAGGATATAAGGGGAGAGTGAAAGGCTGGCTTAAAACTCCACATTCAAAAAACTAAGACTGTGGCATCCAGTCCCATCACTTCATGGCAAATAGATGGGGAATAGGGGGAAACAGTGACAGACTTTATTTTCTTGGGCTCCAAAATCACTGCAGATGGTGACTGCAGGCATGAAATTAAAAGATAGTTGCTCTTTGGACGAAAAGCTATGACAAACACAGACAGCGTATTAAAAAGCAGAGACATCACTTTGCTGACAAAGGTCCATCTAGTCAAAGCTATGGTTTTTCCAGTAGTCATATACAGATGTGAGAGCTGGACCATAAAGAAGGTTGAGCGCCTAAGAACTGATGCTTTTGAAATGTGCTGGAGAAGACTATTGAGAGTCCCTTGGACTGCAAGGAGATCAAACCAGTCAATCGTAAAGGAAATCAACCCTGAATATTCATTGAAAGGACTGATGCTGAAGCTGAAGCTCCAGTACTTTGTCTACCTGATGTGAAGAACTGATTCATTGGAAGAGACCTTGATGCTGGAAAGATTGAAGACAGGAGGAAAAGGGGATGGCAGAAGATAAGATGGTTGAATAGCATCACCAATTCAATGGATATGAGTTACAGCAAAATCTAGGAGACAGTGGAGGACAGGGAAGCCTAGTATGCTACAGTCCATGGGGCTGGAAAGAGTCAGACATGACTGAGTGACTGAACCACCTCTCAGAGGAATAACTTACACAAAGTTTCCTATTGTGGGTTTCTATTACTCCAAAAGGAGTCTATGGATATAAATCAGAGGTTCATAAACTTGGATATGCACATTTCCAAATGAGACCCAGCATTTACTAATCATAAATATAAGTAACAAACTATGAACATATTATAGTACCTGTGACTTTGACACTAATAGTACTCACAAATACTTTCATAAGCCTATCATAATTGCAGGTATCTGGGATTATCTATACTTAGCACTATTTTGAAATTGTGGTAGTTTTATTAAAAGTATCTTAAGACAGTAGTAATATGGCAGCACATATTATCCTATTACAAAATTTATTTTAAAATAGTTTGGTGAGTATTTTTCTATCTAACTGACTTCTTTTTCCTCTTCATATTTTGTACATTCTGAGAAAGGACCCATGTGTTTAACCAGATATCCAAAGGAATCCTTGATACCTCAAGTTTAAGAAAGCCTAAAGAACTTGGCAAAAATATTTTTCCTGTTCCAAGTTAGCCCAAAGGATCCACTGTCTTGAAATATTCCATCTAGAATAGTTCTCATTCCTGCTGTTTGATTACTTTTATATTTGGTGTGTACTTTAGACATATGACTATTCAGACAATAGACCCAGGTCTTTCTGAATGAACCTCCATATGTCAAGGTGTCATGCCCATATCAACAATGTGAGTCCCTTTATAGGGATTGATTTGACCAGAGTACTGATCAGGAGAATAACTAATATTAACAGGTTAGCTATTCCACACCCAGATATATTTACTGCATAAAACAAATTTCCTCAAAAAGTGGGAAGTTAAAAGTAAAAAGTTTCAAATTATTAAATTCCTAATGATGTCAGAGATTTTTTTGGTATGAATATGCAGAAGTTTGGCTCACGAGTTCTTTTCAAATACTGAATTTACAACTTCTCTAGTCAAACTAACAGAATGATAGGAAATATTAACACTATTTGCTTAGGAAAAAGGTAATCATTATTACAACCAAATTAAAATCAAATAATATCAGCTCAAGTTTTCATAAGAACTCATGATAAATATCTTTTTAATAAGGAGAGACTTTTTATTCAAGTGTATCGGAAGTAATATGACAAGAAGAATCTTATTTCCCCAAGACTAAAAACATTTCCTTATGATAATAGATATGCAGCCAGAAAAGTATGGTGATGATATATTATAGTCAATAATAAAAAATGAGAGATATAAAGAACAAAATAAAATCTCATTTTCACAATTGCTTAGAATTTCCCAAAAGTTTCAGCTTTATTCTCAATCTCAAATCTAAAACGTTTGTACCGGAAAAGTCACCTTACATAGAGGATAAAATATGTAAGTTATGCCATCAAGGAAATCTAATAAAAGCCAAACATTTTTACTGGTTTTGGTTAAAAACATCCTTTGACTGGAAAGGATTATTTTAGACAAGTTTTCAAGTTTTATGTGTGCTACTCCATTAAATCCTTTCCAACATGTCCACAGAACTGTATGAAAGCTTAGACAATCCTAAGATTTATTTCTCTGAATTTCTTACTTAATATTACTCCCTACATCCCATATTTCCCTTATTTCTCAGCCTTCTTCACACTACAGATTGGTATCTGCTTTCTGTGTGGCCCCACAGATGTGCTCTAGGCTTGGGCTGTGCATCCTAGCTCGGACATTGATTGTAACTGCCCCACTCCACATCCCCTTAACATGGACACTAGTATGTGATAAAAGTTTTGCAGATACTGATGTATCATCTAGCTACCCTTCAATCATTCAATCTATCAGTGAAGATACTGAGTCTGCACAGTTTCAAAGTATCTTAAATTCCCTTCCTGAATATGACAAGCTAAGAAAGTCATACACTGTGAACTTGTACCAGTTAGGCCTATCTAATTTAAGTTCAAAGAAGATTTTCATTGGGAATGGTCATTTGAAACTGACCCAAACAATTATTTTAAGTTATATAAAATACAACTTTTAGGAATCCAGATTCATAGTTGATACTCAAACTGGAGGTTAAGTAAAGTAAAAACTCATTTGCTTAACACTGTATGTATATGTAGGCATTTGTGTATTTCACGGTGTATTAAACACAAATATAATGTCTACTAAAACAATGAAGTATCAGATGGAAAGTGAGGGCAACTAATTAATAAGAAACTTCTAACAAAGTTATCATCACCCACAATTTACTATCATTTCCACAAATGGATTATATAATTCGTGATTCATAGGCCAGAAGTAAACTGCCAAGTGGAATAATCTCAAAATAGCTGATAAAACAAGCTGTGAAGCTGAGAAACAGTTTAGCACTTACGTGTTCCTACTTCACTGGTGCTTGCCTTAATAAGACATAAGCTTCTATTTCAAAGTCAAGGACCTCAGAGTGTTCAAAATAGACAGACACTTTGGAGTCAAGAAAATAGCTTCATAGCCTGCCCATATCTTCCAGTTATACACTATATTATCTGTCAAGTCAATTAACCTCTTTGAATTTTGGTTCTCCCATCTGTGAAATGGGATTGCTATCTGACTTGGGAACTGGTGTGCTGTTTTGAAATTCCTTTGAAATATAGCTTGTGGAACCATTTTATAGACTGAAAGCATGAAAATGACAAAGTAGATATTATACATTAGTATGTTTCAAGTTATAGAGAAATGGTAGGAGGCAAGTGGGATTGAGGACAAGTTCCTAGAATAGCAGGTATAGGATTAACTCTTCTCATCCTACTCTGTGATTGAGAATTTTTTAAGGAGTGGTTGGAGTTCCTCTGCATGGGAAGGAAAGTTTAGAAGACTCCTTCCAAGCCCTCTATATAGTTGTTCATTGTGCAAAGAATTTCTAACCTTAGTAGTCACTTCTTTCAGCCAGGAAAAGGAAATTAACATAGCTGAGTGTCTAAGAAGGCCAACCAGATACTATATGATTTAAAGTATTATTTTTGATCAACAACTGAACAATTGAGAAAAGAGAGGCTAAGAAAGTTGAAGTAAAATACCCAAGGTGCAACTACTGCTTGTTCCATTTTGGAGTTGAAAAAAGCCTCTGAATCCAAAGATTTTCCAACAAAACTACACAAATTGTTCTGCAACTGTCATCTGTTAAATCAGATTTTTCTTCCTTTTAACCTTCTGTGCTGGATATTTTTATGTCGGAATTTATTACAAGGTCATTTTATTATTTAATCATTTAGGGGTAATATAGAATGACATCACAAGGAAAATGTAATAATCAGTTCAGTTCAGTCCCTCAGCTGTGTCTGACACTTTGCAACCCCATGGACTGCAGCATGCCAGGCTTCCCTGTACATCACCAACTCCTGGAGCTTGCTCAAACTTATGTCCATCAAGTCGATGGTGCCATCCAACCATCTCATCCTCTGTTGTCCCCTTCTCCTCCTGCCTTCAATCTTTCCCAGCATTAGGGTCTTTTCAAATGAGTCAGCTCTTCACATCAGGTGGCCAAAGTATTGGAGTTTCAGCTTCAACATCAGTCCTTCCAATGAATATTCAGGACTGATTTCCTTTAGGATGCACTGGTTGGATCTCCTTGCAGTCCAAGGGACTCTCAAGAGTCTTCTCCAACACCACAGTTCAAAAGTATCAATTCTTCCGCGTTCAGCTTTGTTTATGGTCCGACTCTGACATCCATACGTGAGTACTGGAAAAACCATAGTTTTGACTAGATGGTCCTTTGTCAACAAAGTAAGTCTCTGCTTTTTAATATGCTATCTAGATTGGTCATAGCTTTTCTTTCAAGGAGCAAGCATCTTTTAATTTCATGGCTGCAGTCACCATCTGCAGTGATTTTGGAGCCCAAGAAAATAAAGTCTGTCACTGTTTCCGTTGTTTCCTGACCTATTTGCCATGAACTGATAGGACTGGATGCTATGATATAGTTTTTTGAATGTTGAGTTTTAAGCCAGCTTTTTCACTCTCCTCTTTCACTTTCATCAAGAGGCTCTTCAGTTCCTCTTCACTTTCGGCTATAAGTGTGGTGTCATCTGCATATCTGAGGTTATTGATATTTCTCCCGGCAATCTTGATTCCAGTTTGTGCTTCATTCAACCCTGCATTTCTCATTATGTAATCTGCATATGAGTTACATAAGCAGGGTGACAATATACAGCCTTGACATATTACTTTCCCAGTGGAACCATTCTGTTGTTCCATGTCCATGTTACGTCCAAGCAACAGAAGTAACTGTTGCTTCTTGACCTGCATACAGATTTCTCAAGAGACAGGTAAGGTGTTCTTGTATTCCCATCTCATTAAGAATTTTGCACAGTTTGTTGTGATCTACACAGTCAACGGCTTTGGTGCAATCAATAAAGCAGAAAGTGAAGTGAAAGTGAAGTCGCTCAGTCATGTCCAATTCTTTAAAATACCATGGACTGTAGCCTACCAGGCCTCTCCATCCGTGGGATTTTCCAGGCAAGAATACTGGATTGGGTTGCCATTTCCTTCTCCATGTTTTTATAAAATATAAAATGACATCACAAGGAAAATGTAATAATACCCAGATATTGTTCCAGTACTTTAGCATATCTATTTTTGCATATTTAGCTCATTCAAATCTCCTCACAATCTTAAAATATAGGCATTATTATTATTTTCATATTACAGATGAGAGAAAAAATCTGTGTCATTAGCCACTATGCTATGCTGCCTCTCTGGCAGGGGTGGTAGAGTTATAATAACTATGAGATTTATTGTCCATACTGGGCTGTTAATAATTATTCCAGGCAGTAGGTATAGACTTGAGTCAATCAAATATTTGGCCACCATTAACCAAGTGGATAGCTATCCAGAATATCGTATACATTCTCATTGATCATATTCTTGGGGACCTATCAGTTAAAAATACATCTTTTTCCTTCTGACTTACTTCCCTCTGTATGACACTCTCTATGTTAATCCACATCTCTATAAATGACCCAATTTTGTTCTTCTTTATGGCTGAGTAATATTCCATTGTGTACATACCACATCTTCTTTACCTATTCCTCTGTGATAGACATCTATGTTGCTTCCATGTCTTGGCTATATACACTATTCATAATATGTATAAAATAGGTAGCTAATTGAAACATACTGTATAGCACAGGGGACTCTACTTAATGAACTGTCGCAACTTGAATGGGAAGGAAGTCCAAAAGAGGGGGGGATATATGTACTTATGTGGCTGATTCATTTTCTGTACAGTAGAAAGTAACACAACATTGTAAAGCAACTATACTCCAATAAAAGTTAATTAAAAAAATAAGCAAATAAAACTACAGCTTTTCTGTGACTCAAGTCAGACAATACAAAAAACGGTTTTTGGAGTCTGAATCTTGGATTGCCCAAGAGTTAGGTGACTTCATTCATTCTAGAAGTTTTGCTTCTGCTCCCCAGATCTCTAGATACACTTGGGTTCCTACACATTCAGACATTCACTTCTTCCTCTTCCCATGGAGTGCGTTACCTCATATACTATAAATATATTTACCATTTATTTCAGTTATAAATGGCTTCTCATCCTTGAAACCAAAGAAAACTTGTTGGTACAAAGGTCAACCTGGAGAACTGCTTCTATACCATGAAAGTTGTGTATCAGCTACAATCAGCATCTCAAGTCCTTGTAAACCTTAAACAGATTTTGCAAACCTAGAAGAACACCTTTGGGACTCATGGCATCACCGACTCAATGGACGTGAGTTTGAGTGAACTCTGGGAGTTGGTGATGGACAGGGAGTCCTGGCGTGCTGCAATTCATGGGGTCACAGAGAGTTGGACACAACTCTTTGACTGAACTGAACTGAACTGAACTAGGGTAGGTTGGTATTTTCATTGTCTTTTGGCTACTGTAACAAATCACACGAATATAGTGGCTTAAAACAGCACAAATGTATCCTTTTAGAGTTCTGGAAGCTGGAAATCTGAAATTAAGTTTTATTAGGCTGAAGTCAAGGTGTCAGCAGTGCTGGCTTCTTCTGCAGACACTGCGGAGAGAACCCACCTCCTTGCCTTTTCTAGCCTGGAAAGGGTCTTGCAGTCTTTGACTTGTAAACCTCCCTCCACAGTCAAACTGCATCCCTGTAGTCTCTGCTTCCATTATCACATGGCCTCCTCTCTCACGCTGACTCTTCCTGCACCCTCTTACCCTGGGACCACACACATAATCCAGGATAATCTCCCCATCTCAATATATACTTAATTACATCCACAAAGTCCTTTTTGCTATACAAGATGATATTCACAGGTTCTGGGGATTTGGATGTAGACATACATACAGACAGACAGGGGAATAACACCATTCTGCCTACTAAAGGTGGTAACCTAATGAAACACTATGGACATAAAGATCATTGGAAAAAGCTACTTCCAAACAGAAACAAAATTGTTTTTTCTATAAATTCCAGATTATCCATTATATTTATAAAGATTCATCAGAAGTTAACACTTATCTTTCATAATTGTTTTGTTTTTAACTTCATTTAATGACTAGTTAAGAGTTTTAAATAAAATTTATTGGAAGGCCTGATACGGTGTGAGCAGATACAGAGTTGAGAATGAGATTTTTAAAGACACACACACTCACGTGTGTGTGTGTGTGTGTGTGTGTGTGTGTGCTCAGTTGTCTCTGTCTCTTTATGACCCCATGGACTGCCAGACTTCTCTGTCCATGGAGTTTTCCAGGCAAGAATACTGGAGTGGGTTGCCATTTCCTATTCTAGGAGATTGAATGGAAGCTGCATCTCCTATGTCTCCTGCATTGGCAGGTGGATTCTTTACCACTGCCCCACCTGGGAAGCAATTTCTTATGAATTTGGTTAAGAACCAAATATGAGATTGGTTGAATTTGGTTAAAAACCAGGTATGAGGATTCATCACTGAACATAATGGGTGCTATGATGCGCTCCCTAGATTCTTCAACCAGGGCAGGAAGCAAATACACAAACGTCTAAACCACTTGAGTGTGGCCAGAAAACACCTCAATTGCCAGGCTGGCTTTCAAGACTGTGTTGAGGGAAGAGAGATAATTTTCTCAGTGGTGTGCCTTCTTCCTAAGGTACCTGTATCCAGTGGTGGGTCAGTCCATGGGTCAGTGATCTGGCCCACTTGTGCCAATCTGGGACCATTTTAAACGTGCATTCTATCTTCAAACTCTCCCCCATAGGATTGCCTGAAGCTTCTATTCAGACATCACAGCTCAACTCAATGACGTGCTGGAGCTGGTTGGTACCAGCACATTAGAGCTGATCTGTGCATTACAGTCAGTGATGCCAAGTATGTACCTTAAAATCTGCCACAATAAGAGTATTTTCACTATGGGAAAGAACAAACAATATAAATCAGGACTTTAAAAATATCATTATTATTTCAGAGAACCATATATTAAACATTTATCAGCAAACTACTGGGATTTTCCATCTGCACAATCCTGCTTATTTCTCTTCCTGCCCAAAGATACAAATCCCAAGAATACTCACTAATAAATCTGCTGTAAAAACAACCCATCTTCAATTCAGACTTTAAAAAATTACTTTCTCAAAAACTCTATAAGTAACCAATGAGAACCTACTGAATAATACTCAATGCTCTATGGTGGCCTGAATGGAAAAGAAATGCAAATGGCGAGGGGCAGATATATGTATACTTATAGCTGGTCCACTTTGCTGTACAGCAGAAACTAACATTGTAAAGCAACTGTACTCCAATAAAATGTAATTAAAAATAACACAATAGCACAAAAGAAATTCAGTTACTAACATAATGAGCCATCAACCTCAATACTTAAGAACTTTCTGGAAATAAGGATACGTAGTTTATAAAACTACAATATAACAATTAAAATTAATAAATTAGAATTGATCCATTCCTACCATTTAATCCTCAGACTAGTCAGATTTCACCAATTGATCTAGTAATGCCTTTACAGCAAAAGGCTCAAGTTCAAATGCATGAGTTGCATGTGACTGTCATGTTTCATTAGGCTCTTCAAACTCTGCCAGTCCTCAACTTCCATGACCTTGACATTTGCAAGTTTACCGACCAGTTTTTGTTGTTGATGTTGTTGCTGAATGTCCTTCAGTGCAGATATGTTTAATGTCTCTCATGATTAGATTCAAATTATGCATCTCTGGCAGGAATATCGAATAAGATGCTACACAGTATCAGGTGGGGCAGGATTTTGACTCATTGTATTGCTGACAGTGTTCACTTTTATCACTTAAGACAGTGTCCTCTATTTTAGCTTTGTAATTAACTATCTTTGTTCAGAAGACTGTTAAAGCTGTTTAGATGTCCCATTGCTCACCAAAATGTTTCTCATTCATTTATTCATAGCAATATAGACTAATGGAATCTTATTTTTCATTAGTCTGTAATTCATCCACATCATTATTTATTTTGATGCTCAATTTGTCCCAAATTTGGTTTGTTGGAGTCCCTGTACCTTGGCTTCTATATCCTCCATCATTCATTATGCTCTCAGGTACAAGATGTTCTAAAGTCACTCATATGTCCACTGACCCAAGATAGCAATCAGGCATTTCTCTAAGGATCTGATTCCAGTAGATTTATTAAGAAATTCAAGATATAGGTGCAGGAGTGCTCACTGTTATTGGGATGTCATTGTTTCCAAGCCCTCTCAGTGGACAGAAGTATAGGAATATCTGTGTGTGTGGTATGTGTGTGTACACATACTCAAACATATATAATGCGTGGAAACACTATTTTAAAAATGTTTTAATCTGTTATTCTATAATAGAACCTAGAAGTCAATATTGATATTCCCAGCTCCATTTTAATTCCACAGGGTTCATTCTAAAATTTCCTTTCCATGTTTTATCTTCCTTTTTGACAGCAAGTATCCTGATTTGCTCAATCAATCCCACTGTATGAAACCAATCTTCCATCCCCTCTGCCATCTTCTCCCCACTACACATGATTTCTGAAACTCAGCATAGGGTGCCTCCCCAACCCTATGTGGCCAGCTTCCTGTCATTCTATCCTGCTCTGGCCTGCAGTTCTGGACTACCTTGCCACCCAGCAGCCCCCCATCACCTTCAGTTCAGTTCAGTCACTCAGTCGTGTCTGACTCTTTGCTACCCCGTGGACTGCAGCATACCAGGCCTCCTTGTCCATCACCAACTCCCAGAGTTTACTCGCACTCATGTCATTGAGCCGGTGATGCCATCCAACTATCTCATCCTCTGTCGTCCCCTTCTCCTCCTGCCTTCAATCTTTCCCAGCATCAGGGTCTTTTCAAATTAGTCAGTTCTTCACATCAGGTGGCCAAAGTATTAGAATTTCAGCTTCAGCATCAGTACTACCAGTGAATATTCAGGATTGATTTCCATTATGATGGACTGATTGGATCTCCTTGCAGTCCAAGGGATACTCAAGAGTCTTCTCCAACACCACAGTTCAAAAGCATCAATTCTTCAGCACTCAGCCTTCTTTATAGTCCAACTCTCACAACCATACATGACTACTGGAAAAAACATAGCTTTGACTAGATGGACCTTTGTTGGCAAAGCAATGTCTCTGCTTTTAATATGCTGTTTAGGTTGGTCACAACTTTTCTTCCAAGGAGCAAGCATCTTTTAATTTCATGGCTGCAGTGATTTTGGAGCCCCCCAAAATAAAGTCTGTCACTGTTTCCCCTGTTTTCCCATCTATTTGCTATGAAGTGATGGGACCAGATGCCGTGATCTTAGTTTCTGAATGTTCAGGGGTTTTTTTCTTTTTTTAACCATTAGGTTATGGTGATTAGTACTTGCATTTCCATAAACATTTGTAGGGGGCACATAATAAATATATGAGAATAAACATCTTTGGAAGAATGTGTCTGTGACATATCTGGATTAGCTAGGTGGTCAAGATTGCATGTGATTTTGTTATTGTGTGCTTTTCTCTTTGTGTGTGACAATATGTGTAACCATGTGAGAGAAGGTGTCTGTGCAGAATCTACTAGGAAGGAGGAGGTGCAAGCCCCTTCTCACAAGTGGCTGCCAGAGCCACTCTCAGGAAGCTGGGGTAGACCAGGAAGGAACTGAAGCCTGTGGTTGCGTATGCATTGAGCAGAGGTGAGGGAAATGACCCCACAATCCCAGAAAGGCCAGGACAAAACAGGCTGGTGGGTGAGGGGTGCCGTCTCACCCAGGCAGAGAGTGAGCCTGGGACAGGAGCACCAGGGTGCAGTGTCTCAGTGATTTTAAGGGCTGAGCTTGCCAAATGCTTGTCCTGGAAACCAGCCGAGTGCCTCTCTGCCTCCAAAAGGAAACCTCAGCCAGCCCTGTCGGGCCAGGCTGGGGCTGAAGTTCCACCCCTTCATCTACCAGCAAATCAGGAGTTCCCTTCCTCCTGTCCATCTGATGTGAGGTCCTAAAGCCCCAAGCTGGTGGTTGGGGGACGAGTATGTGGAACAAGTGATGAGCTCCTAAGGGCACAGTCTGGAGCAGATGGCAGTGCCCCCTGTCCATTGGGGAAGAGCTGTGTGAGGCTGGCAGTCAGAGCAGACCTCAGGAGGGTGGCAGAGATGAAGTGGGGCCAGGATGTCCCCTAGGCCCAGTCCCAGGCCAGGGCTGGTGGTGCTAGGCCAGGGACTGGATTAGGGGTGGCCCTGAGGCTACAGGGAGGTACTCTGGCTCCACTAGGCATAGAACTCCTCTTGCTTGTTAGGCTTCTGGTATGTGACGCTTGCCTGATTGGGCTCCTCCAATGTGTAGGTGCCCTTGTTCTTCTTCTTCATGCCACAGATGAACAGTGTGACCAGGAAGGCGGCAAAGAGGGCACTTAAAACCCCACCCATGATCACAGCTACAAGCACCTTCTTCCACTCCAGGATGCTCTTCTGGGAAAGCTGAGCCCCTGAGCTGCCTGAGTCAACAACACTGTCCAGGAGGCCAGGGCCTGGGTGGGCACCCTTGTGCAGCATCCCAGGTAGAGGTGATAGCTTGGCTGTGGCCCACCCACAGCCACCACCTCATTGGCTGTGTCTGGCTGTGTGGTCTCTTCTTCTGACAGCTCAAAGTCCCCACTGGGTCCCCCGCTCGCTGGCATTTCTGGCTTATCCCGGATGGTGGTCGGGAAGGACTCTGGAGTTGGGGTCTGAGCCACCTCCATGGGTCCATGGGCAGTGGTCCCCAGGGGCAGGGTGCTCTTCTCAGAGATGTCAGGCTTCTGGGTGGTAGCTGGTCTAGGAAGGGCCCTTAGCCTGGAGGTAGCTGTGCTGACCAGCCTGGGAGCTGGGGGCCTGTGTGTCCAAGACAGCCACTATGGTGGGAGGTGAGGGCACCGCTGGGGTGGTGGCCCGTAGGCTGTGGCCACTGTGGTCAGTGGAAGAGGCAGAAGCCTACTTACGCCGGTGGTCCTTATGACAGTTTGTTGTGATCCACACAGTCAAAGGCTTTGGCATTGTCAATAAAGCAGAAGTAGATGTTTTTCTGGAACTCTCTTGCTTTCTCAATGATCCAACAGATGTTGGACATTTGATCTCTGGTTCCTCTGCCTTTTCTAAATCCAGCTTGAACATGTAGAAGTTCACAGTACACATACTATTGAAGCCTGGCTTGGAGAATTTTGTGCATTAGTTTGCTGGCATGTGAGATGAGTGCAATTGGTAGTTTGAGCATTCTTTGGCATTGCCTTTCTTTGGGATTTCTTTGGAAACCTGACCTTTTCTAGTCCTGTGGCCCCCTCAACTTACTGAGGATCCAACATCCTGCCCTAAGCCATTTCCTGCATAGAAACCTACTCATCCCACTTGGACTCTCCTCATACACTGATATCCTGAAGATCTGACTTGGCTGTGAAACCTTAAACAGGCTGGCCCCCATGTGAAGGACCCTTCCCTTCACTCAGACGCTATCCATTCTTGATAGCTCTCCTATGGGGATGATGTTTTCTTAGTGCTGTTCACATTCTGAGATGCTATTCCAGGCCACCTTCCCTGGGATTGCCATCTAGACTTACACAGCTCTTGATATCCCATACAAGTGCTCTTTGCTATGATGCCTTTCTTCTCACCCTGTTTGGGCTCTGATCCTCATGTGGTTGCTTGTCCTGTACCCTACAGGTTCTGATACCCAGTGCTGACTAGGACCCCCTTCTCATCTTGCATGGCTTCTGACTGACTGACTGACTGAAAACAGTTCTCCTCCTATGTTCAGCTGCACCTAATGGCTTTTGGACCAAATGTTCAGGAAGAGAAAGGAATGAACAGGAAAGGAGAAAGGGGGAAAAAAAAAAAAAAAAAAAGCCTTTGCTTTACATTGAATGCTGTCATTTTGACCACTCCCAAAAATCTCATTCAAAAGTTGCCTCTTCTTTTGAAACTTTCAGACATTTAAACTAATTCCTTAAAGCTGCTTAATCATCAAAAGCTCCCTTAGTACTAGAATTCCTCTATCAGCCCTTGAAAAATACAGCCTTTAAAAATGTGTGCATTAAAGAAGCAGATCCACTGATCATGCTACATTTTCTAATATACAAGGTGTTTCTTGAGTATGATTCTGCTTTCCTCAACTAGAAAGTAAAATCCAATGGCAGGGAATATGTCTAACTCATTTGCAATCATAGGATCTGGCGCTGGTTCCTGGCATGTGGTCGGCTCTAATATGTATTTAGTGAACGAGTTAACTGAATTAGTTTGGTGTGTTCTGTCCCAGACAATGCACAGCCACTCCAGGTACTCAATGTCCAAAGGAAAACTGCCCCAGTGATCACATGGTTGCCACAGTCTGGGTGTCAAATGGACAACAGCAGTGAGATGAAAAGTGGAACACTTGCTTTATTCAAACACTGTGGTTGTGACACAGTATGGACCTTTTTCATCAACAGCCTTGAGAAACTCAGATAGCCACTAAAAGTGATGAACTAAGTCATCTGACGTTTTGTATACCGAGTATAATAAAACATGTGAGTGGGAAATATAAGTCACAATAATGATCACAATAATTGTCCAAAAGGGTGACTACAAATACAATATGGGCAGTGTGAAGTCTATTCACATGTTTAAGGTGGCACCAAACTAAAACTTTCATCATTATAATCTCATAAAGGTAAAAAGAATAATCTACCAGTAGTTTAGGTTGCCATTTTTAAGCATAGTGATATAGGTACCTTGTGTTACTTAACTTTCTTTCTCTAATAGTGTTCTTTATAAGACACAAATATTTCTTGCATATATAAAAATGAATATGCTTTACTAGGTAGACCCTATCTACGTCTATCACCCCTATTGTCAAGAATAAATATGAAAATACGGTAGATTGGTACCCCAGTCAGGTTCTCCCAAAAAGTATGTGCTACGGCCAGGCTACGGCTGTAACACACACATCTCACGTTTACCTCCTGTCTCCCAGCCTCCTGTTTTTGGGCTGCAGTTTTGTGACACAGTCTACTAAACACACAGTTGAAACAATTTACTTGTTAAAATCACTCACAGCTGAACTGACTCTCAGATGACTGAAACTGTTTATGAAAGGCACTAAATGTCTTTTCTTTTTAAAGTTAGTATGTTATTTTGGAATTGTACATGACAAAAATTTCACTGTAAAATGAACATTTCCCCACATATCCAAATTGGTAATTCTTCTACCAATAAAATTTTATTTATTACTTAAATTCCAGGTATATGACAGCTTCTCATTCAAATTCAGCTTTTTTTGTTTATTGTTTCTGATTGAGTATTTATGTTAGGATGGAAAAACAATTTTTTCTAAAAAAAATACTTGATTCTGATATGTTGCTCAGTCTTATCTTTTCTTATCTGATCTTCTTGACTATAATGAGAGGTTATAACAAAAACACTAAAAAAATGTTTTTCCAAGTGTTATTTGATCTTGCACAATTTTTTTATTTTCAAAGGGAGTAAACATTTAAAGGTTTTATTTCATCCTACACCTCCCAAATTCTTGGGATGGGGTTGTCCAATTTTTCCTTACTCCCCAGTGCTGCTCTCATCATTATTTATCCACCACCCTGCGGGTTTATTTGAAGTCCACACCATCTGTCTCAGACACCCACTTAATCATTCCTTTCTTCACTTGTCCCCCCTCCCACCACAATGCATATCAATTTTGGGTTCCTTAAAATCATACCACTGTAGGACTGACATTCATTTTCCTTTCTAGTCCAGAGTCCACTTAAATCATCTGGTCTTGAGATGCATTTGGCATGAACTTCTAGGTGCCTGAAATGCAGACATACCCATTCTAGCTGACTACTCATCAATAGCACAGAACACATTAATTGGTCCTCAAGTTTACATTCATTGAACAAGGTACGCTGCAGCCTTGCATATGTATGCTTGTCCTTAGAATCTCAATCTTCTCACCATTGCCCCCTCACTTCTCTACACATATTTCCTTGTCCTCTGCCCTCTCAAGGAACACAAGTAATGAATATCAGGAAGGACACCACTATGTGTCAGAGATCCTTGTACAGATTCTGACTTTGCAATGTATACACTACTGGTAACAGATAAATGATAATAGGATAGGAAAAATAACTTCGGGAATTGCAGCAAGTCTCTAAAGCCAGCAAGTGATAGGTGATTCAAAAAACAAAAAAAAAAAAAGCTGCTGGAAAGATATCAGAGCTGATGCTGTGACTCTAAATCTCTATCATCTACCTCCTGCCTCTATTAGAGGAAATGAGAAAGTTGAATAAGAGTCAATGAAGTAAGGGAATTCAAAGTCACTAGGTATGTGGTGGGATTTCCTACTTCTCGGTTAAGGGAGAAAGATATTTTGCACTTATCAAGCCAAATTACAGGGATACCAAGAGATTTCTTTTCAGAGGTTGTGACTGCTTTTTAGAGATCAGTACCTCACTTTTATATAGATATTTATTGACTGTGAATCTGTAACCTGAAATAATGCATGCTGAGGTTTGACAGAAAACAGCAAAATTCTGTAAAGCAATTATCCTTCAATAAAAAATAAGTTAATTTAAAAATATGAAAGTTACTTGGGGAACTGTGACTTGATTTCCTTGATGATTAGAGATATATGAGGTAGGAAGTATCCCAGAAGAGTCTGTAAAGGACTGGGTGGAAAGAAGTATCAGTGGGTGAAGAAGTTCCTTCTTGTGGCAAGGAGCCTCAGTTTCCAAATGGACAGAGTAAAAGGTAGCTGGGTTCAAGTCCTCTCGATTAGGTTCTACTCTGTGGGGCTGTCTGCTGAGGTAGGAAGCCCCAGAAGCAAGTCTTTGGGTGTTTTATTGTCTGAAGCAGAATCCTACACTGGGGAGGGAGACAGAAAGATGTCAGCTAGGAGTGCTTGGTCCATGCTGGCAACTGTTCAGTGACAAAGTTTCCAAAATGCCCCTCACTAAAAATGGAAACGTGGATGTCTACCACACTGGCAAATGTGATGACCACCTACTTTTACCCCGAAACCAGGTTACACCATTACTACTTGGAAATGTGACCTTTGTACTAGTTGAAAATACCCAGAAGATGCAGATAAAGCAATCATCCAAAACTGGGAAGAGAAATCTGGCAGCAAGGTTAGAGGAAATTATGGAAGAAAGCCATTTCCAGTAGTTTAGTCCAAACAAATGTATCTTCTCCCCTGAGTTTCCGTAATTCTAAAATGGGAATAGTGCCACTTACTTACTTTTACAGCCTAATTGGAGAACTGGAAAGGAGGACTAAAAGCTGAGAGCTTATACGCACCGAGTATAGTCAAATGTACCCAATAGTTTCTCAATAAATTGAAGCTAAAAATAGAGGAGGACACTTCAAATTTAAATTTAACAATGTCAGCTCTCTCTTAGCTACCACTAAATTCCAGCTACTTCAGTTTTTTCTGATCTTTTTTATAGAGCACATTATAGTATTCTGAGCATGGAACTATTTCTAATTTTCATTTTTTTTTCTTATTCTGCTCTAGGTAACTGTTCTGCTGGAAGAAAAGATGACAAAAATACCAGCTTAGCTCACTGCAGATCCATACCTCTGTCATCATGTCAGTTTCCCTCTGAAAACCTGTAACAGCTCTCTTCATGATTACAAAATCAAGGTCAAGCTTTTCCCCCATCACATCCTCTATATACCACCAGAATACATATCATTTAATTTATTAAACAGTTTGTTAGCATGCTAGGAATAACCCAAGAGAGAAAAAAGGATTGATAATTGAAGGGGTGAACAGTTGTTGGAACAATGCTCTTGAGTAAGTAAGGGGGGAGGGCATCTAGAGTGCAGTGGATGGGCTGACTGACATTAACTCACAATTTAAATTTATATTTTAAATTTATAAATTTAATTAATTTATTTATAAATACTTGCTCAACAAGTATTTATTGACTACCCACCATACAGCAAAATCTCTTCTCAGAACTGGGGATAAAGCTGTGAATAAAATATAAAAAGATCTCTGCACTCAATGAACTTATCCTCCAGTGTTTGAAGCAAATAATAAAGAAACATGCTCTATATTAAGTAGCCAGTAGTATATAAAAAAAATAAAGCAGAGAAAGAAGATAGATGGTGTCATAGGTGTATAATTTTATATAATGTGGCCAGGGAAGATTCCAGAGAGAAAGTGACATTTGAGTAAAGACCTGAAGGTAAGGAAACAAACCATAAGCATATTCAGGGAACAAACATTTCAGACAGAGGGAATACAAAGTTCTAAAGCCCTGCAGTCGGAGTATTAGTCATGTGTTCCAGTGTTCACTGTACCTGCAACTGAGAAGGTACATAAATACTAACACAGGATGTGGGAGAAGTAATGGGAAGCTAGATCACGGAGCTTGATAGGACATTGAAAGGATTTTGTTTTTTTCACTGAAGGAGATGCAAGGCATTGAAGAGATTTAAACAAAGTAGCAGCAAAAAGTAGCTTAAATTTTAATAGGATCACTTTGAGCATTATATTTAATTAGAGACTATAGGGTAAACCAAAGGAAATGCAAAAAGCAAAACAAACAAAAAACACTTAGTAGATTATTACAATAATTCAGGTGAAAATATTGGTAACTTTGACTAAGATGGCAGTAATGTAAATGATGAGAAGAGCTAACGCTTGGAAACTGCTGATGTGTCAGACATGGGTTGCAAGAAAGGGAGCTCAAACGAGACTCCAAGGTTTAACATCATTTCCTAAGATGATAGACTTCATGAAAGGAGGCGGCTTTTTGGCAATTATCAGGTGCTGAGTTTGGGACATGTTTGGTTTTAGATGAGTGTTACATATTCGACTGAAGATATCACTATTAGATGTTCAGTTCTGGATGTCAGAGGAGAAGTCTAGATTGGAGGGTGAGAGGATATTTAATATGAAGACACTAAGGAAACTGCCAGGGGAGTGAGTGAGAGAAAATAGGCCATCTCCAAGGACATGTCTTCAGGACATTCCTACGTGTAGAGTTTAGGGAGGAAAAAACAAGCACTAGTAAATAACATAGAGAAAGACTAACCACAGAGGTAAGAGAAAATTAGGACAGCATAATGTCTTAAAAGGGCTTCGCTGGTGGCTCAGATGGTAAAGAATCTGCCTGTAATGTGGGAGACCTGGGTTCGACTCTGGCAAGAACAGTAGTGCTGCTATTATGAAGAATAAAGTTAACTCAAGTGGGTTTAGGACAAAATGGAGATGGGGAGAGGTTTAAGACAGTGAGCATAGACAATTCTTTCAAGACATAGACAATCCCTTCAACAAGAAGGGAAGTGGACATATCTACAAGGAGAAGTGTTGTCTCAAGAAGTATTTTGTTTATATGTTTTGTTTTTAAGGAAGAATAAACAGTTTGTTCACATGCTAGGAATAACCCAAGAGAGAAAAAAGGATTGATGACTGAAGGGGTGAACAGAGTTGTTGGAACAATGCACTTAAGTAAGTAAGAGGGGAGGGCACCTAGAGTGTAGTGGATGGGCTGACTGTCATTAACTCACAATAACAGGAGAGAAGACAGAGAACAGGGCTGCGAATGCAAGTAAGGGAGTGGATGCTATGGGGGCACTAGAGGAGACTTTCTTCTATTTCCTTCTGTTTTCTCAATTAAAAAGACAGTGATATCATAAGTTGACAGTGAGGATTGAAGAAGAGTTACTGAAGGTATGAAAGAAGTGCTGAAATAATGAAATAATAAATCACAAAGTGGAAGAGAAAATAGACATGGGAAGTTTTATATAATTGATGGACATCATTAGGGGCCTCCTTAAGTGTAGTCAGCATGATTATCTGTGTAATCCTTAGAGGATCTCACTATTGTATTAGATCATTTGCTTCAGCACATATTATAGTCATTCTATTTTGTCCATCTCCTCTTCCTCCCTTGGAGTTTTTCTGTTTTTCTTCATTATCTGTATGAAATTATCTGTACATATCTGTACATAATTATTCAAGGGCTAACCCATGGCTCATGTTTTCTGTGAAGCTTTTTGTAAGGTACCTATCATGTCTTTTCCGTGTGACATTCACGGATGTTCTCTGGTGGTTGAGAACACATAATAGTAGTTCTACTGCCTCAATTCAGATGTCAGCTGCATGACCTTGGAGAAGTTCCTTCACCTCTTGGGTATGTTTCTAAATCCAGAAGACAAACACGATAAAACATACAATATATTTCATGGAACTTTTACTGAGAATTCTATGAGAGAATGCACTTAAACTACTTAATATAATGTTTGCAAGGTAATAAAAATTAAACAAATATTGACTACTAACTACATTCACTATTATTACAGAATTTATTAATTCATGTATATTAATTAATTCATGGATGAAAATATCTTTCCCTAACCAATATGTTAATAAGCTCATAAGGGTAGAGATGGAGAGCTATATTTGCTTATATAATTTCTCACAAAATACTGATCAGAAAGGAGGTTCTGGATAGGTGTTTATGAAGCTGAATTTTACTTACTAACTTATATTGCAAATTTTAACTTTATCTTACTTAGTACAATGATAAAATAATTACTTTATACTGGATCCTTCCATTTGAATTTCTTAGAATACAATCTTAGAAAGTTATCTCATTAAGCAGAATCAAATAACTTCCTATGACATTTTAGTGACAATGACTCTGTTTATACTTTTTTACTACCAAGAAAGAAAAAGACAAAAAAGGAAAAATGCCTTTCCTCAAGGGAAAAATAGAGCAAGAGGCATTAAATGCAATAAATAAAGGTGTATGGGAAATGTATTTGTACACATATCTTTCCTTATCTTAAAATTATAATCATTACATATGTTCCATATAGTTCAACTTGAACTTGGAGTGTACATAATGAAATCTATTTTTTAGACTGTTTTCAATATGTTTTAATACAACAAAGTTATATAGAAATTAAGATACTAAGCATTTAAATTCAAAGACCAAACACAAATTGTCTTATTTATATGGCAACTGTCATGCAGAAAATGGATTTATTTCTATAGGAGACTTTTCAAGGTCATGAAAATATCAATTACAATTTATTATGTGGATTTTAGACCTGTTAACATCTCCATGTCAATGAAACTCTCTCACTTTCATGGTTAAATTATATTAACTATGAAATCAAATTCTTCCTCAGCAAAATCACATTGTAAGTTGGCATTAGAACAATTTAGCCTCCTTTCAAGGCACTAATATATGTACAGAAAATATCTGTCCATGGAAAAATAGGAATATTTTAAAACATAAGTCATTATTCATTTTGCATAGGATTTTTCTAGCAATAGCAGAACTAAACTACATACTTTCTTTTTTTTTTTTGTACTTCCTTAAGTTGAATCAATATGCAAGTGTTTCTTAAGAAACTATCTTTTCCTTTTAAATCACATTCTTTTCATGTAGTAAGAAAAAACTACACATTTTAATGAGAAATGCTAAGTCACGTCAGTCGTGTCCGACTCCGTGCAACCCCACAGACAGCAGCCCACCAGGCTCCCCCGTCCCTGGGATTCTCCAGGCAAGAACACTGGAGTGGGTTGCCATTTCCTTCTCCAATGCATGAAAGTGAAAAATGAAAGTGAAGTCGCTCAGTCGTGTCCGACTCTTAGCGATCCCATGGACTGCACACCTAAACAGGCTCCTCCGTCCATGGGGTTCTCCAGGCAAGAGTACTGGAGTGGGGTGCCATCGCCCTCTATTGACTTGCAATTTTAGAAATATTAGAATCTAAAAATTTTCTTAATTTATATTTTACTCAATTTTGCTAACATTGTACAGATAAAATGTAGCAATGATTTCACAAAGAATATAATATAAATATAATATAATATAAATATTATAAATATATTATGAATATAAATATATATATATAATATAAATATAATATAAATATAAAGTGAGAATACTAATTGGACTTCTAATCTTAGTTACATATCTTTTCCTTTTAATTTAAGAATTAGTACAGATTTCAGATGCTGGCAGAAACTCTGCCTCTAAAGGTAAGTTTCTGCAACACCTGGTTTTATATAATATGTACGTGTTAATTTCACTACCTATATTAAAAGTGTTATGTATGCCTCCATATGTGTGAAAGAGTGTATGTGTGTATGGGATTATGTGTGTGTATGAAATCAGCTATACCATCCATCTCCTGGTCACTAAGATTTGAAACAATAGAGTCATCCTTGGCTTCTGTTTTCTTTTGCCTTATATTCAGTCAGTCACCAGTTTGGAAATATCACTTCAGAATATACTTGGGATCATCTCTACTTATAGTTTCTGTCCCTCCTCCTTATCTACTTCAGGTTTAAAATACATCCACACACATAGACTAAAACTTTAATTACATGTTCATGTCTCCTGAAGCTATCCTGAATTTGGTCTTCATCATTAAAATTTCTAAGATAACTGCTATCATCAATGTCCTATCTCATCATATCTATGTGAATATAATCGCCAACAAGGAATTCTTTGCTAAATTCAAGCTTCTCCTATCTATAAAGTCTGCTATATAAAACTTCAGATATGCCTCTTCCTAAAGTATTGTTTTATTCATGGCATATTTCTTTTCCAACACCTCCAAATTGCCTACTATGACATGTCTAAAAAGCAGAGGTTATATTTTTAAGATTCTTTGTCATCTCCTCTAGGCCTATAATGCAGAATGGCTGGTTACAACTTCCATTCTAGTTTTACAAAGCCTAACAAAGCCTCGTACAGTTTCAGTCTAGACTATATCACCTTCTTCCATTTAATTATCCAAAATTTCTGCATTTAAAAAATTTCTTTCCTCATTTCCTTTTAAAATTTTAGTTTTTTCAAAACAAAAACTATCTCATTTTATTGATATGAGCTTTAATTTATAATGAAGTTTAAAAAATACACATTCTGCCCCAAATCATGGAAAATCCATATGTAGAAAATTATATAAATATATGTATGCGTGTATATATACACACACATAAGAAAACATCAACAGCCATGAAATAGGTAAGTATAAAAACCCTTTTAGTACTAAATTACATGAAAAATATGTAAATAAAAATACAATTACTATGCTAGATTTATAATATAATAATTAATTTCTCTGCTTTCTCAGTCAGAATTTATAAAACAAAAGGAAAAACTGTATTTGGCCAGATTAAATATATAAACTCTTAAGAGTAAAAATGACATAATATCCAGATATAAAGCTAAGCTTGCTTATAATCTTTATTTTTAATAAGTAGTTTCACATCTTTGTTCTTATCAGAACTGGCTTTATCCTCAATATGCTTTTCTTCCTTCCCAGAAAGTTATCTACTTTCTATCTGATGCAGTTCCATACACACACACTCTGTACAGCCTGAATCCAAATACACCCTCTTACAAAGCTTTCCTTTACCTCACCTCCACACAATCATTCTTTAAAACTCATAATTCCATGAATTGGGTTGGCTAAAAAGTTCATTTGGGTATTTTATGGAAAATCCAAATGAAATTTTTGGCCAACCCAATACTGCCCTTTTAGCACATTTTCTAGCATGTATGTATAACATTATCTAATGGAGAACTGTATCATTTCATTTTTAAGGTCACACAATTAGATCTTTATAAGTGCAAATATATAAAATAATTTTACTAATTTGATGTATACAAAGATGAGGCTGTGAATGAAAGCTGAAAATTCTAGCTGCAAATTCTGGGAAGAAAGCATCTATCTTTAAAAAAAATGTTCAAGAGTTGGAAGTCTTACACTTCTGGATTTCAAAACTTATTACAAAGCTACTAATCAAAAAAATCTAGCACTGGCATAACAACAGACACATAGCCCAAGAGAATATAAAAAGAGGGCCCAGAAGTAACCCCTTACAGATAGAGTCAAATGGTTTTTGATAAGAGTGCCAAAACTACACAATGGGGACAGAACTCTTCAAGAACTCTCAGTAAAACTGTATATATACATGCTGAAAAAATGAAGTTGGACCCTTACCTTATATCACATACAAAAACTTAACTCAAGTAGATCAAAGACCTAATCATAGGATCTAAAATTCTTTGAACAAAGCATAGTGGAAAAGATTCATGACATTAGATTTGGCAATATTTTTTATATATGACCTCAAAGGTACAGACAAAATATAAAAATAAACTGGACTATTTAAAAATAACTTCTGTTTTTAATCAGATGATAAAATCAACAGAGTGAAGAACTATAGATGGGGAAAATATGAACAAATTATATATCTGATAAAGGGTTAATATCCAAAATATATAAAGAATTCATAGAACTCAAGGACAACAACAACAAAATCTCAATTAAAACATGGAGAAAGAACTTGAATAGACATGTCTCTAAAGAAGATACACAATGGGCCAAAGAACTAAACAGACATTTCTCCAAAGAAGACATACAGATGGCTAACAAACACATGAAAAGATGCTCAACATCACTCATTATCAGAGAAATGCAAATCAAAACCACTATGAGGTACTATTTCACGCCAGTCAGAATGGCTGCGATCCAAAAGTCTACAAGCAATAAATGCTGGAGAGGGCGTGGAGAAAAGGGAACTCTCTTACACTGTTGGTGGGAATGCAAACTAGTACAGCCACTATGGAGAACAGTGTGGAGATTCCTTAAAAAACTGGAAATAGACCTGCCTTATGATCCAGCAATCCCACTGCTGGGCATACACACTGAGGAAACCAGAAGGGAAAGAGACACGTGTACCCCAATGTTCATCGCAGCACTGTTTATAATAGCCAGGACATGGAAGCAACCTAGATGCCCATCAGCAGATGAATGGATAAGAAAGCTGTGGTACATACACACAATGGAGTATTACTCAGCCATTAAAAAGAATATATTTGAATCAGTTCTAATGAGATGGATGAAACTGGAACCTATTATACAGAGTGAAGTAAGCCAGAAAGAAAAACACCAATACAGTATACTAACGCATATATATGGAATTTAGAAAGATGGTAACAACTGTGTACAAGACAGCAAAAGCGACACTGATGTATAGATCAGTCTTATGGACTCTGTGGGAGAGGGAGAGGGTGGGAGATTTGGGAGAATGGTATTGAAACATGTATAATATCATGTATGAAACGAGTCGCCAGTCCAGGTTCGATGCACGATACTGGATGCTTGGGGCTGGTGCACTGGGATGACCCAGAGGGATGGTATGGGGAGGGAGGAGGGAGGAGGGTTCAGGATGGGGAACACAGGTATACCTGTGGCGGATTCATTTCGATATTTGGCAAAACTAATACAATATTGTAAAGTTTAAAAATAAAATAAAATTTAAAAAAAAAAGAAGATACACAAATGGCCAAAAACCACATAAGAAGTTAAACATTGCTAATCACAAGAATCAAATCTACAACAAGATACCATTTCACACCTATTAGCATAGTTACTATATATATATACACACACATATATATACATATATACATATATACATATATATATATATTTAATGTTGGCAAATATGTGGAGAAAGTGGAACCCTTGTGCACTGGGATGTCACATGTTACAGTCCCAAGGTTCTGATCAAGATAATGGAGTAAGATGACATGAAGTTCATCTCCCACTTTGAATATATCAAAAATACATTTACATGTGGAACAGTTTTCACTGAAAACTAACTGAAGACTGCCAGATGGACTCCTGTACAATGAAGGTTTTAAGAAAGATGAAGGGAATAAAAGCAATCAGTTTGGGAACTGTGCCCCTGGAACAGGATTCAGAGGAAAACAGAGATTACAAGAGAGTGGGGACAGCCACCCTGAGGAGCGAGCAGTTCAAACCACATCCTGGACACCCCAGTCCTGGGATCCAATGTGGAAGAGACAAGCCTCCTTGGCTGATTGGAGGACTTGGGACTAACAGAAGGACTGTGGGGATCCCAGACCCTACTCATAGGGAGTACACACATTGATATACCCCGGAGGCAGGGAGGAGAGAGGTCTTCTCTAAAAGCTGTTGAGTTTCTTGAGACTTCCCCACAGCACACTTCAGCCCAAGATGGACAAAAGTTTTGGCCCCACTCCACATCACAGAGCAGGACTGGATCTGGGGCAGCCATGAAGAGGGAGAAGATTTGACTGTGGGACACAGATGTGACTCGGTCCCAGGGCTTAGCATTAATGGGGAGGTGTACCATTGCTGTTGAAGATTACTCAAACAGTGCAATAAAAGCAGCCCAGATCTCTGATGGCAGCCACTAAACTGCAGATCGCCCCATGCACATTGAGAGTCCACAAGGCCCAACTCACCCTGCAGAACAGTTCTATAAAAGGGTGGCAGCAGTGGAGGCTGAGAGCAGGTGTAAAGGACAAGAGGAACTTGGATCCAAGGCTGCATCTGAGCAGAGCCATGGTCACCTGTACAAGTAGTGAAGCAGAACTTTATCTGCAGCCAAACCAAGCTCAGCGTCTACATGAGTTCTACTTGTTTCTGTACCCTTACTCTCTGAGGCAAGGAACCAGTACAGGGAAAGGGGAAAATACATACTTAAAGGAGACTCATCCCTCAGGGGTTCTGCTCTAGCAACTTGAGATCAGACCTCACCCTTTATAGAGTGGTGATGGCCACTGAGCAAAGAAGTCCCAGCTCACACCCAGTGCCAGCTCTAGCCCACCTATCTCCACGCCCACATCAAATCCAGCTCTCATATCAGAGGCATTTGGCATATGCAGATTGCATAGGGATGCTCTCACACAAGAGCTCACCATCAAGATCACAATTACTAAATGTTTAACCTAAGTTTAAAGAGGCAGGGAAAGTTAAGCAAAATGAAAAGGTAAAGGAACTACTGTCAATTGAAAAAATAAGAGAAAACCTTTGAAAAAATAATTAAACATAAATAATTTACCAGATGAAAATTCAAAACATTGCTAATAATAATGTTATAAGATTAGGAGGAAAATGATGCATACAGTGAGCACTTTTACAAGGAACTAGAAGGAATGAATAGCAGACTAAGTGATACAGAAGACCACATAAGTGATATTGGAGTCAAAAATATAGAATTCACTTAATCAGAACAGCCAAAAGAAAAATAGATTTATAAAAATTGAAAACAACTTAAGAGATCTCTAAGAAGTTGAAAACAATTTCAGATCAGATCAGTCGCTCAGTCGTGTCCGACTCTTTGCGACCCCATGAATCACAGCATGCCCGGCCTCCCTGTCCATCACCAACTCCCGGAGTTCACTGAGACTCGCATCCATCGAGTCAGTGATGCCATCCAGCCATCTCATTCTCTGTTGTCCCCTTCTCCTCCTGCCCCCAATCCCTCCCAGCATCAGTCTTTTCCAGTGAGTCAGCTCTTCGCATGAGGTAGCCAAAGAACTGGAGTTTCAGCTTTAGCATCATTCCTTCCAAAGAAATCCCAGGGCTGATCTCCTTCAGAATGGACTAGTTGGATCTCCTCGCAAAAACAGTTTAGAAGATCTCAAATATTAAGTGTAGCAACATTCACATTACAAGGGTTCCGGAAGAGAGACAAAGAAATGGATCAAAAATGTACTTGAGGAAACTATGGCTGAAAATGTCAAACCTGAAGAAAAAAAGGGGAAAGAAAAAAGAAAAAAACATATCCAGATACAGAAAACACAGAGGGCTCCAAACAAGATGAACCCAAACACACACCAAGATACACCATAATTAAAATGGCAAAAGTTAGAGAGAGAATTCTAAAGGCAGCAAGAAAAAAGCGAAGGATTATATACATGGGAACCTCCCTAAGGCTGTTGCCTGATTTCTCTGCAAAATCTTTGCAGGACAGATGGCAGTAGCCTAATATACTCAAAATGCTGAAAGGGAAAAACCTGTGGCATAGAATATTCTACCAAGCAAGATTAAATGCCTACCAGTTTGAAACAAGTAGATATAGCTATGAGTCAACAAATATGAACCCCATGGTAATCATAAATTGAAAATCTATAATAGACACACAGAAACTGAAAAGAAAGGAACACAAGCATGCTATCAAAGAAAATCAAACCACAAAAGAAGAAAAAAGAATAAATGAACAGAAAAGTACATAAACAACTGGAAAAATTTATAAAATGGCAATAAGTACATACCTATCAATTAATATTTTGAATGCCAATGGGCTAAATTCTTCAATCAAAAGACACAGGGTAAAGGTAGTTGACTGGATAAAAGAAAATATGATCTTTTTATATGCTGCCTACAAAAGATTCACTTTGGAGCTAAAGACAGACTGAAAGTGAGAGGATGGAAAAATATCTGATGCAAATGGAAACAACAGGAAAGCAAGGGTAGCAATCCTCATTTTCAGACAAGATATTAGTAGACTTTAAAACAAAGACTATAAGAAAAGACAGAGAAGGGTATTTTATAATGATATAGGAATCAATACAAGAAGAGGCTATTACATTGGTTAATACATAATATTGGAGCACTAAATATATAAAGCAAATAGTGGGAATAAAAGGAAAAAATGAAAATACTAAAATAATAGTAGGGGACTTTAACACTCCATGTACATCAATGAACAGATTATTCAGACAGAAAATCAATAAGGCAACAATAGCTTTAAGTGACACAATAAAATTTTTGGATTTAATAGATATCCGCAGAAATTACATTCAAAAACAGAATATACATTCTTTTTAAGTACATGTGGAACATTCTCCACAATATATCATATGTTAGCCACAAAACAAGTCTCAACAAATTTAAGAGAAAAGAAACTATATGAAGCATTTTTCTAATTACAATAATATGAAACTAAAAACCAATTACAAAAATAAAAATGGTCAAGAACAAACATGCAGGGATTAACAACATAATGAAGTCTATTTATGACAAATTCTACTAATACCATACTCAAAGAATAAAAGTTGAAAACTTTTAGACTTAATAAATGAATTCAGCAAAGTTTTATGATACAAGATTAATATATAGAATTTCTGTTCTTTTTCTGTGTATTTATAATAAACTATCATTAAGAGAAAGCAAAAAGATATCTCATATAAAATCACATTTAAAAATACATGTATACCTGTGGCAGACTCATTTTGATATTTGTTAAAACCAATACAATATTGTAAAGTTTAAAAATAAAATAAAATTAAAAAAAAATACTTATGAATAAACTTAACCAAGGAGGTGAAAGACCTATATTCTGAAAACACATACAGTTTTGAAATTGAATATAAAAATACAGAAAAATGGGAAGATGTCTTGTGCTACTATTAAAAATGGCCATAGTACACAAAGTAATCTATAACAATCCTTATCAAAATATCCATGAAATTTTTCACAGAACTGGAACAAATAATCCTAAAATTCACATGTAATTGTAAAAGATTCCAAACTGCTAAAACAATCTTGAGAAAAAAGAACAAAGCTGGAGATATCATACTCCCTGACTTCAGTCTATACAAAAGCTACAGGATTCAAAATGGCATAGTACTGGCATAAAAACAGACATATAGATCAATGGAACCAAAAAGAGATCCCAGAAATAGACTCCCATACATATGGGCAATTAATCTGACAAAGGAGTCCAAAATACATTGATACAATGGAGAAAAGACAGTTTCTTCAATAAATAGTGCTGGGAAAACTAGACAGCTACATATAAAACAATGAGATCAGAACATTTACTCATACCATATACAAAAATAAGCTAAAAATAGATTAAAGACCTAAATATGAGACCTGAAACCATAAAACTCCTAGAAGATAATGCAGAACATCTTTTGAAATAAATCACACCATTTTCTCCTAAGCAAAGGAGACAAAACAAAAATAAACAAATGGGACCAAACTAAACTTCAAAACTTTTGCACAGCATAGAGAACTGTTAACAAAATGAACAGACAACCTACTGAATGGGAGAAAATACATGAAATGCTAATATCCAAAAGATAGAAACAGCTCATAGGACTCAAAATCAAGAAATAAACAACCCAATCAAAAACGGGCAGAAGACCTGAACAGATGGTTTTCCAAAGAAGACATACAGATGACTAACAGCACATGAAAAATATGTTCAACATCACTAACCATTAGTGAAATGCTAATTGAAACAAGAATAAGGTATTGTCTCACACCTGTCAGAGTGACCATCATCAAAAAATCTACAAATAACAAATGCTGAAGAGGATGCGGAGTAAAGGAAACCCTTTAACCTTTTCGGTGGAAATATAAATTTGTGCAGCTACTATGAAAAACAATATGGAGGTTCCTCAGAAAATGAAAAATAGAACTATCAAAATTCTACTCTTGGATATATAGCTTGAAAAAGGTAAAACATAAATTTGAAAAGATATATGTATCCCAATGTTCATAGCAGTACTATTCACAACAGACAGAATATAGGAAAAAATAATATATTCTATATATATGTATATAAATATACACATGAAATTCTGCCATTTACAGCAACATGAATGGACCTAGAGAATATTATGCTTAGTGAAAAATTCACAGAAACACAAATACTGTATGATATCACTTACAGTGAAAGTGAAAGTCGCTCAGTAGTGTCCGACTCTTTGCGACCCCATGGACTATATAGTCCATGGAATTCTCTAGGCCAGAATCCTGGAATGGGTAGCCTTTCCCTTCTCCAGGGGATCTTCCCAACCCAGGGATCGAAACCAGGTCTCCCGCATTGCAGGTGGATTCCTTACCAGCTGAGCCACAAGGGAAGCCCTGCTAATAATAGAAATGAATGTATATAGAAAATAGAAATAGACTAGAAACCCAAACTAGTTGTTACTAGTGAGGAGAAGGAAGAGAGAAGGGGCCCATTAGAGGTATGAGATAGAGAGAACTACTGTGTATAAAACACATAAGCAGCAAGTCTATACTATATAGCATGGGAAATTATGGTCATTATCTTGTAATAATTTTCAATGGAACATAACCTATAATAATACTGAATCACTATGCTGTGTAACAGAAACTAATATGATATTGTATACTATGTTTCAATAAAAAAACAAATAAATAAAAATAATAAAACAACTACCAAACCCTGGGAGCAAACCAGGGATCTTTAGGTCTTTGGACTAAGGCTTTCACAACCAAGCTAGCTCAGCTACTTCTGGAGAACTTTTTCCACATCCCTATAATGAGATATTTGCTTCACTGTAACAAAAAATTCAGTATATAGGTCCAATTGGAGGTAGGAGTTAAACAAATATTACAGAGGTGATGAGACAAGGTTGGCCTCTGTTTCTAAGCTAGAAGTGATCAATAATTTTACTTTCCTCACTTGTCTTTTGATTTTTAACTGCCTTGCAATTTGTTTTTCTCATTTAAAAATAAGTCATGGACTTTTTTCATGTCAACAAAATTTAATAAAAACAAGACAAAATGGTACAACTTCTATAGGAAACAGTGTGGTGCATCCTCAAAACACAGAATTGGAATATGAACCAGCATTTCTATTCAGAGTACATTCAAAAGAATTGAAAACAGTATTTGAAAGAGATATTTGCACAGCTGGCTATCCTCATAGTAGGATAATTCACAGTAGCCAAAAGGCAGAAGCAAACCAAGTGTCCTCGACAGATTATCGGATAAACAAAGGTGGTATATACATATAGTGGAATATTATTTACCTTAAAAAAAGTTAGGAATTTCTGACATATGCTGCTATATGGTGGAGAAGGCAATGGCAACCCATTCTAGTACTCTTGCCTGGAAACTCCCGTGGATGGAGGAGCCTGGTAGGCTGCAGTCCATGGGGTCGCTAAGAGTCAGACATGGACATGGCTGAGCGACTTCACTTTCACTTTTCACTTTCATGCATTGGAGAAGGAAATGGCAACCCACTCCAGTGTTCTTGCCTGGAGAATCCCAGGGATGGGGGAGCCTGGTGGGCTACCATCTATGGGGTTGCACAGGGTCGGACACGATTGAAGTGACTTAGCAGTAGCAGCAGCAGCTGCTATATGGATGAACCTTGAGGACATTATGCTAAGTCAGTCAGTCAAAGGATAAATGATGTATGATTTCAACTATATATAAAGTGTACCCAAATTCAGAGAGACAAAGATTAGAATGGCAATTGTCAGTGTCCAGGGATAGTGGAGAATATGGAGCTGTTTAATGCGTACAGAGCTTCAATTCTGCATGACAAAAAGAATTCTGGAGATTGGCCTCACAACAGTGTGAATATATTTGTAGGCTAGTGAAAAATTTTGGATCATTCCTCTTGGGTTAATAAACCAGGACTGCAAATTAAACTGACAAAAGAATAACTTGGGAAAAGGCATCTAAGTTTTATTTTGACGTTAATGTTTTAGTTTTTATGTATATGGAGGTCTTTTAGAAATAAAAGACCACTGAAAAGAAGTGGTTAGATTCAAAGACTTAAGATGTCATTTTAACAAAGGGAAAAAAGACAAAGGAAAAAGTATTTGAGCTTGAAGGGATGATAAAAGGTGGGAAGACAAATATATGGGGGAGCTAATGGAAGATGAGGGTTATTTAATAAGGTTGAGTTTAGGCAGAGTCATCTCAGTGCCATCTCCATCATGAGTGATAAAAGCTGGTGTTCCCTTTCTTGCTCAAGAGACAGGGCACCACAGGGTCAAAAGGGAAACCTGCCTTTCTTTGGGGCAGATGAGGGAGAGAAGAGAGCTTTTCCTGTGTCTCTTTTCCCTCAATTGCCTTTAGCTCAAAATAATCTTCATGCCAAAGTGGTATATTTAAATATGGCACATCTGACTGCCTTCATAATTAATACTATTGAACTATACATTTAAAAACAGTTAAGATGGTCAACTTTATGTTTTATATATTTTACTATAATTTTTAAAGATTCAGAGTGTGTTAGAAAATTAAATAAGGAAACTGTTAAGGGGTAGTTCAGGTGTAAATGGAATTATGCAGCATGCTTTTTGCCTACAGTAGTATACAAATGTCCCTGAAAACATACCTAGATATGTTTTACTCAATTTTCTTACTTGAAAGAAAAGTTATTTCTTACTGGAAAGGAAAGTAACAGTACTGGTTATCTCTAACTTCTTCTAATATACAAATATATGTACACATATTTACATGCATATACAAACACACAGAGTACTTACACACTACTTCTAATTGGGGAAGTGAAATTACTTCTACACATGAACACATTACATAAATCAAAGTATTAGAGAAATTATTATTATCTTCACAGGCAAAAATTTTGCCAGCATATGAAAGTTGTAGCAATTCTCAAATTGAAAAGATATGGAACAGAGATCAGAAATCCAATTAATATTCTCATTTCTATGTCTACTTGTGCAATCAATGCTACATTTATTGTATTTTAATTCATGGGAAAGGCAATCCATATAAATGGACAGGTACACTTATGAGATTGACCACATTAAAAATATATATACTATGGTTTACTTCTGTGTGATAAAGTAAATAAAGTCTTTGTCCTTTGAGAGCATCTTATTCAAAATTTGTATGCTACAGCATCTTTGCACTAATAATGCAAGTGTGCTAGACTCTTTTTCTGTTTATCAGCTTGCAAGTACGCATACATAAGAAGCAGCTATTCGGTCTGAGATATAAATAGCTGAAATAAATTTCCTATTTTCTCATTTTTCCCCTGATGAAATATATTTAAATGCCAGCTGCATTATAACCTTCAAATAACTCAATATCAGAACTTAAAGTGCTATTAAATGTCTGAATACAAGTAAATGCTAAAGAACCTTAACATTTTGTTTTAATTGCCTACAGCTATTTTATAAATATTCACCCAATAATTACTGTTAATTTCTTATTTAAAAAGAGTGGCAGAGTAAAGAGAGAAGCCAGGAGCTTAAAAAGTTTCCTTGCTTAGTCAAAAAAAAAAAAGGTTAGGGTATGAAAGAATTCTACAGAATGATAATGAACATAAAAATTACACTAGGAACTCAGCACGATTTTATCCTTCATCATTTTTGATGTGTCCATACAATATTATAATTTATTGTTTATGTAAATATATTCTTTTTACTTCTTACAGTTAGTGATATTATATCCATTTTCTTGTTCTCAAGGCTAAGCCTATATTAGCTAAATGACAGGGATTGGTGGGTTAATTACTTGATTACTTGAGCCTCTTGAAAAAGGTGAAAGACGACAGTGAAAAAGCTGGCTGGATTAAAATTCAACATTCAAGAAACGAAGATCATGGTATGTGGGCCCATTCAGTTCAGTTCAGTTGCTCAGTCGTGTCCGACTCTTTGCAACCCCATGAATTGAAGCACGCCAGGCCTCCATGTCCATCACCAACTCCCGGACTTCACTCAAACTGATATCCATCGAGTTGGTGATGCCATCCAGCCATCTCATCCTCTGCTGTCCCCTTCTCCTCCTGCTCCCAATCCCTCCCAGCATCAGGGTCTTTTCCAATGAGTCAACTCTTCACATGAGGTGGCCACAGTATTGCAGTTTCAGCTTTAGCATCAGTCCTTCTAATGAACACCCAGGATTGATCTCCTTTAGGATAGACTGGTTGAACCTCCTTGCACCAAGGGACTCTCAAGATTCTTCTCCAACACCACAGTGCAAAAGCATCAACTCTTCAGCACTCAACTTTCTTCACAGTCCAACTCTCACGTCCATACATGACCACTGGAAAAACCATAGCCTTGACTAGATGGAGCTTTGTTGGCAAAGTAATATCTCTGCTTTTGAATATGCTATCTAGGTTGGTCATAACATTCCTTCCAAGGAGTAAGTGTCTTAATTTCATGGCTGCAATCACCATCTGCAGTGACTTTGGAGCCCCCAAAAATAAAGTCTGATACTGTTTCCACTGTTTCCCCAACTATTTCCCATAAAGTGATGGGACCAGATGACATGATCTTAGTTTTCTGAATGTTGAGCTTTAAGCCAAATTTTTCACTCTCCTCTTTCACTTTCATCAAGGGGCTTTTTAGTTCCTCTTCACTTTCTGCCCTAAGGGTGGTGTCATCTGCATATCTGAGGTTATTGATATTTCTCCCAGCAATCTTGATTCCAGTTTGTGCTTCTTCCAGCCCAGCGTTTCTCATGATGTACTCTGCATATAAGTTAAATAAGCAGGATGACAATATACAGCCTTGACGTCCTCCTTTTCCTATTTGGAACCAGTCTGTTGTTCCATGTCTAGTTCTAACTGTTGCTTCCTGGCCTGCATATAGGTTTCTCAAGAAGCAGGTCAGGTGGTCTGGTATTCCCATCTCTTTCAGAATTTCCCACGGTTTTTTGTGATCCACACAGTCAAAGGCTTTGGCATAGTCAATAAAGCAGAGATAGATGTTTTTCTGGAACTCTCTTGCTTTTTCCATGATCCAGCGGATGTTGGCAATTTGATCTCTGGTTTTTCTGCCTTTTCTAAAAGCAGCTTGAACATTTGGAAGTTCACAGTTCATGTACTGCTGAAGCCTGGCTTGGAGAATTTTGAGCATCACTTTACTAGCATGTGAAATGAGGCAATTGTGTGGTAGTTTGAGCATTCTTTGGCATTGCCTTTCTTTGGGATTGGAATGAAAACTGACCTTTCCCAGTCCTGTGGCCACTGCTGAGTTTTCCAAATTTGCTGGCATATTGAGTGCAGCACTTTCACAGCATCATCTTGCAGGATTTGAAATAGCTCAACTAGAATTCCATCACCTCCATTACTACACGGCAAATAGATGGGGGAAAAAATGGAAACTGTGACAGACTTTATTTTCTTGGGCTCCAAAATCACTGACCATGGTCACTTCAGCTATGAAATTAAAAGACACTTGTTCCTTGGAAGAAAAGCTATGACATACCTAGACAGATATTAAAACGCAGAGACATCACTTTGCTGACAAAGGTCCATATAGTCAAAGATATGGTTTTTCCAGTAGTCATGCATTGATGTGAGAGTTGGACCATAAAGAAGGCTGAGGACTTAGCAATTGATGCTTTTTAACTGTGGTGCTGAAGAAGGACTCTTAAAGAGTCCCTTGGACAGCAAGGAGATGAAACCAGTCAATCCTAAAGGAAATCAAACCTGCATATTCATTGGAAGGACTGTTACTGAAGTTGAACCTCCAATACTTTGGCCACCTGATGCCAAGAGCCTGAGGCTGGAAAAGATTGAGGGCAGGAGGAGAAGGGGGCGACAGAAGTTGGGATAGTTGGATGGCATCATTGACTGAACAGACATGAGTTTGAGCAAACTCTGGAAATAGTGAAGGACTGTTAAGCCTGGCATGCTGCAGTCCATGGAGGTGCAAAGAGTCAGACGTGACTGAACGACAGAAAAACCACAACCTGAGTTCATCAGTGAATGGAAATTGAGGCTTAGAAAATTAATCGCTTAAACCCAAGATCCAATAAGAAGCCACAGAGTCAGATCTTAAACCTATGTTCTTTGGCTCCATACCTAGAGATTTTCCCCCTTATTACTTGAAAAATGTCCCCAAAGTTGGGTTTTTGTTCCTCCTATTTGTTTTACATATAATGGAATAGAGTCAGTACCTGATTAATCATGATCATATTGTGTTCTCTATTTCAGGAAAGCCTAGCGCTAGAGGATAGCATTGACTACTGATGACTTTTGCAAACCAGGTTGTGATTTTTGCTGCATTTCACGGAAATACAGTTTGAACACTTTTCAAACAATGATACAATTACACACACATGCACACAGGCACAGGCAAACATACATCTACACGTTTGCTTTTGTATCTTCATGGAGTTTTATACAACCATATGTCTGCTATATTTCTGGCATGGTCTGTTTCAAGATTCTAGAAAATATGTTACAGCTCTGTGTATTAGGAAAATGAAATTATAACATTTAGGTGCTTAAGGTCCACTTAAGTCACTCAAATACAAGTTTCTTAAAAAGGATTTCTCTTATTAATCTTTCTTTATTCCTTACCATTCTTCATTCTTTTATTTGTTCTAAGTTTCATGAAGCAGAGGCTTAGTTTTGTTTACTGCTATATCCTCAGCACACAGAACAGCATTTGGCATACATCAGTATATTAATTGCTAAAATAATGTGTTTAATATCACTTAATGGGTTTCCTTAGTTTGGTTATAAAGACTCTCTGTCCCTCTCCCTTTCTCTCTTAGTTAAATATTATTTTTAAACCTTTAGATAGAAAACCAAACAAAATGACACCTATTTGCTTGCTTTCTGAAGCAGAAATATGTAGGCCTCATTTCTTCAATTCAAACTATATCAATTTACAAAGTATTAGACCCATAACAGTTGAGAAACATGCTAACAAATCCCTAATGCTGATCCATCAACACAAGTTGCTAGTCATTTTTCTCAAAGTTCTGAATATAATTTTATGACACTGTACTATTTTTTAATTTATGGAGGATGGGCAAAGAAGAGAAAGGGCTGGTTACAGCTGTCTGGAATTTTATTTATACTTATATCAATTCAAACATAAGAATCGCAGAACCTGAGAGCCTTAAAAAAAAAAAGTAATAAATTTGGTTACTGCTTGTGGCTCAGTTAGTAAAGAACCACTTGCAATGTGGGAGACTTGGGTTCGATCCCTGGGTTGGGAAGATCCCCTGGAGAAGTGAAAGGCTACCCACTCCAGTATTCTGGCCTGGAGAATTCCATGGAGTTGCAAAGAGTCGGACACGACTGAGTGACTTTCACTATTATTGCTTCATTCAGCCTTGATTGTACTTAAAATATCAAATACCATAATCATTTGTGATTCTATTATTTATGGCCATAAATGAACATAATATATAAATGTATTATACAATTTAATAAGTTAAATATATTAAGTAAATAAACAAATTGATATAAAAATTTCAACATCTCCAAAGATGGACATTCTCAAACTTAATTCCAAATTGTCCTGATGTTTCATCACAATTGCCTTCAATAAAACACATTTTATATTTAGTTTCTTCTCTTTGGAAACATGAGATATTTAGATTTATTCCTCTTGTAAAAAAATTAATAAAAAGAAACCTCGATTAAGCAGAGTCAGACAGCAGAAGGGAGAGCTCTCACACCCTACACTGACAGCAGAGACCAACAGGAAGATGAAAGATTCCCATTCTGGAGAATGGATACATGTCTGTGTATGACTGAGTCTCTTTGTTATCCACCTGAAACTATCACAACATTGTTAACCGGCTAAACTCCACAATAAAATTAAGTTTTGCTTTTTTTTTTTTGACTCTCTTTCATGGCAACAACTCAGCCAATGAAAAGCCATGGACTTTTTGTCCTTGCCTTCCCAGCTTCCTTTTTCTCTATAAAAGTGTACCCCTTCCTTGCTGTGCAGGGACTTGCCTGTGGCTGGTCATGGTTGTAGACTGAATTGCAATTCTCTGTTAATCCTGAATAAACCCATCTGTTAGAGAAATAACTGCCAGTCTATTTCTTTCAGGTCAAAATTCTGGTGGTTCTTTCAGAAACCAGAGGAGACTCCCTATGGCTCCAGGGCTGGTGAACAAATAAGCGTGGTACCCACAATTAAGCCCATTGCCATTCACTGCATTTCTCGCCAACCCTGGAGTTTGAATGTATATCTTTTCCCTGGATTCGAGCTCACATCCTTTAGCGTCTGATGCCCTGCAAGCTTTCTCCAGGATCTATTTAAAGGTTTTGTCTTTCTGGTTAATGTTTTGTTCTGTATGTGACTACTCCTTTGACACTTTGGTCTGATTTTGAGATCAGACTATTTCAACTGAAGCTGGCTGAAAATGGCCTTTGGATCAATTCTTTCAGGACGGGACTGCTTCAGATGAAACTTCTGGTTTTTCAACTTTTGGCCTATTCCTTTGGGGGCTGTCCTCTGAAGACTGGCTAAAAAACCAAAGCCTTCAGTCTAGCTCCGTCAGGACCAAGCTATCTTTTAAGGCCTGATTTGTAAGCTTTTTGAATTAAACCAATTGTGTTTCAAACTGTTTAAACTGTTTGAAAATTTTCTTTGCTGTAGAGGAAAATCCTCAGGAAATGGGATCCCAGTTACTTAACTATTAATATTTTGAGAGTGCTTTATCTACAGGGTCTCTGGTTGATTTTATGTTTAAAAACACGGGTCCTTCCTCATTTACATTTCTAAATAAATAGACAGAGCTGACCAAAGGCAATTTAAATAGAATCTCAATGGCAAGGATGGGGAACTTTTGAAATCCCCAAACTTCATTTCCTTAAAATTGAACTGGTTTAAAAATTTCCAGAAGTGATGGAATACTTATTTTGATTGGTATTATGAGGCTTTCCAATGTTATAAGAAGCCTAAAATTGCCTCTCTGCAAAATATGATTTTAAGATTAAGACCAGTAAATGATTATGAAAAAGGCATGAGGCGTATGAAATGACTCTCAACATCAGTAATTACCAGAGAATATTAGACAAATGCAATTCAAAACTAAAATGAGATATCACCTCATACCAGTGAAAATGGTCACCATAAAAAAATCTACAAACAATAAACAATGGAAAGGGTGTAGAGAAAATGGAACCCTCTAGCACTGTCAGTGGGAATGTAAATTGATACAGTCACTATGCAAAACAGTATGGAGCTTCCTTAGAATACTAAAGATAGATTTACTACATGATCCAGTAATCCCTCTACTGGGCAGGTGACCTGAAAAAAGGTAAACAAACAAAAACAAACACATGGACCTAATGTTCATTGCAGCACTATTTATAATAGCCAGGTCATGGAAGCAACCTAAATGTCCATCACAGATGAATGGATAAAGAAGATGTGGTACTTACAATGGAATATTACTTGGCCATAAAAAAGGAATGAAACTGGGTCATTTGTAGAGATGTGGATGGGCCTAGAGTCTTGTCATACAGAGTAAAGTAAGTCAGAAAGAGAAAAACAAATATCATATGTTAATACACACATGTGGAATCTATAAAATGGTACAAATGAACCATTTGCAAGGCAGAAATAGAGACACAGACATAGAGAACAAATGGATGAACACTAATGGGGAAAAGGGACGCTGGGATGAATTGGGAGATTGGTATTGTCATACATATACTGACATATATACACTATATATAAAACAGATAACTAATGAGAACCTGATGTAGAGCACAGGGAACTCTACTTAATGCTCTGTGGTGACCTAAATGGGAAGGGAATCCATAAAAGAGAGAACATATGTATATACAGAGTTGATTCATTTTGCTGTATAGCAGAAACTGACACAACATTGTAAAGCAACTATACACAATAAAAAAATAAATAAAATAATCCCAACTCAATTTAATCCAATTTAGGGGATGGACTGGAAGACACAGTTTTCAGGTCCTAAAGGAGAGTTGGATGAAGTCACCAACACTTGGGCATCAGAACGGTCAGATTTAGTTTTCCTTTTTGCAAATGAAAAGGAAGGGAACACCTTTGGATTACTCACCCAAAACACAGACCCCAATCACCAACTTATAAAGTATTAAAGCTAGCAACAAGACCATGGACACTAGGATACTGCCTTGCCTTAATGCCGTACAGACTACTGTCCATTCGGTTAAGGCCACCAAGAAAATGTTTGTGTGATCCGTTTAAACATTTTTGTATCTGATACAGTAGAAGCTCTCCTGAATCCTCTCCTGAATGCATTCATCTTACCTTCTATGAAGCCCTTTTCTTAACTGCCCTTCACAGAACTCTTTTCTGTTATGATAACCTTAACCTGGCTACTCTTTTCCCCCTCCATCACCCACAAGGCTCCTCATGACTGCTTAACACTGGTGCACCACCTCCTGTCCCCTCATAATGATCTACAGTAAATTCCATTGGATAATGTTGACTTTTCAAGGTTCACCAATGGTTTTTATTTTAAAGATGACGATGGCAAATAGTGTGCTGAGTATGCTGTCATAATTTGTTTTGATGTTGCTGAGGCAGCATCTTTAATTTGTGGCTACTTCAGCTCAACAGGATGAACTACATGCTCTTAACATGAGCTTGAACCTAAGCCAAGGACAAAACTGCCAATACTTATACTAACAGTAGAAACTCTTTTGAAGTGGCTCACAACTTTGGAAGGTTGTGGAAGCAACATGGCCTCCTTATTTCCAGTGGAAATAAAATTTATAATGGATCTGATGGTCAGGAATTATTGCATGTAAACATCTTACCTGCCACTTTAGCGATTATTAACAGTTTGGTATATTCTAAACTTAAATTTCTTGAAGCTAAGAGGAATGATCTTGCTGATACTTCTGCAAGGAATGTTGTCCTTAAAAGGACCAACAGTAGCCAAGCATCTGTCATGGTTCAAAAGGTATTTCCAAATTATCCAAATTATAATTTAGTAAAACTGGTTAGAGAGTCCAGCAACTGGCCTCTGAAAAGCAAAAAATAAGATTGGAAATGCACCAACTATTGGTTTGATAAAAAGAGAAAGCTCTAGTTTGGACCAATAAGAACCCAGTCCTACCTGAGACTCTAACATACCCACTCCTCACCACTGTACGTGCATTAAACCATTGGTCTACTGACCAAAAAAGCTTCATGAATCAATATGGTAGGGAAACATTAAGACCACAAGCAGTGCCTACCTCACTGTCCCACTTGTCCAAGTACAAGCCAGGGAAGTCTATTTCTACTACTCTCAGGTATTCAAATACCTACTGCTCTCTGGTATTTTGCAAATGGTCTATATGAGGTTTGGCAACTGGATTTCATACAATTTCCTCTAATAGATATAAATGTTCCAGTTACAGTCTATATGTTTCCACACTGGACTGAAACGTTCTCCTGTAGACTGGTTACTGTCTTTTCTGTGCCTAAAGTTAGGAAAGATGATTCCTTCCTAGTAGAACTCCTTCCAAGTAGAACTTGAACTTCATAGTATTTGAGTAATCTATTTTATTGGCTAGGTACTTCGACAAGTCTTTGCTGTTTGGCTGGTTTTATGACATTCACACTGGTGTGGATTGTTGCCCCAATTTTCTGGTTAAGATGAGCAATCTAATTCCATCATTAAGACTCAATTGACAAATTTGTAGAGGCCCTCCAAATATCTTGTCCAAAAGCACTGTGTTGGTTCTTCTATATCCCAGATTCACCACTTTTCATTTGCAAAAAGGAAAACTAAATCCCGTTGAGCTGAAGTAGCCACAGATTAAAGATGCTGCCTCAGCATCATCAAAACAGATGATGATAGCATACTCAGCACAGTATTTGCCATCGTCACCTTTTGAGATAGTGAAATGATGCTCAATGCACTTGACTTCTGCTTCTTTAGAGTCACAACTGCTAAAAGCAGAGATACTCCAATATTTCAAAGGTCTATTTGTTTCTATTAAAATCATTATTAAAAAACTAAAAATAGAACTACACTATGACCCAGAAATCCGACTACTGAGCATACACCCTGAGAAAATCATAATTTAAAAAGACACACGAACCCCAGTGTTCATTGCAGCACCATTTATAATAGCCAGTACATAGAAGCAACCTAAATGTCCATCAAAGGAGGAATGAATAAATAAGATGTGGTACATATACACAATGGGCTATAACTCAGCCATAAAAAGAACAATATTATACATAATTTGTAGAGATGTGCATGAACCTAGAATCTGTCACACTGTGTGAAGTCAGGAAAACACACATCATACATTAATGCACATGTGTACAATCAAGAAAAACTGTACATATGAACTTAATTTGCAGGGCAGCAATAGGGATGCCTTTTCATACTGTTCATGAGGTTCTCAAGGCAAGAATATTGAAGTGGTTTGCCATTCCGTTCTCCAATGGACCACGTTTTGTCACATTTTGATGCTTTTGAACTGTGATGTTGGAGAAGACTCTTGAGAGTCCCTTGGACTGCAAGGAGATCAAACCAGTCAGTCCTAAAGGAAATCAGTCTTGAATATTTATTGGAAAGACTGAGGCTGAAGCTGAAGCTCCAATACTTTGGCCACCTGATGCAAAGAATCAGGCTTTCTGACTCACTGGAAAAGACACTGATGCTGGGAAAGATTGAGGGCAGGAGGAGAAGGGGACAATAGAGGATGAAATGGTTGGATGGCATCACTGACTCGATGGACGAGTTTGAGCAAGCTCCGGGAGTTGGTGATGGACAGGGAAGCTGGTGTGCTGCAGTCCATTGGGTCACAAAAAAGTCGGACACAACTGAGCAACTGAATTGAATAGAGATGCAGACATAGAGAATGGATGTGTGAATGTAGGTGGGAAGATGAAGTGGGAGACCGGGATTGAAGTTAGGATTGACTCCTGACTTCCTCTTTCAGTCTATAAAAGTGTTCTTCTCTTGCTATGTGGGGACTTGCGTGTGGCTTGCCAGGGTAGCTGACACTGAGTTGCAATTCTCTGTTGATCCTAAATAAACCCATCTTTGCTGGAGAAATATCTGGCAGTCTATTTGTTTCAGGCCAACACTGAATATATCTTCAAATATTTGTAGACAGATATTAAGGTCAAACACAACATTAACTTCTTGGACAATTTTCTGAATTCAGTCAAGCTAGTTTAAGGATGTATTCTAGTAAAATAGTCTGAGATATTCTAATGAATCCACTGTTTGGCAGTTCAAACCCTTTCTAAATAAATATCAACTCAATTTTTCACTAAAGATCTTTGTAAATTATAAATTGCATTTTTAATATCTTGGTATATCAATCATCACTGAAACTAGCTTAATGTGTCATATGTCTTGAGATATAACTATTCAAAAACTGAACTGGATACCAAAACTGGAAAATGGTTTTCTACATCAAATGAGTATTAACAGCTTTTTACATTTTTAAAAATGTTTGGATAGCTGACTCAGTGTGTGTTTCTAAAAAGTAGTTATTCCCAGGCAGTCACAAAATTGAGTCATTCAAAATGACTTGCAAATGTCCCCAGTAAACTTCATATACACTTTATGATTTGCCTAGGAATTGTGGATAGTATTTATTTTTACTTTACTAATTGCATACACTGTGATGTCACAAAAATAAAACATAAAATTATTTACTTCACTACTATTATTTGCAAAATTTGAAAATTCAAGCAAAAATATCTACAGTAGGTATGGCATCTTTTACAGTTTTTATACTGAGCAATTTGCATCAAACAGTTGTTTTAAATGAAGAATTGTTCCACAGACTGTATATAAGTTTAAGATTTAATTCTTCTAGTACTTATTATGCTAAGTAATTCTTAAAAGAAGTAGAAACCACTGGCCACAAATATTTTAAATGGATGCTCAGTAATGATTTTTTAAGTGATAGTTCTGTATTAAAATAGTTCTTACCATAATCATTCCAGATCTGATATGTAATTTACACTTATATATTATATTAAATCTTTAAATTGATTTAAAAGAATCTGAAATAGTGTGTACATGGTTTTCCTGAATACATGGTTTTAAGTATATTTACCAATTTTATCAAAATAAAACAAGGTAATAAATGCAACATTAAAACATGAACTCAGCATATAAAATACTCAAAATTATTTAAAAGTATATGCTCATTGTATATCTTTAAAAATTCAAATATATCTACACATATACAAACACATTACAAATATGGACAGAACTACCTGTAAAAATCCTCTGGAATGCACAAATGTTAAATTTGACATTTTAGCAATTTGCTAGGAATCCAAAACATCCATAATAAGTAGTTATTTGTGGTTTGCTGAGAGAGACATTTCAAAAGCATACAAGGGTATACAAAACCAGTTACTAATACTTAGCTATCAAATGAATCTTCTGAAAACCTAGGCTAGTGTATCAGTAAGACTTGGGTTACTTTATTTTGATCTTACTTGAAATAATTCAGAAAGGGAAAAAAATTCATACTTAGTAAATATATTAATGTCACCATAGCCCTAATGTAACATAACTCATTAAATGTAGCAAAATATGCATTAATTATGATTTTATTGTATATAGACAAAGTCATTACATGCCTAAAGAACAACTTCTTTATAAACAGAAGTGTGTTCTGGAGGATATTTGTAAACTTGGAGATTTTCTTTTCTAAGTGCCAATAGCTTACTTTGTTAGGACTATATATAAGGATGACAATACTATCACTAAATATGATTTTTACTACATCCATTTAAAATATATTCAACTACATAAAGCATGGCTTACAGTTAATCACATAAGTGTTGGAATCTTCAACATAATTTTTCATACAGTATTATTTCTAAATGAGTATATATCCTCCATGGCTGATAACTGAGCATTCTAATTATAAATAACATCATAAAGTGTTAAAGAATCCTCAATAAATCATTTTAAAGTGTCAATAATCACACAGGCAATAGGTTATTTTTATGCTGAAATAGCAAAACATATATTTTTTAAAAGCAAATGTAAGAGCTTTCTACATAGACAAGAAAACAATTTATCACAGATCACATTTGCTCTGTTTTTGGCAAGATAAAGCAAAACAAAATAAAAAGATATTTAATGAAGGCAAAAAAGTCCTGTTCGGTTGTATATTCTGCAATGCCATTGCAAGTAAGATATTTTGCTCTCCCAGAGAAGGACACAGTTCATATCTCTCACCATATGCACACACAGTTAATTCCTGCGGTGGCATAGGTATTCAGAACCATATAGCTCTAGATTCAAATAATCTGAGTTAACTGAACTTTCAAGATATTCTAAACTTTGGAGATTGCTAGTATATTAGATTATACAACAAATGTAAACTCACCCTTCTAATCTTACATCCGGCAGACTTCTGTTAAGGGCAATCAAATCACTGGCCATAAGGTTAAACTGATTGATTTTAAACAATTCTTTCATTTTCTCCTGGTCATCTTTAGGAATCAGCACAGCCTTTCCCATTTCTCCTGGCCCTTCTTGGTTTCTTGAAATAACAGCTGTAAGACACACACAGGTACACATATACATACAAACATACAGATAATGAACTGAATATACAAACTTGTGTTGGATCAGATTCTAAAGTGTATTATTTATAAACTGGCCTAATAATACAATTGTCAAGTCTCTATTGCTACTTACAAGCCATACACTAAAGAAACAACTTATTTTAATTCATTAACTCAATGCTGCATGTTGTCCTTCAAGTCTATCACATATTATATAATCTAACTAATCATTAAGATTTAATAAATAAGCAACACAAAATACCAAAACTTCATACTTCTCTTTCATGTTTTTTTAATACATTTATTAGAGAGGATGAAGTTGAACTCTGGGCATATTACGTTGTGCAAAATAATGAAAGAGAAATTTTGAATATATACCAAGATTAGTTTATTTTCACATCCACTTAAAATTTTTGTTATTTCAAATATCTATTGCCATTATATCTTTATGAAAGCAAGTAAGGTTGAGAATGTTTTATCCCCATCAGCCTTTTATTCCTTTGTCAAATCATTTTCAAATAAGTAGAAAGAACTTTCATAGCAGTGACATATAATTTTAAATGTCAAGTTGGATTTGGAGGCTATGTGTTTCATAACTGGAATTTCACAGAAGTATTCTGGGCTGGAGTGTTTTTATTAAGACCTTAAGGATCTACACACAGGCTAATGTTCTTGCATTTCCTCCAAGTTATCACCACACTAATGTCCCTTCTAGCTATAAAATACATGACTCAGTGTGTGTATGTATAGGCCTGTGCATACATATATCTGTATGTATGTTAACATATAATAAGAAGACGAGGTTCTAGTTAACCTAATCTACCCTTGATTTACTTTTCACAATGATATTAAACCAGGTACTGTGAAGAAATGTAGCTGTGGTTCTGACTCTTCCATCCTTTTGCTATATTATAGCAAATATATTATATATACATAATATATAACATTTTCTATATTATTTTATATTAGTGTAATTAAATTTTATATAAAATTAAAATATTTTAAAATGTTAATTTTATATAATAATTTAAATTTGCATTTTTATCTATAAAATATTATTGTATTTTGCTATATTACAATATAATCTTACTGAGTTTAATTTCCATATATTTTAAAAGGCAAAGATTTGGTCCCAGATTACTTTAAAATATATTTTAAACTGAAATACCATGTGATCCAACAGTTCCACTCCTGGCTATTTATCCTGAAAAAACTAAAATACCAATTTGAAATGATTCATGCACCCCTATGTTCTAGCAGTGCTATTTATATGAGCCAAAGGACAGAAGCAACCCAAGTACTCATCTATACATGACTGGATTAAGAAGATGTGCATACATATATATAGCTAAACCATAAAAAGAATGAAATATTGCCTTTGCTAAATTACAGATAGACCTAGAAAATACTATGCTTAATGAAATAAGACAGACAAAGATGAATACCATATGATATTAATCACATCTTGGATCTAAAAAATAATACAATTGGTCAGTTCAGTTGCTCAATCGTGTCCAACTCTTTGCAATCCCATGAATCGCTGCATGCCAGGCCTCCCTGTCCATCACCAACTCCCGGACTTCACCCAGACTCATGGCCATCGAATCAGTGATGCCATCCAGCCATCTTATCCTCTGTCGTCCCCTTCTCCTCCTGCCCCCAATCCCTCCCAGCATCAGAGTCTTTTCCAATGAGTCAACTCTTCTCATGAGGTGGCCAAAGTACTGGAGTTTCAGCTTTAGCATCATTCCTTCCAAAGAACACCCAGGGTTGATCTCCTTCAGAATGGACTGGTTGGATCTCCTTGCAGTCCAAGGGACTCTCAAGAGTCTTCTCCAACACCACAGTTCAAAAGCATCAATTCTTCGGTGCTCAGCTTTCTTCACAGTCCAACTCTCACATCCATACATGACCACTGGAAAAACCATAGCCTTGACTAGATGGACCTTTGTTGGCAAAGTAATGTCTCTGCTTTTCAATATGCTATCTAGGTTGGTCATAACTTGTACATGCAAAACAGAAACATATTCATAGACATAGAAAATAAATTTAGGGTTACTAAAAAGGTAACAGAGGAGGAGAGGAACAAGTTAGGATTATGGGATTAACAAACTACTATGCAGTTGACTCATTGGAAAAGACCCTGATGCTGGTAGGGATTGGGGGCAGGAGGAGAAGGGGATAACAGAGGATGAGATGGCTGGATGGCATCACCGGCTCGATGGACATGAATTTGAATAAACTCCGGGAGTTGGTGATGGACAGGGAGGCCTGGTGTGCTGCGATTCATGGGGTCGCAAAGAGTCGGACACGACTGAGAGACTGAACTGAACTGATGCATAAAACAGGTAAGCAACAATGACTACTGTAGAGTATAGGACATTATACCCAATGTTATAATAACCTAAGATGGAATATAATCTGCAAAAAAAAAAAAAAACCAAAAACTGAATCCCTATGCTGGACAGCTAAAATTAACACAATATTATAAATCAATTATATTTTAATAAAAAGAAATTAAAGAATACAAAGTATGTGGAAATAATCCATAAATTATAGCATTTTATAAATGTTATAAAATAATGAAATACAGTGAAAACTAGGGTAGACCACAACAAGGAGAATTTTTTCTGATTTGACCGTAGTTATAAAACATCAAGACTAATATTACTGGTGCTAATATACAATACATTTTCAAGTCAATTACTTTCTGTGAAAGGTTACTCTGACTTTGTAATGCCATGAGCCAAACTATAAAAGAGATTAGGCACTCTGGGGAACTTCAGGTATGGGTATCAGGAAGGTGATTAGCCTGTAAATCCTCTTATATGTAGAAAAATGGTAAGGACTGGGAAATTTTAAAGTGAAAAAGATATCTGTATGCAACTTCAAACTATTAAACAAATTACCTTATAGCTAATGAAGACTTCATTCACTTTAACAAGCAAAAGTAGATATGAAGACAGGAATTTTATGAAAAAGTATATCACGTTCAGTTAAAATTGTAACTGCAATATGTTTCCTCGGGAGTTAGTAAGTTTATTGTCGCTAAAATCATATGGAGTTGTTGGAGCTGGCTTTGGGTGAAGTTGTGTTGCTGATTAGACTGTGGACTTAGATAGGTCTCCAAGTACTTTTCATTTCTCTTATTTTTTTAAGTTTTGATTGCATAGAAATTATTAGGAATTTCTATAGTTTCCTTAGGAATCTAATTCTGAAGCAAAGGATTTAATCAGGCTATATGATACCACCCATTGATAACAGATATTTTATGTATGTGTCTGTATCTGTATCTATAACTATATGTATCTATAAGAAGATAGATTCTCAATCTAGTTTGGTAGAGATAGATAAATAGATATTTTACATATTCTGGTCTATAACTTTAAATGTCAGAAAATATAGGGTCAATGTTTTTTTTCTGGAAAAAGGATGTTTGATTTTTATTACATTAAAGAGTTTAAAGAATTTGAGATTTAAAAAATTATAATTTTTAGAAGTTAAGGAAGTAATTCATTTACCATTCATAGGTCTTTAAAATGTCCTCTACAAATTCCAACAAAAATATATTACATTGCAGAAAATAGCATCAATGCAATGCTACCAAGACTATGAAACAGATAGGATTGACTTCTAGTCTATGTAGAAAATCATGGAGCTCAACTACATCATTGTGGAGCATGAAGATCAAGTTACAGCACATAGAAGTACTTGTTTTTTGTAATATATTCAAAGCTGTAACCATGTCCTTGCTGAGTATTAGGAAAATTATAGTTTTGTCAGTGACAGAGTAAGTGTATAATCTTGCAGTGCTATCAATAAAAATAAAATCATCACAAACAGGATCCTTATTCCTATAACTAGTTTGCAAGCACATATTAACATTCTCCTTAATTACTCTCAGCTTCTTAGTGAAATGTAGATGACAACTTAATGTGTATCAGGTTAAGTGTCTCCTCCCCAAAGTTAAATATATTTTTCTATAATAGCCTCTACTGAATGCATATTTGACATTTTACAATTTTTTTTTAATGCATGAGCAGACTTATTGGTGTTTTTCACCTTGCTCAAGAAAAAAACGCTAAGTGATTACACTGTGGAAGAAGCCTTTTTCTTTTCCTGCTCTTACCTGGCAGAATACATCTTTCTAGAATAAACAGGTTTTTTTTTTCTTCTTCAAATAATATAAACAAAAAATAGAAAAGACTATGCAATTTAGTATGAGGTATCCCCAGTACCTTTAAATAACAACCTCAATTTTTTTTCTCACCTGTTTATTTTTCTCCTCTACATAGTTTAAAGAAAAAAAAAAATATTCACCCACACACTCACCAAATACCATGCTCCTCCACAGTCAAAACGAAAAACAAAAAGAACTGTCACTGAAGTATTGGTGTTACTTTTCAAGTCTTGGTAGGCAAATATAATAGAGAAGGCAACTAAATCTACATTATATCTTGACTTCACTTAAATATGATTGGAAATAGCCCAATTCCAAACCTGGTTTGGACTGTATAAACAGATTAATATACTATGTTGTCATGTCCTAGCTATTGTAAATAGTGCTGCTATGAAAACTGGGGTACATGTGTCTTTTTCAATTATTATTATTAATTACTGAGTAAATGCCCAGTAGTGAGACTGGTGGGTGATATGGTAGTTTTTGTCCTAGTTTTTTAAGTAACCTCCATACTGTTCTCCATAGTAGCTGTTACCAGTTTACATTTCCACCAACAGTGCAAGAGGGATGGGGTCGAGGCGGGAGGTTCAGGAAGGAAGGGACATATATGTACTTCAGGCTGATTCATCTTGTTGAATAGCAGAAGTCAACACAATATTGTAAAGCAATTATCCTCCAATTAAATTTTTTTAAGTACTATGCTAGAAGTTATATCCTTTCTAATTATAAGATTAAATCACTTAAATGATAGCTTGACCCAAAATGACACTACAAAACTGGTTGAAATATAAAAGCAGAATCATTATATATGCACATATATATATAACATATTTTTCATTTTCTTTAACATAGTGCATACTGTATAGATTAAATTTGATTTATTTTATCATAGAATTTGCATTGATAAAAATGATAAACCCCAAAATATAAATCAACCAACTGATCAGTCTACCAAAAGGAACATATTAACTGCAATATTTGCTTATGTACATTGCATTATGAACACTTTTTCAGTTGAAGAAATTTCCAATTAACAACAAGCACTGTCTATTTGAAAAGAATAAAAAGAGATTCTTGTATTTAGGGGGAAAAGAAAAAACTTGAGTAAAAAAATTTAGGTCATTTTTAAACTTATTATGTTAAAGAACATAGTAATATATGATGCATACTGATAAAAGCATGACATTGGACCAAAATCTAAATGTCATCCTGAATAGCATACTTTCCAACAAATTTTTTCAAATTGTATTTCCATCTGCAGATCTACTCAGTTGTTAATTTCTGTATACACTCCAGCTCTTCTCTAGTTTTTATCAGTTTGAAATAGTCAACTGAAATAAATGTAGTATCTTGACTTTTAATTTCTCTCATCTTTGAATATTCATACTTCATTGCTAATAAATCATTTCCTTAAGACAATACTTTTCATCTTGTCAATCATAAATGTGTTTGTAGCAGAGTCAGAAGATGAGGAATCACGCTAGCACTGGGGACACTGTCTCACTATCCAAACCATTTTGCCTTCCATTCAGTGTTATCTGGCCCATGCTCTTTTGTCAAGCCACAGATACTGAGTTTATCAAGGATAATTCTTGTTAAAATAAAGGAACTCAGTGTATCTTTGCTTTGGCCCATTTCTCTTGCGTGTTAGTTGCTCAGTCATGTCCGACTTTTTGTGATCCCATGGATTGTAGCCGGCCAGGTTTCTATGCCCATGGAGTTCTCTAGGCAGGAATACTGGAATGGTTTTCAATTTCCTCCTCCAGGGGATCTTCCTGACCCAGGGATCAAACCCAATTCTTCTGAATTGCAGGAGGATTCTTTACAGTCTGAGCTACCAGGAAAGCCATAATAGACTTCAAATATCAATATAATAGTATCAATATTATAATACATAGCTTAATATATATATATATATTTTTTTTTTTTTAATGTGGAAATAGTAATTCATTTATTACACCTTTGGAAAAATCCATGCATTTCTAAAAATCTGATTCATCTGCCAATATTTTTTTTTTTTAATTTTTACCTTGGCCATATGTGGTGTTCTGGTTTTTTCCAATTAAATTTCAGTAACTAGATTTTTATGCAGTAAAAATGTTGCAAATAGCAAGCTTAAATGGGGTCAAGTCCAGCAGATATTAGCTACTATCCAACAGGATAGTGCCTCTTGTTAGATATTAATAAGATAGCATTTTCCACCAGCTAAGTGAGAGATCAGGCTTCCCTGGTGGCTCAGTGGTAAAAGAATCTGCCTACTAATGCAGGAGACATGGATTCTATCCTGGGGTTAAGATTTCCTGGAGAAGGAAATGGCAACTCACTCCAGTATTCTTGCCTGGGGAATACCACGGACAGAGAACTCTGGTGTATAAAATTATCCATGTGGTACTGAAAAATGTAAAATCTCTACTTCATATCTACTTTTGTATTAAAAATTAGTCCTCACTACCATTTAATATTTAGGTTGAGAATATTATATTTATGCATTATAAATAAATTTAGATACATTAACACAAGTTCAGAAATTCCTACTGATAGTGGTACACAATTAAAATGTGCAAAGAATATGGCCTGAAGAGTGTTTCATTAGATCACAAATTAGATCCTAAGCAGACTGTTAAGGAAACCATTTAAATAAAGCAGAGTATGCAACTAATCTATTTCAAATCCCAATTGTAACTTTTAATAAAAAGAGCAGTTTGTTTAACTATTACAAATGGTTCTAGATAGTAACTTAATACAAAGCATGACTGCTTAAATATATGCAGCTATTAGTCTTATAATCATGCATCTGTCTTTCTTATCCATAATTCTTCTTCTATTAAATATTTGAATGTTGACATTCAAACAACTAAGATCATGGCATCCAGTCCCATCGCTTCGTGGCAAATAGATGTGAAAAAAAGTGGAAGCACTGACAGATTTTATTTTCTTGGGCTCCAAAATCACTGAGGACAGTGATTGTAGCCACGAAATTAAAAGACGCTTGATCCTTTGAAGAAAATCTATGACAAACCTACACAGTGCGTATTAAAAAGCAGAGATACCACTTTGCTGACAAAGATCTGTATAATCAAAGTTATGGTTTTTACGGTAGTCATGTACAGATGTGAGAACTGCACCATAAAGAAGGCTCAGTGGCAAAGAATTGATGGTTTTGAACTGTGGTGTTGGAGAAGACTCTTGAGAGTCCCTTGGACAGCAAGGAGATCCAACCAGTCAATCCTAAAGGAAATCAGTCCTGAATATTCATTGGAAGGATTGATGCTGAAGTCTCAATACTTTGACCACTTGATGTGAAGAACTGACTCAGTGGATAAGACCCTGATGCTGAGAAAGATTGAAGACAGGAGGAGAAGGGAGTGACAGAGGATAAGATGATTAGATAGCATTGCCAACTCAGTGGACATGATTTGAGCAAGCTCCAGGAGATAGTTAAAGACAGGAAATTCTGGGGTGCTGCAGTCCATGAGATTGAAAAGAATCAGACATAACTGAGCAACTACAAATAAAATATTTAAATAACTTTAGTGTTGTATAAATGGAATTTATATGCCAATGCTTATATGTACTATAGTAGATACCCATATCATTCATTTGTATAATATCCTGTAAAAGACAAACATAGCTTATAAACTATTTCTCTGAATTCTTGTATAAGAATACATTCTAAGGAAATAAAGATATGTACAAAGTTTTACTGGCATAGATGATTAAAGTAATATCTTGTGTTTTTACATGCTGGAGAAAATGTACAAATTCTCTCTCTCCATATAGATAGACTGTGTTAAATACTGTGTGTACTACATATAGACTATGCTAAATAATATATATATTTAAATACAAAATACACTGTTATAGTCACATTCAGAAAACAAAAGGTAATTAAAATTATGCTATAGAACACTTAATAATGTAAAAGATATTCATATTATACTTAAGAAAGGGGTCATGAAATAATGTTACAAAATAAGCCAATTTCTATATAAAAAAAACTATGTGACATATAAACATATGTCAAGGGAGACTAACAGTAGTTCATTAGAAGACCTTTTACATTTTTTCTTTAGTATCATCTTTATTTTTAAATCAGTTCAACTGTACCTAATAAGGTGATTGCAGCCATGCATTAACCAAAACTCTGGTTTCAGTGATGATTGATATAACATGGCTTTTAGTGACAGATACTGAAATTGCTAGTAGATATTAGGGGCATGAAAAAGAAGGGATCAGTGTTGAGTGGAGTTTCTGAAGGGAGGAAAGCTACTTAATATACATAAGATGACAAGCAGGTAGAAGAGTATCAAAGAATGATGGTGGTTTTAGCAGAAAAACTCCTCATAGGAGCTTCACTACAATTTACAGTTAAGGAATTAAGGGAAACACTGAGCAGCTGAGCAGGAACAAAAAATAAAATTAAAAGGCTTCCCAAATGTCTCAGTGGCAAAAAATCTACCTGCCAATTCAGGAGACACTGGGTTAGATTCCTGGGCCAGGAAGACCTCTGGAGAAGGAAATAGCAACCCACTCCAGTATTTTTGCCTGGAAAATTCCACGGACAGATGATACTGGCAGGCTACAGTTGCCAGTTACAGGGGGTTGCAAACAGTCAGACACAACAGAGCATACCCACATACATATAGGGACAAATAGCAAAATTCTTGGTTCCTTTTTAGGAAGAAGCAAATTTTTATATTAGTATCAATATTTTCCTCTTTCTTTTCACAGTCATCCTTAAAAAACACTCGACATGTCTATTCTTATGTACAGCTAAGAGGTTGTTAGGCATATGTTAGTCATAAATGTTTCCTGGAAGCAATGGATCCAACTTTTAAAATGTTCACTAAAGTGATAAAATAATGTTGAAACATGAAACTATTTCCTCCTGCATTAAAAATGAGCTTCCTCATTCACAGTATTTAAATTGTCTTCAGCTTCCAATAGCTCTAGTAATAGCCTAACTTTCAGCTTTAAATAGGAAATTTCCCCATCCTCCCACCTCTCTCTACATGGCAAAAAAAATAAATAAATAAAAATCTTTGGAAACAAAAGCACCAATTTTGGCTTTAAACCCCTCTTTGTAAGGTGAAACTGCAGTGGACCAATGACCATTTTAAAGAAGCCCCCTGGGTTACCGAACATTACAATTATTCCTAAGATACACAATAATAAACTTTCAGCATGCGATATATCATCACGTGTGATTCATTAAGTGCACAAAAATATACCCACTTTAGCCAAAAAATGAAAGAGCACTGCATTCATTGACTGTGCATCTAATTGAGGCAGTAAAGACATATCTTTAAAATAATTTCTGAATGTAACATTTTAATTATTATGAAGCTGTATAAGATGTCCAATAATGCTCAAAATTTATTAGCTACTATTAGTCACAGAAAATGTGAGGCAAATATTACTTGGTAGGTTCTTATGATTGCATATGTTAGAAGCAAAAAAAATCCTTCATAGAGGTCTGCAATTAAAAATTATAAAATACTGTGAGCAGAAAAATGGATTATCTCAAATACCCTAAAGTATTTTAAGTCATAAAATTACATCACCTGCTGGATTGTGGGGTTTTTTTATTGCAATTTTGTTGAGTGTCTTTATTTGGCCCACGAGGCCTCCCTCTGTGCTTCCCAGGTGTGCTGGTGGTAAAGAACCCACTTGCCAATTCAGGAGATGCAAGAGACGCAGGTTTGATCTTTTGGTTGGGAACATCTCCTGGACTAGGAAATGGCAACCCACCCCAGTACTGTTGCCTAGAATTTTCCTGGAAAAGTCAATGCCTTGAAATTCTTACAAGGGAAGTTCCGTGACAGAGGAGCAGGGCGGGCTAAAGTCCATGGGGCTCAAAGAGTCAGACACAACTGAGCACATATATACATACCGGCCTTCCTCTACACCAACTCCAGCCTGATGTGCCAAGGGTGGCTGACCTCTCACATCATCCAAGTTCCCTTGTCCTTTGATTTCTGGTAGGGAAGGCACTGAAGGATATTATGGAATAGGAAATGGATAGACATTAGGGAATAGGAGATGGAGGGATATTAGGGATTAGGAGATGGATGAGTCGGGGGTATTTGTTTCCCTGGTTTCCTTTCTGTGGGATTGCTGATAGTTGGTTCTCTCATTTCTCAACAATAATTTACTTCATGGGGAGTGCCCTATGACCAGTTAATAAAGGAAAAATTGGTACAAGCCTAGATTAACTAAGAATCTACTGGTACTTGCTAAAAGCTGTTACCTCACATCTACTCAGGGTCAGTTCTGTGGGAGACCTGGGTTTGATCCCTGGGTTGGGAAGAATGGAAAGGATACCCACTCCAGTATTCTAGACTGGAGAATTCCATGGACTCTATAGCCCAGGGGGTCACAAAGAGTAGGCCATGACTGAGCGACCTTCACTTAAAGGAAAACCCCTATCAGGCAAAAAGTCAGAGAGGAAATTTGGCTGAATACTGTGTGACAGAGAGATGGTTTGAGTTAGGAATCTACATTCATTTATGAATTGTGGCTAACAAGTTGGACAATTTGTAGGGGACTAAAAACACCAAGACTGGAAAATCAATGGCAAAGAGGTTTGATGGAGGAGTATATGAGTGGTTCCCTTGAAATGTGCAAATGAGATGAAGATTCAGGTCCCATGGAATCCTCCAGAGAATCCTCCATGGCAGAGGAGCCTCTCAATAATCACATGGACAGAATTATCCTTCCTATAGCTGTCACTTTTTTTTTTTTCCCCCAGTTAATCCAGTGCTTGCTCAATGGGAGAGGTACTAACAGGTCATGATGACACTTATGAAGACTGCACACTGGTTTGATAACACGAACTTCTCAACACTGTTGATATGATATGACCACCCAACTTGCCAATAATATAAGCCATTTATATGGCACCATTGTTGACCAACTTGTATGCACGTATGCTAAGTCGCTTCAGTCGTGTCAGACTGTGCAACTCTATGGACTGTAGCCCGCCAGCCTCCTCTGTCCAAGGGACTCTCCAGGCAAGAATACTGGAGTGGGTTGCCATGTCCTCCTCCAGGGGATCTTCCCAACCCAGAGATCAAATCCATCTCTTAGGTCTCTTCCACTGGCAGGAGAATTCTTTACAACTAGCACCACCTGGGAAGACCCCACTTATATGAGGTAGATTCTATCAGATCGCTTTCATCACTGCAGGAAAAAAAAAAATGTCTTCTCAAAGGGAGAAACAGATATCTGGGATCTGCCTTCTCCAGTCATGATATTGTCAGTGCCACCATTTGTAGACTTTCAAAATCTTTATTTTCCTTGGGTTTTGACATAATCTTACCATAGACTGGGGAAAATAATTTATGGGGGGAAAATAAAACATGACTATGGGTCCAGCAAAAAAAAAAAAAAAACAACTGACTGCTCCCAAGCTCTCAATGGACTTGATAGAATGGAATAATCTGCTAAAGACTATGACAGCAACATTGGTGAGACAAAATCTTGTGGATTAGGGATGGCATCCTTCAGGATGTCACGTGCCTTAAAGCACTATTCAATGCATGATGTCGTATCTCCTAAAACAGAATGCACAGGTCCAGGAACCAAAGGAGGATGTAAAAATGGCCTCTTTTAGCAAAGTCGCTGATGCAATATTTCTATCACTACAATCCAGCTTTTATGGGGAGAAGGATACTAGTTTCCATGGGGGGGGGGAATGCTTCCACTAGAGAACATAATCAAGGCTCTGCAAAATTTGAAATTGAGTCTGCCCTCTTTATGAGCTCCTTAAGCTGTTGAACCTTCTCTGCAGAGAAAGGAAACACATCATGATTGAAGTGATTGATGTTATTCACCAATAGAAAATGAGATTGCCGCCACATAAGGGGTGGGTAAGAGAACAATTTCTGAACCTAGAGGTTACTCTGGAGTGTCTCATTTCTGTGATAGGCTAGGTAATAGAATAATGGAGCAACACAATAAAGGTAGAGGCTTCCCATGTGGAGCTAATGGTAAAGAATCGGCCTGCTAATTCAGGAGACACAAGAGACGTGGGTTTGGTTCCTGGGTCAGGAAGATACCCTAGAATAGGAAACGGCGATGCCCTCCACTATTATTGCCTGGAAAATTTCATGGACAAAGGAGTCTGGCGGGCTACAGTCCATGGGGCTGCAAAGAGTCAGGACATGACTGAGCAACTGAGCACACAATAAAGGCAGATCAACAAGGCTTATCACACAGGATCATGCCATCAGGTATAGAATACTGTACAGACTAGTTATTGACACAGCTTAGGATACATATAGAATAATTGTAGCTAAAAGGATATATAATTATCATCTAAGACTTCATGAGCAGCTCTATATCATAAGACTATAACAACTGTATTTTATGTTAATTCATTTCCCTACATTTTTTTTCTAGATTACCTTTTACAAGGAGCACTGAGGTTTACTAACATATTAGATTTTGTTTGGGAAAATGATAGAACATCAATTCATAAGAATATGGTAGTTGATGGTATTTACATATCCCTTATACTTGGGACATATATTTTTCATCTAAAAAAGCTCATATGCTGGGGGGAAAAAAAATAAGAAATGGAATGCAGTAACTTTTCCATTTGTTCTTCCAGATTCACACTCAACTCTTAACCTTTCTCCAACTCTGTCCCAGGAGGGTGATTTGAATGGACTAGGTCTGTGGAATTCTCTGGCCTCAGATTGAATTTGGCCAATGAAAGTAAGCAATAAGAAGATGAACAGTAAGACAAAAATAAAATTAAGTCATTTACTCTTTCACTTCTCCCTTGCGTCACAGGTACAAATGACTCTGTACTCAAACTAAAGATGTACTTTTTAATCAGTTCATATAATCGCTTCCTCCCCTCCACTTAAAGTCCAAAGTGGTAGCGACTTAACCCCTGATAAGAGCCACCATATACAACCATCTTTTGTTGTGTTCTCCAAACTCTGTTGATTCTTTTGAAAACAACTCTTGTATTATACTCTCCTTGGTGGCTTGCTTGAAAGTGTCATCTGTTTCCTGCTGATTAAAGTTTAAAAAGGTATGTGGGAGATGTAGTGAATTCCCCACTTACATGACAAAGTTTATGGTTCAACCTATCATTTTCTCTGGATTGAATTTCACTTTAACTCTATAATATACTTTCTTAACAGTCTTCAACATTTTTTCAATCATGTTCTCCAATCAATTTAAAAAATGCATGAGTATATATTTGCAATAAATTATATTTTTTGTTGATGATTGACACAGATATTATAGTAAACCAAATTAAAACATTCGTGATAACACAAAAAATAAAGAAAAATTCTAATATTTTCTTCTCTCACTCCAATGAAGTAACATAGGGTATGTACAACACATTTTGGAAATTACTGTAGATGCAGTGGTGGTAACAGGCATTTCTTCTGGTCTCAAGACATTTTGATGTCAAAAAAGTTTGTCTGTTGTGATCACTGGATGGTTGTTATGCAAGTTCTACTTCATTTTTGGTACTCACATCTTGACACTAGGCATGGGGTTGATCTTCTTACTGATTAGCCTTAATAGCATAATATCAAGAAAAATATAAAATTACTGGATAAGGTTTCTTAGGGCAAATATATGGATTAAGTTCAAATGACAGACATGCTCTGCTGCCTTTGCTGAAAACCACAGTCACATTTATTGGAATATGGTGTGTTAACATAATGTATATATGTGTGCATTCTGATGTGGAATGGTAAGTGGGCTTGAGTAGGGGGAGGAGAAAAACCAAGAAAGGAAGACTAGAATGGTGGGGCACATACAGTCAAATCATGAAAGTAAAATTTCTTGTTTCATTTACTTAAAGTATTAATCAAAATGCATTCCTTGAAGTAGGAAATAGTGCCAATTTCTATGACACTAAAAACATCATGGGGATAAACTGAAGGCTTGTAAGGCTTGCATGTAAGAATGATCAGATGTTACCCTGAGAGGAAGCTCACATTTTTATCAGTAAATTCAGAAAAATGAAATTATATCAGTTCTTTAATTTAGCTGTTAAGTAATGAACTCAAATTTCCTATTACCTAAATGGTTACTTGATTTTTAAAGCAGATTTTTTTTTTTCAGAAGCTCCAGCAATAATTTCAGGCCATCAAAATAAACTGATGTAAATTTGCTGCAAGAGGCACCATGATGTGAAATGTAATATTTTGATAATTATTTTTTATGGAGACAATTTCTGGTAGAAGAAAAAAGAAGTCCAATATTCTACCCAAACTAAAAGCTAACTGATCACACAGCTAATCACTACCTGCCTCGTGCCTCCACTGCTTACGTATTGGGCATTACAGCATTTTATTGGCCATCTGTATAAACCAGCTGCTGATCTTTGCATTTGTTTGCAGATATTATAAATCTTATTGCTTAGCATTAATTTTCTAATTTATGAGTTTTTCATTGTCTCCAGGCATTTTCTGTTAATAATAATAAAAAACAATCAAAACACTAACAATATACTTTAATAAAGGGTGACTTATTTAATAGTCAATATAATTAAATTGAATATATTATTTCATATATTTAATAATGCAATATGGTTTAATAATGCAAATATGTTATCAACATTTCCCTGATATATCAGTTGGTGAAGAATCTGCCTGCAATGCGGGAGACCCCAGTATGATTCCTGGCTCAGGAAGATCCGCTGGAGAAGGGATAGGCTACCTTCTCCAGTATTCCTGGGCTTCTCTTGTGGCTCAGCTGGTAAAGAATCTGTCTGCAATGTGGGAGACCTGCATTCAATTGCCGGGTTGGGAAGATGCCCTGGAGGAGGGCATGGCAACCCACTCCAGTATCATTGCCTGGAGAATTCCATGGACTGTATAGTCCTTGGGGTTGCAAAGAGCCGGACACGACTGAGCGACTTTCACTTCATTTCACATCAAAGTTTCAGAAATCTATCATACACTGCAAATATTTTCAAGTATCCACATGTTTCAGGAACTCACCATTCAAAATACACAAGGACTAAATCAACACTCATTTAATAAGCATTTACTGTATGTGCCAAAGATATACGGTAACTTTAAAATTAAAGGCTATTATAAAAATCAACCTAATGTTCAACCACCAGTAAGGTACATGTTTAAATGAACACTTTCTTTCTTAAAACTCATCAGATCTATATGAAATATTGCCAAATATACCCTGGCTTTTATTATCTAAACTTTTAGTTAAAGAAAATTTTGGTCACATCATAATGTCCAGGGCAAATTGTGGATGTTTAGTCCCCTGGATGAGCTACAGATTAAAAGAGTGACCCAATAAAAAAAATGACAGTGATCTGAGCCTGAGAAACAATAATGACCCCCTTCCTTCTTATTTCTTTATAGTTTACTCTTAAAATCCTTAACATTCTACCTGACTGTATATAATATATATATAGTATATATATGTATGCATATACACACATATACGTATATATTTGTGCAAACATATGCAAACCCAATGGAGAAATGGCAACCCACTCCAGTACTCTTGCCTGGAAAATCCCACGGACATTCCATGGGGCCGCTAAGAGTCAGCGTGACTGAGCGACTTCACTTTCACTTTTCACTTTCATGCATTGGAGAAGGAAATGGCAACCCACTCCAGTGTTCTTGCCTGGAGAGGCCCAGGGATGGAGGAGCCTGGTGGGCTGCCATTTATGGGGTAGCACAGAGTTGGACACGACTGAAGTGACTTAGCAGCATGCATACCCATAAACATATATACAGATTTGGGGGAATGGTCATTTTAAAAATATATTTACTGATAACACTTTTTTCTTTCATATTTAATTTCATTATCTCCTTTTCATGACTACCTATCAAAGAGTTTAATTTTCATTACATACACATTTCTAGTTTAATCCTCTACTATTTACAAACCTGAGGTTAGAATTTATTTATGGAGATTGTGCACTAAGACTTGAGTTTTGAGGTAACTATGAATCTTGAGTAATTTTTCCCATGAAATTATTTTAACCTGAAGGAAAAGAAGTTTACTCTGGCATTGCTGCCTTCAACATTTGTAATAGATCCAGTTTTCTACAGGAATAAGTAATAGCAGTCATTTTAGGAAAAAACTTTAAAATTTGTTTAAGTTAATGTCATCCAATAGGCAATTTCATTGCAATTTTTGGTTAATAGGTTTTTATTCCTTCTACTGGGAAGGGGCAATTATTTTAATATGTATCATTATATTGTTTTATTTTCAGTTATTTTATATTTATTCCTCTGCATGAATGAACTGATTTGAATTATTACCGTTCTTATTTTATAGTTCAAAGAAGCAAATTACCCTAGTGATTTTGAAATGAAGTGGGGTTTTTTGCTTCCTTTTTTTAAGTGAAACTATGAGTTTTTTAATAAGTGGACTTTGAGATTGCTTATTGATCAAATTTTAGTTCATCTTCCATAGCAGCACAGCAAAAATCATTTCACTATCCTTTAGATATTGTTCCTTCCAGCTCTGTTTCTTCATTCTGGCCTCTGTTTTATTTTATTTTTTTTGTTTGTTTTATTTTTTTTTTCCCCCTATATTGCACTAATTCAAACAGTCTCAAATGGGAGACCAATTGGATGAAAAAAGTTAATCTGGATAGCTTATATGTATCATCTGTTTCGCTATATTGACTTGCATTCATTCCAGACACTTACATATATTATAAAATTAAGACTCACAATAGCTCAAGGTTAGAAATTTGAATGCACAAGAGTGTTTTCAACAGAGAATTCTTTAGAGCAAGAGTATTTTCTTTACCTCACTTACTCAAGTTTCAAAACAGAGTTTAGCTTGCAAATGTGTTGCAAGTTCACCTTTATGATCTTATTGATATTTTATGATACTATGATAAAAAGTGTCTCAAGAAAAAGAAAAATAGATTGATGAGAAAACAGAGCAGGTAGAGTAATGCAATAAAGTTCCTTCACATATTTAATATCACATCCAACAAAGCAGAATCATGTGATAGCAGCAACTTATTATTGCCTTGTATTAACTGACAGAATTTATTCAGTCATTGAAGACTACTTAGGTAGGGTCCACAGCTTGAGATGGTGAAGATGGTACATTATCTTCCTTATAAGAAAGAATATAGCATCATTAGGTGGAAGCATTCTGATCTTATTAAAAGATATTTCCATGAATTTAAAGCAAGCTTAAGTAGAAGTGCAAGGCAGAGCTATACTTATTAACTAATTATTTAATTAATAGAGATTACTATTAACTAATCTCTATTTAACTAATAAAGATTACTATTAACTAATTATTTAATTAGTTAAATAATTAATTATTAACTAAATTATTAATTAACTAAATTAATAATTAACTAAATTAATTATTAATTATTAATTAACTAAATATTAACTAATTATTAGTTAAATAATTAACTAATAATTAGTTAATAGTAATCTCTATTCATATTGATCATTTTAAACTATGCAGATTAGAAATAAAAAGGAAGCAGGGTATATGGAACCAAATTTTGTCAAGTTTAACTGTGCAAGGTTCAGGATATATTTCCCATAGAGTACACTGGGAACTTCACAGATCAATAAAAATTTTCTCCCTAGAGTTTTTTCCTTTTCCCCCATTTTTTCTCATGTAATGTGAATTACCGTTAATTTCTCTTTGTCTTGTGAGATTCCCAAAGACTTATCAAGACATTTTGTAGTCTTCCTTTCTACCTACAAATTATATGGTTCATACAGATTTCCTTTTTTAAATGTGGGATGGTATTTTATTAAACAATTTCTATTTTATGTGTCTTGCATGTTGAGTTATAATTGTTCTGATACAGTTGAATGTTTAAATCTTTTAAGTGCAAAATATGACAAACCCATCTCCTCATATTCATTTCAATTTAATTCAACAAACATTTACTGACTTTAATATGCCAGCTTCTATTTGAGATGCCTGGCATATGTCAATGAAGAATAGAGAAAAAAAATTCTACCCTAGTGTTTCTTTAATCTTATATATTCCACAGTTATGCTTCACCCACCAAGAGTTTTCATTTTTCTCTATTATATCTTTCTTACCAGTACCGCTAGAACATTTTCATCGGAAAGTTGTGTTACTGTTTAATATAAACAAGAACAAAACAGGCCTTGCAATGGTGAAGATGGTACATTTTCTTCCTTATAAGTAAGAATGTGGTATCACTAAGTGAAAGCATTCTGTGCTTTCACCTAACATAAGCTGTGTTCATGTGCTAGGCACTGTTAGCATATTATATACATTAACTCACTTAATCTGCATAACAAGTTAATAAAATGTACACTAGTTATCACCATTCCAATTTCATGGAAGAAGTAATACAGAAAGCTTAAATAATGTCAAAGTTTGACCAGTTCATAAGTCCTGATCCAAACCAGGCAGCTTAACCTCAGAGACTGTGCTATTTATACATACACATACACACACACACACACACACACACACGCATAGCTAATTAGCCCAAAATCTTCCAGAAAAGTTTACATGACATTCTTTTTAATGTGGTTACTTTAATTATTTGTTTGAAACCAGAGCAATCCAAAATTTAATCAGAATCTCACATTTGGCTGAAATCACCTGTATGTTGGGCTTCCTTGGTGGCTCACATGGTAAAGAATCTGCCTGCAGTGTGGGAGTTCTGAGTTCAAGCCCTGGGTTGGGAAGATCCTCTGGAGGACAGCATGGCAACCCACTCCAGTATTCCTTGCCTAGAGAATCCCCATGGATAGAGGAGCACGGAGATCTACAGTCCATGGGGTCGCAAAGAGCTGGACATGACTGAGCGACTAAACACAGCACACATGCTGTATATTTAAAATCAATCTAAAGGCATCAAATTCTACTGAATAATTCTGAGAGCACAGTATTTCTCCCTTTCTTAATCAGTTTAATCTCATGGTCACTGATTTAAAATGTCCCTCTTTCATACTGAACTGATCATTCTTCATGTTAAATCAGAAAATTCATATCTGTAGAAAAATAAATTTTCTCTACAAGTGAGAGATATATTGTATTAACAGAATAGTGTATATATTTGACTACTTTCAAATGCCGTGACTTTTCTGGCTTGTGACAAAGCACAGGCAGTTAATACGTCCAAATATTTCGTCCTTACAAATGATTCTGATAATTATGTAATGACTTCTACAGGAAACATAAAGTCCCTTTACACAGCGGCTTAATTTGCATATTGCTAATTGGGCACAGACCTATAACAAAATATAAAAAAGCAAACCTTACTGCATCAGAGTAGGTAAATCAGTTTAGTACAAAATGACAAATGTACCTGAATTTTATGCTCAATCTTTTGATCCAATCCCGTGAGCATATTCCCCCTGACTAGAAACCTGGAATGTTGTATCTCTCTTTTTAAAATCATATCCATATACTTATTATATACAAATATAGCTAGCTTCCCTATCACCTGTATAAAAGAGATTGCCCTCCTTTAGATGATAAATATCTCTTAAGATAATGAATTAGATTCTAATTATGCCAATACTTAGGTTAAAAGGGGGGAAAAAAGAAAATCCAGAAATGCCAATAGTTTTAAGGTTAATTCTTGCTCCCCCCCATAGTTAAAATATATTTTTCAAAACTAATCTTATTGAAATATTACTTAAATCAATAAAATACACTCATTGTGTGTACAGTTCATTGAATTATAACAAATGTATATACCTATTTAACCATTCTTCCAGTCAAAACACAGAATACCCATCATTCTCAAAGTTGCCATGTGCTCCTTCCAGTCACAGATGCTCAGACTTGTCATATGTCTTCTGTTACTAGAGTTCAGATTTGTTTTTGTAGCATCTGTACAAATAAAATGATACAGTATGTAGCCTTTTTGTGTCTGGCCCCTCTCTCTCAGCAGATCTTTAAGACACATCTGTATTGTTGAGTTTATCAGTAGTCATCTCTCTCTAGTAAATACTTAGGAAGAAAACTGCTGGATTGTATGCTAAGAGTATTTTCAAATTGATAAGAAATTGCAAACCTTTCCTCAAATCATATCCCTACCAGCAGAGTATGAGAGTTCCAGTTGTCCCACATCTTCACCACTACTAGATGTTTTATCCTTTTTGATTTGGCCCTAAAAATGGGTATTATGTATCTCATTGTACTGTTTATTCTGCTGCTGTTGCTGCTGCCAAGTCGCTTCAGTCGTGTCCGACTCTGTGCTACCCCAGAGACAGCAGCCCACCAGACCCCACGGTCCCTTGGGATTCTCCAGGCAAGAACACTGGAGTGGGTTGCCACTTCCTCCTCCAATGCGTGAAAGTGAAAAGTGAAAGTGAAGTTGCTCAGTCAGGTCCAACTCTTAGCGACCCCATGGACTGCAGCCTACCAGGCTCCTCCGTCCATGGGATTTTCCAGGCAAGAGTACTGGAGTGGGGTGCCATTGCCTTCTCCCACTGTTTATTCTAAGTAGTAGTAATAATAGTGTTAGTTGCACAGGTATATCTGACTCTTTGTGACTCCATGGACTGTAGCCCACCAGTCTCCTCAGTCCATTGGATTCTCCAAGCAAGAATACTAGAGCGGATTGCCATTCCCTTCTCCAGAGGATCTTGCCAACCCAGGGATCGAACCCGGGTCTCCTGCAATGCAGATTCTTTACAATCTGAGATACAAGGAAGTTCTAAGGGGAAAACATATTTCATTTGAGAATTCAATATTGATTTATAAACTACAAATATTTAGTCAAATACTATGAATGTTATATTTGTTATTTTGAGTTCTATCTGGCAAAGAGCTGAGCTTATACTGAGGTTTTGTAGGGGCACCAACAAGGAAACAATTACCTTCAGTCCCCTACACAGTTCAATAGAGGACATTATGGAAATGCATTTTATATTCACATGACAAAAATTGCTTTCTATAAGTTGACATCATCCAAGCTGACCTATGCATCTCCATGTGTCACTTAATCATGGTCCCATTTTCAACTGATTTTTTTCTTGAAATCTCAGATGTTCCTATAGATACCACCTCTCTCTCTCATGGTCTTCATTTATAAAAATAGATTTTTTGCTTATAGAACACTATCAATATACTGATATTCATTTATTTCTTTTCTGACACATTTCCTTTATGTAGAAGCAACTTTCTGACATGTTATTTTACTTCTTTACAAGAACTTTTTTCAAAATTTCTTACATTACAAGTCCGTAAGCAATCAATTTCCAATGTTTTTGAGAAAATGTTTATTTCACTTTCACTACTGGAAGATAATTTCATTAGATACAGAAGTCTACTTTGTTTTTTCTACTTTTTTCCAACACTAATGATTTCACTGCACTCTAATGTGGTTCCTGATGAGCAGTTTGCTGTAATTCTTAATCCTTTATTATGTATTTCCCCCTCTATTGCTGCCTTCAAAATTTTGTTTCTCTTTGGTTTTCTGCAATTTTAATATAAAACGCCTAGGTATGTATTTTTTGTTATTTATCCTATTTGTGTTCTCTAAGCTTGTGGTATCTGTGGTTTATGGAAAAATATTTAAATATTTTAACTGTTTGTCTTCCTTTTCTTTGCCTTCTGTTATTCCAATTACACAAGTACTGCATTTTTTTACTTGGTCTTACAGTCTTGGCCATCACAGTTTCTCTTTTTTTGTTTAAGATTATCCTAACTTTTTTCTTTTGCATTTCAGTTTGAGTAATTTTTAGTGTCCTATTTTCAAGGTTATTTTTTGTTTCTTTGGTTAAGTCTACTAGGAGCACATTAAATGCACTTTAAATGCACTCTTCTTTTACTGTGTTTTTAATTTATAATATCTGCTTTTAAATTTTTGTCACAGTTTTTATATGCTGACATTATCGAAGAGATATTGCATGCAATCTACTTTTTTCCACTAAGGTGTATGATACAATATCATAAATATCTCAGTCTGATTCTAATGATGACACTGGTTCAGACTGTGTTTTATCTTGCCTTTTGACATGCTTTACAAATTTTTGCTGAAAGGCACACTTGTTGTTGTTCAGTAGCTAAGTTGGGTCCAAATCTTTGAAACCCCAAGGACTGCAACACACCAGGTTTCCCTGTCTTTCCTTCACCATCTCCCAGAGTTTGTTCACTCTCATGTCCAGGTCAGTGATGTCATCCAATATTTCATCCTGTGTCGCCCCTTTCTCTTCCTGCCCTTAACCTTTTCAAGCATCAGGGTCTTTTCCAATGAGTCAGCTCTTCACATCAGGTGGCCAAATTATTGGAGCTTCAGCATCAGTCCATCTAGTAAATATGAAGGACTGATTTCCTTTAGGATTGACTGGTTTGATCTTCTCACTGTCCAATGAGCCCTCAAGGATCTTCTTCAGCACTACAGTTCAAAAGCATCAATTCTTTGGCACTCAGTCTTCTTTATGGTCCAACTCTCACATCCATACATGACTACTGGAAAAACCATAGTTTTGACCATTCAGACCTTTGTCAGCAAAGTGATGTCTATGTCTATGTTTGTCATCGATTTTCTTCCAAGGAGCAAGTAGTCACCATCCACGGTGATGTTTTGGAGCCCAAGAAAATAAAATCTGTCACTGCTTCCACTTTTTCCCCTTCTATTTGCTATGAAGTGATGGGACTGCATGCCATGATTTTAGATTTTAGATTGCTGAGTTTTAAGCTGTCACCTACAGGCTCTTTAGTTTGTCCTCGTTTTCTGCCATTAAGGTGGTATCATCTGCATATCTGAGATTGTTGATATTCTCTTGCAAACCTTGTAGAGGGTAATAAATACTGAACTAAATAGGGCTTTACTATGAGAAGTTATGATAATTTGGTCAAGAATTGGATTGTTTGATGCTTATTCCGTTTATCCTATTAAAGATTTTTAAATCAGATATATTAATATAATTTACATGTGATAAAATTCATCCTTATTAAGATTAGTTTTGACAAATGTATACAGATATTCCAGAAAAAAAAACATCTAATTCTGTTTCATTGACCACACTAAATCCTTTGATTGTGTGGATCACAACAAACTGTGAAAAATTCTTAGAGATAGGAATACCAGACCACCTGACCTGCCTCCTGAGAAACCTGTATGCAGATCAAGAAGCAGCAGTTAGAACCGAACATGAAACAACGGACTCGTTCCTAATTGGGAAAGGAGTACATCAAGGCTGCATATTGTCATCTTGCTTATTTAAGTATATGCAGAATACGACATGCAAAATGCCAGGCTGGATGAAGCACAAGCTGGAATCAAGATTGCCAGGAGATATATCAATAACCTCAGATATATAGATGAAACCATCCTTATGGCAGAAAATGAAGAGGAACTAAAGAGCCTCTTGATGGTAGTGAAAGAGGAGAGTGAAAAAGCTGGCTTAAAACTCAACATACAAAAAATGAACATCATGGCATCTGGTCCCATCACTTCATGGCAAATAGATGGGGAAACAGTGGAAAGAGTGACAGACTTTATATTCTGGGGCTCCAAATCACTGCAGATGGTGACTTCAGCCATGAAATTAAAAGACATTAGCTCCTTGGAAGAAAAGCATTGACAAAGCTAGACAGCATATTCAAAAGCAGAGACATCACTTTGCCGACAAAGGTCCATATAGTCAAAGCTATCGTTTTTCCAGTAGTCACGTATGAATGTGAGAGTTGGACAATAAAGAAGGCTGAGTGCTAAATAATTGATGCTTTTGAACTGTGGTGTTGGAGAAGACTCTTGAAAGTATCTTGGACTGCAAGGAGATCAACCCAGTCAATCCTAAAGGAAATCAACCTTGAATATTCACTGGAAGGAATGATGCTGAATCTGAAGCTCCAAAGGTCTGACCACCTAATGCGAAGAACAAACTCATTGCAAAAGACCAAGATGCTGGGAAATATTAAAGGCAGGAGCAGAAGGGAACAACAGAAAATGACATGGTTGGATGGCACAACCAACTCAATGGACATGAGTCTGAGCAAGCTCTGTGAGATGGTGAAGGACAGGGAAGCCTGTTGTGCTGCAGGCCATGGGATTTCAAAGAATCAGCCACGACTGAGCGAGTGAACAACCACAAAAACATACAGATATAATCACCACCAAAATCAAAATATAGACTACTCTGAAGTCTGGATTTCAATTAGTTTCATAAGTGCTCATTTGCAGAAAATCTGCTTCTCACTTCCAGCCCAACAACCACTATAATTGTCTTGTGTTCCTATATTTTTACTATTCTAGAATTTCATATAAAATAGAATTGCACACTATTCAGTTTTCTATTTTTGTGTGTCTGCCTTTATCTTACATGATGTTTTTGATATTTATCCATGTTTCTTTGTGTATTTATTTATTAAGTAGTATTTCTAAGTACATATCAAAATTTAATTCATTCACCAGTTAGTGGGCATTTGATCATTTTCAATTGTTAGGTGTTAAAAATAAAGCAGATATAGACATCTGCATATGGGTATTTGTGTGGATACAACCTCCTGATAAAATATTAAAGAACCGGATTGGTAGAAAATATGGTAAGTATACGGTTAAATTTACAAGAAGTTCCAAAATGAGTCTTTTTTCCATCTTCACCAGCAAATAATGAAATATCTATTTGCCCTGCATTCTAGTCAGAACTTGGTATTTTTAGTCTTTTGACTTCTGCCACTTTAGTACATGTATGTTTTTACTTTGAATAAAACTTGAATCTCCCTAATGGTATTATGTTGAGCATCTGTTTATGTGCCATTAAATGATCTTCTCTTGTGAAGTGCCTGGTCAAAATTTTTGCCATTTGTTTCACTTGGGTATTCTGTCATCTCATAAAATTATAGGGGCTCTTTATGTACTCTGGATAAAGCCCATTATTAGATACTGTTTTGCAAATATTTTCTGCCACTTTGTGATATTTTCTTCCTTAACAGTATCTTTTGAGAAACAGAATTCAAAATTTTTATCAAGTCCAGTTTATCAATGTCTTTTTCCTTTATTGTTTGCTTATATGTATTCTGCTAGAAATGTTTTAGCAACCTTAAGTCACTGGATTTTCTCCTACAAATTTTATAGTTATATCTATTACACATAGCTCTATACTCTTCACATCAGGTGGCCAAAGGATTGGAGTTTCAGCTTCAACACCAGTCCTTTCAATGAACACTCAGAATTGATCTCCTTCAGAATGGACTGGTTGGATCTCCTTGCAGTCCGAGGGACTCTCAAGAGTCTTCTCCAACAACACAGTTCAAAAACATCAATTCTTCGGCGCTCAGTTTTCTTCACAGTCCAACTCTCACATCCATACATGACCACTGGAAAAACCATAGCCTTGACTAGACAGACCTTTTTTGGCAAAGTAATGTCTCTGCTTTTCAATATGCTATCTAGGTTGGTCATAACTTTCCTTCCAAGGAGTAAGCATCTTTTAATTTCATGGCTGCAATCAACATCTGCAGTGATTTTGGAGCCCACAAAAATAAAGTCTGACACTGTTTCCCCATCTATTTCCCATGAAGTGATGGGACCGGATGCCATGACCTTCGTTTTCTGAATGTTGAGCTTTATGCCAACTTTTTCACTCTCCTCTTTCACTTTCATCAAGAGGCTTTTTAGTTCCTCTTCACTTTCTGCCATAAGGGGGGTGTCATCTGCATATCTGAGGTTATTGATATTTCTCCTAGCAATCTTGATTCCAGCTTGTGCTTCTTCCAGCCCAGCCATTTCTCATGATGTACTCTGCATATAAGTTAAATAAGCAGGGTGACAATACACAGCCTTGACATACTCCTTTTCCTATTTGGAACCAGTCTGTTGTTCCATGTCCAGTTCTAACTGTTGCTTCCTGACCTGCATACAGATTTCTCAAGAGGCAGGTCAGGTGGTCTGGTACTACTATCTCTTTCAGAATTTCCCACAGTTTATTGTGATCCACACAGTCAAAGGCTTTGGCATAGTCAATAAAGCAGAAATAGATGTTTTTTTGGAACTCTCTTGCTTTTTCCATGATCCAGCGGATGTTGGCAATTTGATCTCTGGTTCCTCTGCCTTTTCTAAAACCAGCTTGAACATCTGCAAGTTCACGGTTCACGTATTGCTGAAGCCTGGCTTGGAGAATTTTGAGCATTACTTTACTAGCGTGTGAGATGAGTGCAATTGTGCGGTAGTTTGAGCATTCCTTGGCATTGCCTTTCTTTGGGATTGGAAGGAAAACTGACCTTTTCCAGTCGTGTGGCCACTACTTAGTTTTCCAAATTTGCTGGCATATTGAGTGGAACACTTTCACAGCATCATCTTTCAGGATTTGAAATAGCTCAACTGGAATTCCATCACCTCCACTAGCTTTGTTCACATAAAAACCCATGTGTGAATGTTTACAGATTTATTTGTAGTCACCAAAGTTCATGAGCAACATTTTTGTAATTACATTACATTATTTATTTTTATAGTAGTAATTCATATTATTTTATCATTTTACTGATTCTAGTTATTTTGCCAAAGACAAATTCAGCTAGAGAAACAGACTTTAGTTTCCTCATAATTTTGTGTATTTGTTTCTACCCATACATTTTTCATTTCTCACAGTACTTCTACTGCAATATAAACAGCTTGAACTTATTATGTGAAGTGCTAAATGATTCAGTTCTGAACACTGCCTTGACCCAGAGTTTATCCCTTGGTAACAATGAAATAAACAACATAACCTCTGACCAAAGCACCATCACAAGCCTCGATTTGATTCAATCAAAATTTCACAGAAACTTAACAGAAATAAACATATATAACATTCTCTCAAACATCCTTTTCAAGTCTACTTCAATATATCTATTAATCCCACTGAGCCAAAATGAGATTGCTAACAATGCAAAATCATTTTACAAAGCTTAAGATATATTACTAAAGATAGCTTAACATGCATTATTTTACATATTATTTCCATGAAAAGTTGTCATCCTTTTTTTTTGAAGGTAAGCAAAATATGGCACCCCCAAAGTTATCACTTTAGCATATGAATTATTATTTTTTTTAGCATATGAATTATTTTGAATTAAAGTTGTTTGAGAAACAGTCAGTGCACGAAGGACACTCTGAACTTTCTCTCTTCCCCCAAAAGGAGAAAATAAATTTCCCATGTAAAAGATATCCTCCTGTAATAGAAAGAAGAGAGACATCCTTCTCACAAGAGATAGGGAAATTAGGGGGAAGGAGGCTACATAAATAAACCCTGCTACATCCTCACTAATTTATTACCCCACACCCAAACTACTTTGTCTTGTAAGTTCTTCACAAATGTATTGTTTCTTTGTTTAAAACATATAAAGGGTGCATACCTCAGTCACTTCTTTAAGTCTCATATTTTCTATGAGGCTTCCATACATACAAAATTAAATTTTTCTTGTTAATCTGTTTTATGCCAATATAATCATTAAATCAGCCAAAGAGCCATGAAGAAGGGAAAAGATTTACACTCCTACATTCTCTATAAATAAATGAAATATATGGTGTCAGATATAAAAAAAAGATATTGAGAGGTTCCTATATACAGGCTGAGTGTATAATTAATATATATATATAAATATATATATATACACATACATATATATGCACATATACATAAACACACATATATATTTGGGAAGAGTTCTTGAATGCTCTATGAGCCCATTAATGTACATAATTGATTTCTGATGATTCCTCTAAACAATAAAAGTTCTCATTTTAATGTTTAAGGTATTATCAGGTTTCTCTGATGAATCAGATGGTAAAGAATCTGTCTGCAATGTGGGAAACATGAGTTAGATCCCTGGGTCAGGAAGATCCCCTGGAGAAGGAAATGGCAACTCACTCCAGTATTCTTGCCTGGAGATTCCCATGGACAGAGGAAGCTGTTGGGCTAGAATCCATGTGGTCACAAAGAGTTGGAAACAACTGAGCCACAAATACTTTCATTTCCACTATTGTTCTGCCTATGAAAACTAATGTATTTATTTCACCTTGTGTACCTCATAATTGTTAAATAAAACACAACAATGGTAATCCTAAAGGCTACAAATTTGACCTTGGAGTACAAAATGAAGCAGGTCAAAGACTAACAGAATTTTGCTAAGAGAATGCACTGGTCATAACAAACAACCTCTTCCAACAGCACAAGAGAAGATTCTACACAGGGGCGTCACTAGATGGTCAATGTGTAAATCAGATTGATTATATTCATTGTAGCCAAAATGGAGGAGCACTATACAGTCAGCAAAAACAAGACCAGGAGCTGACTGTGGCTCAGACCATGAACTCCTTATTGCCAAATTCAGACTTAAATTGAAGAAAGTAGGGAAAACCACTAGACCATTCAGGTATGACCTAAATCAAGCCCCTTACAATTATACAGTGGAAGTGACAAATAGATTCAAGGGATTAGATCTTATAGACAAGAGTGTCTGAAAACTATGAATGGATGTTCATGATATTGTACAGGGGGGAGTAATCAAGACCATCCCCAAGATATGCAAAAAGGCAAAATGGTGCCTAAACAGGCCTTACAAATAGCTGAGAAAAGAAGAGACGCTAAAGGCAAAGGAGAAAAGGGAAGATATACTCAATTGAAGGCAGACTTCCAATGAAGTCTTCCAAGAGCAGCAGGGAGAGACAAGAAAGCCTTCCTCAGTGATTAGTGCAAAGAAATAGAGGAAAATAATAGAACGGGAAAGACTAGAGATCGCTTCAAGAAAAACAGAGATGTCAAGGGAACATTTCATGCAAAGATGGACAGAAATGGTATGGACTTAACAGAAGCAGAAGATAAAGGACAGAATGGTATGGACTTAACAGAAGCAGAAGATATTAAGAAGAGGTGGCAAGAATACACAGAAGAACTATAGAAAAAATATTTTCATGACCCAGATAATGATGACGGTGTGATCACGCACCTTCATCCTGGAAGGTGAAGTCAAGGGGGCCTTAGGAAGCATCGCTACAAACAAAGCTAGTGGAGGTGATGGAATTCTAGTTGAGCCACTTCAAATCCAAAAAGATGGTGCTATGAAAGTGTTGCACTCAATATGCCAGCAAATTTGGAAAACTCAGAAGTGGTAACAGGACTGGAAAAAGTAAGTTTTCATTCCAATTCCAAAGAAAGGTAATGCCAAAGAATACTCAAACTACCACACAATTGCACTCATCTCACATGCTAACAAAGTAATGCTCAAAATTCTCCAAGACAAGCTTCAACAGTACACGACCCAATAACATTCAGATGTCCAAGCTGGATTTAGAAAAGACAGAGGAACAAGAGATCAAACTGCCAACATCTGTTGGATCATCAAAAAGGTGAGAGAGTTCCAAAAAAACAACTACTACTGCTTTATTGACTACATTAAAGACTTTGACTATGTGGATCACACCAAATTGTGGGAAATTCTTTAAAAAAATGGGAATACCATACCACCTGACCTGCCTCCTGAGAAATCTGCATGCAGGTCAAGAAGCAACAGTTAGAACTGGACATGAAACAACAGACTGGTTCCAAATAGGAAAAGGAGTACATCAAGGCTGTATATTGTCACCCTGCTTATTTAACTTATATGCAGAGTACATCATGAGAAATGGCTGGGCTGGAAGAAGCACAAGCTGGAATCAAGATTGCCAGGAGAAACATCAATAACCTCAGATATGCAAATGACACCACCCTTATGGCAGAAAGTGAGGAAGAATTAAAAAGCCTCTTGATGAAAGTGAAAGAGGAGAGTGAAAAAGTTGACTTAAAGCTCAACATTCAGAAAACGAAGGTCATGGCATCTGGTCCCATCACTTCATGGGAAATAGATGGGGAAACAGTGGAAACAGTGTCAGACTTTATTTTGGGGGGCTCCAAAATCACTGCAGATGGTGACTGCAGCCATGAAATTAAGATACTTACTCCTTGGAAGGAAAGTTATGTCCAACCTAGATAGCATATTAAAAAGCAGAGACATTACTTTGCCAACAAAGGTCCATCTAGTCAAGGCTATGGTTTTTCCTGTGGTCATGTATGGATGTGAGAGTTGGACTGTGAAGAAGGCTGAGCCCCGAAGAATTGATGCTTTTGAACTGTGGTGTTGGAGAGGACTCTTGAGAGTCCCTTGGACTGCAAGGAGATCCAACCAGTCCATTCTGAAGGAGATCAGCTCTGGGATTTCTTTGGAAGGAATGATGCTAAAGCTGAAACTCCATACTTCGGCCACCTCATGCGATGAGTTGACTCATTGGAAAAGACTCTGATGCTGGGAGGGATTGGGTCAGGAGGAGAAGGGGAAAACAGAGGATGAGATGGCTGGATGGCATCACTAACTCGATGGACATGAGTCTGAGTGAACTCCGGGAGTTGGTGATGGACAGGGAGGCCTGGCGTGCTGCGATTCATGGGGTCACAAAGAATCGGACACGACTGAGCGACTGAACTGAACTGAGCGACTGAACTGAACTGACTGACTGAAACATTACCAAAGTAGACCAACATAATTATGCCCTTCAAGTAAATTCCAAGACTACAATGGTATCATCTTGTTCTTTAAGCAAATTTCTTTCCCTAGGTATTCTGTAAATGGCACCCAATTTTCCTCTGTGGTCAATTTTGAACCAATCTCTGCAAAGCTGCTTCATTTAATTAATTGCCAAATGCTATTCATTCTACTTGCAATCTTTCTCATTTATTTACCCCTTTATGGGCTTCCCTTGTGGCTCAGAAGATAAAGAGTCTGCCTACAATGCAGCAGACCCAGGTTTGATATCTGGATCAGGAAAATCCCCTGGAGAAGGAAATGGCAACCCACTCCAGTTCTCTTGCCTGGAAAATCCCATGGATGGTTGAGGAACCTGGCAGGCTACACTCCATGGGGTTGCAGAGTAGGACACAACTGAGTGACTTCACCTTCACTTTATGAGTATAGAGTTAATTCACTTTGCTTAATGATCTACTCAGCAAAGAATGGAGTGTTTCCTATTGGACATGTACATAGGTAAGAAAACTATGAAATTCATTAGCTGTAGATTTCCTGGTGCAAGTGGCTTCACTTTGCCACCTATTAGATGCATGATTTTTCATGATTCCAATTTTCTGAATCACTTGTCCCTTTACTTATTCTTCATATCAAGTGGCGGTGAAGGCAATGGCAACCCACTCCAGTACTCTTGCCTGGAAAATCCACAGACAGAGGAGCCTGGTAGGCTGGAGTCCATGGGGTCGCGAAGAGTCGTGTACGACTGAGTGACTTCACTTTCACTTTTCACTTTCCTGCATTGGAGAAGGAAATGGCAACCCACTCCAGTGTTCTTGCCTGGAGAATCCCATGGATGGAGGTGTCTGGTGGGCTGCCATCTCTGGGGTTCCCACAGTGTCAGACGCGACTGAAGCAACTTAGCAGCAGCAGCATATCAAGTGGGAGGCCTACTATATGAGTTTTGCACTGAAAGAGGAGAGTGAGGACTGAATGGGCTTCAGAGACTAGGTAAACTTCACTGGTTTTTACCTTGGTTTGTCATTATGGCTTCCTTTCCTCATCAATTACTCATGAGCACCCCAGATAGTTTTCATAAATACACTCTAAAGCTGTTCTGAATAGCCATGTGTGGCTACTTTAATTTAAATTGGATGGGGAACACATGTATACCTGTGGCGGATTCATTTTGATATTTGGCAAAACTAATACAATTATGTAAAGTTTAAAAATAAAATAAAATTAGAAAAAAAAAATTAATTGAAATAAAATAATAATTCAGTCATTCAGTTGCAGCAATCACATATCAAGTACTCAAGATTCCATGGGGCTAGGAGGTGCTTAGTGGACAGTGAGAATGTTAAAATATATCTATTTTTGTCACTGCAGAGAGTTCTATGGGATAGCACTGGTCTAGATTCTCTAGACTGTCCAATGAAACTTAAAATCCTGTCCAAGTTCTTCATAAATGTGTGTATATATATATATATATATATAAAATAAGATTTTCTTAAGCTTCTTACATTTTTTTTTCTAAGCAAAATCTACCTTTGAAGGACTTTTCACAACCTAACAGTTAATATAATAGGCATATTTAACAAATACTATATATTAGTCTACAGTATTTGATGAAGGGTCATAATGGTATAGTTACTATAGTTTCAAATTTCCAAATATTTCTGGAGATGCTCCAAAAAGTTGATTATTGTAATGAATACGGTGTATTATCTTCCATGCTAAGTTTATCAAGATAAATATAGAATCAAGCCTTTTCTTAATTCAGATTTATTTAGAACATTTTTTCTTTTAAGTAGGATCTGTTGGTGAACAGAAATTTAACTTTTTCCTTCCTATTGTCATAGCACATCACTCACATATTATAGGATTTCCTATATTTGCTGTCATCCCAGAGGTTTTGTGTTATTGTTTTTATTTATTCATCCACCTTGCTCACTAGTTTAAGAACTATGGGAGGACAGAGACTTTCCTAGTCTCTTTTTCCCAATTAAACCTAGTATAATGCTTTCAACAGAGTAAGCACTTAGTAAAATTTTAATGAAGTAATCTAATACTCATTTGATAGAATAAAAATGTGTAAATGTATGGCAAATTTCCTGTTAAAATACTGACAATCATAAGAAACTCAGGATGTGACTTGCTATGTGTTTTAAGGCTTTAAAAAAGATTTGTTTTCTTATTCATTTATTTAATTTAATGGCATAAAATAGGTACTCCCAAAGTACCCTGGGTCATATTGCAAAGGTCTGTTTGATTCTCTGATTCATTTAATAGAACCATTTAGCTCTCATACTAAGTGATGTCTTGCAATTTAATCTTTATCATTAATAGAAGTCCTGTTTTAACAAACCTGCAACTATTAACATATTTTAAATATTTTTTCAATTTTTTAGAATCCATGCAGGAGAAGAGGGTCACTATTTATTGGTCTCCCCACAGGCACTGCCCACAAGAACTTGATAACTATGCTACTAATTTTGGATTTATCCTAGAGGCAGTAAGAAGTTATTAACAGTATTTGAACTACATGATGTAAATGTATTTTATACCTTATCAGTGTTACTAAAAGGAATGGTAGTTTATGATATAAATGAGAAGCAAGAATATCATTTGAGAAAATATTGTAAGCAGTGATAATCATCTCTGCATATTCAAGTCTGAGTCACTGCATATATGAGAAGTGGAGGCTTGAGAAACATTTCAGTGTTGAGACATATTTGTTATTTTTAGATCAGTTTGAGATTACTATAGCCATTTCAATGTCACTGCCCACAGCCATTTGGAAAGATGGCATGTCTTTTATGAATTCATGATTCATAACAAAATTATTTGTCTCTTTTCTCCATTCTATGTTCTAAAGACAGAAGAAAAGTGGGTATATACCTAATGCCAAGAGTGGTATAAGGAATGGGGATGAAAAACACTATTTTGTGATTTTATTTTCTTTTAACACACAACATAAATTCTGTTGAAAAACTTTAAATTCTGTTTCAATTTGCTTGTCTAAAATTATGCATTTTAATAAAAATGTTAATAAAATGATATCTTAAGGATAAATATACTTTTTCCTTCAGTTCAGTCCAGTTCAGTCCCTCAGTCGTGTCCGACTCTTTGCAACCCCATGAATCGCAGCACGCCAGGCCTCCCTGTCCATTACCAACTCCTGGAGTTCACTCAGACTCGCGTCCATCAAGTCAGTGATGCCATCCAGCCATCTCATCCTCTGTCGTCCCCTTCTCCTCCTGCCCCCAATCCTTCCCAGCATCAGAGTCTTTTCCAATGAGTCAACATCCAGCCATCTCATCCTCTGTCGTCCCCTTCTCCTCCTGCCCCCAATCCTTCCCAGCATCAGAGTCTTTTCCAATGAGTCAACTCTTCGCATGAGGTGGCCAAAGTACTGGAGTTTCAGCTTTAGCATCATTCCTTCCAAAAAACACCCAGGACTGATCTCCTTCAGAATGGACTGATTGGATCTCCTTGCAGTCCAAGGGACTAATTTTTCCTTACTATACATTAACTAATAGTATGGGCTTCCCTGGTATCTCAGATGGTAAAGAATCTGCCAGCAATGCAGGAGACCTGGTTTGATTCCTGGGTCAGGAAGATCCCCTGGAGAAGGGGAATGGCTACCCACTCCAGTATTCCTAGGCTTCCCTTGTGGCTCAGCTGGCAAAGAATCTGCCTGAAATGTGGGAGACCTGGGTTGGGAAGATCCCCAGGAGAAGGGAAAGGCTACCCACTTCAGTATTCTGGCGAGGAGATTTCCATGGATGGAGAGACTGGTAGCCTACAGTTCATGGGGTTCCAAAGAATTGGTCATGACTGAATGACTAACACTTTCACTTTTTTCTTTTCATACAGAATAAAATACCTATTCTCATATCTGAGAGAAACTTCAAATCATTCCCATGTCTAGCGAGGTGAATCTACATATTTTATGATTTGTAGGAGTTGATAGGCATACTTTGAAAAAGACAATGTTTGACTTTTAGGGATTCATGATTAATACTGAAACATTTCATAATTTACAAAATCAAAACTATTACATTCAATATTATAAATTTTAAAACCAGTACCCTTCAAAATATATTTATTTTTCTAAAATTTAAATAAAAATATGCAAATTCTAAATAATCTCATAAGTAATCCTTGCTATTCACTTCTAAGTTTAATAAATAGAACATTTTTTGATATGGCCCATGAAAAATAGAACTAAATAGAAATACTTTCTATTCAGCTATTAAGAAAAGGCTATTATTTTCCTTCTCTCTTGTTATAGAGAGACCATATGCATTATGAATAAAGAAAGAAATTTGAAGATAGAATGAGTTGGAAGTGGAGTGCAAAAAATCAGTCTGTTTTTTCAATGATTTGAAAGTAAATATTACATTAAACCTTTAAAAATAGGGGTAATCCTTCATTTGTTCTATATAGCAATTTGGCATTCCAGTGAAGTTCCTATAGTTCTTTGCAGATTAATGTTTTAAATATATAAAATAAAATATAAGGGTATAATAAAACAATAGTAAAATATTAAAAAAGCAAATTTGTGATATAGCAAAGATAAATTCTTCTCTGATAACTCATCATATATCATGACCAAGTAGCAAATCTACTGTCTTCAATAATTCTGAAGTAGCTGCTGCTGCTGCTAAGGTGCTTCAGTCATGTCCGACTCTGTGCAACCCCATAGATAGCAGCCCACCCACCAGGCTCCGCCGTCCCTGGGATTCTCCAGGCAAGAACCCTGGAGTGGGTTGCCATTTCCTTCCCCAACGCATGCATGCATGCTAAGTTGCTGCAGTTGTGTCTGACTCTTTGCGGCCCCATGAACTGCAGCCTATCAGGCTTATCCGTCCATGGGATTTTCCAGGCAGGAGTACTGGAGTAGGGTGCCATTGCCTTCTCCTATTCTGAAGTAGAGATGAGACTAAATGATACCTAAAGATATCAGAACATCTGGATAAGAAGCAAAGAGCTGAAAGAACTGCAAAAATGTTCTAACCACTAAAACTGTTGCTATGACATTACATTAGCTATATATGAACAATACATGTTAGATTTATTAAGTATTAGACATGTGCAATAGGAATTCTCACTTCAAAAAACATTACTCACAGACAACTGTGCATCAGGTAGTGCTGATAGACATTCATCTTCCATAAAAATTTCTTTTCTATTGACCAAAAGAATGTCCAGCTTTTAAAAAAAAAAAAAACTGAAAATACGTGATTTACAATGTTGTGTCAGTTTCTGGTGATTTCAAAGTTTTATATATATATATATATATATAAAACTGAGTCACACACACATTACATACATACACACACACACACACACACACACATATATATATATATATTCTTTCTCATATTCTTCAAAAATGTTCAGCTTTTTAAAATGGACCAAGATTCAATGAAATTGGTATAGGTATTGGGAAATTAACTGATAGAAAGCATTGAATGGTGACAAAAAATAATAATATTCATTGTATTATTTTAAACATAAAATTATTTTATTCAACTTTCTCCTTAATACAACAAATAAATTAGTTTTATGGGTATAGGTTATGTAAGACTGAAAGCTCTGAAAACAGAAATATTGAAGACGAAGGCAAGCAAGATAATTAACTGGCAGAGAAATAGTTAACAAGTAAACCAAGAGAATATGTTAAATGAGTAATATTTTCCTTCAAAAGTGACGCCCGTCTGACAATTAACTACTGTACGTAACTACTCAGTTCCAAGTTAAATACTGGAATGTATTTGGGGATAAAGAAAGAGAGAAAAAGGGAAAGACGGAGAAAAGGGAGGAGAGACAGAGAAAGAAAAATTGATTACAAGATTATATGTAAAAATTAAAATCAATTATCTTAATTTTTATTTGAAAAGATACATTTTTGCTTCAACAAAATATGTCTTCAGAGTTTAAGTGGCAATTTTAAGACAAGGATTGCTGCTGCTGCTAAGTCACTTCAGTCGTGTCCGACTCTGTGTGACCTCATAGACGGCAGCCACCAGGCTCCCCCGTCCCTGGGATTCTCCAGGCAAGAACACTGGAGTGGGTTGCCATTTCCTTCTCCAGTGCACGAAAGTGAAAAGTGAAAGTGAAGTCACTCAGTCGTGTCCAACCCTCAGCGATTCCATGGACTGTAGCCTACCAGGCTCCTCTGTCCATCAGATTTTCCAGGCAGGAGTACTGGAGTGGGATGCCATTGCCTTCTCCGATTACTGCTGGCAAATAATTTGTATACTTTGTTATCCTATTGTGCCTTAAAATCAATGCCTTATTAATCATAGGCATCTAAGTCTTCCCTTGTAGCTCAGTTGGTAAAGAAGCCGCCTGCAACGCAGGAGACCCCATTTCGATTCCTGGGTTGGTAAGATCCCCTGGGGAAGGGATAGACTACCTACTCCAGTATTCTTGGCCTTCTCTGGTGGCTCAGCTGGTAAAGAATCCACCCACAATGCAGAAGACCTGGGTTCGACCCCTGGGTTGGGAAGATCCCTTGGAGAAGGGAAAGGCTACCCACTCCAGTATTCTGGCCTGGAGATTTCCACGGACTATACACTCCATGGAGTAAAGAGTCGGACACAACTGAATGACTTTCACTTTTCAGGGTAATAAAGGATGATCAGAATATACAATCCTGAAGGTGTACAGCATTACATCAAGGCTTTGAGCCCAGCCAACAAACTCACAGAAGGGAACCTCATTGCCTAAATATTTCTTTCCGTGACTAGACATTTTGCTCTTCTCATTGGGAAGCCACTACACTTTTCAACCCTGGAAACTGTGGCCTAGTTTTATAGGAACCTGTACAGCTGGCTTTAAGTGGATGCTCAATAGCATTGAATTTTATACAGAAGAGACAAGCTTGAGAAAAACAATAATAATAACTTCTCTACCTCGGACATGAGCCCAGTTTTAAAGACACGTTACATTTATGAACCATGAGATAACTCTGTATGCCAGGCTCCTCTGTCCATGGGATTTTCCAAGCAATAGTACTGGAGTGGATTGCCATTTCCTTCTCCAGTGGATCTTCCCGACCCAGGGATGGAACCCAGGTCTCCCGCATTGTAGACAGACGCTTTACCGTCTGAGCAACCAGGGAAGTCCATATGCCACATCTTGGGAAAATTGAATGCCAAACTCTAAACAGTGACAGATTCTACATGTAGTGAATGTCTACAAAATCATCACATCAAGGGACCTTGCTTTTAAAACATGTCAACAGGCAGTTCTGCTTATTTCCTCATGTAGCTGTATAGATATACTATTTTTATTCAGTATAACAAACAGCTTCATGTAGTTTGGAGCAGAGGTCGAGGAAGTATGTAGAACAAGATTTCCTGGGCTGGAGTTAATCTTTCTGATATACTAATAGTATATGGAAGTATATGAATATTGGGCAAGGATATTCATCCTATTACAAGAAATTTTCTCATTTGCAAAATGAGTCAAATAACTAACCTGTGAAATGTCTGGAATCTCTATGAGATTCAAGCAATGTGGAAACATTATTTAAATATTTCATAAATGGTTTTCTGTATTCATTTTTATTTAATTATTTTACCTTTACTGTGGCAACTCTTCCAACAAGTCTCCCCAGTTTCGATGTTCTTTTTGTAGCTAGTGCAAATGAGTAACTAATTCATCTTCCTCACTAAACACACAGCAACTGTGTACTATTCATTTTTGTACTGGCACAGCATAGTATATCAGAGATGCTAAACAAATACTGATGAATTGCATTAAACTAAAATTAATTTTTTTAATGCTTAAGGGTATTCTTCTTCAGATAGCATTAACTATATTTTCGGTCTCTCTTAATCTCCATAATCACTAATATTTTGGTTATAAATATCACTTTTAAAAGGCACCAAGAAAAAAAGAATTATCTACCTGTGAATAGTTTATAAAAATACAGTTTAAAAGAAATATTCAGCATTTACAAGCTATTTCACATCTCATTTTCTTTATTCATACTATTTTATTTCTTCTGCAATTTAGATTCTACTGAGATGTAAGTGGGATTATTTTCATTTAATGAGACATGAAATCTTTTGAGCCTTTAAGTATTTGAATTTATATTTAAAATTTTTCTGCTTAGTGCTATAAAAGTAGATGTGTTGAATATTCTATATTTTTTGAACAAGCAGTGGAACACAATCCAGATATTTGCTTGGGTACAGCACAGAAATTAATCATTTTTCTCTACAAGGAGTTCTATAAACCTAAGATGTACCTTTAGCTGCCTACATCCTACAATGTTCCCTGTACTCTTATTTCATGCTTGTGATTTATCAAATACACACAATTTATTTTTCTCATTGAAAATCAAGTGCTAACCTAACCACACTCAGTTATTACCATTGTTAGCACTGATTATGGAATAAACGATGTTTCTGTACAACCATAAATTTCTTAGTCTTGATACTAAGTACATTCCTAGGTCCTCTTAAAGCAACTTCTGATTTAGCAAGAATAACTGTACATTTTAAGTACTCGACTATGCCAGTGCAGTTCCAACAGTGACAGTTTTCGGTTATTTTCAGTTAATTAAGTTAATTAGAGAAGATATATTCAGCATTCCAGGAGATATAGCCTACATGGAGCCTGCATTTCAAATTGGGTTGTTGCTTTTAAACTCCAAAAGATGCATATTATAGGAGACATTTTGCATATCTCATTTAGCTAGCAAAACACCTTCACGGAAAAGACAGGGCCTTCTAATGCATACAAAACGTCAAATGTTGCCTCAATTTTATTCGTAATAATTTTAATTGGCTCTCATTTTAGAAACAAATTAGTTTTAAAGAGAGCAGTGTAGAGTAATCCCTACTAATATAAATGAAATCTATCAAAAATTACTGCAGTTAATTTGGCTGAGAGTTTATAATTTTTCACAGGAGGACTCACAGGCCTAAGCAGCTGGAACTTAGACAGTCAAAGCACCAACTTGAAACCATCAGAATAACCATACACAACTGAATTACAGCATTTTTTACAGACATGAAGCATTAAATGCATCCACTGGCAGCAAGACCCTCTATACTTAGCTTGTGATAACAGCTTTGATAATAAACTCTCAGAATACCATTAAATATCTGATTAGTTCAAAGCAGTTCTGTAATCTAACTGATTCATTTAGTTATTGACTATATAAACTTCACTGGTCACTCGGTCTCATTAAGCCATTAATTAATATCTCAATAAGTATGCATAATCACTTCAATAGAGTGAAAAATAAAACTTTTCAGTTTAGCATTATATGTCATTGTCTGACAGAAATGCTTGTAATTCTGAGGAAAGGATTTATGAATATTTTTCTATATAAATTAGATTATTTCAAATGGTTTAATATAATAATTCCCTATTACAAATGATGCTGAAAATAACAGATTTTGATTAATGATCTTCAATTCTTCATTTAAAACTGTTGAAAGCAAGTCTAATGTTAACATATAATCAGAAAATATGATATATGCTATAAAAATGGTAAAAGGTAACATCATCCCTTTTACTTAATTTTAATGTTTAACACAAACTGTATGTGTATATAGATATGACCATTTTCTTCAGCTTGTGAAGATTATTTTGAGTCTTGAGTTTTGGGCCATTATAACCATCTCATCCCCAAGCTGACCGTCTTATATACATGTGATAAACATTCCCTTTTATCGTCATTCTAATCAGTGATAAGAGTAGAAGAATAAAAACTGAATACAAATAAAATTTACTTATACATCTATAAAAGTATACAAAATTATATAAATATTAAAAATAAAACTATCACAGGTAAACAAGTTAAATCTATGGAAGTGTAGGTAAATAAACCTACATAAACATGTCATTCAGGATATATTGCATTGTCTCTATTCTAAAGTGAAGAACTTCTCAGCAAGAATATTGAGAGGCTTCATGAAATATTTTGAGCACTAGACTTCAAATATAGCCTTAGCTATAAAAGAGGAAAAGGATTATTGCATATCATTACAATGTTATAGTGTATTTATGTAGTTAAATCGTTTTAAGCAAGTTTTATGACAACAATTGGTTCTTACTGAATTATCCCTTTCATCCCTGATAATAATATTGATAACTGTATATTTAATATTTAGTCTGGCTCATCAAACTAAGAACCCAAATCATTATGCAAAAGATTATAAGGAGAATATTTGTTGTTTTCTTCCTACAGCAAAGAGATCTTATCCTATAAGGTACATTACATTCTTTAATGTTGCATTTAAACTTTTTAAAACTTTAAATAGTGCTGATATAGATATTTCTTTTGGATAACTATAATATAAATGTTTATGCAAAATGAGGAAAGAAATAGAGGCATATAAGTGAGTAGAATAAATATAAAGCTTTCTAATTGAGAAAACTTATAACAGTAAAGGGAATTTGAGTTTCATATCCAGAGCAACTTCCTGGCTATGAACAATAAATGCATTATGGAACAGCTTCCTGAGACTGTGGAATAAGCTCAACCACAGAGGTTATTTTTAAATAGACTGGGAAAAGTGCTGAAGGTACACTTTGTAGAATAGGAAATCTGGATTTTCAAAAAGGATAGAATGGTTAAATCGAGTTCTCTATTTTTAATGAGCTTGTATTTGGGGCTTGCATTGATGAAATAAATTTTAAACTGCAGACAAACAACATTCTTATCTCCCCGCCCCCAGGTCTGTGCTGCAGCAGCTCTATTCCAGACAACAAGGGCTGAGAGGCCTGGTTATGTCATACCCAGGTATGGCAGGGAGAAAAAAACACCTGAGTGACCAAGAATACTGGGGTTCTGATCACATTTGCCTCACCACACACTCATAGGCCAAAAGATCTATGCTAAGAGAGGCAAACAAAGAAGATCAAAAGCTACCACCTCCATCATTATCTTTCCTGTGAAGAAGGAGTGTCATCCCTAAGAAAAGTAGACCTCTGTCCCTCCCTCAGCTTTGGAGCCCAGAGGCACAGAGATTCTAGCCAGGGCTGGCTTACACAGAAAGAGAGAGCTCCAAAGTTCTTTCCAAAGGAAGCAATTTTGTTTGGGACAAAGTACAAAGAAAATCAAGCCTAAAGGCATTCTCTAACAATGGGGTGTGTGGAAGTGAGAACTGGAGGGGGCTGGTATCCAGAAAAAGAAACTGACAAGAGCTCTCCTGGGCTCAGAACATACCTCGGAGACTAGTCTCTGACATTACCTCTGCGAAGAGTGTAATTGGACAGTCTCTGGAGCAATTTATACTCCCATGTATTTTAGAAAACAATAGAGTAATCAGTTGGCAATTGATGTTGAAGAGCATAAAGAGCATTGGTATTTCTGTGTAAAAATGCTTCCCCAAATTGTCCTGATATTTATTTTAAAACAAATATTGTTACCTCTACCCTCTACTTGTAAACTGAATACAGAAATAACTAACTGTATATAGAGCATTTTTCTAGAAAATGTGTACCAATTTTTAACATATATAGAATATGGAAGGTTAAAATCGGATTAATGGGCAAAATAAAATACGATCTGAATCTAGTTCAATTAAACTATAGAATAGTTTCTTCTTCATATCTACCAAAGATGAAACAAGAAAAAAGAATATATAGGTTATAACATAAAAGATGAAAGCCATGGTTACTTCTACAAAATTAGAGACTCCAGGCCATTGTAAAAAGTTATAGTATATGGGGCAAAATCTGTGACCACTTCTGTAAATACATTTTCATCAAATGGTAAAACTTTTCACACTGTATTATAATTATATGTCTACAATTATTTACTTATAATCTACTTCATTCAAAAAGGATACAAGGCAATTTACAGAAACACTTTGAATATGCTCTGAAACAAAAGCATTAACGGAAAGCGAAAATCAGTAGCATAAAGCCATGAATAATTCTTTAAAAATAAGTTTCAAATAATATATTCAAAATATCTTGACTGTGAAGTCAAGATACAGATTTAGCTCTGACTCTTTTTTGACAAAAAAGAGAAAAACATGAATAGCTTTAGTTACACAGTTTAGCCCCCCAAAATTATACTGCTGCTCTGAAGGTCAGTCTTTTCCAGCACTGAGGTCTGAAACATCTCCAAATCCTTGTTCTGGGGATGTTATACTATGATGGGAAAATGCTCCATAAGTAAAGTGGCATCCTAAATTGAACTGATGAAGCTGAAAATATTACCAAATTTACAAAATTTTTCAGTTATTTCTGGGGGCACACGAATAAATATGTTTGAAGATTACTAGTCAAATATAATCACATTTTAGAAGAATAAAGATTCAAGAAGTGGTGGCGACAAAATGACAGCAGGATCCAGGCAAGTAAATTTGCAATAGATTATGAGAGCAAATCAATTCAGTCTCATTAAAATAAAAAGAACTTGAAGAAACTCCAAGGTAGACTTAAAAATGTCAAAGAAAAAAGAACCAGGTTTTAAAAAACAAAGTCTCTTTACAATCAGAATATAAGTGCTATGAATTCCACATACAATGTGCCTTCAGTTAATATGCAGTGTATTTTGACTTGCATGATTCAAAGAGTTTGTTTTTTTTTAATCATGTATCATAGTGTTTAAGACTCCACTAATTTGTACAATTTCTGAAAAATTAGCCAATTGAGCCAAAGGTATAGGTAATACTGTTAGAAGAGCATTTATGTGGATGAAGAGTTAAGGTTTCTATATAAATAACTAAATTCCTCATGAAAAACAAATGATGATGATAGAGTATACATGGTGAACTAATGCCACCTATTTCATCACAAACTAGATTTGTTATTTTCCATCTAGAAAGCTGTTTCAATTATGTTTAATAGTATACCTATAAATTATTTCCATCTTCTTTAAGGAATATTGTTACTTTCTTGAGGTTATAAATCTGTTGGGTTCCACTATATTATGTTGATAAAATTTAGAAATATACATGGGTACTGCAGATGGTGATTGCAGCCATGAAAGTAAAAGATGCTTACTCCTTGGAAGGAAAGTTATGACTAACCTAGATAGTATATTAAAAAGCAGAGATATTACTTTGCCAACAAAGGTCCGTTTAGTCAAGGCTATGGTTTTTCCTGTGGTCATGTATGGATGTGAGAGTTGGACTGTGAAGAAAGCTGAAGCCGAAGAATTGATGCTTTTGAACTATGGTGTTGGAGAAGACTCTTGCGAGTCCCTTGGACTGCAAGGAGATCCAACCAGTCCATCCTAAAGGAGACCAGTCTTGGGTGTTCATTGGAAGGAATGATGCTGAAGCTGAAACTCCAATACTTTGGCCACCTCATGCAAAGAGCTGACTCATCAGAAAAGACCCTGATGCTGATAGGGATTGAGGGCATGAGGAGAAGGGGACGACAGAGGATGAGATGGCTGGATGGCATCACCGACTTGATGCACATGAGGTTGGGTGAACTCCGGGAGTTGGTGATGGACAGGGAGGCCTGGCGTGCTGCGATTCATGGGATCGCAAAGAGTCGGACATGACTGAGCAACTGAACTGAACTGATACCTTTACCTTTAGGAAATAATTTCCAAGTTTAAGGTATCACCAAAACCAAATTCAAAGATAAATTCTCTGTGGATAGTTATATTTATTTGACAGAAAAATAAAATCAGTGTTTTGAATAAAAATTCATACAATCAAAAGTTTATGTAGTTGAGTGTGTAGAATACTGATTACATTTATAAATCCATAAGTACTCATATCTTTAGTTGAAATAAACTCATAATAGTAAATATAAAAAGATTTTTCTGTGCAAAGAAAAACATATTTCACTGAAAAAAAGGGAAGAAGGGTCAGTTCCACACTACAGCTTGCTGAAAGTCTGTCTACTGAAAACAAGTAACAACCACAGTATAACTACTTTCAATGTAGACTAATCATGGCACTATAAAATTAAACTAACGAAATTACAAAGGACTTGATAAAATTTTCATGAATGAATCTTCATTGAACAAAATCAGAAGGTGGGAGATGCACCTTATTTATGCCTAAAGCTTGAAATATATTACATGTAATCCTCATAGAAACTCTGTTATATGATCAACGAGAAAGTGAGGTTCACAATTTAGGTAATTTGTCTGATGTTTACTTCAATTAAATGATGGAAGCAGAAATCAAACCCAAGACACTGGAACTGTCCAGGCTTTAGTGCCTCCTTTGCACTCAGTTAGGGCAGACTCTTTCATACTACCCTGTCTCTCATAAAGTCAGTGAATTCTGAATGAAGCCTCTAAGTGCATTTTCCCCAGTTCGTTCATCTGGATCTAGTTATTTCTGCAACTAGCTTTTGTGAGGCTATGCTGCTCCTGAAAACAACAAAGGTTTACAGAAACAAAGAAAGTCATTCACATACTAGGCATTCAGCTTATATTTAAATCATGACTGTTCACTATCTTAACAATTAGTACCAATCCAGTTTTCAGTTGCCACTATTCCAAACCTAAGCAAGGAAATAAGGAATGTTATTTTTATTCAAACAAATTATCTAAATTGGTATCTTTCTTCCATTAGAGTGTCTTTATCTTCTGAGAATTAGTCCTGCCAAATATTTCTATTTCCTGAGCAAGTGGAGGGGTGGGTGAAGGGAGACTAACAGAGCTCAGCAGGAATATAAATATAAATCAATTGTGTGGAACTGGGTTCTCTGGCATTTTCATTATAGAAAATCTTCTGTAGGAACAGGCACAGGATCAATAATTAAGCATGACCTTGAAATTACTTGAAAGCAATTAAACTGCATTAGTGAGCAAAAGAAAAAAAAAAACAGTGACAGAGAATATAGGAATTACTTTTAACCTCAAAATCTGATGTGAATGTTCAAAATTGATGCTTGTGGTAAATTACTCAAAGTATAAAAGATTTCTAAACAATTTTAAATACAAAGAGACTAATAATTGATCTATGTCAAGGAGTAAAAAAATTAACAGCATTCTTTTATGAAATGAATGAAGAAGGAATTCTTTGTAATACATGAAGTTATCTTCATACTGGCAGTATATGAAGTCTTCTCTGAACATTAAGAGCAAGGTTTGTTATTATTTTAGGTAAAATAAACACCTTAGTTATAGTTGGCATAAAAAATGAATTTGTTTTAATATATGGATTTTCAGCATTTATGATAGAGGCAATTGAAAGCATTAGTATTATCATAGATTTAAACATAATGTGACCTTTCTAAGAATATTCAAATGATTTAGGGATGCCATATTTAATTTCATGAAACAGTGAGATTACCTTAGAGTTACTACTGTAACTATTTTATGCATTGAACTTAGTTTTAAACAGTCTTTTTCCTACTCAAATATATCACCCAATCTTTTTTTAATAAAATCCAAGTATTATTTGTATAGTAGGAATTACATAAACCAAAAATTTTGTTAACCAGTTCAGCAACAAATTTCCCATAATAAATTCATAATTAGATTATATAATGAATTCCTAAGCACACAGATATAAGGAACTTAATAAAAATGATTTTGTATTATGCTTTAATCTATTATAATAAAAAGTGACATTTACAATTTCAGTATTACTTTCGAACCATTACTGATTGGGACTCTAAAAATAGCCACCAACAGATAGCATTTAAATCTCTTCAATTAAAAAAACAGAAAGATATATATTTATAGTATTCCAGAGGCAGTCTATTTACATATAGAGTAATTCTCTCCAACCAAAAGGATCACATGGATCGTAGCCTTATGTAACTTAAAGAAGCCATGAGCCATGCCATGCAGGGCCACGCAAGATGGACAGATCATGGTGCAGAGTTCTGACAAAATGTGGTCCACTGGAGAAGAGAATGGCAAAACACTTCCGTATTCTTGCCTCGAGAACCCCATGAACAGAACGAAAAGGCAAAAAAAAATATATATGACACAGGAACATGAGCCTCCTAGGTCAGTAGGTGTCTAATATGCTTCAGGGGTAGAGCAGAGAAATAGCTCCAGAAAGAAGAGGCTGAGCCAAAGCAGAAATGCTCAGCTATGTATGTGTCTGGTGGTGAAAGTCAAGTCCCATGTTGTAAAGAACAATACTGCATAGAAACTTGGAAGGTTAGATCCATGAATCAAGATAGTTAGATGTAGTCAAGCAAGAGATGGCAAGAGTAAATATCAACATTTTTGGAATTAGTGAATTCCTGGCTGGAATTGGTGAACTTAATTCAGACGACCATTATATCTACTACTGTGCACAAGAATCCCTTAGAAGAAATGAAATAGCCCTCATAGTCAATGGAAATCCAAAATGCAGTTCAGTTCAGTTTCGTTGCTCAGTCATGTCTGACTCTTTGTGACCCCATGAATAGCAGCACGCCAGGCCTCCCTGTCCATCACCAACTCCTGGAGTTCACTCAGACTCACGTCCATCGAGTCAGTGATGCCATCCAGCCATCTCATCCTCTGTCATCCCCTTCTTCTCCTGCCCCCAATCCCTCCCAGCATCAGAGTCTTTTCCAATGAGTCAACTCTTCGCATGAGGTGGCCAAAGTACTGGAGTTTCAGCTTTAGCATCATTCCCTCCAAAGAAATCCCAGGGCTGATCTCCTTCAGAATGGGTTGGTTGGATCTCCTTGTAGTCCAAGGGACTCTCAAGAGTCTTCTCCAATACCACAGTTCAAAAGCATCAATTCTTTGGTGCTCAGCTTACTTCACAGTCCAACTCTCACATCCATAACATGACCACTGGAAAACCATAGCCTTGACTAGATGGACCTTTGTTGGCAAAGTAATGTCTCTGCTTTTCAATATGCTATCTAGGTTGGTCATAACTTTCCTTCCAAGGAGTAAGTGTCTTTTAATTTCATGGCTACAGTCACCATCTGCAGTGATTTTGGAGCCCAGAAAAATAAAGTCAGACACTGTTTCCACTGTTTCCCCATCTAGTTCCCATGAAGTGATGGGACCAGATGCCATGATCTTCATCTTCTGAATGTTGAGCTTTAAGCCAACTTTTTCACTCTCCACTTTCACTTTCATCAAGAGGCTTTTTAGTTCCTCTTCATTTTATGCCATAAGGGTGGTGTCATCTGCATGTCTGAAGTTATTGATATTTCTCCCGGCAATCTTGATTTCAGCTTGTGCTTCTTCCAGTCCAGCATTTCTCATGATGTACTCTGCATATAAGTTAAATAAGCAGGGTGACACTATACAGCCTTGACATACTCCTTTTCCTATTTGGAACCAGTCTGTTGTTCCATGTCCAAATGCAGTACTTGGGTGCAATCTCAAAAACAACAAAATGATCTCAGTTTGTTTACAAGGTAAACCATTCAATATCATAGTAACATAATATGCCCCAACCACTCATGCCAAAGAAGTTTAAGTCAAATAGCTCCAGGAAGATCTACAAGACCTTCTAGAAACAACACCCAAAACAGATGTCCTTTTCATCATATGGGACTGGTATGCAAAAGTAGGAAGTCAAGAGATACATGTAATACAGATGGAGATGGAGAAGCTCTATATAGTATGCAAAAACAAGACTGGGAATTGACTGGCTCATATCATCAGCTCCTTATTGCAAAACTCAGGCCTAAATTGAGAAAAGTAGGGAAATCCACTAGGTCATTTAGGTATGACCTAAATCAAATCTCTAATGATTACAGAGTGGAGGTGATGAATAGATTCAGGGGATTAGATCTGGTAGTCAGAGCGCCTGAAGAACTATGGACGGAGGTTCATAACATTGTACAAGAAGTGGTGACCAAAACTATCCCCAAGAAAAAGAAATGCTAGAAAGCAAAGTGGTTGTCCGAAGAAGTCTTACAAATAGGTTAGAAAAGAAGAGAAGTGAAAGGCAAAGGAGAAAGGGAAAGATACACTCAACTGAATACAGAGTTCCAGAGAACAGCAAGGAGAGAAAAGAAAGCCTTCTTAAGTGATCAATGCAAAGAAATAGAAGGGAAAAAATAGAATGGGAAAGAACAGAGATCTCTTCAAGAAAATTACAGATACCAAGGGAACATTTCATGCAAAGATGGGCACAATAAAGGACAAAAATAGCAAGGACCTAATGGAAGCAGAAGACATTGAGAAGAAGTGGCAATAATATACAGAACTATAAAATAGAACATCTTAATGACCCAGATAACCATGATAGTGTTGTTGTCACTCACCTATAGCCAGATATCCTGGAATGTGAAATCAAGTGGGCCTTAGGAAGCATTACTAACGAACAAAGCTAGTGAAGGTGATAGAATTCTAGCTAAGCTATTTCAAATCCTAAAAGATGATGCTGTTAAAGTGTTGCACTCAACATGCCAGCATATTTGGAAAACTCAATAGTGATCAAAGTATTGGAAAAGATTTGTTGTCAATCCAATCCCCACAAAAAAGGTAATGCTAAAAATGTTCAAACCACCGTACAGTTGTTAGCATTTCACATGTTAGGAGGATTATCCTCAAAATCCTTCAAGCTAGGCTTCAACAGTATGTGACTAAGAACTTTCTGATGTACAAATTGGATTTAGAAAATGCAGAGTAATTGGAGTTCAAATTGCCAATATATGTTGAATCACAGAAAAAGCAAAGGAATTAAAAAAAGGAATTAACAAAAAAAAAAAAAACTACTCCTGCTTCACTGACTTTGCTAAAGCTTTTGACTGGGTGGATGACAACAAACTGGAAAATTCTTAAAGAAAGGGGAAAATCAGACCACCTTACCTGTCTCCTGAGAAACCTGCATGCAGGTCAAGAAGCAATAGTTAAAAGCAGACATGGACAAATGAACTGGTTCAAAACTGGGAAAGGAGTACATCAAGGCAGTATACTGTCATCCTGTTTATTTAATGTACACACAGAGTACATCATGGAAAATTCCAGGCTGGATGATTCACAAGCTTGAATCAAAATTTCTGGGAGAGATATCAATAACCTCAGATGTATGGATGACACCACCCTTATGGCAGAAAGCAAAGAGGAACTAAAAAGCCTCTTGATGAAGGTGAAAGAGGAGAGAGAAAAAGCTGGATTGAAACTCAACATACAAGAAACAAAGATCATGGCATCCAGTTCCATCACTTCATGGCAAATAGATGGGGAATAAAATGGAAAAAGTGACAGACTTTACACTCTTGGGCTCCAAAGTCACTGTAAACGGTGACTACAGTCATGAAATTAAAAGATGCTTGCTCCTAGGAAGAAAAGCCATGACAAATGTAGACAGCATATTAAAATACAGAGACATCACTTTGCCAACAAAGGTCCATCTAGTCAAAGCTATGGTTTTTCCAGTAGTCATGTACAGATATGAAAGTAGGACCATAAAGAAGGCGGAGCACTGAAGAATTGATGCTTTTGAACTGTAGTACTTGATAAGACCCTTGAGAGTCCCTTGGACTGCAAGGGGATCAAACCAGTTAATCCTAAAAGAAATCAACCCTGAAAACTCATTAGAAGGACTGGTGCCAAAGCTCCAATACTTTGGCCTCCTGATGCGAAGAGCTGACTCATTTGAAAAGACCCTGATGCTGGGAAAGATTGAGGGCAGGAGGAGAAGGGGACGACAGAGGATGAGATGATTGGATGTCATCATCGACTCAGTAGACACACTGTTGTTGTTGTTCAGTTGCTCAGTCATATCTGACCCTTTGGGAGCCCATGGACTGCAGCACACCAGGCTTCCATGCTCTTCACCATCTCCTGGAGCTTGCTCAAACTCATGTCCATTGAGTCAGTGATGCCATCTAACCATCTCATCCTCTGTCATCCCCTTCTCTTCCTGGAGAGGAATGGACAATGAGGTTGAGAAAACTCCAGGAGATAGTGAAGGACAAGGAAACCTGGAATGCTGCTATTCATGGGGTCACAAAGAGTGAGACATAACTGAGCGGTTAAACAACAACAGATCAATATAAGGTGTATTCGACACACAAACTTCCCTGCTAATGCAGAAAGTGAGAGCATTAAAGATCTTTAGACACCACTGTGTTCAACAACCCTAAATAAGAAGTGAGGAAACAAAGATAAAGGGCATTAATATAATCGATAGTCAAATTAACCTTCAAAGTTCATGAAATAAATACAAATATTTTTAATGCCATATAGAAACTTCAACTGCTCTGTAACCTAAAGTAGAGGAAACTTCTAGCTTTGAAGACACAATACTTGAACAAATGTCACTCGTAAAACCATAATTGTGTTCTTTTCTTTACATTCATGGATATAAGAGACTCCTAGTGATTAACAGTCCTATACCCAGGGAATCTATTTGAACAGGGAATAGTAAACTGGTTTCTGGATTTTACTCAGGAACGAGGTACTAATTACCTATGTTATTTTAGAAGCAATCTGTCACATGCACAAAATGTTTAAAGAATCTTTTTAGTTGTATAGACAGGAAATTGCTTGAATTACAGTCCAGAGGCTAAGAGAACCCAAGACTCAAGCACACTGCTTTATTGTGGTTCAACCACAAGTGTCCATTTAAGTTTGAGGCTACTTAATATTGTTAAACACCAGACATATTATCCAAGCATGAATAAGATAAATCAATGGTCACTTGACAACGGTCTACCTTCAAAGCGAACTGCATTTGGTTTCTGATAGCATTCATATTCATGGGAAGTTGCTCAGTAGTAATAGAAAAATCATTGCAGTGTGGGCTTAAGGGGTATAATTTGGGGTAGAATAGCAGTAGCAAGTATTTCAGAGTGTGTTCATGTGTCTATGACCTCAGTTTTGGGTAGGAATGTGCTTGGTCCATCAGAGTGCATTTTTGTATGATTTTTCACTCACAGCAAGGACTAAAACAGACTTGCTGGTACTGCCACATAAAAGGAACTCAGGGGCAGTGATGTGGATTTCTGGTAAGATGACACAAGGACACTGCTTAATTAAAACTGACGCGAGTCAATAGAAGAAGGTGAGTCCTGAACAGAGGCAGCCATGGAACAGAGAGCAGACAAAGAAGCCTAAAATAATGCCTGTTTCTGTTTCAAAAAGAGGTCTGCATGCTAATATTGAGATGGTATAAAATATGAAAAGACTGAAGGAAATTAAAAATGAAAAAGTCAAGAGAAAGGTGCTGGGGTAGAGATCAATATCCAGAAGTGAAAGAGATTTAGATAGAGGAGGAGTCTGCAGGCTTTATAACTTCTTTGTGGAGTTTATATTAAAAATCAACTGGATTACAGGGGTTCCCCAGGTACATCCAGGCAGCAAGAGCATAAAACTCAGTATGTATGAGAAATATTAGGGAATCCTATATGCACAGCAACATAAAATATACTACCAAATGCTTCAAAGTGATTACATAACATGGTGATATATTAGACACCATGAAAAGCATTAAAAAATAAACTTCAAAATCCAACATTTTTGATCTTCTTTCTCAGAGAATAAATATAATGTTCTGCTTAGAGATCATAATCTCTGACTTTACCTGAGGAACTGCAAAATTTCTAAAAATTAGTGTGATGACAGATATACTTTTGCTAACCAAGGGTCCCAACTCACAAAGAGCTGAAATCATCATACTTTGATAACACCATTAGAATACTCAAAGGATTATGGAGACAGCAAATATAGAGGTGCCTCTAAAGTATGGAAAGGTGCTTTGAACTCTGGATATGCAGGAATTTGCCAATGTAATATGTCAGGAGATGCTAAAGAGGGTGCCAAGTTAGAAATCAAGTAAATACTCCTCCCCTTTCCACCTCCTTATAGGAAAATCATGTTTTTAAAGAACCCTAAAAAATAAATCTTAAAATTTCCTTCTATTGATCGTTGGTTCTAGAATTTCATTATATTTACAGATTGACATCCTAACCCAGATGGAATTTTAACTTTTCCTTATTGCTATTTAACTCTCTGTTCTCTTAATTAAGTTCTAAAGCAAGCTTTCCAATACTTTGGTCATCAAGATCATCCCTAATTCTTTTTTTTTCCCCACTTAGCTTCATTCAGTTATGACTGGATGAGAGTTGCCTGTATTCTAATCCATTTGTTGTTGCTGTTTAGTAGCTCAGTTGTGTCTGCCTCTTTGAGACCCCATGAATTGTAGTCTGCCAGACTCCTCTGTCCATGGCATTTCCCAGGCAAGAATGCTGGTGTGGGTTGCCATTTCCATCTCCAGGGAACAGCCCAGGGATTGAACCTGTGTCTCCTGTGTTGGCAGGCAGATTTTTGCCACTGAACCACCTAGAAATCCATTCTAGTTCATATCCAGTGAATTTTTATGGAGTAAATGAATAATGCCAAGTAAAGTAGCCAAGATGTCTAGTTAAAGGTTTCCAAAGTATACTTCTTCCTAGCACCCTTTGTTGAAATGATGCTTGCAGAGATCATCAATTCTATTAACTAAAGGCTGTTAAGAAAACAGAAGTATAGAAGGGTCCAAAGTATTTTGGGGACACATTATATTTAAATATTCTCACGTCCATAATACTGATTACCTAAAAAAAAAACCATAAACAAAAGAGTATTATGTAATGTTCATTCAGCTCAATATTTCTTCTCAGTATTTTGTGTTGTTAAAGAGGGATCAAAGTTATTTAATTTTGCTTTCATTTTTTATATTTTATAATGATAGTTATTAATAAGTTGTAACATCTTACATTTGTAAATGACTTAAAAGGTTATTTTCTGTATTTCAAAGTATTCTTTTTTTAATTATCTAAGTTTAAAAAAAGAAAATTTCAATTAAGGAAAACTATTTGCATGTCTATCAATATTGTTTTTATCCTGATTCACCAATACTTATCAACATGCTGTAAGATTTTCCTCCTCTAAAATCTCTTTAATAACGTCCCATAACATTCATAATTTTTATATAATTATAAATTAATCGATAAACATTCAGGTTATCACACATTTCTCTATATCCAAAAATCTCTTGATGACCAGCCTACATGTTGACTATCTTCAATATCCCTACTTAAAACAGTAGAGCTCCCAACAAATTATTCCAAGATTTGAATACATTTATGTTTGTACTGCAATCACTGTAGTCATTGAGAAAGGAAATTATAATAACTAAGCACACTATGTGCCAGGCAATATTCTTAGTGTTTGTAAGCATTAACTCATGCAGTTCTCTCAATTCTGAAGAAGGCTAGCATTGTTTTCCCCATATCAGTGTACTCAAGATAACTGAGGCAGAGAAGTTAAGTACTTTTCCTTAGGTCACATAGTAATACATGCTGGGATTCAAACACAAAAGAGCTGGATCCAGAGTCTGCTCTTTAAACCGCTACATATTGCCTGGCTGCACGAATGCAAACACGTGTTAGTAATTTATTCTCGATCATTTATCTCACACGTGCAATGTATTTGGTAGTTGGAAAAGACACAAAAAGGGAAGGGAAAAGATGGAGGAGCAGGACACTGTGCTCACCTCCCCTCATGAGCAAGTAAAAAATACATCTACATATAGAGCATGTAGATGCTCTCTCTCTGAAAACAGACTAGAGACTGGTAAATGGCTCTTCCACAACCAAGACTGTAAAGAAAAGTTCACACACAGTCAGGTAGGAAGGGAGCAAAGCAGTCAGTAAGAACTTGCCCTTCTGGGAGGAGTCACAGAAGAGGAGAAGGATATCACCAGCTTGCAGATCCTTCCTGGGGAGTGAGGGGTGTTAAGCACATAGTGAAGACCCAAGTCCAAGGAAGACACCAGGAAGATGAGTTCCCTTAGCTGCTTTGGGAATCACTGGGACTTATAAGAGGGCTATAAGAAACTGAGGCTCAGCTTGTGACGAGTACAGACATGCTTGTTTACTCCTACAAACATCATGGAGGAAGTAGTTGACACTGCCCAGGGTTCTGGCCCTCTGACTCCAGCATAGCTCCCACTAGGTTAAAAGTTGCTTTTCCCAGGACAGTGCACACTTGGGAGGGATGGGGCCAGCTTGGATTTAGCAGTGCTTTTTGAACAGGGTAAGGGTGGTGATTACAGTACTCAGGGAGGCAGTGGATCTGGAGCTGTCTAGAACTCTGGCTGGTATGCAGGGACTGACCCAGTGCATGACCTAGCCTGCGTCAGGAGTTCCTTCAAGCCCCCCCTGCTTCATCTCTGCTTCCCTCTGGGGTAAAGGTGCCACTGCTGGGAGAGGAAGAGTGCACACTTAGAGGAACAGTGGCGCCAGCTGAGACCCCACCTTCGTGGTTTCTGCTTCAGCACTATGGGACACAACCACACCTCTGATAGGGTGGTGATGTCCACTGGATATAAAAGAAGCCTCAGCTAACACCTGACCCTGACTCTAGCCCCTTCATGTCCAGCCCCACATCCCACCAAGGCACTAACTGCCAGCACACCATTGGGGAAGACCCAACCAGTGCACACTTCATATCTAACTCTCCCACCAAATCCACTGGACACACACAGACTGCATAGGGATGCTCCCATACCAGGACACCCCTTCCAGACCAGGATAGGTAACTTTTTCATAGAATTTCACAGAGACAGAGAAATTTAAACAAAATGAGAAGACAAGGAGATGTGTTTCAAGTGAAAAATAAGAAAAAACTGAAGAAGAAAAAAAAAAAACTAATGAAACAGAGATAAATAATTAACCAGATAAAGGGTTCAAACCATCAGTAATAAAACTGTTAACTGAGTATTTTAACAAGGAACTAGGTAATAAAAAAAAGATCCAATCAGAGCTGCTAAATACAATAAGTGGGATGAAAAACACACTGGAAGAAATGGAGAGCAGCTTAGGTGACACAGAAGGCAGAGGAAACCTGGAAGACAAAATGATGGAAGCCATTCAATCAGAACAGCAAAGAGGAAAACTAATTTTAAAATGAGAATAGCTTAAGGAACCACTGGAACAACAAACATACTGATTTTTGCATTGGGGTGCAGGGGGCAAGGCCCCAGAAGGAGAAGACAGAGAGAATAGGATCAAAAGTATATTTGATAAAATTATGACTGAAACTTCCTAAAACCATGATTTGCTTTACCTTCCATTACTATTTCCAGATTTTTAATATTATAAATAATGGTGGTAAATATGTTTTTAAATTTATGAGTATGTGCAAAGGATAAATTCCTTGCTGTCAATGTCCAGAAATATTTATAAAAGCTTGCTCTACTAGTATTTCAGACTTTTTTTCCACAAGGGTGTGTCAATTTAAACTCTCAATAGCAGTATATGAGAATGATCATGTGACCACAGCCTCACCAACACTGAACGTTATATTTTTTAATCTTTGCCCACTTGGTAGATGAAAATAGTGTCTTCATTTTAACTTAAAGGAGTATTCATAAATAATGCACAAGTGATATAAAACATATTTGTTTGTTTACTATTTCTTCTAGGAGTAATCTGCTTACTTCAGGTACTAAGATCAGTTCTCTATGTGGGATTTATATTTTACTTTAAAATTTTCAAATCTCAAATGTTATATATGTCAACAGGAATCTTATAAATAAAAGTTATACCAGTACAATTAATGAGTCTGGTTAGCTTATAAAAGCTTGCAAAGCAAAACTCCCCTAAAGGTTTCTAGTACATGAATAAGCAATGTTAAAATTAATAAGCTTTTGCAGTTTGTATACTCAGCTACATTTATAAATCCCTTCACCAAGCACACAAAGTAATACGCACAGAATCTCAGGTCCTTTTCACTGTTACACTAATCAATTCTTAGCTTAAGTTTTATTATTCATTCTACTCTAGCTATTAAAACTTTAGAACTATTATTTGGCATCCTTTAGGGATATTTATTACTTCAGAGAGTAGTTAAAATGAGCTAAAATAGAACCAATTTTAGTGCCTATCTTAGAAAAGATTAGTGCCTACAAAGATTAGTAAGTTTCACTTACAGTATACATCAAAGAAGCAAAGCCAACTTAGACATTTACTATGCCTTGAATGCTATTACTTCATGTATTTCACAATCTCTGTTGTTTACAGGATTAGTGTTCCTTATCTAATGTGCCAAAGCCCTTAATTACTGCCAAATAGTATTACAATGTTTTATAAAAATTGTTTCCAGTATAACCACTCATCTTTTTTTCCTTGGGACAGCTTTAGGTTAAAACTGGTATATGCATACCATTCAGCTAAGCATTTATCAATAATGTGCCCAGGTTTGAACAATAAATTACAGATTGCCATATTTATAAAATACTATGAGGTGCTAGGTAGTTTTTACTGGATGTAATTTATTGTGTACTATTGGACCCAGAGCATAGTCTCTGAAGTCAGAGTGCTTCAGCTTGCACCCTAGATCCATCATTCACTAAATCTCTGAGTAAGGACAAGTTACTTAAACATGCTGTTTTTCAATATTAGAATAATTAGAACTGTTTTTCTCATCCATAAAAATGTGGAAAATCATGGTATCTAATGTGACAGATCATATTTTTGTTCCCAAATATTTGCCACCCCTCCTTATGAAAAAGGTAATATTTTTCCTTCCCCATTGAAAGCTGTTTCCCCACTGGGCTTTCCTTGTGGCTCAGCTGAAGAATCCACCTGTAAACACAGGAGACCTGGGTTCAATCCCTGGATGGAAGATCCGCTGGAGAAGGGAAAGGCTACCCACTCCAGTATTCTGGCTTAGAGAATTCCATGCACTGTATAGTCCATAGGGTTGCAAAGAGTCAGACACAACTGAGCAACTTTCAGTCAGTCAGTCAGTCATTGAAAGTATGACTGTGATTGTGTTGCCCTCCTTATGAAAGGATTATACATCTCACTGCTGCTGCTGCTGCTAAGTCACATCAGTCGCGTCCCGCTCTGTGCAACCCCTTTTTTGAAGTCTACTGCTGCTGATCGTGTTATTTACAATAAAAATAAATTAGTTTTGCTAGGTTTGGAGAACAAATATGGCCAACTGACACTCTACCTCCACACACATCTTCCAAACAAATCATAAAAATAACATTAATGGCAAGTAAATCCAAAACTAACCCAGGACTTCAACATCACTAAGAGACAAAACACAACAATCTTAAAAGAGAGAGAAAAAGAAAACTCCAGCAGAGTTTTCACCAGTCACCTGATGCTATGCCTGTGGGTATGAAGAGTAAGATGGAAAAGGCATGAGACCCCCAAGAAAAAATGTGAAGGAAACAGAGGACATAGATGAAACAGACCAAATCATTCCCCAAAGCTAAACTGCAGCTGCTGCTGCTGCTGCTGCTAAGTTGTTTCAGTCGTGTCCGGCTCTGTGCGACCCCATAGATGACAGCCCACCAGGCTCCCCCTCGTCCCCGGGATTCTTCAGGCAAGAACACTGGAGTGGGTTGCCATTTCCTTCTCCAGTGCATGAAAGTGAAAAATGAAAGTGAAGTCACTCAGTTGTGTCAGACTCTCAGCGACCCCATGGACTGCAGCCTACCAGGCTCCACCATCCATGGGATTTTCCAGGCAAGAGTACTGGAGTGGGGTGCCATTGCCTTCTCTGATACATCTCACTAGGATAGCTTTAACTATTTGATTCATTTGGTCATATGAATGTGTGTGTATATATATATCTCTGTGTGTGTATATATGAAAAATTATATATAGAGAGAGATATCTCCAATACAAAGTGTAGCAGCTCTTAAATATTTTGCTTTTAGTACTCCTTTACTTTGAGAAATGATTAAAGACTCAAAGAGCATATTTTTGTGTCATAGCTATCAACACTGACTGTATTACAAATTAAGACTACCCATTTGAAAAATTATTTTTGAGTGTAAAAATAATAAATCTGGTAAACATGTTAACACGTAATATTATAATGTAAAATCATTATATTTTCCAGAAACTATGAGTGATATGTCATATATTAAAAACAAAATCTATAACGTCTATCTTTTTAAAAAGCCAGCTGAAGCCTCATATCGTCTTTGAAGGCAATTTGTTGCAATATATTGTTTTGGTTATACGTTTTTTGCTTCACATGTATATTCAGAAAATGCAAGTATTTTTATAGCTTTTCTGCAATAATTGTGGATACCCTGCTTGGATACTACATCAAAACTCAACAAGTAATAGTTTCTTTTTTTTTTTTTTTATTACTCAGCATATCTGTTTATTAAAAGCATTTTTGCAACCACATTTTTTTTAATTTTATTTTATTTTTAAACTTTACATAATTGTATTACTTTTGCCAAATATCAAAATGAATCCACCACAGGTATACATGTGTTCCCCGTCCTGAACCCTCTTCCCTCCTTCCTCCCCATACCATCCCTCTGGGTCATCCCAGTGCACTAGCCCCAAGCATCCAGCATCGTGCATCGAACCTGGACTGGCATCTCGTTTCATACATGATATTTTACATGTTTCAATGCCATTCTCCCAAATCTTCCCACCCTCTCCCTCTCCCACAGAGTCCATAAGACTGTTCTATACATCAGTGTCTCTTTTGCTGTCTCGTACACCGGGTTATTGTTACCATCTTTCTAAATTCCATATATATGCGTTAGTATACTGTATTGGTGTTTTTCCTTCTGGCTTACTTCACTCTGTATAATAGGCTCCAGTTTCATCCACCTCATTAGAATTGATTCAAATGTATTCTTTTTAATGGCTGAGTAATACTCCATTGTGTATATGTACCATAGCTTTCTTATCCATTCATCTGCTGATGGACATCTAGGTTGCTTCCATGTCCTGGCTATTATAAACAGTGCTGTGATGAACACTGGGGTACATGTGTCTCTTTCCCTTCTGGTTTCCTCAGTGTGTATGCCCAGCAGTGGGATTAAGAAATAAAAGGAATCCAAATTAGAAAAGAAGAAGTAAAACTCTCACTATTTGCAGATGACATGATCCTCTACACAGAAAACCCTAAAGACTCCACCAGAAAATTACTAGAGCTAATCAATGACTATAGTAAAGTTGCAGGATATAAAATCAACACACAGAAATCCCTTGCATTCATATACACTAATAATGAGAAAACAAAAAGAGAAATTAAGGAAACAATTCCATTCACCATTGCAACGGAAAGAATAAAATACTTAGGAATATATCTACCTAAAGAAACTAAAGACCTATATATAGAAAACTATAAAACACTGGTGAAAGAAATCAAAGAGGACACTAATAGATGGAGAAATATACCATGTTCATGGATTGGAAGAATCAATATAGTGAAAATGAGTATACTACCCAAAGCAATTTATAGATTCAATGCAATCCCTATCAAGCTACCAACAGTATTCTTCACAGAGCTAGAACAAATAATTTCACAATTTGTATGGAAATACAAAAAACCTCGAATAGCCAAAGCGATCTTGAGAAAGAATAATGGAACTGGAGGAATCAACCTACCTGACTTCAGGCTCTACTACAAAGCCACAGTTATTAAGACAGTATGGTACTGGCACAAAGACAAAAATACAGATCAATGGAACAAAATAGAAAGCCCAGAGATAAATCCATGCACATATGGACACCTTACCTTTGACAAAGGAGGCAAGAATATACAATGGATTAAAGACAATCTCTTTAACAAGTGGTGCTGGGAAATCTGATCAACCACTTGTAAAAGAATGAAACTAGAACACTTTCTAACACCATACACAAAAATAAACTCAAAATGGATTAAAGATCTCAATGTAAGACCAGAAACTATAAAACTCCTAGAGGAGAACATAGGCAAAACACTCTCTGACATACATCACAGCAGGATCCTCTATGACCCACCTCCCAGAATATTGGAAATAAAAGCAAAAATAAACAAATGGGACCTAATTAACCTTAAAAGCTTCTGCACATCAAAGGAAACTATTAGCAAGGTGAAAAGACAGCCTTCAGAATGGGAGAAAATAATAGCAAATGAAGCAACCGACAAACAACTAATCTCAAAAATATACAAGCAACTCCTACAGCTCAACTCCAGAAAAATAAATGACCCAATCAAAAAATGGGCCAAAGATCTAAATAGACATTTCTCCAAAGAAGACATACAGATGGCTAACAAACACATGAAAAGATGCTCAACATCACTCATTATCAGAGAAATGCAAATCAAAACCACTATGAGGTACCATTTCACACCAGTCAGAATGGCTGTGATCCAAAAGTCTATAAATAATAAATGCTGGAGAGGATGTGGAGAAAAGGGAACCCTCTTACACTGTTGGTGGGAATGCAAACTAGTACAGCCACTATGGAGAACAGTGTGGAGATTCCTTAAAAAACTGGAAGTAATAGTTTCTTAAAGATTACTTGCAATGAAGAAATTGAAGCCATAACAATGAATATTTCACACTAGAGTAGAATAAATTTATTGGTCTACTTTGAACTTTGAATTGTTTTTTATCTATGAATAATTTAATAACATTATGCACTGTAACATTATGCACGGGGAATATTGGTTTATTGATTTATTCATATCTTCCAAATGTGGGATATTTCATATACATATCACATTTGCTTATATCATCACTGATCTCCTCTGAAAAGCCTTTAAATATTAGAGAACTATCAAGTACACAGTGAAGAAATACAAGTTTTCCAAAATTCTAATTTTCACTTGAAATCTTGTCAAATTTTATCACTGGCAATAAATACTGCTATTTGTATTCCCTGAGGTAAATGGTTCACTTTATCTTTCAAGGAAAATGTCTTCCCATTACCTAACTTGGAATACTCATAGCTTCTCTGTCATCCTTCCATTTAAAAATGATGCTATGAAAAGAATAGTTAATTCAGCTTACTATTCAAGCAACTGCACAGAGATTTTACTCTAGATAGCCACTATATAGACAGTATGAGTTAGAAAAAAATGTTTTATGTTTACTTTCCATTTTATCATTAATTTATATAGACACTGAACTCATTCTTGTGAATGTATCACCACTTTTACTCACCATGTGTTATCTCCATAAAAACAAATTCAACAAAATGAAAAGAGCAAAGAATATCTTAATATTATTATTTAAAAAAAATGCTGACCTCATGGATCCTCTGAAAGGATCTCAGGGATCTCCAGAGGTCCACAGACCACAAGTTGAAAATCACCAACATAGAACATAGTCTAGTCCTAGAGTCATGCAAATTTTAACATATTCTTACTGTTTCAGGTTTGAACGGAATTTGTTACACTTTGCTTTAATCTTCTAAAATAAATTTCTCTTGTATTCATTTAACTCTTTGTTTTCCTAATGGCCAGTAAATAATTTTCCAATAAAAAATGTGTTAGCACATTGCAATCTCACCACATCAACTTTACATTCTGAAGCTGCACACCCACCTCCACCTGCTGTAAGGATTACAGGGGAAGACAGATGTGTAGCTCAGTCTTTTGTACTTATGAAAAGGCAACAATGCTCAACTGAGTCTGTTAAGGCATTACATAATCCCTTGGGTGAAACACTGTAGATGAGGGAACATTAAACATGGAAGTATAGAAGTGGGCTCTGATAAACTACTAACAGTTATGAACTATTAGGGCTAGATTGTAATTTTTGTCATCCTGAAAACACAGAAAAAGTTGCAACTAGCTTCAGTCTCTTTGAAAGTGAATAACAGACTGTAAGCTATATGCCAAATTTTTCCACCCTCAATATGAATAGCAGACGCTTGATGCTCATACAGAAGCCTGATGCTCATACAGAAGTCTCATGCTCAAACATGATGACTTCACACATATGTGGATGAAGTACAGTTGTTCCCCGTTATTTGCAGTAGTTATGTTCTACAGAGTTTCTGTGAATATTAAATTAATACCAAAGTATTCCTCTCAGAGGAAATAGAGTTGGGTTCCTGCAAGCCTGTGATCACAACATTTTTGACATTCAAAACACTATCTGGTCATATAGACTTGTTTGCTAAATTCCTTATAAATAAGGTAGACACATCTGCCTTGAAAATTCACTCTTCTATATAAGCCTTATCCTGTATAATATTCATCAGGTTTTTAAAAATTGTTCTCCAGCCTACTATCTGCAGAACCTGCCACACTTGGACCTTTAACAACATCTTTCTGTATCACCATTTGAAATGAGCAAACTCACCAGCAGTAGCCGAGAAGTGTTTAGCATTTTCCTGACACTGGGTAACATGATTGTAAGTTTTTTTGGCAATCAGCCTCACAATAATGTTCTTCAATATGCTTTCTATTGGCCATCACCTCATGAACACACAGGTATAGCACTCTCCAGTCTTTCCCATAGCTTCATCATGTACTATCCATTAGTTTACCACTTTGTAAAGTGGCTGAGACCATGCAGAGATCAGTGAATTTTCTCTTTTTCTGGATGGACTATATTGTTGATTCATTAACATTAAACTCAGAGCCAACGGTACTATGACTCATGGGAACAAAGCTTATTTAGCATATATGTTTTCTCCCTAAGGCATATCACACCTCTGTGCACATAGGAACACTGGCATTTCAGCACTATGTTTGAGGGCTAGAAAACCCCCCATGGGGGGAGGGGAACAGCAAAAAATATGACTAGAAAGACTGCTAAAAGGATGAATTTTTAAAGCGTAAGAACTAAAAAAAGAAGGCAGGTCATTACCTTCTCAGCTAGGAATGTGTATATTGGGCAACTCAAATTTTTGCTGCTCTGAATATGTGCAAGAATAAATATAAAATTTCCATCAGTTCTAATTTTTGTGGTTACAAGTACATTTTAGCAAGTAGGCAAATTCACAAATATAAAATCCACAAATAATGAGAGCTGACTGTACTTATACAGCATGTAAAGTTCAAGGGTATTTGGAATTATGAAAATGATATAATTAAGAATGGAAAGATGAAACTGCAAGTATATTGTTTTTCCTTTAAGAAAGCCCAGAGATAAATCCACGCACATATGGACACCTTATCTTTGACAAAGGAGGCAAGAATATACAGTGGATTAAAGACAATCTCTTTAACAAGTGGTGCTGGGAAATCTGGTCAACCACTTGTAAAAGAATGAAACTAGAACACTTTCTAACACCATATACAAAAATAAACTCAAAATGGATTAAAGATCTCAACATAAGACCAGAAACTATAAAACTCCTAGAGGAGAACATAGGCAAAACACTCTCTGACATACATCACAGCAGGATCCTCTATGACCCACCTCCCAGAATATTGGAAATAAAAGCAAAAATAAACAAATGGGACCTAATTAAACTTAAAAGCTTCTGCACATCAAAGGAAACTATTAGCAAGGTGAAAAGACAGCCTTCAGAATGGGAGAAAATAATAGCAAATGAAGCAACCGACAAACAACTAATCTCAAAAATATACAAGCAACTCCTACAGCTCAACTCCAGAAAAATAAATGACCCAATCAAAAAATGGGCCAAAGATCTAAATAGACATTTCTCCAAAGAAGACATACAGATGGCTAACAAACACTTGAAAAGATGTTCAACATCACTCTTTATCAGAGAAATGCAAATCAAAACCACTATGAGGTACCATTTCACACCAGTCAGAATGGCTGCGATCCAAAAGTCTACAAATAATAAATGCTGGAGAGGGTGTGGAGAAAAGGGAACCCTCTTACACTGTTGGTGGGAATGCAAATTAGTACAGCCACTATGGAGAACAGTGTGGAGATTCCTTAAAAAACTGGAAATAGAACTGCCTTATGATCCAGCAATCCCACTGCTGGGCATACACACTGAGGAAACCAGAAGGGAAAGAGACACGTGTACCCCAATGTTCATCGCAGCACTGTTTATAATAGCCAGGACATGGAAGCAACCTAGATGTCCATCAGCAGATGAATGGATAAGAAAGCTGTGGTACATATACACAATGGAGTATTACTCAGCCATTAAAAAGAATACATTTGAATCAGTTCTAATGAGGTGGATGAAACTGGAGACTATTATACAGAGTGAAGTAAGCCAGAAGGAAAAACATAAATACAGTATACTAACGCATATATATGGAATTTAGAAAGATGGTAACGATAACCCTGTGTACGAGACAGCAAAAGAGACACTGATGTATAGAACAGTCTTATGGACTCTGTGGGAGAGGGTGGGAAGATTTGGGAGAATGTCATTGAAACATGTGAAATGTCATGTATGAAACGAGATGCCAGTCCAGGTTCAGTGCACGATGCTGGATGCTTGGGGCTGGTGCGCTGGGAAGGCCCAGGGGGATGGTATGGGGAGGTTGGGAGGGAGGAGGGTTCAGGATGGGGAGCATGTGATTTTTTTTTAAATAAAATTTTTGGAAAAAATAAAAAAAAAAAGAAATGAGTGTTCACCTATAAATTTCTAATGTTTAGAGATATTTGACACTGTATTACAATTAACAATATTAAAATATCTTGTTACTTATGATGGAACATTAAAAACCAAGAAATTCTGGACAGTTTTAATGACAGGCTCTCATCCAAATGTATCAATGCCTGATATAAGTCCAATAAAAAAATAAATTTCAGTTATTAGCATCAGTGCAGTTTTTAGTGGGTTTCCCTAGTAGCTCAGATGGTGAAGAATCCGTCTACAAAGAGAGGAGACCCAGGTTCAGTCTTTGAGTTGGCAAGAACCCTTGGAGAAGGAAATGGCAACCCACTCCAGTATCCTTGCCTGGAGAATCCCATGGACAGAGGAGCCTGATAAACTACAGTCCATGGGGTCACAAAGAGTTGGACACAACTGAGCAACTAACGCTTTCACACTTTCATTTTTCAGTTTTTAGTATAGAATAAAATATTGGTATAAAAGCTATGATGCTTGAATTAATAAAGAAAAATGGCAAATTGAATAAAAAAGTCATAAATCAGAAAATGTTTCTACTTTGAAAATTCATTTTTGGAAAATTAGCATTTCCCTGACCATGATTAATTCCAGAAGTTTTAGAAAAGGCAATCAAATGTAGAAACACCATTTACAGAAAAACTTCATTTTATCCATTTCAAATCATCCATAGTATTTAAATATCCCTTAATAATATCTAAATGCCACAACTTCTCTTATCTCACACTTGAATCTTGCTTTATCAAAATAAAGAGGAAAAATAACTTTTTGGGGGGAGACTTTTAAGTTTTTCTTTATTTCTAAGTCTTCTCTTTCAGTTCAGTTGCTCAGTCATGTCCAAATCTTTGTACCCCATGGACTGCAGCAAGCCAGGCTTTCCTGTCCATCACCAACTCCCAGAGATCCTCAAACTCATGTCCATCGAGTCAATGATGCCATCCAACCATCTCATCCTCTGTTGTCCTGTTCTCTTCCTGCCTTCAATCTTTCCCAGCATCAGTGTCTTTTGCAATGAGTTGGCTCTTCCTATCAGGTGGCCAAAGTACTGGAGTTTCAGCTTCAGCATCAGTCCTTTCAAAGAATATTCAGGGCTAATTTCCTTTAGGATGGACTGGTTTGATCTTCTCACTGTCCAAGGGACTCTCAAGAGTCTTCTCCAACACCACAGATCAAAAGGATCAATTCTTCAGCGCTCAGCTTTCTTTATAGACCAACTCTTACATCTAAACATGACTACTGGAAAAACCATCGCTTTGACTAAATGGACCTTTGTCAGCAATGTAATGTCTCTGCTTTTTAATATGCTGTCTAAGTTTATCATAGCTCTTCTTCCAAGGACCAAGCATCTTTTAATTTCATGGCTGCAGTAATCATCTGCAGTGATTTTGGAGCCAAAGAAAATAGTCTGTCACTGTTTCCATTGTTTCCCCATCTATTTGCCATGAAGTGATGGAACCAAATGCCATAATCTTCATTGCTTGAATGTTGTTTTAAGCCAGCTTTTTCACTGTGCTCTTTCACATTCATCAAGAGCTTCTTTAGTTCCTCTTTGTTTTCTGCCATAAGGATGGTATCATCTGCATATCTGAGGTTGTTGGTATTTCTCCTGGAAATCTTGATTCCAGCTTTTGCTTCTTCCAGCCCAGCATTTCACATGATGTACTCTATATATAAGTTAAATAAGCAGAGTGACAATACACAACCTTGACATACTCCTTTCCCAATTCAGAACCAATTCAGCTGGAGAAAGGAATGGCAAACCACTTCAGTAGTCTTGCCTTGAGAGCACCATGAACAGTACATAAAGTCCTCTCATACCTTTCATTAAAAGATACCAGTCCCAAGTTATTTCATCCATATGAATTTTCCTTATCTGGTTTCATGCTAATTTAGATTAAATCTTCTGCAGTCAAATGGAGAAGGCAATGGCACCTCACTCCAGTACTCTTGCCTGGAAAATCCCATGGACGGATGAGCCTGGTGGGCCGCCGTCTATGAGGTCACACAGAGTTGGACACGACTGAAGCGACTTAGCAGCAGCAGCAGCAGCAGTCAAATAATTTGTATGGAGTTATCAGTATGTGTAACTGTATGATAATATCATGTGAAGTCTCACAACTTTAAGAAATAATCTTATATGAAGAAGTTTCTCTTATTGAGTGACAGAAGCAATGCCAAAGACCATCTTCCATTTTTCCTTTGCTCTACTTCAACAGCAAGTAAGAACTCTGCTTAGTGATAGGTTCACTTAATGCAAAACTATAAATCCTTGGATGACAGTTCAGTTATGAATCACTTTAAGTTAAACCTGAGGTCATACATCAAACACCTGTAGGAACAGCCCTCATTTTTATTCCTCCAACCCTCAATAAGGAAGGTTCCAGGATCCTAAACCCTAGGTCAGTCAGATTGCTGATCCTAAGACTTCTAATAAAATTTCATGATGTTTATGTTGTGCTACTAATTTATCAACTATTTATTCAATATCGATATGTATCTTGAACTGTGTGAGTTACCTGGGATAGAATATGAATGATACTTATATTTCTGTCAATTGCTATTCTCATTAATTTTATGTAAGAAAGAACCACAATTTTCATTAAGAGATTATCCTTTCCCAAATGCATATGTGTTAGTCTATTTCTATACTACAGGCTATCCTACTGGTTAACCTGTTGAACCCTGCAGTAATCCTTTACTCTATTAACTTCTCAAACTTTATGATGAGTTATGAAATCTCATAGCATGTATTATTCTTAAACATCATTCAAGCTATGCTTCAAACTTGAATTTCCACACAAACATTAAAGTTATCTAGTTAATACCCACCAAAATGAAAAACTAAACCTAGATATATAGTAACAAGTCTATGGATGAATTATATTCTCATTTAACTCTTCATTAAATATTGTTAAGACTTTCAATATAGAGGTCTCACACATCTATGAAGTTCACTCCTGGGTATTTTGTGCTTTTATTATCATAATGTCACTGATAGCATTCTTAAAATTTCATTTTTGCAATTATTTTTTACTAGTATATAAAAGTAGAAGGGAGTTTTATATGTTGACCTGTACCTATAATTGACCACTCCAGAGCTGTTTTACTATTTCTGTAGTTGTGTGCTTCCATTTGGAGTTATTTTCCTTCAAGTCAAAGAAATTTCCTTATCATTTCTTATAGTAAAAGTTACTATAGACACATTGTTTTGTTTAAAAAGAATTTATTTTGCATACATTTTTGAGGAATATTTCAGTTGAGTATATAACCCTTAACTTTTCCCCTTCTTTTAGAAGTTTAAAATATCATGTTTTCCCATTGTAAAATGAAAAAGTCAGCTTTCAGTCTTATTGCTGCTCTTAAAAGAAAAAAATTTAACTCTATTTTCAAGATTTTCTTTCAACTTTTGGTACCAAATATTTGGCTCTGCTATGCCATGGCAGTGTTTTCTTTCTATCTGAACCATTTAGGGATTGTTAAATTTCCAGTAGTCATGCATGGATGAGACAATTGGAATATAAAGAAGGCTGAGCACCAAAGAATTGATGCTTTTGAACTAGTGTGTTGGAGAAGACTCTTGGGAGACCTTGGACAGCAAGGAGATCAAATCAGTCAATCCTAAAGGAAATCAACCCTGAACATTCATTGGAAGGACTGATGCTGAAGCTCTAATACTTTGGCTACCTGATGTGAAGAGCTGACTCATTGGAAAAGATCCTGATGCTAGGAAAGATTGAGGGCAAGAGAAGGAGTGACAGAGGATGAGATGGTTTGATAGCACCACCAAATCAATGATATGAATTTGAGAAAATTCCAGGAGACAGTGAAGGACAGGTAAGTCTGATGTTCTGCAGTCCATGGGGTCACTCAAAGAGTCAGAAACGATTTAGCAACTGAACAACAACAAATTTCTTAAAGCTGTAGATTCAGAAGTATCCCGGGTATTATGTTCCAGTATTGCTTTGTCCCATTGTGACTCTCTTTTCTATGAGATTTTAGCCATTTGTATTTTTTCCCTTTTTATGGCACAATAAATCTCTCCAACTGTATATTTCCTTTTTCTTCAGTTTTCCACTTTGGCTTCAGTTTGCATATTTTCCATTGGCCTGACTTGAGTTCAAAATTCTATCAAGATTGCACTTAATCCTCATTCAATAAATATTTAATTTCATATATGGTATTTTTCAGTTCTAAAACATCTACTTTATATATATATATATACACACACACACACACACACATACACACACAAACATCCTCTTTCAATGACACAGGAGATGACTCTACACATGGACATCACCAAATGGTTAATACTGAAATCAGATTGATTATATTCCCTATAGCCAAAGATGGAGAAGCTCTATACTGTCAGTGAAAACAAGACTGAGAGCTGACTATGGCTCAGATTATGAACTTCTCATTGCAAAATTCAGACTTAAATTGAAGAAAGTAGGGAAAACCACTAGACCATTCAGGTATGACCTAAATCAAATGCCTTATAATTATACAGTGGAAGTGACAAACATTTTCAAGGGACTGGATCTGGTAGTCAGAGTGCCTGAAGAACTATGGACAGAGCTTTGTAACATTGTATAGGAGATGGTGATCAAAACCATCCCCAAGAGAAAGAAAAGCAAAAGACAAAATGGTTGTCTGAGGAGGTCTTACAAACAGCTGAGAAAAGAAGAGAAGCAAAAGGCAAAGGAGAAAAGCAAAGTTATATCCATCTGGATGCAGAGTTCCAAGGAATAGCAAGCATAGATAAGCCTTCCTAAGTGAAAAATATAAAGACATGGAAAACAATAGAATGGTAAAGACTAGAGATCTCTTCAAGAAAATAAGAGATACCAAGGGAACATTTTATGCAAAGATAGGTACATTAAAGGACAGAAACATTATGGACCTAACAAAACAGAAGATATTAAGAAGAGGTGGCAAGAACGCACATGCACAGAAGAAATATACATAAAAGATCTTAATGACCCAGATAACCATGATGGTGTGATCACTCACCTAGAGCCAGACATCTTGGACGAAGAAGTCAAGTTGGCCTTAGGAAACATCACTACAAACAAAGCTAATGGAGGTGATGGAATTCCAGCTGAACTATTTCAAATCCTAAAAGATTACGCTGTGAAAGTGCTGCACTCAATATGCCAGCAAATTTGGAAAACTCAGCAGTGGCTACAGGACTAGAAAAGGTCAGTTTTCATTTCAATTCCAAAGAAGGGCAATGCCAAAGAATGTTCAAACTACCCTATAACTGCATTCATATCACACGCTAGCAAAGTAATGATCAAAATCTTCCTAGCGAGGCTTCCACAGTACGTGAACCAGTAACTTCCAGATGTTCAAGCTGGATTTAGAAAAGGCAGAGGAACTAGAGATCAAATTGCCAACATCCATTGGATTACAGAAAAAGCAAGTGAATTTCAGAAAGACTTTTGCTTCCTTGACTACACTAAAGCCTTTTACTGTGTGGATCACAACAAACTGGAAAATTCTTAAAGAGATATGAATACTAGACCACCTTACCTGCCTCCTGAGAAATCTGTATTCAGGTTAAGAAGCAACAGTTAGAACTGGACATGGAACAATGGACTGGGTCCAAATCAGGAAAGGAATGTGTCAAGGCTACACATTTTCACCCTGCTTATTTAACTTATATGCAGAGTACATCATGCGAAATGCTTGCCTGGATGAAGCACAAGCTAGAACAAGATTGCTGGGTAAAATATCAAACCCTCAGATATGCAGATGACACCACCCTTATGGCAGATAGGGAAAAGGAATTAAAAAGCCTCTTGATGAAAGTGAAAGAGGAGATTGAAAAAGCTGGCTTAAAACTCAACATTCAAAAACTAAGAGCATGGCATCAGGTCCCATCACTTCATGGCAAATAGGTGTGGAAACAATGGGAACAGACAGACTTTGTTTTCTTGTGCTCCAGAATCATGCAGATGGTGACTACTGCCATGAAATTAAAAGACACTTGCTTCTTAGAAGAAAAGCTATGCCCAAGCTAGACAGTGGATTAAAATGCAGAGACAGTGCTTTACTGACAGAGGTCCATGCGGTTTTTTCCAGTAGTCATGTATGGATGTGAGAGTAGACATAGAAAAGGCTGAACAATGAGGAACTGATGCTTTCAAATTGTGGTGTCGGAGAGGACTCTTGAGAGTCCCTTGAACTGCAAGGAAATCAAATCAGTCCTTCCTCAAGGAAATCAATCCTGAATATTCACTGGAAGGACTTATGCCAAAGCTAAAATACTTTGGCTACCTGACGAGAAGATCCAACTCATTGGAAAAGACCCTGATGCTGGGAAAGCACAAGGAGGATTGAAGGCACAAGGAGAAGGAGATGACAGAGGACAGGATGATTGGATGGTATCACCCACTCAATGGACATAAGTTTGAGCAAGCTCCAGGAGTTGGTGATGGACATGGAAGCCCGGTGTGCTGCAGTCCATGGGGTCACAAAGAGCGGGACAAGTGTGAGCGACTGGACAACAACAAAAACAAAGTTTGAGAGAAAATTCCTGCAATAATTCCCTAAGTGGGTTGTATTTGTTCTGTTAAGCAGGTAGCTTAGAAGCTGAGTGGAAGCTGGGTTAGAACTTTACTTACACTTAGCCCACTCTATTTTCAATCATCTGAAGGATAAAATGTGTATTGCGGTTATTTCAGGCTCCTCTTTCTAGTGGGACTTTGTTTCCCAAGCACCATTATAACAAGGGAAGTCATGCTGACTTTCCTAACCAAGAACCTACTCTTCTTTATGTTACCAGAACTCAGCACATGCTCATGAGGGAGGGACGAGGTAGAGTTGCCATTTGGCTATCCTCTACTTTTCAACATGTGACATAACAAAACAGGAACAGCTCCTCTGATATTTCATTTTCTCCACTAGACTTACTCTGTCTAACCTAAACTCACCCTGTATCCAGCATGGGCAGGAGGAAGAGAGAGAGAGAGAAAGTGAATGAGAAGAAAAGCCAACAACAGTAGTTTCAAGACACCTGAGAAAAACTCTTTGAAACTTTAACCCAACTACTCTTTGCTTTCATAGCTTTCTGCTGACCTTTAAAAGGAGGAATCTGTAATATAACTGTCATTTTTCTCCCAACTTTTCTCAGTAACAACAATGGCATGCTATCATCAAATTCATTCTACCAAACGGGAAATTTATTTAAAAGTTATCTCATTTTTTTTCAAGGTGGGAACAATCTACCTAAATTGATATTCAGTTTTTGACAGTCATTAAAGTTAGATCGTACTGACTTCTAAATATTCTATGTTATAATAATGTTATTCAAAGTGGCTAATTACATTAAAATGTCTATCAAACTGGTAGAAAGACTAAATGCCCTGTCAATGTAGTCAAAACAGTAAATATGTCAACTGTTTTAGAAAAAAAAAAAAGAGATAAATTAGAATACTTAACATTTTTTCAGGAACTTTGCAAATAAGTTCTAGATACTGAACATCTATCCTTAATGTTATTCATGATTAAGTATATCACAACTAAGCAGATTAGCTTTGTGTCACATATATTTAAATGTCATTAGAATAAAATTCTAAAGAAGGATGCCTTTGGTCACTTGTCAGTGCTGAAGGGAGATTTTTATACTGCTTTTTTATAGAATACATATATCTGCCCCCCCAAAAAAATCCCTTGCTTTTGAAACCAGAGAGTCCCTTGGACTGCAAGGAGATCCAACCAGTCCATTCTAAAGGAGATCAGTCCTGGGTGTTCTTTGGAAGGAATGATGCTAAAGCTGAAACTCCAGTACTTTGGCCACCTCGTGTGAAGAGTTGACTCATTGGAAAAGACTCTGATGCTGGGAGGGATTGGGGGCAGGAGGAGAAGAGGATGACAGAGGATGAGATGGCTGGATGGTATCACCGACTCAATGGACATGAGTTTGAGTAAACTCTGGGAGTTGGTGATGGACAGGGAGGCCTGGCGTGCTGCAGTTCACAGGGCCACAGAGAGTCAGACATGACTGAGTGACTGAACTGAACTGAACTGTCTCATTTCAAAATCAGCAATTTAATAGTAATATTTTACATGATTATTTAAAAAAAATAACCAAAATTTTTTGAAGTCTACTGCTGCTGATTGTGTTATTTACAATAAAAATAAATTAGAATTGCTAGGTTTAGAGAACAAAGATGGCCAACTGACACTCTACCTCCACACACATCTTCCAAACAAATCATAAAAATAACATTAATGGCAAGTAAATCCAAAACTAACCCAGGACTTCAACATCACTAAGAGACAAAACACAACAATCTTAAAAAAGAGAGAGAGTGCAAAGAAAATTCCAGCAGAGTTTTCACCAGTCACCTGATGCTATGCCTGTGGGTATGAAGGGTAAGATGGAAAAGGCATGAGACCCCCAAGAAAAACTGTGAAGGAAACAGAGGACATAGATGAAACAGACCAAATCATTCCCTAAAACAAAACTGCAGCTGCTGCTGCTGCTAAGTTGCTTCAGTCGTGTCTGACTCTGTGCAACCCCATAGACGGCAGCCCACCAGGCTCCCCCTCGTCCCTGGGATTCTTCAGACAAGAGCAGTGGAGTGGGTTGCCATTTCCTTCTCCAATGCATGAGAATGAAAGGTGAAAGTGAAGTCACTCAGTCGTGTTGGACTCTTAGCGACCCCATGGACTGCAGCCTGCCAGGCTCCTCCATCCATGGGATTTTCCAGGCAAAAGAGTACTGGAGTGGGGTGCCACTGCCTTCTCCAAACTGCAGCATTGTATTTCAAAATAATAAATTCAAGTAAACTGTGGTTGAATATAGCATTAGCTATAGAGGACTTGGCAATAAGCTGGATTGTCAGTGGCAGCCTGAAGAAGTACTGCTTATTGAGGAGAAACAGAGAGGCTAGAATGAGGCATGAAGGAAAATTAGAAAATAACAGGGAAAATCATATTTATTGCAGGAAAAGATGTAACAAAACACCAACTCTTCCTCTCTCCCTCACCATCAACAACACTATTCTTTTCAAAACAGAGCAGAAAAGAGCAAAAAATTACAAACTCTACTTTTAAGTTAGGAATCCTATTCAAAGAATAATAGAAAAAACAGATAATATCAATATGAAATGGTTGTTAAAGTTTTAAATTGTGACTAAAACAATTCTACTGGTGAAAACTATGTCCTAAAAAACAAACATGAAGCTAAGAGAAATAACAAAAGCATTCCAAATTGAACCAAATATCCTAAAACATGTATTTGGGGTCATGGAAAAAAAAAACACCTTGAATTATATGTACAAAAACTAATACCAGAAATGGACAAACAAGAAGAAAAGGCAAGAGAACTGAATGAACTCACTAAAGAAACAGAAGAAAAAGAATAACATATCAGAAATAAGCACTGAAGGAAAAGATTTTGATAGGAAAAGAAGTTCAAATGAAAATTTAATAAAGGCCATTGTATAAAAGAAGCAAAATCACCAGGAGAATAAAAATGATATTTAAAAATAAGTAAAAACAGTCAGAGAGCAAGTGTTTGAATTGGAAGATAATCAACAACAGTCCAAAGCACATACAATTACAGTCCATGGAAAGGAAAATCCCAGGAATGAAAGGAAATTAACATTTCAATATTTACCATGATGATCAGAAAATAAGAATACCTGAACTCCACATACTGAAATAGCAAACAGTTTCAGTCGATTGGCACACTAAACTCTGGTACATATCTATCAAAGCTATTAAAGTTTAAAGACAAAGTCCTCAGAACCTTTCAGCAAAGAAATGCAAATTCAATAGAATTAGATCCTTAACAGACTTCTCAAAAACAAACATAAAGCAAGTAGTATTTTCAAGAAAATTAAAGAAGTGTGACCAAAGATATTATTTAGTCTAAACCTTAAACTATCAAGAATACTGAAAAACAAATTTAAATGTGCAAGGACTCAGGGAGTACTGTACACATGTATACTTCCTGAAGAGTCTACTTGGGCATGAGCTTCATCCAACCAAAAGAGAACTGAAAAAACTTGCACAGGGACTGATGGTGAGCATTCCATACATTTATGTTTAGAATTATGACTAAAACAAAGGTGGACTCACAGGTAGAAAAGTAACATTCGTGAAATTATAATTTGTGACAAAGTATTGAAGAGTCTGGCCAAATTCTGGTGTGTGATCTTTCAGGACCTCGTGGCAGAAGGCTGCCCACACCAGACTTGGTACATGTCAGTGCACAGCAGTCTTTGGGGAAGCTGTAAGTCAAGGACACAGGTCTTACTGGCTGTCCACATTCTTAGGATAGAATAACAAAATTTATTAGAGAAAGAGGAACAGAGCATATGGTAAAACAAAAGTAGTAAGATGCTTACAAAGAAGAAATTTAGTTAAAGGATATACAGATGTTCTTTGTAATACTCTTATTTTTGCAACTTTTCTGTAAGTTTGAAGACATTTTCTAAGAAAAATTCAAAAATATGTATAAACTAAGAAAGCAGTATTATTTGCAAAAGGTATTTATTGGGGAGCATGATGCGGATCATGATATTTGATATTTTTGTGGCTCTCAATATAAACCAATTCCTCCCTTACAAAACATAATTTCATATTGAATAAATTTCTCTGTTCCTCCAAATCTAGTCTCTGGCTCTCCACAGTCACTATGTTTCTCTGGAGACTGACCTTTATGATTGTACAAATGGTCTCCCTTTTCTTTAAGTATTCTCTTGTGTTTAGCCAATGAGAATGCAAGGAGGATCATCATGTGTGAAATTTCAGGTCAAACTTGCTTTGTTCCAGGCTTTGTTCCTCTACTAAAGTCTACTGTCTGTGGCTCGAGTGGTAAAGAACTTGCCTGCCAATGCAGGAGCTGTAAGAGATGCAGATTCGATCCTTGGATTGGGAAGATCCGCTGGAGGTGGGCATAACAACCCACTCCAGTATTCTTGCCTGAGAAATTCTGTGGACAGAAGAGCTTGGCGGGCTACAGTCCATAGGGTCGCAAAGAGTCAGACATGGCTGAAGTGACTTAGCACACACGGATGCTAAGTCTACTATTTCTTTACAGTGGTGTCCTTGAACAGATTAGGGGTTTCCCTGGTGGCTTACCAATAAAAAATCCAACTGCAATTCAAGAGACACAGGTTCAATCCCTGGGTCAGGAAGATCCTCTGGAGGAGGAAATGGCAACTTATTCCAATATTTTTGCCTGAAAAATCCCATGGACAGAGGAGACTGGTGGGCTACAGTCCCTGGGATCACAAAGAGTCAGACATGACTTACCATATATGCACACCTGAACAGATATGACTGTACTTAAAGCTACAACTCAATCTTCAGGAACCTGCAAAAATGTTCCTATCCCTTGCTTCAGGTAGGTAACAGCAACCTTAGTCTTGTGAGCCTACTGCCCAAGCTTCACTATCCCAGCTGGTTTCCTCTAACCGTGCTTCAGTTCAGTTCAGTCACCACTCAGTCGTGTCCGACTCTTTACGACCCCATGAATCGCACCGCATCAGGCCTCCCTGTCCATCACCAACTCCTGGACTTCACCCAGGCTCACGGCCATCGAGTCAGTGATGCCATCCAGCCATCTCATCCTCTGTCGTCCCCTTCTCCTCCTGCCCCCAATCCCTCCCAGCATCAGAGTCTTTTCCAATGAGTCAACTCTTCGCATGAGGTGGCCAAAGTACTGGAGTTTCAGCTTTAGCATCAGTCCTTCCAAAGAAATCCCAGGGCTGATCTCCTTCAGGATGGACTGGTTGGATCTCCTTGCAGTCCAAGGGACTCTCAAGAGTCTTCTCCAACACCACAGTTCAAAAGCATCAATTCTTCGGTGCTCAGCCTTCTTCACAGTCCAACTCTCACATCCATAACATGATCACTGGAAAACCATAGCCTTGACTAGATGGACCTTTGTTGGCAAAGTAATGTCTCTGCTTTTGAATATGCTCTCTAGGTTGGTCATAACTTTCCTTCCAAGGAGTAAGTGTCTTTTAATTTCATGGCTGCAGCCACTATCTGCAGTGATTTGGGAGCCCAAAAAATAACCTTGCATACACCTTTATAAACAGTCCCTTTTTTAAGCTTTCCCTAGTCATTCTTTTTTTTTTGAGTGTGTTATATCTTTCTTGCAGGGATCCTGTCTGGTACATAATGCTCACATAAAACAAAAACCTACAAAAAATGGAATATACTTATATACTGAAAATATTTTGAAAAATGTATATTACAAAAACAATTATTAACAGAAGCAGTGAAGTAGTATGGAACATTAATCATTTTAAAATATCTACATGGACTGTTTCACAGATGAAAAATGGATGAAACTAATTTATGTTAAGAAAGCATCGTTGTTCAGTTGCCAAGTCGTGTCCAGCTCTTTGCAACTCCACTGACTGCGGCACACCAGGCCTTCTGTCCCTTACCATCTCCCAGAGTTTGCCCAAGTTCATGTTCATTGCATCGGTGATGCTGTCCAGCCAACTCATCCTCTGACATCCTCTTCTCCTTCTGCCCTCAATCTTGCCCAGCATCAGGGACTTTTCCAATGAGTCTTCTGTTTGCATCAGTTGACCAAAATACTGGAGCTATTGCTTCAGCATCAGTCCTTCCAGGGAATATTCAGGGTTGATCTCCCTTAAGATTGACTGTTTTGCTCTCCTTGCTGTCCAAGGGACTTTCAGGAGTCTTCTCCAGTATAACAGTTAAAAGGCATCAAATCTTTAGCGTTCTGCTTTTTTTTTTTTTTTTACAGTCCAACTCTCACAGGTCTCTCATATTGAAGGCAGATTCTTTACCATCTGAGCCACCAGGGAAGTCTGAGGGAATACCATAGCCTTGATTATACAGACGTTTGGCAGCAGAGTAATGTCTGCTTTTCAACACACTGTCTAGGTTTGTCATTGCTTTCCTGCCAAGGAGCAACTGTCTTCTGATTTCATGGCTGTGGTCACCATTCACAGTGATTTTAGAGCACAAGAAGAGGAAATCTGTCATACTTCCACATTTCCCCCCTCTATTTGCCATGCAGTAATGGGGCTGGATGCCATGATCTTAGTTTTTTTTAATATTTAGTCTTAAGGCAGCTCTTTTACTCTCGTCCTTCACTCTCATCAAGAGGCTCTTTAGTTATTCTTTGCTTTCTGCCATTAGAGTGGTATCATTTGCATATCTGAGGTTGTTGATATTTCTCCAACTTGTCTTGAATCCAGCTTGTAACTCATCCAGCTCGGCATTTTTCATGATGTGCTCAGGTTACAGGTTAAACAAACAGGGTGGTGCACACAACCCTGTCATACTCCTTTCTTGGTCTTGAACCAATCTGTTGTTCCATACAGAGTTCTAACTGTTGCTTCTTGACCCGCATACAGGTTTCTCAGGAGACAGGTAAGATGTTCTGGTATTCACATCTCTCCAAGAGCTTCCCACAGTTTGTCATGATCCACACAGTCAAAGGTTTTAGCATAGTCAATGAAACAGAGGTAGATGTTTTTTCCTTAAGTTCCCTTGCTGTCTCTATAGTCCAGCAAATGTTGGAAATTTGATCTCTAGTTCCTCTTCCTTCTCTATACCCAGCTTTGACATCTGCAAGTTCTTGGTTCCCATCATGTTGAAGTCTAGCATGCAAGATTTTAAGTATGACCTTACTAGCATGGGAGATGAGTACAATTGTCCGACAGTTAGCACATTCTTGGTATTACCCTTCTTGGGAACTGGGATGAGGACTGACCTTTCCACTCCTGTGGCCACTGCCGGATCTTCCAGATTTGCTGACATAATGAATGCAAAACCTTGATGGCATCCTCCTTTAGTGATCTGAATAGTTCTGCTGGAATTTCATCCCATCCACTAGCTTTATTAACAGCAGTGCTTCTTATGATCCACTTGACTTCTCACTCCAGAATATCTGGCTCTGGGTGACTAACCACACCATCATAGTAATCCAGTTCATTAAGAACTTTGTTATATAGTTCTTCCATGAATTCTTTCCATCCTGATCTCTTTAGTGTCTTCTAGTCTCTACCATTTTTATCCTCTATTGTGCCCATCTTTGGGCGGAATGCTCCTTTGATGTTTCCAGTTGTCCTGAAGAGCTCTCTAGCCTCTCCACTTTTTTTGTTTTCTTCTATTATTAAGCATTGTTCATTGAAGAAGGCCTTGTCTCTTCCAGCTATTTTTGGAATTCTGCATTTAATTGGATGTACCTTTCCCTCTCTGCCTTGCTTTTCACTTCTCTGTATTCTTCCACTATTTGTAAAGGCCTCCTCAGATACAGGTCTCCTCCTTCCTTTTGTTTTTCTTTGGGATGGTTTTATTTGCCATCTCCTAGATGGCTGGATGGCATCACTGACTCAATGGACATGAGTCTGAGTGAACTCCGGGAGTTGGTGATGGACAGGGAGACCTGGTGTGCTGCAATTCATGGGGTCGCAAAGAATCGGACACGACTGAGCAACTGATCTGATCTGACCTGATACAATATTATGAGCTCTATCCATAGTTCTTTAGGCACACTGTTCACTAGATCTAGTCCCTTGAATCTATTTTTTACCTCCACTGAAAATTCATATGGGATTTAAGTCATACCTGGCCGGCCTATTGTTTTTCCCAGTTTTCTTTAGTTTAAGCCTGAATTTTGCTATGAGAAGCTGATGATCTGAGCCAAAAGTCAGCTCCAGTCAGTTTCAAGCAGTATGAAACATTAATCATTTTGAAATATCTACATGGGCAGTTTCACAGACAAAAAAATGAATGAAACTAATTTTACTGTGTGAAGATAGCATCATATGTCTTCTCGAAAGATTTCTCTAGGGTAGCATGATGTATCAGTGCATCTATAGTTAGGTAGGGATTAAATATTTATATATAGATGTCAGAAGCAATACCTTAAGACCAAAACAAAGCCTACGCTATTTCTGATCATTTGTATTTTAAAGCATATCACTCCAACTTTATCACTCTTCTTTCAGCCATGGTTAAGATCCTAAAGATCATGCAAGGGAAAGAAAGGGTCAAAGTATCTAAAAGCAATTTAAATACAAAACATTGCTATTTTCCCTAATTTTTATCTTACCTCCATTTTCCTCAAATTATTTTGTTTATATTCTTTAACAAAATCTACCTGAATTCAACCACTGAATATTAATATCAGTGGATTAGGCAAAAGGGGACATTTTCTTTAATTTGGTTTATGTTAACTCCATCTTCTAGTTCAGTTCTGTTCAGTTGCTCAGTCATGTCCAACTCTTTGCGAGTCTCAAAATCTCGGAGTCATCCTAAAGTCTATCCCTGTCTCACACCTCAAACCCTATTTATCAGCAAAAAATTATTGCTTCTGACTTCAAATGTATCTGACTACTCGTCACCTCCTCCACTGCTCCATCTTCATCTGAACTACCTTCTCTCACCTAGATTACTATAATAGCCTTCCAAATGGCACTGTTGGTTCTGTCTGGTCACTCAATACCTCTTAACACACTAGCCAGAGCAATCCCCTTAAAAGTAAGGCAGACTATGTTACACTTCTCAAAACTCTGCAATATGTTTTACTTTGAGTGAAACCAAAGTCTACACTTGCTTAAAAGGCCCTATGTGACTTTTTTCCCCATTATCTCTCAAAACTCACTGCCTATCAATTTTCAACATGTTTTCTCTCCTCTAGCCAAACTGGTTTCCTTGCCACCCCACAAATGCAGCAGGCATGATGCCACTTTTACACTGCCTATGCTCACTGCCTGGAATTCTCAACTTTAAAAGACTGCAAAACAAACTTTATATATATTTTCTTAATTGTTACCATTTCAAGGGGTCTACCCAGACCTCTACTTAGCATTTGTAAGATGTCCCTCATCCAACCATTCCCTATCACCCACTCTTTTTTCCTTTGTGCCACAAGAATTACTGTCTTAAAACTTTACATATCATTTATGTATTCCATATATTATTTATGGCCTCCTATAAACCAAATGAAATGACTGAATTAAGCAAATATTTAATAAATATTTGGTGAATGAATTGATGCATTAGTACATGCAAAAGAAATATATTGAGGGTTTGTTTCCAAAACTGTTAGATACCTTAAAAGTATTTTTTTCTAATAAACACTTATTCTGTAGGTTATTGATATTGAATATACACATGGTATTGAAATCATAATATACTAAAATTTTACCATAAAAAAGATTTTCTAATTTGAGTAATTCTACTCAAATATTTCTATACATTTGCTTCAAACAAACAAGAATATATAGATTTATCTCATCATATTTGCTCACTAATCCCATCTTGGCTCCAAAGCTGAATTACATGGTTCTATTTCTCTTTATTCCAGCATGACATTTAATATATTTGATTGAGGTTATCTCTTAACATTTCTATATTCCACAGTCAATTATGAAGTTTTCCAGGGCTATGTCTATTGCATTCACCTGAGTCTCCCTAACACTTAAAGGCACTACTGTATAAATGTATAATAAATAAAAAGAAAAAGAAAAGAGTAAGAAAGTACACAGACCTCCCTGCACATTTTTGTGCAACCTGTCAATATATAATTGTTTTAAATTTGAGAAAAATAAGTTTACTTCTTGCCTTTTTCATAAAGTTTTCTTCAGTTGTAAGTAGTCAAAGACTTAGTATATAAAATCCTGAAAGAAAAGAATGAAAACTCAACCTAAGACTAAAATGAATTAATTTTTCTAATGCTTTAGCTTTACTACACATAGGTAATTAACTATTTTCAAAACATTACATAAATATGCTAACACTTTTATTATTTTGACACTCTATAATCCCTGCTACTGCTGCTAAGTCACTTCAGTCATGTCCGACTCTGTGTGACCCCATAGACGGCAGCCCACCAGGCTCCCCCATCCCTGGGATTCTCCAGGCAAGAACACTGGAGTGGGTTGCCATGTCCTTCCCCAGTGCATGAAAGTGAAAAGTGAAAGTGAAGTCACTCAGTCGTGTCCAACTCTTAGTGACCCCATGGACTGCAGCCTACCAGGCTCCTCCATCCATGGGATTTTCCAGGCAAGAGTACTTGGAGTGGGGTGCCATCGCTTTCTCCAATAATCCCTAGAGTACCATAAAGAAAAAATACGAGTTTATAACAAATTCAGGGAACCTGGGTCATGGAGCTCTAAGCAAAGGCATGTTTAAGAGCTTAACTAAAATTTGAGCAATTCTTATCATCGGTGTCAGCTGTGGGCTTGATTTCAAATTCCCATTTAATGATGGCTCTACCAACAATAACTTTAAGTACTGTAAGAAGAAAGGCTGAAAATTAATCTGAGCATAAATATCAAGAATTCAAGGTTTTCTAAGTACTATAAAAAGCACTTGATCTATGAATCTGAAGCTATCAGGACAGTTAAATTGATCAGCTAATGTATTAACTACATCCTAGGATAGGCTGATCAATATTTTGCCTTAGATTAAAAAATGTAAGGATGCTACTAAGATATTGCTGTGATGAATACAATAAACCTGAGTCTCTAGTAACACTTAAATCATTATAGGCAAATACAGTGTACCATCAACCTAGGATTTTTTTTTTTTTTTTTTACTGGAGGGCATTTTTGGAGAACAAACTAAGGGTTGTATTGACTTTTAGCCAACATGTTTTTCAATTATTTTATCCAGAAAAATAGCTGTGTTTTTTTTTTTTTCTTTTCAACTAGAAAAAGATGCACAGTTATAAAAAAAATAGTGAGAAAATCAGTTTAACACATTTTTCTTACCTAAGCTTTTATCTTTATGGGGAATCAGTAATTCTATCATGAAGAAAAGTCTATCACAGAATTGTATAATAACTAAAAAGATAAAACCTATTCGTTTATTTAACAACCAAATTTATATTTCAGTTAATTTCCTTTGCCTGAGGGAATAGAGAATGCTTGATCCAGTAGAAAGATATATTATCCATTAAATTTGGAGAATGACCATTAGATCATACCCTATTGCTTTTGTTCTGGTGAGGTCACAAGCCTCTAAAAGCCTATTTGAAAGGCAATATTCTTAAGGAGAATGAATCTGAAACTGTGGAAATTTAACAAGCATATGTTTATGAAGACAGACACTCTTGTATCTTTGTAGTTGCCTTTGTGCTGTCTTTGTAGTTAGCTCCTTTTCTTGTTTGTTTTTATATTTGGCATCTCTGCAGCGTATGAGATCTTAGTTCTCAGACTAGAGATTGAAGCCACGTCCCCTGCTTAGAAGCAGAGAGTCTTAACCACTGGACCACTGGGAAGGCCCTACCTTCTTATTTTTCAAAGCAAACCACCTCTACTCAGGCTGTCTTAATTCTACAGAACAGAATTCTTCCTCCTATCCAGAGCACTTTCTTCTGTAAAATTGCATGTAGGATACTTCCTCTAAATAGTCAATCCCCTTCTTATAGCCAAAACTCAGTGCAATCTTGAATTATGTGCTTATCCCCATTTTAATAATTAAACATTTGTTTTATCCCTGAAAATGTACAAGTTGCAGAGGAAGGAATATGTTTAAACTACTGTGAATGCTGTGGTCAGAAAATAAATACTAGATGACTAAGGGACTGATCACACTCACTCCCATAAAAAAGGCATTATATTTATTTCAGCTTGTATTTCCATGAACAACATTGGCTTAAACAAAAAAAGGAAACAAAGAGCTACAGGCTAGAATATGTGGCTCAAGAAGGACTCCTGCTGTGGATAAACTTATCAAAGATACTATCTTGCCTTCTTATATGGAGAACTACTACTTCAGAGAAATAGCTGTATTTACATAAGCAGCAAAAGAAAATGTTATATGGCAAAAATTCCTACTTATAAAAGAAACCATGTAATTAGATGAAGATTTATGTGGGATTTAGTGACCCAGAGTCTAGATCCTTGATCAAGCCTCCACTTAACTTTGCCTAAGCACAGTAATTTGGCATACGTCTGCAAAGAGTTATAATAGAAATTCTTTTGCTTTTAACAAAATTTGTTTCACATGACATTTTACCAATATAATTAGACACTGAATATGTCATACAGCCCACTGAAATATACAGGACACTTTAAGACCATTTTAAGATGACCTCATAATTTCTAATTATTTATTTTATTATGGATATAGTTTTCAGTTCATAAAGCTTCCTGTAAAGAAAATTCTACCAAAAAATTCTTGTGAATTTGATCAGCCTGACTGGTTTTTCCTCTTACAAAGATGTTGCTCTCTTGGGTACCAACATACATTCCTCAAAGGATGTTATAAAAGGAAGAATGAGGCATTTATTCAAATGGTAAAGAATCTGCCTGCAATGCAGGAGATAAGGGTTTGATCCCTGGGTTAGGAAGATCCTCTGGAGAAGGGAATGGCAATCCACTCCAGTGTTCTTGCCTGGAGAATCCCATGGACAGAGAAGTCTGGTGGGCTATAGTCTGTGGGTCACAAAGAGTATGACATGACTGAGTGACTAACACACACAAAGCATTTAGGTTCCTGTCTGCAAAGAAGGGAGTCAAAGAAAGGGGAAATCATTCTTGTGAATATTTGTACACAAACACAATTTGAGAAATTATGCATATGCCTGCACACAATTTATACCTTAAAATTTTAAATGAATATATGCATTTTTCCAATATAACATGGGTTTCTGAAGTGAAATACAAAATATTTCACGAATAAATCTCAAACACTAGATAAGTAATCAACTGGCAGTAACTTTGATAGTGGAGTTTATTTTATTACTCTTCATCTTATTTTTTTTTTCTCATATGGACAATAGTGGAGACATAGAATGTCACCTCAGAGCATAAAAGTATATTACTTGAAATTCATGACATGCTTTTTCAGAAAGCATTCTGGAAAAAAAGTACGGAAAAAAGCACAGAAAATATTCACAGGGAAAGGGGGAGAACCAAACAGAAAACCAAGAAAAAAAATGTTGAATACCCAAAACAACATTGAGAAATAACTAAGCTGAATGTATCATGCTCCATAATTTCAAGCTATACTACAAATCTACCATAACCAAAACAGTATGGTGCTGGAACAAAAGAGAGACACACAGAACAATGAAACAGAACTCAGAGCTCAGAAATAAACCCACATATATATGGACAATAAATTTACAACAAGGGTAAGAGAACATACAATGAAAAAAGGATAGTCTCTTCAATAAACAGTGCTAGGAAAACTGAATAACCACATACTAAAGAATGAAACTGGACCACCATCCCATAATATACAAAAAAATTAACTCAAAATGGATTAAAGACTCCAGTGTAGTACCTGAAACCAAAAAATTCCTAGAAGAAAACACAGGCAGTAACTTTATTGATATTCAAATTACCAATGATTCTATGGATCTGAATCTAAAGTCAAGGGAAAACAAACACAAACAAAGGGGACTACGTGAAACCAGAAAGCTTCTGCAGAGAAGGATGAAAACGAAAAGGCAAATTACTGAATGGGGGAAGATATTTGGAAACCATATCAGATAAGGGGCTAAAAATGAAAATACATAAACATCTCATACAATTCAATGACAAAAACAATTAAGTCAAAAATGGTCAGAGGATTTGAATACACATTTTTCCAAAGAAGACATACAGATGGCCAACACACGCGTGAAAAACTTTTCAACATTACTACTTATTAAGAAAATGAAAATAAAAACCACAATTAGATCTCCTCACACCTGTTAGAAAGGTTATTATAAAAAATAAACAAGGATTAGAGGATGTGGAGGAAAAAAAACCCTCATGCACAATTGGTGAGGGCTGTAAAATGATGCAGCCAATATTGAAAACAGTATGGATAGTCTTCAAAAAAACTATGGAGTAGATCTACCATCAGATCAGATCAGATCAGTCGCTCAGTCTTGTCCGACTCTTTGCAACCCCATGAATCGCAGCACCAGGCCTCCCTGTCCATCACCAACTCCCAGAGTTCACTGAGACTCATGTCCATTGAGTCAGTGATGCCATCCAGCCATACGATCCAGCTATTCAAGTTTTCAGTATTTATCTAATGAACACAAAAACACTAATTTGAAAAGACATATGTACCTCTATATTCAGTATTTATTGCAACATTATTTACAATAAAGATTTGGAAGCAACCTAAGTGCCCATGGACTATTGAATGGATAAAGAATGTCTGAATATTTATATTACTTAGCCATCAAACAGAATGAAATTCTGTCACTTGCAACAACCTGGATGGACCCTGAAGTATATAACAAGTCAAATAACTTCAGTTCAGTTCAGTCCCTCAGTCGTGTCAGACTCTTTGCTACCCCATGAATCGCAGCACGCCAGGCCTCCCTGTCCATCACCAACTCCGGGAGTTCACTCAGACTCACAACCATCGAGTCAGCGATGCCATCTAGCCATCTCATCCTCTATCGTCCCCTTCTCCTCCTGCCCCCAATCCCTCCCAGCATCAGAGTCTTTTCCAATGAGTCAACTCTTCGCATGAGGTGGCCAAAGTACTGGAGTTTCAGCTTTAGCATCATTCCTTCCAAAGACATCCCAGGGCTGATCTCCTTCAGAATGGACTGGTTGGATATCCTTGCAGTCCAAGGGACTCTCAAGAGTCTTCTCCAACACCACAGTTCAAAAGCATCAATTCTTTGGCACTCAGCCTTCTTTACAGTCCAACTCTCACATCCATACTTGACCACTGGAAAAACCATAGCCTTGACTAGACAGACCTTTGTTGGCAAAGTAATGTCTCTGCTTTTCAATATGCTATCTAGGTTGGACATAACTTTCCTTCCAAGGAGTAAGCATCTTTTAATTTCATGGCTGCAGTCACCATCTGCAGTGATTTTGGAGCCCCCAAAAATAAAGTCTGACACTGTTTTCATTGTTTCCACATCTATTTCCCATGAAGTGATGGGACCGGATGCCATGATCTTTGTTTTCTGAATGTTGAGCTTTAAGCCAACTGCTTCACTCTCCTCTTTCACTTTCATCAAGAGGCTTTTGAGTTCCTCTTCACTTTCTGCCATAAGGGTGGTGCCATCTGCATATCTGAGGTTATTGATATTTCTCCTGGCAATCTTGATTCCAGCTTGTGCTTCTTCCAGCCCAGCGTTTCTTATGATGTACTCTGCATATAAGTTACATAAGCAAGGTGACAATGTACAGCCTTGACGTACTCCTTTTCCTATTTGGAACCAGTCTATTGTTCCATGTCCGCTTCCTGACCTGCATACAGATTTCTCAAGAGGCAGGTCAGGTGGTCTGGTATTCCCATCTCTTTCAGAATTTCCCACAGTTTCTTGTGATCCACACAGTCAAAGGCTTTGGCATAGTCAATACAGCAGAAATAGATGTTTTTCTGGAACTCTCTTGCCTTTTCCATGATCCAGCTGATGTCGGCAATTTGATCTCTGGTTCCTCTGCCTTTTCTAAAACCAGCTTGAACATCAGGAAATTCATGGTTCACATATTGCTGAAGCCTGGCTTGGAGAATTTTGAGCATTACTTTACTAGCATGTGAGATGAGTGCAATTGTGCAGTAGTTTGAGCATCCTTTGGCATTGCCTTTCTTTGGGATTGGAATGAAAACTGACCTTTTCCAGTCCTGTGGCCACTGCTGAGTTTTCCAAATTTGCTGGCATATTAAGTGCAACATTTTCACAGCATCATCTTTAAGGATTTGAAATAGCTCAACTGGAATTCCATCACCTTCACTAGCTTTGTAGAGAAAGACAAATACCATAGGATTTCACTCATATGTGTAATTAAAAAAAAAAAAAAAAAACCCATAGATACAGAGAACAGATTTGTGGTTTCCAGAGGGGAAAGGGGTTGGAGGGTGTGAAAAATGGGTGACGGAGGTCAGATTTATGATGATGAATGGTAACTACATTTGTGCTTATCACTTTGCAGTGCATCGAGATGCCAAATTATACTACTATGCTGTATACCTGAAACTTTTATATAAATATGAATATAAATGTAATATATATAGACACTGAACCTGCACTATAAAAAGGAAATAATCATACATAGAAAATTTCCCATCAGTGTAATAGAAATTCAAATGACAAAATATTAAAAGTGAATATTAAAAATGTTCCATGCAAAAATGATGCACTATGTTCATGCAAAGAGAATAAGAGCAAAGAAAAATACTGTGATTATGAAAGAAAGTGATAAAAGGAAAAAGTGAAGTGTCAAGAACCTGGTGTTTCCCTGTAGGTACACTAATAGGAAAATCTATCCATTCTGTTAAATGTTATCATCACCTAAAACATAGAACACATATACTCTCAGATTTTATAAGAAAAGAAAAGTCAGAAAAAGAAAACAAAAAAGAGCATTTACTTCAAAGTGACTCCCAATGTTGGTTTGATCCATTCTCAGCCCAGATTCAAACTACAAGTTTCTTCTCTTTAAATCCTATTTCTTTAGAATCGAAACCACAAATTTTCTAAAGGACTAAACCAATACTTTAATATCTAAAAACATCTATTCCCTTGACACTCCAAGAGATGCTTGGAATAATAGGCAAGTTTGGCCTTGAAGTACAAAATGAAGTAGGGCAGAGGCTAACAGAGTTTTGCCAAGAGAATGCACTGGTCATAGCAAATACCCTCTTCCAACAACACAAGAGAAGACTCTATACATGGACATCACCAGATGGTCAATACTGAAATCAGATTGATTATATTCTTTGCAGCCAAAGATGGAAAAGCTCTATAGAGTCAGTGAAAGCAAGACTTGGAGCTGACTGTGGCTCAGATCATGAACACCTTATTGCAAAATTCAGACTTAAATTGAAGAAAGTAGGAAAAACCACTAGACCATTCAGGTATGACCTAAATCAAATGCCTTACAATTATACAGTGGAAAAGACAAATAGATTCAAGGGATTAGATTTGATAGATGCCTGAAGAACTACGGATGGAGTTTCATGACATTCTATAGAAGGTGGTGATCAAAACCATCTCAAAGAAAAAGAAAGGCAAAATGGTTGTCTGAGAAGGCCTTACAAATAGCTGTGAAAAGAAGAGAAGCAAAAGGCAAAGGAGAAAAGGAAAGATATACCCACCTGAATGCAGAATTCCAAAGACTAGTAAGGAGAAGTAAGAAAGCCTTCCTCAGTGATCAATGCAAAGCAGCAGAGGAAAATAATAGAATGGGAAAGACTTTAGAGATCTCTTCAAAAAAATTAGAGATACCAAAGGAACTTTTCATGCAAAGATGGGCACAATAAAGGACAGAAATGGTAGGGACCTAACAGAAGCAGAAGTTATTAAGAAGAAGTAATAAGAATACACAGAAGAACTATACAAAAAAGAGCTTTATGACCCAGATAAGCATGATGGTGTGATCACTCACCTAGAGCCAGACATCCTGGAGTGTGAAGTCATGGGCCTTAGGAAGCATTACTATAATGACAGTGGAGGTGATGGAATTCCAGCTGAACTATTTCAAATCCTAAAAGATGATGTTATGAAAGTGCTGCACTCAATATGTCAGAAAATTTGGAAAGCACAGCAGTGGTCACAGGACTGGAAAGGGTCAGTTTTCATTCCAGTCCCAAAGAGGGCAATGCCAAAGAATGTTCAAACTACTGTACAATTGTGCTCATTTCACATGCTAGCAAGGCGATGCTCAAAATCCTTCAAGCTAGGCTTCAATAGCATGTGACCCAAGAACTTGCAGATGTACAAGCTGGTTTTAGAAAAGGCAGAGGAATCAGATATCAAATTACCAACACTGTTGCACCACAGAAAAAGCAAAAGAATTTCAGGAAAACATCTACTTCTGCATCATTGATTAAAGCCTTTGATTGTGTGGATCACAACAAACTGGAAAATTCTTAAAGAGATGCGAATACCAGAGCACCTTATCTGCCTCCTGAGAAATCTGTATGCAGTTCAAGAAGCAACATTTAGAACTGACATGGAACAACGGACTGGTTCCAAATTGGGAAAGGAGTGCATTAAAGCTGCATATTGTCACTCTGCTTATTTAACTTATATGCAGAGTACATCATGCAAAATGCCCAGCTGAATGCAGCACAAGAGGAGCTACCCCGCATCCGAGGTCAGGGGCGGTGGCTGGGAGGAGCTACCCTATGCCCAAGGCCAGGGGCGGGGGCCAGAAGGACCAACCCCATGCCCGGGGCCAGGGGCAGCAGCTGGGAGGACCAACCTCAGGTCCAAGGAGCAGTGGCTGCATGGGCGCAGAAGGGCCTAGAGGAGCTATCCCACGTTGAAGGTCAGGAAGGGCGGCAGTGAGGAGATACCCTTCGTCCAAGGTAAGGAACAGTGGCTACACTTTGCTGGAACAGCCGTGAAGAGATACCCCACGCCCAGAGAAACCCAAGTAAGATGGTAGGTGTTGCAAGAGGGCATCAGAGGGCAGACACACTGAAACCATACTCACAGAAAACTAGTCAATCTAATCACACTAGGAACACAGCCTTGTCTAACTCAATGAAACGAAGCCATGCCCATGGGGCAACCCAACACGGGCGGGTCATAGTGGAAGATCTGATAGAATGTGGTCCACTGGAGAAGGGAATGGAAAACCACTTCAGTATTCTTGCCTTGAGAACCCCATGAATAGTATGAAAAGGCAAAAATGATAGAATACTGAAAGAGGAACTCGCCAGGTCAGTAGGGGCCCAATATGCTACTGGAGATCAGTGGAGAAATAACTGCAGAAAGAATGAAGGGATGAAGCCAAAGCAAAAACAATACCCAGCTGTGGATGTGACTGGTGATAGAAGCAAGGTCTGATACTGTAAAGAGCAACATTGCATAGGAACCTGGAATGTCAGGTCCATGAATCAAGGCAAATAGGAAGTGGTCAAACAAGAGATGGCAAGAGTGAATGTAGACATTCAAATAATATTTGGCAAAACTAATACAATTATGTAAAGTTTAAAAATGAAATAAAATTTAAAAAAAAATAAAAAATAAAATAAAATGGACTGGAATGGGTGAATTTAATTCAGATGACCATTATATCTACTACTGCGGGCAGGAATCCCTCAGAAGAAATGGAATAGCCATCATGGTCAACAAAAGGGTCCAAAATGCAGTACTTGGATGCAATCTCAAAAACAACAGAATGATTTCTGTTCGTTTCCAAGGCAAACCATTCAATATCACAGTAATCCAAGTCTATGCCCCAACCAGTAACGCTGAAGAAGCTGAAGTTGAACAGTTCTATGAAGACCTACAAGACCTTTTAGAACTAACACTCCAAAAAGATGTCCTTTTCATTGTAGGGGACTGGAATGCAAAAGTAGGAAGTCAAGAAACACCTGGAGTAACAGGCAAATTTGGCCTTGGAATATGGAATGAAGCAGGGCAAAGACTAATAGAGTTTTGCCAAGAAAATGCACTGGTCATAGCAAACACCCTCTTCCAACAACACAAGAGAAGACTCTACACATGGACATCACCAGATGGTCAACACCGAAATCAGATTTATTATATTCTTTGCAGCCAAAGATAGAGAAGCTCTATACAGTCAACAAAAACAAGACCAGGAGCTGACTGTGGCTCAGATCATGAACTCCTTATTGCCAAATTCAGACTTAAATTGAAGAAAGTAGGGAAAACCACTAGACCATTCAGGTATGACCTAAATCAAATCCCTTATGATTATACAGTGGAAGTGAGAAATAGATTTAAGGGCCTAGATCTGATAGATAGAGAGCCTGATGAACTATGGAATGAGGTTCGTGACATTGTACAGGAGACAGGGATCAAGACCATCCCCATGGAAAGAAATGCAAAAAAGCAAAATGGCTGTCTGGGGAGGCCTTACAAATAGCTGTGAAAAGAAGAGAAATGAAAAGCAAAGGAAAAAAGGAAAGATATAAGCATCTGAATGCAGAGTTCCAAAGAATAGCAAGAGATAAGACAGCCTTCCTCAGTGATCAATGCAAAGAAATAGAGGAAAGCAACAGAGTGGGAAAGACTAGAGATCTCTTCAAGAAAATTAGAGATACCAAGGGGACATTTCATGCAAAGATGGGCTCGATAAAGGACAGAAGTGGTATGGACCTAACAGAAGCAGAAGATATTAATAAGAGGTGACAAGAATACACAGAAGAACTGTACAAAAAAGATCTTCATGACTCAGATAATCACAATGGTGTGATCACTGACCTAGAGCCAGACATCCTGGAATGTGAAGTCAAGTGGGCCTTAGAAAGCATCACTATGGACAAAGTTAGTGGAGGTGATGGAATTCCAGTTGAGCTATTTCAAATCCTGAAAGATGATGCTGTGAAAGTGCTACACTCAATATGCCAGCAAATTTGGAAAACTCAGCAGTGGCCACAGGACTGGAAAAGGTCAGTTTTCATTCCAATCCCAAAGAAAGGCAATGCCAAAGAATGCACAAACTACCGCACAATTGCACTCATCTCACACGCTAGTAAAGTAATGCTCAAAATTCTCCAAGCCAGGCTTCAGCAATACGTGAACTGTGAACTTCCTGATGTTCAAGCTGGTTTTAGAAAAGGCAGAGGAACCAGAGATCAAATTGCCAACATCTGCTGGATCATGGAAAAGGCAAGAGAGTTCCAGAAAAACATCTATTTCTGCTGTATTGACTATGCCAAAGCCTTTGACTGTGTGGATCACAAGAAACTGTGGGAAATTCTGAAAGAGATGGGAATACCAGACCACCTGACCTGCCTCTTGAGAAACCTGTATGCAGGTCAGGAAGCAACAGTTAGAACTGGACATGGAACAACAGACTGGTTCCAAATAGGAAAAGGAGTTCGTCAAGGCTGTATGTTATCACCCTGCTTATGTAACTTATATGCAGAGTACATCATGAGAAACGCTGGGCTGGAATAAACACAAGCTGGAATCAAGATTGCCGGGAGAAATATCAATAACCTCAGATATGCAGATGACACCACCCTTATGGCAGAAAGTGAAGAGGAACTCAAAAGCCTCTTGATGAAAGTGAAAGAGGAGAGTGAAGCAGTTGGCTTAAAGCTCAACGTTCAGAAAACAAAGATCATGGCATCCGGTCCCATCACTTCATGGGAAATAGATGGGGAAACAGTGGAAACAGTGTCTGACTTTATTTTTGGGGGCTCCAAAATCACTGCAGATGGTGACTGCAGCCATGAAATTAAAAGACGCTTACTCCTTGGAAGGAAAGTTATGACCAACCTAGACAGCATACTCAAAAGCACAGACATTACTTTGCCAACAAAGGTCCGTCTAGTCAAGGCTATGGTTTTCCAGTTTTCATGTAGGGATGTGAGAGTTGGACTGTGAAGAAAGCTGAGCGCCGAAGATTTGATGCTTTTGAACTGTGGTGTTGGAGAAGACTCTTGAGAGTCCCTTGGACTGCAAGGAGGTCTAACCAGTCCATTCTGAAGGAGATCAGCCCTGGGATTTCTTTGGAAGGAATGATGCTGAAGCTGAAACTCCAGTACTTTGGCCACCTCATGCGAAGAGTTGACTCATTGGAAAAGACTCTGATGCTGGGAGGGATTGGGAGCAGGAGGAGAAGGGGACGACAGAGGATGAGATGGCTGGATGGCATCACTGACTTGTTGGCCGTGAGTCTGGGTGAACTCCGGGAGTTGGTGATGGACAGGGAGGCCTGGCGTGCTGTGATTCATGGGGTCATGAAGAGTCGGACACGACTGAGTGATTGAACGAACTGAGAATCAAGACTACCCAGAGAAATATCAATAACCTCAGATAGGCAGATGACACAACCCTTAAGGCAGAAAGTGAAGAGCAACTAAAGAGCTTCTTCACGAAGGTGAAAGAAGAGAGTCAAAAAACTGTCTTAAAACTCAACATTCAAAAAACAAAGACCATGGTATCCAGTCCCATCATTTTATGGCAAATAGATTAGGAAACAATGGAAACAGTGACAGACTTTATTCTCTTGGGCTCCAAGATCACTGCTGATGGTGACTGCAGCTATGAAATTAAGACACTTGCTCCTTGGAAGAAAAGCTATGAAAAACATACACAGCATATTAAAAAGCAGAGACAACACTTTGCCAACAAAGGTCTATATAGTTAAACCTATGGTTTTTCCAGTAGTCATGTACAGATATAAGAGTTGGACCATAAAGAAGACTGAGCATGGAAGAACTGATGCTTTTTAACTGTGGTGTTGGAGAAGACTTTTGAGAGTTTCTTGGTCTGCAAGGAGATAAAACCAGTCAATCCTAAAGGAAATAAGCCCTGAATATTCTTTAGAAGGACTGATGCTGAAGCTCCAATACTTTGGCTACCTGATGCAAAGAGCTGCTTAATTGAAAAGACTTTGATGATGAGGAAGATTGAAGGCAGGAGGAGAAGGGGACAACAGAAGATGAGATGGTTGAATGGCATCACCTATTCAAAGGACATGAGTTTGAGCAAACTCTGGGAAATGGTGAAGGACAGGGAAGCCTGGTGTGCTGCAGTCCATGGAATAGTAAAGAGTCAGACATGACTGAGCAACTGAACCACCATAACTGTTTGACATAAGATCTAAGTACTCTAATAGAAAAATAACTCGATGTTAGATATGATAGCTGTCTCAGGCAGGGATGCAAGATAGTCCTGTATAAAGAAAACTTTTTTAATGAAAAAGAAGAAATCTTATTTAATAATTTGTCAACACTATTATTTACAAGCATTATTTCATAATGATTCTAAGAGGTAAGAGCATCTGTTATAATTATTTCAAGAAACTGTGGTACAAAAAGTTAAGTAATCTGCCCAAGGTATTTAAGTCCTATAGGTTGGAGGAGGTAAGAAGAATGTAAACCTGATGTGGGAAAACTCATAAGGCTGAGTTTTACTCTTGAATCATCCTATGTTAAAGGGCTGACCTGGCAACTAATTAGCAATGCGACCACAGGTAACTATTCAGCCTTTCTGCTATGCCTCAATTTCCCTTTATTTTAAAAATTACTTTAAATTTTTCACAATAGCTAAATTATCTCGTTTTCAAACAAAATCAACTTGAATTAAGTAGCACCACTGAGTGAGTCATCCTATGAGGCAATATGATGATATAAGAGATCTTTTCTCTTAAAAAATATGCTTTCTTTTTTCTACTTCATGTTTATTCACATGTACTCGTCTCTGAGGATAGAACATTTCTCTTCTTGAATTCACAAATATAAAAAGGAAGCCATGCAAGACTTGACTCTGTCCATTCACTAAGGAACCAGCATAGCAAGAAAGTTTCATTTTGATTGGCCACGGCCAGCATACCTCCTGCAAGCTCTTCCAGTCAGTATTCTTTGCCTACTCAATCTTTGCATCAAATAAAAACACCCACCACCCCCAATAACTCTTAACCTCTTGGATATCTTAGCAGAGGTAGAAATATCCAAAATAAGGCCCAGAAATGGCATCAGTTAAGCCAACACTGGTCCCTGCCCTCTAATGATTTATTTAAATCAGAATTCACCTAGCATTGACTAATGTAATTTGGGTCCCAAGGTATCCAAAAGTGAATTTTCTCCCAATGATTAAGAAAGAATTTTGTATTTAACTGAAGCATAATTTACATTCAGCAAAACCTACCATTTTTTATGTATAGTTCTATGAGTTACAGCCATATAATCACCACCAAAACAGATATATAAAATAGTAGTTCCACCAGCCCCAAATTCACCCTTTTTGGTATATAGTTCTATCTGTTCTGGTAAACAAACACAGTTTGTTTTCAAACTGTGTTTCTTACCATCACAAGATATAAAACAGTTTCATCACCCCACTCGTGCCCTTGTGTAGAAAATTTCACTCTCTACTCCCTTCCACTGGCAATGAAAGATCTGTTTCCTATCTCTATATTTTTTTCCCCAGAATATCATATAAAAATAATCATAGAGCTTAGAGTCTTTTGATTCTGGTTTTCCCACTCAGCATAATGAATGTGAAAGCTTTTTGTTTCATTTATCAGTGGTGGTGGTTTAGTGACTACCTCATGTCTGACTCTAGCAACCCCATGGACTGTAGCCAGCCAGGCTCTTCTGTCCATGGTAAGTCCCAGGCAAGAATACTAAAGTGGATTGACTTTTCCTTCCCCAAGGGATCTTCCTGACCAGTGGCTGAGAAGTATAGTACTATATGGATGTACTACAGTTAATTTATCCAGTCACTAGTTGAAGGACACTTGGGTGTTTGGCAAGTGATTGGTAACAGAGTTGCTCTATCTGCATATGGGCTTCCCAGTCAGCTCAGTTCAGTTCAGTCCCTCAGTTGTGTCCAACTCTTTGCGACCCCATGGGCTGTAGCACACCAGGCTTCCCTGTCCATCACCAATCTCCAGAGCTTGCTCAAACTCATATCCATCCAGTCAGTGATGTTATCCAACCATTCATTCTCTGTCATCCCCTTCTCCTCCTACCTTCTATATTTCCCAGCATCAGGGTCTTTGCCAATGAGTCAATTCTTCATATTAGGTGACCAAAGTACTGGAACTACAGTTTCAGCATCAGTGCTTCCAATGAGTGTTCAGGACCAATTTCCTTTAGGATTGAGTGGTTGGATCTCCTTATAGTCCAAGGGACTCTTGAGAGTCCTCTCGAACACCACAGTTCAAAAGCATCAAGTATTTGGTGCTCAGCTTCCTTCACAGTCCAACTCTTACATCCATACATGACCACAGGAAAAACCATAGCCTTGACTAGATGGACCTTTGTTGGCAAAGTAATGTCTCTGCTTTTTAATATGCTATCTAGGTTGGTCATAGCTTTTCTTCCAAGGAGCAAGCATCTTTTAATTTCATGGCTGCAATCACCATCTGCAGTGATTTTGGAGCCCCTCCCCAAATAAAGTCTATCACTGTTTCCATTGTTTCCCCATCTACTTGCCATAAAGGGATGGGACAAAATGCCATGGGCTCAGTAGTAAAGAATCTGCCTGCCAGTGCAGAAGATGCAAGAGACATGGGTTCAATCCCCTGGGTTGGGAAGAGCCACTGGAGGAGGAAGTGGCAACCCACTCCATTAATCTTACCTGGAGAATCCCATGGACAGAGGAGTTTGGCAGGCTTACAGTACATGGGGTTGCAAAGAGTCAGACATGACTGAGCACACACACACACACACACACACACACACACACACACCACACACACATTTGCATACAGGCATTCAGGTAAAACTAAGATTTTACTTCCTTGGGTAAATTGCCTTTGCACCTTTTTTGAAAATCAATTGACCATATATATGTGAGTCTACATCTGACCTCTCTATTTAAACAAACTCATTCTGAAGTAGACTTAGAGGGTAGATGCTAGTAACATATCTAGATATTGCCCACAAATAATGTTTTTTAAAATAGCTGTATTCAAATACTTCATCCTAGGAGTACTATAGTCTCATTAGTCTTCTGCATTATACAATAAATACATAGCAAATAGATTTTTTTTTTCAGTTTTTACATATGGGAAATCAAAGGCACTAATGAATTGATATAAAACTCAGGTAATAAAAGTTTTCAAACAGAAGTTTAAAAGGGTTAAACTTTAAGAGAATTACTATTTTTAAATATGATGACAGAAGAAAATAGGAAAGTGAAGGAAAAGAATAATAGAATATGAAAAAAATGAACATTTATTGACCACCTATTATTACATATTATTATTAAATATACTTTAGGTGTTTTTGCATGTGATATTAGTTATTTTTAATCATTGATTCTGATACCAGTTTATACAATCAGTTTATAGAGAAGCCAATCACAGAAGTCAAGATTCTTCCTCCCAGTTCAATGTTCAATCCTGTCATGCATCTCAAGTCAAAAGTTATTCAGCTATTTCTAAGAGCCAAGTTCGATTGAATTCCTAATTAATCACATGATCTGTGGGAAGTTTTTAAGATATCTAGGGGAAAAGCAACAACTAAAAGATTAATCAGTTTTTTAGTGAAGTATGGAGAAGGAAACCATGTGTCCATTCAAGCAACAACCATTCACTGAGCATCAGCACATCGAAGGGTCTACGCTGGGTACCACTGAAGAAAAAGGAGTTAAGACATACTCTTATATCTTACACTCAAGTACCTCAGGGAGGAAAGAAAAGATATATCCAATAACTGTGATTTGAAAGGGAAAAGAAAAATAATAAAAGAAATGCAAGCAATATACTAAAGAAGTTTTAAGAACACAAAAATAATCTAGATAAGATCAGAGAAACCATAGGAACAGACTACATTTGAGCTGGTTGCTCTTAGAACAAGAAGCAGATATGATAACATGCCATGTTAAGGAGAAGAATCACTTAAAATACATGGAGAAAGTGCTGTATATTCAGGGAACAGGGAAAATAAACTCACTGAGTTAAAACATAGAATATGTGAAGATAAGTGATGGAAGATAACCTTGGAAAAGTAGACTGAGGACAAATAATGCAGTGCCTTGCTATGACTTCCCTTGGGCTTCCCTCCTGGCTCAGCTTGTAAGGAATCCACCTGCAATTTGATCCCTGGGTTGGGAAGATCCCCTGGAGAAGGGAACAGCTACCCACTCCAGAATTCTGGCCTGGAGAATTCCACAAACTGTATAGTCTATGGGCTCGCAAAGAGTTGGACACGACTATGCTCAAAATTCTCCAAACCAGGCTTCAGCAATATGTGAACTGTGAATTTCCAGATGTTCAAGCTGGTTTTAGAAAAGGCAGAGGAACCAGAGACCAAATTGCCAACATCTGTTGGATCACTGAAAAAGCAAGAGAGTTCCAGAAAAACATCTATTTCTGCTGTATTGACTATGCCAAAGCCTTTGACTGTGTGGATCACAATAAACTGTGGAAAATTCTGAAAGAGATGGGAATACCAGACCACCTGACCTGCCTCTTGAGAAACCTGTATGCAGGTCAGGAAGCAACAGTTAGAACTGGACATGGAACAACAGACTGGTTCCAAATAGGAAAAGGAGTATGTCAAGGCCGTATATTGTCACCCTGCTTATTTAACTTCTATGCAGAGTACAACATGAGAAACGCTGGGCTGGAATAAACACAAGCTGGAATCAAGATTGCCGGGAGAAATATCAATAACCTCAGATATGCAGATGACACCACCCTTATGGCAGAAAGTGAAGAGGAATAAAAAGCCTCTTGATGAAAGTGAAAGAGGAGAGTGAGAGAGTTGGCTTAAAACTCAACATTCAGAAAACAAAAATCATGGCATCTGGTCCCATCACATCATGGCAAATAGATGGGGAAACAGTGAAAACAGTGTCAGACTTTATTTTTGGGGGCTCCAAAATCACTGCAGATGGTGACTGCAGCCATGAAATTAAAAGACGCTTACTCCTTGGGAGAAAAATTATGACTAACCTAGATAGCATATTGAAAAGCAGAGACATTACTTTGCCAACAAAGGTCCATCTAGTCAAGGCTATGGTTTTCCAGTGGTCATGTATGGATGTGAGAGTTGGATTGTGAAGAAAGCTGAGTGCCGAAGAATTGATGCTTTTGAACTGTGGTGTTGGAGAAGACTCTTGAGAGTCCCTTGTACTGCAAGGAGATCCAACCAGTCCATTCTGAAGGAGATCAGCCCTGGGTGTTCTTTGGAAGGAATGATGCTAAAGCTGAAACTCCGGTACTTTGGCCACCTCATGTGAAGAGTTGACTCATTGGAAAAGACTCTGATGCTGGGAGGGATTGGGGGCAGGAGGAGAAGGGGACGACAGAGGATGAGATGGCTGGATGGCATCACCGACTCCATAGACGTGTGTCTGAGTGAACTCTGGGAGTTGGTGATGGTCAGGGAGGCCTGGCGTGCTGCAATTCATGGGGTCGCAAAGAGTCGGACACGACTGAGCAACTGAACTGAACTGAACTGAGCAACTTTCACTGCACTTTCACACCATAAAGTAGGATAGATTTCAGGAATTTGTTTAGGATACAGGAATTACAGGGAGGAGTGATGTTCCAATGCAACTTTGGTGTCATTCAATGCCTTACTCCTGGTACCTAGAAACTCTCCTCAGATTTGGGGATGGGGCCTTAAAGTTTGGTCATTTGTAGGACAGAGAACAAGTTATTTAGGGCAGTAATGATTGCAACTTAGCAACTTACACTCACTTTACTTTCTATGACATTAATTCTTGCTATGACAAATATTTCCTGAGTACCTATGAAAAGACAAGTGTGACAGCAAGTACTGACAATATTAGCCCCAAATAAGACACACAAAGTGACTGCCCTCATGGAGGTAGAGTACAGAGGCTTAGGAATTGGACTTTACTCAAAAAGCAATGGTTGTTTTTGAAGATTTTCAAGCAGTCAGGCTAGTTTGGGGAGGTGGGATGGTAGAGGAATATAATGAGGAAAACAAGTAAAAAAAAAAAAAATCAAACTATTTTGTCTTGCATCCTTTGATTTGGCTAAAAAGTGTGAACAATGAGAAACATATAATGTTTTGTAAATGAAATTCATTTCTAAATAGACATTTGAAGTTTAGCATTTTGGATGGGACAGTATACTGAATCAAATGTTTTGCTAAATAGGAGAAACACATGGTTTACATGTAGGTCATAAAGTTCATTTGGTGGAGTGGAATTTAAACTATGTTTATCTAAAAAAGGAGAGTATCCTGTATCTGTACATCTTACTGATATCCATTCATCTAAAAATACTTCTCCTAGAAGGCAATGGCACCCCACTCCAGTACTCTTGCCTGGAAAATCCCATGGATGGAGGAGCCTGGTAGGCTGTAGTCCATGGGGTCTCTAAGAGTCGGACACGACTGAGCGACTTCCCTTTCAGTTTTCACTTTCCACTTTCATGCATTGGAGAAGGAAATGGCAACCCACTCCAGTGTTCTTGCCTGGAGAATCCCAGGGACAGGGGAGCCTGGTGGGCTTCCGTCTGTGGGGTCACACAGAGTTGGACACGACTGAAGCGACTTAGCAGCAGCAGCAGCAGTGAATATGTACTATTTAAAGAAACCAAATTAGATTCTTTTAACTAAATTCAAACCCCAGCTAATAAGTAATTGTTAAGAGCTTCAACTTCAAGAAGGAATGAGATTTTTTCCCCCTACTTGTTTTTTTCAGTAATTGAAATATAAACAGGAGTGAAATTTAACAAGTTGCACTACACAGAACACAACATTCTGCACATTTGATGTCTCCTTGGCAATATCTTCTGATTTCCACTCAGACAATGCCCAATTCATGAGACGATAGGACAGATATTGTTACTAACAGTTAGACCTACTGCTGGCTCTTATCTGAGCCCCTCCCCTCAGTCTGACACAATGCTTCCAAAGTTTCCGACAGACGTTCTGCTCTGGAGGTTATAATGTCCTCTGTCCTCACAGTGGGGGTCAAATATTGCGTCTGTGCTACCAGACAGACAGAAAATATTCAGCCTTGGTTACTGAAACAAATGACATGTGATTTCATTTAAACTTTAAGACATATTCAGAGATTTTCCAGTATACTACAATATAAGGGCGCAGTATTTCTGAAATGATGATTGATTGATTTTGAAGATGATGAGTATGTAGGACAATGCAATAACAAAAACATTAAGCATTAAAACATTTCACTATAGTAGATCCCATGAAGTAAAACAACTCACTTTTCTGTCTACTATATGTGGAATATAAATTATATATAAGACTCTTGAGAGTCCCTTGGACTGCAAGGAGATCCAACCAGTCCATTCTGAAGGAGATCAGCCCTGGGATTTCTTTGGAAGGAATGATGCTAAAGCTGAAACTCCAGTACTTTGGCCACCTCATGCGAAGAGTTGATTCATTGGAAAAGACTCTGATGCTGGGAGGGATTGGGGGCAGGAGGAGAAGGGGACGACAGAGGATGAGATGGCTGGATGGCATCACTGACTCGATGGACACAGGTTTGGGTAAACTCCGGGAGTTGGTGATGGACAGGGAGGCCTGGCGTGCTGCGGTCAATGGGGTTGGACATGCCTGAGCAACTGAACTAAATTTAACACATTATATCATATATACATATCAGAAATGTGTATATATACACATTATATCATATATACATATCAGAAATGTGTATATATACACATTATATCATATATACATATCAGATGATATAATGTGTTCAGTTTAGTTCAGTTGCTCAGTCATGTCCAACCCCATTGACCGCAGCACGCCAGGCCTCCCTGTCCATCACCAACTCCCGGAGTTTACCCAAACCCGTGTCCATCGAGTCAGTGATGCCATCCAACCATCTCATCCTCTGTTGTCCCCTTCTCCTCCTGCCCTCAATCTTTCCCAGCATCAGGGTCTTTTCAAATGAGTCAGTTCTTCGCATCAGGTGGCCAAAGTATTGGAGTTTCAGCTTCAACATCAGTCCTTCCAATGAACACTCAGGACTGATCTCCTTTAGGATGGACTGGTTGGATATGCAGAAGGCAATGGCACCCCACTCCAGTACTCTTGCCTGGAAAATCCCATGGATGGAGGAGCCTGGTAGGCTGCAGTCCATGGGGTCACAAAGAGTCGGACACGACTGAGCGACTTCACTTTCACTTTTCACCTTCATGCATTGGAGAAGGAAATGGCAACCCACTCCAGTGTTCTTGCCTGGAGAATCCCAGGGACGGGGGAGCCTGGTGGGCTGCCGTCTATAGGGTTGCACAGAGTTGGACACGACTGAAGTGACTTAGCAGCAGCATATATATATATATATAATTTTTATTACATGTATATTTCCTAATGCTCTTAAACCTTGAAAAGAAAGCAGCAATCTACTGCTGCTGCTTTGAGCATGCCACCATATCTGATATTTAACTGTTAAAATGCATATTTTATATTTCAATATTATTTCCCTTGTAAACTGGCTGCTGTGTCTTTCAGCAAAGGAGAGATCCTAAAGGCTTTGTAAAGTGAAATTAAAAGGGAGATTCATCATTCTCCAAAAGTTTGTGGCTCTCTTTATTGGTCTTTCAAAGGCTCTACCAAGAGGAATTACACATTACAATAAGGAATTCAAGTTTATTTTCTCAGCAACAAGTGTGAGAGAAGTTTATCCAGCAAACCCTGTGATGGAACAAAAGAGCACTGGCTATGGTGTCAGAGGAATCAACTTCTGCCTCTTACTGCTTACACCTGCTAAGCCTTGTTCCACCCACAGGCTCAAGTTTTTCCACTACAAATAATTACATCTGCATCACTGCACTACTATGAAAATTTTTTTTAATTTTGCCATGTATGGCAAAATTATACAAACTGTTAATTATTACATTTAAAATCTTTAATTTTTCCATTATTGATTGCAACATTGACTTTGTAAGACAAAAGGAAGAAAAGAGAAAAGAAGTAGGATTGAAAAACTTTGCTAATCTAATTTTTTGGTGGCACAATTAGAATAACACATTGAGGAAAAAACCAGTAATAAATATTTAAGATAACCGAGGAATGAAGATATGTTTAGACTGAGCCATAGTCTTATTTTGGAAAGACTTCCTGAAGTTGATCCAAAAGAAAAGATACCCAAGAAAATGAAAACGAAGAAGTAAATATAAAATTCTGATAATGATAAAAACTATAGGATACTTGTATTTATAATATATAATATGTGGGATATACTATTCTATGGAACAGTATATCAGTAATGATACATCCCATCTTGCAAGGAGCAAAGGAGTAAGGAATGGTAATTGACAGGTGTTAATCATTTGATTGATCCCAAATAAATGTCAGATAAGATTTGATACATTTATTATACAGACAGATTTATACAAATACACTGAACTTAAAAAAAAAAAGCTTTCCATTGTTTTATGGGTTCTACTGTTTAAAACACAAGAACATCACACTAATACTGTAATGTGGTAGGGTGGTAATTATTCATATCCATATAACCACCATGTATTTTATGTCTCTAACACAATAATACATCTATACTTTTTAAAATTCCCCACATACTTCATCTTTCTACACTTTTGACCATGAAACATGGTAGCACACTTTGATAAATATTTAAATTTCTCTCTCCTACACTCAATGCTACTTTAGTCAAAGTGTTCTACAGTACATGAGAAACATCAGACAGTAGTTACTTCCATTATTGATAATATTTGAGCTTACTCTGATAATACATAGGTATAACTTGCTTTATCTGAATAGAGGTCTTCATGACAATGTATGTGATCAATTTTTAAGTCCATTATACTTTTCTATTACTATACATTATTTTAGAAAAAAGACATAACAAGATATTTTAACCTTATGCCACAATAAAAGAAATTGTGTTACATTTCAGCTAGCATAGTTTAATTGTATTTTAAAAGAAAAATTATCTTACAAAATCCTAACACTTTAGAATAAACCAAGCATCATATTAGCTTACTTAAACAACAGGCAATAGGTATAATATTTTCCAAATCAAGTTTTTTTTTTCTTAGTCAAATATTTCCCAGTGATTCTCAACAGGAGACAATTTTGTCCCAAGAACATCTGACAGTGTCAAGGCAATGTTTTTAGTTGTCAGAACGAGGGACCATTGACTGATGGAATCTAATAGAGCCCATGAATGCTACTAAACAATCTGCATGCACAGGATAGCCCTCACAGTAAAGAATTATCCAGGTTTAAATGTCAACAGAACCAAGGATAAGAAACTCTGCCTAAAATTAATATCATAATAAGGTTCTAATAAGAACAAAATTAATACAAGATGATTTTTCAGACCAGCAAGCAATAAGATTCAGGAAAATAATAGCTCAGATGTAGGGCATATTAGCCATGAACCAGGTGCTGTTTTATTAATTCACTTATCTGTGCTGACCACAGTCCTCTGCGTTAAGCATCACTATTTATCAACTTTATTCTACAGATGACAAAATGAGACTTTAACGTAATTTTATTGCTGAGTGTTACCTATCTTCCAAGAGGTTGAGATAAGATTTCAACCATAGCCTGTTAACTCTAAATCATATACTCTTGACTACATCACTATACAATTGACTCTTGAACAACTTTGGCTTGAAATGCACAGGTCCACTTACACATGGATTTTGTTTTTCCTAAATATATACTAGAAACTACAATCTGAAGTTGTTGAATCTGAAGTTGCAGAATTGTGGATATAGAGGACCCACTGTAAAGTTGAACTCAGATTTTTTACTTCACAGAGGGTTAGTGCCTCTGTTCCTCATTGTTCAAGGGTCAACCCTACTGTCTTTGTGTTGAGAACATGCTTTCTGATATAGGTTTTAAAAATGTATCACATTTAATAAAATCTATAGAAACCTCTGATGTATTATTCTGTATTAGAAAACCTCATGTTTGAAGATCGATAAAAGTTTAAGACACTGCAGATGTCAGTAAATCATTATTCATTTATCGAAATTCTCATTTCAGCTTTAGTAAACGTATTCAAAATGTCAAGAAGAGTGAAAAATGCAATTAAGTGAAACACATCACACTAACAAGAAAATGAGAACAGAAACTACTTAGCTCTGGAATAATATTACAAGTGTAAAAGCAAGTTAAAATAAGAGAAAGGCTCATCAAATCAACAGGAGGTCTCACATTTTCAGTATAGCAGAGAGAATTACAGCTACCAAAAATCCTCTCAGGAATAATACAAACTTACTAATTGGAAAGTATGGTGTATTCATTTTCTAGGAGTGCCAGAACAAAATACTTGGTGGATTAAACAACACGTTTATTTCTCACAGTTCTAGAGGCTAGAAGTCCAAGTTAAGGTGTTGGCAGGTTTGGTTTCTCCTAAGGCTTCTCGCCTTAATTTGCAGATGGCAGTCTTCTTGCTGTGCCTTCCCATGGCCTTTCCTTTGTGTTCACAACCTTTGTTTCACTTTCTCTTCTTAAAAGGACACCAATCAGATTGGATTAGGGCCCCAAACTAACAGCCTCATTTTTACCTATTTAAAGACCTTATTCCAAATAAGGTACATTCTAAGGTACTGGAGGTTAGGACCTCAACACTAGATTTTACTGGTACATAATTCTGCTAAATATATGCCAAGAACAATTACTAAAAAGACATGGGGCCTGCCTAGAATTCTCATGGAGGACTAAACAGTTTGTCAGATATTAGGGAAAATCTATAAAAGACTTATAAAAATAGATGGCACTGTGTCAGTTCAAGGTGTTAGAACCTAAAGGGGATGGCCAAGATTCAACTTTTCCCAGACCCATATTGAAATCTGCTTGTGTATATACATGGTAGTCATGGTCTCATCAGTAGCCCTGTAACATTTTCCCTACATTTACTACACAGAAGAATAAATAAATGAAAGGTTGCAATAGCCAAAATGCATTGATAGTCAAAGTGTACTGTATCTTAGTGTAGGTGAGGAAGAGTTAAGTGCAATCTGGAGTCCCTCTGCTTTTAGTTAGGTTTCTTTTTTGTTTGTTTCTTCCTGCATTTTTTCCCCCTGTAAACCCACAGGAACATCAGAAGTGCTGCCTTGAGTCTAAGGCAGTGTTTCTCACTAGAATTTAAAGCCTGTTTCTCTGTGCCTGCCAAGAAAGCAAGATCATGACTGCAGGACATGTTTTTCTCCCTCGTACTTGAAGCAACACAACTTGCCTCCAGAGCTGTCTGTCTACTCAGCAGGACAGTAAAAACAAAGAAGAAAATATGAGAGTCAAGCAGGATAGAAGATAAAGACCAAATGGTGAGATGACTGAAGCAAGCATCACAGAGGAGTGTTCTCTGAGAAAAAGGGCTAATTGGAACAAGATAAGAAGCATGATAACTAAAGAATATTTGTTAAGAATAAGCAAATCAGTAATACAATTATCAATCTACTGTCATTCTAATGTAATTTGCCATTTCATTCCTGTTCTTAGTCTCCTATATCACAGCTAAAATGGTCTTCTGCCATCTCGTCTAACCGCAGGAACCCAAACTCACATGGGTTTGACTGTAATAAATTCTCCCCGTTCAACCTCAACTTGATTACTTATGCTTAAACAGCACTTTCACCATGTGATTTCATTCCCCTTTTCTAAGTCTCTTCAATTAAAAAGGACATAAACTCTTAATTACTGTTACTTTTCTCCACAATTTGGCCTCACCCTGCGGATTCATGATCCACCCTTATTATTCATTACTTCAGCACACACCGAGTTAAGTAATGCCAGTCTCATTATTCCAAGATCCTGTCACTAGTCAGCCTAAAATATCTTCCCTTTCCCCTTGCACTGACCATAGACACATTATCTTCTGATTTAGTTTTTTTCTCCTCTTTTTTTTTGGGAGGGGGTGGGGGCACTGCATCATGTAGGATCTTACCTCCTTCCTGCTGCTGCTGCTGCTAAGTCACTTCAGTCGTGTCCGACTCTGTGCGACCCCACAGACGGCAGCCCACCAGGCTCTGCCATCTCTGGGATTCTCCAGACTAGAACACTGGAGTGGGTTGCCATTTCCTTCTCCAATGCATGAAAGTGAAAAGTGAAAGTGAAGTTGCTCAGTCGTGTCTGACTCTTCACGACCCCATGGACTGCAGCCCACCAGGCTCCTCCACCCATGGGATTTTCCAGGCAAGAGTACTAGAGTGGGTTGCCATTGTCTTCTCCTTGACCTGGGATCAAACCCACATCTCCTGCAGTGGAAGCACAGAATCTTAACCACTAGGCCCTTAGGGAAGTGCCAACACCTCATCTGCTGAAACCTAGCTAGTAGCCAGTCCATAGTCCATTTCCAACTTATGCTTCCGAGAGGATAACACCAGAGCTGAAGCTAACAATCCATATACCTTCTGAATATCTTACCTTGTATCTCTCAAAATTATCTCAGATTAAACATAACATTTAATTCATTTTTGCCTCCAAAAATAATTGTTCCTGCCCCCAGAGTTTCTTTTATATACTCAGCCAAGAGAGACCTAAGACCTAATCTTCACTGTCCCTCCCCTCTACTCTCCCCTGCATCCAGTCATTCATTAAACCTGACTGAAATATCTCTTTAAAATTCTTTCATATCTAGCACTGTCTCTCTGTGTTCTTTATCACATTATTCACCATCTCTCACCTAGCCCAGGGTGTTAGTTTCCTAACCCTCTTCTGTGTCACTTCATCCTATTTTAATTCACCAAACTATAGCTCTGTAGCATGGGAACCAAAGCCCATCTCGATCTAGACTCTGGAGTAGTGGTCAGCTTCCACCACTGTGACATCCCCAAGCCAGCAATATCTTCCTGGCCCATGACTAATGGTGAATGTCTCTAAGTTTTTGTACAGGGAGGGCCACAATCTAAAATGCCTTTCTTTCATTATCTTTCACATAAATTCTTAAACATGTTTCAAGCAGTTTAAAGCTTGAAGAAGTCTTCCCTGACTTCATGGGCAGACCTGGTCATGTCATCTCCAAAATTCTATTTTGTACAAACTCTGTTTTGACATTGGTAATCTTTTCATATATTCCTTGTACATTATTCTAGCAAGTAGCTAGTGGGCAAGGTTGGGAGTAATGCAGTTTTTTCATGTATATATTCCCAGAATATATCAGGAAATTATTCCACAGAAGATATCAAACAGATGCCTGATAACTATTAGTCACCTAATACATTTATGGTGGTGGTGGTTTAGTCACCAAATTGTGTCTGCTTCTTGTGATCCCATAGTCTGTAGCCCATCAGGATCCTCTGTCCATGGGATTTTCTAGGCAAGAATACTGTAGTGGTTTTCTTGCCTTCTCCAGGGGATCTTCCCTGACCCAGGGATCGAACCCAGGTCTTCTGCACTGCAGGCAGATTATTTACCAATTGAGCTACCAGGGAAGGCTAAAAGAGGCTGAGAAGGTAAGCAAAGCCACAGAGAAAATCTAAAACAGAAATAAACACTTCTCACCTCAGGATGTTCAGCTGCGCTAAGAACGGAGACTCACTATTACCATCAGGATTCAAAACTATACACCTGATTCATAGAGAAAGGTCAATTACAAATTCTAATTATCTGCTCTGAAAATTCCTTCATCAACAAATGTGCTAGTCTTTAGACAATTGTTTAATTACTACTATTATCAAATATTAAATGTAATAGACTCTTATGTGGGAAGTAACCTCTTGAAATATTAAATAAGAAGATAAAGCAATAAAATAAAACAAAGCCTATACACAGCCAGCACCATTTTCTTGATATCAGAGGAGTTCTCTTAAGTGAATGTTCTAGAAAACTGAAATTTATTAACAAAGCTTTGAAAACATTTACTCTTAAATTTGATGCTTTTGAACTGTGGTCCTGAAGAAGACTCTTGAGAGTCCCTTGGACAGCAAGGAGATCAAACCAGTAAGGAAATAAACCCTGAATAGTCATTGGAAGGACGGATGCTAAAGCTGAAGCTACAATATCTTGGCCATTTGATGCAAAGAGCTGACTTGTTGGAAAAGATCTTGATGCTAGTAAAGACTGAGGGCAAGAGGAGAAGTGGATGACAGAGGATGATACAGTTGGACGGTACCACTGACTCAATGGACGTGAGTTTGAGCAAACTCAGGGAGACAGTGAAGGACAGGGAAGCCTGGAGTGCTTCATGGTGTTGCAAAGTGTTGGACATGACTTAGCGACTAAACAATTCATAAAAATCTTCTAAAAAGATATCAATTTCTTAATTCAATTCCTAAAACACAGTACACAGAGTAAAATTTATTCCTGATTAACATCATCACTGTGACAGACCAGTGCTATCCCGATCTACAACACTGTGATTCCCTCAGAAGTTAATAATTATAGGATTGTACGTCTCCATGTAATGACACTGCCTTTTAAAGTTTCACATACTTAATAGAGCTTCTTCAATAGCCTTGAAATAAGATGACACTTAAGTTGTCAGTGTGCCTAACTCTAATGGCCAATCTTGCAATCTTGTAATCTGTGGGCTAAAAAAAAAATAAAATTACATAAACAACTCTATTGGGGTTGAAAAATGTTTTATTCCAGTAAGTAGTTCCTGAATAAAACTCACAGGCTTATTGTACATGATTACAATTATTCTGAGCCTCAGAGCTCTGCTGTTTCAAATGGATGAAATCACTATCACTCAAAAAATGTTTAATTACTGACTGTAACATACGTACTCTGGAGTTCCAAAATAATACTAATTGAATAGTTTGACAGTATCCTCAGGGAAAGTTACTCAACTCAATTCTCTCTGACTATAAAAAAATTACCTACGTGAGAAATAACAGATGGAAAGAAAAAGCAAAAATGTGAGAAAGGCAAGTTCAAATGAAACAGCAGAATCCATACTGCATGGTTTTAGAAGTCAAGACTTGACACCTTTAGAAATATTTATTCATATTGTTTTTTAATGTAAAATTACAATGGTTATCAGAGTAGTAATAACAGAAATTTGTACAACAGTGTATGTCACATATAATTTAAGAATCAGAAGACTCGGATTCCTTTGAGGTCCAGTGGTTAGGACCTCATTCTTTCACTTCCAAGGGCACAGCACAGCCAAAAAATAAATAAATAATTTAAAAAAAAAATCAAAAGACTTGTACTTAAATTGACATTGAATTTTCATATGAAGTGGTAGATTTTTTAAGAAGTCCTACAACATACTTTCATTGATATTTCTGATCAAGTAATTTCCTATAAACTGTCTTGGACACTGGTTCAGGAAAAGATGAAATAAAATGTATATTCTTCATATAATTAATATGTAACATAGGTAATACATTGTATAGTTTACAAAATTACAGGTCTATGGAAATTAGCATTGTGTCATGTCTAAAGAAAAAAATCCAAGTGAGGACATTATGACTTTTGCTAACATCCTCTGATCACTGAAGCTCATTAGCTTTCATAGATCACTTCTATGACAATAATAAATGAGAAGAAAAAGAAAATAAAGTTTATTGGTTTTCTAAGTTTTACTCAAGCAAAACTCAAGTCATATAAGATGTATTTCTCCTTGAATTTTCTCAGTATATTTCTACCCAGTACTTGGGTATTTTAGGGTCTGTAGAAATCTAGTAATTTCTAAGATCTGCTACCAAACACAGTTTATAAAACAAAGTTGTTAAGAATAAGCAACAAATACTATTGCAATGATTGGATACACCAAAAGCCCAATTCCCAAGCAAAATTGTGTGAACACTTTGCAAAGGTCAGTATAAAACTGTCACCTTTGAATCCATAGTCATTTTCACAAGCTCCAATCTCTAAAAAGAATGTACTCAACAAAAGTTTAATGAAAGACAGGCTTTACCTAAGTTAAAATTCACAGAGTTTCAAATAAACATCAACTTCAGTTGACATTTTTTCTGGGGATGGGGGTAGAGACAAGTGACATCCAACAATTTGGGGGATGGCCTTAAACATGTTTAGAAAAATTAAAAGGGAAAAAAATTGCCTCACATACTGACTCCAAATTCTGGTCAACTCAAGCCCCACTCCCACCATCATGAGCTGCCTATTTTGGGAACATGGCTGTCAACCTTCTACCATCCTTCCTTTTTTTTTGCAACTTCTCCAGTTTCAGTATCAACCTATACACACTCCTACATCTCCTTTTCCTCTTTCCCACATCACAGCTCTCAACACTCACTTTTATTCCCCTACATTACTGCTTGAACTATTATAAGAGGAAACCATACTGATTGGAAGAATTTTTTTTAAAAAATCCACAAACTACTTGTATGCTGCTGCTGCTAAGTCACTTCAGTTGTGTCCGACTCTGTGCGACCCCATAGACGGCCACCCATCAGGCTCCCCTATCCCTGGGATTCTCCAGGCAAGAACACTGGAGTGGGTTGCCATTTCCTTCTCCAATGCATGAAAGTGAAAAGTGAAAGTGAAGTCGCTCAGTCGTGTCCGGCTCTTAGTGACCCCATGGACTGCAGCCTACCAGGCTCCTCCATCCATGGGATTTTCCAGGCAAGAGTACTGGAGTGGGGTGCCATTGCCTTCTCCAAAACTACTTGTATAGGTGTAAGTAATCCTGATTTTTTACTCAAAAACCTAAAGCATTACTTAATTTCTAAGCATTAAGAAAAGGGTAAGACTTGGTATCTTATGATTTATGTTAAAAAGTATAGGAGTATACTACTCTAACAATATTTTAAACAAAAACTATGAGTTACTACATGTGACATGATGTCTTATGAAATATCCCATGGAAATCCTAGAAGAAAATATCTTACCTTTTAGTTCAGTTCAGTCGCTTAGTCATGTCTGACTTCTGCAACCCTGTGGACTTCAGCACACCAGGCTTCCCTGTCCATCTCCAACCCCTGGGGCCTACTCAAGCTCATGTCCAGCGTGTCAGTGATGCCATCCAACCATCTCATTCTCTGTTGTCCCCTTCTCCTCCCACCTTCAATCTTTCCCAGTATTAGAGTCTTTTCCAATGAGTTGGTTCTTCACATCAGGTGGCCAGAGTATTGGAGTTTCAGCTGCAGCATCAGCCCTTCCAATGAATATTCCTTTAGGATTCATTAACAGGTTGGATCTCCTTGCAGCACAAGCAACTCTCAAGAGTCTTCTCCAATACCACAGTTCAAAAGTATCAATTCTTTGGCACTCAGCTTTCTTTATAGTCCAGCTCGTACATCCATACATGACCACTGGAAAAAACATAGCCTTGACTAGATGGATCTTTGTTGGCAAAGTAATGTCTCTGCTTTTTAATATGCTGTCTAGGTTGGTCATAGCTTTTCATCCAAGGAGCAAGGGTCTTTTAATTTCATAGCTGAAGCCACCATCTGCAGTGATTTTGGAGCCCCCCAAAATAAAGTCTCCCACTGTTTCCATTGTTTCCCCATCTATTTGCCATGATGTGATAGGACCAGATGCCATGATCTTAGTTACATGAGATATAAAATTAGTAGCAAACCAATACCCACTACATCAGTGAATAACTAGCTTGTAACAAATTCAAAACAAAAGCAGTATTTTGTTGTTTTAAAAGCCTTATGATGAAACCTGTGTATATGTTTTAGAAAAAATTATGCTCAATAATTTTGAAAATAAAAACTTAGGATGTTAAGTAAGAAGCAATTCCATGAAAAAAGAAAGGTGTTTATCTCAAAACAGGAAAATTATTTTGAAGGCAATATTTTTAAGGGAGATCAATTTATATTACACATAAAGATAACTCATAGTTGTAATTAATACATAAATGATAGTATTATGCTTTAGAAAGCCTTAAGCAACTTTTTCTAGAATTTTAATAATGCTGAATTATTTTCTCTTGGTAATTCATAGTGCAAAATCTACTTCATTACAATATTTTGGCAAGATAGGTTTTTATTAAGGTTTTGGTTTTTATACTCCTGAACTTAGTTTTTTCATTAAATATTCATTTTTCATAATAGAAAGTAAAAGAAAATGTCAAAAATAGATACTTCAAGGATTTTCAATATAAACTTTACTTTGAAAACAAGATAAGGGAATCAGGAATCCTCAGAATGCTGGGCCAAATTACAACTTAGGTTGTTTTCTTTTTTTATATATAACTATGTGCATATAATACTTTTTAAAAGAAAAATAAAATTAACTTTTTTGTCTATTTCATAACAAAAAATCAATCTATGTGTAAACTTTACATATCCTGCTAATTCTTATTTTTATGAATTGGATCTTGTGCCTTTGTTATTAACATTTTCCCCATTCTCCCCACTTATTCATTAGTATACATTTTCTTCAAAATTGAATCCAAATCTAATCCCCTGCAAAGCTTTAAATACTTAACTACCAGATCTCACTCATCTCCTCCCTTTTAAATTATGCATTAGCCTTATGTTTGTTAAGATACTTTTCACTTATTTAAGTTTTAACTCTTAGTGGATTTTTTGAAAGTAGAAATAGGTGTTTTATCTCCTTCTATGAAAAGTAGGTTTCCCTGGTGGCTCAGATGGTAAAGAATCTGCCTGCAATGTGAGAGACCTGGGTGTGATCCCTTGGGTTTGGAAGATCCCTGAAGGAGGGCATGGCAACCTATTCCAGTATTCTTGCCTGGAGAAACCTCATGGACAGAGGAACCCGGCAGGTTACAGTGCATGGGGCTGTGAGAGTCGGACATGACTGACTAAGCACATAGCACTCATTCCAAGTAGATATCAATATATATTTGGACTTACTTATAAATTCATAATGTTGTCCACTGGAGAAGGGAATGGAAAACCACTTCAGTATTCTTGCCTTGAGAACCCCATGAACAGTATTAAAAGGCAAAAATATAGGACACTGAAAGATGAACTCCCAGGTCGGTAGGTGCTCAATATGCTACTGGAGATCAGTGGAGAAATAACTACAGATAGAATGAAGGGATGGAGCCAAAGCAAAAACAATACCCAGTTGTGGATGGGACTGGTGATGGAAGCAAGGTCTGATGCTGTAAAGAGCAATATCGCATAGGAACCTGGAATGTTAGATCCATGAATCAAGGCATTGAAAGTGGTCAAACAGGAGACGGCAAGAGTGAACATCGACATTCTAGGAATCAGCGAACTAAAATGGACTGGAATGGGTGAATTTTACTCAGATGACCATTATATCTACCACTGTGGGCAGGGATCCCTTAGAGGAAATGGAGTAGCCATCACAGTCAATGAAAGAGTCCAAAATGCAGTACTTGGACGCAATCTCAAAAACGAAGGAATGATCTCTGTTCGTTTCCAAGGCAAACCATTCAATATCATGGAAATCCAAGTCTATGACCCAACCAGTAACTCTGAAGAAGCTGAAGTTGAAAGATTCTATGAAGACCTACAAGACCTTTTAGAACAAACACCCCCCCCCAAAAAAATGTCCTTTTCATTATAGAGGACTGGAATGCAAAGTGGGAACTCAAGAAATACCTGGAGTAATAGGCAAATTTGGCCTTGGAGTACAGAATGAAGCAGGACAAAGGCTAATAGAGTTTTCTCAAGGGAACGCACTGGTCCTAGCAAACACCCTCTTCCAACAGCACAAGAGAAGACTCTACACATGGACATCACCATATGGTCAACATCAAATACAGACAGATCATTTTTTTTTTTGCAGCCAAAGATGGAGAAGCTCTGTACAGTCAGCAAAAACAAGACCAGGAGCTGACTGTGGCTCAGATCATGAACTCCTTATGGCCAAATTTAGACTGAAATTGAAGAAAGTAGGGAAAACCACTAGACCATTCTGGTATGACCTAAATGAAATACCTTATGATTATATAGTGGAAGTGAGAAATAGATTTAAGGGACTAGATCTGATAGACTGCCTGATGAACTATGGACGGAGGTTTGTGACATTGTAAATGAGACAGGGATCAAGATCATCCCCAAGAAAAAGAAATGCAAAGAAGTAAAATGGATGTCTGAGGAGGCCTTAGAAATAGCTGTGAAAAGAAGAGAAGAGAAAAGGAAAGATATACCATTGAATGCAGAGTTCCAAAGAATAGCAAGTGGATTGGAAGAATCAATATAGTGAAAATGAGTATACTACCCAAAGCAATTTATAGATTCAATGCAATCCCTATCAAGCTACCAACAGTATTCTTCACAGAGCTAGAACAAATAATTTCACAATTTGTATGGAAATACAAAAAACCTCGAATAGCCAAAGCGATCTTGAGAAAGAAAAAGGGAACTGGAGGAATCAACCTACCTGACTTCAGGCTCTACTACAAAGCCACAGTCATCAAGACAGTATGGTACTGGCACAAAGACAGAAATATAGATCAATGGAACAAAATAGAAAGCCCAGAGATAAATCCATGCACATATGGACACCTTATCTTTGACAAAGGAGGCAAGAATATACAATGGATTAAAGACAATCTCTTTAACAAGTGGTGCTGGGAAATCTGGTCAACCACTTGTAAAAGAATGAAACTAGAACACTTTCTAACACCATACACAAAAATAAACTCAAAATGGATTAAAGATCTGAACGTAAGACCAGAAACTATAAAACTCCTAGAGGAGAACATAGGCAAAACACTCTCTGACATATATCACAGCAGGATCCTCTATGATCCGCCTCCCAGAATATTGGAAATAAAAGTAAAAATAAACAAATGGGACCTAATTAAACTTAAAAGCTTCTGCACATCAAAGGAAACTATTAGCAAGGTGAAAAGACAGCCTTCAGAATGGGAGAAAATAATAGCAAATGAAGCAACCGACAAACAACTAATCTCAAAAATATATAAGCAACTCCTACAGCTCAACTCCAGAAAAATAAATGACCCAATCAAAAAATGGGTCAAAGATCTAAATAGACATTTCTCCAAAGAAGACATACAGATGGCTAACAAACACATGAAAAGATGCTCAACATCATTCATTATCAGAGAAATGCAAATCAAAACCACTATGAGGTACCATTTCACACCAGTCAGAATGGCTGCGATCCAAAAGTCTACAAATAATAAATGCTGGAGAGCGTGTGGAGAAAAGGGAACCCTCTTACACTGTTGGTGGGAATGCAAACTAGTACAGCCACTATGGAGAACAGTGTGGAGATTCCTTAAAAAACTGGAAATAGAACTGCCTTATGATCCAGCAATCCCACTGCTGGGCATACACACTGAGGAAACCAGAAGGGAAAGAGACACGTGTACCCCAATGTTCATCGCAGCACTGTTTATAATAGCCAGGACATGGAAGCAACCTAGATGTCCATCAGCAGATGAATGGATAAGAAAGCAGTGGTACATATACACAATGGAGTATTACTCAGCCATTAAAAAGAATACATTTGAATCAGTTCTAATGAGGTGGATGAAACTGGAGCCTATTATACAGAGTGAAGTAAGCCAGAAGGAAAAACACCAATACAGTATACTAACGCATATATATGGAATTTAGAAAGATGGTAACAATAACCCTGTATACGAGACAGCAAAAGAGACACTGATGTATAGAACAGTCTTATGGACTCTGTGAGAGAGGGAGAGGGTGGGAAGATTTGGGAGAATGGCATTGAAACATGTGAAACGTCATGTATGAAACGTGATGCCAGTCCAGGTTAAAAAAAAAAAAAAAAACAAAGAATAGCAAGGAGGGATAAGAAAGCCTTCCTCAGCAATCAATGCAAAGAAATAGAGGAAAACAAAAGAGTGGGAAAAACTAGAGATCTCTTCAAGAAAATTAGAGACACCAAGGGAACATTTCATGCAAAGATGGGCTCAATAAAGGACAGAAATGGTATGAACCTAACAGAAGCAGAAGATATTAAGAAGAGGTGGCAAGAATACATAGAAGTTCTATACAAAAAAGATCTTCACAGCCCAGATAATCATGATGGTGTGATCACTCACCTAGAGCCAGACATCCTGGAATGTGAAGTCAAGTGGGCTTTAGGAAGTATCACTACGAACAAAGTTAGTGGAGGTGATGGAATTCCAGTTGAGCTATTTCAAATCCTGAAAGATGATGCTGTGAAAGTGCTGACTCAATATGTCATCAAATTTGGAAAACTCAGCAGTGGCCACATGACTAGAAAAGGTCAGTTTTCATTCCAATCCCAAACAAAAGCAATGCCAAAGAATGCTCAAACTACCACACAATTGCATTCATCTCACACAATAGTAAAGTAATGCTCAAAATTCTCCAAGCCAGGCTTCAGCAATATATGAACTGTGAACTTCCAGATGTTCAAGCTGATTTTAGAAAAGGCAGAGGAATCAGAGATCAAATTGCCACCATTCACTGGATCATTGAAAAAGCAAGAGAGTTCCAGGAAAACATCTATTTCTGCTGTATTGACTATGCCAATGCCTTTGACTGTGTGGATCACAAGAAACTGTGGGAAATTCTGAAAGAGATGGGAATACCAGATTACCTGACCCGCCTCTTGAGAAACCTATATGCAGGTCAGGAAGCAACAGTTAGAACTGGACATGGAACAACAGACTGGTTCCAAATAGGAAAAGGAGTATTGTCAAGGCTGCAATTGTCACCCTGCTTATTTAACTTCTATGCAGAGTACATCATGAGAAACGCTGGGCTGGAAGAAGCACAAGCTGGAATCAGGATTGCCAGGAGAAATATCAATAACCTCAGATATGCAGATGACACCACCCTTATGGCAGAAAGTGAAGAAGAACTAAAAAGCCTCTTAATGAAGGTGAAAGAGGAGAGTGAAAAAGTTGGCTTAAAGCTCAATGTTCAGAAAACTAAGATCATGGCATCTGGTCCCATCACTTCATGGCAAATAGATGGGGAAACAGTGGAAACAGTTTCCAACTTTATTTTTCTGGGCTCCAAAATCACTGCAGATGGTGATTGCAACCATGAAAGTAAAAGATGCTTACTCCTTGGAAGGGAAGTTATGACCAACCTAGACAGCATATTAAAAAGCAGAGACATTACTTTGTCCACAAAGGTCTGTCTAGTCAAGGCTATGTTTTTTCCAGTGGTCATGTATGGATGTGAGAGTTAGACTATAAAGAAAGTTGAGCACGGAAGAATGGATGCTTTTTTTTTTTTTTGAATTGATGCTTTTGAACTGTGGTGTTGGAGAAGACTCTTGAGAGTCCATTGACTATAAGGATATCCAACCAGTCCATTCTAAACGAGATCAGTCCTCTGTGTTCATTGGAAGGATTGATGTTGAAGATGAAACTCCAATACTTCGGCCACCTGATGTGAAGTGCTGACTCATTTGAAAAGACCCTGATGTTGGGAATGATTGAGGGCAGGAGGAGAAGGGGACGAAAGGGGATGAGATGGTTAGATGGCATCACCAACTCAATGGACATGAGTCTGGGTAAATTCCGAGGGTTGGTGATGTACAGGGAGGCCTGGTGTGCTGCGATTCATGGGGTTGCTAAGAGTCAGACACTACTGACCAACTGAAGTGATATTGATAAATTCATTTTCAATTTTCTATTCTTTTTTATTATAGACATGTTTTACAGTTCACTTTACTTCAGTTGGACAGATAGCTTTTTAAAGATTTATCCATTTCAAAACAAGTGACTAGCAAAAAAATGCTGACAACTGTTTCATAGATTTCTTATTTCTATGTGCAATGGGTATACTTGTAACAATTTTAAAATGCTTACAATAAAGTAGAAGAGATTTTTGAAAATGTTGATTTTCAAAGTAATCCTCTTACAGCTCAGGATGAGGCCTCTATGTATTGCTCTTTGTGTGTTTTCCTTTTCTTATGTTCTTTCCTCCATATACGTTTTGCTTTTTGATATTAACTATTAATATGGAACTAAATGCTTTACACATTCTGGGTTCAGCATCTTAGTCACACCACTCCTACTGTACCATGTACTGTGAAGCATTCATCCATAACTCTTTCACTTTCTTAAAACACCTCACTTGTCACCACCACAGTGCCTTTGCATATGAAAGCCTTACCACCCTTGCATGGTGGTACAAACAAATCATTCAAGTTTTAGCCCAAATGAAACTTTCTCAAAAGGCTCTGATCTCTCAGGTTAGGTATTTTGTTTACGGTTGTATGCCACTCTGGACTATTTTCCAGGCAGTAATACCGGAGTGGGTTGCCATTTTCTTCTCCAAGAGACCTTCTGGACCCAGGGTTCAAACCCACATTCTGCACTGCAGATGGTCTCCTGCACTGCAAGCAGATTCTTTATTGACTGATCTACCAGGGTAACCCTGAGACATAGCCAACGCATAATAAATTTTCATCAAATGAATAAAGTTGCCTTATGTGTCTTCATCTATTTGCAAATATACTTGAAATAAATGAGGCCCAGCAGAGCTCAAGCTGAGAAAAAGGCAGGCAGACTCAGTAGTTTTGTAGAGCAAAGCCAGTACCCCTGTTCATCCAGAAATTTGGAGTGCAGGTCAGTTTGAGTTAAGACAACAAAGTGCTTTGCTGGTTTTAGAGCTCTGGTTTTAGAGCTGCTTCTCTTACTGTATCCAGGCAGAATATTGTATCTGTATCTCTTACTGTATCCATATCCTTACTCATTGCTAAATACAGTTTATAATGTGTCTGTTGAGGGAACGTTAACAGATCACATGGGAAGTTGCAAAGCCCATTCAACAGCCCTACATACAGTGACTTGAACAGAGAGAACGGCAGGTAGCTTGACTCATCTGCAGAATAAAACTGATAGCCTTATCTGATCAGGGAATTCAGTATACACTCAGGCCTGACTCAGGTTCCCAAACAATGAGCTGTACAGGTCCTAAGTCCTGGCCTGCTGCCCTGCCAGAGCAGAGAAGTTACTCACAATCCCATCTACTACTGAATATAGCATCTAGTCCTGACCATCTAGTCAGTCTAACTAGAGAATCCAGGCAACCACAGAACATATCCTGCAGTCTCACTTGGTAGGGAACCAGGACAGTAGTCCTATCTAACATTCTTAGTCAAGGCTACACCTTCCATCTCTATCTGCAGAATTCAAAAGGTTCCCTTGTCCCAAAATAGACCATACTAGCAAAGCTCACCTATCCTTAGGCAGACAAACCCGGAAACCTAAATTGAGCTGATGTGGTGAAGAACGGTCTCTCCTAAAGCAAACTGGTCAAGTTTGGAAAAGGAGCCCCATTACTCAAATGGGCAGATATCAAGATAAGAAATCAAGGATCATGAAAAGTCATATAAATATGACATGAACAGAAACTAAGAAAGCTCCAAAAATGGCCCTAAAGAAATGGGTATCTTGAACTATTAGGCAAAGGAGGTTTAGTGAATTACAAGAATAGACAACTAAACAAAATTAGGAAAACAATGCATGAGTTCAACAGTCAAATATGAAACAAAAACAAAGACCTTAAAGTTGAAAAATACAATAACTGAACTGAAGAATTCAATAGAGTATCAAAAAAGTAGATTTAATCAGAAGAAAGAATTAGTGACCTAGAATATATGACATTAGAAACTACCCAGTCAGAGGAGCAAAAAGAATCAAAAAGAATGATGAAATCCTATGGAAATTATGAAACACAATGAAAAAAATCGCATTATGGAATGTCTAGAAGGAGAAGAGAAAGAGACAGGGACAGAAAGTATATTTAAAGCAATATGGCAAAAAATGATCAATCCTGAGGAGAAAAATGGACACTCAGATCCATAAATACTTCATGTAGGCAGAACCTAAATAGAGCTACACCAAGATCCATTATAATTATCAAGTGTCTAAGAAAAAAATTAAGAGCATCAGGAGAAAAGAGAAACGCTACATACAAGGGAAACTCCATAAGATTGGTGGCAGATTTTTCAACAGAAACTCTTCAGACCAGAAAATGGGATGACATATTCAAAATATTGAAACAAAATAAATGTCAACCAAAAATTCTATATTCAGTGAAGCTGTCATTCAGAAACAATGGAGGGATAAAGACATTCCCAAACAATCAAAAACTGAGGGAGTTCGTTAACACCAGACTTGCCTTACAGGAAACGCCAAAGTGATGCTAAAAGCAATGGATAAGTCAAAACTCTAGTTTAAAAGGTTTCTAAGTAGTAAAAGTGACCACAATTCCAATAATTTGTTATTAGCTACATAATATAAAAAATGTAACAGCAATACCTAAAATGTGAAGGGAAGCAGAAGGAAAAGTGTAACATTGTAATGAAGTTAATTTGTTATCAATTTAAAATCTTCATTTGTTTAAGATATTTATGTAAGCTTAATGGTAACCGTGGAAAAAATCCTGTACTGATTATATAAATAACATGATAAGGAGTCAAAACATACTGATACCAAAAGATATCAAAACACACAAAAAAAGAGCTGGATAAGAAACAAGGAATAGCAGATGTACAAAACAACCAGGAACATTTGACAGAAGGGCAACGGTAAGTCTTCATCTATTAAGAATTGCTTTAAAAAAAAAAAAAAAGAATTGCTTTAATTTTTAATGAATGAAAATATTCAAGCAAAATACACAGAATGGCTTAAATTGTTGAAAAAACAAGATCCAGCAACATGCTGCCTATAAGAGATTCAGGTGTGTGATTCAGACTGAGACTGAAGTTATGGGAAAAGACATTTCAAACAAATGATAAACCAAAAAAAAAAATAGCTATTCTTATATCAGACAAAATATACTTTAAATTATAACTGGTAAAAAGAGACAAAGAAAGTCACCATACAATTATCAGTGTGAAACATTACATTAATAGAATGAAAGAAAAGAATCAAGTGATCATCTCAATAGATGCAGAAAAAGATTGACAAAACAATCTCCAATCATGATAAAAACTCTCAACAAAGTAGGCCTGAAGGAACATATCTCAACATAATAAAGGCCCAAGCTAACATCATACTTCATGGTTAAAGGTTGAAAGCTTTTCTTCTAAGATCAGGAATAAGACAACAGTGCCACCTCTCACCAGTCCTATTCAACAAGGTCCTGGATGTCCTAGCTAGAACAATCAGGTCAGGCAAGGAAAGTAAAAGTAATCAGAACCAGAAAGGAAGAAGTAAAATTGTCTCTTTGCAAGTGACATGATTTTATATATAGAAAATTTTAAAGACTAAACCAAAAAGCTGCCAGATCTGATCAATAAATTCTATAAGGTTGCAGATAAAAAATTAACTTGCAAAAACCAGTAGTATTTCTATACACTTAACAATAGTTATCTGAAATCATTTACAATAGCATCAAAAGCAACAAAATACTTAGGAATAAATTTAAGGACATAAAAGATCTCTATGCTAAAAACTACATATTGATGAAGGAAAATAAAGACACATAGAAACGAAAAAGTATTCCATGTTCATGGATTGGAAGAATATTTTTTAAATGTAAATATTAATGAAAGTCATCTATTGATTCAGTGAAATCTCTATCACAATTCCAATGGCATTTTTTTTTTTTACAGAGTAGGAAAAACACTCTTAAAATTTATATAGAATCACAGAAGAGGCAAAGAAACCCTGAAAAACAAGAACAAAGCAGGAAGAACTCTCCTGATTTCACGCTATACTATAGAAAAGTAGCCATAAAACATAGTGGTACCGGCATTAAAATAGATAAACCCACACAACAGAACTGAAGGCCTGGAGATAAACCCAAGCATATGCAGTTCATTAATATTTCACAAGCAAGTCAAGAGTACTCAATGGAGCAGGTCCCCTCAATAAGTGATGGCAGAAGAATTGCATGTCCACATTTAAAGAATGAAATTGAACTTACGCATTTTGCATCACTCACAAAAATTAACTTGCAATGGATTAAAGACTTAAGTGTAAGATCCAAAACAATGAACATAGATAAAACGAATGGTAGAAGAAAATACAAAAATAATCTTCTTGATATGGGCCTTGGTAATGATTTTTTGGATATGACATGTAAAACATAAGCAACAAAATAGAAAATGAACAAGTGGGACTACATGCAACTAAAAAGCTTCTGCACAGCAAAAGAACCCATTAGCAAAGTGAAAGACAGCCTATGGAATAGAAAAATATTTGCAAACTATGTATCTGATAAGGGGCTAATACCCACAATACATAAAGAACTCAAACAACTTTATAGCAAAAAATAACCCAACTTAAAAAAGTGCAAAGGACATGAATAGACATTTCTCTAAAAAGATATGCAAAAAGTCAACAGGTACATGAAAAGATGCTCAACATCACTAGTCATCAGGGAAATGCAAATTAAAACCACAATGAAATATCAACTCAAATCTGTTAAAAAAAAAAAAAGCCATCATCAAAAAGACAAGAGATAAAAACACTGGTATGGATGTGGAAAAAAGGGAATCGTTGTGCACTGCTGATGGGCTTGTAAATTGGTAGAGTCACTATGCAACACAGTATGAAAGTTCCCCCCAAAATTAAAAATAGAACCACCACATAATTAAACAATTACATTTCTGGGATTATATCCAAAGGAAAGAAAAATGCTAACTGGAAAAAATATCTGCACTCCCACAGTCATAGCAGCATTATTTACAATAAGTGAGACACTGAAACAACCTAGGTTTCCATCAATGTATAAATGGATAAAGAAGTTGTTGTATAAATATTCATGGGAATATTATGCCATTAAAAATAAGAAAATACTACCATTTGTGACAAACATGAGTGGACCTTGAAGACATTATGCTAAGTGAAAGAAGTCAAATAAAGACTAATACTGTATGATTTCACTTAAAATAAAAACCAAACTCAGAGAAAAAGGAATTAGGCTTGTGGTTACCAGAAGGGAAGGATGAGGGAGGGAACAATACAGGAAAGATGTCAAAAGATACAAATTTGCAATTATAAGATAAGTAAGTACTAGAATATAAAGTACAACCTGATAACTGTAGCAAACACTGGTGTATGACACACAGAAAAGTTACGAGAGTAAATACTAAGTTTTCTCATCATAATAAGAAGAGTTTTCCGTTTTTCTTTTCATTGTACCTATTAATAGATGAGAATATTGGAAATAAAAGCAAAAATAAACAAATGGGACCTAATTAACCTTAAAAGCTTCTGCACATCAAAGGAAACTATTAGCAAGGTGAAAAGACAGCCTTCAGAATGGGAGAAAATAATAGCAAATGAAGCAACTGACAGACAACTAATCTCAAAAATATACAAGCAACTCCTACAGCTCAACTCCAGAAAAATAAACAACCCAATCAAAAAATGGGCCAAAGAACTAAATAGACATTTCTCCAAAGAAGACATACAGATGGCTAACAAACACATGAAAAGATGCTCAACATCACTCATTATTAGAGAAATGCAAATCAAAACCACTATGAGGTACCATTTCACACCAGTCAGAATGGCTGAGATCCAAAAGTCTACAAATAATAAATGCTGGAGAGGGTGTGGAGAAAAGGGAACCCTCTTACACTGTTGGTGGGAATGCAAACTAGTACAGCCATTATGGAGAACAGTGTGGAGATTCCTTAAAAAACTGGAAATAGAACTGCCTTATGATCCAGCAATCCCACTGCTGGGCATACACACTGAGGAAACCAGAAGGGAAAGAGACACGTGTACCCCAGTGTTCATCGCAGCACTGTTTATAATAGCCAGGACATGGAAGCAACCTAGATGTCCATCAGCAGATGAATGGATAAGAAAGCAGTGGTACATATACACAATGGAGTATTACTCAGCCATTAAAAAGAATACATTTGAATCAGTTCTAATGAGGTGGATGGAACTGGAGCCTATGATACAGAGTGAAGTAAGCCAGAAGGAAAAACACCAATACAGTATACTAACACATATATATGGAATTTAGAAAGATGGTAACAATAACCCGGTGTACGAGACAGCAAAAGAGACACTGATGTATAGAATAGTCTTACGGACTCTGTGGGAGAGGGAGAGGGTGGGAAGATTTGGGAGAATGGCATTGAAACATGTAAAATATGTAAGAAACGAGTTGCCAGTCCAGGTTCGATGCACGATACTGGATGCTTGGGGCTAGTGCACTGGGACGACCCAGAGGGATGGTATAGGGAGGGAGGAGGGAGGAGGGTTCAGGATGGGGAACACATGTATACCTGTGGCGGATTCATTTTGATATTTGGCAAAACTAATACAATTATGTAAAGTTTAAAAATAAAATAAAATTAGAAAAAAAAAAAAAAGAAGGAAGGAAAGAGGAAATGAAGAAAGACAGATGGGCTCCACTATTCAGTATACAGTAATCTTCCATATAAAATAAAATTTGTGCTTATAGTCCTTTTAACTATGACTAAATAAAAAATTTAGCCTTTAGCTTTGGTTAGATGTGCTCTATGTTTTACACAATGGGAATAAAATTATATTCTTTTGACTGTCTCTGAACAAAGCCAAAACATAATAAGGTCTTTATTAAATTAAATTTCACATTACAATATGTCCTTTGTATACCATCACAATTGAAAGCCAATTATTTTTAGTAGGAAACAAACAGAATCCCTTGACTATTGCATGTTATTTGGTCACTGAATTTACTGAGAAAAAATAAGGTATGGAATATATATTTTATGTGATTTTTATATTTTAATATGATTTCACTCATTTGCAATAAATGTATAAATAAGTTTTCTCAAAAAAAAATAGATAAGATGGATGTCAGCTGAACCTATTATGGTAAGCATTTCACAATGTATGTTAATCAAACCATTATGCTGTACAGCTCAAACTTATGCACTGATGTAGTCAATTATTCTTCACTAAAACTGGGAGAGGGGAAGTGAATAAAATGGCATCTGTTGTCACAGGATTGACATTTCATTTGGGAGAAACAAAATAGACTGTTTGGAAAGAAGATTTAGAGAGTGTTGTTCACTTTAAAGATGATCATGATACTGTTGGGGATAAACATTAGACAGGGTGGGTAAGTCAGGTATCTCCTCTTTGAAGATGTGCCATTTAAGCTGTCACCAAACAATAAGACTCAAATAATAATGTTGTAACATGTAAATGTTAGTTGTGCAGTCATGTCCGACTCTTTGTGACTCCATGGACTGTAGCCTGCCAGGCTCCTCGTCCATGGGATTCTCCAGGCAAGAAGACTGGAGTGGGTTGCCATGTTCTTCTCCAGGGGATCTTCCCAACAAAGGGATCTAACACGAGTCTCCTGAATTGAAGGCAGATTCTTTACCATCTGAGCCACTAGAGAAGCCCTGTAACATGTAACCCTGTAGTAAAAGAGTCTGCTAGTTTGTCTACCCCACTGAGTGTAAGATCATTCTTTGAAAGTAGGGATTAAATCCACAGTACTTAGAATCATGGGAAGCATATAATAGTGCTCAGTATGTATTTCTAAAGTGATTGAGGAAAAAAAAAAAAAAAAAAACAACTATGTGATTAATGGTGCAAATGTGATCATTTTCAACTTAATTGCAAGGTAAGAGATCCAGAGAAGTTAAATCATAATGAATATTCTGAGCAGAACCCAAGTTCTACTTGAGTTCCTTCTCCAGTCTTTCACCCATCAAAATCTTGATCTTGCTCCTTCTTTTAAGAGCTATGATATATAGCCAACAAGTCTTCTGTATCAAGTCACATAGTTATTTTGCTTATTATAGATGAAGATAGTTATTATATAGAAAGAGTATCACTTGCATTGTAATTTGTTTAAATCAATTACAAAACATTCCAGGTTTAAATGTTAGGTTTAAATCTATTCAGTGCATTCACCAAACACCTACTTGATACAATGCCATGGAAAGAAATATTTTATTGTCATGAGGTTTACAAACTAGTCTGAAAGACAAATATGAGAAAAACTAGTCTAGGAGACAAATATGAGAAAAACTAACTATAAACAACAATCTAAGGAATGAAATTTGATGAACACAGGAGAAGCAGCATTCAAAAGTTCAAAGGGCTGTTCAAGTACAGAACAAAAGAACACACATAAGCTTTAGCCTGAAAAGGCTTATTGAAGCTTATAATGCAAGGGAAAAGAACCAATATACTGTTTAATTGAGTAAGCTAGGTGTTTCCTGTCAAATTGATAAAGTTGTTTCACCTATTCTGATTTTTTTTCTCTGTCTTTATTTGTAAAATTCAGGAAAAAAAAATAAAATCAATAGCTGATCTGTGGCTGTACACAAAATTATGGTGATTATAGCAACCCACTCCAGTATTCTTGCCTGGAGAATTCCATGGACAGAGGAGCCTGGCGGGCTACAGTCCATGGGGTCGCAAGAGTCGGATACGACTGAGCAACTAAACCACCACCACCAATATTAAGTTTTAGACATAGCCTTGCAATCAGGAAAAAAATCCAACCTTAGTTCAGTTCTATCTTTGATCAGTATATCACATTGTTTAGAAACAAAGGAAAAAAGCAATAAAATCTATATCCAAATTAGATACGTTATAAAGCTCATCTCCAACATCATGATGATTTGGGGAAGATGTTAGAAGCTTCCTATATCAGCAGTAACTGTATACAAAGCATATTTTATACTGTAACAGAAGGGCTTCCCTCTGGACCCTGTATATAAATTCTTATGTCTGTTTAAAAATATATGTTCTCTTAACAGGATAAGCCAGGCTGCAGGAATTCTGAACTTCTCATTTGAGAATAGGTTTTATGGCTATCTTGATGATATATATAAATCAATCATCAATTTACATACTTTTTTATATACTTCAATTTATATATTGGTGTACTTCTTTTCTCATAAAGTTAATATTGTGTTTACATTGGTTTTGACCCATTCTGTCATAATATCAACCCAGAAAGAAAACCATAGCATTTTCTAAGATAAAAATAATACTTAATAGGCAATGAAAAATTTGTATTATCTGAATCCAGAGACTCCCTCTTAAATATATGTATATATACACACATATATATATGAATATAAATATATCCATTACATATATGCAAACATAAATATATAGAGATATACACATGTATATAGATATATATGTGTATATATATAAAAGAAGCAAAGCAAAGGTTTAATGCCTAAAAGTCACAGTGTACTTACTGGGAAAAACAAGCAAAGTATCACAGACTAAAAAATATCCAGAGAGTTCCCCATTTAAGTTAGCTTGAGTAATTTCTATGACACAATACAGCCATGGAAGAAGCCACATTTCATAAGACCATTCACAAACCCTAAAATCTATAGATTTTTATCAAAGAACAAAATAACCACTGAATTTACAATACCAACTCATCTGAAATGTATGGTTAGTTTATAATTGTGTCCTACACATAATAGAAGACAAAGTAAATCAATATAATCCCATGCCTTAGCAGCAGTCCTCAACTTTTTATATTAGGTTTACTACTTTTTCTACTGATGTAGTTTCATAGCAGACTTTCTACAAAAACAGATGTTCTCTTTAAAATTACTACAAGGCATAATAAAGGATATGAATGTCTGATGAATAATAATAGGCTTAAGCCAGAAAGCAGAAAAAGAAAATATTGATATGTTGACTTAACATAAAATATTTCATGTTTGCCAACTTTTTTTCCTTTATCTGGCTAATGAAATCACATTTTCTCTAGTTCTGTAATGCCTAGCACATACCTGAAGTACAATATAGTTCCACTTAAACATTTTGATGTGTAAAAAAACAAAAAGGATATTCTCCCTGACTAAGCAATATCAAAGCGATTTTACAATAAATTGTGAATAATGCCCATTCCCCATGTGCCACACATCAAAGGTGCTATCTCATTGATTTTCACAATTCCTAGAGGTAAGCACTGCTATCTTATTTTGCAGATGAGGACAGTGAAACACAGAATTTAAAAATCTGTCCGAGGTTGTGCAGCTGACTTTCAGTAAAGCAAAGATTTAAACCAAGACAATATGATTTCAGAGCTAACCTTTATCCATTAATAATTTATACTACCTCCCAATAAACACATTTTTAAATCACAATGTATTCCACTCAATGCACCAAAATGTTAATGCCCAAGAGGTATTAGAAAAATGTCTTATACATGAATGCATTTTGTTTGGACTTTAAAAAATTATAAAATGACCTTGATGTGGCATTTATGTTTTACTGAAGCATATCCTGGAATTCTAGCGTCCTCTCATCAAAAATACAAATGTGTGTGTGCATTTCTTCTGTATTAGTGATTCATTTGAAAGACAGGAACTAGGTGTGGCTCTGTATCTACAGTACTAGCAAGTGTCCGAAAAACATAGTAGGCATTTGAATAAAGGATTACTTAATGAAAACATGTGAATGAGTTAATAGTAAATATGTTATTCAGTAAAATGATCTCAAAAACATACACTGTATACAAAAAGGCTAGAAACAGTGGGTAATTACATTCAAAATCTGCACTGTGTTTATTAAGAATTTCCTTCACATACTCCACTGAATTTGCAAAATACCATAAGGAATAAAATACTGTCTGCACTTGATACATAAGGAAGTTTCGTAAGAAGTCCAGTCAAGGCAGTATACTTAGGAAGCAATAGAATCACCACTTAAATCCATGTTTTCTGACTTTTAATGAGGGTAATTCTATACACTCCACAAAAAGAACACACCCCTTCTTGAAGATTGATATAGTACATCAAATCACTTTAAGTCTCAATAAAAATAACCTCAGCACACTTTTATCATTTTTAAAATCATAAAAGGTTAATAAAATGGTTACTTAATTTACACATGAATCTTTGCTTGTTAGGTACTTATATAAACGTACTTATATAAACTACGTTTTCTAGAGCAGTGGTTTTCAAACTTTATTGCATATAAGGCACATCTGGGGAGCTGATTTTTTTTTAAATCCTAATATCCCATTTACACACCATAAATTTTAAATTAGAATCTCCAGGGCTGTAACCAAGACATCAATATTTCTTTAGAAATCCACAAGTGTTTTCAACAAGCAGCCAATTTTGTGGACTATCCTTCTGAATTTTTGTAGACTCTTGCAGTGTTTTCTTTCTTCCCTTATTGAATTAGAGGGCAGACTCAGGTTGTAAAGTTTAAAGCAACAACACATGATGATGTAAAGGAAAATGAAAAAGTTAGTTAAAAGAAAGTATATGAAAATAAGTACATACATATATACATACATGCACACTCACAGACATACCTACACACACATACATACACCCAGGCCATGAAGGGTAGAATATATCTTAATACTGTATATTATCTTGCCATTACTTGTATGCATCAAATGAGTCAATAGATAAGTCAAGGCTGATTTCCACTTTAGGAATGGAGTCTAAGATGTTTCACCTTGTGGGGAAACAATTATTCTCTCAGAAGCTTTTGTTTTGTCATCATTCTATAAATTTTGCATAAGTTAAACAGCATTTACCATGATGGTACCTGCAATGCAGAATTTGCGGTCACATTCTAGGCAATTAGTATATATCAAGGGATCAATTCTGCTATTTTCAGTATTGATAAATTTAAACAAAGGAACTATAATGTTAACTATTCTCACTTTAAGATTGAAGATCTCTAGAGAAGTCACTGCTGCTGTAACAGTTTTTAAGATGAACACTGCTGCTGCTGCTAAGTCACTTCAGTCGTGTCCGACTCTGTGCGACCCCACAGACAGCAGTCCACCAGGCTCCCCCGTCCCTGGGATTCTCCAGGCAAGAACACTGGAGTGGGTTGCCATTTCCTTCTCCAATGCATGAAAGTGAAAAGTGAAAGTGAAGTCGCTCAGTCGTGTCCGACTCTTCACAACCCCATGGACTGCAGCCTACCAGGCTCCTCTATCCATGGGATTTTCCAGGCAAGAGTACTGGAGTAGGGTGCCATTGCCTTCTCCAAAGATGAACACTAAGATGTGGCAAAGTGCATCAATAAATGGGAAAAATTTGTCTTAATAATTCTTCTAATATATATGTGTATGTGTGCGCGCATAGATTTTAAGGAGAAATAACCATTCAACTCTTATTAAGGGCAAATTAGAAATATCAGAAAAAAGAAAAATGAAATCAGTACATAATAGAAAGCCAAGTTTTAAGTCTATCAACAGCAAAAATTATTGGGCATGGAAGGTCTTTGTCTCAAAGCAAATTTTTCACTCCTCATTCCAACTTTTTAATATTCAACTAACATTTGTAACACAATAATGCTAAAATCCTAAAACATGTTCTAGGTATGTGCGTGTTTTATAGATAGATAGATTCTAGATTTTCCTAAAGCATGCTTTAGAAAAATGGTTTTGTTATATTTAGTTATGATGTGTTCTCATTATAGATTACCCACTCCAGTGTTCTTGCCTGAAGAATCCTAGGGACGGGAAAGCCTGGTGGGCTACCGTCTGTGGGATCTCAAAGAGTCGGACATGACTGAAGCGACTTAGCAGCAGCAACAGCATTATAGATTAATTTATTCAACAATTTTTTTGACAAATAAACATCAGATATCTACTATATTCCAATCACTGGTGCAGGTATTAATAAATAATAGTGATCAAAATATCTGCCTTCATGGATCAAAATACTGTTTAAAAAAATCAATTAGTAGTTTAAACCATTCCCCTTTGAAATAGTTTTCCTACTTTAAGATTTGTTTGATCACAACATGCTAGACAACTGCTAATGTTCTTACTATATACAGTTCAGTGATAGAGAAACAAGTCGCATGACATTAACCAGTGTAGGTGAAATAACCTAGTTCTGGGGCAATTTAAAGTTGTAGACTATACTAAATACTGGTGTTTGACTTTCAACTCTTTTGCCTTCTGGATTATTTCTGATGAGAAGTCAGCTGTGTATAATATGCATTTTTTCCTGGATGTCTTCAATACTTTCTATTTGTCTTAATTTATCTTTTGATTGTAATTTGTTCTTTACGCTTCTTCAATCCATGCTTTGGTGTTTCCCATTGATTTTTCTCATTAAATTCTCAATGTTTTCCTTACTAATTTTAAAAAATACTTGCCATCATTTCTTCAAATTTTATTTGGTTGCATTCTGTCTTTTCCATATTGGATTATAATTACACATATGTAAAATTACTTCTGGTATTTCAATTACACTAGTTGATACTGTAACATAACTCTTGTTTTTTTTCTGATTTTTCTATGTTTTAAACTTGTCTTGGTTTTTCATTCTGAGTAATTTCTGCGGATCTACATTCAAGTACAGTAATTCTTTGCTCAGCTGTACCATGCATATTGAAGAGCCCATTAAAGGTGTTCGTCAACTTCATTACCGTGGTTTTCATCGGTAACACTTCTGTTTGATTCTTTCTTATGGTTTCCAGCTCTGCTAAAATTACCTATGTGATATGCATAGTATCCACCTTTTACATTAGGGTCTATAAAATATTAATAATAGTTATTTAAAATGTGTCTGATAGTTCTATTATCTGGGTCATATGTCTAGTCGGTTGAATTTTCTTGGCAGTCTGTCCATTTTACTGTGCCATTTTGTAGGCCTCATAAATTTTGCTTAAAGCTGGACACTAGAGACTGAGCAAATGGTTCTTATGCTTTTAAATGAGAGTGACTATCCTTCTGTTAGTGCCAGGGTTTGAATCAATTTACTCAGGATTTGAGCTAGGTTTGAGATTTGCTATTACCAAAGTTATTGTCTGTATTTCAGGAATCATATTCTTCTTGTATTATCTTATGTTTAGGGTAGGGACTAGTTGGATTGAGGGATTTTTCTCAAGCTTCTCTACCCTCAACTTTAGTCTTTCCTTTGCTCTGTGCTTCTGAGAAAGCCTCTCTGCATGTTATTCTACTCACCTAGTAGTGCTCCACTGTTATTTTATTTGAAGCTTGTTAGCCTGGCTGGTGGCAGACCAGGATGATGGATATTCATTCTCTTTTGTTTTGATTGACTCTCAGTCTTAACTAGATTCTGTAGCTCTGGGTCCTTTTAGCATGTCAATCTTCCTCCAGCTACAGATCTGAGATGAGGAGATATTCGCATTGCCTTTTAAATGAAAGAGGGGTGTTTTCTGCTGTCTTTCCCTTGCTTCAGTGGGTTTTCAGATAGGACCCTAAGAGTCACAGTTCATCCTTTCCCTAGCAGTTTAAAACTTTTCAGGAGGAATGGAAAAATCCAGATGGCATCTCCTGCCTTTCCCAGAGTGGCTCCAGTACTCTATACTAAGTCTGTGCTAGAAGAGCTGCTTTCTGAAGACTCTAGCCAATCTTTATTTTTCTCCATGAGCATCCCATGAGATCCATATAGAAAAGTACACAAGTGAACAAAAATGCCTGTTTTATATCCGCAGCCTCTAGACACTAAATTCTCTTTCTAACCTGCACTGCCTTTATTAATAAAGTTTAAATTCATTTTTAAATTTATTATTGAGATATATTTGACATAACTGCAAATGTAAGGTGTATAGCATTAATGTGAGGCATTTATATTTGCAATTTAATTGCTATTACAGCAATAATTAGCACCTCTATCACAAATAATGACTGTCTCTTCTTAGTGCTTAGAATCATTAAGTTTAGGCTCTTAGAATGTCTGATGATTACACTACAACTGTCTCTATTCACTAGACTGAGCACTAGATCTCCAGGACTTACTTTCTACATGATGCAAATTCATACACTTAAACATCTCTCCCTTTCCTCTAAGCCTGCAGCCTCTGGTAAGCACCATTTTACTCTCTTATTTTGAGTTAAATTCCACATACAAGTGGTATCATACACTACTGATGGCTGATGGGATCTGCCCCAGCCAAAAAAGCGATCCTGCCCTGTGTTAAAAGTTGAGTTAGTTGGTTGCCCTATCACCTCAGCTCCCTGATGTGTTTAAGAAAAATTTTGAATTTGCAGATGCTCCAGTTTTTTGTTACTGCTGTTTTAAAGGTGACAGTAATGCCCCTTCCAGAGCGTTACATCCCAAGCAGAAACTGTAAGTTTCTTATTTACTTATTAACCCATACACTGTATTATATGTCTTTATAAAGGCATAATCATCATGTCCCTTAAAATGCATCAGAATTAAAAGCAATGACTAAAGTAGAAGAAAATTCTCATAAAGACATGTCAGGTTAAAGTTTAAATGAATTTTATGTACTCTGGGCAAAGCTATAATTACCTGAAAGAAGTGGTAAATACAATCACAGAACAGTTAACCTATTATTTATTAGAATGCATGGAATATCATTAAGATGTTAGAAGATTGGAAATGGGCACTGTTACATTTCTTAAAGCCATCTGTTTATGTAGAAAGAAGTAAATCAAAGCACAATACCCCAGTTGATAGGGATCTTAATGTAAAGTTTCATGCTTGAAAATATACTGGTTTTTTACAGTATACTGGTAAAATATACTGGTTTTTTACTGTATAATACTGTATAATACATACAGTTGCTGCTGCTGCTAAGTTGTTTCAGTCGTGTCCAACTCTGTGTGACCCCACAGACGGCAGGCTCCCCCGTCCCTGGGATTCTCCAGGCAAGAACACTGGAGTGGGTTGCCATTTCCTTCTCCAATGCATGAAAGTGAAAAGTGAAAAGTGAAATGAAGTCGCCCAGTCATGTCCGACCCTCAGCAACCCCATGGACTGCAGCCTACCTGGCTCCTCTGTCCATGGATTTTCCAGGCAAGAGTACTACAGTGGGGTGCCATTGCCTTCTCCATTTGTATATTTATGAAAATATACTGTATACTAAACAAAAAATCAGTTTGCAAGCTATTAATAAAATTACAGGCTACTGAATTTAAAAAATCATCATGCCCTTGGGAAGAATAAATTAAACTAATCAAATTTATTTCCCCAGCAAACTAGCACAGACAATATAATAAGTTGTAGTATATTGTGACTTTATATAGCTTCTGATTTTCCCTCAGCATTCTTAAAAATCCAGAAAATAATATATAGGACAAAGTCAGTATTCCTTTCAGTTCATACCACTGTTAGCACCCCAGATGCCCTCACAGGCTAGAGGTTCAGCGTTACCTAAAAGTTTGTCATACTTGGGACACAATGCTCTAGAGATACGGTTATTAACATGTGATGACCAAGGCTCATGTTTGATGGCAAAAACCAAAATTTTATAGGCAAAGAGTACAAAAAAAGAAGATCCATGTCATTTACATAAAATTCTGATATATCATACCTAATAACATGAGATGCAATTTTGCAAAAACTACTGTTTAATTTCTTATTTTTTTAATTCAAAATAATGTTCAATTTAAGTTTATGGAAATGCTGTTGTTAAACTGTTCTGTGGAATATCTGGGACAGATTCTCATTTCCTACATATATACTCCCTCATTATATTTCTAATATTATACAGAATTTCTTTTATAAATCTTTTCCTAAAATTTTTTCTTAATACTAAAAATGTTAAGCTGTCAACATTCTCAATATATTTCCTTCTGAAAACAGCAATTCTTTTTTAAAATATTTACTTCTTTCTGGAAAGTTCATGCTGAACAGTTCTCAGCTCATGAGTTATAGATCTCATGTATCATTTGAATGACTACAAATAGAGAACCATCATGGTTTAGTATCTGCAGGGGGACTTATCTGTGATAGATTTTCTTCACTTAGATATAAGTCTGTCTACTTAATAATCAGCCTCTACTAATCCCATGCAAATTTTAATCAAGGATCTTTTTTTAAAGATCTAACATTACATTTGTTATATACTGATTATGGAAGAGTAAATATCAACAACATTCTACAAAGTAGGCAAGTTTAATGCTGTGCTGATAACATTGTTCATTACAGAATTCATTGTTCATTGTTACATTGTTCATTGTTACATTGTTCATTGTTCATTGTTACATTGTTACATTGTTCATTGTTACATTGTAACAAAATCATAGAAAGCAAGATTCATGAATCTTTGAGTTCTTGATCCATTTCCTTTCTTATTCTGAATGCCCAACCTGGGCAGCCTCATCTATTCTCATGCTGCTGCTGCTGCTGCGTCGTTTCAGTCGTGTCCGACTCTGTGCGACCCCATAGACGGCAGCCCACCAGGCTCCCCCATCCCTGGGATTCTCCAGGCAAGAACATTGGAGTGGGTTGCCATTTCCTTCTCCAATGCATGAAAGTGAAAAAATAAAGTGAAGTCACTCAGTCGTGTACGACTCCTAGTGACCCCATAGACTGCAGCCCACCAGGCCCCTCCATCCATGGGATTTTCCAGGCAAGAGTACTGGAGTGGGTTGCCATTGTCTTCTCTGATCTATTCTCATGAGGCATACTCAACTATCTCTCCACTTACAAAAAGTTAAATTTCAGGTTTATTTCTAGCTTCTAAGCACTACATTGTGTCACACCCAAATTAATATGCTAAAGCCGTAAGCCCCAAGATGACAGTATCTGGAGATAGGATCTTTAGGAGATAAATTATGGTAAAATGAGGTAATAAAGGCTGGGCTCTAATCAGAGAGGACTGTGGCCTTAGACGAAGAGGGAGTGAAAGAGTTTGCCTTCTCTCTCTCCACCATGTGAGGAGAGAAAGGGACCATTGCAGGCCAGGAGGAGAGCTGTCACCAGAACCTGACCATGATGGCATCATGATCTTGGACTTTCAGCCCCTAGAACTATGAGAAATACATTTCTATTGTTTAAACCACAAACCTATGGTATGTTTCATAGTCAGCCTGAACTGACTAGTGCAGTAGCTGAGTACTGATGATCTCTACTTAGATGTCCAATAGGAAATTCAAGACAAATATATCTAAATTAATACTCATAATCTTTTGCTAACCTGCCCCTTCTCTTGTATTCTATGTAACAAATAATCATAGCAAGCCAGAAGACAGAATAATCTGGGATTCTCCTCACTCTTCACTTTTTGACAGCCCACCAGTCATCAAATACCATAAATTATCTTTTCAATATATCTATAACTTAATCTCTCTCCATTCCTAATATAGTGATATTGGATCTCATTTTCTACATAGATTATTTCAGTAGATTTCTCACTTCCAGTAGCTTCCTCACATCAAGTTTTACACCTGAGCAATCCATCTTCTGCTGCCATATAATCAATTGAAAATGCAAATCTCCCAAGCTACCCCTCCTTCTTGAAACTATCAGTTTTATCCATTTCTTATATAATGGGAAGTAAGTCTCCCTTCACCATGATCTGTGCCCTGCTTACTTTTCTAATTTAACTCTTGCTGCTTCACATGTACCCTTTTCTCTAGATATTTATTCATATGTCAATATTCAGTCCAAAATCCAATTTCCCACTAACAAGCACTTAACCTCTTTTCCCTCAAAGAACTGACTGATCTAAATTTGATGAATATATTGCTCTTTTACATTAAGGCTCTAATTTCCTTAAGGTAAGGAAACATATCTTATGAGCTAATTGTATCAAAGATATTTGATATATGGTGGACACTTAATATAGATTTGCTGAATAAAAAAAAAAAATCAAAGAACCAAAGAGACTACAATTAATATTTTTAAATTAAAAAACAGAATGATTGTAAACAGGAAATGGTTCATTAAATGGTGTTACAGTAAATAAAAACCATCCCCAAATATCATTTTGTTAAATAAAAATAGCAAACCAAAACTATGCTTGCTGTTGATTATGATTCAGTGTGTATATGTGTGTGTGCTCAAGTACATGCTGGCATATACAGATTACAATGAAATATATCAAACATTACCAGAAGCTACTTCCAGATGGTGGGGTTACAAGCAATTTTCTTATTAAAAATGTATTTTAAAATATGAAAATAAATTTATTTCTACAGCAAAGTAAAATATTAAACAGGATTAAAATATTTAAAAGTCTATTTGCTTTTTAAAATATGAGACTGGTAAATCTTTATGTCTTAGTCAAGGTTCTTCAAAGATTTACCAGTCTCATATTTTAAAAAGCAAATAGACTTAAATATTTTTAAAAAATTTTTTAAAAGACAAAATCTTAATCTTTAAATCTTTTTCTTAAATTTAAATTTATTTATTTTAATTGGAGGCTAATTACTTTAAAATATTATATTGGTTTTGCCATACATCAACATGAATCCACCATGGGTGTACACGTGTTCCCCATCCTAAACCCCCCTCCCACCTCCCTCCTCTTACCATCCCTCTGGGTCATCCCAGGGCACCAGCCCCAAGCATCCTGTATCCTGCATTGAACCTGGACTGGCGATTCGTTTCACATATGATATTATACATGTTTCAATGCCATTCTCCCAAATCATCCCACCCTCTCCCTCTCCCACAGAGTCCAAAAGACTGTTCTACACATCTGTGTCTCTTTTGCTGTCTCACATACAGGGTTATCATTACCATCTTTCTAAATTCCATATATATGCATTAGTATACTGTATTGGTGTTTTTCTTTCTGGCTTACTTCACTCTGTATAATAGGCTCCACTTTCATCCACCTCATTAGAACTGATTCAAATGTATTCTTTTTAATGGCTGAGTAATACTCCATTGTATATATGTACCACAGCTTTCTTATCCATTCATCTGCTGATGGGCATCTAGGTTGCTTCCATGTCCTGGCTATTATAGACAGTGCTGCGATGAACATTGGGGTACATGTGTCTCTTTCAATTCTGGTTTCCTCGGTGTGTATGCCCAGCAGTGTGATTGCTGGGTCATAAGGCACAAAATCTTGGATTTATGTCTTAGTCAAAGTTCTTGAGGTCTAAACAGTAACCTGTAGCCTATTTTGTAGCCTAAACAGTAAAGAATCTGCCTGCAATGCCAGAGACCAGGGTTTGATCCCTGGTCAGGAAGATCCTGGGAACAGCAATCCACTCCAGTATTCTTGCCTGGAGAATCCCATGGACAGAGAAGCCTGTGGGTCACAAAGAGTTGGACATGACTGAGACACTAACACACACACACAAGGTTCTTGGTGTTGTAAGAATGAAGCAAAATAAATGAACAGACAATACAGGTGCAACACAGGGAAGGCAAGAGCAAAAGTTCAGCCAAGATCCTAGAAACTAGAGTCAGGGGGTGAAAAAGATGTTTGCAACCTGGACATTTATTTTTCTGAGGATATTTAATCTCTTAATCATGCTATTCTCCATATATCTGTTTTGGGTTTTTTCGTTTGTTTGGTTTTGTCCTGGAATTTCCCCCTCTCCTCACTCCCTCTCTGGGTTGAATTTCTCTGCTTTTTTATACACACAGGCCAAGCAAAGCTGAACCTTTCCATTATGAGTTTATATTACTTTAGTTTGAGTGACTATAGAGATTAACATCAGAGAATTACAATTCTAAATTTCTGAAAGAAATCTGACTGGCCCAGCTTGGATAATGTGTGGCAAATCAGCTATGGCTAGGTTGCTGGGGAAGGGCTAACAGATTTTACAGATCCATTTTTTCCCCTTATAGTTGTGAGCAGGTTTATAGGAGAGAATAAATTCTAAACAATAAATGCAAAACAAATGAAAATGTAAAAAAAAAAAACTTTCACTCATATATTTCCCAGGATTATGAATTTATAACTGGAACTATACCAGAGATCTCTAAAAGGACAGTGCTCAGGTTGTTATCACCTTTGGATACTTATATATAAAAATATAAAAATATAACTTACAGAATGGGAGGAAATTTTTGCCAACAATGTGATAAATAGGGTGCAAGTTCCAAAACATAAAAAACAGCTCAAACATCTCAATAACAAGAAAAAAACAAACCAATCAAAAAACAGGCAGAAGACCTAAGTAGATATTTCTCTGAAGAAAAATCCAGATCTTCAACAGGCATGTGAAAAGATGCTCAGCATCACGAACTATTAGAGGAATGCAAGTCAAAACTCAATGAGGCACTACTTCACAGCAGTCAGGACGACAATCCTCAAAAAGTATACAAATAAGAGGCTTCCCTGGCAATCCAGGAAGGAGGAAGTCCAGTGAAGAGGAACCAAAGAGCCTCTTGATGAACATGAAAGAGGAGAGTAAAACAGCTGGCTTAAAACTCAACATTCAAAAAACGAAGATCATGGCATCTGGTCCTATCAGTTCAGTTCAGTTCAGTCGCTCAGTCGTGTCCAACTCTTTGTGACCCCATGAATCACAACATGCCAGGCCTCCCTGTCCATCACCAACTCCCGGAGTTCATCCAGACTCACGGCCATCAAGTCGGTGATGCCATCCAGCCATCTCATCCTCTGTCATCCCCTTCTCCTTCTGCTCCCAATCCCTCCCAGCATCAGAGTCTTTTCCAGTGAGTCAACTCTTCGCATGAGGTGGCCAAAGTACTGGAGTTTCAGCTTTAGCATCATTCCTTCCAAAGACATCCCAGGGCTGATCTCCTTCAGAATGGACTGGTTGGATCTCCTTGCAGTCCAAGGGACTCTCAAGAGTCTTCTCCAACACCACAGTTCAAAAGCATCAATTCTTCGGCGCTCAGCCTTCTTCACAGTCCAACTCTCACATCCATACATGACCACAGGAAAAACCATAGCCTTGACTAGACGAACCTTTGTTGGCAAAGTAATGTCTCTGCTTTTGAATATACTGTCTAGGTTGGTCATCACTTTCCTTTCAAGGAGTAAGCGTCTTTTAATTTCATGGCTGCAGTCACCATCTGCAGTGATTTTGGAGCCCAAAAAATAAAGTCTGACACCGTTTCCACTGTTTCCCCATCTATTTCCCATGAATTGATGGGACCGGATGCCATGATCTTCGTTTTCTGAATGTTGAGCTTTAAGCCAACTTTTTCACTCTCCACTTTCATCAAGAGGCTTTTGAGTTCCTCTTCACTTTCTGCCACAAGGGTGGTGTCATCTGCATATCTGAGGTTATTGATATTTCTCCCAGCACTCTTGATTCCAGCTTGTGTTTCTTGCAGTCCAGCATTTCTCATGATGTACTCTGCATATAAGTTAAATAAGCAGGGTGACAATATACAGCCTTGGTGTCCTCCTTTTCCTATTTGGGACCAGTCTGTTGTTCCATGTCCAATTCTAACTGTTGCTTCCTGACCTGCATACAAATATCCCAAGAAGCAGATCAGGTGGTCTGGTATTCCCATCTCTTTCAGAATTTTCCACAGTTTATTTTGATCCACACAGTCAAAGGCTTTGGCATAATCAATAAAGCAGAAATAGATGTTTTTCTGGAACTCTCTTGCTTTTTCCATGATCCAGCGGATTTGGCAATTTGATCTCTGGTTCCTCTGCCTTTTCTAAAACCAGCTTGAACATCAGGAAGTTCACGGTTCACATATTGCTGAAGCCTGGCTTGGAGAATTTTGAGCATTACTTTACTAGCATGTGAGATGAGTGCAATTGTGTGGTAGTTTGAGCATTCTTTGGCATTGCCTTTCTTTGGGATTGGAATGAAAACTGACCTTTTCCAGTCCTGTGGCCACTGCTGAGTTTTCCAAATTTGCTGGCATATTGAGTGCAGCATTTTCACAGCATCATCTTTCAGGATTTGAAATAGCTCAACTGGAATTCCATCACCTCCACTAGCTTATCACTTCATGGCAAATAGATGGGGAGAAAATGGCAGCAGTGACAGCCTCTATTATTCTCGGGCTACAAATCACTACAGGTGGTGACTGCTGCCATGAAATTAGAAGACACTTGAAGAGGGTGAGGAGAAAAGGGAACTCTCCTACATTATTGATAGGAATATAACAACAACCACTATGGAGAACAGTATGGAAGTTCCTTTAAAAACTAAAAATAGAGTTACCATATGACCCAGCAATCCATCTCCTGGGCACATGTCCAGAAAAGATGAAAACTCCATATACATGCACCCCAATGTTCACAGAAGCACTATTTACAATGGCCAAGACATGGAAGTAACTGAAGCATACATCAACAGATGAATTAAAAGATTTGTTGTCAGTTGTGGATGTGTCTGGTGATGAAAGCAAAATCTGATGTTGCAAAGAACAGTATTGCATAGGAACCTGGACTATTAGGTCCATCAGTCAAGGTAAATTGGAATTGGTCAAGCAGGAGATGGTAAGAATAAACATCAGTTCAGTCACTCAGTCGTCTCCAACTCTTTGAGACCCCACGGACTACAGCACACCAGGCCTCCCTGTCCATCACCAACTCCCAAAGCTTGCTCAAACTCATGTCCATTGAGTCGGTGATGCCATCCAACAATCTCATCCTCTGTCATCCCCTTCTCCTCTTGCCCTTGATTGTTCCCAGCATCAGGGTCTTTTCCTGTGAGTCAGTTCTTCACATCAGGTGGCCAAAATATTGGAACTTCAGCTTCAACATAAGTCCTTCCAATGAATATTCAGGACTGATTTCCTTTAGGATGGACTGGTTGGATCTCCTTTCTGTCCAAGGAACTCTCAAGAGTACATCAACATCTTAGAAATCAGTGAAGTAAAATGGATGGAATGGCAAATTAATTCAGATGACCATTATATCTATTACTGTGGGCAAGAATCCCATACAAGTAATGGAGTAGCCCTCATAATCAACAAGAGTCTGATATGTAGTACTTGAGTGCAACATCAAAAATGACAGAATGATCTTGGTTTGTTTCCAAGGCAAGCCGTTCAACATCACAGTAATCCAAGTCTATGCCCCTGCCACCTATGCCAAAAAAGCTAAAGTTGATCAGTTCTATGAATACCTAGAAGACCTCCTAGAACAAATACCAAAAAAAAAAAAAAGATGTTCTATTCATCACTGGGGATTGGAATGCAAAAGTAGGAAGTCGAGATACCTGGAGTAACAGGCAAGTTTGGCCTTGGAGAATAAAATGAAGCAGGACAAAGGCTAACTGAATTCTGCCAAAAGAATGCATTAGTCATAGCAAATACCCTTTTTTCAACAACACAAGAGATGACTTTACACATGGACATCACCAAATGGCCAATACCAAAATCAAACTGATTACATTCTTTTTAGCCAAAGATGGAGAAGCTGTCTACAGTCAGCAAACACAAGACCTGGAGCTTATTGTGGCTCAGATCAGCAGCTTCTCATAGCAAAATTCAGGCTTAAACTAAACAAAGTACAGGAAACCACTAGGCAAGGCAGGCACAACTTAGAGCCCCTATGAATATGCAGTGGAGGTAACAAATAGATTCAAGGGACTAGAACTTGTAAACAGTGTGCCTAAAGAACTATGGACAGAGGTCAATAATATTGTATGGAAGGCAGTGAACAAAACCATCCCAAAGAAAAGGAAAAGCAAGAAGACAAAGTGGTTATCTGATGAGGCCTTACAAATAGCTAAAGAAAGAAGTAAAAAGCAAGTGAGAAAGCAAAAGATATGTCCAACTAAACACAGATTTCCAAATAAGAGCACAGAAAGACAGGAAGGCCTTCTTCAATAAACAGTATATAAAACTAAGGGGAAACAAAAGAAAGGGAAAGACTCGAGATCTCTTCAGGAAAACTGGAGATATCAAGGGAACATTCTGCCAAAAGATGGGCACAATAAAGGACATAAACAGTAGAGATCTAGTAGATGCTGAAGAGATCAAGATGGAAAGATTACAAGGAAGAACTGTACAAAAAGATCCAAATGAACCGGATTACTATGATGGTGGGGTCAACCTCTCAGAGCCAGACATTCTGGAGAGTGAAGTCAAGTGCCTTAGGAAACATTGCTATTAATAAAGCCAGTGGAAGTGATGGAATTTCAGCAAAACTATTCAAAACCCTAAAGGATGGTGCCATCAAGGTGTTGTATTCAATAAGTCAGAAAATCTGAAAAAAAAAAAAAAAAAAGAAAATCTGGAACCCAGCAGTGGCCATAGGACTGGAAAAGGTCAATCCTCATCCCAATTCCCAAAAAGGGTAGTACCAAAGAATGTGATAACCATCAGACAATTGCATAAATCTGCCAGGATAGTATGGTCATGCTTAAAATCTTGCACACTAGGCTTCAGCATTATGCGAACCAAGAACTTCCAGATGTCCAAACTGGGTTTAGAAAAGGAAGAGGAGCCAGAGATCAAATTGCCAACATTTGCTGGATCAAAGGGAAAGCTATGGAATTCCTGAAAAAAATCTACCTCTGTTTCATCAAGTGTGCCAAAACCTTTGACTGTGTATAAACTGTAGAAAGCTCTTAAAGAGCTGGGGATACCAGACCATCTTATCTGTCTCCTGAGAAACCTGTATGCGGGTCAAAAAGCAACAGTTAGAACATGTATGGAACAACTGATTGGTTCAAGATTGAGAAAGGAGTATGACAGGGCTGTCTGCTGTCACCCCGTTTGTTTAATCTATACACTGAGTACATCAAGAGAAATGCCGAGTTGGATGAGTTACAAGCTGGAATCAAGATAGCTGGTAGAAACATTGACAACCCCAGATATGCAGATTTTACTACTCTAGTGACAGAAAGCAAAGAGGAACTGAAAAGCCACTTGATGAGGCTGAAGCAAGACAATGAAAGAGCTGGCTTGAAACTAAATATTAAAAAACTAAGATCATGACATCCGGCCCCATTACTTCATGGAAAATAGAGGGGGAAAGGTGGAAGTAGTGACAGATTTCCTCTTCTTGGCCTCTAAAATTACTGTGGATGGTGACTGCAGCCATGAAATCAGAAGACATTTGCTTTATGGCAGAAAGCTATGACAAACCTAGACAGTAGGTTGAAAAGCAGACACATTACTCTGCCAACAAAGGTGACAACAAAAGTCAAGGCTCTGGTCTTCCCAGTGGTCACGTATGGTTACAGCTGGACTGTAATGACGGCGGAGCGCTGAAGAATTTACGCCTTTGAACTCTGGTGCTGGAGAAGACTCCCGAGAGCCCCTCAGACAGCAAGAAGATCAAAGCAGTCAATCTTAAGAGAAATCAACCCTGAATACTCATTGGAAGGACTGATGCTAAAGCTGAAACTCCAGTATTTTTGTCAAGAGATGCGAACAGTTGACTCACTGGAAAAGTGTCTGATGCTGGGAAAGATTGAGGCCAGAAAGAGAAGAGGACAACAGAGGATGAGATGGCTGGATGGCATCACCAATGCAATGGACATGAACTTGGGCAAACTTCAGGAGATATGAAGGACAGAGAGGCCTGACATGTTGCAGTCCATGGGGTTGCAAAGAGTTGGATATGACTGGGCCATTGAATAACAACAATACATGTATACATATGTAAGTTTCTGGCACAATGAGAATCTGCCCAATACATATTTACATGTATACACAAACACACCAAATACACAGACACATACACACACACGCAACAGATTAGTACTTGACCATAAAGGAAAACAAAATAATGACATTTGCAGCAATATAGATAGACTTAGAGATTATCACACTTAAGTGTTCACTTAAATGAATTAAGTCAGAAAAGGAAAAATGTCATATCACTTGTGTGTGAAAACTAAAAAAATGTTACAAATGAACTTATTCACAATGGACTCCTTAGACAGAAAATAAACTAATGTTACCAGAGGGAAAGGATGGGCAAATAATATATTGGGAAATGGGACTTACAGACACACACTACTATATAATATAGATAAACAACAAGGTCCTACTATATAGCACAGGGAACTACATTTAATATCTTGTAATAACCCTCAGTGGAAAAGCATATATGTGTGTATATATATGTATATATAATCACTTTGCAGTACACCAGAAACTAACAATGCAAATCAATTATACTTCACTTTAAAAAATGCAGAAACAATAGAACAAATATTGCAAACATAAAGTGGTTTATCAGTATACATTATTTGGTCTTCCACTTGACTACACAGTTATCTAATTCTCTAAAATCTTCCAATTTCATTATATTAATAACAAATTAGAGAGATACATAGTAAAAACCACCAGGCATGACATCAGAACCTGAGTCTAATTTCAGTTTTCCCATTTAAAATATATGTGGCAATTATAAAACCCAATAATTTCTCTAACCAGCAGTTTCCTCAGTTGCAAGAGGGAAAGAATGAAATATGGCATGATTATATCTTTGTATTGCTATTAAAACTAAAGTAGGATAAAGGTACACTGATAAAAAAAAAAAAACCCAAAACTTCAGGGCCATAAATGTGAGCAATACACAATGCCAAGTGTCAACAAATAGCCTCATTTTCACTTGTAGGTACTAAAAATACAAGTTAGCATATGAAGGCAGTATGTAACCTAAGTAAAGCTCATTTCGGCACTTCAGAAGGCAGTTATAATCCTCCATATGAAGAATCGAAGTCCACATTGTACATGTCAATCCGCAGTGGCAAGATACAAACAGAGTAAGATTCAAAAATATTAAAAATGGTTATTTAGAGAAAAAAGTTAATCCTATTATTTCAGAAAAGTGCTGGTTTTGCTCCTGCTTGGCAGGAAATTCTAAATACTTTTGTCATATATATCATGTTGAGTTTTGTGCATCTGGGGAGTAAAATACTACTCATTATATCCTTGCCAAATTACTTTTAAACTATGTAGATTTCTGAATGCTACTATCACAAATAACACCTTGGTATTTATAAATAACAAAGCTTTGAATAAGAATTAGAGTAGTATGTTTGTTATTTCCTCAGATAGTGTTCTTCAGTTTACACAGTATTATCATAGCAATCAATGATTTATTTAAGAAGAGAATAGCTTTTGATGGTTTTTTAAAAAGCACAGTAAGATTCCAAACTAGTACTTCCGCATTTCTCATTTCTACTTATAAAGGTAAGTTAAAAGTACACGTGGATATAATTTCAGCTTACAGTCAATACACGTTTAATAACTATTATGTGCATGCTTAACCGTGTCTGACTCTCTGCAACACCATGGACTGTAGCCTACCAGGCTCCTCTGTCCATGGGATTCTCCCGGCAAGAATACTGGAGGGGGTTGCCATGCCCTCCCCTCCAGTGGATCTTCCCCACCTAGGGATCGAACCCAGGTCTCCCACATTGCAGGTGGATTCTTTACCATCTGAGCCACCAGGGAAGCCACAATAACAATTATAGCATTCATATAACTTACAATTTTAAAAGTGCACTCACAAAATTTTATTAAACAGAATCAACAACTCCCACTTTATGAATAAAAAAGAAGGTCTCTGAATCCCTGGTAGTGCTTTTTATGGGATACCATGCTGCCTATGTATACACCATTCTTTGTTCTTCCCAAGACCATGGGTTCCCCATCAGTCTTCTATTATGTGTGTGATAATCCTGCCAGATATGAGTACATTATACAATTCCTCCAAGTCTCTGTTTGTACTTTCCTACACTCTCAGAAAATTCTTAGTAACTACATTTTCTTCATCCTTTAAATTCTAGCACCTTAAGAAAAACCTCCCCTTCACTTATGACTTTTTCCTTTCAATAATGATCATTTACATCACACCCTTTAGCATTCATGACTTCCCCGGTGGCTCAAATGATAAAGCGTCTGCCTACAATATGGGAGACCAGGGTTCAATCCCTGGGTCAGGAAGTTCTCCTGGAGAAGGAAATGGCAACCCACTCCAGCATTCTTGCCTGGAAAATCCCATGGATGGAGGAGCCTGGTAGGCTACAGTCCATCGGGTCATCAAGAGTTGGACACGACTGAGCAACTTCACTTTCACTTCCTTTCTCTAGCATTCAGTTATTGATTTATCATCTCATTTAAAAGTAGAAATTATTACTGTTATTCAATTTTCTCATTGTCTCATATAAGTCATTCAAATTATCTGGTTGTCTTGATTGTTGATTTAAGGATCTGGCAGAATGATAATCTGCCCAATCTCTTCTGAGGAGGCTAACACCAAAAACTTAAATTTCAAAAACTAAATCTGTAAATATTATCTCTGTGTTTATGAATGAATAATCCAATATTACGTTATTGTATACCCAATACTATAATCCTACATACAACTGAATTTGTTTCATTCACTTTGTCCCAGCTTCCAATCTTGGCAACTAAGAACAATTATTCATGGAAAATTGAGAGCGAGCCATCTACAATTATTTAGAATATAGTAAACTAATTTATAGTTATAATATTCAAATTTCTACTTCAAAGGCATATGTTTCTCAAGGGATTCATGTCTGTCTGTCAGGTATTTCTCCAGAGTGCGACCATATAATTTTGAACTCTGTTTACTACAGCCCTCCCGATTTCCTTTTTCTTTTATCTATAAAAGGATTCTCCCTCCCTTATACTGAGGGGACTTGTTCATAACTTCTTAGTTGCAGACTCTGAACTACAATTCTCTGTTTATCCCAAATAAACTCATCTATGCTGGAGAAATACCTGACAGTAAATTTTCTATTTACTTGAGGCCAACAATGTATATTAAGCCAAAGAATGATCTAATTTGCTATATCTGCCAATGGTAACTGCCTAAAACAAATAGATACCGATTAGTTTCATTTTGGTTGGCACTTCGGGCTGTATCTAAAATTTTCACATTTTTCACATCAGAATTTACATAGTAACAGGTACTTGCTTTTTGTTATGTGAGTTGTTGGGGAGACTACAAAGATCTAAAAGTTTAAATAAACAACATTGGATTTATTTCTCAGGGAATAGAGTACAAAAGCATGACACTAACTAGCTAAACCTGGAGGAAAAAAGCCTGATTGTAATGAGGAAAATTCAGAATATCTGAGTAAAATCCTCCCTGTAGACATTATCTTTTTAAAATTTAAGCTTTTATTCATTTCCTTTAAGCCTCAGAGTGACTAGTGTAGTGAGCAACATGTTTCCAAGTAGAAATGTTTAAAAAATTAGTTTTTAAAATCCAGAATAAGGAAAGATGTTCACTGAGAGTTGTGCTTTCTTTTAGAGGAATATTGAGAAACCACTGAGATATTGTTAAAAGGGGAGATAGTAATGTCAACAGCCACAGTTTACAGATACCTAGTACTTTTATAAATAGCAGAATCCCATTTATTAACTGCAAACCCCTACTTCAGCAAAGGAATTTCTTAAAAAATTAATCAGTGATGACATGCCTTGGGTCTTATCTAGTATCAGGAAGTAAGTAATCTTATTATTTTTTTCCCTCATTCTCCACTCATAACTTGAAAATAAAATGCTTAAATCTACTAAGTTAGATTTCTTTTGATGGCATAATTTATATTTTAAGTTAGTACAGCAAATCTTAAAGTACTGTAAAAATTGAAGCACTCAAACCCTGGTGTTAGAAAAGCAGTACCTATTATCTTCCTTTTTAAATTTTCTGTGCTGACATACATGAACACTTGTTTCCTGGTATAAATAAAGATTGGATAAACATTTTTCTGTACATAGTATGTACATGTTGTTTTTCTATTTCATACATGTGCCAATAGAGGGAAATTACATATTTTTTAATAGGTATATTTAGTCAGGTAGATAACAGGTAACTGTTGGATAAAGAGTTTCAGAAAAAAACAACTAGAAAATTGACCCCAAATAGGGATAAATTTTCAGCACAAGTAATAATATACTAAGGTCGGATAGAAAAATAATATGGCATTTCTTTTGCAAGATAATGAGTAAACCTAATTTCCCTAAAGGGGGATAAAATGAGTAGACTTCATTCTCTCTTGAGAGAAAGATTCTGGATTATACTCTACCAAATATAAAATTCTAATAAAGAATAATGAAGTAAATTATAAGCTGAGGTTGGACATCAGGAGACCAAAATTTGATGAAACTGATTTGAATCTGGAAGCACTGAAGAAGTGCATATGGAGGAAGAGGTAACATGAAGGTTCTTTCTTTTCACTGAACACAGAATGAATTCCCCACCATCATTAAGTCTAGGTGAGGCTATAGTTAGTAATGGACTTCCTCAGGACTGCATATGGAAGTAATTTTTGGCTCTAATGTGAATATCAGATACCAGGGTGCAAGAAACTGAAGAGTAAACAAGCCTGAAACCAAAAATAAAGTATAAAAGAGCATAAGGAAAATGCTAGAGTTTTCTTTGCTTTTTCCCATCCATCCAGCACTTTCTAATCCTACACCTAATATAGGCACTATAGCATCAAATGTTAAGAATTTGGCAAATTTTTTTTCATAGAGCTTTTCCTAGGTAAACAAAATCCTTTCCAAAGAAACAAAGTACAAATCTCTTCAGGCAGAGTCCATTCTAAAAACCTCAATTCAGGATATAACATTAACACAATTGGGGAATACAACGTTTAGAAATGAAAAGCTCTGATATAAATTACTTAAACAAAACCTTTCATCTTACCTTTGAAGATTCTCACAGTCTCCAGCGGCTCAGTGGTCCAGGGAAAAGTAGAACTATGCCAACTGCTCAGGGCCTCATAAGGCTGAAATTAAGTTTGCTAGTCAGGCCATGTTCCTTTCTGGAATTTAAGATCCTTCTCTAAGCTCACACGATGGTAGACAAAACTGAGTTTTTTGCAGTTATAAGAATAAAGCCCCCACTTTCTTGCCTGTGGTTCTTAATTTCTAGAGGCCAAGGAGCCCTCAAAACATGGCTGCTTTGAACTTCAAGGCCTGTAGAAGAATGTCTCTGACTAGGAAGGGACTAAAGTTTCCACGTGATTAACTCAAAATCAGCTGCAAATTCTCTTCACCTTTTTCTAATTAATCACAGGTAAATCTAATCACCGGATGATAGCTCATATTCGGAGTTCCTCTAACCCTCAAGACAAGGGGGTTGATCCAAGGATGTGCACCATTCAGGCTACCTTAGAATTTTGCCGAGTCATGGAGCCTTCTTAAAACTCTGCCTAGCACACCCCCTATATCCAATGTGGGCCCTTCAATGCTTCAAGTGGAAACTTTGGGTATTTATCACAGCTCCTCCTTGGGATGCTTGGTACATACCATAGCCCTGGAAGATCAGAAGCTCTGCTTTTGTTTTCTAGTCTAGTAACTATCACTTACAAATTAGCAATTACCTGGAAAATAACTCTGAATGCTGGACTCCCATCTCAGCTTCCCTTCTTTGCAGGATTCTGGGCCCCTTGAGTGCTCCCTGTTTGGCTTGATTTTCAAACGCATGTTAACTAAATTTATTTATTAAAGTAGCATCCATGTTTTCTGCTCCTTCTTGTTAATGCTGACAACCTGCAACAAGACGGCTCACCATCACTGGAACCCAAAATTGATTATTCGAGTATCTTGTAAGATTTTATTCGCAAATGGAATTTATAAGATGAAGCACACCAATAATAAGCTAGCAAGTGGTAAAGTTTGACATAAAGCTAACCTCTTTTTTATCAGTAACATCTGTGATAAATTAATTAGAAAATAATTTTTAAAATCATCTCTTAATGTTAAACATTTACTTAAATGTAAATTTTATTGATAATACTTCACACCACCAAGGACATTAACCAAAATTTTCAATGTATGCATCAAAAATAATTCTTAAAAATATTTTAAAAATAATCAATAACTTGCATGTTATTATTTTTCTTTGATAAGTGATCAAAGAAGCAGCTTTCATTTTGATGCTTAAACTAATCCAGTGAGCTTTGGGAATTAAGACTCTCACAGGATTATTTTAATGTAAAATTTTTATGAAACAAAATAGACATTCAGCATAATTACCACCAAATTTGAACACTTAAAGTTCTGCTAATTATTATCATTCAAACATGTGGAAGATGCTTCTGTGTGCCTAATTAATTAATGTAATTTATTTTCCTCAAAGTTTTATACATTTGGTTGATATCTCTGCTTGGTTAACATTATCCACATCAATGCTACTCAAAGCGGTCTATGAACAGGCAATATCAGCAATCCCTTTGAGCTTAAGAAACTTAACCCTACACCTACTGAATTAGAATCTCTGGGGGTTAGAGCTAAATTATCTGTGTCTTACCCGTCTCTCCATGTGATACTGAGGCATGCTAAAGTTTGAGAAGCATATATCTAGCTCATCTTGATAGATGGAATTTTTAACAACCACAAAACAAAGAGATCAAAGCACGTGTGTGGAATTTCCCTCTTAGGTGTGTGCCCATCTTTGTATTAGTCTATAAGCTGTCCCATCAAGAAGGAAGAGGATAATAAATCCACCCCAGGCTTGGATAAACCTCTGGGACACAAGGCAAAGGGCCCCAGACTGAATGTAGATTCAGATGTTATTTCTCACTTTCACATGATGGTTTGGGGCTGTAAATTCTGTCATAGTGCAAACAAGTGAACAATAATTCAGAGATAGCACTTCAGCCCTGGAGATTATGTAGTGAGGAGTTTAAAGTAGATTTTTTAAAAAAATATAACAGTGGGCACCAGGTTCTAACACACCAAGAATCTCAGAGAATAAAAGCATAACCCTGAACATAAAATTTGCAACCAATAAAAAAAAAATAAGTAATCAAGATTCCAAACTATGATATAGTAGTATCTTTCTTAAAATTCCTCTAAAAGGTAAGAAAATTACTGCTTGTATATCAATATCAACATGAATTAGCCATTTCATCAAACAACAATTTAAATCATTTTATCTAAAACCGTGATATAAATTTAAGATTTATATTTTTAATGACCTAAAATGACAAAATTCAAAAATACATAGTATTCACCAAAATTAAAACAGTAAAGTTCAAAAATGAAATATGCACAGATTATGATCATCTTCCCTCATAGTGACTAAATTCTAAAGCTACATATTATGTAAATTCTGTATTTAAAATTACTAAATTTGCCATTCCATTTTTTTCTAACTTGAAATATAATTCTTAACTCCTGCATTTAAAATTACTAAATTTGTCATTCCATTCTCCTCTAACCTGAAATATAACTCTTCAGTGATTAAATGTTTTCCTGAAACTACAAGCAATAAAATAATACAGAAAACCCAGAGCCACTATCCACCTGGTATATTTATTTGCTAATTAGCATTTGTAAAGATTTATTATCTTCACAATCAAGAATATACATTTGAAAGATTATTATGCTAGAAGTATTCTCCACATCAATGAAACAGTTGTAATACCTGCTCACCTTATACCATCTATGAGCTAATTGAGCAAAAGCAGATCAATTTTTGTTGCATGGGTACCACTAAAGATAACTACTAATCTACAGACCCACTGAGACAGTAGCAGCAAATAAAAACACTTTGGAAAGATCAATTTACACTATATCATAAGAAAAGTTGACCCATTACATATTAACACTGAGAAAAGCTGACCCATATTTATTTTAAGGGCCATGTTCTGTCAGAAACTAATCTCATTTTCAATGTACTATATTTAACTCCATTATATCAAGTTATGTCCATAGTGAATTGTTTAGAATTTCAGGGAAACTGAATAAAGTATCTGGAGACTCTATAGTAAACTAGCAGCAATTACAAATAAAACTAGTAACAATTAGCAATAATAATTTTCCTGTGGAAAAACAAATCAAAGGTAGATAACAAGACTTTGTGTTCAACATGATTAAAATAAAATTAAAATGTTAGTTATGGAATGACTGAAAATATGTCTAAGTTGATTGTAAGTCAGTTTAAAGGAACAGTAATGGCTTATTAATTTATTGAAAAACCCTCATTGATTCCAACATTAGTATGCAGTTGTTTATTTACATAGCTGACACAGAAGTAAGTTTGGAAGAGTAAAGTAAAATGAAATGTATTTTAGTTAAAATGAGGTGAAAGTTCTTTAAAGTTTTTTTTTAACCACATAAGCAATTCATGAGTTGATTTGTATATTTTACATAAGTTATCAATGTATGTGTCTTAAAATTGTAAAATATATAAATGAACTTTAAAAAATGAAAAGATTCAAACAGATAAGCAAGTGTTTATAACTAATCTATTTCAAAGTTGATATATAATTTTTGTATGCACAATAATTCAAAAGCATCATCCTAACCTAAGAGGTATCCTTGACAATACTCTTTATCTTAGATATATATGGGTTCATTCCATAAGACCTCAACATTTTTAAATGATTTGGTATTTTATAATACTAGTAAATGTTTTTTTGAAAAAACATGAGTTAAATAATAAGAAATTATATTCTTTTATTCTAAGTAATTAAAATATGATAATGGATACACAATGGGCTTACACACATTTTTTGAAAATCAAAAGCACAAAAATCATTACCACAAAATGTTTGCATTTTTGCAGTATTTCTTCTAAAGTGCTAATAAAATATAACCATATTAATTATATTGGCTTCTACTGTGAATATTGGAATAAACTCATTTGTTTTTTTTCTAGTATAGCTATTATCAAATTCAGTATATTAAATATATCAATATTTTAATCTGTTCTATTTAGTGAATTTATAGCCATTTAAAAATTTTGTCCATCTATTTAGCATGAACTAGATATTTAATTTATTGCAAAAATCTATAGTTGCTAAATATAGCAAATTAAAATATTTAATTGTTTCAACACTCTGGTGTTTGAATTGTCTAAACTTCTTGGTGAGTGTCTAAAACTTGACTTTTTGCCCTTGGTAAGACTATAGAATATATTAGTCCTAAGACAGCACCTTCTGGTTTTCTCAAAATTACTCTGTAAAGAGAAGCTTGGACTGACATTTCCTAATCAAGTAAATACTTGCCCAGACTATATATCATGTCTGATTTCACGGTATAATTTTTTTATAAAGTAGAAATTTGTAAGGCTTTAAAGTTTTAATGAAATGAGAAAATTGAGAAGAAGGAAAATATATAAAATGTGCAAGAAACACAATCATGAAAATTAGTTTACTTCTATGGGCCACAAGGAGAAAAATTAACTTGCCTAATAGGGATGAGTGATGAAGCAGCAGTTACAGCACATTGGTTTGCTCTTAGTGCTGCCAGGAGTTTTCTGTGTTTTTATTCCATCTTTATTTTCTAAAATGTTTAGAAAACAATTATGAGTACTATTATGTTTTCCCAAACTCAAATGATAATCCAGGACAACATATTACGAATGCATTTTGATTTTTAGGAGAGTTACGAGAAACAGATACACTTATTCCAGAATCACCCTTATTACTAGGAAACCTGTTCTGTGACCCTAGGAACCCAAAACCAAGTTGTACAGTCAAGTCATTCAGTGTTCAGGTTGAATCCAACTTTGCCCATGCATGTATTTTTCAATGAATTATATATGAAATGAATAATTTAGTATTAAATTACTGGGCCCTACTCTATTTTAATTCCATTTATGTTTTTACAGACTGAGGTGGGTTGTGATATGCATTCTGAGTAGCTTTAAATATTACTGATATTCACTGTTATTTTCATCAAAGCATGGTTTGTGCTGGAACTTTTCCTTTAGAAATCAGTCAAATGAACAAGTACATGTTATCTTAGCACACTAAATGCAAGCATACATATTAGATATTAAAATTAATTATCAGTATTAATCATCACTTCATTTTTGAGTTCTTTTACCTCATGATACTCAAATATTTAAATGAACAAAAGGGTTGATACTTCCTGTCATCATTTAGAAGAACTCATGGATTGAAAGCACAGCATAAAAATTTAGCAATGATGATTAATTCACTCATCAAATTTTAGGAAAAAATAATCAGACATTATCATTTCTCTAAAAGATTTCGTTTTCCAAAGGAGAGTAACAATTATCAAATTAATGTTTCAATAGTGTAATTTCACTCTCACATTATTTCAAACATTATTGATGCCATCAGTCTTCCACAGTATTTACTTTTACCTTTAGCATTGTCTAATCTTTTTCCTAGTGAATTAGAAGAGTTTGATAATCTTCAACATACTGATCCACAACAACAGCCCAACAACATCAGTAATGCTATTAACCCCTTTTAAAGACGTAGAAATAGAAGTTTAAAAAATAAATAATCCCTCAAGATTAACTTGGCCAGGAGTGGCAGAAATAAGAATCAAACGAAAGGTCAAAACTATTTCCTTGCCACTATATCGTAATGTCTCTGTTTAACGCATTATATGGTAATTCTATGTTTATAGATCTATATTCACCACTGGCTTCAACAGCATGAACTACACCAGATCCATTCTTTTCTTATAGCTTAACCCAACAGTTCTTGAATTATAGCTTATTCTCTGAAGAGTGAAGAGCAGCCTCTGAGGGAGAAATGCTCTTTACACCAGAGGTCCCCAACCTTTTTGGCACAGGGATGGGTTTTGGGGATGACAATTTTTCCATGTCCTGGGGCGCAGGAGATGGTTTTGGGATGACTTGAGCACATTACATTTACTGTGACCTTTATTTCTATTACTATTATCACAGTTGCACCTCAGATCATCAAGCATTAGATCCTTGAGGTTGGGGACCTCGGCTTTACACTTCCCTGCCCATAGATTCCTCCCTGACTTGGACCTTGGGACAAAGTTCACCTTTTGTCTTCTGAATATTGCCCACGTGCTCCAGCGGGTCTCAGGTCTCATAACGTATCTGATTTGGATTGATCCTCTGTACTCTTGGTCTCTCTCTACTAACCTATTCAGGCTCACCCTCAGTCCTCTCCACTCCCAGCCTTTCCATTCAGCCTGGAATCAGCTCCTTCTCACAATCTTTGTCACCACAATCCAGACCCAGCTGATGGCTTATTGGAATGAGTTGCACACCATTCCCAACATTATGGAAGAATGCTTCTGTCCTTCTCCGAGTTAGGCTTCAATTTCTATGAAATGTATGTGATGATTTGTTCTGGTTGACTATCCTGGAGAAAGTTTTGCTGAGTAAAACTCTGAGGGTGGTTTTATATAAATCTGTCCTGCCTCTCTTTTCTCCATTTTCTAAAGGTCAGTTGAACATATGTCTCAAAGTTACCACAAAGGAGTTTAATCAGAACCCAGGGCACCCATCTCAAATGGAAAACAATTGGCTAGTTTCAGTTAGTTTTCCCCTTCCTAAAAATTATTTAAGCTTTAGGCTAATAGCCGATTTTATGTTTCTGTCTGTTCATCAAATATTTAGACAATAGCTATCGCCATTTGTACACCAATTTTCTAAAATGTTAGTCTGAACCACCTCAAAGTTTCAGAAGAAAGCTCTAAGTTCTGCTTTGTAAGCTGTATGGCTAGAAAAGTACACATCAGATTATTCATTTAAACTGCTTTTTAGCACAGCTCTGGGATATTTTTCATTCCATATTCTCAAGCCCAGTCTATTGTTATTACTTTCCAAAGTAACAGAGCACCACTCTATGTAATGAATGTCATACTAGACTCTGAAACATATTTTTAAAATATGATTAACTGAACCTAATTCCCTTGTAACAAAGATCTCTAAAATTTATCATCCTCCAGTGACTCATTTTCATTTCTACATTAAATGTGGAAAAACTTTATTATCAGAAACCGAAAGTACATATTAGTTACTCATTTATGTATTCTGAGTATGCCATATAACACAGAGATTTAGGATTCTAACACTGGAGAGAGAGAGAATGTTGGTCACTCATTCATGTCCAACTCTGTGTGACCCCATGGATTGTAGCCCGCCAAGCTCTTCTGTCTGTGGAGTTCTCCAGGCAAGAATACTGGAGTGGATTCTCATTCCCTTCTCCAGGGGACCTTCCTGACCCAGGGATCAAACCCAGGTCTCCTGCATTGCAGGCAGATTATTTACCATCTGAGCCACAACAGCACATTGGCAATCCATATAATTAAGTGTGGAAAGTCTAAGTACAAATTATGATATGAAGAACAATTGTTAAATAGATCTTCTCTCCTGTTCTTGTGATAGCTTGCCACATTTTTATATCTTTTTCCTGTTAATCTTTTCTTAAATGATAGCTGACTCCTTGAGAATGCCAGCTCTACTACTAATTGTATGATCTGTACAAGTTTAACTTCTGTGTGACTTAATTTTTTTATATATCTAAAAAATAGGGAAGAAGTGAAGCACCAACCTATAGCTAGAGAAAATAATGCTCATGCTATATAGAACTGTCCATTAGAAGCCTTAAATAGTGCCACTTATTTTGCTAACAATAGTATACTTCCTCTAGATCAAGAAAGATTAAACTCTCATGTGTTGCTCCATTTCAATGAGCATATTTTGATACACTGTTGATCTTTTTTGTTTAATTTTCTCTCTACAGATATCATGCTTCTCATAATGGAACTAATTCCATTGTCTTCTGACAAGTTTATTTACCTCTAGACTTTTCCTAAGGCATATAAGAGCAGGAAAAAGGATGTGCATCATTTCACTGCTACAGTATTTTATAGAATTAACAGATATGTAAAATGATCAAAAAAGAGTTCTCTGTGATATTTACTCTCTCCCAGAAACTGTCCTGGACTTTCCACATTCGTACACATTTCCTCACACAATCTACCTTGCAAAGATCTTCTAAAACTTTTCAGCTATACAAAATTTACCCATCAGTTTGCTTCAAAGAGAAGAGTGTCCTCACCACTTTATATCCATGCTTCCTTGCACACCACACCACAGGAGAAAAATTAATGAGTTGACTTCTATCATCATAATTGGGCCACATATATTTAATAACTGATGGCTCAGAGGAAGGCATATAAATAATCAGCAAAGACTAAGCACTCTCCACTTTCTGCTTCTTAACTTCTAGCCCTAAAGGATGTGGCCTTTTCAAGCAATAGAGAAGTATGATTTGAAACTTAGGTTTATACTTAGAGCTTAAAATACACACTGCAGACCTATCATTGTACTCTGAGTATAGAATATTGAGGCCATAAATAAGATTATAGAGTTTTCAACAGAACCAAACCTATCTTCATAAAGCATTGCTTTGCCTTGGTTTGAATTATTATGCATTAATTCCTAACAAAATTTCTGGGAAACTGATTTAGAGAAGATTCAAGAATTTCAGATACACTGGTAAAGCTATTTTACCAATAACATCAAATAATTACTCCATAACTGTACCTCTATCTATCATTGCAAGCATATACCATGGCCAGAATTAATCAAATTTAATGTAAATTATCCCATCTTCCATGGTTCAGTTTAAATCCAACACGATAACTTTCTCAGGGAGAGAGGATCATTCTATTATCACTATCATTTCTAGCATTTACTCTTTTATAGATTCAATATGTTTCCTGGTTTTTGCATAAACCACGTTACCCACTTCAACTAGTCACCTGGATTCAGTAAAAAAAAAAAAAGGTTAATAAATAAGTAATTCAATGATTTAAAAGTATGTGTGTGTGTGTGTGTGTGTATACATACATATAGCTTTCACTACATATTAAGGCTTTAGGTCCTCAGCCTGAATTCGTCCTCTCAAATTTTACAACTTTTCTCAAGTGTAAGGGTAGACACATACTACTCAGAGCACCACCAATGTCCACGCTGCTCACAACCATGTGATGTCAGCGACTCAGTCATCACTGCTAATGCTTCTTCCCAACATTGCCCATATATTTAATTCCTGCTTCATAATGCTCCTTCTTATAATGTTTTTAAGGAGCTTGCTGCTGCTGCTGCTGCTAAGTTGCTTCAGTCGTGTCTGACTCTTTGTGACCCCATAGATAGCAGCCCACCAGGCTCCTCTGTCCCTGGGATTCTCCAGGCAAGAATACTGGAGTGGGTCGCCATTTCCTTCTCCAATGCATGCATGCATGCATGCTAAATCGCTTCAGTCGTGTCCAACTCTGTGTGACCCCATGGACAGCAGCCCACCAGGCTTCTCTGTCCACGGGATTCTCTAGGCAAGACTATTGGAGTGTGTTGCCATGTCCTTCTCCTTTAAAGAGCTTAGTCATACTTTATGGATTGCCAAAGAGCCGTTAGTATTACAAAACTTTTATTTGACAAAATCTTTTCCATTTAATTCTATTGCAGAAGGGTGATAGAGTTGGTCAGAAAAACAAGTGAATGATTCCATAACTATCTTTTCTGAAAAAAAAAAAAAAAAATCTCCATTGGCTTAAAGTCATTATCCCCAAACTCAAGGTGAGTTCCATTCCAACTGGTATGCCCAGGAAATTAAGGGATAAATCCTATTTCTATGATTTTCTATGCAGCCAAGTCTTGGAGCTTATTTTTCAGCAGCTGGGTTTTTTGTTTTTTAATTAATTTATTTATTTTAATTGGAAGCTAATTACTTTACAGCCTTGTAGTGGTTTTTGCCATACATTGACATGAATCAGCCATGGGTGTACATGTGTCCCTCATCCTGAACCTCCCTCCCGCCTCCCTCCCCATCCCATCCCTCAGGGTAATCCCAGTGCACCAGCCCTGAGTGCCCTGTCTCATGAATCGAACCTGGACTGGTGATCTATTTCACATATGGCAATATACATGTTTCAATGCTATTCTCTCAAATCATCTCACCCTCGCCTTCTCTCACAGAATCCAAAAGTCTGTTCTTTATCGCTGTCTCTTTTGCTGTCTCTCATATAGGGTCATCATTACCATGTTTCTAAATTCCATATATATGTGTTAATATACTGCATTGGTGTTTTCTTTCTAACTTACTTCACTCTGTATAATAGGCTCCAGTTTCATACACCTCATTAGAACTGATTCAAATGAATTGCTTTTAGTAGCTGAGTAATCTTCCATTGTGTATATGTACCACAGCTTTCTTATCCATTCATCTGCCAATGAACATATAGGTTGCTTCCATGTCCTAGTTATTGTAAACGGTGCTGTGATGAACATTGGGGTACACATGTCTCTTTAAATTCTGGTTTTCGGTGTGTATGCCCAGCAATGGGGTTGCTGTTCTATTGTATGGCAGCTCTATTTCCAGTTTTGTAAGGAATCTCCACACTGTTCTCCATAGTGACTGTACTAGTTTGCATTCCCATCAACAGTGTAAGAGGGTTCTGTTTTTTCCACACCCTCTCCAGCATTTATTGTTTGTAGACTTTGATAGCAGCCATTCTGACCGACACGAGATGATACCTCACTGTGGTTTTCATTGCATGTCTCTGATAATGAGTGATGTTGAGCATCTTTTCATGCATTTGTTAGCCATCTGTAAGTCTTTGGAGAAATGTCTGTTCAGTTCTTTGGCCCATTTTTTGATTGGGTCATTTATTTTTCTGGTATTGAGCTCATGAGCCACTTATATATTTTGAGATTAATTCTTTGTCAGTTGCATTTTTGCTATTATTTTCTCCCATTCTGAAGGCTGTCTTTTCACCTTCAGCACCTGGTTTTGTAGCGTGATTTCTTCAAAGAAATTTTACACTTATATAATCCCTATGTCTTGCCCTGGCATGAGCTAAAATGCCCAAATTCCTCACAATAAGCACAAGAATAGGCTCTATCCTGGGACTATTTAAACATATATGTATATTGGATCTCTCCAATTAAAATATAAGATCTTTAAATACAAAGACTGTCTAATAATATTTATCCCCTTTCATGTCTGGATAGGTCATTTCATTCTTGTGAAGTATTTGTTTCCTAAGTAGCAGCAGCAAAGTATCCTTACTGAATCCCAGACTAATTTTTCTACCACTTACCTAACAACTCCACTTGGATGGATTATGAGACTTTCAAATCCAATAGCCAACACCAAACCGGGCTTTCACAACACCCTCACTCCTTGTACTCTCAATCAATTTTTCTTCCCACAAATAAAACTGTCCAATTTATATTCCAATGACTTCAGCATTTATATATTGTTTATGCCAGAGATGTGAACCTCATCCTGATTCTTCCCACTCATTCATCTTTCAGATCCAATATATTATCAACACACATTTGTGTATAAATGAATCTCAATTTCACCGATTTCTCTCCATCTCCATTTCATCCTCCGAAGTTCAAACCATCTTTTCTTCCCTTGGATTGCTGTAATGGTCTAGTTATTGGTCCTCATGTTTCTACTCTTGCTTCCCTCCATGAGTGTGTGCTCAGTTGCTCAGACGTGTCTGACTCTGTTACCCTTTGCACTGTAGCCCTCCAGGCTCCTCTGTCCATGGAATTCTCCAGGCCAGAATACTGGAGTGGGTAGCCTTTCCCTTCTCCAGGGGATATTCCCAACCTAGGAATTGAACTGGGTCTCCTGCATTGCAGGCAGATTCTTTACCAACTGAGCCACCAGGGAACCCCTTTAATGATATACAATTTTATTATTTAAATTACATAAATTCCAACTTTTAATTTCCATGAGTTGTATCTGTCTCTTTTTAAGCCAAATGGTGTTTTTACCTTCTTCTGTATTTTTTTTCTTTAATCAGTTTACTGACATATACTTTATAAACAAATATATTCATCAGTTTTAAGGGTGCACCATTATGGGTTTCAACAAGCATATACAGTTATACAGAATACTGGAATGGGCCGCCATTCTCTTCTCCAGGGGATCTTCCCAATCCAGGTATCCAACCCAGGTCTCGCAGATTTCAGGTAGATTATTTACCATCTGGGCCACCAGGGAAGCACAATCCTTGCATTTATATGGTTGATGTTTGTTTTATGATCAAATATATTATTGTAATCTGCTGCTCCTGCTGCTAAGTCGCTTCAGTCGTGTCCGACTCTGTGTGACCCCATAGACGGCAGCCCACCAGGCTCCTCTGTCCATGGGATTCTCCAGGCAAGATTACTGGAGTGGGCTGCCATTTCCTCCTCCAATGCATGAAAGTGAAAAGTCAAAGTGAAGTCGCTCAGTCGTGTCCAACTCCTAGCGACCCCATGGACTGCAGCCTACCAGGCTCCTCCATCCACGGGATTTTCCAGGCAAGAGTACTGGAGTGGGGTGCCATTGCCTTCTCCTATTGTAATCTAGTACTCACTAATTATCACTAATTAAAACTGGCCACCTGATGTGAAGAACCAGCTCATTGGAAAAGATCCTGATGTTGGAAAAGACTGAGGCAAAAGGAGAAGGGGTCAGCAGAGTATAAGATGACTAGACAGCATCACTGACTCAATGGATATGAATTTGAGCAAACTCCAGGAGACAGTGAAGGAGAGGGAAGGCTGGTGTGCTACAGTCCATGGGGTCACAAAAAGTTGGAAACTAATAAGAGACTGAACACAATTAAAGCTAAAATATATAATTTGGAACAGTAACAATATTCTTTTGTTTTAACATGATATATACATATCTTATTAAATATGTATAAACAAATAGAGAAAATTAGACAGTTTATAGATAAAATAGATCTATATTTGCTTAAACATAAAACTGCTTTTTATGTTTCTGAAAAATTAACTCTAGAAAATGTATCTTATTTTTTACCTAAATTATTTCCAGATAGAAATAGATCTCCTGTCAATAAATTAAGTAAATTTAGTTTTGTTTTTCCTCTGATTTAAAAGCTGAAAGTCAAAAAGAAAATATCATAATCTCTAAGTGACACTCTTCCAGAATAAACCACCCTCCATACCAATGCTTGTGGCATTTGATATTTGGAAGCCAACTATTTACTATAAAAAGCAAATGTAAGTTAATGATTTGGAAAAGAGGCAAAGTCACAGATACTTTGTTGTTTTTTCATTGCCAGAATCAAAGAGTAGGAGAAAGCTAGCTCCCAGGTGCACCTGCTCAGTGTATCAATACATCATCATTGGAAATGCTATCCAGCAACTTCATATTACTTGCAGATAATGCTCAATAAGCTGGCTGAGGGCCAATTTCACAACTAATACAGTAGCTGCTGCTGCTGCTAAGTCACTTCAGTCGTGTCCACCTCTGTGCAACCCCATAGATGGCAGCCCACCAGGCTCCCCCATCCCTGGGATTCTCCAGGCAAGAACACTGGAGTGGGTTGCCATTTCCTTCTCCAATGCATGAAAGTGAAAAGTGAAAGTGAAGTTGCTCAGTTGTGTCCGACTCTTCGCGACTCCATGGACTGCTGCCTACCAGGCTCCTCCGTCCATGGGAGTTTCCAGGCAAGAGTACTGGAGTGGGGTGCCATTGCCTAGAGAAGTGGTGTAATCTGTGCTGAGATCACATAACAACTTACACCAAAGAAATTTAATAAAACCAAAGATTTCCAATAAATACAGCATTGCAAACTATCACCAAATTTGGCCTCTTGAATAGCTTTTTAATAAGTAAAGAAACTATCCCATTGGAAGTACTGATGCTAAAGCTGAAGCTCCAACACTGTGGCCACCTGATGTGAAGAGAGGACTCATTGGAAAAGACCCTGATTCTGGGAAATATTGAAGGCAGGAGAAGAGGGCAACAGAGGATGAGATGGTAGGATGGCAACACTGACTTGATGGACTTGAGTTTGAGCAAACTCCAGGAGATAGAGAAGTACTGCATGCTGCTGCAGTCCATGGGGTCACAAAGAGTCGGACATGACTGAGCAACTGAAATGAATGAGAGGACTTAGAAACAAAGAAAAACTGTTAAAAGTCTCCAAAAGAAAAAGTTGTTTTTCCTCATCATTTTGATAAAGAGAAATGCATTGGACAAACAGGCCTGGAATGCTTCCTGAGACATCTGGTGAGGACAGGCTTTCAAGTATTATCAAGGAGCTACTAGGGGAAATTCTTCATATTCTATAATTTTTCATAATAGGTAAGAAGGAAGGCCATTGACATGTGAAGTTGATATAGTCCAACAAAACTACCTAAATAAAAATGACACAAGTGAAAATTAATTTTTTCCAGAATTTTCTTATTATTTTACATATTTCCCTTCATTATTATATAACTATTATGCTTGATATTATGTTTTATACTGAAAATACAAGTAAGGTGAAAACCAACTTCTCCAGGAGTTCCCAGTCCAAAGGAGAGGAATTCATAAAAAATCCACATTTAGTATAAAAAGTGATATAAAAAAGAATACCAAGTGAAAAGGAATGGAATTCTTCACAAAACTCAAGCACCAGTTAGTCAGTGAGTCAGTTCAGTTGCTCAGTCATGCCCTACTCTTTGTGACCCCATGAACTGCAGCATGCCAGGCTTTCCTGTCCATCACCAACTCTCGGAGCTTACTCAAACTCATGTCCATTGGGTCAGTGATGCCATCCATCCATCTCATTCTCTGTTGTCCTCTTCTCCCACCTTCAATCTTTCCCTGCATCAGGGTCTGTTCCAATGAGTCAGTTCTTTACATCAGGTGGCCAAAGTATTGGAGTTTCAGCTTCAGCATCAGTCCTTCCAATGAATATTCAGGACTGATTTGCTTTAGGATTGACGGGTTGAATCTCCTTGCAGTCCAATGGACTCTCAAGAAGCTTCTCCAACACCACAGTTCAAAAACATCAATTCTTCAGCAGTCAGCTTTCTTTATAGAAACTGAGCCTCCAAACATGACTCACACATCCAAACATGACTACTGGAAAAACCGAAGCTTTGACTAGATAGACCTCTGTTGGCAAAGTAATGAGAGATCCAGAAAAATATCTACTTTTGCTTAATTGACTATGCCAAAGCCTTTGACTGTGTGGATCACAACAAAATGGAAAATTCTTCAAGAGATGGGAAGACCACCTGACCTGCTTCCTGAGAAATCTGTATGCAGATCAAGAAGCAACAATTAGAACTAGACATGGAACAACAGACTGGTTCCAAATAGGGAAAGGAATACGTTAAAGCTATATATTGTCACCCTGCTTATTTAACTTATATGCAGAGTACATCATGCGAAATGCTGGACTGGATGAAGCACAAGTGGAATCAAGATTGTCAGGAGAAATATCAATAACCTCAGATACGCAGATGCTGCTGCTGCTAAGTCATGTCAGTCATGTCCAGACGTTTTGCAATCCCATAGACAGCAGCCCACCAGGCTCCTCCGTCCCTGGGATTCTCCAGGCAAGAACACTGGAGTGGGTTGCCATCTCCCTCTCCAATGCATGAAAGTGAAAAGTGAAAATGAAGTCGCTCAGTCATGTCCAACGTATAGTGACCCCATGAACTACAGCCTACCAGGCTACTCCATCCATGGGATTTTCCAGGCAAGAGTACTGGAGTGGGTCGCCAGTGCCTTCTCTGCAAATACACAGATGACACCACCCTTATGGCAGAAAACGAAGAACTAAAGAGCCTCTTGATGAAAGTGAAAGAGGAGAGTGAAAAGTTGGCTTAAAGCTCAACATTCATAAAACTAAGATCATGGGATATGGTCCCATCACTTCATGGCAAATAGATGGGGAAACAATGGAAACAGTGAGAGACTTTATTTTGGGGGGCTCCAAAATCACTGCAGAGGGTGACTGAAGCCATGAAATTAAAAGACACTTGCTTCTTGGAAGAAAAGCTATGAGCAACCTATTCAGCATATTAAAAAGCAGAGACATTACTTTGCCACCAAGCACCAGCAGGGAAGGTATATTGTATGTATGTGAGGAGAGTAGTCTGTGCAAAATGCTGTCAAGAAATTAACTTTTGAACTTCAACAGAAATTAACTTTTCAAAGAAATTAACATTTGAACTTTGGAAAGAAGAAGAGTTAACTAAGAAGCAAGGGGCCTTTTCTTAGAAAGTGATGTTCTTAGCTCTCAACTAGAAATAATGAACATATTTAGTTATCTAAGAATTGCTATTTAGTAAGTCATGAATCTGTGCTAAGTTGCTTCAGTCATGTCCGACTCTGTACGACCCCATAGACGGCAGCCCACCAGGCTCCCCCGTCCCTGGGATTCTCCAGGCAAGAACATGGGAGTGGGTTGCCATTTCCTTCTCCAAGTAGTATTAGTCATGAATACTAAATATTGGTAAAAATAACATGGAGAATACCCCTGGAAAGTTTCCTATTTACTGTTCAGAGCTATACATATGTAATTGCATTTATTATGAAGCATATATATATATATATATTTTTTCATTTTACAAATGAAAGACCCCAGGCTTCCCTGGTGGTCTAGTCGTTAAAAATCTGCCTTGCAATGCAAGGAACACCAGTGTGATCCCTTTCCAGGAAGATCTCAATTCTGCTGATCAACGAAGCCCTCAAGCCACAACTACTAAGCCCTCGTGCCTAGAGCCTGTGCTCTGCAACAAGAGAAGCCACCACAATGAGAAGCCTGAAAAGGGCAACACAGAGCAGCCCCTGCTCACCACAACTAGGGAAAGCCTGCAAGCAGCAATGAAGACCCACCACAGTCAAAAAACACAATAAATAAATCTTAAAAAAAAAAAAAAAGAAATATCCTAAGGTCAAACATCAGAGATAGCGTTTGATACCACATAGTCGTTTGAAAAAAATATGCATATTTTATTCCTGAAGTCCTTATTGAGTTGGAAAATACAATAATACAAATAATAAACTGGGTAGAATCAAGAAGAGTTTCAATATTACAGAAGACAACAGTGAAACTGATAGTGATTCAAATTGTCCAAAATGAAACAAATAGAGAAAAAGAAAACACCTTAAGAAGAAAACAGAAGCAGCAGTGATATGTTAGACAATAAACTGTAGTTAACAAAACCAGGTCAGTGATTTACAGGGGGCAGGGTGAGGGGAAAGACAGTGTTGGTGACTGTCTGTATATGTTTGTTGAAACTCACCATGCTGCACCCTTAAAGCTGATGAATATATCTGTTTATAAAGTATACTTTAGTAAGCTGATTAAAGAAAAAAAAAAACAACAGAAGAAGTTAACTCACCATTTGACTTAAAAAAAGACTGTGATACAACTCAGGGAAATTAAAAGTTGAAATTTATGTAATTTACATAATGAGTTATATATTATTAAAGGTGGGCTTCCTGGTGATTCAGACAGTAAAGAATCCACCTGCAATGCAACAGACCTGAGTTTGATACTTCAGTTGGGAAGATCCCCTGGAGAAGGTAACGGCTACCCACACCAGTATTCTGGCCTGGAGAATTCCATGGACAGAGGAGCCTGGCAGGCTATAGTCCATGAGATCGCAAAGAGCTGGATATGACTGAGTGACTTTCACTACACTTCACTTCATTATTAAATTTAATAGTAATATTAACTAATATTACTACAACATGACTAGTATTAATGTTAATATTTATAATATTGCTAGCAATATTTAGGTTATATTAAAGGTAATTGTTGCTTAAATTTCTCTTTAAGTATATATCTAAGTGAATGTAACCTCTAGGTGCAGCCAGTATATCAAAGGCTTCTGGAACTAGTATATTACCTTTTATTATACAAGCCTCCAAATACACATTCAAGTATCTGGGATGAAACACACTGATTGTGTTCTATATCAGAACTATTGCTGGTGATCTAAGTATTCAATTACACAAATAATATAAGGTTTCCATAAATCTGGCCTTGATTTTTTAAAATTTCAAATTCCACAAAAATCCTAAGGCATAAGGACACAAATAAAGCAGTATGTTATTAGAAATCACCTCTGACCACATTACAGTTTACAATTTAGGCATATCATTAAACTTTTAAATGTAGTTCCTATAAATAAAAAATTAGCATTCAATGAATTTCCTTTAAGAAGCATTTTACTATAAAAACTAAAACTAAAATTAAAGATAACAGATATAATCAAATATGATAGAGCTTTTCTTAAGCTAAACTGCAATATTGCAATTCTGTGACATGATTAAAGAGTTACCTATTTCTCAGTTCAGTTCAGTTCATTTCAGTCACTCAGTCGTGTCCAACTCTTTACGACCCCATGAATCACAGCACACTAGGCCTCCCTGTCCATCACAAACTCCTGGAGTTCACTCAAACTAATGTCCATTGAGTCCCTATTTCTAGTCTCATGTTATCTTTCCTTTCCTTTCAGCTCAGTTTAGTTCAGTTCAGTAGCTCAGTCGTGTCTGACTCTTTGAGACCCTGTGGACTGCAGAATGCCAGGCCTCCCTGTCCATCACCAACTCCCGGAGTTTACTCAAACTCATGTCCATTGAGTTGGTGATGCCATCCAACCATCTCATCCTCTGTTGTTCCATTCTCCTCCCTCCTTCAATTCGCCAGCATCAGCGTCTTTTCAAATGAGTCAGTTATTCTCATCAGATGGCTAAAGTATTGGAGTTTCAGCTTCAGCATCAGTCCTTCCAATGAATATTCAGGATTGATTTCTTTTAGGATGGACTGGATGGATCTCCTTGCAGTCCAAAGCACTCTCAAGAGTCTTCTCCAATACCACACTTCAAAAGCATCAATTCTTTGGTGCTCAGCTTTCTTTTCTTAAGCTCTTAGTCCAACTCTCACATCCATACATGACTACTGGAAAAACCATAGCTTTGACTAGATGGACCTTTGTTGGCAAAGTGATGTCTCTACTTTTTAATATGCTGTCTAGGTTGGTCATAACTTTCCTTCCAAGGAGTAAGCGTTTTTAATTTCATGACAGCAGTCACCATCTGCAGTGATTTTGGAGACCAAAAAAATAAAGTCAGTCACTGTTTCCACTGTTTCCCCATCTATTTGCCATAAAGTGGTGGGACCTGATGCCATGATGTTAGTTTTATGAATATTGAGCTTTAAGCCAACTCTTTAACTCTCCTCTTTGACTTTCATCAAGAGACTCTTCAGTTCTTCGTTATCTGCATATCTGAGGTTATTGATATTTCTCCCAGCAATCTTGATTCCAGCTTGTGCTTCATCCAGTCCAGAATTTCTCATGATGTACTCTGCATATAAGTTAAATAATCAGGGTGACAATATGCAGCCTTGACGTACTCCTTTCCTGATTTGGAACCAGTCTGTTATTCCATGTCCAATTCCAAACGTTGCTTCTTGACCTGCATGCAGTTTTCTCAGGAGGCAGGTCGGGTGGTCTGATATTCCCAACTTCTTGAGAATTTTCCACAGTATGTTCTGATCCACACAGTCAAAGTCTTTGGCATAGTCAATAAAGCAGAAGTAGATGTTTTTCTGGAACTCTCTGGCTTTTTCGATGGTCCAACAGATGCTGGCAATTTGATCTCTGGTTCCTCTGCCTTTTGTAAATCCAGCTTGAACATCTAAAAGTTCACAGTTCACATACTATTGAAGCCTGGCTTGTAGAATTTTGAGCATTACTTTACTAGCATGTGAGATGAGTGCAATTGTGTGGTAGTTTGAGCATTCTTTGGCAATGCCTTTCTTTGGGATTGGAATGAAAACTGACCTTTTCCAGTCCTGTGGACACTGCTGAGTTTTTCAAATTTGCTGGCATATTGAATGCAGCACTTTCAAAGCATCATCTTTTAGGATTTGAAATAGCTCAACTGGAATTCCATGACTTCCACTGTCTTTGTTTGTAGTGATGCTTCCTAAGGCCCACTTGACTTCATATTCCAGAATGTCTGGCTCTAGGTGAGTGATCACACCATCGTGATTATCTGGGTCATGAAGATCTTTTTTATAGTTCTTCTGTGTATTCTTGCCACCTCTTCTTAATATCTTCTGCTTCTGTTAGGTCCATACCATTTCTGTCCTTATGAATATCCTATCCTTTAGGAGGTAACAATATTTTCTCTAAAGGAAACAAGGTACGTGACACCACCTTTCTTTAAATGGCCAGTATATCAGGCTACAAATGTGTTTATTTCCTTGAGACCATCCATAATGGCACATGTTAGATGGGCATTAAAAGTTAAAACAGACTGTCAAGGACATCAAGGGTTGCAATGAAATAACTCTCAATCAAAACCTTTCTTATTATTTCCTTATGTAAATGATACTTCATTTTATTTTGTCGTATTTGGAAATCAGTTTGGGAGAATATTTAAAGCCTAAATCTTTCATTACTGTCAACTTAAACCATCCGATGGACACTTCAGTAAATTATCACAGACCAACTTTATCATATAATCTAACACAACACAAAACTTAAATGAAGAAAAGAGGGTGAAGGGAACTAAATTACATTATGTAATTAATTTAGGACAGCCAGCAGCAGCAGACAGGCCAGGAATCCTCTACTTCTGAGCATCCTCCAACATTGATCAGCCCCAAAAACTCCACCAGGGCCCCTGCCGAAGCCCCAGGCAGCATGTGGATCAACACCCAGTGACTGATGCAGGTTTACACACCCAAGTGGGACAACCAGGGCACCAGGAATGACCTCTGGCTACATGCAGCAGCTGAAAGGCATGAAGGACATGTCCCTGATAGGCAGGGTCTGACAAAACATGGCCCACTGGAGAAGGGAATGGCAAAGCACATCAGTATTTTTGCCTTGAGGACCCCACGAACAGTGTGAAAATGCAAAAAGATATGGCACTGAAAGATGATCCCCCAAGTCAGTAGGTGTTCAGTATGCTACTGGGGAAGAACAGAGAAGAAGCTCCAGAAAGAACGAAGAGGCTGAGCCAAAGCAGTAATGATGCCCAGTTGTGGATATGTCTGGGAGCGAAAGTAAAGTCCAATACTGTAAAGAACAATCCTGCACAAGAACCTGCCATGTTAGATGCATGAATCAAGGTAAATTGGACATGGTCAAACAGGAGATGGCAAGAATGACCTCAACATTTTAGGAATCAGTGAACTAAAATGGATAGGAATGGGCAAATTTAATTCAAATGACCATTATATTGACTACAGTAGGCAAGAATCCCTTAGAAGGAACAGAATAGCCCTCATCATCAACAGAAGAGTCCAAAATGCAGTATTTGGGTGCAGTCTCAAAAATGACAGAATGATCTTGGTTCATTTCCAAGGCAAACCATTCAATATCACAGTAATCAAAGTATATGCCCAACCACTAATGCTAAGAAGCTGAAGTTGAAAGATTCTATGTAGACCTGAAGACCTTCTAGAAATAACATCAAAAAAGATGTCCTTTTCATCATAGGGGACTGGAATGCAAAAGTAGGAAGTCAGGAGACACCAGGAATAACAGGCAAGTTTGACTTTGGAGTACAAAATGAAAGAGGGCAAAGGCTAACAGAGTTTTGCCAAGAGAATGCACTGGTCATAGCAAACACCCTCTTCCAACAATACAAGGGACAACTCTACACATGAACGTCACCAGATGGTCAATAGCAAAATCAGACTAATTATATTCTTTGCAGCCAAATATAGAAAAGCTCTATACAGTCAGCAAACACAAGGCCTGGATCTGACTGTAGCTCAGATCATTAGCTCCCTATTGCAAAACTGAGGTTCAAATCGAAGAAAGTAGGGAAAACCACTAGGCCATTCAGGTATGACCTAAATCAAATCCCTTATGACTAAACAGTGGAGGTGATGAATAGATGCAAGGGATTAGATGTAGACAGAATGCGTGAAGAACTATGGATGAAGGTTGGTAACACTGTGCAGTAAGTGGTGACCAAAACCATCCCCAAGGAAAAAGAAATGGGTGAAGGCATTGTGGTTGTCTGAGGAGGGCTTACAAATAGCTGTGAAAAGAAAAGAAGCAAAAGGCAAACAAGAAAGGGAAAGACTTACCCAAGTGAATGCAGAGTTCCAGAAAATAGCAAGGAGAGATAAGAAGCCTTTTAAGTTAACAATGCAAAGAAATAGAGAAAACAAATAGAATGGGAAAGACTAGAGATCTCTTCAAGAAATTTAGAGATAACAAGGGAACATTTCATGCAAAGATGGGCCCAATCACAATAAAGGACAGAAATGGCAAGGACCTAACAGAAGCAGAAGAGATTAAGAAGAGGAGACAAGAATACATAGAAGAACTGTAGAAAAAAGGTCTTAAGACCTGGATAACCATGATAGTGTGATCACTCACCTAGAGCCAGACATTCTGGAATGTGAAGTCAAGTGGGTCTTAGGAAGTATTTTCTACAAACAAAGCTAGTGGAGTTGATGGAATTCCAGTTGAAGTATTTCAAATCCGAAAGGACTATGCTGTGAAAGTGCTGCACTCAATATGCCACCAAAACTGGAACACTCAGCAGTGGACACAGGACTGGAAGAGATCAGCTTTTATTCCAATCCCAAAGAAAGACAATGCCAAAGAATGTTCAAGTCACCATACAATTGCACTTATTTCACATGCTAATAAGATTATGCTCAAAATCCTTCAAGCTAGGAATAAGCAGTATGTGGAACTGAGAATTTCCAGTTGGACAAGCTACATTTAGAAAAGGCAGAGGAACAAGATAAAATTGCCAGTGTCCACTGGATCATCGAAAAAGCAAAAGAGTTCATGAAAAACATCTACTTCTGCTTTATTAACTATGCCAAAGCCTTTGACTGTGTGAATCACAACAAACTGTGGAAAATTCTTAAAGAGATGAGAATACCTGACCAACTTACCTGCCTCCTGAGAAACCTGTATGCAGGTCAAGAAGCAACAGTTAGTAGTGGGCATTTAAAAACATACTGGTTCAAAATTGGGAAAGGAGAATGTCAAAACTGTATTTTGTCACCCTGCTTATTTAACTTACATGCAGAGTACATAATGCAAAATGCCAGGCTGGATGAAGCAAAAGCCAGAATCAAAATTGCCAGGAGAAATATCAACCACCTCAGATATGCAGATGATACTACTTTAATGGCAGAAAGCAAAGAGGAACTAAAGAGCCTCTTGATAAAGGTGAAAGAGGAGACTGAAAAAGCTGGCTTATCTCAACATTCAAAAAACTAAGATCATGGCATCTGACCCCATCACTTCATGCAAATAGATGGGAAAAAGTGGAAACAGTGAGAGACATTTTCTTGGGCTCCAAAATCACTGTGGACAGTGACTACAGCCATGAAATTAAAAGACATTTGCTCCTTGGAAGAAAAACTGTGACAAACCTAGACAGCATATTAAAAAACAAAGACATCACTTTACCCACAAAAGTCTGTCTAGTCAAAGCTATGGTTTTTCCAGTGGTCATGTATGGATGTAAGAGGTGGAGTATAAAGAAAGCTGAGCACTAGAAAACTGATGCTTTTGAACTATGGTGCTGGAGAAGACTTTTGAAAGTCCCTTGGACAGCTGGAAATCAAATGAGTCAATCCTAGAGAAAATCAACCCTGAATACTCATTGGAAGGCCTGATGTTGAAGCTGAAGCTCCAATACTTCGGCCACCTGATGCAAAGAGCCAATTCATTGGAAAAGGTCCTGATGCTGGGAAAGATTTAGGGCAAGAGGAGAAGGAGGCAACAGAGAATAAGATGGTTGGATTGCATCATTGACTCAAATGAATTTTCTGAGTTTGCTCAGGGAGAAAGTGAAGGACAGAGAAGCCTGGTGTACTGTAGTTCATGGGGTTGCAGACAGTCAGACTCAACATGGAGACTGAAAAATACCAACAACAAAATTTATAATCTAAGTTGTAGTTTCTCATATTTACAAAGTTTGTAAATAAATATCTATAGTAGCCTGATTAACATATCTTATTTTTTAGATATAAATAACTAAGATATATATTTTATAGGAAATCCTTTTTTCACTTAAAATTATATAATTTGGAGATAATATTTCAAAGCTCAGAATTGGTAAAGATTAAAGTAACATGTGTATTTGCTTTAAAAACAGTAAAAATGCAGAAAACTGTAGTAAATTTCACTAAATCAAACTTGATACCAAATTTCATTCTGCACATAACTGAGAAAATTAGTTTATAGATTAAAATAGACATATCAAAAAATTAACTCTAGACAATGTGTCTTATTATTGCCTAAATCATTTCTACATAGAAATAACTCTCTTTTTAATAAATTAAGTAAATTTAATCTTGTTTCCTTTCTTTCTAAGTGCTAACAAAAATTCTCAGCATCTTAAATATACCTAGTACCTTAAATACACTCAACACCCTGATACAGAAAAAACTAAAACTGTTTATTTTTTCCTCTAGGCAGATTAAAAACTACTTTTATCTGTTTTGGGGCTTTTGTTGTAGCTATTGTTGTCTGTGTGGTGTTTGTTTTATTCTTTTGTATAAAGTTACACTAGTTCAGTCACTCAGTCATGTCCGACTCTTTGCAACCCCATTGACTGCGGCACGCCAAGCATCCCTGTTCATCACCAACTCCCAGAGCCTACTCAAAATCATGTCCATGGCATCGGTGATGCCATCCAACCATCTCATCCTCTGTCTTCCCCTTCTCCTCTGGCCTTCAATCTTTCCCAGCATCGGGGTCTTTTTCAATGAGTCAGTTCAAATCATGTGGCCAAAGTATTGGAGTTTCAGCCTCAGCATCAGTCCTTCCAATGAATATTCAGGACTGATCTCCCTTAGGATGGACTGGTTGGATCTCCTTGCAGTCCAAGGGACTCTCAGGAGTCTTCTCCAATACCACAGTTCAAAGCACCAATTCTTCAGTGCCTAGCTTTCTTTATAGTTCAACTTTCACATCTACACGTGACTACTGGAAAAACCCTACAAACTGTCCTGAAAAATGAAACATAAGGTTTGGTTAAGATAATTCAACATATCTCTGAAAGTCAAGTTAGAAGTTATAGCTTTATCATGCAACTTGTTAAAGGAAATAGAGAGTGAATCTTAGAGTCAGTCCTATATTACCTGCTAAAGATAGTTAAGCTTTTCACCTATAAAATGAGTTAGCTATCTACACTGACAGATGCTATGAAGAAACTAATCTGTCCGTCACCTTTTTTTCTTAGAAACACTGACTTTAACATGGACACTTGGTAATAGATGATGGTTGTAACTCACAACAGAATTTGCAGTTATCAGCAATCTATTTATAGACTTGTAAAAGGAAACAGCACAGAATTTGTATCACAGTCAAAAATGTTTTGCATATATTTATAACCTCCCCATTTTGAAATTCATTTAATCCATCCACTGAAAACAGATCAATATTTAAATAAATTTCACAGTATTTACTTACTAAAATGAGCCACATACATTTCATCCATGCAAATGGATCATAAAGTTTAATTCCGCAACATAATTTCTCTCTGAGCCTGTCACTTCGATTTCTAACATTTCAGTGACCTAAAATGATCAGTTGTTGAAACTCTGTTTGTTCTTGCAGGTTGTAGTGAAATATGAGAGAAAAAGAAATGCTAATTTCTGCCAGCATAGATTTGTTAGAGTTGAGTGTCAGTTTGAAAGGACATCAGAAAGCTGACATTACACCATTACAGTTCCTATAGTAAAGGGGCATTCTTTGCATGTTAAGTGTCCTTTGTAGCCAGAAAATGGGCATGACTACTCACTAACCCTGCAAATGACATTACAGTAATAGACATGATAAAATGTATATTAAATGAATAATAAGAGTATAGAAAAAATAACTGTACAAAACAAGATATATCTCAGGCCATTCCATCTCATTAAGAGGAATACTGGATTGGACCACCAGTCTATAAGCCATGCAACTAGAAAAAAATCTGCCAGATGAAAGGAGATAGTCTGGTTCACCCAATTGTTTATCTCAGGTGATAAGGTAAAACTCACAATATGAAACTGAAAATTGATGCAACTCTCACCTTATTGTTTCTGGAAATAATCTTTTATAAATATCAGAAATATGTAAAGAAGTTTGAATGAGGCTAAAAGAACAGTCTTTCCAATCTAATATTTAGTCTCCAAAAAAATAATTTGGGAGATAAGTATGAGTAGTTGTCCTTCAAGACTTCATCCTCATGTGTTAGGATTGTGAACTGGGAATCCTCACTCATCTTTAATAACATATCAGAGCATTTCCAATCCGGAATGTAGGTATTTTTTTAAGTTAAAAAATGAGTCCTTTTAAAAGTATAGTATTATTTGAAATTGCAACTCACATTTTAAATAAGAGCAAAACTCACTGCCTTGAAAAGGAGCTCAAGGGTCTAGTTTTCTATGCCTAGATACCACCTTAGTACACAAGATGCTCTGAGGCTCCTGCATAGTACATTATGGTTCTGAGGGGGAAAAGAAAAAAACTTGCAAACCATTACATGCATCTGAATCCTTTGGAAACCTACTCCTATTTCCTACTCACATTTCAAGAAAAGTAAAATGATAGGCTTCCTACATTTATATGATGAGTATAGAGGTATTTCTTTTATTTGCCTTAAAATGATAATTTTCAAATTTTAAAGTTGCCTCTTAGTTCTTTAAGCCTCGGAAACATATATCCAACTGCCTGCTCAACACTTCCGATGAATCCTTCAAGGGCATCTCAAGTGCAACAAATCCAAGACTAAACTCACTTTCTTAGCAAAGATCACAATCACTCAGGTACTAGCTCAGGAAGGAAACCTGGTTGTCATTCTCATCACTCTCCCTCTTGCTCATCTTCATTTCTAATTATTTCAAAGCTAGGCACATTTCTATTCTTAAATCCTTCTTTCTCAAGTCTATCTATTTCTCTCACTCTCCATCTCTAGTGCCAATAAAATGATTCAAACTACCATTATGTCTCCTTCAGTACTCCCCAATAGGTCTTCCTTCCCAGCCATTTCTCAAGCTCTTTAATCTATCTTTTTACATAGCAGTTAATTATGACCTTAGGTCTTCCCTGTTTAAAATCCTTCAGAGGTGTCCTACTGCTTTTAAAATTAAAAGCAAACATCTTAATATAACCTAGAATGACTTGGTCACACTACGAGATTCCTTGGGTTCTGTCCTCCAGCAATATTAGCTAGCATTTTCACAGTCTTGTAAATCTGTCAGTTCCTCCTTGCTGCTGGGCCTTTATACAGATAAGACCTGGTCATTCATTTAAATGCTGTCATATCACTTTGGATTAGAAGCATTCATCACGACTACAAATCAACATACAGTTCTGTTTTTAAAGTTTATGTTCCATATTGACTGGACTATCTGGCTTACACTTATATCCCAGCACGTGGCATTATTGTTTTGTACAGAGTAGAGCTTCTTGAGTCTCTATCAGTTGAATTAGTAAGTGATAATCTGAGATCTGGAAAAGAGTACAACTGATCTTTAATTTTATTTTTATAGACTTTTGATAAGAGTTAAAGTTTTAAATCCTCAGGCTCTTTTCAAAAAAAAGACTCATTTTAGAGTCTGAAATTGCTCTTTTCTATTTCCACTATCTTATATATTCAATGAAGTTGAAGAATCTCTAGAATCATACAGTGTGTCCAACTCTTTGAGACCCCATGGACTATACAGTTCATGGAGTTCTCCAGGCCAGAATACTGACGTGGGTAGCCTTTCCCTTCTCCAGGGGATCTTCCCAACCCAGAGACTGAACCCAGGTCTACCGCATTGCAAGCAGATTCTTTACCAGCTGAGCTAAAAGGGAAGCCCAGAATCATACATACAGATGTTTTATTTGTGCATATGATTGTATGTACAAAGATTCTACTACAGAATGATTGTGATTTGCATTTGTATTATCAAAGCTATTGCTGATTAAGGAACTTGACTCTTTAATATAATTTTAAGCATCCAAGCATATCAACAGTATTGAAATTAATAAGAATTACAGAAAGGGAGATGGTAGCAGAGAAATATGTATTCAGGCCACTAAGATTTGGCAGAGACCATAATCTTGGATCCCTAGCTCCATTCAATAACAGTGAATCTATTTTTAATTCATTCCTGGATATTTAGTTGTAAGTGCCTCTAGTTCACTTACAGATATTGATCTGTTCAAAAGCAAAGAAGCCTTTATTACTACATTAATTTTTGATCCTCTGCCCCTCAGCAACCTGGCCATTATTTAAATGTGTGGCTAGCTGAATTACTGATAAGGTTCATGAAATTATCCATATTTAAAGTTCAAAACCATTGATTTTGAGTAATTTTATTAAAGGTGAATATAAATTAATTTTAAGAGTTTTCCCTAGATAGCTACACTAAAGTAACCTGGATTTAAAATAATAAAATACTACCACTACTACTAAAATAACAATAGTTATTTCAAAATGTTCTAAGGACTATGCAAATTTTTTGCAGATATTACATAAATTAATCTTGATAATAACTCTATGAAGTACCTTATGAAGTAGTATATTACTGTACTGTTATTAAGTCTATATAATAGATGAGGAAGCTAAGACTCATAAAACTAATACACTTGCCAAAAATCACACAGAGGAAAAATTCACACTCAGGGTACCTCATTGCAAGTAGAGATAATCATCTAAGCATAACTCTATAGAGTCTCAGCCATAATGAAAATACAGGGAGCTTCTTCAGCCTTGCTTTCCTCCATTACCATCTTAGTCAAGGAGGGAAAAGATGAAAAGTCTCCCACTCAGAATCAGCAATGTCAGTGATTAATCAATAGCTTATGGAGTTTATTGGTAATGCTCTGTCTTCTTACCTCAGAGAAATTTATTTTGCACTAAATTCAGTAGTCCATTTGCAATGCTCTGGGAAGCATAGATATTACTGACAGAACACTTTTAGGAAATCTATGAAACCCCTTTTGCTAGGGAATGATTTAGGCATGAATATCATCCTCAAGAAAGAAATCTCTATACAAATAATAGGAGTTAAAGGCTTAAAAAATATAATATTTTTTAAAAATTATAGTAATTCCTAAGTTAGAGATATTACATTGCTCTAGAGGATTCAGGAAAGACTTCAATAGGTACAGGTGTGAATGTGATCTTGAAAAACACTTACAATTTTAAAAATTGGACTTTACTTCTAAAATTTTAACATTCATATAAGTACCATATCACTTTCAATCAGGCATTGAAGACTGCAAATTCATCTATTTCCATGTCATTTATTTTTACCAAAACTATCTAATATGCAAATATCAAATGCTCTGCCGCAATTAATTAATTAACAGTATGAAATTAAATATATTTACTAAGTTATTGTAAATAGCCCAGCATAGAAGACTGACAGAAAAACTTGTTTCTGAAATAAAAGCTAAAATGAATTCTTATTTTCCAAAGCAAGCTATTACCTCAAACATTTATTTCTGGTTCCAAATCTTTATTCACTCACCGCATATGATACAACCACAGTCTGTTCTTTAAAGGAGGATTATGTTACTTTTGTAATTAAGGTAATACAAATATTGCTCTAATAAATTAATACCTGATTAGTTTGGAAGAATATTAAGTTGAGATGTAAGTGACATCAAGGTTTACAAGGCTTGAAACAAATTGATTTTGGAGGAACCCTTTATAAAGAATATAAAATTGAAAATGGTTCCTGATCATATGGACCCTAAAGCTTATGCTTAAATAGCTTCATGGTCAGTAAGATGCGTAGAACTGACTCATTGGAAAAGACCCTGAGGCTGGGAAAGATTGAAGGCTGGAGGAGAAGAGGATGACCGAGGATGAGAGACACAATAGTATGTGAATAGGTAAGACAAACCTGGAACTCATAAGATAAGAGCCATAAATTTAAAAGGGTGAGAAACATAGAATAATTCAGAACTGGCTAGGGAAGGTGTATCAGGATCTGATATTTAAATTGAATTATTCAATAATGAGAAAGAGGCAGACAAGCTAGGAGGGATTCTTTTTCAGTTTTATCCACAGGAGGAAGAGAAAGGGATCAATAAATATTTGTTGAAATGTTAAATGAACACATCTGTGGGAAAGCATGTTCAGTAAAGTAGAAAATACAAAGACCCTGAGATGAGTGTAACTTGCAGTTTGGGGAGATGGAAAAAAAGGCCTCTGTCCAGAGAAAGGTAAATTATGGAGAGAATAGTAGGATAGTAGGAGATGAGGTTGAAGAGAGGCAGAACCTAGATCAGTTTAATGAGCTGTTCTCAGGTCAGACTGCACATGAAGTCATTTGAGGAACTGTACAAAGCACCAGTGTCTATGCCCCACTAGAAGCCTCAGCAGCAGAGGGTGGGAGAAGTGGTATACAAAAAGCATTTGTTTTCAAGCCCTCCAGATTAAGAACCGATGATCCACATACTTGAAGGCACAATAAGAGTTTTGGTTTTAGTCTATCACCAAGAAATGCCATGATGGAGTTATTAGAGGGAAATCAATAATAACATGAAGATGTATATAGTCTTGAATTAAGATTCAGAATAAATACTTTGCCCAGATTCACCATGTGTTTTTCATTCTACCTAATTTGTATATTTATACTCAAACACAGAAAAAACAAAGATGGTCATATGCCAAGCAGAGAATGTTATAAAATATTTTCTATTCTTTCTAATAGTGATGCCCATATTAACATGTTAGTCAAGAATTCTGAAAGTTTCTCACCACATAAGAAAAAAATCACTTTTTCTTCATCTAGACTATTTTATGTTACAAAGACCCCAGAAGATTAAACTGTCAAAACCAACTTCTTTTCCTGACACATAACTCCAATTTCCTTGGACCTTATGGCCAAACAAGTAATAGGAAGCTTGAATCAGTTTTATCTCCAAAATCTGAATTCTTCTGGTAGCTCCATGATTTCTGAAGAGTAAGATGGGAAAAATACCTCAGTACTTCCACAACTGATTTCAATCCTTTCTCTTCATTGTCACCTCTTCTCAATTCTTAAAATTCCTTACCAACATTTTTTCAAAGCTGAAATACCTTCTGAAATAAGGTTTCTTATGTTTAATTTAAGCTATGTATTCATTTATTCTATTCCTTGACTATCCTCCCCATTAGCATGTAAGCTCCACAATATTTTTAGTCTAATTTGTTTACTGATTTATCCCAACATTTGGAGAAGGGCCTAGCACATAGTTAGAACTTTACTAAATGAATACTTATGGAAGAATGGAATGAAAGTAGGTGTAGTCATTATTCCTGTTTTTCAGATGAAGAAACTAAGGCTCAAAATGGTAAATGAAGTGTACAAGGACATATCTTTAGGCAATAATAAGTTCAGGACTAAAATGCTTATTTTTTCACCCTAAAGTCTGTGTGTGCTAAACACTACACACTAAGTTTCAGTATAGCATTTGAAGCTGAGACTAGATGTTTGTGCTGTGATCAGACTGTAGACAGCCTCTAGTGCCAGAGCAAGGAGTTATGACTTTGAGCTGCCATTAGTTGGAAGTTATTGAAGGACACTGAGCAGGCAAGTAACAGCATCAAAGTAGTGTTTCAAAAAGATTTATCTGCTATCATTGTAGAGAACAGATGGGAAGGAGAAGAATATCAAGGCAGCAAGACAGTTCAAAGAAAAAAGTACAGCGTCCAGATAATTTCAGGAACTAGTCAAAATAAAGTCTATACATCACTGGTAACAGCAAATTATTCTTCACCTTCAAAATGCAGACCAGTTATAAATGCTCATTCAACAAATATTTATTGAGGGCACACAATAGTCATCAACATGGTCTATCAAACATTTTATGTCAAGTAAGAAGACAAGATCATCTATACATGGGCATGCCCATTTCATTCCACTTGGTGGGCATGTGAATAGCACAGGGAAACTGAAAGATCTTCAAAGAACCACAGTAAAAATAAAAGTGAAAGCAGAAAAGGGTATCCAGACTAGATCAAAGCTTATTCATTATCAAATATTGATTCCGTACTTGACTTATGAAAAACACATTGGTGGATTATTAACTGAGTCACAAATGCATCTTAACTTTGAACACAAAGTGCCCTTAGTAAGAACAATAATAACAAAAACAAAATGCACATAAAGAGTCTGAAAACAAAGAGACTATAATGAAAGACATTTAGATAAAGTACCATGTGAATTAAGAGGACCAAAGGATTTCCTTATATTTGGGACTGTAGAAATCTTCTGTGAATTGCTAGTAACTGAGGATAAAATATACTACACCAAAGTGCATCCAGAATAACAGATTAATGGATTTTGTGTTTGATTCTTGGTAAACAAAATTAAATTTTAATGGTACTAGGTACAGCAAATATAACAATAGTGATGCATTTCTGGAAGGAACATTATAAAACCCAAGAGGCCAACAGCAAGGTTGAAAATTCTACAGGCCCTTTCATGGTCACTCTAGTTTTTAAACATGGGTCTAGGTTAAAATCATCAGGTTCTCAGTAGGTTTATATTGGCCTCTACTATTCTTTTAAGTTTGATAATTAATATAATCTCCCTGGATGTTCATTTCTTGTTTGGGAAAAAAGCCTATTGACCAGTAACCCTTTCTCACATGCTTTTTGTCATATGGGTATCAATTCTAAAATGTTATATTGATATAAATTCTATCAACAAGGTCATTGTGTGGACTCCAGTGAGTAATCCATACTAGAAAGTTTTACTCTGTGTAGCTAAAAGGTTGCATGCACATATCATGACATAGCTTCTAACTCATTTCCAACTCTCTTTGTCATGAGAAATGAGAACTTCAAACTATGAAATAAAACAATCACTCCAGTAGCCTGCTTATATAAGCTGGTAAATGTGTATATAGTCTTAATTTTTCTTAACTCTTTTCTAACAGAGGTGACTTTCTGAAATATGTATTCCCACAGTACCCTAAAATATTTTTAATCTTGATATTAAAGTTAGAAAGATGGAGAAGTGCATTTAAGATAGAACCTTGAATTACTGATAGAGACTTCTTAATATCACCAACAGAATCCCGACTGAGCTACTATGTGATTTGGGACAAGTCATGCTTCACTCTTTCCATGCTTTCATGACTAGGGAACATTTTAAGAATGGTTCTTAGTGGTTGTATTCATTTCCTAGCATTGCCATAACAAATTACCACACACTTGGTGGCTTGAAACCAACAGAGATGTATTCTCTTACAGTTCTAGAAGATAGAAGTTCAAAATCAAGTTGTCAGCAGGGCCACAATCCTTTCGAAAGTTCTAGAGTCCTTCTTTGCCCCTTCCAGCTTCTGGAATGCATGCCTTGTCTTTGGCAGCATAAGTCCAGTCTCTGCCTCCATTTTCACTTGGTTTTCTCCTTCCTCTGTTTCTCTATCTACTCTTTCTTTTTGAAGGACATCATTCATGGCCTTTAGGGTCCACCCTAAGGCAATATGATCTCATCTTAAATAATTATATCTACAAAGATCTTATTTCTAAAAAAGGTGACATTCTAAGGTTCCCGGAGAACCTGAATTTTTTTCAGACATTATTCAGCCTATTAAAGTGGTTGTGAAATATTCTACCGATTCATATAAAATTAGCATATATATATATATATCAATGTGCAAATTTTTATTAATATTATAAAGTTATATGAAAAGAAAAAATAATCTTGCTTCCAGCTGAGTGAGTGACAGCCAGTGATGTGGCTTAAGCAGAGGAAAGCCATGATCTGACATAAGTTTTAAAGAATCACTCTGGCTGAACTATTGAGAACAGATTATAGGTGAGCAAGGGTAGAAACAGGGAGGCCAATGAATTGGTAAGAAATGCTGGAATTCTGAATATATTTAAAGGAAGAAAAATGGTATCTGCTAGTATAAAATGGAAGAGAAGGAGAAAATTTAAGAATGACTAAGATTTTTGGTTTAAGCAACTGCAATGCCAGAGCTGCTAAAACTGAGGCAGAGAAGACTGCAAGTTGAGAAGTCTTTGGTGGAAGATTTGAAGTTCAGTTTTGAAAACAGTGTCTGAGCTGTCTAAGAATCTAAAAGAACATACACAGTAAGCCTCGATTGCACATGTCCAAAATTTAAGATATAAGTGTAAGATGGATACATAAAATTTGCAAGTTTTAAAACTATGAGATGGCATATAAAGCAATGAAATCAGATCAGATGAGATCACTAAGATAGTGAGCATAGATAAAAATGGGCTTGCTAGGTAGCCATAGTGGTAGAGAACTTGGCTGCCAATGCAGGAGACATAAGAGATTTGGGTTCAATCCCTGGGTCGGGAAGATCCCCTGGAGTAGGAAATGGCAACCCATTCCAGTATTCTTGCCTGGAGAATCCCATGGACAGAGGAGCCTGGTGGGTTACAGTCAATAGGGTCACAAAGAGTTGGACAGGACTGAAGTGACTCAGTGTGCACATATGCATAGATAAAGAACAGATAAATCCAATCCCATTTCCTGAGCTTCCTCAATATTAAAAGGTGACATGAAGAAAGGAAACCTGAAGAGATGATTGAGAAGGAGTAGTCAATGAGGTAGAAATTCAGGACAGTGTGTTACCCTCTAAGACAAGTCACTAATGTATTGCAGGGTGATACGAATGATTAAGGCATTTCAGATGTTATTCATAGTCAGTAATATAAAAGCTGAGAATTGGCTATTGGATTTACTATAAGGGAGGATGTAAGCAGTCTTCATAAAAAGTCTTTTTGGTAAAGTCATAGTGGAAGGAAACTGATTGGAGTAGTTTAATTGAAAACTGAGTTCAGAAAACTCTATCAGGATGATTTCCTCTTAACTTCTTCATAGAGATTTCTGAAGACTGAATGATATAGTACATGGTAGAGTGGAGGCTTAGCATACATTAGACAATTAGTAGTAGCTCTAATGATGATAAAGATGTCGTTAACAATACACACAAAACTTGTAATTCTATAGGAGTGTCAATCTCCTCAACAACCATTTCTCACATCCAGGAATCTATCTTTTGAGATCCAGTCTATCTCCTGTGTAATAAACAATAAGCAGAATGAGACATACCAGAAATAGGTACATTAATAATGAAATAAATTATAACTTATCAGTTACTCTAAAGAAAAAGAGAAAACTACAATAGAGACATACTGCTGCTACTGCTGCTAAGTCACTTCAGTCATGTCCGACTCTGTGCGACCCCATAGACGGCAGCCCACCAGGCTCCCCCATCCCTGGGATTCTCCAGGCAAGAACACTGGAGTGGGTTGCCATTTCCTTCTCTAGTGCATAAAAGTGAAAAGTGAAAGTGAAGTCGCTCTGTCATGTCCGACTCTTCGTGACCCCATGGACTGCAGCCCACCAGGCTCCTCCGTCCATGGGATTTTCCAGGCAAGAGTACTGGAGTGGGGTGCCATACAGTGGCAAATAATAAAGACAGTTATGAAGATTTTTTTTATACTCCTTTATCCTCATTTTAAAAGTTAGAGGGAAAAAATTATGATGTATTACATAGAATAATGTACAGCCAGTAAAACTGTCTTAAGGAATATTTGATGCAAGAAAATATCCAAAGTATAAATGCAAAGACTAAGCATAATATAAAAATGAAATAAAATAGGATCCCTATTAGAGATATAAAGAAAAAAACCAAAACTTTAATTATAATAACTTATATATGGTTGCCTTCTAGGTTCTTTTATATCCTTTCTTATATTTTTCTACACTGAAAGAATATTTTTTAAATAAAGACTGTGTGTTACCATAACTTGAAAGAAAGAATTAATCTTCCAAAGAAGGAAGCATGTATTATATTTAAGAGATTTTTAATAATAACTATTTTTAAAGTGTTTTTATTTAAAGGAATAAGATTTTGAGAACCATTAACTTCAGGTATATCGGGGGGAGGCTGTATTAATTTCTTTTTGTAGAGTTTTGTTGTGATACCTATTTTTCTACTACATCTACTTAACCCTCAAAAGGTGGAGAAAGTGAGATTCTGTTTAGATCAGATGTCTAGTTAAGGTCAGAGTCATGATAAAGTCCAGATCTTCCAAATATAGCACTGGTGTTCTTGCCACTATACTATTTTATATCCAATATTCCCACTTCCCACTCATTATACCAACTCATAGAAGCAGGGTGACAGATCTATAAGAAAACTCATTTGAAAGTACTTCCAATAAGCAAGAAAGAAAAAAGATAAAGAATAATGGTTCTAGTAATGCCAAATATAGTTTTAAGATGAATATTCTGGCACATTCCACATCCTGATTCTATTTAGAAATATGGCAAGATTCAATGATAACAGTACTTTACATTCATTTATCATGAAAAAAATCATGAAATTTAGATACAGAAGAGTAGGTCTACTCCAAGCCTCTCGTTTTATAGAATAAGGCAGAGGAGACACACTAAAAAAATACAAGGATACATACTAAAAGTAGCAAAGCCAAGATTAGAACTATAATGTACTCATTTTCCAGACTAGAGCAGTTTGCAACTTGTCAAGTTATTTGTCAGTTAATATAGTTAAATAATTAAAATAACTCAAATACAATTGAAAATCATAACATTTTTAATCATAGGGAAAGGAAGCAAAAGAATCAAATAAATAGACCATATGAAGACCCTGGTAGGTATAAAGATTTTCTATATGTTAATTTTAACACTGGGCTTCCCTGGTGTATCAGTGGTGAAGAATTTGCCTGACAATGCGAGAGACATCAGAGATGTGGGTTCAATCCCTGGGTCAGGAAGTTCCCCTGGAGAAGGAAATGGCAACAGCTTCCAGTATTCTTGCCTCGAAAGTTCCCATGGACAGAGGAACCTGGCTTGCTACAGTCCATGGAGGTACAAACAGTTGGACAGACACAACTGAGGAACAAAAACAGCAAATTTTTTAAAATTTAAATTTATTTATTTTAATTGGAGGCTAATTACTTTACAATAGTGTATTGGTTTTGCCATACATCAACATGAATCCGCCACAGGTGTACACGTGTTCCCCATCCTGAACACCCCACCCTTCTCCCTCCCCGTACCATCCCTCTGGGTCATCCCAGTGTACCAGCCCCAAGCATCCTGTATCCTGCATCAAACCTAGACTGGCGATTTCAATATTATAAATCAGCAATGACAGGAAAGATGTGTCACAAGTAATTACTGAAAATATACATCTTCATTATTACAAAAAATAAGCTACATATAGATCAAATAATTTAATGTGAAAAAAATTAACAACAGAAAACCTCAAAGAATTTGTGAAGACATGTACCTCTCAGTTCAGTCCTGAAGGTTTTTCCCCTAAATTACAGCCAAAAGTTTCATATTTATCTTCCTGTTCCTACAGAGTTTACTGGTACCAATAAATGTGATATACTTAGAATTTTACCAACACCCAAATTCTGTAATTGCTTAATATATTATACAATGTTTAATACATCACATCCTTTAAGCCATCATCCATTTATCTTTATATTCAAAACTCTGAACATGAAGCCAGTATGTATTTATGCTCCGTATTTAATAGTAAAATTTTAATGTAAGAATAATAAAACATAAAAATGCTTTAAAATATGTGATTAGAAAGTACTCTAATTATCAAATGTGTTTTAAATGAAATTATAAATGACATGGTAAGATAAGTATCCTCATATATCAGTGATGAAATATAAGGACTAATGAGCTTTCCAGAAAGTCATTAGAAACGTCTATCAAGAGCCTTTTAAAAATATGTACACCTTTAAAAACTAAATTCCATAACCAAGAATCTAGCCTAAGCATATAATCAGCAACATGTTTAAAAATAACTTCCTAAAAATGTTCATAACATTATTATGTGGTAAAAAAAACTTAGCAGTAATATACATGAAAACTAATGAAAAGTAGCTAATTATGGAAATTATGATAAATACACATAATAAAATATTACTCAGGCTTTAAAACTATGTTTTGAAAGAATATCTCATGCAGGAAAAAGTGCTCATGATGTACTGGTCATAACAGTTTAAATAGTAAATTTTATTTAAGTATATGGAAATTTCTGGGTGGCATCTCAAGTTATTTTTCTTCTTTATTTTTATTTGTATTTTATATGTTACTACAATAGGTATTTATTATTATCAAAAAAAAAGTTTTTCATGTTAATGCTCTAAATTAGATTTTCATTTGCCTTTTAAGTCAAAATATCTAAAGAAGATTTGCTTAGTAACATTTGGATACTTTTCAAGCTACATAACAAATTTTATACCAATTAAATATAATGTGCAATGAATTTTAGAAAGTAAACTCAAATATTTATAACTAAATCATACATGTAAGCAATAGAAAAACTTACAGATTCATACTAAGAAATATTATATTAAAGCATTGCTCTTATTTCTAAAACCCTGTCCTTTTTTACCATCAAGGAACAAATGTTTCTGGAATGGTGGGATTTTTATTTTGGAAAATGTAACCTTGACTCTCTTCACCTCATACACAGAAATTAACTCAACTCTTATAAACTGCAACCATAAATCTTCTAGAGAAAATATAGAGTGGCCTTGGCATAGGCAGAGATTTCTTAAGTAGGATACCAAAAGAACAATAGAAGAAGAAAAGATACACTGGACTTCATCAAAATAAAAAATCTCTGTTCTTTGAAGGATACCATTTAAAACTGTAAAGCAAATACATTCCAATGAAATTAAAAATAAATAACTAGATAATACTATATTAACTAAACAAATATAAAGCCGTATCAATCTTGGAGGGGGGAATTAACACTTAATTTCTTTCCAGGACACATGTGTGTGCTCCATTGCAGCCAATTATTTGCAACCCCTAGACTGTAGTCCATCAGGCTCCTCTGTCCATGGGACTTTCCAGGCAAGAATATTGGAGAGGGCTGCCATTTCCTCCTTTAGGGGATCTTCTCGATCCAGGGATCAAACCCATGTCTCCTGCATATCCTGCACTAGCAGGCAGGTTGTTTACCACTGAGCCACCTGGGAAGCCCATGCATATGTATGTGTAAATATCTTTGATAAGCAATTAGCCACATCTATTAAACAACATGGCACATTAAAAAACTGAAAATAGGAAGTGCTAAAAATAAAAGTAGCAACTGGAACTATAATACATTGTTAGTGCAAGCAAAAAATGGTACAGTTACTTATGAAGATGGTTTAGTAGTCTCTTGTTAAAAATATACCTACCATCCAACCCAGCATTTTAATTCTGTGGTATTTCCCAGAATAGAATTTAAAACTTATGTTTATACAAAAAAATAAATAAATAGATAAAAGGCAAGCCATAAACAACTCAATTACAAAATAGCCAAAAGAATATGACTAATACTTTATAAAAGAAGGATGGCCAAAAAAAAAAAATATAAAAAAAGACTCACTATCATTGGTTACTATGACATGCAAATTAAAACCATCATCAGAAACATTACAAACTTATGAAAACGGCTAAAATTACACTGACTAGGAAGTGTGGGCCAGGATGTGAGTAACTAAATCTCTCCTATGTTACTGATGGGAATACCAAATAGTCTAGCAACTTGGGAAAACAGACTGGCAGGATCTTACAAAATTAAAACACACTTAGCAATGACTGAGCACTACCACTTCTTGATGTTTGCCCAAGAGTTGTAAAAACATATGTCCACATATGTAAACAAATACTTATGTACAAATGTAGCAATGTTATTCACAACCACCCTGGAAAGAATGCAAATATGCATCAACAGGTGAAAAGATAAACTGTAGTAAATACATACAACAGAGTACTGCTCAGCAATAAAACCTCTGATACAGTCAAGAGCATGGATTAATCTCAATACCCATATGCTGAGCAAAAGTAACCAGACACACAAGAACGCATAGTCATCCATCACATTTTCTGCAATAGGCAAAACCAACAGTCACAAAAAATCAATCAGTAGTTGTCTGGGGCTAGATTAGAGGGATTGGACTGCCTGGGGGTATACGGGATATTTTAGAGGGGATCATCCTTGTGAGGTTGAACCCTGAGATTCATTTGTCAAACTCATCAAACTGCACAGTTAAAAGGGAGCATTAATGTTACAACTCAACAAAATTTATTGAGAAATGACATTTATTAAATTATCTAACTAATATCCTCAGTCATTCCCAAAGATATATTTATATAGAGCCTAACTTACTGACTAACCATGGGTCCTCTTCTACAACTCCATCACTTTATTCTTGGTAATTTTCTTTTTTTATTGGATTATTTCACTTTTAAAACTGTTCAGCATGACTTTCTTTTATTAATTTTCCATCACTTTCATCTTCCTTATCTTCTTTCATAGACGAATAAAATCTACCACACACGTGCATCTTTTTCAATATTCTTCAGTCTAACTTCATAAATGTTCCTTTGGGTCCTCCTTGTATAGGTTCATATCCTAATGATCTGTCTGCTCTGTAAGAGCTCAATTAAATGACAGCATTACTACGTGTCAACAGGCAGTGTCCTAACATGCCCTGCATTGCAGAGACAGTGTGTAACAGTGCAATGGAAGACAGATTCCAAAGGGAAAAAGAGTCCTTTGGTTATGTATTTGCCAATTTGAATTGTAAATAAAATTTTCAGATCAATTGTTCAGTCATGTCCAACTCTACAACCCCATGGACTGCAGCAGCCCAAGCTTCTCTGTCCATCACCAACTCCCGGAGTTTACTCAAACTCTGTCCATTGAGTCAGTGATGCCATCCAACCATCTCATCCTCTGTTGGGCTTTTCTGTTCCCACCTTAAATCTTTCCCAGCATCAGGGTCTTTTCAAATGAGTCAGCTCTTCACATCAGATGGCCAAAATATTGGAGTTGCAGCTTCAGCATCAGTCCTCCAATGAATATTCAGGACTCATTTCCTTTAGGTTGGATCTCCTTGCAGTCCAAGGGACTCTCAAAAGTCTTCCCCAACAGCACTGTTCAAAAGCATCAATTCTTTGGTGCTCAGCTTTCTGTAAAGTCCAAATCTCACATCCATACATGACTACTGAAAAAACCATAGCTTTGATTAGATGGACATTTGTTGGCAAAGTAATGTCTCTGCTTTTTAATGTGCTGTCTAGGTTGGTTATAACTTTCCTTCCAAGGAGTAAGCATCTTTTAGTTTCATGGCTGCAGTCACCATCTGCAGTGATTTTTGGCCTAAGAAAATAAAGTCTGACACTGTTTCCATTGTTTCCCCACCTATTTGCCATGAAGTGATGGGATGAGATGCCATGATGTTAGTTTTCTGAATGTTGAGTTTTAAGCAAACTTTTCATTCTCCTCTTTCACTTTCATCAAGAGACTCTTTAGTTCTTCTTTGCTTTCTGCCAAAAGTGTGGTATTATATGCATATCTTAAATTTCTCCTGGCAATCTTGATTCTAGTTTGTGCTTCATCCAGCCCAGCATTTCTCATGATGTACTGTGCATATAAGTTAAATAAGCAGGGTGACAATATACAGCCTTGACGTACTCATTTCCCAATTTGGAAGCAGTCTGTTATTCCATGTTCAGTTCTAACCATTGCTTCTTGACCTACATACAGATTTCTCAGGAGGTAGGTCAGGTGGTCTGGTATTCCCATCATTTGAAGAATTTTCCACAGTTTGTGGTGATCCACACAGTCAAACAATATTTCATACAAAGATGGGCTCAGTAAAGGACAGAAATGGTAAGGACCTAACAGAAAAAGAAGATATTAAGAAGAGGTGGCAAGAATACACAGAAGAACAATACAAAAAAGATCTTCATGACCAATATAATCATGATGGTGTGATCACTCACCTAGAGCCAGACATCCTGGAATGTGAAGTCAAGTGGGCCTTAGGAAGCATCACTATGAACAAAGCTAGTGGAGGTGATGGAATTCTAGTTGAGCTATTTCAAATCCTGAAAGATGATGCTGTGAAAGTGCGGCACTCAATATGCCAGCAAATTTGGAAAACTCAGCAGTGGCCACAAAACTGGAAAAGGTCAGTTTTCATTCAAATCCCAAAGAAAAGCAATGCCAAAGAATGCTCAAACTACCACACAGTTGCACTCATCTCACACGCTAGTAAAGTAATGCTCAAAATTCTCCAAGCCAGGCTTCAGCAATACGTGAACCATGAAATCCAGATGTTCAAGCTGGTTTTAGAAAAGGCAGAGGAACCAGAGATCAAATTCCTAACATCTGCTGGATCATGGAAAAAGCAAGAGAGTTTCAGAAAAACATCTATTTCTGCTTTATTGACTATGCCAAAGCCTTTGACTGTGTGGATCAAAATAAACTGTGGAAAATCCTGAGAGATGGGAACACCAGACCACCTGACCTGCCTCTTGAGAAACCTATATGCAGGTCAGGAAGCAATAATTAGAACTGGACATGGAACAACAGACTGGTTCTAAATAGGAAAAGGAGTACATCAAGGCTGTATATTGTCACCCTGCTTATTTAACTTATATGCAGAGTACATCATGAGAAACACTGGGCTGGAAGAAGCACAAGCTGGAATCAAGATTGCTGGGAGAAATATCAATAACCTCAGATAGGCAGGTGACACCACCGTTATGGCAGAAAGTGAAAAGGAACTAAAAAGCCTCTTGATGAAAGTGAAAGTGGAGAGTGAAAAAGTTGGCTTAAAGCTCAACATTCAGAAAACGAAGATCATGGCATCTGGTCCCATCACTTCATGGGAACTAGATGGGGAAACAGTGGAAACAATGTCAGACTTTATTTTGGGGGGCTCCAAAATAACTGCAGATGGTGACTGCAGCCATGAAATTAAAAAACGCGTACTGCTTGGAAGGAAAGTTATGACCAACCTAGATAGCATATTAAAAAGCAGAGACCTTATTTTGTCAACAAAGGTCCATGTAGTAAAGGTTATGGTTTTTCCAGTAGTCATGTATGGATGTGAGAGTTGGACTATAAAGAAAGCTGAGTGCAGAATTGATCTTTTGAAGTGTGGTGTTCGAGAAGACTCTTGAGAGTCCCTTGGACTGCAAGGAGATCCAACCAGTCCATTCTAAAGGAGATCAGTCCTGGGTGTTCATTGGAAGGACTGATGTTGAAGCTGAAACTCCAATATTTTGGCCACCTGATGCGAAGAACTGACTCATGTGAAAAGACCCTGATGTTGGGAAAGTTTGAAGGCAGGAGAAGGGGACGATGGAGGATGAGATGGTTGGATGGCATCACCGACTCAATGGACATGGGTTTGTCTAAAGTCCGGGAGTTGGTGTTGAACGGGGAGGCCTGGCATGCTGTGGTTCATGGGGTCGCAAAAAGTCAGACACGACTGAGCGACTGAACTGAACTGAACACAGTCAACAGCTTTGGCATAGTCAATAAAGCAGACGTAGATGTTTTTCTGGAACTCTCTTGCTTTTTTGATGATCTAACAGATGTTGTCAATCTGATCTCTGGTTCCTCTGCCTTTTGTAAAGCCAGCTTAAGCATTTAAAAGTTCACGGTTCATGTACTGTTGAAGCCTGACTTGGAGAATTTTGAGCATTACTTTGCTAGTGTGTGAGATCAAATTTTATGAGAAAATGAAAGATAAAAGACAAAGTTTGGACTCTAGGTGGAAAGAGTAACAATAAAAATATGTTTGCCATGATAATACAGTTGTTTCAAGATTCTTAATCATCTACCTATACTGGATAGTCTACTATGAAAACAGAATCTGCCACACTGATCATGCCTTAATTGTTTTATTCATTCAACAATTATTAATTGAGCATATACGATGTGCAGCTGTCTCTGCCTCAACACAGCCCTTTAGTGCCCATGATTTCCAATGGGTAGAGATAAAAATGTGTCCATTTCCATTTTATTGAGGGACTATTTCGTAATAAGCTTTGTCCTTCATTCTCCATTCAATCAACTCTAATCTTTATGAAATTGAAAATTAGAGCTTGCCCTCAAAAGATAAGTATTGTCTTAATGATGTATTTCTCTTTATTTTGTATATTTTATCTCCTCCTGATAGCACAGTATTTATATGCTGACATTTCATTCTGAAATAAGAGTGATTCTTACCTTCCTATCTCCAGCTCTGACGCAAATCAAGCCTTCAAATTGTGTGTTGAGTGAATTGGCTCATCTTATTTCATACTAATAAGTAAAGATATGAGTATTTACTTCTTCAAACTGTTTTTAAACTTGACTTTACAAAACAGAAAACTTTATTGTTTTTACCAATTAATTTTCAGAATAAAGAATTTAAATGACTTAATATTCAATTGGTTTTAATTGCCATCTAATTTAAATGGTTTTAATTAATGAATAAAATTTTGGTGGCCAAAAACATCTTAGTGTTATCTTGCACACATACTAAACAACACTGCATTCTCCTTCTGAACTCCATCTCATGCTAAACACATCTTTCCTTCTCCAGAAACTTTCAACAATTTCCCATTTCCTAGAGAAGAGAATTAAAATTCATTTCCCCAGCACTTAAAGTCCTTTAAAATCTCTCTTTATCTTAACTTTCAACCTAAAATCTGTAAATCCTCTTTATGTCTGATTCTTCCTCAATCAACCAACTCACTGATTTCTTATATCCTCATTTTGAGGAAGCCAATAGCCTTCTCTTGATAATTTATTTCCCGGATACCTACTCCCTCCCAATTTATACATGTCCACATAATTAATATACTTTGGGGCCTCTCACAGCAATTTACTTGGTATCTCTCTTATAGCAGTTACCATTTCCTATTTTGTAATGTAGTTATTTATGTACATGCCATGTCTCCGGTAGACTGTGTGATTCTTCAAGACAGATGTTCTATTTGATTAAGCTTTGTATATTTCATAGTTCCTACACCAGTACTTTTAACAAATAAATGGATGAAAGATTATCTCAATCATTCTTGTTAAAATTTTGAGAAAAAATAGTGCTTTACTACTGTTCACAACTTTTAATCATTCTTTGTAAGATTTAAGAGGCTTGGCTCCAAAGGAAACTGCTAAGGAAAATTGCAACCTAAATTAATCAGTATACTGTAACAACTCAACAAATACAAAATTGCTAAAGTCTGAAAGCCTACCTTTCAGACAGGTAAGTTTGCCAGACTACTATTCTCCTGTTATAATTAAATAAGACATATTATTACCCAAGGTCAGTGGCCACCTCCTTCTCTTTCCTCCAGAAATATTCCAATATTTGTAATTACTTTATAAATAGTATGTAAATGATATGATTATTTTGCCTTAAAGAGGTCTAGGCACTTGAGTCAGGGACACAGCATAACATTGTGGTTTAAAGTCTGAGCTCAAAAGTCTGACAAAGCAGGCTGAGAGCCCTTTCTTCCTACTTGTCAGTTTTGTGACCTTGGGGAAATTAATTAACTCTTTCATATCTCAGGCTCTTATATATAAATGAGAGTAACAATCATATTTACACTCAGTGCACCTGTGAGAACTAAATGAACCAGTATATGCAAAGTAGCTGCCACAGTAAACCTCACAATTGTTCATTATTACAATGTATTTTTCTTCCTGACACTGATGTGTCTGCCTGGATTAGAGAAGGGATCAGAATGAATTGTGAACAAAACCATGGGAGGCAAAAGTGAACATCAAAGGTCAAAATTTTATAAGTCTATTAATTTTTGAATACTATTTATAAACTCGATTGAAAATTACCTGGGACATATATATGTCCTACTCCAAGTTGACTGAGCCTGTATGTCCTACCTTTTGTATGACTATAAATATTATCACCTGAAAGTCCCAGTAGTCATCAAAATTTATTCAGGACAATTCCAATACATTGTAATCACTTACGCTCTTCTACCCTCCCCCATTAAAGGTGAAGCCATGTTTTTAAAAAACAAGAAAAAAGTGATGTTAGTTTTAACACTTTAATTTACTACTTTTCAGTTTCCTCTCACACCTACACAGAGAATTCTCCCTTAAAGCACTAAAGATTAATCAAACAAGGTCAACAAGCATTTTCTATTTAGTAAATGAGTACAAGGCAAGATGTTAGTGTTATGAAGAGATCACTTAGAAAGAAACAAAAGAGGGAATTCCCTGGTGGTCCAGTGATTAGAATTAGGTGCTTTCATTGCCAGGGCTGGGGTTCCATTCCTGGTCAAACAACTAAGATCCTGCAAGGCTACCTGTATCCCCAGATTTATGAGAAGAGACCAGGGAGTCTCCCAGGTAGAGCTAAAGGGAAACATGGAGGGACGGAATTAAGATTGCAGTCAACAATTCCATTAATTTTCTTGATTCTCTCCAATTCAGAGCAGCAGCAAGGAGGTCTTGGGGGACACAAGGGCATGAAAGTAACTTTGCAAAACCTTAAAATGCCAGATATGGCAATATTGCTTCATAAATGATATGAAACAAGAAGGGTACCTAGGAAATATTTTCCTGACCGTGATTTATATATATATATATACTAGCCAGGGAGATTTGGTCAAGTCTAGGATGCCTCTGAGAGCGAAGACAAAACCCTCAAGTCAAATTTTCAGACTCTGTGCTCCATATTGGTATCTGAGTGAAAGCATGGCACTTGAATTCCAATGAAAACTGGCATTAAGTGATAACAAAGTCCTTTACTGAACTTACACTACAATAACCAAATTCTGTTCTATTGGTTGTTAAAATTCCGTCACTTCCTCTTGACCACACTGTGAAACAATAGAAGATACAGGCATTGGTCTCTGCCACCAATTCCTGGCTCAGAGTTACTCTAACCCTTATAATTTCCTAAGTTATACACTAGAAGCATCTGATGTTTGGTCTTGGATCCTGGTTCCTGATATGAAGCCCCTAGATCCCTTGGAATTTCCTGGGTAATAGGAGCATCTTTTGTTCAAATGAGATGATTCAGTTTGGGCTCCTGGATAGCTCTGAGATGGGGCTTGTCATCAGAAAGACCAAGGCATGATTAGATACTTGAAACATTCAGTTCCAGCTCCCATTTTCCAGGAAGGAGGGACAGGCTGGAGACTGAGCTGATACTGAACATATCTATATGATGGAACCTCCATAAAAATCTGAGAAGTATGGGGTTCAGAGAGTTTCTACAATGTTCAACACATCTTCATGACAGGAAGGTCACATATCCCAATTCCAAGGACACAGAAGCTCCTGCACTTGGTGCCTTTCTGGACCTCAACCTGCAAAAGTCTTCATCTGGCTTTATTATAACTTTTATAATAAGCTGGTGAATGTAAATAAGTGTTTCCCTAAGTTCTGGGAGGCATTCTAGCAAATTATCAAACTCAGTGGATGTGCCAATTTATAGCTGGTTGGTCAGAAGTACTGAGGATGAGATGGGATCTTAAATTGGTGTCTGAAGTGGTGGCAGCTTTGTGGGACTGAGTCCTTAACTTGTGGGGTCGGATGCTCAGTCCAGGTAGACAGTGTCAGACTTGTAGAACACCAAGTTGGTGTTGCAGAGAATTGCTTGGGGAAAAGTGAACACGTCTGGTGTTAGAAATATTGTGCACATGAGTAGAAGAAAAACATGGAAGTGATTTCCTCATACACTCACTCTGCCTCGTAAAAGAAGAAAAATGTCGCCACATTTTTTTGTGTGATAATTAAGCTAAAACGTATACATAATTTAGAATAATCATAGTTTAGACTTATTTTTATTATTGTTGGCTAATATACTTATCTTTGTTTATATACCAGCAACAAGTCTTTCTTAAATATTCTTTCATCTCCCTTTTTTTGAAGGTAAGTTTTATTTCATTTCCTAAGTATGTGTAATATGTTCAATATTCAGGATCAGGTAAAGAATGGGAGGTTCCTTCCTTCCTTGAATATCATAATTTTATATCCCTTTGTCCTCTGTGATGAGAAGGCTCTCCTGGGGTTGCCAAGCAGCTCTCTCCCCATGTCACTTCCACATCATCACTTCTTCTAGCAGACAATACATTTTCCACGGACTGAACAAAATAGTTCCTTTTCCATACTTTTATTGAGAAAAAATAGCTATAAACATAATCTTTCATTTGGAAATGAGCATGTAAACCAGGGCTTCCCCGGTGGCTCAGATGGTAAAGAATCTGCCTGCAAAGCAGGAGACCCGGGTTCAGTCTCTGGGTCGGGAAGATCCTCTGGAGAAGGAAATGGCAACCCACTCCAGTATTCTTGCCTGGAGAAACCCATGGACAGAGGAGCCTGGCAGGCTCCACGGGGTCACAAAGAGTCAGATACAACTGAAGAACATGTTTTCATGAATGAAAACCATGATTCATATTCATTTCATTTTACACCTGGTGACTGAGGCCCAGAGAGACAAATTAACTTGCCTAAGGACATGGGCTCTTAGTGAAGGAGCTAGAGGACAGAGATGATGCAGACTGGCCATGTAACCTCAAATTTCCCCAAAGCATTTGTAGGTGCACTGCAGCAACATTGGTCTTTTAAATATCTACTCTCTCAAATAGCTATTCTAACTCCTCCAACTCTGGAGCAGCATCACTTAGTATTCCACACCAGTTAGGAGTCAGAAATATCCTTCAGTGCATTTTAGCTCTAGGTGGCCCCAGAGTGGCATAAAAGAGTTATACTTCCCTAACAAGAACTTATGTCACCCAAAGGTACTCCTTTAGAAAATAGCAAAAGGATTCATGGCTCTGTATCTAATATTAGAACAAGTCTTTGTGCTCCCAGGAAGTCCCTCAAAATAATAAATTTTATAGCATCACTCAATAATTGATATATAAAATGACAGTGCTGACTCAGAAGCAAAGATTCAATTCTATTCCATATACTCCATTTAATAAGGAAGAAAAAGAATGTAATCCACCTTAGGAAAAAAAAATGATGGTGTTAAGTCTGGTATTTAAGAGTTTATTAATGTAGTCAACTTCCTACTGAACAATTCCATTCAGTTGCCTGACACATGTCTCAACCTCAACACATACAAAACAGACTCAGTAGCTACCTCAACTCCTCCTACATCTCACCTATCAAGAAACTGGATCAAATAATGTCCTGCAAGAAACTTGAAACGTGTCCTTGACATTTCCATCTCCTCCACCCACCGGAGTCTGGCAAGCACCCAGGTCTCTTAATCCTGTATCTCAAATACCTCTTTATTTCACCCACTTCTGTCACATCTCACTGGCACTACTATGCTCTAAGCAGGCCTTACTTCCCACACAGAACTCACGAAAGGCCACCACCACCACCTACCCCACCTCCCTGTACAGTTGTCTATTCCCCGATCTAGTCCACACATGAACTTTCCACAACACAGAGCTAATCATGTCTGCTGTATTCTAAACTCATTCAGTGGCTTTCCCTTTTTTTCAAATCCATTCAATGGTTCTTATTCACTCACTTTAGTTGTCTATATTACAGACACATCAAACCCACATCCAAAACACACCTAGGACACTAGGAATGCCCCATAGTCAGTCAAAATACTCCCACCCCATGCACTTGTTGCCCCGACACATGTCAATCAACGTCCGGCAATCTTATGATCACAGTTAGCTTTACTTGCTTTATATGAAGTCTTGATGCATCTCTATACAGTTCTAAAGTATGCATTTGAAAAACTAAGTTGATTTTAACTTATCAAACTGTACCATGCTGTATATCATCTCTGAAAGATATAACTTCTATACTTAATTTACTATTGTATTATCATGATTAATTCATATTGGTGCAAATTGCTATAGTTCATTCATTTTGACTAAAATATATTATTCTCTTATATTCCATACATCTATTCATTCATCAGATTTTGCATTAATTGGCCTATGGATTATTTTCAACTTTTATTTTTATGAACAGTAGCACTGTAAAATATTTGCTTATGTGGAAAGATTTTTATAAGTATATGACTATGGATTCTGGTTCATTCATGAATTTTTAGATATCGGCAGCAATGTCAAACCATTATCTAAAGTTACTATTAAAAGATGTGAAGATACATCACCTCTAACAATTGGTATTAGCAGCCTTTTTAATTTTTGCCAATTGAATGTATATATCATTGTAGTCTTGATCTGCATTTCCCTCTCACAATCAATGTTCAGTATTTTATCATAACTTTCTTTTTTGCTATATGTGTTTCTTTTTTTCCTAGAAATGTGTATTTATGCTTATTTCCTGCCCATTTTTTTCCTGTTGGACTATGTGGGTTTTCCTTACTATTAATAGGAGTTATTTATATATATTTGACAATAATCTTTCAGCTACATGTTCTTTGAACATCTTCTACAGTTTTTAATCTCTTTTTACTTTCTTTAAGGTATATGCAAGTGAACCAACTTCCTGAATTTTAATATAGTCAAATTTATCAATAGTATCTTTTATGGTCAATGATGTTGTATAGTATTTCAGAATTGTCCCTTAATTCAGAGTCCTAAAAATGCCTATTTTATTTTCTGCTAAAAGTAAAGTTTTCTTGTGACACTAATACTTCCAAAGCGTATCTTGGTTTATGACATGAGTGAAGCATCCAGTTTCATCTATTTTCCATGCATATTACCACGATTTTCACTGTATTTATTGAAGAGCTCTTCTCTCCCCTACTGATTTGCAGTGCTTCCTCTGTCATATATTGAATGTTCCAAACGTGAGTGTACTTCTAGGGTCTCTATTCTGTTCCTCTGGGGACTTGGGCCACCCTTTGTGCAAATATTACAGTCCTGATTACTCAAATTTTGTAAGATCTCTGTATTTTTTCCCTTCAGAAGTATCTTGGGTATTCCATTATCTTTATAATTCCATAAAAATTAGTGTTTTCTTCTTTAACTATTTACTTTCTACTTTTATCTTTTAGACCTCAGTTTAAGCGCCACAGTCTTTTAAGAAGTTTTAGCTAGTACCTGAGATCCATTTCTAATACCTTAGATGCTCTACTCAGAGCATTGTTCTTCCTCATCCTAATACTCTCTGTGCTTTGTAATCATTCCTAAATTACATTTTTACTGAAAGAGACGGAGAAAGAAATTTTTAGTATTAACTATGAGCTGGAGAAGACTCTTGAGGGTCCATGGAGGGCAAGGAAATCAAGGCAGTCAATCCTAAAGGAAATCAAGGCTGAATACTCATTGGAAGGACTGATGCTGAAGTTCTAATACTTTGGCCACCTGATGCAAAGAGCCAACTTGTTGGAAAAGACCCTGATGCTGGGAAAGACTGAAGGCAAAGAAGATGAGGGCAGCAAAGGAGGAGATGGTTAGATAGCATCACTGACTCAATGGACATAAATTTGAGCAAACTCTGGGGGATAGAGGAGGACCGAGGAGTCTGGCATGCTACAGTCCATGAGGTCACAAAGAGTCAGACATGACTTAGTGACGGAACTACAACAACAACAAATAAGCTGCATGATAACAGAGACCTTGTTTCCCTTGGATCTCCAGGTCTTAGCTCATAGTCCATAATTTTTCTTGAAGAGTTACTTCCTTTTGGGGGGCTATACCCAGAATAACCGCCCCATGCTGTGGACCTGACTCAGCCTGGACAGCAGAGTCTGGTGGAGTCTCATTCAGACCTTTAATGACTTTCACAATGTTTAGCAGACACTGATAAAGGGTCAGCAATGAGCTACCACTCCACTGAGAGGCTTAGCACATCATCATGTTTAATTCTCAAGGCAGCTCTGTGAAATAAGATTTATTGACTTTACGGTTCTCATCTTAAATGGAACACCAAGATTTTGTTAAGGAATTTGCTAGAAGTCACACAGCTATTAATAATTCACAGGGGAAGACTTGAGAACCAGATTAGTCAAAAAAGCTGGGTTTTTAACCATGGGGTGATCTATCTTGTTATGCCCCCTGTGATGTCTGAGGTGCTGATACTCGGGATTGCTTCTTATTTTTTGCCCATTACCAGACTATGTTCTTCTTTTTTATAACTAAGATATAATTAGTGTAAGTTTAAGTTTATAACTAAGTGTATAATTAGTGTAAGTTTAAGATATACAACATGTTAACTTGAGAAGCACTTAAGTAATTAATGATTTGGTAAATGAATGAACGTATCTCAAAAATTAATTCAGAGTGTTTGCTAATATTGGGTATTTACAAGTGGTTTAAAATTTAGAACTAGAAGACATCTTAGAAACTACCTAGTCCAAAGCTTTATTTTAATAATGCGACAAAAACGTCCAGAAATATCAACATTTTTGATCAAAAAATCCTGTTTTTAACATATCTAGAACCTGAGAATTCCAGCCACGTGCACTTTGTACAATATCATCTACATGTAAATAAAATATTTTAAATACACAGTATGAGTTCCTAAATAAAGTAATATTCTGAAATAATGAGTAACAATAGAAGATGAAATTAAAACTATAAAGCCTAATTTTCACATTTTCAAGACAAATATTAATGTATAACATTAAAGAAGTATTAAAAGTAAAGAGAATATAGTTTAATTTTACATTTTAAGTACAAGGAAAAATTACTATTTTTGCCTTGCATCATCAAATTTTACATTTTGAGATTTGAAACTGAACATTAAGAACTTAAATCAGCAAAACTGCTCTTTAGGTACTTCCAGAAAAGGCTGTCATAATTTTGCTGAATCAGATCATAAAATTTTTTGTGACCAATCTAGATGTCTCCATTCAACAAATGACCAAGTGATCATACTAAACTGACATGATCCATCAAATCACATTTCCACTTTCAGCCAAGCAGCAGCTCAACCAATTCTAATGAAGAAGCAGAGAAGGCTGATTTATTCTGTGATTTTAACCAAAGATCAGCAAATCAATCCCCATGCTCATTTATCAAAAACTGATGGACTCATAAAGTTTTCCTCTTTGAATAATTCTAATAAAAGAGCATAAAAAATGTATATAAACTAAATGGGTCTAGGCTCAGTCACTTTCATATTACTTTCTCTCAATTTTTTGTGCTAGTCAGAAACTCTGCTGAAAGAATTAGACTTATTTTGAAAAGAAGATAATCATAATTTCTCCAGCTGGACCAGAGTATAATAAAATATAAATATAATATTATATTATATAAAAAATATAATAATAAAAAAATAAGAATATAATACCAAAGTAAACTAAAGATGTCCAACAAAATCACACAAGAAATTAATTTTTAGAAATGCTTTTCTGAATTTTCCTACTCATACAATGAGATAGTATCAATGAAATTCTCTTTCTTAGAATATTTTGATTAATAAATAACCTCAAAAATATCTATATATTAGAAGCAGAATACATTCATTAAATGAATGGAAACCTCAAGTCAGTAAATTAGATTCACTTTTCCAAAAGGTACAAACGTATCAACTGGGCTTCAAAGTTTACCTTTTGTCTTGCTTATAAAGAAAACTTTTGCTAAGTAAGGAATTAATATAAACTAGATTTTAAGAAAAAAGTATTAAAAAATGTTAAGAAAAAAATTCAAGGAGAATAAAATTATCTACTTCTGCTTCATTGACTACACTAAAGGCTTTGACTATGTGCATAACAAACTGTGGAAAATTAAGGAGGTGGGAAAACCAGACCACCTTATCTGTCTCCTGAGAAGCCTATATGCAGGTCAAGAAGCAACAGTTAAAACTGGACATGGAACAATGGAGTGGTTCAAAACTGGGAAAGGAGTACATCAAGGCTGTATATTTTTACCCTGACAATTTAACCTAAATACAGAGTACATCATGTGAAGGGGTTTCCCAGGTGGCTCAGTGGTAAAAAAACCCACCTGCCAATGCAGGAGTTGTGGGTCCAATCACCAGTGTGGGAAGGTCCCCTGGAGAAGGAAACAGCAACCCATTCCAGTCTTCTTGCAACTTTTTCCTTATAGTACTCTTACTTCCCTGATGGTTCAGATGGTAAAGAATCTGCCCGCAATGCAGGAGGTCTGGACTTGATCCCTGGATTGGGAAGATCCTCTGAAGAAGGGAAAGGCAATCCACTCCATTATTCTTGTCTGGAGAATCCCATGGATAAAGGAGCCTGGCAGGCTATAGTCCATGGGATCGCAAAGTGCTGGACACGACTAAATGACTAACAATTTCATTTTCACAATTTTCACATCATGTAATATGCCAGCACAGATGACTCACAAGCTAGAATCAAGATGGAAGAATATCTACAATCTCAGATATGCAGATGACACCATCTTAATGGCAGAAAGTGAAGAGGAACTAAAAAGCCTCTTAATGAAGGTGAAATAGAGTGACAAAGCTGGCTTAAAACTCAATATTCAAAAAATGAAGATCATGGCAACCAGTCCTATTACTTCATGGCTAAAAGATGGGAAAAAATTGGAAACAGTGGCAGATTTTATTTTTGTGGGCTCCAAAATCACTGCAGATGGTGACTACAGCCAGGAAATGAAAAGATGCTTGCTCCTTGGAAGAAATTCTATGACAAACCTAGACAGTGTATTAAAAAGCAGAGACATCACTTTGCCAATAAAGGTCTGTAGAGCCAAAGCTATGGTTTTTCTAGTAGTCATATATGGGTGTAAGAGTTGAACCATAAAGAAGGCTGAGTATCCAAGAATTGATGCTTTTGAACTGTGGTACTGGAGGAAATTCTTAAGAGTCCCTTGGACAGCAAGGAGATCAAAGGTGTCAGTCCTAAAGAAAACCAACCCTGAATATTCATTGGAAGAACTGATGTTGAAGCTGAGGCTCCAAAACTTTGGCCACATGATAGGAAGAGCCAACTCATTGGAAAAGAGCCTGATGTTGCAAAAGACTTAGGGCAAGAGGAGAAAAGGGCAGCAGAGGATGAGATGGTTGGATGGCTTCACTACTCAATGAACATGAATTTGAGCAAACTCAGGGAGATAGTGAAGGACAGGGAAGCTTGGTATGCTGCAGTTCATGGGGTTGTAAAGAGTCAAACACGACTTAGCAACTGAATAAAACAATAACTAAAACTAATTTCAAGCATGCTCAAGTACTTTAGAAGCACTCATTCACTAGGAATGTTTCAGAAATAAATTAATGACATTTAAGCCAAAAGAAAACATAGAAAAATTACATGAAATAACTTTAGGAAATGAATCACTATATTTAATAAATCACCATTTATATAAATTATTATGTTTCTTCAGCATTCATGCTTATCTAGTCACTGACACTGGTTCCTTAAGAGGGAATATTGAGTGAAAATGAGTTTGTAATACACTTAAAATTATCTTTTGCCTTTAAGATAGGGTGGCAAGCTGATAGCCCACAAGTTAAATCTAGCCACCAACATGTTTTGCTTTTTAAAAAGTGTCCTTCTTTTATTGCTTTTGGAAGTTTTGAGGGCTGTAATGTAGTCTCATTTTGCTACTTTCCTCACCATCTCACTTCAGTAGTTTTCCTTTTTTACATTATGTTCTCGATCTCTAAAGGCTTATGCTTCTGAAAGCCTAAATTTAAAATTCTGTCCAATTTACATGCTCAGTACAGTCACAAAATGTTGGAATTATTAGAATTGGAAGTACTTTAGAGGTGAGGTAATTCCTCATTTCTTCCAACAAAACACTTGAGGCCAAGAAAAGTAAAGTAGCTTTCCCATGGTAGCTTTCCCATGGCTAAATGTACATCAACAGTTCTGCCAAATAAGTCAATAAACTGAACTCTTATTTTGAAATGTCATGTTTTTTCATGAGTCACCACCATTCTTATCTGCATAAAAGAAATGTCTGCTTCATAAGTACTTACCCCTGAGTGCAGGCAGCAGGGACCTCTCCTTCTTGTCATCACATTTGTTACATTCACTGAAGTACAGGAGTAAGAAGACATCAACGAGAACCCACATCAGTGAAGTGGCTAGAACCACCTTGCAGTAAACAAACCTCCTCATATCTTCCCTTGATTTCTAGTTAACACAGAGATCAAAGACAGACACGGCTGTGACAAATCCAAGCCACAGAGGTGAACTCCCGGATAAAAGCAGGATGCATCCCACTGTATTTGGGGGAAAAAAAGGAAGAAGAAAAAATAATTGTCTCACAGTTTATTTTGCATAAATGTGATATAACATGAAACATATGACCATTTAACGCTTTCATATATATCAGCATTTGGCCTTCAAGTTCAGAATTAAAAGTCCAAATAAATGAGAGTTGTAAGCAAGCCAAGGGGCTTAAATTGAAACAATTAATCCTAGATCTGCCACTTTTGCTGGGCCCCTGGGAACCACTTGCTTTCTTCATGGTGTATTGCCTTTGGCTTAAAGTTCTATCACCATATTCTGTAAAGCACTAGGTTATAAAAAGTGCAGTTCTGAATTTACCATGAATCAGCACTTTTAAGGAGCCAGTGTTGCTGAACTAGAGTCATCCTGAGTTATTATATATTGCAATGGCTAAGAGCTGGTCTTTACACAGATAGGCCTGGACTTATTCACTTCCTACATAGGGGAGACTTTGTAAACCTCAGTTTTCTCATCTATGAAATGAAACTAACAGTGCCAAAAATAAAGATTTGCTATGAGGATCAAAAATTATAATGCTTGTAAACCTTATTGCAGAATACAGTCATTAATATTAAGACATTTAAAAAAATATTTGACAAAAAGGCAATTAATTGAAATAAGTCATCAGTTATTTATCCTTAAAAACCCATCTGATCTGCATAGAAAATAACCACTACAGATATGCATTTGAGAAAGGTTAGCACACATTCATAAAATTATCAGTGAATAATACATTAAATGTAAAGTGATTTAAAAGAAAATAACCAGAGCAAGAATTCTAAAGGCATAACAAAGACATGTGTGCAATTATTAAGAGATACTTAAAATAAATGTGGAATTAATAACATATACTTGTTTTATTTATACTATATAGAACAATAATAACTACCTTGTTATTTCTATCTATAGAATAATTATATCAACACAAAATAGTCTCATATCATTGGCCACATTAAAATAATAGAAACTGAAATATACATTTATTTATGTGAACAAGATAAGTAACAATTTTGACAGATATTTGAGGAGAACAGCTATTAAATACAAAGATACTTGGACCATCTCAGAAATGCTTGTCTCAAAATAAAAACATCAAAGTACAATTTGCTGAGGCAGAAGTTGTTTAAATTAATGGCAGCTGACCTTGCTTCATAAAGCAACACAAATGCTATTGTCCATCACAATCTGATCAGAGTAGGAACAATTCAAAGCTTACATAAGGTTACAATTTAAAAAATTATTATAACAGAGCCTACTTTCAACATCTACATAAAATTTACATTTATTCAACAAATATTTCTAAAAAATAGAACATATACAAACCTAAGGAATGCATAATATTTGACACTGGTTGTTTTTCTTGAAAAAAAGCATGCTAATTATTTTGTTTCATTTTAACTTCATTTTTCTGTAAAAATTACAAGTAAACATTGGAACTCAGCCTTGAAACCTGACAACAAGGGAAGGATTCCCACATATATATTTCCTGTTACTTTATGTGTATGTCACTGAATATGAGATTTGAAACAATTCAACCTATTTAATTTTCTGTCTTTCTTTGGACATAAGATGGAGCAGGTTCCTTTAGTTTATTGTAGGAAAAGAGCCCTGTGTAAAAGTATATATTACACTGATGGTAGCTAAATGCCCATTCCCAGATTTAGAAGGAAAACCTTAAAATAAAACATCCCATAATACAAAAATCTATACGTTATATAAGATCTATGTATTATAGGATCTTTTATCATAAAGATCTATAATAAAAGACATAAAAAGAACCATGACTAGCTGTCATAAAATGGAATTATGAATTTAAGTAAGCATTTTGCCTCTCTGTGCTTCATTTTCTTTACTTATATTTCCTTCCCCATCTACCTCACAAAATTGTGATACTTAAGCAAGATAATGTATGAGAACATTTTTTAAAAAGAAATATAAAGAATATTATAATACAAAATCTGAAATCACTTAATATTAAACATTAAAATGTCTAAGATAAGTCATTTCCTAATAAGAGCCTAATAGTTGAGGTTATTGAGAATTTAACTTAAACTTTAACTATAATAGAAAGTGAAAATCACATCTTATTACCACTTCAAGCATTATTCAAATTATTGTAATTTCATACCCTGCTAGATCTATATATCAAGATATTAACACTGAGAAAACTCTAACTTTACTATATTATGTGATAAAACTAAGTTGCTCTTTAAATATTTTAATTTATGAAACAATCTTTCCTTATATATATCAAGTTTTTAATTCTATTTATTGTGAAAATACCTCTACCTTGAAAACATACTAAATTTTATCATTTGTTATCTGCTAGTACTTGTAAAATAGTAATCACATACACTGTTTCAATACTCTTCTTAAGAACAAAACAGATTGAGCAGAAGGATGGCACAATATACAAAGTAACACTAACCAGTTCAGTTCAGTTCAGTTCAGTCCAGTCGCTCTCTGCAACCCCATGAATCGCAGCACACCAGGCCTCCCTGTCCAACACCAACTCCTGGAGTTCACTCAGACTCACGTCCATCGAGTCAGTGATGCCATCCAGCCATCTCATCCTCTGTCATCCCCTTCTCCTCCTGCCCCCAATCCCTCCCAGCATCAGAGTCTTTTCCAATGAGTCAACTCTTCACATGAGGTGGCCAAAGTACTGGAGTTTCAGCTTTAGCATCATTCCTTCCAAAGACATCCCAGGGCTGATCTCCTTCAGAATGGACTGGTTGGATCTCCTTGCAGTCCAAGGGACTCTCAAGAGCCTTCTCCAACCCCACAGTTCAAAAGCATCAATTCTTTGGTACTCAGCTTTCTTTACAGTCCAACTCTCACATCCATACATGACCACTGGAAAAACCATACCCTTGACTAGACAGACCTTTGTTAGCAAAGTAATGTCTCTGCTTTTCAATACGCTGTCTAGGTTGGTCATAACTTTTCTTCCAAGGAGGAAGAGTCTTTTAATTTCATGGCTGCAGTCACCATCTGCAGTGATTTTGGAGCCCAAAAAAATAAAGTCTGACACTGTTTCCACTGTTTCCCCATCTAGTTCCCATGAAGTGATGGGACCAGATGCCATGATCTTCGTTTTCTGAATGTTGAGTTTTAAGCCAACTTTTTCACTGTTTTTCACTTTCATCAAGAGGCTTTTTAGTTCCACTTCACTTTCTCCCGTAAGGGTGGTGTCATCTGCATATCTGAGGTTATTCATATTTCTCCCGGCAACCTTGATTCCAGCTTGTGCTAACACTAACCAACATAAGCACAATTGGTGTCCCAAGTTTATCTAAGAGAATCAGCATCTGTATTACAGTTCTATTCCAGTAAGACCCTATTTATTTACAAACACTACTCTGTTTCTCAAGCCAAATCCAAGTTCTGGCTTGCCAAATCAATGTGGAACATGGCTAACATTGCATCAACTACAGGCTCTCTATTCTTTTCTAATTGTTTCAAAGTTTTGAACACAGTATTCCCCTCTTTAAAATATTTCTCTAGATAGGAAAAAAATCAGGAGTTAGAGAGCTATCAAGTATCATCTTGCTAATCATATTGTTTTTCCTTTTTTTCTTCTTGTCCACTAAATAATGGTATTAGCCATAGACTTTGAGATATTACAGAATTTTTGTTTGAAAACATGCACCAATTTTACTATTCTATAAAAAAGGATTTCAAATATAAAAAAAAATAAGATCTAAGTAATGCTTAGAAGTTTGGTAAGTATGTTTTTAAAATAAGAAAGACTTTTTTTTTTTTTTAATTATAAGGCTATCACTTACCTGGGTTGGGGGGGGGGTTGTCTACTTTAGTTGCTGTTAGATACATTTTTATCTCTAGTCAAATGTTTTCTTTTGTAGAAAACTACATAATTGCTGCAAATATATTCAATCTATTTTATGAGGCTCCCAAAGGATGAATGAAGCTCATGGAAAACTTTTGGCAGTGCTTCCAGAACATTCTGGCTACCAACACACTTTAAATGTTTTAAGTAGTTAGGCAGGAACTTCTGGGAGCTGATGACTGGACAATTATGCATTTTGATTTAATGACTAAAAATTATAGTGAGTAAGCTTTGAAAAAGTTACCCCGAATTAATTACAGTTTTTATTGACAGAAAGACTGGTCTTCACATAAATGAAAATCTAAAATTCAGGTGGACTAGGGGAATCTACCTATAGCCTAAATCAAACAGTGCACTGTAAAAAAATACTGTAAACCATAAAAACCATGCCACAAGGAAAGATACAGTAAGAGACAAAGAAACAGCCAATGATAATGTTAAATGAATGCCTTATGTGGAAAGATAGTGGAAAAAAATGAGAAAAATGCCCTCACTTGCCTTTAAGGAAACTTCACATATTCATAACATCAAATTTGACTATTAGTAGGAAACCAAGCATAAGACCTGCCGAGTTATGATGCCATAATCTGAATCTGAGTTCCACACTCACTTACTGTATAACTTAATTCAAGATACCTAAATGTTCTATGCCTTTTTATATTCACAAAATATGAACGGTAGTTGTTTACTCAGTCATATCTTACTTTTCATAGACCCCCATGGACTGCATTCCAGACTCTTCTGTCCATGAGATTTCCCAGGCAAGAGTGCTGGAGGGGGTTTCCGTTTCCTTCTACAGGGATCTTCCCAACCTAGGGATCAAACCCACATTTCTTGCAATGCAGGCAGATTCTTTACCACTGAGCCACTGGGGAAGCCCCAAAATATAGCTGAGAAATGTATTATGGTCATCTGAATAACCAAATGTATATTTCTTATAGCTACCTCATAAGGCTCTGAGTATCTAATTAGTTACTACATACAAAGTTCTTATAATGGTACCTGACACATAGGAGGAGTTCAATATATAGTAGTAATAGCAATTGTTAATAGTAATAACAGTACTTGAGGCACAGTAGTGCCTCTTGAGAAACCTGTATGCAGGCCAGGAAGCAACAGTTAGAACTGTACATGGAATAACAGACTGGTTCCAAATAGGAAAAGGAGTACATCAAGGCTGTACATTGTTACCCTGCTTATTTAACTTATATGCAGAGTACATCATGAGAAACACTGGGCTGGAAGAAGCACAAGCTGGAATCAAGATTGATGGGAGAAATATCAGTAACCTCAGATATGCAGATGATACCACTCATGGCAGAAAGTGAAAAAGAACTAAAGAGCCTCTTGATGAAAGGGAAATTGGAGAGTGATAAAGTTGACTTAAAGCTCAACATTCAGAAAATGAAGATCATGGCATCTGGTCCCATCACTTCATGGGAACTAGATGGGGAAACAGTGGAAACAGTGTCAGACTTTATTTTGGGGGCCTCCAAAATCACTGCAGATGGTGACTGCAGCCATGAAATTAAAAGACGTTTACTCCTTGGAAGGAAAGTTATGACCAACCTAGATATCATATTGAAAAGCAGAGACATTACTTTGCTAACAAAGATCCATCTAGTCAAGGCTATGGTTTTTCCAGTGGTCATGTATGGATGTGAGAGTTGGACTGTAAAGAAAGCTGAGCACCAAAGAATTGATGCTTTTGAACTGTGGGGTTGGAGAAGACTCTTGAGAGTCCCTTGGACTGCAAGGAGATCCAACCAGTCCATCCTAAAGGAGATCAGTCCTGGGTGTTCACTGAAAGGACTGATGTTGAAGCTGAAACTCTAATCCTTCAGCCACCTGATGCGAAGAGCTGACTCATTTGAAAAGACCCTGATGCTGGGAAAGATTGAGGGCAGGAGGAGATGGGGACCATGGAGGATGAGATGGTTGGATGGCATCATGGACTCAATGGACATGAGTTTGGGTGAACTCTGGGAGTTGGTGATGGACAGGGAGGCCTGGCGTGCTGTGGTTCATGGGCTTGCGATGAGTCGGACATGACTGAGTGACTGAAGTGAACTGAACAGTAATAGTTACTGTCATCATGAATAGCATTGAAAGAACAAGAAAAAAAGAATGAGAATTCTCTTCCCTAATCCTTAGAGAAGCAGTGCACATTCAGTATGTGTGTGTTCAGGAGGTCAGGAGTCAGGATGAGAAGCACAGATATGTTCAGTATTTACAAATATATTAATATTTATATTATATTGAAATATATTTAAGAACTGAGTGCCGAAAAATTGATGCTTTTGAACTGTGGTGTTGGAGAAGACTCTTGAGAGTCCCTTGGACTGCAAGGAGATCCAACCAGTCCATTCTGAAGATCAGCCCTGGGATTTCTTTGGAAGGAATGATACTAAACCTGAAACTCCAGTACTTTGGCCACCTCATGCGAAGAGTTGACTCATTGGAAAAGACTCTGATGCTGGGAGGGATTAGGGGCAGGAGGAGAAGGGGATGACAGAGGATGAGATGGCTGGATGGCATCACTGACTCGATGGACGTGAGTCTGAGTGAACTCTGGGAGTTGGTGATGGACAGGGAGGCCTGGCGTGCTGCGATTCATGGGGTCGCGAAGAGTCGGACGTGACTGAGCGACTGAACTGAACTGAAATATATTTTATATTTACTTATTAGACATATATTTAACAGATGTAGTTGCTGATGGAATATGAGTTACACAGGATTTTACAGTTGTTAAAACTCATTGAACTGTACACTTAGGATCTGTGCATCTCTCTATGTAAATTATATTTCATTTTTTAAAGGTGAAACCAAAATGTTTATGTCCCTATTGCATGATTCATTGATTTACTCAAAATTTTATCAACTAAAGAAATTATAGTCCAACTGCATCAGATACTACCTTCTGATCTAATTTCGTACCATTGTTCTCCATACCAGTCACTTGGGTCTCCTGGCTTTTCCTCACACATACCAATAACTATCTTGCCCCAGGGCTGTGCATATGCTGTGTTCTCTGCCCACTGATACAGTCATGGCTTCCTGCTCTAACTTCCTTCAAATCTTACTTTCTAGTCAAATCTGGAGAGCTTTCCTCTCAATCTATAAATAACACACAATTTAATCACTCTGTATTTCCTTAGCTCACTTTATTTTACTCTTGGTACCTATTAATACTCTCCTAACATATTTTTTAAATGTACTTTTGAAAATGTTTGTTTATCATTTGTCTCTTTTTCTTAAATAATTAACTCCTTGAAAACCAGATTGCACACTTTACATATGCCCTCTCTCACCTCAAAAACATATTTAAATTTTAAAACTCCAGCATTGTTGTTATGTGTGGAATTGTGTGCCTCCCTCCTCAAGAAGATTCATATGTGAAGTCTTAACCCCCAGTATTTTAGAATGTGACTATATTGGAGGATAGATCCTTTCAAAAGGTAATTAAGTTAAAATAAGGTCATACAAAGGAGCCCTCATCCAATATGACTGGTATCCATATGAGAAGACGTTATTAGGACACAAACACAGAAAAAGGCCACGTGAAGACAGAGAAGGCAATCATCTGCACACCACAGAAAGAGGCTTCATAATGAAACTAACTCTACTGACACACTGATTTGGACTTCTGAAATCTGTTGGAAAATAAATTTCTGTTGTTTAAGTCACCCAGTCTGTCATACTTTGTTATGGCAGCCTTAGCATACCAATACACTGGTTAAATTTAACTTTCCCCTACACCACTCCTACATGCAAACAGATGAACATGACTAGAAAGAAACCCCAAAAATATGCTGCCTGTTCTCATTTTAAATCTATGAACTCATACTGGACTTGCAGTGCCTCAGAGCCATCCTACAAAAGCTCTAGTCAAATCAATTTCCATTCCTCAGATAACTTTGCACCTTGATTGCCTTTAGACTGTCATCTCCACACTGTTTTCTCTCAGCTCATCACTACATGTGTACATTTAGCAGGAAGATATAAACAATCAGAAGAGGATTTTGCTTAATGCCATGTTGAGTGTATTAACTTGCTAGTTCCTATGACTGCCACGCCTAAATCTGCAAGTCTGAGTGTGATGATGTATGAACTATCTTTTAAGGAGTATAACATCCTCTGATCCCACACATTCATGGGCTTTACTGATACACTTGTCTCTTCTGCCTCAGTTTTTTCTCCTTGAATAAGTCATTTCTATCAATACAAAGATGCTATGTGAATAATCATCTTAAACTAATTTGACTCCACATCTCTTTTCATCTATGCTTCCAGTTCTCTGCTCATCTTGAATGCAAAACTCCTGGAAAGAACTATGTATAATCATTGCCTATACATCCCATATCCTTGTCCTTCCATTTTATTTTAAACCCAACAGTCTTTAGCTCCCACCATTATCTTAGACAGTCATGGCCATCCAATGGTCAGTTCTCAGTCATTATCTTACATAAGCCCTAAGCAGGTTTTGACACAACTTAGCCAAAATACTTTGTACTATTTTCTGACAGCTCTTTTTTTCACACCCCTATTTGACCTTGCAGCAAATTCTGTTGGCTCCATCTACACTCCAGTATTCTTACCTGAAGAATTCCATAGACAGGGGTTGCAAAGAGTTGGACACATGACTGAGCCACTAACACTTTCACTTTCTACCTATAGATTTAACCTACACAATCACCAACTTGATATACTGCTTTAACTTAAAAAAAAAAAAAACTGCTTTATTGGGATAGAATTCACATACTATTCAGTCCAATCCACACATTTAAAATGTACAGTGCAATGGCTTGTAGTATAGTCACAGAGTTGTGCATCCATTGCCACAATCAACTTTAGAACACTTCCATTTCCTCGAGAGAAAACAACTCCTTTTTACTGTAACCCTCCAATCCTCCCATTGCCCCTAGGTCTAGGTTACCACTAACTGAGTATCTATCTCTATAGGTTTGCCTATTATGAACACTCCACATAAATAAAGTCATACAATATGCTGTCCTCTGTTACTGTCTTCTTCAGTTAGTATAATGTTTTCAAGATTTTATCCGTGCTATGGTACATCTCAGTATTTCACTTCTTTGTTTTGACAAATAATATCCATTGCATGAATATATCAGGTTTTATTTATCAGTTGATCCACATTTGGGTTAATTCCACTTTTTGGCTACCATGAATAATTTGGTGATGAATATTCATGTACAAGTTTTGATATATGGACAAATACATATGGACATATGTGTTTATGGACATATGTGTTTCTTGAGTATATATGTAAGAGTGGGATCAATTTTCTTAAATACATTCCCATAAAACCTATTCTCCACACAGAAGGAAATTTGGTCACGTTAAAATTAAATTTTAATCAGATCTTTTCTAAGTTCTGGTCATTATTGACCAATGGCTTTTTATTACATATATCAATAAAATAAATTCCAACTCCCTAACTTTGCCTATAAAACAACCAAATATGGACCTTGACTGCCTTTCAGATTTCATCTTCTAACTCTTTCCTTTACTTAATGCACTCCAGAATCTTCATGCCTGAAGTACTCTCTAGAACACTGTTCTCCTAAGTAATGAAACAATCTTTCACACTTTCTCTATTCAGATGACTGCTCAAGTATCCCCAGGGAGTTCTTTTCTGGACCAACTTATCTAAGATAATGCCCTTCCACCATCTATGCAATATACTTATGTGGTTGATTCAGAATACGTAACACTAGTACTTGTTTATTTATTTGCTGCCTGATTCTCACCATGGAATTGCATCTATTATTCTCTGTGATATCCTTAAGATACCAAAAACATTTTTTGGCACAAAATCGGTGCTCGATCAACATGTGTTGAATGAATCATTGCAAGAAGGACTGAGAAGTAAAAGGTCTGGTAAAAACGCAGAGAAAATTATACAAACCCTGGTAATAATAATAATGAAAACGGAAAACACTGTATTAAACATTCATTTGTTCGAGCTGTGGGTGAATGGTGCTCTAAACTGAAAATAATTATTCACTACATAAAGCTGTTCTCTTGTTCCATGCTCTCTGATACTTCTGGTCTCCTCTACCCAAACCTCAACTGCTTTAAGACAAAAACATAATTAAGGGTGAAGCTGAAGTAGCCTGTTAACAGAGCAGACTGAAGTTCATATATATCCTACAGCTCTGTGTGAGTACAGCTCTGTTTGGTTATAGGCACTCAAGTCATCATACTACCCAGTCCCAGGTTATACTGTTGCTGTTCTAGTCCAATAAACTACCTCCAATATGTGATCCATGGAACTAACCTGAGTCATGTTTTCTGATTTCCAGACCACCTACAGTCTGACAATTGTGTGTCTTTTGTCACAAAGGCCATTCAACAATGGAATGACAATCAAGGTATTAGATTTTCCTTGGTTGGATATGGTTTCCTTGGAGATGGTTGGATAGCATCACAGATTCAATGGACATGAACTTGGGCAAACTCCAGGAGATAGTGAAGGACAGGGAGGCCTGGTGTACTGCGGTCTATGGGTCTCAAAGAGTCAGACATAACTCAGAGACTGAACAATAACAATTAGATTTCCCATACTTTCTACTGTTCAAAGTTTTTGTTGAATATTGGAACGACCTCTTTAAAAACTGAAAAAGATATATGACCAAACTTCTAATCACCTCCTGGTACACCCATCTAAGCAAGAGAATTGGTTTATTGAATTTGGCCTTCCCAAAAGAAAGTTCATCTTCTCTTGGCTACCTGCTGACTAATGATCAGGATAAAATTGGTAGGGAATTTTATAAAATTAATTTTGAAAACACAGATTCCACCCTGTCCATTCCTGAACATGGTGGACTTTTCTTTCCCCAATAACAATCTCGAGCCAGCCCAGATGGCATGCCTCTAGCTGACAGTGAAGCCAAAAGGAGGCCTAGAGTATTAAAAGTTAATTCTGACCCCACCACCTGGACTCTTCTATTGAATTGACATGGTCCTAGACCATGAGGATAAGAAGTGCTTGGTTGCCTACATTGTTAACCAAATCCCACTACAATATTCCACGTGGGTCAACCTAGAAGATATTTGTAATGTTTTGTAAAAATGCCCTTGTCCCACTCATATTTAACTCTCCTCTATGAAAGATCTGGGTCTGAGTAAAAGATGATTGAAAAAAGAGGTGATGTTATATTTATTAGACTGGGACACACAAACGTCATGGCTATGGAGGGAACTTGGCAACCTTGATATCTGAGGAGGAAGCAAATCGTGTCTGAAGAGGTGTAAGGAAGGAGTGGGAGACTAATTCATGTTGTTCTCTTGGTCACCCCGACATTAGAGCCTGGCAGGATAATCACATGGCCTACCTCAGTGAAGCAGCTTCTGCAGCTGGCAATCTGACCTACTGTTTCTTTCCCACCTTATCCATGTGCTATAAAACATAAAAGTTATATAGACCAGTCCTTAACTACTCTGCTGTGCCTGATTTTCAGTGGAAGTTTCCAAAAAGGGATCCCTTCTCTACTTCTCTGAGAAGCTTTGGGTTATGCTCCATATGGCAATCCAGGCTAGAAATCTTCAGTGATATGGCACATGCTTAGCCACATCAGTGTAGTGGTGATCCAAATCAAGTTTAACCAAAAACATTGAACTGGAGTGAACCATGCCCCTTTAGACTTTGTTTGTAGCTGAAGCAGGATGGCCCATGGACTATCTTGCAATTGGTACTGAGGTACTTGATTGTCTTTTGCAATGAAAACCAAGGATCAGCACATCAGGCTAAATTCCCTGGCACTAGTCACATGGATAATAAGGTGGCCTAGACTACATCTGGCCTGTATAAAAATAAGACATACTGAAATCCTCTGAGACTTATTTACAATGATTGGGTCCATGATCTGGGAGACCTGATTAAAGGCAGTACTGCAGGTTCACCTAATCCTGCTGCTTTATGTCCTATTTATAATAACCTCAAGTAAATATGGTATGAGAAAAATTGAAGAAAATTATCCTCAGCCTCTGTCAGATTAATCAAGTCATTGAATGGAATGGCATACTCATGTGCAATTTCACCAGAAGCCAAAATGACGGGAGGCCCAGGGCAGCTATCACTGGAAGACCTTCCTCCTTAGGATGGCTCGCACTCGCCTAGATTCAGGTCCCTGTCACTCTTCACCCAGGCCATTTCTCAGGGCTGTGTTTACGGTGAGCAATGTAAAGAATGAGATGAGATTTTTCTCTAGGGCCAAGAGCAGCCTTTTACTGCTTTATATAAAATGGTGGATTCGCTATGGTTTTTGTTCTTTTCCTGAAATTCAGCCTCATCATATTGTCAGTATGCAGTGGGGCAGTCCATATTACCTCCAGGGGATCTGGTAGGTAAGGGGAGCTGGTACAACCATGTTGAAACTTAAGAACCTGCCGTGCCATGACTAAAAATGCCCTTTTCTCTGACATAGGAGTCTATTCTGCCAACCTCTGTGAACCAGTAACAAGCTAATTTATTAGCAGATTCTTTACCATCTGAGCCACCAGGGAAGCACAGTTTTTCATTAAGTACAATCAAATTGAGGCCCTTCATAGACCTGAAATCATTGCACAAAGAAAAAATCAAGTCTGTATGTGTGCATTTTCATACATATAGAAATTTTTCTAAAAGGATACACTGGCTAAATTTTATAATCTCTGAGGAGTAGAACTGATTTATAGTCTTCTGTAGTACTGAATTTTTAATAACAGCATGTATTACTTCCAGAATAAAACTATCACTTTAATTATAAAAAAGTAATGTACACCCTTCATTTATCCTACAGATAAAATTGATTATCGATACAGATGCCAACACCTATGCTAGGTACTAAAGATAAAACAGATAAAAAGATACAATCTCTTCCTTCTTATTTAGGATACAGGAGGGGAGACAGACAAGAGCATCAGAGTAGGGATAAGAAAAGATGTAAGTGAAATATTTGGAGTGATTCCAAGATGTGGAACTCTTTTCAACATATAATTATAATCTGTAACTATTAATGTTAAGAGAATACAGCAATAGAATAATTGTGCATAGAGGTTGAAAGAAAGATGAAGCTTTACAGAGAATGTGTATAAGATAGACGTTATTTTTCAAGGCAGTTTGTTACATATTGGTCTTCTAAGTCACTCTTGGGTATATGAATAACCATTCTATGATGATATTGTGAATATTAAAGTCTGAAATATATGTTAATGAGACTCTACAAGCAATGTGTGTTAAGTCACTCAGGCACTCAGTCATGTCTGACTCTTTTGCGACCCCATGGACTGTAGCCCACCAGGCTCCTCGGTCCACAAGATTTCCCAGGCAAGAATACTGGAGTGGGTTGCCTTTTCCTCCTACAGGGGACATTCTCCATCCAGGGACTGAACCTGAGTCTGCTGCACTGGCAGATGGATTCTTTACCACTAGTGCCACCTTGTCACTGTTCAGTTGATTAGTCATGTCCAACTCTGCAACCCCATGGACTGCAGCACACCAGGCTTCCCTGTCCTTCACCATCTCCTGGACTTTGCTCAAATTCATGTCCATTGAGTTGGTGTTTCAACCAACCATCTCGTCCTCTGTCGTCCCCTTCTCTTCCTGCCTTCCGTCTTTCCCAGCATCAGAGTTTTTCCAATGAGTCGGCTCTTTGCATCAGGTGACTGAAGTATTGGAGCTTCAGCTTCAGCATCAGTCCTTCCAATGAATATTCAGGATTGATTCACTTTAGGATTGACTGGTTTGATCTTGAAATTAAGTCCTCCAGAAAAATCTCATAAAAAGCAATATATGACCCCCCAAAAGTAATGAAATTAAGTTTTAAAAACTATATTAATCCACCTAAAAAATGCTCATTTTTTCTTTGTTTTAGGTATTTAATACCTGCTCAGTATTCATTCTGGGCGTCTCAGGTTGCTCAGTAGGTAAAGAATCTATCTGTAGTACAGTAGACACATGAGATGCAGGTTCGATCCCTGGGTCAGACAGACCCCGTGGAGGAGGGCATGGCAACCCACTCCAATATTCTTGCCTGGAGAATCCCACGGACAGTGGAGCTACAGTCCATAAGGTCGCAAAGAGGCAGTCACACTGAAGCGACTGAGCACTCACAGTATTCATTTTATAACATGATATACCAGTGAATTAAGCTTGTTCATTAATAGTTGATGAGACAGGAAAACAGGAATCCAAAATGTTCATCTGGATGTAAAACCCAGAGATTTAAGAGAGCAGTAGGGGATTTAGACAGTTCCCAGTTGACATTTACCAGCAAGCTAGCCATCTTCTGCCATAAATAACATGATTACAAAGAAAATAAATAATGCCACTGAGACAGTAAACCATTAGAAAATCTTAACCTCAGCTTCCTACTTCTTAGCTGGTCTTAAGGATTCTGATTTATTCACGACAAAAGATTAAGGAATGAATTACAAGTGTTCCTCCTTTGAAATATGCATGGTAGTATGGATATTTCTTGTCTAGACATTCTTCCAAATGTTTATTTGTAGAAAATAAAGAAGAATAATATCATATTAGCTTGTAAAAGTACATCAGAGTCAGTCTGCTCCAGCAGGCAATTAGTGGGAGATGAAAAGAAAGTGAAGTATAATGAAGCAAAACCCCAGAACTCTAGGGCACAAAAGGACTCCAACAGCACAAAGGAGAGGATACAGAAGGACTTGGTTACAGAAAGTTCCAGAAGTAAAACCAACTAAAGCTGCTTTCTAAAATTCTACCCTAAAATTACACAAATATAAATAAAATTTTATTTGTCATCTCCGTTTAGTAAAAGTTTTACCATAGTTAATACATGAGAGAAAGACATACCTTTCTTAAGATTTTAAAAATATTAACAAGTGAAATATTCAACTTCTTCCACTCAAAAAAAAAAAAAAACACTTTATTAAAACTACAGTATCCCTACATAATAGTTTGATTTGCAGCTTCAGTTTTCGGGTGTTTTTTTTTTTTTTTCCTGCACCCTTCCTGGTGAAGTTTTTAATCATATATTAAGTGCCTCAAAAGGTAGACAATCAGAAGGAAGAAGTAGATAAAGAATTAAAAATCAGAATACTGAATAATTAGCCCCCAATTAATTTAAAAGTAAAGTGAAATTATTAAATCCCTAAAGCATTAAAATTCATCTTCTTATTAGCAAAGTAACCTTGTTATCTGAAATTGTTAAAAACTGTAACTTGTTAATCAATATAAAACAATCTAATATAATGAACTATATAATCTGATAATAGAAAACATGGAAATATTGTAAAGTTATTTGCCAAAAACACATGAGAAAGAGAAAAGCATGCCTCTTTACAAGATTCTAAAGTTGAGCAGAGATTACCATTATATCTAAGAAGCACATATTAAGGCAAGTGGAAAACAAGGCTACATTTTCCCTATTGTCTGGGGAAAATATGAAAATTCCTTTAATTAGGGATTGTACTACTTAAAGAACTATAAATTAAAATTAAATACTGTTTTTGAGAAAATTATTTTAAAAATGGGATAAAATGGGTCCTTACAGGTAGAAATGTAAATTGGCAAAAAATTTTTTTAGAAAGAAATGTGATTTATTAAAAATGACCTTTGACCTGCTTTCTTAAAAAATCCTGTACTTTGGACTAGTGATTTCTCCACTGCAAAACTCCCTTGTTAAAAAACCCCATACTAAAGAAAAGGTTTGTGCACAATTAGGGCAGTATAATTTATAAATAGGGTATACAGGAATGCATAGTTATGATAAAATACAACAAATAGACCCAAAGGATTGTCAAAAGTTATTCACAAAATGGAATAAAGAAGAAAAGGAGGGCAGAACTTTTCATTAAAAATAAAGCTTGACTTAAGGATTCTGTTTCAGAATTTTTCTCTTCAGCTAGTCTACAGTATTACAGAATTATGTGCAAGATAAAAGTTCACCCTACATGCCATATTCTATTAAAACTCCACATTCCTTTTTTAAAAGTGGCTAACTTTTCAAACCTGGGGTCTCACCCAAGATTCAGGAACTATTTTTGCTTGTTTCTTTGTATTTGTAGACCTTCTTCCAAATAAATACACTCAAAATCATCAGGACCAATATTTAAAAGCAATTCAATGGTAAAGAATCCGCCTGCAGTGCAGGAGACGCAGGAGACCTGGGTTCAATCCCTGGGTCTGAAAGATCCCTGGAGAAGGACAGGACCACCCACTCCAGTATTCTTGCCTGGAAAATCCCATGGACAGAGGAGCCTGGTGGACTACAGTCCATGGGGTCACAAAGAGTCAGACCGACTGAAGTGACTGAGCACGCACTCATGCACACAAAGTGAGGAAGACTATTCACTTCTAATCACTCTCATTGTCGCAGCCTGTATTTCATCAAATCCAACTATATTTTTACAAAAGAGACGACACAAATGGATTTTCTATTTCACTTATGTAAAGAAATTGTAATATTTTGAAGACATACCTACTCAGATCCTAAAATGCTCTTCCCTTATATATGATTTAGATTAAAATGGCATGCTAATTGAAGTACCTGAGAAGTGCAGTGATTACTGCTATAGAAAAGCAGTTTCGTATCAATATTAAAAGTATATTTTAATTTTTAAAAAATCATTATTAAGATAATAATCTAACCAAAAATGGTTAGATTGAAAATCAAATTACCATGAGCAAGAAAACCTCCTTGTTAAAAGCAAGCACCCCAGCATATTTCTTTTTTCAGAGACCACAAGAAAAATAACATGTAGTATACAACTAATATAATCTATACTACAGTTTTTAAATGTCCAATCCAAAAATACTATCATAAGTTACCCTAATTATCATTTTAAGGCAATAATTATATAACATTATGTCTCTGGGACACCAAAATAATATATATTCACGTATCACATTGTTCCTGTTGTTGGCAATTAAATCAACTTCTGGAAACAATTTTTCTTTCCATGTTATTCACCAGATATTAGCAATGGGAATATGGTAGGGGACTGGGGAGTAGAAAGGGGCAGGAGAAAAGTGATTATCACCCTATTCAAATTAACCTCAATGGTTAGATTCCTTTCTATAAATGGTATTTTTATAGTTTATATCATAGCAGCGAGAAACAATGTTGTAAATAGACAGTTTTTCTTATTATAGCTTATTTTTAAGTTTCAAATTCTGAAAGCAAACTACTCATAAATTTTTTGCAAAGGCTTTATAGTTTCATAGCTCAAACAGCAAAAATATAAAGCATCAAGATCAATAACATCTGTTAGTCCAAGGAAAAGCTCCACTGTTTATGTAGCTGAATAGCTATAATATTTTCTTTTGATTTTGATAAGCAGAATAAATAATTCCAACTAGTGATTGACATCTGAACAAATCAGTAGGTGTCCTCTGCTCCAAAATCTCTTATCTGTTAATTTCTGTGGAATGAAACAGTGTTCAACCTGAGAAAGAAAATATTGGTATGATTCTTCTCTTGCAAAAAACCATAATCAGTATGAAAATTCTCAGATTTCCTACATCTATTCAGCACCACCCCAGCAGAACAGCAATCAATGCTTTATTTTTCTTTTTGCTTTACATTTCTAGCAGATAGGTATAAAGGCAGCAATCTGAATCAATGAAACCCATTAACTAAAGCATGGAATTTTTTTTCTTTATGTCAATTTTAATTCCTGGTTATTCACACTCTCTCACTTTATTAAATTATATCTCTTTGATCAGATTTAATCATAGTACTCTTCATCATATTTCTTATATTCCTTTTTCATTCATCTCATTTTCTCCCCATAGTCTCCTCCTTTTCTAATTAGAAAAGTCATCTAACCAGGATTTTTCATTTCAATTTACAATTGGCTTTGTAGGATATATTTGTCAGTCATTTTTTCCACATGTCAATTATTTTTCCCATTTTTTCCCAGCTTTCCTGTAGTTTCTTCCTCTTCTATGCAGAAAACACCATCACTCTCTCTTGACCATCCCAAAATTTCTCCATAATCTCTACTTGCCATTTTACAGAAGTTCCATTTCTTACTCAGCATCTGAATACATATTCTAAGTTCTTTCCTTATTTCAATCAAAACCAAAATTAAAATTGATGATACGTAAGAAAGACAGTACTTGTAATCATGTGCCACTACTAAGACACTGAAGATGCCAAATAACAGCAAAAATATCAGAACAATGAACATTTGTGTGAAAGAGCCAGAAATATATAAGCTGTTGCTTTTTCTTAAAATTAAGCATTAGTAGCATGGTTGGGGTATTAGATAGACTTTAATTCAAGTCCCATCTCTGCCATACTTTAATTTGGAGATACTAAGGTCCATCTAGTTAAGGTTATGGTTTTGCCAGTGGTCATGTATGGATGTGACAGTTGGACTGTGAAGAAAGCTGAGTGCCAAAGAATTGATGCTTTTGAACTGTGGTGTTGGAGAAGACTCTTGAGAGTCCCTTGGACTGCAAGGAGATCCAACCAGTTCATTCTGAAGGAGATCAGCCCTGGGATTTCTTTGGAAGGAATGATGCTAAAGCTGAAACTCCAGTACTTTGGCCACCTCATGTGAAGAGTTGGCTCATTGGAAAAGACTCTGATGCTGGAAGAGATTGGGGGCAGGAGGAGAAGGGGATGACAGCAGATGAGATGGCTGGATGGCATCACTGACTCGATGGCCGTGAGTCTGGGTGAACTCCGGGAGTCGGTGATGGACAGGGAGGCCTGGCGTGCTGCAACTCATGGGGTCGCAAAGAGTTGGACACAACTGAGCGACTGAACTGACTGACTGACTGGAAAGGTTAATTTGCCAGTTAAGCCCAGTTGCTCTCAGGTTTACAAAATAACAATAAGAGCTCTCCCTACTTGAAAAGTCATGGTAAAGAGTATGCCCATAAAATGAGAATCAGAGGAATTGGCACATACAACTAACCAGTACATTTTAGCCATTGCTACTATCATGATCAGTATTACAATGAGCAAAATTGTTCATACAACTCAGAAAGAGAAAAGTGTTTAAGATTCATTCAAATATAAGCTATTTACTTCATTTATCTGGCAAATTTAAGTACCTAAAGGCTTTCAACCCTCTGCTAGATGCTTGGGGCATTTTACCTCCCAGAGCTTTTAATATAATATTGGTTGGCCAAAACATTGCTTGGGTTTTTCTGTATCCACAAAAATGTTGGATATTTCCAGATAAAATCAAAGACCTGTTAAGAGCAGATCCACTGATAAGAGTATCAATTTTATTATTTTTATTTTGTTCTTTATGCATTCTATCTTTTTATATATCTTAAATAAGTCTTTTATAGAAAAATTAGGAGCATTCATAAATTTGTCAGTAGACTTTGATGATTTTGAGGCACCTATTAGACATAAAGAGCTTCCCAAATGTCACTAGTGGTAAAGAACCCACCTACCAATACAGGTTAGATTAAGAGACACGGGTTCGATCCCTGGGTTGGGAAGACCCCCTGGAGGAGGGCACAGCAGCCCACTTCAGTATGGTTGCCTGGAGAATCCTATGGACAGCAGAGCCTGGCAGGCACCCATCCATAGGGTTGCAAAGAGTCGGACACAATTAAGTGACTTGGCATGCATACACTCATGGGACATAAACTGGGACTCCCAGAGGCAGGTGAATATAGAAGTTGAATTTTAGGAGAGGTAAAAGATGAGGGGGTTTGCAAACCAATGTTAATTAAAGCCATGGAAATTTCCACAAAGAATCCTATAGAGTCCAATTTAAAGAAAGATAAGCCCACAAGTTCAATTGGGCAAGGGCTATCAAGAGAAGAGAAAATAATGAGAGTATAGTGTTATAATTCCAATAAAAATAATACTGAAAAATAGAGAGCATGATTAATGGTACAAAATCATGCTAAGAGATCAAAGAATTGTAGACTATACATAGTTCCAGGACTAATTTCAGTGACCTAAGAAAGAACAGTTTCAGACAAGCTGAGAAAGCAAGGCTCAGTGTGTTGAGGTGTGAATGGAGGACTCAGGTTTAAAACAAAGAATATAGACAATTCTTAGAAACATTTAACTCTGAGTAGAGATAAGAGGTAATGTGCAGCTAAAGGTGGACTTGGAATGAAGGGAGGATTTGTGAATAGATACTCTTTTGCTTTTAAGCAGAAAAATATTTTGACATCTTTAATGCCAATGAAGGAAATTTGGAGACAGGGAGAAAACTGAAGATACAGAAGAGGAAGAAAATATTCATTTGAGTCAGGACTCTTAGGACACATACAGGTATAAGGTCAGGAGCATGTGTGATGGCACTGTCTAATGGAGGAAGACGCACTGGGAGGGAAAAATGAAAAGAATTTATGGACAGAGGTAAATTAGCAGGAACCTTGTAATCCACAGATGCTATTTTCTCTGCATGTCATCTTTTAAGAAGGAAGGAAGGAGAGTAATGTGGGGTTAGAGCACAGAACAGCAGCAAAGGTTTTATACCGAATTATGGAGGATGGAAGATATACATAGAAAAATACATAAAAGTTGTATTTCAAAGTAGAGGCCTCAGCTAAAGTTGTCATCTCAGATTCTCACCCTGTGTGCCTGGTGTATATCATTTCTGATGTCCCCCTAGAGGGACTGAGGCATGTCTCCCTCCCTATCCATGAAAGGGGTTTACTCTAGGTGGAAGGTACTTTATTTTATTGTTGCTCAATTGTTAACTTTTGTCCAATTCTTTGCGACCCCATGGACTGCAGCTTCCAGGCTTCCCTGTCCTTCTCCATCACCAAATCTCCTGGAGTTTGCTCAAATTCATGTCCACCGAGTTGGTGATGCTATCTAACCATCTCATTCTCTGCCACCCTCATCTTATTTTGCCTTCAATCTTTCCCAGCATCAGAGTCTTTTCCAATGAGTCTGCTCTTCACATCACGGGGCCAAAGTATTGGAGCTTTAGCACCAGTCTTTCCAATGAATATTCAGGGTTGATTTCCTTTAGAACTGACTGGTTTGATCTCCTTTACTTTTCATTTTTTAGCAAAAGTATATTAATTTAAAAACCAGATTAAGTATGACTGAAGCAAACAGAATACTGCATATGATGCAAATCTCAGTGAACTCTTAGTTAACATGGTTTGAATGTGCTGAAAATGACTATTAACATTCTTCCCTCCTAAAAAATTAATAATGATATATCTTGCGAAACCTTTGCACTCATACCGGCAGACACGGCAGAGGAGGAAAGCTCAGTAAAGGAAGAAGAAACCCAAAGGATTTTGCTCTAAGCTAGTTGCATGTTACTAGAGAGAAAAGGAAAAAAAAAAAAAAAAAAAAACAACTCTTCATGGTCATGACTAACATGGATCAATGGTCAAGTTACTCCTTTTTTATTCCTCTCTCTCTCTATCATCCTCTCTCCCTCTTTTTCAGCTGGACCCTACTGTTTCCAAGATACCTTCCAGTTTGACTCTCTGCTGCTCAATTGGGTGTCTCTCATACTAGCTGAGGTTGCCAGGCAACATGACTGATGGAACACTCACCAGGCTGCGTGGTGGCTCTATTTTTTGGTTAGCAGGTGGGAGATTTGGGTAGAATATCATGAGGTTTCCACATTGCAATTCTGTTTCCAGTGAGTATATAGTTGATTGCCTTCAATATTATTAATATAGTTCATTGCACTATTCATCATTGTTCAGAGGCTTTTCTTTTTTGAAACAATTATCAGTATTTCCCAAATTTTTCAAGAGATTGGATTGCCCTTCAGAAAACTTCCTACCTTTTCAGATGCTCATTATCATAAAGCCAAAATTTTAAAGAATATGATAAACCAAAAGGTTATTGATGGGGAGAAGATATAAAGGGGAACTTGTTGGGGATTGGAAATGCTCTGTATCTTGATCCGGGTAGTAAAAACACAATGCATAACTATGTAAAAATCCATCAATCTGTATACTTATATTAGGGCACAATTTAACATAAACGTGGCATGCTTCTAGTTTTAAAAGGTGCTGACAAGGTAAATAAACATATAGAAATAGGGGCTATATAACCTTGATGTATGTTTGAAAGCCAAAATGATCTCTAGCTTGTCATTAAAGAACATAACATCTTCTTAAAGACCAGGCATTGTAGTTACATTTAATTAGTTTAACAATAGAGACGATTTTGTCATATGGCAACCATGCTTTTACTAATAACTTGCTTTTTATAGAGAAGGAGGCTTAACTGTCAATTCAGCTGAGAACATTGAGGAGAGCAGACAGCCCTAATAGCCACGCATTGCAGATGATTTGCTATTTGTTCCAGCCTTACCGATTGCAAGCAGAATGCTTTGGATGCAGAGAAAGATCACATCTGGAAATTCACCTCAAGGACAGACTTCATATACAAAGTCATGAAGTATACACTGTTCTGGCCTCTGTGGGCTACACTAGACCCAGCACTTCCTACAACATAACATGGACAGAAAAATTGACTGGGAAATCTAACACAAACTTTAAAGCAATGGTCTTTAGTAGCTTTATTTTTACTGCATTTTATTTATAAAATATATTTTATTTTATTGTACTTTATCTGATGTACTTTATTGTACTTTATTTGATGTACTTTATTGTACTTTATTTTATTTTACTTATTTACTTTATTTTATTGTATTTTATTTTACTGTATTTTATTTATAAAACCATACAATCTCCATGCCAAAGAATGAGGATACTTTCTATACTTTATCTGCTGGGCCTTCTAAAGAGCTTAGCATTAAACTTGTACAGTTTTTAAAAGTACTTTTATATTTTCTTATTTCATTTGCTGCTCATCATGGCTTTAAAATATATTGTCCAATCTAAGGCTCAGAGAGTTTAAGTGACTTGCCCCAAATGACACACTCGTCTAAGCCAGAAATCTTCCCAACCAGAATGTGAAGCCAGTTTTCTAACACACAACACCATGTGGTTTAATGAATCCTATTGTTTCATTTCAGGACTTGGCAAAGCCTCTACACAAAGGCAGTTCCTATAAAAATTCAACTTTGTTTAAAATAAATAAACATTTATCACATATTTGCTAGACTTTGGGATATTTTTTTTGACAAGAAGAACTATTTGTCTAGGGCAAATAAAACTGCATAGAATTGTGGTGGTTTAAGACACAATAGGTGGTTAAGGTTGGACCACCTATTTATCAGCTGACAACACTGAGATCCAGTAGGTTCTGATGACTTTCCCAAGTTTCATAACTTCCAGTGGTAAAATTCAAACTAGAACTCCTTTTATCTGTTTCTTGCTTTGATATTATATAAAGTGTTATCCTAAGCCTAAATTTTGAGCAATATTTCAGTATAGTTCAAAGGATAAAACTGATCTATTTAAGGATAGAAATTGAGACTGTCCATCCCCTCTAAGAGAAAAAGCTTTACACAGGAGAAATAACACAAACTGCCTTTCTACCCTCTCGATCAGTACTAGGCATGAATAGACCCTGCCCTCCCTTAAATAACTGAATTTATATTAATATAGGTGGGTGAAATAAAACATATCATTTATTAATCTTCTCCTATGTAATAGACCCTTTGCATACATCTTTCACAAAAAATATTTCAAGAAGTCACTATTAATATCATGTCCTTTTACTGCTGAGAAAGTAGGACCAGTTAGGATAAGGACCTTGCTCAAGGTCACATAGCTAGTAATTTGCACAGCTGAGATCAAACCCCAGCTCTGTTTCATGATAGATCCTGTGTATTTTAACCCACACCATCCTGCCTTAGAAATCTGATTACTTAAATGTAGTCCCCATCCTCTAATTGTGACTGAGACTGCTAAGAGCCTATTGTTGCTCAGCTGTGTCCAACTCTTTGTGACCCCATGGACTGCAGTGCTCCAGGCTTCCTTGTCCTTCACCATCTCCTGGAGCTTGCTCAAACTCATGTCCATTAAGTCAGTGATGCTATCCAACTATCTCATCCTCTGTTGTCCCCTTCTCCTGCCTTCAGTCTTTCCCATTAGGGTCTTTTCTATTGAGTCAGCTAAGAGCCTACCCAATACTAACCTTCCCCTTCCCTACTAGTGACACATTCCGAGGATTTATGTGTGCAACAGAAACACTATGCATAACAGCTTCGTTTGCAACAAACAAACAAATGGTACTCAGGAAGAAAATATTGGGTAGTTTCTGAAGAACATTTTTGAGGGGGGTTAAACCAGCTAGTTTATGCAGGTCAAGAAGTAACAGAACTGGACATGGAACAAATGACTGGACAAAATTTGGAAAGAAGTACGTCAAGGCTGTATATTGTCACCCTGCTTATTTAACTTATATGCAGAGTACATCATGCAAAATGTCAGGCTAGATGAAGCACAAGCTGGAATCAAGATTGCCGGGAAAAATATCAACAGCTTCAGATATGCAGATGATACCACTCTAATGGTAGAAAGCGAAGAAAATTAAAGCAACTCTTGAGGACAGTGAAAAAGCTGGATTGAAACTCAACATTCAAAAAACTAAGATCATGGCACGTGGTCCCATCACTTCATGGCAAATAGATGGGGAAAAAGCAGAAACAGTGACAGATTTTATAGTCTTGGGCTCCAAAATTACTGCAGATGGTGACTGCAGCCATGAAATTAAAAGACGCTTGCTTTGTGGAAGGAAAGCTATAACAAACCTAGACAACATATTAAAAACCAGAGACATTACTTTGCTGACAAAGGTCTGTAGAGTCAAAGCTATGTTTTTCCAGTAGTCATGTATGGATGTGAGAGCTGGACCATAAAGAAGGCTGAGCACTGAATCAATGCTTTCAAATTGTGGTGTTGGAGAAGACTTGAGAGTCCCTTGGACTGCAAGGAGGTCAAACCGGTCAAACCAGTCAATCCTAAAGGAAATCAACCCTGAATATTCACTGGAAGGACTGTTGCTGAAGCTGAAGCTCCAATCCTTTGGCCACCTGATGCAAAGAGCCAAGTCATTTAAAAAGACCCTAATGCTGAGAAAACCTGAAGGCAAAAGGAGAAGAGGGCAACAGAGAATAAGATGGATAGATAGCATCACCAACTCAATGGACATGAATTTGAGCAAACTCCAGGAGATAGTGGAAGACAGGGAAGCTTGGTATGCTGCAGTCCATGGGGTCACAAAGAGTCAAACATAACTTAGCGACTGAACAGCAACAACAAACCTGCTGGTAGCATGACCTCTGCCATTGCATTTTGTTTGTTCGCTATTGCTGCACAGAACACAAATAAGATGGCTGGGCTCCAGGCATCAGCTTAGCTGTTGGAAAATCCTTGAGGATGAAGTCATACTGCTAAAGTGTTGGAACAGAACTAAAGAAACAATTCCCTGATGATCAAAGTACAATTCCAGCCCCATATGCCAGTTACCAGACTTCTTTATGCAGAAGAAAACTTGAACTGTACCTTGTTGAAAGCAATGAAATTATGTTATATAAAATCCATTGAGCCTCAATTGCTCACAAAAATGTTAGAGCAACAATTAATTTTGTTTGTAAAGACTACTAAAAATAATACTGACTCAAGTGTTCTAGCTCTGACAAGTACAGACTAGGTAATGCATGAAGAGAGTGAGAAAAAAAAATCAACTGATCTTTCTTTGGGAAACTTAAAAAGCTGGGACAAATATATGTGTGTGTGTGTGTGTGTGTGTGTATTTTTTAAAATTTGCAGTTTTGCTACCACTTAGGTCAAAGGCCAGAAGAGAATATCACACTTATCCTAACAATGAGAAAAGGTCAGATAAGCTATAAAATAATAACTTTTCCTGAGCTTATCAGAGACCTGGGGTCACAAGGCAAAGAAATTAACTAAATCTCAAATGGTAACAGCCATTCTGAGGAGAGATAGGACATAGGGACCATTTCACTTCTGACAGTTCATGAGAGGGACATGTGCTCATTTTAGAAGTGGGTAAGAAGAAAACAGCTAAAATGGTAACAAATTCTTCTGTCAGCTAGAAGGGGCTGACAGAACAGTACAGACACCCAGGGATCCCCCAGACACAAAGGGATATACACTCATTCAGAAGCTCTTTTTCCTTTTTAAGGCATTTCCTGGCAGCTCATCAGAAAGATTAAGGTGAGGGCAGGAAGCCAGAGAGAGCACGTTGGTATCACAAAGGCACAAAACCAGTTCTGCTTCCCCACTCTGTTGTCTAACACAACACCTTTTAAGACAGAAAACCCTCGTACTTCTGAGGGCCCTGGAAAAGATGCATGGTATCTGGGAGAGAGGTAGGAGCAAAAGTCCTAGGGGCCACGGGGAGGGATGGTCACTCTCTCGGGCCCAGAATCTCACACTGACACAAAGCAGAGATCTGCTCCCACTAGGGAAAAAGCAGGACACGTGTCCCCACCAAAGAACTCCAGAGTCAAGTAAGAGTTTGAACATCATGAGAGGAATGGGGAGGGATACTGAAAAAGCTACATGGCTAAGGCCCAGATGCACAGAACACTGTAACCTTAACACTGGAATAAAGTATCCTTGAACCTTCCCATCCCCACCAGGAGTATGGCACCAAGTAACAAGCCAGCAGTCTACCCCTGGGGGAGGGACAAGATGGGACAAGAGGCTTCCTACCTAAACAGTGTATTAAAAATCAGAAACATCACTTTGCCGACAAAGGGCTGTATAGTCAAAGCTATGGTTTTTCCGGTAGTCATGTATGACTGTGAGAGCTGGACAATGATGCTTTTTTGAACTGTGGTTTTGGAGAAAGACTCTTGAGAGTCCCTTGGACTGCAAGGAGATCAAACCAGTGAATCTTAAAGAAAGTCAATCCTGAATATTCACTGGAAGGACTGATGCTAAAGCTGAGGCTTTGACCACGTGATGAGAATAGCCGACTTGTTGGAAAAGACCCTGATGCTAGGAAAGATAGAAAGCAGGAGAAGCGGACGACAGAGGACAAGATGGTTGGATGGCATCACCGACTCAATGGACACGAGTTTGAGCAAGCTTTTCAGTTTAGTCAGTTCAGTTCAGTCACTCAGTCATGTCCGATTCTTTGCGACTCCATGAATTGCAGCACACCAGGCCTCCCTGTCCATCACCAACTCCCGGAGTTCACTCAGACTCACGTCCATCGAGTCAATGATGCCATCCAGCCATCTCATTCTCTGTCGTCCCCTTCTCCTCCTGCCCCCAATCCCTCCCAGCATCAGAGTCTTTTCCAATGAGTCAACTCTTCACATGAGGTGGCCAAAATACTGGAGTTTCAGCCTTAGCATCATTCCTTCCAAAGAAATCCCAGGGTTGATTTCCTTCAGAATGGACTGGTTGGATCTCCTTGCAGTCCAAGGAACTCTCAAGAGTCTTCTCCAATACCACAGTTCAAAAGCATCAATTCTTCGGCGCTCAGCTGCGTTCAGCTTTCTTCACAGTCCAACTCTCACAGCTATACATGACCACTGGAAAAACCATAGCCTTAACTAGACGAACCTTTGTTGGCAAAGAATGTGTCTGCTTTTCAATATGCTGTCTAGGTTGGTCATAATTTTCCTTCCAAGGAGTAAGCATCTTTTAATTTCATGGCTGCAGTTACCATCTGCAGTGATTTTGGAGCCCCCAAAAATAAAGTCTGACACTGTTTCCCCATCTATTTGCCATGAAATGATGGGACCAGATGCCATGATCTTTGTTTTCTGAATGTTGAGCTTTAAGCCAACTTTTTCACTCTCCACTTTCACTTTCATCAAGAGGCTTAAGCTTTGGGAGATGGTAAAGGACAGGGAAGCCTGGCGTGCTGCAGTCCATGGGGTTGCAAAGAGTCGGACATTACTGAGTGATTGGATGAAAACAACTGCTTTGCAAGAGTTAGGAGGGCAGAGAACAAATGCTGAGAAAAATTCTCTGGCCCTCTAGGCCCACACGAAGCACAAGGAAGCAACAGTACTACTGCTGGAATTGGAAGTCTTAAAAAAAATCCTTCATTGTAAGCAGTTAGATGAACAAACAAAACAAGAAAAATCATTTGATAATCTCAGCAGATACAGAGGAAGCATCTGATGAAATGAAAAACTCAGTTGTTGTTTATAATCCCAGCAAAATCAGAATTAAAATAAATTTCTTAACCTGCTGTATGATATTTACAAAAGACACTATAATAAGGATCATTCTTAATAGTAAAATGGTGAAAGTTTTCCCTTTGATTTGAGAATAACAACAATTTTTTCTTTCCATTCTCATTCAGCATTGTTCTAAACATTCTATTCAATTCAATAAGATGTGAAAAAAGTATAAAACTTGACAACTATTAAATACTGTTATCTTTGACCACGGTGTAATTCTTTATGTAGAAAATCCAAAAGAATCTGTTAAAAAAATATTGGAATTAATAACTGAGTTTACTATTTGTTGTATGCAAGGTCAGTACAAAAATTACATTTCTTTATATAAAAAGCAGAAAGAAAATTAAGTTTCAAAAAATATGTAATACATAATAATATTAAGCTGTATAAAACTTCTAGGAACAAATTAACCACAATGAGTAAGACTTCTATGCAGAAAGCCAGAAAATATGATCAAGGAAAACCAAAAAGATCTAAATAAATAAAGGATGTACTCTATATCGGAGAGGGCAATGGCACCCCACTCCAGTATTCTTGCCTGGAAACTCCCATGGACAGAGGAGCCTGGTAGGCTGCAGTCCATGGGGTCGCGAAGAGTCAGACATGACTTCACTTTCACTTTTCCCTTTCATGCATTGGAGAAGGAAATGGCAACCCACTCCAGTGTTCTTGCCTGGAGAATCCCAGCGACAGGGGAGCCTGGTGGGCTGCCGTCTGTGGGGTCGCACAGAGTCGGACATGATTGAAGCGACTTAGCAGCAACTTAGCAGCAGTATATATATATATTCATAGATTAAAGGAGTCAAGTCATATTGTAATCATGCTGAATCTTCAGGAATTCATTTAATAATAGACTGAATACAATCCCAACCAAAACCCTAACTTTTTGGTCGTATTTTACATAATAATTCTAAAATTCATATGAAATATGGCAAAGTCAAGATTCCTTGAATAAAAATATGATGGGATGATATTTTTAATTGATATGTAAAATTGTGTTTCGTGTGTACAATATTGTATTTTGACTTCTGTACACACTGTACACACAAGTGTGCTCACCACCTAAAAAGTCTAGTCCCACAAGCGACCACACTCCTGAGCCCCTTTACACACGTCCCCTTCCCCTAAGGCCTCCCTTCCCCTCTGGTAGCCACTACTCCATTCTCTATATCTATGTGTTTGGTTTTGATTTGGTTTGTTCATGTATTCATTTTTCTTATATTCCACATATATTTCAACAACATCAATGAACCTTTAGGGTTTTAGGCCAAGTAAATCAGCCAGGGAATGTGTTTTATAGATAACAGGAATAATTAAAAAGTAGCCATAGTTAAAATGCTGTCATAAGTAGTAGGATGAGACTAATAGAGCAATTAAAAAGAATAATTTCCCTAAAACACAGATATGTGGATATTTAATCTATGATATTGGCAATGAAGAGTAGTAGGCAAAGGAGAGAATTTTCAGTATGATTCTGTAACAACTAGATATCTGTTTGGAAGGAAAACAGGATTTCACTTCTACCTTAAACCATTCATGAAAATCAACTGAACTGGAAAAATATAAATGTAAAGAGGTAAAAATATAATCAATATTAAAATTTAAAACTTTTCCTCATCAAAAACTCCATTAAGAAATTGAAAAAGCAAGTCACAGAGAAGGAAAAGTTATTTAATTTATACAGTGTTCTTAATTCAAATATAACTAATTTCTGCATAATAACTATTTTTTAAAAAATGAAACCAGTAGAAAAATAAGCAAAAGCATCTGGACAGACAATTTATAGGCAATTATAACCATATGGCAATTAAATCATATAACATGACTGCCTTTTTCAAGAAGGAAATATAAACTATACTTTCATCAGAATGGCTAAAATTAAAAGGACTGATTAAATCAAGTATTTGTAAGGATGAAACAGAATTCTCATATACTACTGACTGGAGTATAGCTAGTATAACTACTTGGGAAAACTAGCAATATCTACTAAAATTAAAAATTAGGGGAGGGAGGTGGGAGGGGGGTTCAGGATGGGGAACACGTGTACACACCCGTGGCGGATTCATGTTGATGTATGGCAAAACCAATACAATATTGTAAAGTAATTAGCCTCCAATTAAAATAAATAAATTTAAATTTTAAAAAATTTGCATAAAATATAATAGCAATTTCACTGGAGAATATATATCCAATATAAATGCATGTAAATATGCAGCAATAAACATTTAAAAGAATGTTTGCAGCAGCATTATTCATAACTTCCCAAACCTAGAAACAGCTCAAATGTGCATCAACAGCACATTCTGAATATTTTTATATTCTGAATATTTTTATACAATGGAATACCATGTAGCAATGAGAACTGATGAACCACAAAAGATATTAATAAAACTTAGAAATACATGTTCAGGAAAGGAAACCAAACACAAAGGACTACATATTGTATGTAGGTACATAAATCATGCTAAATTAAAATTCTATATTTAGGGACCATAATGAAAGGTTGGCTTCACTGGCTCAGTGGTAAAGAATCCACCTGCCAATGAAAGAAACAGATTTGATGCCTGGGTTGGGAAGATCACTTGGAGAAGGAAATGGCAACTCCCTCCAGTAGTCTTGCCTGGAGAATCCCATAGACAAAGGAGTCTGGCAGGTTATAATCCGTGGAGTTGCAAAAGAGGTGGACGTGACTTAGTGACTGAACAACAATAACAACAATGAAAGGTTAAAACTATCATGCAAAGCAAGGAAATAATTACTGCAAAAATTACAAAACTGTTATTTGTCAGGCAATTGATGGAAAACAGGTTAATGTTCAGGAGCAGAAAAAGCAGTTTCTGGAATGCAGAAAATGTCTTATCTCTTGATCTGTATGATGGAAGCATGGGTCTTTGCTTATAAAAGCTATTGTTTTCTATGCTTAATATATAAAAATTCACAGCAAAAAAATTTTAAAGTAGCAATAATTCTGTAATTAAAGTTTATAAATTGAAAATATACAATTGAGCCTTTGATCAACATAGGTTTGAACTATATATAAATTACATAGACTTTTTAAAATAAATATAGTACTTGTATTTTCATTTCATAGATTTTTAAATTAACTAAGTATGGAAAACAGTTTGTATTCCATCAGAAATCATAGTACATAAAATTAAAAGAACCAGTATTTGAGTCCTGATTGTTAATACAAACTGTTTGAAGTTCCTGCCTTTGGTTGAATCATTTATCAAGTCCTTTATTTTTAAGGCAGATTTGCAACTCCATGGGAATGGACACATCTAACTTCCCTTTCATGATGTTCAAGGGTCAACTGTATATGAGATAAAGTTCAATGAATATAACTAATGTCTACTGAGAATTTACTTTGGTAGGAGCCACTGTAAGTACCTTATCTTAGTTAATCTTTACATATTCCAAAGGCATTAGTGTCACATTTCAGGGGTGCAAAGACTGAGGCAGAGAGAGCTTATGTAGTTTACACAAGTCACACAGTTCAAGGCCTCATTTTAAGATCTGAACCTGTGCACTAGTATGGTTCTGGAGTCCATAGGCTCTTAAGTAGTGCATTATGCCACTTCTCCAATATAGAAAAAGAGAGATACTCCCTATGCTGGGTGTTAGTTTTTTCTCTTGTCAAAACTATTGTTTAGCATGATTGGTAAACTAAGTCTGAAATACTGATCTGATGGGCTCAAGATACTAAATCTTTAATTCAGCACTTCATCCTTGTTTCATTTCAAGCTCTGTTAAGGAAGGAAGACAAATCACATTAAGATGACATATTTACTATTCTAATTTATAATTGAACAATATCATAAATTACACTGTTCTTGTTGCCCAGCATAGAAGTGAAAATGTACATAAGATTCATCACTCTCCATAGGGAAATTCTTCCCCAAAGGTCAGAATATTTTTCTCCCTACCAAAGACTTAACTAAACAAAAGGTAAACTCTTAAAAAAAAAAAATCTGTTTCTTTGACTGTTGGTAATGTCACTTTCCAATTCAATCTGGAAATCTCTGTTATTTTTTAGAGAAATGATGTACAGTGGTTAACTGCAGATCCTCTGATGTTTAACTCGGTAGGCTTAAGTGCCAGCCTTGCTATTTTCTAATTATCTGACCTGGGACAATTTACTTAGATTCTGCCTTAGTTTCTATTGTGCAAATGGGGAAGACATTAGTGTCTCTCATTCACGGTTGTTTGAAGTTTAAGTTAAATAATAAATACAAGTCATTCAAAACAGAGCCTGCCTACGTACATGCTCAGTTGCTGTAGTCATGGCTGATTTTTTTCAACTCTATGGACTGTAGCTCACTAGGCTCCACTGTCCATGGGGTTTCCCAGGCAAGAATATTGGATTGGGTTGACATTTCCTTCTCCAGGGGATGGTCCCGACTCAAGGATTAAACCACGTCTCCTGCATTTTACCACTGAGTCATTGGGGAAGCCCAAAATAGAGACTGCTGCTGCTGCTGCTGCTGCTAAGTCGCTTCAGTCGTGTCCGACCCCATAGATGGCAGCCCACCAGGCTTCCCCACAGCAAACGCTATACAAGTGTTAACTACTATTATTACTCCCTGACCCTATGTCCTTTAAAACCTCACCCACATCTATTCTTTTCTCTCCATTCCCACTGCAACAACCTTGGTATCACCCTCATCTCGTTCTTCTTATGGTGCTACATATTTTTGCAAATTGTTCTTCCGACTACAACTGGAATCCATTGTGAAGAGAACACCAGATTAATATTCAAATAAGAAACTTTTATTCACATGATTGGCCTTACGAAATATTCTCTTTGTTTTGTCAATTGTCTACTAATTAGACTCAACTTTCTAATTCCAATGATCAGTATTTCCTACCAATGTGCTTCAGCCTCTTTTTCTAGTGTTATCTGTTTTCAGTTCAAGACAAAAAAATTATTCTGTTGTCAAACTAGTTAATTAGCCATTCAATGAATGTGAAGCATGCCTTTTCACACCCAATCCTGGATATACTACTGCCTTGACTTCTCTGTTAGTATTGTCCACCTGCATAAATATTTATAACAATCTCCAGGGTGAAATCTTGAACCAGTGCAGTTTAGAATTGTATCTCCTTTCTTAAATCTCCTTAATGTTTATATAACCTTTCTGATTATTCCTTAAATTATTTGAAATGACTTTATTAATTTGACTAATTTAGACTACTTTGATGATATCATATCTTAATACCACATCCTTTGTTTTCTTTATGCCTGGGTATATCTTATTTCCTCAAATTACAAACAGAATTTTCTTGAAAGTCATTTTTTGTCTCCTCCTGAAGCCATGAAATTAAAAGACGCTTGCTCCTTGGAAGAAAAGCTATGACCAACCTAGATAGCATATTAAAAAGCAGAGACATTACTTTGCCAACAAAGGTCTGTCTACTCAAAGCTATGGTTTTTCCATTAGTCATGTATGGATGTGAGAGTTGGGCCATAAAGAAAACTGAGCACTAAAGAATTGATGCTTTTGAACTGTCGAGTTGGAGAAGACTCTTGAGAGTCCCTTGGACTGCAAGGAGATCAAACCACTCAATCTAAAAGGAAATCAGTCCTGAATATTCATTGGAAGGACTGATACTAAAACTCCAATACTTTGGCCACCTGATGTGAAGAACTGACTCATTTGAAAAGACTCTGATGATGGGAAAGATTGAAGGCAGGAGGAGAAGGGGACGACTAAAGGATGAGATTGTTGGATGGCATCATCAACTTGATGGGCATGAGTTTAAGCAAGCTCCAGGAGTTGGTGATGGACAGGGAAGCCTGCCTGCTGCAGTCCATGGGGTCACAAAGAGTCAGATACGACTGAATGACTAAACTGATACTCAACAAGCACCTACTCTTGTAACCAACACAGTGCCTCTCATATTATAGTAGCATGTGACAAGTATTTATTGAATTAAATGAAATAAAAATACTAAATTTGAACACTAGCTTTGTCTTTCAGAGACCAATTCTGGAAAACAAAAGTAGACATATTCTCTAAATCCTTTGCTCAAAACCAAGATGAGTATGAGAACAACCAAAGACCTGACTCAATCATTTTTAGAGTACAAATATTTTGTATACTAAGAAGCTTGAGAATATCCCTCAGGTAAAATACTGCTAATGGTTCATTTCAAGAGGTGATGTGTAAAGGCACTGGGATTGGTAGGTGACTAAAATGGCAAAAGATGAAGATCACTAATGAGTGAAAGGGAATCAGTGTGGCTGGTGTGCTGTAAAGGATGTGCCTGAGCTCAGACACACCTGAAAATGATGAATAGCGAGGAAGATTAAGTCAAGATGGACTCTCCAATTTGAACCTCTCTGTATTGTATGAAGTGGCTGAAGAACTGCAAGAAAAGGGTGTGGCCAGTAACTTCAAATTCTAAGAAGTAAGATTAACAGAAGCATAAAATAGGTCTATAGCCTTAGGGAAGAAACTTTTTTTCCCCCCAGGATTTCTTTACTCAAACAGCATTTTTTCAAAGCAGCTTTGGGTTGCTGAGTGGTCCTACCAACATTTAGTATAAGGCAATTGTTATTTGTTTGGTTGAAATTCAATCATAAACTACTTATTTATTAAAGAATTAATATCTATGATCTGAGGTTGAAGAGTAAGGTTTTTATGCAAATAAAGAAAGACCAGTCACTGAATTTTAGTGCTTAATATTGGATTAAGAGGATAAAGAAAAAATGCTATAGCATTAAATCAACCTCTTAAAAAAAAAAACAGAAGATTCAAATAGACATTTTTTCAAAGAAGACATAGAGATGGTAAAGAAACACATGAATGGATGCTCAACATCACTAATCATCAGGAAAATACTAGTCAAAACAACAATGAGGTATCATCTCACACATATTAGAATGGCTACTATCAAAAAGACAAGAAATAATAAATGCTGGCAAGAATTTGGAAAAAAGGAAACCCATGTACACTGTTGGTGAAAATGTAGATTCGTGCAGCCACTGTGGAAAATAGTATGGAAGATTATCAAAAAATTACAAATAGTAATACCACACGCTCCAGCAATTCCATTTCAGGGTATTTATCAATAAAACTGCTAACTTAAAAAGATATATGCAGGCCCACAATCACTGCAGCTTTATTTACAACGGTCAAGATATGAAAACAACACAAGTATCCACTAATGAGTGAATGGATAGAGAAGATGTGGTGTATATGTGATGCTTATGTGTATATGTATATATACATGCCATATATGTGGAATACTATTTGGCCATGAAAAAGAATGAAATATATGCAATAGCATGAACAGACCTTGAGGGTATTATGCTAAGTGAATTAAGTCAGGCAGAGAAAGATAAATACCATAACATCTCATTTACATGTGTGATTTAAAAACAAACAACCCAAGTTCATAGATACTGAGAACAGATTGGTGATTGCCAGAAGAGAAGATGAGGGGTGGGAGAAACAGGTGATAAGGATCAAAAGTATAAACATCCAGCTCTAAAATAAAAAAGTCATGGGAATGTGATGTACAGCATGGTTACTGTAATTAACAAAATTATAGCATATTTGAAACTTGCTAAGAGAATAAATCTTAAAAGTCCTTATCACAGGAAAAAAAATTTATAAGGATATATAGTGATAGAAGTTAACTAAACTTACTGTGGTGATCATTTTGCAATATATACAAATATTTGAATCATATTGTACACCTGAAACAGATACAATGTTTATGCCAATTATGCTTCAATAAAACAAACTAGATCAGGGCTACCCTGGTGGATCAGTGGTAAAGAAGCCACCTGTCAATGCAAGAGACATGCGTTCAATATCTGGTCTGGGAAGATCCTACATGTCACAGGGCCACAACTACTGACCCTGTGCTCTAGAGCCCGGGAGCTACAACTACTGAGCCTGTGGGTCACAACTACTGAAGTCTGTGCGTCTTAGAGTCCCCACTCTGCAGCAAGAGAAGCCACTGCAGAGAGAAGCCTGTGCACTGCAACTAAAGAGTAGCCCTTGCTACCGCAACCAGAGAAAAGCCCTTGCTTTTTGTTGACCCAACACAGCCAATATGAATAAATAAATAAATTTATATTACAAAATTAGATCAACCTCAAGCTTTGCTCCCATGAATGATAGATTAAACTTTCTGTGCTGCATTTCCCTTGTATGAAGAATAGAGGTAATAACATACCTACCTCATTATATCATTGCTTAGATTAACTGAGATATTGAATGTAAGGTACAAGGGTTAGAATTGATACTTAATATGGATTTTTTTTCTTGCCCATAGCTCTTCAATTTCCATGAATTTTTTAAAAAAACATTGGATGAAAATTTTCCCAATTATTTGACAATTGTTTTAACAATTTTCTTTATCTGTATCTATAAGTTTGCCTGGGCTCCTTCAAAACAAGCATTTAAGATTCAATAAACACAAAACTCCCCACCTCTCATATTCAAAGAGCGCACAAACATGCTTTGGGCCTAGATTTGCAACCATCACAGAATAGGCCATACATTCTGTTTGACTAAATAGTTTGCTTCTTCACTAAAAGTTCAAAGGAGGAAAAGTAGCTACTAAAAGCATCTTAATTTGTGTATGAAGAAGGCTAAAGTTTAGTTTCCTTCTGAGCACGTCAACTGACAGTATTCACTGAGAAACTTTGTTGTGTATTTTATATGACATAATCATGAAGTTAAGACACTTATTAACATACATACTTGAAATATCCAAATGAATCAGTCCCAATATAATAACCATGTACATTTATTGATCATTAACTATGCAGTAAGAACTGTGCTAAAGTTTACATGTATAAACTCACCATAAATTAGGTAGTTCCTAATTTTTACCAGAGATCAAATTACCAACATCCGCTGGATCATCAAAAAAGCAAGAGAGTTCCAGAAAAACATCTATTTCTGCTTTATTGACTATGCCAAAGCCTTTGACTATGTGGATAACAATAAACTGTGGAAAATTCTGAAAGAGATGGGCATACCAGACCACCTGACCTGCCTCTCGAGAAACCTGTATGCAGGTCAGGAAGCAACAGTTAGAACTGGACATGGAACAACAGACTGGTTCCAAATAGGAAACAGAGTACGTCAAGGCTGTATATTGTCACCCTGCTTATTTAACTTATATGCAAAGTATATCATGAGAAACACTGGGCTGGAGGAAGCACAAGCTGGAATCAAGATTGCCAGGAGAAATATCAATAACCTCAGATATGCAGATGACACCACTTTTATGGCAGAAAGTGAAGAGGAACTAAAAAGCCTCTTGATGAAAGTGAAAGAGGAGTGTGAAAAAGTTGGCTTAAAGCTCAACATTCAGAAAACTAAGATTATGGCATCTGATCCCATCACTTCATGGGAACTAGATGGGGAAACAGTGGAAATAGATGGGGAAACAGTGGAAACAGTGTCAGACTTTATTTTTGGGGGCTCCAAAATCACTGCAGATGGTGACTGCACTAATGAAATTAACAGATGCTTACTCCTTGGAAGGAAAGTTATGACCAACCTAGATAGCATATTCAAAAGCAGAGACATTACTTTGCCAACAAAGGTCTGTCTAGTCAAGGCTATGGTTTTTCCAGTGGTCATGTACGGATGTGAGAGTTGGACTGTGAAGAAAGCTGAGTGCCAAAGAATTGATGCTTTTGAACTGTGGTGTTGGAGAAGACTCTTGAGAGTCCCTTGGACTGCAAGGAGATCCAACCAGTCTATCCTAAAGGAGATCAGCCCTGGGTGTTCATTGGAAGGACTGATGCTAAAGCTGAAACTCCAATACTTTGGCCACTTCATGCGAAGAGTTGACTCATTGGAAAAGACCCTGATGCTGGGAGAGATTGAGGGGAGAAGGAGAAGGGGACGACAGAGGATGAGACAGCTGGATGGCATCACTGACTCTATGCACATGAGTTTGAGTGAACTCCAGGAGCTGGTGATGGACAGAGAGGCCTGGCGTGCTGCGATTCATGGGGTCACAGAGTCGGACACGACTAAGCGACTGAACTAAACTGAACTGAACTGAATTTTTACCCATTTTAAAGATACATTAAGTAATTTATTCAAAGTTACACAGCTGAAACACTGAATAAGTGATAAACCCAGAATTTAAATCCAGGTGGTCTGAATCCAGAGTCAAAATTCTTAAAACACTACACTATGCCACCTTCTTGAAAAAAGTAGTTATACTGCAAAACAACATACATATATCAATGTGGCCATTATTGTCTCTCCATTTTTTGGAAATTTTATTTTGAATCATACACCAGATTATCCCAGTTCATCAAACAAGGAATTTGAGCTCACAGAGGCTAGGACTCTATGATCTTATGCTTCTTTTCAACTCTAAAATAATAATATAAGAGCACGCGTGTTTTTTTCTCAGTATATGAAATAGGACTTTCAGAGAGCTTCAGAAGTCTAATTCTGAACACTTTTCATCAAAGAATAATTTAGATGATTTATAAACTTCCTTTCAGAATCAAGTTATTTTCACTTATTTCCTACTAGTTAAAGCAATCTAAGTCAGGAATTGGAAGCATTACTCGAAATGGAAATAATGACATGATAGATAATACAGAAAAAAAAAAATCTGTAACACTTCTGTGATATTGCTTACACAAAACAAAAATCCAAAGAAATAATTACAAAATATTTGTATTCTTAAATAATCAGACTCTTAACTAAAATTAATTTTACTTTTTCTAAGTTATTAGTGAAGGTAATATTTTTTGAAAAGCCTGTGTTTTCATCAAAGCCAATGACTTCACTTTGAATAGATACTGGGCAGGTATTAAAACATCTTGGATCTCAATTTTCTCATTCATAAAATGGGAATAAGAATAGTGATCTTTAATTGGGGAAGAATTAAGACAAAATACATAAACTGCCTGATACATAGCCAATCTTAATCCTTAGAAAATCCAAATATTTAATTCAATACTCCTCTTTAAAATTTCCATAGCAACACTGGCTAATAACACTATTTTTTTCCTACATGCTTCTCAAGTTATGATTAAAAGGGAAAAGAATCACTTAAATAATAAGTGATAGAAATTATGTACCAGTTATGTACATAGAACAAAAGTAAAATCAATCATCAGAAATCATGAAATTATGCAACTTAATTGAGACTAGCAAATAGCTCAAATTTTTCTCTTTTACATACAGTTTTCCTCAGTATTCACAAATATCAAGAACTGTAAATAGAAATGTATTCTTTTATGACTGTGTGCCAAATTTATTCAGCATGACTGCAATTGAGTGGAAAAATAAAAATACATATTACTTACTGTATGTGGCACTTGGCAATTTCAGAATGATTTGCAAACATTCATCCTCAGAATACTCCTACAAAATGCATCTGTGAAAAGAAAGAAATACAGAAGAGTAAGCAATTTGCCAAGGTCACAGAAACTCTAATCCAGACCGACACTCATTCAGACATCACATATTTTAACATACTGAAATAAGGTTTTGCAAAATATAGATTATACATCTAGCATATTATAGTAGGCTGAAGAACAGAAATGTTCCCAACTATATGCAAATCTTCCTACACATCAGTCAAGGAGGACACTCTTAAGATGAATCTGCATGTGGACTTTCAAAATCCGTGTAAGAAACACAGGCCCCCAGAATGAGCCAGAATAACGTAAGAGCAATTCAAAAATATGAGGTATTTGTAAGTGAATTTAGTTGGAGTTTTTAGGTGGTTGTTACATAATTCAAGTTTTGAAAATGTACTTCTGTCTAATACATGAAAATCCCTGAGTCACAGGAGAATTCTGCTTGATTTATTCAGAGAATTACACTGATTCACTTTGTAAATGTGCTTCAATTCTAATTGAAAACTAGGTACTGAGAAAAGCACAGACATGCCACTTGCACACCTCACAAAAATAAACAAACATTTATTTCTTTTTTTTTTTTCAGAAAGCCAATTATAAGGAGAAAGTTATTTAATCAGATTTCATTAATTAACGTGTTTGTTTAAAGGAAAGATGTATGGAAAAGCACAGTAATTTCGAAGTACAAAATATTTCAAAACTTAAGTGAATTTTATGCTTCTGGGTATGCTGTTTTGTTTTATAAAAGAACTGTTCAAATGAAATAAAACAAAACACAACTTAATGATAATTAAAGTAACCCTTCAAAGTACAATGTGTTGTTTCCGACAGTTCAAACACATTATAGACCATACAAATAAAAATTAAGTAGCAAGCATCTTTAGAGAGACATTCGTTCTTAGCAGCTAGTAGAATTTCTGCCCAGAGATTTGGTGCTTTGTAGGATGAAGCAGAAACACTGGCTTAACAAATCAACAGTTCAACAAGCAGAACAGGCATTATGAGTAGAACACCTAATTAATCGATCTTCTAGTGTGTGAAAGACAAGAGGGTGGCACTGGCCTCTGCCTTGCACAGGAACGAATGATTGTACTAATGCTCAACAGGGAGCTTCTCAAATAAGATGAAACTAGAGATAGTTCAAAAGATGCTTTTGAACTGTGGTGTTGGAGAAGACTCTTGAGAGTCCCTTGGACTGCAAGGAGATCCAACCAGTCTATTCTGAAGGAGATCAGCTCTGGGATTTCTTTGGAAGGAATGATGCTGGGGCTGAAACTCCAGTACTTTGGCCACCTCATGCGAAGAGTTGACTCATTGGAAAAGACTCTGATGCTGGGAGGGATTGGGGGCAGGAGGAGAAGGGGACGACAGAGGATGAGATGGCTGGATGGCATCACTGACTCGATGGACGTGAGTCTGAGTGAACTCTGGGAGTTGGTGATGGACAGGGAGGCCTGGCATGCTGCGATTCCTGGGGTTGCAAAGGGTCGGACACCATTGAGCAACTGGACTGAACTGAACTGAACTGAACTGAGAGATAGTTACTGAGTTCATAGGTAAATGTCAAAAGTAAATCAAAAAATTTTATGAAACCCTGTATTTTTATAAATTTCATTTTTCTAAGTTTAAAACTCAGAGTTTAAATAGAATAGACTGATACAAACTCACATTCACATATTGTTTCAATAGAATTACGAAGTTATAACAACTGGCAGATTTGTGTATTCCTTCATGCTGTAGCATAGTCATCCTCCTAGGCAAGAGAATTCAAACTAACCTTAATCCCATGACTTGCCCAATTTGACACAGCTAAGAAGCAGTGATCCTGGGCGTAGAGCCAGCCACTTTCAACCTCAATTTCTTCTCACGACAACACCTACTAGTCCCTACACCTCATGCAGAGCAGAAGCTGCAAACTGGAGCATAACAACCAAAACTGGTGTACGGCAATTTTTTAAAAAAATTCTACACCATGATTTTAAAATATTAAAAAATGTTCAAAAGCAAGAAATTTCTCATAAGAGTCCTAATTTCTATCTTTTTTTTGGAAGAGCAAATATATCTTAAGTCTGGGTTCACAGCTTCCAGAAAGTAGAAAAATGATTGCTGCTCTCGCATGAGACATGCCTCCTGCACTCATCTAATTCCTAATTTGCAAACTCTGTCCTACTCTGTAATTTTCAAACATCAGAATGTTTCGCTCCTGATCCAAACCCCCCTTACCTACCAACCATGATCAGACCTCTTTGCAGTGAAACTGAAAGAATGATATTAAATATGTTCCAAGAGCATATTTCATTAGTTTAAGTGACTGCTTATAACTACATTTCACAATATTGTCATAATCAGATGTTATTGATTAGATACCTCATTTCTACATACATATACATTTTTAAAAGTCAGGGGGTTGAATTTCCAGGTATTTAAATACATAGCTGATAAATCTTAAATCTAAAGGAGAAATTTTTAAAATACAATTGGCTGGTACACAATCGTAAGTTTCAATCATCTCAAATCATAATTTTTTTGTTTACAGTGGACACATTTTTCAGAGAGACAACTCCTGGGTTGAGAGGTGTGCTATTCAATAAAATAATTATAAGAATAAAGAAAAAAGCCTTCAATTTAAATAATCTAGGTTAAGAGAACGATGACCGCTAAAGGTAAGGCAATGCAGCCACAATGTCTGGTTACATCATGGCATATGGCAAATAACTTAAAATACCAATATGTTTTGTGGAATGCTTAAAAAATATGGGCCTGGAATTTGAGGTAGTTGTGGTAATAATAGCCACCTAAATCTGAAACTTTCCACACATACTGTAAAATATACAGCCAACAAAAACAAGTAAAAACACACAAATTCTAGGCCTTCAGCATAACTAGAAGTTGGAGGACAATAAAAATGTCAGATTACCAGTAAACAGAAAATTAAACACCAATTTCTAACAGAAGTATCTTTCAAGCTGTACGACAGTGATCTAAAGGGTCTAGAAACTGAGGGAGAGAAGCAAAGAAAACAAAGATCCTAAGAGTGACATAAAATTCACCAGCTGAAAGTCCACTGAAACTCTGATAGTGTTGAAAAACTATCCTGACAGATTAGAACACAAAGATAGGGAGAATATTTAAAAAGATATAGAATTCAAGGTGATGCCTTCTTTTGTTTGTTTTTTCCTCAGGGAGGAGTAAGGCATTTTGAAATGGTGGGGCTGGGACTTTTCTGGCAGTCCAGTCACTAATACACCATGCTTCCATGGCAGGGGGCATGCATTTGATCACTGGTGAGGGAACTAAAATCCCACATGCCATGTGCAGAGCAGCCAAAAAAATAGGAAAAAATAAATGATAGGGCTATTTCAAAAGGACCCTGGCCTCAGCTTAAAGAAATTCTCACAAATCAAATCTGGGAAGTTGGAAAACCAGAATAAATAATTATCATAAAGAATTAAACTTCATTACAGAATATAAATTATAAATAAAATACATGAATAAAGTATATAAAGAAGAATCAGAAAATTCTTTCCTTGCACAGAATATACCTTAGAGTTAGAAAATCAACATTAAACACATATTATTAATATTATTATAATTAACTGATTAAGTCAGGAAAATATCTCTGGATTAGCACTTGTAGGTGAAAGGGTGTTGACAAACAGGATATTTCCATAGTCTTAAAGTATCTTCCCCCAAATCACTTATTAATTACAATCAAGAAAACAGTAACCTTCAATGGAGAAACAAGACCACCTTAAATAAATAATCAAGGAAAAATCATCAAAATGGAACAAACCCACAAAACAAGCCTCCAAGTATGATGCACTTGAGAAGGACACAACGTGATTTCTGTGGTATGTCTGCCAAAAATCTGCAAACTGAATCAATCATTAGGAAATATCAGGCCAATGCAAACTGACGAAAGTCTAAAAATATCTGACCTGAACTCATCAAAGTCATTAAAAACTGAAGTTTAAAAAAGACATAACAACCAAATACACATGTGATCCTAGAGGTTCTGTGAGTTATTAATACATGATAGCATTTTGCTAAAATGATATTCTTAATGGTTAAAATTGTACTATAGTTATATAGGAAAATGTACTTATTCTTAGGAAATACACACTAAAGTACTTCAAGTAAAGAAGCATGCAAAGCAGGCACTCTGGGACAACCCAGAGAGACAGGGTGGAGAGGGAGGTGGGTGGGGATCAGGATACGGAGGACACATGTATACCTGGATCTGATTCATGTTGCTTTATGGCAAAACCATCACAACAGTGTAAAGTAATTATCCTCCAATTAAATTAATTTTAAAAATAAATGAATAAAAATAAAAAAGAAGCATGATGTCTATAACTTATTCCCAAAAGATTCAGGGCAATATTATCTATATGTACACATACATATGCATATATAATTATGCAATTATAGAATGCATATACAGGTGTGGGTGTGTGTATATATATATATATATATATATATAAACATATATGGAGAGAGAAAGAACAGGCAGAAATAATAAAGCACAGGGGTAAAATGTAAATACAAATCTAGACAGAGAGTAATCAGGATTCTTAAGTATAATAATTACAAATTCTCTGTATGTTTGAAGCTATACCAAAATTGTAAATTAGGGAAAATAGGTAGAAATAAATAAATGTCTTGCTTTCATTGAGATATTTTGGAATCACAGAAAAATAGCCAAAGAGATAATCGGTGAAGTGTTTCAAATCAAGAAAAACATTAAGAAGTTAAAAAACAAATCAGCATGATTGTTCAATGTTCTTGGACAACTAAAATAACAAAACTCCATATATATATGAAATGAGATGGTTGGATGGTATCACCGATGCGATGGACATGTGTTTGAGCAAGCTCAGGGAGTTGGTGAAGGACAGGGAAGCCTGGCGTGCAGTCCATGGGGTTGCAAAGAGTCAGACATGACTAAGCACCTGAACTGAAGTGAACTGATATATACAGTATATAAATACAGTCTTCTCTATTTTATATATGTGTATGTATAATTTATACATTAATATGCATATATTTAAATCAAAGATATTATATTTTAATAACATATTTATATAAGCATATTAAATCCATAAAATAAAGGAGAATGAAAGTAAATATGGAATCTAGCTTTGGACTTTTAAATAAACCATACAATAATACTATAGTCCATGAATACAGCAATGTAAAGTTAAATAATGAAGTGACATTCACAAATAAAATTTATCAGCAATTAAAAAAGAAAAGATTATCAAACAGTCCTTAAAGGTCATCAGTGGTTTTTTTCTTTATATAGCTATTTTTCCTTAATCAGAATTATCAACTTCCATTTTTCAAATTCCAAAAAAAAAATGAAACATAAATAAAAATCTCCCTTAATTCTTAAAACAACATATTTAATTTCAAACAATATATTTACTATTTTTATTTCCAAACCATTATTTAAAGAATTGTACAATATAAATTCTTTCATAATTAGCTTATTTTTTCCTTCATTTCTTCAATATTATGTTTATTGTTACAATGCAAAATAATTTTACTGATTGGCATCCCATACATGCCATCATTTAAAGATCTATAACTTGTTATCAAATATCAGCTACCAAAAAATAAAAACCACTGTAAAGTTCCTTCTGAGTATATCTTCTGCCACAGCAAGATTGTTTCCTCAGGATAAAATATCCAGAAGCAAACTCCTGGATCAAATAGCATGAGGTTTTTAAAATTTGCTAAACTGTATCTTATTAACACAGATGTACACAATTTTCATATTTGAGCAACCCCACAACCAGTTTATATTTTTACAGTCACTGCATCCATTTGCAGCCATGACATAGTGTTTGCTGCCTGATTTGGCCCTTAGGTCTTCATATTGTCATGTCCTGAATTGAGTTTTATGCATTCTTGTTGTTACAAATGTTGAGTTTACCTTTTAAAATATGTTCAAAGAGGTTATCCAAAAATATGACACTGAAATAAAACTGTTTAAATGAAAAAGCATGGAAACAAAGCAACTTTAGTAAAAGAGCTTTTTTTTTTTTTTGAGAAATTAACACTTCCTATTTTCTTGCAGAGTCAAATGTTTTACAGGACCTAAAGAAGATAGATGAAAATGTGTTACAGTCTTGTAACTGAAAACAGACCAGAGGATTGATTACTACGTGACAAGTGATGCAAGCAAAGACAGGAAATGCTACAGACCGCTCTGGATAATCCAAGCCCTCTACCAAGTCTTATTTTTAATTTATAGCAACAGTGTGTCAGTATGCCTAGATATTACCATTTACATTTTTACTATATTAGACATTAGCATGTTAAGTGCGACTTTAATTGGAGGTTTTCGTCAAACTTCAAGATACTTCAGCCACTTTTCTTCCTATCTATACTTTGTATTCTTTCAAATTCACATAGATTTAGCTTTAAATTTAACTTTCCTAGTCCACAGACTTCATATCTTGTATTATTAAGTTCTGGAGATTAATACAAATAATATTCATTATAAACATCCAATCAACCCCTTCGAGAGTTTCAACTGGTCTGCCCTGGCAGGTCACTGATTCAATGACACAAAACAAACCATGCCTTCCTTTATTCAAGACTGCATTTTCTTAACTGGCTGATGAGAACATCATACAAGATAAAAATTAAACCTTGCTGAAGTGAAGATATATGAATTCTTTTGTTTCCCTTCATATTTAAGTCCTGTCATGATGTCAGAGAATAAAATTAGATGAACTCAGTGATTTAATACTTTCAAAGCAATGTTGGTTGTTACCCACATTTGTTCTCCTCTTTGAGGTGTATGAAAAATCAAATGTCTCTTTGATTTATTCCCCTATTTTCCTAGATATCAAAGCAAGCTGATTGATCTATAACTTTTAAAGTCTTCTCTAATGTGTTCTCTCTGTCTCCCCATTTTCATTGGCCCTTAAGAGCCCTAAGCCAATGCCTTGTACACTTTCTATTGTAAATATGGCTTGTTTCTCTGTCATGGGTTTAATGATTATTTGACCAGGATAAATTATTAATAGCAGATATTAGGGTTCATATGTCAAGCAAAAATTAAAATGAAGAAAAATTCAAAGGAATTCAGAGGAGAGGAATAGAAAGAATTAACATTCAGGAAATTAAAAATATTTAAAATGGCTCAAATAGAAAAATCTATATTTCATAAAAGGAAATATCTAGTAGTTTAGTTTTATTTAATTGTATGAAGGATTATTTTTAGAGTTAGCTTCCAAGTAACAAATTTGTTTTAACAGTAGCAGAAGAGATTATATTATACACCAGAGATGAATTTCCAGAAACTAAGATTAAGTAATCTAGTTATCTCATACTAGTTATTTCTTTTTTTTTTAAGTGAAGATTCTTTTGAGCCTAAATTTAGAACTGAGATCTTTCAAATCATGAGATTCAATTAGAAATGTGGTGTAAATATGTGATGAACTTCAGGTAGAAGATGTGAGTTAGCTTTCTATTGTTTTATGGTCAATTTTGGTGCTTTCTTCATGTTTTACACCATTGTTTAAATGTACCACATTTGTATTTACCTCTTCTGACAAGAAAAACTGATTGAAAGTGCATCTTTATGGCTAACAAACACATGAAAAGATGCTCAACATCACTCATTATCAGAGAAATGCAAATCAAAACCACTATGAGGTACCATTTCACGCCAGTCAGAATGGCTGCGATCCAAAAGTCTACAAGCAATAAATGCTGGAGAGGGTGTGGAGAAAAGGGAACTCTCTTACACTGTTGGTGGGAATGCAAACTAGTACAGCCACTATGGAGAACAGTGTGGAGATTCCTTAAAAAACTGGAAATAGAACTGCCTTATGATCCAGCAATCCCACTGCTGGGCATACACACTGAGGAAACCAGAAGGGAAAGAGACACATGTACCCCAATGTTCATCGCAGCACTGTTTATAATAGCCAGGACATGGAAGCAACCTAGATGCCCATCAGCAGATGAATGGATAAGAAAGCAGTGGTACATATACACAATGGAGTATTACTCGGCCATTAAAAAGAATACATTTGAATCAGTTCTAATGAGATGCATGAAACTGGAACCTATTATACAGAGTGAAGTAAGCCAGAAAGAAAAACACCAATACAGTATACTAATGCATATATATGGAATTTAGAAAGATGGTAACAATAACCCTGTGTACAAGACAGCAAAAGAGACACTGATGTATAGATCAGTCTTATGGACTCTGTGGGAGAGGGAGAGGGTGGGGCGATTTGGGAGAATGGCATTGAAACATGTATAATATCATGTATGAAACGAGTTGCCAGTACAGGTTCGATGCACAATACTGGATGCTTGGGGCTGGTGCACTGGGACGACCCAGAGGGAGGGTATGGGGAGGGAGGAGGGAGGAGGGAGGAGGGTTCAGGATGGGGAACACAGGTATACCTGTGGTGGATTCATTTTGATATTTGGCAAAACTGATACAATATTGTAAAGTTTAAAAATAAAATAAAATTAAAATTAAAAAAAAAAAAGAAAGTGCATCTTTAACTTTACTATATCTTCCAAACATAGGGTGTGGCAGGTTGGATCTTCCAAAGACGACCATCCTGCATGGACTTCTGCAACGTGACCTTGACATTTACCCATCAAAAGATGAAGTTATTTCTTTCCCTCCTGGAATCTGAGCAGAGGCTAGGACTTCTTTGACCAAGAGGCTATGTTGGAAGCAACAGGGTACCAGTCCAGGAGTAACTCTTAACTGGCCTAGCCTCTTCTGTCTTCTGCCTCCTGGCACGCTCAGTTGCCATGGAAAAACTTCAGGTCACTCTGCTGGAGAGGCCAGCCATGCTGTGGAGCACAAGGCATAGGACATGCGAGTAAAGGATACTCACATGTGGACATCCCATTCATTCAGCTTTTAGTGACTCCAGTCCCGGACACCACTTGATGGCAGCTACAGGAGAATTCCCAAGTGAGGATCTCCCAGCTGAGCCCCCTTAACCCACAGAACTATGAGAGATTACGATGGCTTTATTTAAGCCACTAAATTTATGGATAATTTCTTGCATGGCAATAAAATAACCAAAAAATATGATTATCTTGGAATTCAAAATCTAGAAGTATAATGTAATATCTAGCACCTTTTATCTATGTAAAATCTAAAATTATATATATATAAATCACATTGACCAGAATGTGAATTGTTTATATGGTAATCTACTTTTCTGTCTCTATCTCTACATGTGTCTATGCAAGTTATCTTATATCCAGTTAAAATGATTTTCAACTGTTTTCTGACTGGTTGTGCACTAACACAGGAGTTAATTACATATATGAAACATGTGTATATATGTATATGTATTTATATGCACATACACACACACAGTGTGGTTTAGGGCCACTCAACCTGTAAAACTGAACATACAGCATAAATCTGAATGCTGTTCCTATGTGAAGAACTGACAGTGTGGAAAACAGTTTAAATTTGCTGTCTGTGCTCCCCCAAAGGAGAAGGAAGACCAGTAAGACCAATGAGAAAAATCACAAGAAATCAAATTTAAGCTCAGAATAAGGAAAATGACTTACTGCAAAGAATGACAAAACAGAATGGGCTTCCCAAAAAAGGGCCAAATGAAGAGTGAAAGAAGAAGTTGAAGGTTCATTCTCCAGAAATGCTGAAAGGGACTTCAAGTTCTACTGGTTGCTGGAATGAAAAGTTTTTTAAATACCCTTTTAAACCCACACTTTTGATAAATTTGCAGTGATTAACTTTGGACTATATTATATATATATATATTTGGACTAGCTAATATTTTATATCCTTATCATATTCTAGAAACAGAGACATGAGAAGTGTCACAAAAATTCATTCAATAGAGTATCATTAAATTCACAGCCCTTTCTCCTACTGAATCAATATTTAACAATTTTTCAAGACATTTATTGAATAACTAGCTATATTATGGACTTTGGTAGGCCTCCAGGGAACAATGAGGAATGTGATGCCTCCACTGTGAAAAAGATTATAATTTAAAGTGGGAGACAGAGGAGGATACAACTAAGATAACATGGTGTAAGTCAGCAACAGCAATAGAAACAAAGTACTATGGAAACTGGAAAAAGGAATATAAAGCTTCTGCCTTAAAAATTTGGGAAAATCTTTTAAAAAGAGGTAGAATTTAAGCTGATCTTTGAAATGAAAAGATAAGTATTTCAAGGCTACAAAACAGTACAAGCAAAGAAATAGTCATAGATATCTATACCATGCCTAGGTAACAAATTAATACAGTGAATTCTTAAAATAGATCAGGAGAGGGTAATAAATGAGAAGTGAGCTCACTGGGATAGATTTCTATAAAGGGTCTTGAATGACATGCTGAAAATTTTGAAATTTAACCAGTAGGGCTTTCAAAGGTTTTTATACCCAGGAGTTACATGCCCAGAACTATTTTTAGTGAGATCCCTCTACCAACAATGTGGAGTAGGTAATGGACTATACAATGTGGAGTAAATTTATTTTAAAGAAACATGTCAGCTTTGGGTTTAGATTAGGCATAGCCTAGACTGAGGGAGGGTGGGCTGACAGGATCACCCCTCAAGATCCCTTTCCATCTTAAACTCTGTGACTTATGCCTCTTGCAAAGGGAACACATTGCAGATAATTTTTTTTTTTTTTTTTAAATGACAGATGTGGAAGAACTCTTGGGCCACTCTGGTGAATATCACAAAGACATTGCCATTTCAAATACCCAATGAGCTTGATAAGAAGTACAGGAAATCCACAATCTCTGATGAGCTGACAATGGAATGTGAGAAGGAAAAAAATCACAAGGAAGAGATTAATAGAGCACAGCAGAAAGGCATTTTCAACTATCCTTCTGGGAGAGCCAGATAAAAATTTGACTGACCTAAATCCTTTTTGGCCTGCATCATTTTCCAAAGTAGCGTCTCTGGCTTTGGAAGGCCTAGGGGATCTATCTGTACATGTGCAATCTAATTAATGTGTGTAGGAAAGACATAATTGTGTAGGACATTTTGCTAGGTACAGCATAAAAAAAAACCATGTTGGACTGCCTTCGTGGATTTTATAATCTTTTAAAGACAGATGGATGTAGATATACATCTACAATTTGGGAAGATAAAAGAAAGGATTTATTAAACTGCAGAAACCGACAAAAATGTAGGTACTTATATTAAATGCTTCATGAGTATCAATAATGAGCGGGACAACTCCTTGATCAGTTCCATTTCAAGGGGAAATGGAGCCGAATGTCAGAGGATAAATTTCAGTGACATGATCTCACACCTGAAACTGGCTGGGAGGAAAACGGAAATTTTTACCCTGTTCAGACTGGACATCACTGTAAACCAAGGTCACACAAGAAGTCTAAGGTACAACAAGCCACATGACTGCAGCTGCTTGAAGGGAGGAAGAGGTCAACCACAACACTGCACCAATCTAGAGAACAAGTTCCTTTTCTTTCCTTCCTTCCCTTGTGCTGTTGTTGGTGTTGGTTCTGGGCCACATGGCCCTGACTAGAGAGATCTATATGTGCATGGACCTATATGTGGATCTACCTTTCAAAAAGGTAGGCATTCATGAAATTTCTAATGACTTGAAGGTGTGAACCTGTACTGAGAGAGTAACACGTGAAGAAGTTTCAATTTTATCCCTGAGACTGACGCACGCTGTGTGAAATCTGAATTCTTAAGTCCTCTGAACGGCTTGCTTGATGGCAATCAGCCAAGTATATCATCAGATAAGAGCTTTAGACACTGAAGAAATCCACTGTCCTTGAAGCCCCTGCACAGTGGTAAAGGCACACATCTTCCTGTAAAATACAGCCACAGATAACACAGTGTGGGTGAATTTGCTGAAAGACACAGAGAATAAAAAGTAAAAACTCTACAGGATAACATGTAGAAATGTGCTTCTTATTCATAAATTTGTAATATTGTTCATATAGAAAGATGACATTTATATTTTTCATGGCATAAGAGGCCCTTTTTTTTGACAGAATGGCTTAGCCTTATGAAAATATGTAGCTCTAGTTTGCAGATGTTGTTCATTTTGAATGAGGTATAATCCCCAGAAGCAGAAATGAGAAAAATCCTCTCTTTAACAGCATGAGACTTCAGTAAGGAAGAGACATGACAGAAAGAAAGCAGTAGGGCAGACAAAAAGAAAAACGGCTCTCACCACATGGACCCCCAGGGTTTCACAAGAACCCACTGCTAAAAACTCATTTGTAGGTATGTGTCTGTTAATGAGACTTTGGAAGCACTTGATCTTGTATTTATTTATTTTGGGTTTTTTTTTGTCTTATTTTTTATTTTATACTAAAATATAGCTAATTAACAGTATTATGATAGTTTCAGGTTCACAACAAAGCAATGCAACCATACATATACATGTATCAATTCTCCCCCAAACTCCCCTTCCATCCAGGTTGCTACATAACATTGAGCAGACTTTCCTGTGTTATACAGTAGGTCCCTGTTGGTTTTCCATTTTAAATATACCAACGTGTACATGTCGCTGACCTTGCATTTACATACTGCCCTAAACCAAGTAGATCCCCAAACCACTAGCCCTATTTATTAACTGATTATATATATTGACTACTTAAGTAGGAATCACTTCACACACCAAGGAAGTATGCTTCTGTATTAAAATATGGTAATATTTTGCTGGCCCACAACTTTATACATCAAGTTATTGTGAGATGTAGTCCTTTGGCAAATTAAAAGTACATGGCTATTTAGAAGGGCTTCCCTGGTAGTTCCGCTGGTAAAGAATCTGCCTGCAATGCAGGAGACACTGGTTCAATTGCTTAGTTGGGAAGATCCGGTATAGAAGAGATAGGCTACTTGCTCCAGTATCCTTGGGCTTCCCTGCTGGCTCAACTGGTAGAGAATTTGTTTTCAATGCAGGAGACCTGGGTTCAATCCCTGAGTTGGGAAGATCCCCTGGAGAGGGAATGGCTACCCACTCAAGTATTCTGGCCTGGAGAATTCCATGGACTATATAGTCCATGGGCTTGCAAAGAGTTGGACACGACTTAGGGACTTTCATCTTCACTTAAATAAAACACAGATGTGTAAAATGACTAAAATCACATAATATTTTTTTCTTTGGCAAGCATCAAATACTTATACTATTAAAATAGAGGACAAAAAATAAATCAGCTAAAAATGACTAAATGATGGAGTTTTAGGGGTATTACTATGAGGAGGAGCGAGAACAGTGAAAGGGAAGAGTTGATGGTGTTGGTGTCAGGCCATGTTGATAAACTTACTTGGCTCTGCAAAGGGAGCTCTATCTATGGGTATCAGCAAAAAGATAGGAATTCATAAAATTTCTAAATTGAAGGTTGGCTAAAAACTCAAAACCATTAAATTAAGATTGAAAAGAAAGTTATACTGAAGATAAGGTTTTAGATAGGGACATCAAAAAAAGCTGAACCAAAACTTAATATGGTCCAACAAATGGTCAAAATGACTCGAAAGTTAATAAAACAACTCAAAGTCAAGAATAAATCTGCATTATCATAAAAGAAGTAATCTGAGCAATACCCAAGAGATTGTGAAGATTCACACTTTTATTGTAAAGTTAAAAAATAAAATAAAATTTAAAAAAAAGAATGTTATATATATAAAAAAAAAATACCCTGAAGAAAACTGGACAGCAACATGTAAATCATGTGTAAATCAATTTAAATCATGTAAATCAATGAAGTTAGAGCACTCCCTCACACAATATGCAAAAATAAACTCGAAATGGCTTGAAGACTTAAATATAATATGTGACAACATACACGTCCTAGATAGAACATAGGCAAACTATTCTCCAACATAAATCACAACAATATTTTCTTAGATCATTCTACCAAGGCAAAAGAAATAAAAACAAAAATAAACAAATGGAACCTAATCAAACTTACAACCTTTAGTATAGCAAAGGAAATCATAAACAAAGTGAAAAGACAACCTATGGGATTGGAGAAAATATTTGCAAATGGTGCTACTGATGATAGCTTAATTTCCAAAATAAATAAACTATTCATATCGCTCAATAGCAAACAAACAAACCAATCAAAAAATGGGCAGGAGAGTAAATAGTCATTTCTCCAAAGAAAACATACAGATGGCCAAGAGGCACATGAAAAGATGTTCAACATCACTAAGTGTTAGAGAAATGCAAATCAAAACTACAATGAGGTACCACTTCATACTTGTCAGGATGGCCATCATCAAAGAGTCTACAAATGATAAATGCTGGAGAAGGTGTGGAGAAAAGGGAATCCCCCGATACTGTTGATGGGAGTGTTAACCGGTGCAGTCACTGTGGAAAACAGTATGAAGTTTCCTTAAAAAACCAAAAATAGAGTTACCATATGATCCAGCATTCCCACTCTAGGGTATATATCCAGAAAATATAAAAACTTTAATTGGAAAAGATATATACACCCCAGCGTGCATAGTAGCACGGTTTACAAAATAGCCAAGACATGCAAGCAACCTAAGTGTCTATTAGGAAAGGAATAAATAAAGATAACATGGTAGATATACACATTGGAATATTACTCGGGCATAAAAAAGGAATGGAATATTGCCATTTGCAGCAGCATAGATGGCTCCAGAGATTATCATACTAAGTAAAGTCAGTCTTACAGAGAAAAACAAGTATTATATGATATCACTTATATTTATGTGGAATATAAAAAAGTGATACAAATGAACTTATTTACAAAACAAACAGAACCTCAGACATAGAAAGCAAACTTATCATTACCAGAGGGGAAGGGTGTGAGTGAAAGTTGCTCAGTCGTATCCAACTCTTTGCAACCCCATGGACGATACAGTCCATAGAATTCTCCAGGCCAGAATACTGGAATGGGTAGCCTTTCTCTTCTCCAGGGGAACTTCCCAACCCAGGGATTGAACCCAGGTCTCCCACACTGCAGGAGGATCCTTTACCAGCTGAGCCACCAGAGAAGCCCAGGGAAGAGTGGAGAGGGGTGAATTAGGAGTTTGGGATTAACAGATATACACTACTATATAACAGATACACACTACTGCATAGTAAGCAATGACTTACTGTATAGCACAAGAAATTATATTCAATATCGTATAATAACCTACAAAGGAAAAGAACCTGAAAAATAATATGTATGTGTAGACATATATATGTAAGTATAGCTAAATCACTTTGCTGTAACACTTGAAACTAACACAATACTATAAATCAACCATGGTAGTACTCCAGTGCTTAGTCATGAGTAGGACATGCTTGCTCAGTCATATCCTACTCTGTGTGACCCACAGGACTGTAGCCCACCAGGCTCCTCTGACCATGAGGATTCTCCATGCAACAATACTGGAGTGGGCTGCTGTACATATCTGTATGTCTGCACTCCTCCAGGGGATCTTCCAGACCCAGGGATCGAACCTCCGTCTCTTACATCTACCTGTGTTGGCAATCAGGTTCTTTACCACTAGCGCCACCTGGGAAGCCACGAAATCAACCATCAGTTCAGTCACTCAGTCATGTCCGACTCTGTGACCCCATGGACTGTAGCACGCCAAGCTTCTCTGTCCATCACCAACTCCTGGAGCCTACTCAAACTCATGTCCATTGCATCAGTGATGCCATCCATCTCATCCTCTGTTGGCCCCTTCTCCTCCCACCTTCGATCTTTCCCAGCATCAGGGTCTTTTCTAATGAGTCAGTTTTTCGCATCAGGTAACCAAAGTATTGGAGTTTCAGCTTCAGCATCAGTCCTTCCAATGAATATTCAGGACTGATTTCCTTTAGGATTGACAGGTTGGATCTCCTTGCAGTCCAAGGGATGGACTCTCAAGAGTCTTCTCCCATTAAAAAATAGATAAATACCTAAGAAACACATAAAAATAAAAACTCAGCTTTCAGTAGAAACCCTTTGGGGAACACATGCACGCACACACACATGTATACACATATTTGGTGGGCATCAGTCCTGTCCTCTGAAAGCAAACAGTATATCTTTGGTTTAGTATTAGTCAGTGGGGACGGAGGTAGGAGGAGGGTTCAAGAAGGAGGGGACATATGTATACTTAATACCAATTCATGTTGATATATGGCAAAAACAATCACAATATTGTAAAGTAATCATCCTCTAATTAAAAAAAGAACTACAAAAAATGTACTGCAAAATCAATCATATTTTTAAATATTTCTATATCTTGTTTTTATATTTATAACTACAGTGAATATTTTCTGTGAGTACTAACTCCCAAATCATTGTTAAATAAAATGAAAACTAGTCACAAAGTGAATTTACAAGGTTAGTTATCAATGGACTATCATACTACACGAATGGTGTAATATTTTGGCAAATAGATGCAACAATACAACAAAATCAATTGTCTGTCTGTGACTTAATGCAACCTTGGTTGAAAAGAGTTAACCTCATGCATGATTCTCAGACACAGCAGGAATTATTACTTGATTTTAATTATTTCTCACAGAGAAATTCCTTACAAGGTTGTTGAAATTTTGACTAAACTTTTCTTTTTAATTACTTGTAAAATATATTCAAACACAAAACTTCAGTATGGAAGGCAACAGGAAGACTAAGCAAATGTAAACTAATGATCCCACATTATTTTAGGCAGCTCTAGAAAACTGTTTGGATCACAATAAGAAAAGTAGTAAAAGCTCATTTAAGTAATTTCATTATTTTTAGTATGAAAATGATTTTCAAACACAAATAAAACACATTTGCTATTTAATAACCACTCCATAACTCTTGCCTGGAAAATCCCAGGGACGGAGGAGCCTGGAAGGCTGCAGTCCATGGGGTCGCTAAGAGTCAGACACGACTAAGCGACTTCACTTTCACTTTTCACTTTGATGCATTGGAGAAGGAAATGGCAACCCACTCCAGTGTTCTTGCCTGGAGAATCCCAGGGATGGGGGAGCCTGGTGGGCTGCCATGTATGGGGTCGCACAGAGTCGGACACGACTGAAATGACTTAGCAGCAGCAGCAGCAACCTATATAACCATTTCTTATATAATAAACTCTTACTAAACATAACATAAGTTTTTCCTTCATCGTTTTTTAAAAATAAATATTCTATCTTACAGAACATATTTTTGGAGTTGAGGAAGTTACAGGTTACATTAAATAATTAGTCCTGGTACATTTCAATAGACCACAAATGATTCAGAAATAAATCAGAAACAGCATGATGCATCATTAGATTACCACCAGCAGTTTATTAATTTATGTATAATTATCATGTGTACAAATTATTGTGAAGGAATTGACAAACTCAGTGTTGAAAACAACATATTATTCTCATACGATAAGACAAGAGAATTGGAACTCAAATATTTCTAAATGAGAAATCAGTTACAATTTGTTATCTCAAATTATGTGTCTTTCTACATTAAAAAATGAAGACTCTTCGATTAAGCACTTAGAAAAAATCATTAAAATAAGACATCACATACTTAAAATGAAGTCTGTGTCACTAAAGAACAAAAATATAACAATAATGTTTCATCTTTTTCAAAGGACTAAGGCTAGAATAGTAATATGTTTTCAAATGGTTACTGTTTTTCATATTCACACAGAGAAAAAGCACTCATCTTTCAGTTACTCTAAGAATCAGCCAAGACAAAATAATACAGTCAAAGCTGATCAAAAAACTAAGGGGAAAATGGAAGATGACTGCTCAACTTAGCCAAGAATACCTCACAAAAATCAGCAGTGAAGCTAAAATTTTCCAAATAAAGTTAAAAGGAATAGAAGCTTATCACCCTTTTTCTAAGCTAGATACACTTTCTGCAAAGCAGCATTTCAGGGTTTAGTACTGGATACAATTTGTACAATATTATGATCAATTCATCATGATATGATATTTCTTTTCCTACCTTCATTTACCTTCAATTCCCTCTTAAATAAGATTTCTAAATATTTCACTAAAACAGTTTTACTGGGTTTCTATTTTGCTTGGCTTCAATCCTATCTTTAACTGCTATTTATTTATTGCCTCCTGGGATCTGATTTTACAGTTACTCTGCACAATAACTCTTGCAGGTCTGAGAATTTTATCTTGGAAATCGGTTAAGCAGATCAGATTTCTAGGCACCTGACATACTACATGCCAGTGGAGGACCCTAGAAGGGGAGATACACTAATAGCAGCTAGCATTTGTTAAGCACTTCCTAAGTGCCAGGGACAGTAATCAGTACATTACATGCATAATCACCTCAACCCATGAAAGCAGTTATAATTATTAGGAAGATGAAAATAAACATCTGGTTCTTAGAATTGTGAGAATTCAAAGTGCCAATATTACATAAAGCGCCTAAAAGAAATCCTTATAACCAATTACAAACCTGGGTTGTATTAGTGTTAGTCACGATCGCTGTCACTTGCATTTTAAAGATGAAATACTTAAATCCCACAGAAGCTATCTAACTGTGCTTTGTTAACCTGCTTAAGCAACTGGATAGTTCAAAATTTCTGAACTACATGTACGCAGGCACCACAGTCTTAAACTTGTAGTTTCAACACAAACATGTTCCACTGCCTCTTGCAAACTCGAATCTCGGCATTTTTTTTACTTAAGAATTAAGGTATGATTCATAAGCTAAAGGTTATAATTAATTGCCAAGGGTTCGGTTCAGTTTAGTTGCTCAGTCGTGTCTGACTCTTTGTGATCCCGTGAACTGCAGCATGCCAGGCTTCCCTGTCCATCACCAACTCCTGAAGCTTGCTCAAACTCATTGTCAAGAACTCCACCTTTAAAAGGAAATTTAATAGACCTTTGATTCATCGAACCAGGTGAGATAAAGGGACAAAGCATCCTCTTCACTTCCCCCAGTCACTGTCCAAAAGCCAGATCACTCAGAAAACAGTGAAAAGAGGTGACCCAAGGGGTTATAATTACAACCTGTCAACAGAAACCAGACCCCTACAGCTTTAAAGAATGCCTCACTGTTGACCTGTTTTTTCTCACTTCAGAATCTCCTAGCCTTCCATATCATAAAAATACTAGATTGTAACATATTAATTAATATGTAATTTGTGTCCTCAGTTTTCACTACTTTTTACGTTATACAAGGCCCAAACTGCAGAGTGGGGGCATATGGAGAGACCAGAACCTTCATTACTCCTTATTTCTCTTCTCTCTCTGTCTACCTCTGGTCTCTATCTCTCTTTCTGCCAATGTCTTTATTTCTATCTATCTATAGAAAGTTATTACAATTTTCTTTTAGTTTGTTGAATAAATGTTCACAGTTAAAAGATGCTAAAGCACACACACACAGAAATCTTCTAACAATCAGCAGGTTAGACATTTCTTATGGGACACATCTGTGTTCTCACATTCATTAGGAATAGCTAGCATCTTTAAAGCAACTATTTCTGATTAGCTACAAAATTAAAGTGTTAGCCCAAATAAGAAGAAGCAATGAGAACTTCCAGAGCAGCTGCCGATCTAAGACGGCAATATTCTCACATCTGTGTAATGTTGAAACAGCCATCCTTCATCTCTCAATTCCTCTGTGAATCTGCAGACACATCAGGTAATCAGAGTAACTGGTACAATTTAATAACACAGAGGACTATAAAATTTACAGTCTCTATCTGGAAACCACTACAAAATGTTGTTTAAAATTATTGTTGAGTGCTAGCTATTAAATGTTTAGGAAAACAGAGGTGGAATGGAAATAGGATTTTCTGGAGAATCATTTGGTAATGCTTTGCATGTTTACATCACAAAAAATGTTTGTTTTTAATTATAAGAAAATAAGACCTAGAAAACATATAGTTCTTTCATTTTCAAAGAAAATGATAGGCCTACATTTGGAAAATAAATAAACACTAGAATACAGTCATATCATGCTTTTTGTTTTTGTATTACCAGTTGCATCATTTCAAGGATGAGAAAACTGAGATCCAAAGAATTTAAAATGACATGCTACAGAATTTATTAAGGGTTTTACCATGACCATAATCCAATTCTCTCCTCTTAGTCCCATAATTTTTATAATACTGTAAGGGATGACTGATACTGTGTTTAATAATAAAATTTCCAAGTATTTCTATTTCTTTATAGCTTGGAGTCCCCTCCGTTAACTCCAAACTATTCCTCTCCCCAGAGGGAATCACCTTTAATTATGTATTAGTTCTAAAACAAAATGGTTAAATTCAAATGTCTTTACAGATCAAGGTGATTTAACAGAGAGTGATTGGTATCTGTGAAAATCTGGAGAGTAGAGACACACCAAAAGCAACTACATTTAAAAAAAAAATTAAAGCATATTTTGACCAAACAAACGGACCCAAAATATTTCAGACATTATCTAAATTATCTCACATACCACACTCCACGTTTCTCTATATTTTTATTAATATTATTATTCCTTCTCTTAGATTTTTTTTTTAATTTTAAGGAATGTAAAATTAACTTGCAGCAACTGTAGGTACCATCTCTTGACCCCTATTTTGTAATACGCTAATCTTCCAATTTCTGTCCTTTCCTTCTGTTTTCTCCAAGCATCATACCTACTTCCCAACCTCTTCCATCTGTATGTTTACTGTGGCAATGCCATTGCTAATATTTGCATTCTGTCTATAATTATGATTCTCTTCCACTTTTTAGCTAAAGATTGATACTGAAAATTGAAAATCAGTAAAAAAAAAAAAAAAGTTAAAAAAACACTTATATTTAAGTAATATAAAAATATTATTCATTTCAGTGCCAACTAGAGTTCTATGGTTACTTTCCTTTCTCGTATATATTTTGGTTCTTCTTGGATGGAGTTTACACTTCTTTTTTCATTTTTACACTATTTTTCTTTGTCTTCTCAAATATTTCTTGGACTTTAAAGGTTGCATAATATCCCCCTTTATCCTAGAGCCTCCCACCAGATAAAGCTTTCTACTTCTTTTACATTAACTCTATATCAGATTAAAGTAATATGAATCATTTGCCTTATAGGATTACTTCATAGCTTTTATGGTATATCTTTCTCTTTCTCTTAACTATACTTTGATGGGGGTCAACCTCAAGTAATTTTATAAGAAAGATTATATTTGAGGAAAGCATATTTAATCATTAGATGCCCGAAAATGTATTAATTCTACCCTTGCACTTGATTGATATTTTGAATGGATATTGGACATGGAATTTTGAGTTGCAAATCATCTTCCTTCATAAACTTGAGAATGATTCTATTAATTTTTAAAATAGTTCTAACTATATATTTTGTTTTCTTATAATCAGAACTCCAATTAGCAGGAAGTCATGCTTCAGGGAGATTTATAGTGATTCTTTTTACCTTTTTGTTCTTTTCCTTTGCATTGCTCAGGTTTTTTGTGTATTTGAATTAAAAATGTTCCCTTAAACTATTGATCTGAAAATCTTTAATTTCCAATAGTTTTTCTTGTTCATTTATTGTGTCTCTTCCCTATCATCTTCTTGTTTTATGAATGTAATATTTTCTAGAAACGCTTCAAAAATTTTACTTTTTGGTCTCCTTTATGATTTTTTAATTATCTGGTCCATGCAAGGTCATTTCATTGGTCACTGGTTTTCAGCTTTCTTAGTTTCATTTGTGTTGCAGTTTTTTACTAATATTTTTTCATAAAATACTTCTTAAATGTCTGGTGATACTTGGTTGATGCTTTCTATTTAACAATAAAGGAACAGAAATGGCTGAACCTTCTGTACTTAAGTGGGTCTTGCTGTTTAGAAGACTTTGCTTTTGGGTAAGCAAGGATTTGATTATTAGGCTTGAAGATCCCAAGTGTCAAAATAAAAGGGAATTTATTCCACAGTTGTAAGATGCTTTATCCTGAGTTGCCCCTCTTGTCTCTTAGCAGCTCATATAATTCCATTAGTCTATGTAAAGCGGGATAGTTAGGAGAGAAAGTGAAAAAAAAAAAAAAAAAAACTTGCTACAAGGATATTTGCATAGGAAGTAGAATTAGTGAAGAAAAGGCCAGCTATCCCATCAGACAGTAATGCATTTGCCTTTGATGCAGAAGACCTGAGTTTAATCCCTGGGTCGGGAAGATCCAGTGGAGAAGGGAATGGCTACCTACTCTAGTATTCTTGCCTGAAGAATTCCATGGACAGAGGCACCTGATGGGCTACAGTTCATGGGGTCACAAACAGCTGGACACAACTGAACCACTAATACTAGGATTTCCCAGGTGGCACTAGTGGTAAAGAACCTGCCTGCCAGTGCAGGAGACATAAGAGACACAGGTTCAATCCCTGAGTTGGGAAGATCCCCTGAAGGAGGGCATGGCAACCCGCTCCAGTATTCTTGCCTGGAGAATCCCATGGACAGAGGGGCCTGGCAGCCTGCAGTCCATGGGGTTGCACAGAGTCGGACACAACTGATGTGACTTAGCACGCATGCCCGCATTCCAGCTGATTACTTTGTTTCAGCCCTAGTCTCTCACTTAAGCCTTTTGGGGCTTACTCAGAACAAAGCAGCACCCTCTTCCCCACATCTTCAGCAGTTTTCCTCTGCCTGGCTTTACTTCATACACTTTGTAACAGTTTGATATCTTTTTAACTCCTTAATTTAATGCTTAAGTTAATGAGTTTTCAGGAGAAAGTTTAGATAAAGATATGTCTCCATCCTCCCTAGAGAAGTTGCCCCTAAAACACCTAAAATGAAGAAAAACCCAAGAACAAGCGTAATTCTTGTTATGCTTGTAAGAAGCCTAAAAATGACACTGTTGCATATCACCATACTCCTGATGACAGCAATGCTGTTCAGAATCATTCAAGTGAGGCTCTCCACAAAAATTAATGCAAACTGCACACCTCCACACATTTTAGGGTATGCAGGGTAAAAGTGGGACTCCTGATTTCATGTTCTGAGGGGTCATTTTTGTGGGCAACTGATTAACATTCTCAAACAAAAAGTGTATTGAAATTCAAAATTATTTAATGAAATAGTGGCAAATATCTTACATTCGTTGAAGTTATTTTTCCTCACAAAAGGAATGGAAATGATGCATACATGTTATTCTACTAGAATTAGAATTTTATACAGATAATAAGAATTTGTGCATTGTAGAAGCAAAATGGGCCTATTGTTGTCTGCAACAGCAAATGAAGTGTCTCATAACCAGCAATTCAATGTGTTAATTCAGCTGCACCATCCAATTACCTACAATTCATCTCAACATAGGACACAACAATAAAACTCTTAAAAAATCTGTGACAAAATGCCTGCTCTAGGTTTACCTAATAGGAAAAACATTATCCCAAAGTCAGAGAATAGAAGCCATGGAATATAAATTATAAAAGTTGTTCATCATAACCTATCGATTAATATCACAATGAATTTCTGACATGAAGTCAATAGTATAGAGTTAATAATAAAACATATATTGGAAATCTTATAAGGAAAATCGGACCAAGGAATGTGAGAACTGGATGGCAACTGAAATTGGCATCCCCTCAAGTATCATAGCATTCCCTTGGAGCCAGGGCTGCATACTGCCAACTGACCACAGGGCCCAGGCACACCATTCTAAAAGTAGACAAAGGTAATGAGATGCAAATTTAGCATCCCAAGCCTCCTGCTAAATGACCCAGATGCAAGAGCTAGAGCGTCTGTCTCTTACCTACTCAGGGACTAGATGATGAAATGAACAGAAGCTTTTTTATTTACATTTTTATAGAATCAAAAAAGGAAAAAAAAAAAAAAAGCTAATAGATAAGTCCAGCCCTGCTCTATGAGGATGTATTAAGCCACAGAAGAAGGACAATTTAAAGTCAAGAGCATCATGAAGAAGGAAGAGAGGAGCCAGGAAAAAATACAGAAGAAAAAGCATATTGAGAAATTATGAAACAGTATTTATTTCAGAAGGAAAGACAGAGCTCCCCTGAAAATCTACAGGATATGAGTGAAATCTGAACCATGATTAGGCACAGGCTGGTTTCTAATATTTTTCAGGACAAGTGATGTATAGTCCCATTTGAGACTGAATTATCAAGAGAATCAAAGAAATATGAGCTTTGAGGATTCAGAAAAAGAGGTGGAATTTACCATGAGAGAAAGAGAGAAGACTGTAGAAGTGAGTTTTAAAATTCAGTCAGTAATCTCATACCTCTCACTTCACTTACAGAATCTGAAAACAGAATTGTTTTTAAGTGTAGATTTTTACGTTTTAAAATACCAGGCAGGTAGAATGACTCATTACTGGGGTATCTAATTTAAACAATTTATAACAATCTAATCAAGTACCCATTTAAAATAATATTTTTAAAACTGAAGAAAGCTCATTAAATACTACATAAGTTCTTTAAACAAGAATAGATAATAGAAAGTTGCTAAAAATCAACCAAATATCAGAAGGAGCACCTCCTCAAAGATAAATACATCAATTCTCTATAAATTAACAGTGATTACAAATGAGTATAGATACTCTATATTATATAAAGCTTTCACAAAACTTATTTAAGAAAAATATCAAGATTTTTCAGCAGGATTTCCCCAATCCTTTTTAAAATATTAATATTTCCTAGTGTAATCTAAATAATTTATGAACAGTAATTGCAGGACAATAAGGTATTTTTTATTTTAACTAAGGTAGATCTTAGTTATAGATTGAAATCTCTATATAGAAATCCCTCTTACAGGTTTTTTCCTTTTGTCTACATCTCTGTGTTAACTTCTTGCTCTTTTCTTTTTTTTTTTTGCTAGGGATGGTGGGGAGAGGGTGGGTGGGTCTGCACCGAAGAAAAGTCAAGAATAAATCTACTTGAAGAAAACTACTGTTTTTCCACATTTATTATCTTTCATAATTAAATTTCTTTATTAATCTGGTGCTATGACTTCTAAAGGGTAAACATGTTTTGTTTTTGACTTTGTTCATCAGATTTTCTTCCTTTACTTTTAAAGGCAAAAATTCTTCAAATAGGAAACAAAACACAGAAATCTGGGTTCCATTTTCATTTCTATTGCTTCAAGCTTTGTGACTTAAAGCAGACCATTAACTGTTTCATCAAAATAGCATAGTCCATGCTCCACCATTCAGCAACTTCCCCTGGGCAACTCACTTAACCTTTCTGTGTCTCAATTTCCTTGTCTATAAATGGAGATACTAATAAAACCTACTTTCAGGGGTTGTTATGATTAAATGAATTAATTAATATCTGTTAAGTATTCTGAATAATGTCCAGGACATAGTAACTTCTATATTTGTTTAATTGACTAAAAATTATTAAATCTGAAACGTGTTCTAGAAGTAGTTCGGTTGCTTGAAACCTTGTACATCAAACTTATCTAGAAAAATGTTTATAAAGATAGATCCCTATGTATCTATCCCAGGCAAATGAGAATATGTATCAGTGGAATCTGACAACCTATATTAAAACAAACAAACAAAACCTCTTGAGATAATTTCAGTTTCCAAACTGGTTTGCTGGCAATGACATTAAACAACGTCTCAAGTCAATTTAATTATATCCCACACAGTCCACCAGTGTCCACTTCCCCTTCCATGGCCACAACAGTCACTGTCCAAAGCAACTTGGGGTTTAATAGCATCAGTCAGTTTTACAAAAGCAGTTAGAAGTTTAGCTTTGGAATTTTCTTTCTTACCTAAAGCAAAACTGCTTTGTCCTCATCAAGGAAAATAAACATGCAAAAAAAAGGGATCAAATTGATCCCTAAAGACTGGGACATACTGGTTAAAGAGGATAGAATAAGTTCTTGAGACATGCTCCTTTTGTTTTTGCCCAGTATTCATTCTTTATCCAAGGACACAGATTGGCACTGTCTTAGTAATAATGATTTGTGGTTAACTACCACAAAAGATCAAATTGCCTCCAATTTTCTAATTTTTTCAAAAAAAAAAAACTGAAGCAGTAAACTGAGGCTTAGGGTAACTGTTACCATCCTTCCTAGATACAAATCGTATTGCCCAGACTTGCAACTAGAAAGAGAAAGGAATAACTATAAGGACAAAGTCACAGATATCACACCCACGCTGGCCTGTGTTGCATGGGTGCTTGGGACCCACTGGGTAGCAGTATATTTGAGTGGTTCAGACTAAGGAGGGTTCCAATCGCAGGCTACAGAATGTGGTGAAATAAATTACCAGACTGTGATGAATTTTCTTCAGTCTTTGTTAAATTAGAAAAATAAATGCAATGTAGAAAGTACAGGAAGCTAAATTTATTCTACTTTAAGGACTATATTTTGTGATTTAGTTCTGCCATCTTATTGTTGTTACAATGTCCATTCTTTTATAAAATGACTGTGATATAAATAGACTTAAAAATTATTCTCATTGTGCAAAAAGAAAATGTCCACATGGAAGTTGACACTCATTTAAAAAAAAATTTATTAGTGAAAATGTCAGTTTGAGAACTCTTAGAGCACTGGCTTCAGAGATAGATATAACTGATGTGATCCCTGCCCCTAATATTAATACAGATCAGCTGTGTGATATTGCATATGTGCTTCCTCATTTATCAATAGGGATAGTAATACTACATATAATTCATAGTATTTTGAGGATAAACTATAGTACGAGCTGTTAGATGTTTACTTACTCACAATACAAGTCAAAGTATGTATCCAATAAATTTTAGTTATTTTATCACTTTGTAACTCTTCATCATTTTAACTCCCTCATCAATAAATCAAAATGGCTACAACCTTTACATATATTTGTTTCCAAGTATTTGTTCCCAATTTTGTTTTCATTAGCCTAATGGTGGTACTGCACAGGGGTCTTGATAGTCATATAAATCCCATCCTCTCTATCTGAAACTAATTATATAATAAAAATCTCAAAAGGAAATTAAATTGTTATGCTTCTGGTCTACAAGAAGATAATCCTCCTCCTATGTCAAAATTCATTTATAACAACAAAAAAAATGGCACTGAGCTTATAATAGCAAAGCAATTAATATTAGGCAAGAGACTAAGTTGACATTTGCTACAGTCTCTGAGGTATAATTTAGATGATTCTGAATGTGCAAGCTCTGTCTGAAATTCTCCTGTTTACAGTGGCTACTCAGCGCATGTATTGTTCACCAGAGTACCAACAACAGTTTAATCACACTCTTCTTATAATGTTCTACAAGATCTTAAACAAGATTTAAGTGACAATTCAATGTAGTTTAATGTACTAAATAGAATCCCAATTAATTCTACATCATGGTAGAAACCCTGGAATATCTTGGAGAGTTCCCATCTATCTTAATAGTAAGTACTTCTGGAAGAAAAAACAAAGAAGCGTGAATATTTATCTGGACAGTGTTTTACATCTTCTCACCTAAAAGCGGATCACAAATATGTTCCTGCGATGATGGTTACAGTCACCACTTCCCCTACATCCCTCTCAAGCCATGTTGGAAGGGTTAACCATTAAGATGGAACAATGTTTAACAACCAATATTTTGCATCTTGTTTCAGGTCAATTGTGGAGGATAATAATAACAAACATTAAAAGAGAACCTGATAGTTTATGAGATTTATAATTATTTGGATATTTGAATGAAGTTGGGTCCTCAGAGGAAAGTTAGATGCCAGCAATCTCTTAATAACCTATAGCAATAATTTTTAAAAATTAAGAATTTCAGCTTAAATAGGCCCTAAATATATTAAAGATAAATAAAATTGGAAAACTAATAGCTAAAAATGAATTTTAGCTACTGTATCTAAAAGGGACATTAGAACACATATTAATCACATAAATGTCTTTAGCCATTTGTAATAATTTCTTGATAACTATCTCAGACCAATTAAACATATTATTGTAAATATACTACCTTGAGAACATACACATAGGTCTAAATCTTAATCAAAAAGAAATAAATATCAAATAAATAAAATCTATTTTATTATACTTTGTTCCCAAAGATAATTGCTTATAATGCCCCAAACGATGACCAACTACTAGTAAATTCATGTGTATATTCATTTTCACAAATTTCTGTGAATTTTCTAAGTACTAAATTTCACAATGGGAAGCTGGACTCTTCAAAAATATGTATGTCTGTAACTGAATGGCAGAAAAATTTAACCAAACAATGTGCTTTAATATATAAATTGTAAATATTAGTCTAAAATGTTAAAATGACTTAAAATGTTAAAATGGTTTATCAAAGCAGACAGTATAGGATCTTTAAATGTGATTTATGTATTCAGATATATGCTTAGTGTGTCTGTAGTGCAGCATAGGAAATATTATGAAATATCATCAAGTAGACTGTCAGACTCAGTATATATATATACAGTATGCTATGCTAAGTCGCTTCAGTCGTGTCCAACTCTGTGTGACCCCACAGACAGCAGTCCACCAAGCTCTCCCATCCCTGGGATTCTCCAGGCAAGAACACTGGAGTGGGTTGCCATTTCCTTCTCCAATGCATGAAAGTGAAAAGTGAAAGTGAAGTCGCTCAGTTGTGCCTGACTCTTAGCGACCCCATGGACTGCAGCCTACCAGGCTCCTCCGTCCATGGGATTTTCCAGGCAAGAGTACTGGAGTGGGGTGCCATTGCCTTCTCCGATATATATATATTATATTATATATAATATAATATATATTATATTATTATATTATATATATATAATATATATAATATATAATATAATTATATTATATTATAATATAATATATATATATATAATTTAAAAATAGCAAAGGCATAGTGAAGGTGGAAATTCTGATATTGGTTGAGATACATTCTGATCTCTAATGATAAGAATATTGAGACACATTTAACTTTTTAACAACGTACATTACTTTCAGGTTAAAGTTATATGAGTGGAATACAATGTTTCTATTTTTTCAACTTGAGTTTAAGAAGTGGTAGTTGTAGCACTTCTTTTATATATATATATAGAGAGAGAGAGAGAGAAGGCAATGGCACCCTACTCCAGTACTCTTGCCTGGAAAATCCCATGGATGGAGGAGCCTGGTGGGCTGCAGTCCATGGGGTCGCTAAGAGTCAGGCACAACTGAGCGACTTCACTTTCATTTTTCACTTTCGTGCATTGGAGAAGGAAATGGCAGCCCACTCCAGTGCTCTTGCCTGGAGAATCCCAGGGACCGGGGAGCCTGGTGAGCTGCCGTCTTTGGGGTCGCACAGAGTCGGACAGGACTGAAGCGACTTAGCAGCAGCAGCATATACATATATATGTATATATATATAAGTCTTGATTTGATGTTCCACATATGTTTACTCTGATGACAGGAAGGATTAAAAAACAAAGGCCAGTTAAAATTCTTGGATAATTAGGCATATGGTCACTCAGACTCCAAAGTAGTGATCCTGCTAGATCTCATTAGATTTAAGAGGGCTACATGTTTTTCCTACTGATATCAACACAAGCCCCAAGAGGCAATGTATTAAAAGTCACAATCAAGAACTTGTTGCTTATTGCAGGAGCTGCATCTTGAAAATAGGATGCTTAATAAAGCAAATTAAAGGACAAAACTATAGGATCTGCTCATTTTCATAAAGCACAAAAACACTTATCAGAGACATGTAGCATTGTTATTTATTTCACATGGCAGGACTTTATTCATACTTTACTCTCAATCATCTTCTATAATTTTCTTTTTATTCAGAAATATCAATATCTTCTTCATTTTCCTAACCAGAAAGAATAAAAGTATCCATTTATTCCTTGTTCGCACCCTCTTCCTAAAACGCCAAAATTTTTAAAAAGTTACAAAATCTCTATTAGATGGAAATGTTCTTGTACAACTACCACTTCTTAGAATCAAGTTGGCAAAATGGAAACACTGTATTTCCCTCTGACATAACTTAAACCTGAAAGTAATGTACATCTTTAAAAAGTTAAATATGTCTCAATATTCTTAAGAGATCAGAATGTATCTCAACCAATATTAGAATTTCCATCTTTACTATGTCTTTGCTATTTTTAAATATGAAAAACTGGATAGAGTAGGAGCTGATTTATAAGTAATGTTTTAAAAGCAAAATTGCCTTGAACACACTCCAGAACAATATTCATGGTAAATCCTCAACTATTTTAAGAGGTGACTGTCATAGCATCGTGAAAACAAAAGCAGCACAGGGATTCCTACTAGAAACTTGTATCAGGAGGCATTACATTTCCAGGTACTTTGCAAATTCTCATACACATGTAGTATCACACTCTCACATACATTTCAAGCAATAAAGGAACCTATAAATTATTTAGTGATTGAGTTTGCAGATTAATTTATGGGCCCCAAATATTTTAAGCTGATACATCTGTTCTTTACATTAAAAAAAGAGAACTTTTCACATGTGAAAACCACCGGAAAGTATTCACTCACAAATGTCATGCTCTAGTTTACTTTTAGGTAAGAAGGCTGAGAGATGCCACCATCAGAGCCTCTAAACTCATTTCCTCAATTCTGCACTGACTATTAAAGAACATCAGCCAAGTTAAAGACTTGCACAGAAGGTCAAATTCAAGCAGCGAATGGGTTAAGGACACAGAGGACTCATGTTTCACCTTCTGCTAGTCCTCAATTCCCATTCATAAAAGACTAAGTGAAACAAACAAACAAGAGGTAGAATTCAACTTCTTGTATGTAGACATTCACATAGCTAGGTGACTTCAAAGCCTATGATTAGCTCCATGCTAATCAATCAACCAGTAAGTTTCTGGGAAGCATTTACTAGTTTTCCTACACTGAGCTAGGGTCTGAATATCTGAGACAGCACCTGGCCCCACTCTGGACACTGGGATCCAGAATTAATCTATACCAGAAGCACTTTGTTTCCTTTGGAAAACCTTTCTTTTCTTCTTCCCAAAACTGCTTAGTGCCTCTACTTAAGCAATCAGCTTAAGCCCTAGAATGGGATGAGCATCACAGAAATGGTGAATGAAAAGCATTTATTTAAACAAGGAGGAGAAGCCAGGGAAAATTCTCAGTGGAGTTGAATGTGGGCAGGGGCATAAGGAAGACATGTGAAATCCTGGTTTGCACTGAACGATGCAGAAAAATGGCATGTTTTCTTATGTTGAAAGCCTGCTTTAGGCTATGAAAATTCTCCAAATCTATCCACCTCTTAAGGACTCAAATGATGTTTCAATATTGAGGTTCTAATTCTGCAGGAGAGGAGTTTGTTGAGATCAGGGCAAAGGAAAGATTACTACTGCAACAAAAAAGTCAAGATGAAGAAAAGGAAAGGATAGGTGAAGGTAAGGAGAACGACCTGAGAAGGGGAGAGATCAAAAGTAAGTCACCAATAGGTTCACCTTACTTTTCAATATTCTCAAACCAGCAGGTTTCTCTAACACTAGAGGGCACGAACGCAAACACACACACACACACACACACACACACACACACACACACACACACACTGAGGCGGGGGGAGCAACCTTGAGCAAAAGCAGTCTTCATATAAAGCTGAAGATCCGGGGCCCCAAAGATACTCGAAATTTCAAGGGGCTGGGGCAGTCAGTGTCTTTAACCCTGCAAATAAAATCTCTATGATGCATTTCAGGGAAGAGTGACGGCTCTCTCTCCCAAAGAAACCGCTCACGGATTGAGTGTTACGACAGTTGAAGGCAGGCAGTCCCCAGTGCTCCTCAGACAGCAACACCTTTGCCTCAGGAAAGCTTCCACCCTTTCCAGGTTAGATGTCCCTGGATCCCGAAGCTTCTGTATTCATCTGCCCACTGTCTCCTCCCGTGGCTGCCTGTAAAGAGTGGAGATGTAGACTCTCCACCTGGAAATTCAACTGATTCTAGGCAAAGAACGGAGTAAGAGGAGGGGCACCCGCAGCTAACGCTGTCCAAACAGCAGCCTTCGTGAGCCCGGGTTCTCAGCAGCGCAGAGCCCTCGGACCCGGGGCGGGGAGGCGGCCCTTGCGACTCTCATTCAGTCCCCTCACGACAGCCCAGACAAGAGCACTCCGCTTCCATCCCCAAGTCTCCTCCGGCTCTGAGAAAGGAGGTCTCTGTACCTGGAGGTGCCCAGGAGGGCCGGGGTGTTCTCCCCTGGACAAGGACTCTCGGAATATGGGAGCTGGTGGTGTTCGGGGGGACCAGGCAGGAGAGATGAGAGGAGAGAGGCAGAGAGAGGAAAAAAAAAAAAAAACATAAAAAAATAAGGTAAGACGGAGAGAAAGCGGAAAAGATAAAGTAACGGAGACGCGGGAACATCCCAAGAAAAACAGGGGGAAAGAGAATGAGAGAGAGAGACAAACCCGGAGCGGATGCGGTAAGCCAGATCAAGAATTAGAGAAAGAAACTGACTCAGACACGGGCAAGTAGAGACTAAGACGCAAAGGAAGGCAGAAATATAGAGGAAGGCAACCGTCGAGGACGACACCCGAGACCCAGCGCGTCGCCGGTGTTGAAAGCCCGGTGTAGAAGCGTCAGAGCACCGCAGCGCCACACCGCCCGCAGCTGGTGGGAGAAAGTTGCTGGGGCTGGAAGGCCATGTCCCCCCGGGGCTGAGCGCCAGTGAAGCGCAGAGGGTGGCCAGCGCCCCCCAACTTGGCCGGGGAGCAGAGAGAGCAGGGTAGGGGGCGGGCAGCGGTAGAAAGTTCCGCGCCTGGCGGTCTTTCCTCCGCACTTGCAGCGGCGAGCAAGCGCGCTTCGAGAGCCCGAGAGGCCGGTGTACCGGGTTCGCCGGCGCCCCTTTCCTGGGACTGGTTCGGAGCTGTCGGCTCCGTGCGCTGCCACCCGCTGCGGGACTTCGAGGCGCCCACCCAGGCACTCGGGCCACCCAAAGAGGACTGTTCCCAGACAATCAGAGGGGAAGCAAGAGAGAGAGAGAGACGGAGACCTGCTGTCGTGGCCAGGGATCCCGCGAAGAGGGAACGGCGGTCCACGCACGGAATTCAGCCTCCGACCCAACCCGGCAGGTGCCGGCCGGCTGCGAGGAGTGTGGGGCACACCGATCCCGTGCTCACCTGGAACCCGCGCCGGCCCGCGAGCGCCGCGCGCAGTCCCACTTCCCGCCCGCGCCTCTCTGCTCACACTTCCCCGGGAGAAGAGCGAGCCGGCTCCGGCCTCGGCCAGCCCTGGAGAGGCGCCCTCATAGCGCAGCGGCGGGCTGGAGGGCTCCTCGAGAGCGGGCGCCAAGGCCAAGGAGCCGCAAGAGACCGAGCGAGGGCTCCTAACACATTGTCACCTCGGCAGAGCCGCCGCCACCGCCTGGTCACTTCGCCCCCGGCCCCCGCCCCCCTCCCACCCCGGCCCGCTGCCTCTCAGCCCCTCCTCCTTGCGCGGGCCCTCCTCCTCCTCCCGTAGCCCCAGCCTGGAGGCCTCTCACTGGGCTAGTATAATTTACGTAACCAGCACCCCGAACCCTCCTCCCTCCCGGCTCCCGCTCCTCCCCGGGCTGGGGCGGTGCGCACAGAGCGCGCTCCAGCTGCTCCTGGAGCTGCCGCTCCTGCGATGTGCACAAGTCCCGCGATACTTGGCAGTCACGGCCCCCAAGAGCAACCGAGGGGTCGGGTCCTTTCCCCCCAGAGCGCCCCGCGATCCCTGGCCGGCCTGGGGTCCCACTGTGCGAAAACAGGCTGTGTACACTGTGTTAGCCCAGAGCACCGGATAACCTTCTAGAGGGGTGCTGGGGTGCAGACTGTCCTCGGGAAAGCTCCAGCAACCCCACCCCAGCTGTCGGCTCTCCATTGGAGATAAGCTGCAGGGAACTTGAGGTTTAGGCTCCCTGAATTAGAAAGGACAGACAAGAGTTTGGCCTCTTGTCCATTACAGTTCGTTTACCCTGGCAGGATCCTAGTGTTCTGGCTAGAGACAGCTGCTGCCACCGAAATCATTGTAAGAGACCTGGAAATGCAAAAGGCTTCCTTGTGCTCTTAAATTTTTCAGGGAGCGGTAAAGAAAAAAGCAAGGCTCTGAATTCCTTTCTTAGTCAAGAAGATAGGGTCTCTAACAGCAAAAACACATACACTGAAGCACCTGAATGTCTGCATTTCAGTGTAAAGCTAATGTGTAGTGTCGTAGAAAGTCCATGAGACTGAGTGAATTAAATTATCTGTAAGGGTTTTAGAATAGTGCATGGAAAGAGGCACGAACTTAAGACTCAGATATTATTAGCATCTGAAGACTTGGGACCTAACCCCCTCTGCCATGTGGGAGGGACTCTTCTGGGAAATTGGGATTGCTGAGTTCAGGTTTATGTTTTGCCATTTATTCACTGTTGACCCCTGGTTAGTTAGGGTTTTTAATACCGTTTCAGTTTTCTTAATTTTAAGAGGGATAATGTAGGCCACCTCATGTTATCTTAGCTCCCTCTTCTTAGCTTATACGGGAAAACTAGAGGAGGATATAAGAGTTACTCCAAAAATATTGAGTCATGTTGCATAAATGTCTATTATTAATTATAATCTAGGGTATCAGTGACATTCTTGATTATATCCACGAAAGGCAAATTTTAGAGGCATTATCTTTATATCTTTTCATGAATCAATGATTACCTAAATTGGTATGATAATAACTATATTTAATTTTCCCTCCTACACTGTCCACCCTGGGCAGCACTTCCACCCTCATCAATTAGTGTTTCTGTCCTGTGTGAGGACACAGGGTGCCACTCTTAACACCAAGGACACTGGTCTTTTTCTCTATTGCTTGCTTTTGTCAGTTCTGTTATCACGTCATTCACATATCCATGGCATATTGAGAAAAGTTATGGACCACCAGGTAAAAGGTTAAGCTTCTAAGGCTGACACAGCCACTTATTTGTCATATGTGCTTGCAAAACACATAAGCCCCAGTTCTTACATTCTTCGTCTCTAAAAAAGGTAGCAACACCATTTTGCAACCTTTGTAGTAATATTTAACCAGGACGAGAATCATAAAACTAGTAGTTAAAAGTTATACATGTATTCAGTTATGTATGTACTCTCAAAATATCTCCCTGAGAATTATGTTTTGATGTTTATCACAGCATCCTCAAACTTAGCAGTTTAAAACAATAAACATCTATAAACTCTCAAGGTTATGTGAGTTGTCAGGGTGGTTTCTGCTCTGGCAGGCTCAATTTGGACTGGCTGGTCAATAATGGCCTCGCTCACTTGTCTGCTGGTTGGCAAGCTAATTGGAGGCAGGACTCAGCTGGGATGGATCATCTTTGTTTAAGATGTTTGTCTGTCTTTGTTTGTCTGTCATCCTTCAACAGGCTAGTCCTGTATCCTTGAGTACCGGTGGTTGCTGGATTCTGAAAAGCAACAATGGAGTGTAGACTCCAATGTAGAGTACTTTCCAAAGTTCTGCTAAAACACAGAACGAAGCTACGTGGCCATGCCCAGATTCAAAGGATGAAATAGCATACTCCATGTCCTTGATGGGAGACACTGCAAAACCGTATTGCAAAGAAGAATGCACGCTCGAGGAGGAAGAAGCACATAAGGCCATTTTTGTAATCTTCAGATTCTTCTTAATGACAAGGGAATTTTAAAAGTCCTTATAGTGAATAAATCTGATAGTTATCATCTTAACCAAGTGATCAAGATTAACATCACCAATAATGGGATCAGGTGACATCATGTGCTTCATGCTGTGATGAACTAAGAAGTACACAATAGAACTTATTATTAATAGTATTCCAGACCAAAAAATAAAAGCATAATCAAGTATAATCAAAAGGAAGCAAAAGACAAACCTACACTGAGAGAAACCACAAAATACGCGTACTTTTCAAATATATCACTGTGATGAAAGTCAAAAAAAAAAAAAAAAAGACTTAAGAACTGGTCCAGACTAAAGGATATTAAAGAGACACAATGACTAAATGCAACATATACTACAATGTTAAGTGAAAACACAACTGGAAAAAAACACATAACTATAAGGACATTGGGACAATAGGCAAAATATGAATAAACTCTAAAATACCTCATCTCTAGGTTTTTATCTATGTTTAATTACAACTGATTTTATATCAACATTAAACATCTTGGTTTTGATAATTTTGCTGTGATTGCTATCATGAACTATTCTGGAGTAAAAAGGGCGTAGTGGCTGCAATTTGTTCAGAATGATTCAGAAACACCTACAGAAAAAAAATTATTTTAACAGTTAAGTTTGGTGAAAGAATATAAGGAAATTCTACTTTTTAGTTTTTATGGTTAGTCTGTTTTTACTGTTTCGTTCCATTTTCCACAGCAGCTGCACCATTTCACATTCCCAACAATACACAAGGATTTTGATTTCTCCACATTCTTGCCAACATTTGCTGTTTTCTTTTCCTTTTCCTTCCTCCTTCCCTTCTCTTTTTCTTCCTTTCTTTTTCTTTTCTTTCAAATGGAAGGAAAAACAAAAGGGTTAGATACAACAATTAATGTGAATGAGTATTAAATATAGTAAAAATTATACTGTACTTTTTTCAAATAATAAACTAGAAGCATAATTAATCCGGAATTATTGCAAGTATTTATTTAGATAAATGGGATGACCAACACTGCACAATTAATTAGTTATAAGGCATAAAGTGACTAGATGGAGAATATAATAAAAGACATGAATATGAGTTTGTCAGGTATAATTGCCCATCCTGTAGTTACAAAAAAAGACATATATATATATATATATATATATATATATAAAATTGGGCTTCCCAGGTGGCACTAGCAAAGAATCTGTCTGCCAGTGCAGAAGACACAAGAGACTCAGGTTCAATCCCTGAGTCAGGAAGATCCTCTGGAGTAGAAAGTGACAACCCACTCCACTATCCTTGCCTGGAAAATTCCATGGACTGAGGAGCCTGACAGGCAACAGTCCATAGGGCTGCAAAGAGTCAGGACTGAGTGACTGAACAGACAAATGTATTAAATTAAATTAAATTAATTTAATAAATTGACAGGTTTGGACAAATTATTAGCAGTGAAGAAGAGGGGGAAATGTGTTATATAACTTAGAGAGTTAAGATTGGATGAGTAGGAGAAAGGTGATGCCCAATAGTTTCTCTGTTAAGAGAAACAGAAAGTAAGAATTTTATTTTTTAAAGTGAAAATCTAATAATACATCTTTTTAGTTAAAATACTTCAGTGGCTTCTTATTGTTTTTAGTAAATAGTCTAAAATTCCTAACATGACCTACAAGACATTTATAATCTGGTCCCTAGTTATCTCCTTATTACCTACAATGAGCTAAACACTGGGGTAGGCACTGAAGATAAAGAATAAAGACAGCCCCATTGAACTTAGAGTCTAATCCTCCACCCAGTGAATATGTGTAGAATACTTACATCGTGCAACGTGATTTACAACAGTGAGCAAAAAGACAATGACTGCTTTCACGAATGCCACATTTTGTTGTGCTATATTCTAAACAAATAAGTATGTAATTCTGTCAGGAGGTAACAAATTCTAAGAAGAAAACTGAAACAAGCTAAGAGCTGAGCTTTCAAACTAGTTTGCCACAAATCATTTATACATGTCACATAATATATTGATCACCTTACCCATCAGGAATGACCAAGTACAGTGGCCTCAGATTGCCAGAGTCCATAGCTAGGCAGCCTCTGATCATAAGAGACTTGTTCAGGCCTCTATGGAGAATGGCCTAAGCAAGTGTTATGTGAGTGTGTGTCCAATTCTTCCTGTGGCATACATAAACAGGTATCTACTTCTGGACATCTGCTATAACATTCAGTTGCAGACAACTGACAAGGGCTCATGGAATAGTTTGAAGATTTTTTTTTTTTTTCAGGAGCAAAAGAATATCATATGATGAAGGAACATCACATTCACCATTGTAGATCGGATGCAAGGAGGTTGGGAGGAACTTCTAGTGAGCATATTTCCAATTAATGATCTAAAGTTCCAGTTAATGACCCAAAGTTTCAGCATAAATATCAGATAATCCTATTCTGTATGCTGCTAATTTGCTATTTTTGTGGTAGCTATGTCAGCTGCAGATTGGCTATTCTAATAATACTTGGGCATTCTTCAAATTCCAGCTTTATAATTTTTATTTTTTCTGATAAATATTTTGAATATATTTGAAATCCATTTATATACATAAAAATTTAAAATCACAACTTTAATGAAAGAAAAGTAGTGCTGATGCTTTTAAAATAGCAATTTAACTGATATAAATGTTTAGTCATAAAAGTAAATGTTTAAAATATTTTCACCTACTTATGCAAACAAGTTTTCTCACCTTTGGTGTTGACCAACTATTATATCATCATTGAAAATGTCATGATCAGGAAATTTTATACCTATTTCAAGTATAGAATCAATTAATATAAAGGTGAGTTCATGGAAGCAATATCTCATTAAAATATTTTTGAAGATTTTATTGGAAAGAAACAATTTTGTAGGTCTTATCTTTTTTTCACATATTATTTTTATATAATAATTTAATAGTGTGAATAAAATTCAATCAACTTTTGGCCAAGCTCCATATTAATACACTAATATTTGCTCTATTTATCTCATGATCCATAAAGCCCTGTGTCCTTCTTAGCACCTGACAGTTGCAAACTTACAGTTTTCCATATTTGTGTGATTAATGCCTGTTTTCTCCAATATAATATGGGATACACCAGCTCACAGTTTAAGTTTATAAGGTGGCAGTGGGGGTGGAGGGAGTTATTGTAACTTCACTCCAAGTGAGGTGCCTGTTGTACAGAAAACTTTTTCTGTTAATGAATAAATCAATCCAACCACCTCTTAATCAACAGCTATGCCTTTTCTATAAACTTTTATCTTTTTTATCTTCCCTTTCCTCACTACTTTTTCCCTCCTTGTTTTGAATTCTTGATTGGGCAGTAACCATTCGTGCCAAAAAATTAGGGAAAAAATTAGAAGAAATTTTTAGCCCACGAAAATCTTTCAGCACCATGGAGAGCGGCAAATGAGTCTCTCACAATCAACTTTGTGGTCACTCTAGTCTGACTATGCTACTATTTAACATAAATTGACAAGAATACATAAATAGATAGTAAGTAGGACATGTGGCAAAGACTAACTAAGCCACTATTAAGAATTCCTAAAAAGAGATAAATAAATAGATAAAAAGCAGATCAATGTGGAAAAGCACTGGCATTCACTTAAGGGAATATGGGTTTGCTATCATTTAACCTCTCTGTTTCTCTGTTAAATCCAAAGGCAAATATAAAGTAAAATGTTAAGTACCATCAAAGAGCTTGAAACGATTACATATCCATAACCTCAAGAGTTTTTCACCTCCATATACCATATGGACATAACACTTCTTAGAAGATAAATTACTGAAAAGCAGGAATTGTATCACTGCTTCCCAGGATTGAGTACAGTGCCTGGCACATAACAAGCATTAGCACATATTCATTAAATACATGTACTAAGTTACATTATCTTGTCAATAATATTTCACTTGCTAATTAAAGGTCAGGAAAAATACATTATATTGACAAAATTATTTTCACATCTAAGAATCTAATAGTCACTTTAGCCAACTTATTTTTAGTCAAAATTTAAAACTTAGAGAAACAGAGTTTTTTTTTTAAAAACAGACTAATCACTTCACGGGAAATAGATGGGGAAACAGTGGAAACAGTGTCAGACTTTATTTGGGGGGGCTCCAAAATCACTGCAGATGGTGACTGCAGCCATGAAATAAAAAAAAATAAAAAATAAAATAAAATTGAATATGAACACTTATTATTAAAAAAAACTATATAGCAGGTAAACTTTGTCGATTTTCATATTTTAAAGTTATATTTTAAAACATCACCCTCTTGCAATGAAGACTTTTCAAGTGTACTTTAATTAGTTATTTGATGCTTTACTCATAAGTCCAGTATGAGTAACATTAATATAACATTAATGTAACAACCACAGAATCTTTCAGCCAACAAGAAGCTACCACAGCTCTTTATTTCATCAATGCACAGATTTAAAAACTATTGTCTTACAGAATTAAAGTCAGATATAAGGGACAAGGAAAAGTATTGAAGCCACTATTTTTAAATGTTTTAATAAGCGATTCCCAGAATCACATTAGGTTTTCTTTCTTGGCCTCATTTTCTTTGGCTATCCTATTCAAAGAAAACTATTTATGTTCCTACACAATGTGCAAAAAAACTTATGTATATTGGACAATAAAATAGTCAAGTTCATAATTCTTTAAGGTATAACAGGGAAGAGGAAGTAGAAAGTATCAAGTAAAGTGTCACAAATTTTTGTCTTGAATTCTATCTAAATAGCTTGTTAGAAACTGGATAAAAAGGAGAGAATCTGTTTCACTTTAAATCCATCTGTGTTGCCAAATTTATCTGAAGAGGCAGCTGTTTCAACATTAAATAACAGAAGAATGACTACCATTTAGTAGAGAAAGGTGACTACAATTAATAGTGAGGAACTTATGAAGCTTAAATAAAAATATACTTCACTTTATTTTGAAAGAGTAGTGGTCCATGTTACACTTCATATTAAATATAAATATAAAATGAGAACATGGATTATGATTTTTCATTAATAAGCCTGAAATACATAGTTAGTTAGTTCAGTCACTCAGTCATGTCTGACTCTTTGCGACCCCATGAATCATAGCACGCCAGGCCTCCCTGTCCATCACCATCTCCTGGAGTTCACTCAGACTCACATACATCGAGTCAGTGATGCCATCCAGCCATCTCATCCTCTGTAGTCCTCTTCTCCTCCTGCCCCTAATCCCTTCCAGCATCATAGTCTTTTCCAATGAGTCAACTCTTCGCATGAGTTGGACTCATCCTTGGACTGTGTGGATCACAATAAACTGTGGAAAATTCTGAATGAGATGGGAATACCAGACCACCTGATCTGCCTCTTGAGAAACCTATATGCAGGTCAGGAAGCAACAGTTAGAACTGGACATGGAACAACAGACTGGTTCCAAATAGGAAAAGGAATATGTCAAGGCTGTATATTGTCACCCTGATTATTTAACTTATATGCAGAGTACATCATGAGAAACGCTGGGCTGGAAGAAGCACAAGCTGGAATCAAGATTGCAGGGAGAAATATCAATAACCTCAGATATGCAGATGACACCACCCTTATGGCAGAAAGTGAAGAGGAACTAAAAAGCCTCTTGATGAAAGTGAAAGAAGAGAGTGAAAAAGTTGGCTTAAAGCTCAACATTCAGAAAATGAAAATCATGGCATCTGGTCCCATCACTTCATGGGAAATAGATGGGGAAACAGTGGAAACTGTCAGACTTTATTTTTGGGGGCTCCAAAATCACTGCAGATGGTGATTGCAGCCATGAAATTAAAAGACGCTTACTCCTTGGAAGGAAAATTATGACTAACCTAGATATCATATTGAAAAGCAGAGACATTACTTTGCCAACAAAGGTCCGTCTAGTCAAGGCTACGGTTTTTCCAGTGGTCATGTATGGATGTCAGAGTTGGACTGTGAAGAAAGCTGAGTACCGAATAATTCATGCTTTTGAACTGTGGTGTTGGAGAAGACTCTTGCGAGTCCCCCGGACTGCAAGGAGATCCAACCACCCATTCTAAAGGGGATCAGCCCTGGGTGTTCTTTGGAAGGAATGATGCTAAAGCTGAAACTCCAGTACTTTGGCCGCCTCATGTGAAGAGTTGACTCATTGGAAAAGACTCTGATGCTGGGAGGGATTGGGGGCAGGAGGAAAAGGGGACGACAGAGGATGAGATGGTTAGATGGCATCACCGAGTCGATGGATGTGAGTCTGAGTGAACTCCGGGAGTTGGTGATGGACAGGGAGGCCTGGCATGCTGTGATTCATGGGGTCGCAAAGAGCCGGACACGACTGAGCGACTGAACTGAAGTGAACCTAGAATCAGAATAAACATTCATACTGTGAATAACTGATAAGAATTAATTAATACCCCATCATTTGCATAAGTGCTCATGTGCAAGCATCACACACACAACCATATTTCAACACACATATGCATACAGATTCCCACTTTTAAATGTAAGCTCCATGGACTTTGTCTTCATTGTCATAGAAATGTCCCAGTGGACAGAATTGAGTGCCTGCCACTTAATAAGGGCCAAATAGCATGTATCACATATAGGGGACTTCCCAGGTGGCTCAATGGTAAAGAATTCATCTGTCAATGCAGGAGATATGGGTTCTATCCCTGGGTCTGGAAGATCCCCTGGAGAAGGAAATGGCCTTCCACTCTAATATGCTTGCCTGGGATATCCCATGGACAGAGGAGCCTGGTGGGCTACATGGTGTCACAAAAGAGTCAGACACGACCTAGCAACTAAACAACAATACAACAATAGTAAGAGGTTAACAAGAGTAACTAACAATAGAATAGAAAATGGGCTCAGTTAGGCTAATTTACTAATGATTATACAACTAATAAATGGTGAAACTGGGATTAAAACCTAGGTGTGTAGAAATTCAAGGTCTACAGTTTTCTTCACATTTTGAAAATTTTAAGTCTATGGAAGTGTTGAGAGTAGAATGTAGTGAATCATTCACCAACTCAACCAGATTTACCAATTGTTAAATTTTTGCGACATTTGTTTTCTGTCCTCTCACTCTCTCACTATATATATCCCCCAAATATTTCTTTCAGCATGTATTACAAAGAAAAAGAACATTCTTCTGCTTAAGCACATGCCATCTTTGCACTTGGGCTTCCCAAGTGGCTTATTAGTAAAGAATCTGCTTGCCAGTGCAGGAGATGTAGGAGACATGGGTTCAGTCTCTGGGTCAGGAAGATCCCCTGAAGTAGGAAATGGCAACTCACTCCAGTATTCTTGCTTAGAAAATGCTATGGACAGAGAAACCTGGTGGGCTACAGTCCATGGGATCATAAAAGAGCTGGACACAACTAAGCAACTAAACAACAGCAAAGCTCTTCTCTGAAGATCATCTTGCCTACAACCAGCTGATGAATTCTTCACAACTTTGCACATAAAAGAAGATATAATCCAACCAATTTAGGACTAATAAGCAGGTATATAAATAAATATACAGTATGTCCAAGGGCATTACCTTCTGTGGGAAAAGGTCCTCTCTGTTCTTTCTTATTTCTCTTTCTCAACCTATTCCTCCCCCTGCCTACAGGTATACACAGCCTCTTCATTCTAAACCAAACAAAAGGAAGCCCCCCCCCAAAAAAAGAAAACATCCTTTGCTTCTGCTGACCTCTCTCCAGTTTTCTTTTTCTTCTAAAGGCCAAAATTCAGGACAGAGACACCTCTTCTTGCCCATCAACCCCTCTCTTCTGAACGCCTTGCACCTGCATTCTGTTGCATCCTTAAGACTGCAGCGAGGGGTGCCCCAAAACCTGGTCTAGCCCAAGCTTGGGCTTCTCCCAAGCACTCCATCCCACTGACCACCTCCTCCTACTTGAAACTCATTCCCTCTGGTCTTTGAGAGGCCACAGTGTGCCCTCTGCCCTCCTGTGGCTCACCCCCTGTCTCTGTTAACCCTCAAATGCAGATGTTTTAAAAGGACCTGCTCCCCTCTCTCTACCTCTCTCACAGGGTGGTTTATCCCTGTACAAGGATTAAGGTCATATTTGTACACAGATGTATAAAACAAGCTGAGCACCAAAGAATTGATGCTTTTGAACTGTGGTGTTGGAGAAGACTCTTGAAAGTCCCTTGGACTTCAAGGAGATCCAACCAGTCCATCCTAAAGGAAGTCAGTCCTGAATACTCATTGGAAGGACTGATGCTGAAGCTGAAACTTCAATACTTTGGCCACCTGATGCAAAGAACTGACTCATTGGAAAAGACCCTGATGCTGGGAAAGATTGAGGGCAGGAGGAGAGGGGGACAACAGAGGATGAGATGGTTGGATGGCATTGCCAATGTGATGAACATGAGTTTGAATAAACTCTGGGATTTGGTGATGGACAGGGAGGCCTGGCGGAGAAGGCAATGGCAACCCACTCCAGTACTCTTGCCTGGAAAATCCCATGGATGGAGGAGCCTGGTAGGCTGCAGTCCATGAGGTCGAGAAGAGTCAGACACAACTGAGCGACTTCACTTTCACTTTTCACTTTCATGCATTGGAGAAGGAAATGGCAACCCACTCCAGTGTTCTTGCCTAGAGAATCCCAGGGACGGCGGAGCCTGGTGGGCTGCCGTCTATGGGGTCGCACAGAGGCAGACACGACTGAAGTGACTTAGCAGCAGCAGCAGCAGGGAGGCCTGAAGTGCTGCAGTCCATGGGGTCACAGAGAGTCGGACACAACTGAGCAACTGAACTGAACTGAAATAAGCAGGTAACTCTATCTCATATTCCTAGTTTGGCCTGAAGTTTGCATAGTTAAAACACATTTCCTCCTTGGAAGAAAAGTTATGACCAACCTAGACAGCATGTTAAAAAACAGAGACATTACTTTGCCAACAAAGGTCCATCTAGTCAAAGGTATGTTCTTTCCAGTATTCATGTATGGATGTGAGAGTTGGACTATAAGGAAAGCTGAGCACTGAAGAATTGATGCTTTTGAATTTAGGTCTGGAGAAGACTCTTGAGAGTCCCTTGGACTGCAAGGAGATCCAACCACTCAATCATAAAGGAGACCAGTCCTGAATATTCATTGGAAGGACCTATGCTAAAGCTGAAGCTCCAGTAATTTGGTACCTGATGTGAAAAACTGACTCATTAGAAAAGACCCTGATGCTGGGAAAGATTAAAGGCAGGAGAAGAAGGGGAAAACAGAGGATGAGATGGTTGGATGGCATCATCAACTCGATGGACATGAGTTTGAGCATGTTTGAGCAAGCTCCAGGAGATGGTGATGGACAGGGAGACCTGGCGTGCTGCAGTCCATGGGTTCACAAAGAGTCAGACATGACTAAGCTACTGAACTGAACTGAACTTGCATAGTTAACTGTAGCAAGTACAAAGATGTCCAAAACTGGCTAGTGTGAAAGTGTAGGAAGCTTTTAAGAAGAAACAAGAACAGAGACAGGATCTGTTTTCCAGGACCCAAGGTACTTTGATAATAATAACTCCAACATTTTGCAAATTCAGAAATTTTCTTTGCAAAGAATTATGAAAGATAACTTTCATTTTAGCACAATAGTTTACCTTTTGACAGCCCAGTTTCCAAAGTTTCAGAAAAAAGTATAAAATCACTGAACAAATTCATGTATTTGAATGCAATTTATTTACCCATTGTTGAGAAGTGGATGATCTAGGGCTTCTTTTCCCTTCTTTTTTAATCCTCCTTTAAACTATTGAGTTTTTTGCTATCAGTGCCAATGGAAAGAGGAGCTGATTTTATACATACTAATTATGAACTTCCCTGTGAGAAACTATGTGCTACAGAGCTATTTGAACTGGATTCTAAGCCAATTATTCTATAAATACTGAATAATATTGCAGTATTTACCATGAAGTTTTGCAAAGTCTTCCATTATAAAGTTCTGAAATGATGACTTTTAGATGTAAAAATACTCACTTTTAAATAGAAATTTGGATGATATGTCAATAACATTAGAAAGTATTCCCCAATTTGCATTTTATAATAAATATCTAAGGTTCAGAGCCAATCTATGTTGTTGCTTTTTTTTTTCAATATTAGTATTTGGATAGTGTTTTAGTCATCTATTTACTTTGTCAATTTTTAACCTCTCATATTTTGAGATAAATAGCACAGAAAAATACTGCCAAAAATAGCTCCCTAGGGCTAAAAGGATACTAGTCAGTTTCTTGTTTCTCCTAGTAAGGGATACATTTCTCTAATAATGTGTCATATTTCAAGATTCAATACAGGGGACATCCCTTGTGGCCCAGTAGTTAAGAATCCACCTGACAATGTAGGGGACATGGGTTCAATTCCTGGTCCAGCAAATAAAATTCCCACATGTCACCAGACAACTAAGCCCATGTGCAGCCACTACTGAAGCCTGTGTGCCCTATAATATGCTCTGCAATGAGAGGCCACCACAATGAGAAACCACTACAGCTAGAGAAAAGCCTGCACACGGCAACAAAGACCCAGCGCAGCCAAAGCAAAAAGAAAATTTAAAAAAAGATTAAGTACAGGATCTGAAAACCAATACCCAATAGTATGCAATAAATAAGGAGAAACATCAAGCCAGAATCTGATCGGAGAATCACATGTTTATACAGCAAAGACCTAGCTACAAACAGCAGTCATGAGATTTAGTAGCAGTATTCCATTGATGCAATGATTCCAGTAAAACATCTGTAGATATGGGTTTTTGTATATGTGTCTTCATGTATTAAAACAAAAAAATTATTTCAATATTAGAAAATTAGGATATTTTTCACTAAAAACTTTGATATGTGGCTTATCTTAAAAATTAGAAGATCTAGGAAAATTGAACCTACTTTGCTAAATACAAAATGGAGCTACTTCATTAGACCAAGAAGCTATTATTTCCCATGTGGATATTATAACTGTCTTCTTTTTTCATTTTTGCCTTCCTTGAACCTATTAAGAAAGCAGCTGAACTGATCCCATTAAACCCACGTTGGGATACATCAATATTCTGTTCAAAACTCTGCACACTCTCACCTCTCAAAATTCTCATGGTGGCCCACCTCTCTGATACTTTCTCACTCTACTCCAGTCATACTGGCCTGCTTGATATTTCTCAAATAATTCAGGCAATATTGTGCATTTCCCCCTTGGCCTATAATGCCCTTTTGTAACTTAAGTTTTGACTTAAACGTCATCTTCTCTGTGAAAACCAACCACATAATTGAATATTAAGTCACTGACACCCCATTTTCCCTCCCCAGTTGACTTCCCTTCACAGCTATCACCACATACAAATATTACTTACTTATTTATTTTGTGCCCATCTTATAATAGAAACAACTTTAGATAAAGAATCTTTGCAGGTTGGCCAGAAAGTTCATTTGGGTTTTTCCATTAGATGTTACAGAAAAACTTTGAACAAACTTTTCAGCCAACCCAATGCATATTACTTTTGCTATATCTCATTCTCTAAGAATCATATCTGGCACATAGCCCTATTTCTTTGAATGAATTAAGTGATGGGGTATGATTATTTTCACCACTTTGCTAATGACAGAACTAGAAGCTAGAATTATATAATTCGTCCAAGATCACAAATCTAAAAGACAAAAAGGCTATATTCAAACCTTCTTAGTGCGATATAAGGGCTCAATATCGTAGTAATCAGGTTACAAATATATCAAGAAGAGGTATGCGATTTTCAAGGAAAATAGAAGGAGACATTTATCTGTGGAGGTGCAGAATATTCCTATGTGAATAAATACTCAGACTCTATTTTCATTCTTTTATATTACTTATCTGACCTTTAAAAATAGAAGGCCATGACCCTTGACCTAAGTGGTAAAAAAGGATAAATCAATGATTGTATCAGTGCTTTGGCCCCTTTGTTTCCCTCAGCTGTCTACCTAGCTCTCCTGTTCCACCTCCTCTTAACTGGGATTCAGTTCAATTCAGTTCAGTTCAGTTGCTCAGTTGTGTCCAACTCTTTGCGACCCCATGAATTGCAGCACGCCAGGCCTCCCTGTCCATCACTGACTCCCGGAGTTCACCCAAACTCTTGGGATTAATCTATACTAAAGATATTTGTTTTGAATTATAAAGACTTCCATTTTTTCTCATTTGAAATATGAATTTTCTTTTGAAGTAGAACATAAAGTTCACAACTCACATGTGCATAACTGGATTTCACAAAGGGAACACATCCTGGACCAAGATTATGGTATTAAATATATAACAACCAGTCCCTTCACCTCAAAATAAAACAAAGCAAAAAACAAAAACACATTGAAAAAATATAACTTCTATAATGTGACTACTTCCAACAAGGTCTGTTTGAAGCTACCAACTTGATGCCAACCAGCTTGCAAAATTCAAAAATTTAACAATCAGTTCCTGCAAGTGGATGCAAGCCAAGTGCAACATATCACTAAAACCCAAGAAACCCTATCATGTTTCTCCCTCAAATCACTATTTTCCTTTCCCAAAGATGATCTGACTTCTAACATCTATATTTTAACCTTAATAAAAAGTAATCATATACACTGTTTCACATATGGTTTCTTTCTCTCATTTTTGTGTTTATGAAATGTATCCTTCTGTTGCAAGTAGATCATTAATTAACAAAGCAGTATAGTATTCTATATGATGCTATGATTTATACTCTTCCTTAAATATTCGTAAATTTTCTATTTTTCCTTTCAGTTCTTTGCAGTTTGCTTTATATATTTTGAAACTCTGAAAATCTTATTGACTAGGTAATCTACTTCATGTAGTATTACTACAACCACTGAAGCCTGAATGTTTGCATGTACATATTTAAAGTGTCTTTCTTGTAGACAGTGTATATTTGAGTCTTTTTGAAAAACAATTTATCCAGTCTGGTATTTTTTGCCATTTAATTTTTGTGTTTAGACCATTTACATTTAATGTGACTGTTAATATGGTTGGATTTAAATCTATCATGTCGCACTTCGTTTTCTATTTATTCTGTGTATTTATTACTTGCTTCCTTTTTCTTCTATTCTGATTCTTTTTAGACTGAGTAATTCTATAACTCCATTATAGCCCTTTTTTCATTATTAGCTGTTACTCTGTTATTTTTGACAAATAATTTAAGATTAACAACATGCATCTTTAATTTACCATAGTATGCTTTCAGGTAATAATATATTCAGGTTGCATATAGAGTAAACCTTACAAGAGTATACTTTATTTCTCCTCGTCTAGCCCTTGTGCTATTGTTATATGTCTTATTTCCTTATAGGTTGTAAATTTTATCACACATTGTTATTACTTTTGCTTTAAATAGTTTATTATCTTTAAAAAGATATTAAAATCAAGAAAAAAGGTCTTTTATATTTACTTACCATATTTACATATTTTATGCTCTTCGCTCATTTGTATAGATACCGATTTTTATATGACATCACTTTTCTTCTGCCTAAAGAGCTTTCATTAACATTTGCTATACTGGCAGTCTGCTGGCAACTAATTCTGTCAGCTTTTTTGTCTCTACAAGCCCTATTTTAGCTACATTTTAAAAAGATATTTTCCCTTATATATGATAAGGATAAAGAATTCAAGATTGCTTGTGGGCTTTTTTGCTTTTTTTTTTTCTCCCCAGCATTTCAGTGACATTCACTCCCTTAGGCTTGAGTTGTTTCCAATAAGAATTACATTGTCATTTTTATTTTTGTTGCTCTAAATGTAGTATGTTTTTTGTTTTTTTTTTCTCTTGGACTTCTGAGATTTTATTATTTATTTTAAGCAAATGGATTATGATAAGCTAGAATGTAGTTTTCTTCTTTTTTCTTATGGAGATTCTTGGAACTATGAGTTTGTAGTTTCCATCCAATGTGGTAAACTGTCAGTATTTCTTAACATTTTCTCTATCACCTCCCTCCACTCTCATCTGGGATCTCTACTCACATTAAGGATACTCAAAGATGTCTCACAGATACTAAAGCTTCTTCAAGTTTTTTAAGTCTTTCATCTCCTGTATCATTATTTTTAGTTTCTGTTATTATTCTAAATTTTTTCTACAATGTCTTATCTGCAGTTAATGTTATTCTGTGCATTTCTTATCTCAGAAATTTTATTTTTCACCTCTAGATGTTTGATTTGGTTAATTTTTTGTATATTTGCATTTCCCAATCATGCCCAATCTTTCCCTATCATCTAAATAAGTGGAATATAGTTATAAAAATTGTTTTAATGTCCCTGTCTATTATTTATCATAAATTTCTCCTTTGTGTCTATTTCTACTGATGGAGTTTTCACATTACGATTTATATTTTCTAGCTTCTATCTTGGCAATTTTTCCTTGGTTGACAGACACTGAATGCTGGATATTTTTGAATTTCTATACATTTCCTTGGAGGGCTTCCTAGGAGAGCATGGCAACCGCCTCCAGTATTCTTGCCTGGAGAATCCCACGAGCAGAGGACCCTACAGTCCATAGGGTTGCAGAGAGTTGGACACAACTGAAGCGACTTAGCATGCATGCACATTTACTTTGACTTTGTTCTATCACAGCTAATTTTTCTGGTGATAGTTTGAAGCTAAATGTTGAGTTTTGTTAGGCTGGACTAGAAGAGCTTTTATGCTAGGTTTTTTCCCCATTATAGAGATGAAATCATTCTGATGACTTGATCCTGTGTCCTACTAAAAGGAACAGAATCTATTCCCAGACCTGTGTGAACTTCAAGGACTTCTCTCTGCTTTTGCAGTCCCAGGTAGTGTCTATGCATATGTGCTATTGGTATCAGCTGAATATTTAAAGAGCCCAGCACATATTTCTATGGTTCTCTGTGCAGCTCTCCACATTTTTGCCTTGCAAACACTACCACCCTGGCCTCCCTATCTCCCTGGACTCCTAGTTCTGCCCCCTCAACTCAAGGAGACCACTGAGATCTACCTTGGTTTCCCCTCCCTACATTTTCAAGGTCACAGCTCAATTCAGTCACTCAGTCATGTCTGACTCTTTGTGACCCCATGGACTGCAGCTTGCCAGACTTCCGTGTCCATCACCAACTTCTGGAGCTTGCTCAGACTCATGTCCATCAAGTCAGTGATGCCATCCAACCATCATTCTCTGTCATCTCCTTCTCCTCCTGCCTTCAGTCTGTCTCAGCATCAGGGTCTTTTCAAATGAGTCAGCTCTTCGCATCAGGTGGCCAAAGTATTGGAGTTTCAGCTTCAACATCAGTCCTTCCAATGAACACCCGGGACTGATCTCCTTTAGGATGGGCTGGTTGGATCTCCTTGCAGTCCAAGGGACTCTCAAGAGTCTTCTCCAACACCACAGTTTAAAAGCATCAATTCTTCAGCACTCAGCTTTGTTATGGTCCAGCTCTCACAACCATATATGACTACTGGAAAAACCATAGCTTTGGTTGTCAAGGTCACAATCTAGGGTAATTATAGAACTCACCCTGTTGTTTCCTGCTTTCTCAGTGATCAGTATCTTCCATTGCTCAATCATCATTGTCTGAAAACTGTTTTTTCATACATTTTGCTGGAAGCAGAATTCTAACCCTTTTATTTTTATTCCCCTTTCTGCCTCATTTTACTGCTAAGCAAGAATGCAATACTGGATTCAGTTCATTATTGACATAAGAGGCTAAAGAGTAGACATTATTGTCTTATTCCTATCCTCTAAGGGAAAGCTCCAGATAGTTTACTATTTAGTATGACTTTTGTTGCAGAATTTTGTGATGTTCTTCTTTCAGTTTAAGGTACTTTTTTCTACTCCTGGTTTTATCTTGAATGTTTTAACTTTTCAAGTGCTTTTGCTGCTTCTATTGCAGCAATAGAATGCTGCAATAGCAATGACAATATAATTTTTACTTTCTTATTCTGTTAGTATGGTGAATTACATTGACTATTGAATATTAAAACAATCTTATACTCCTGGAATATATCCAACTTGATCTTGATATAGTTATTTTTCCCATATTTCATTGGTTTTGATTGCTGATATTGTATTTAAATAATTTTATAGCAAAATAAATAAGAAAGAATAACTTGTAATTTTCCTTTCCTCTAATGTCCTTGTCAGGTTTTGAGATCAAGATTTTGCTGGCTTTGGAAAACAAATTTTTTCTATTCTCTAAAAGAGTTTTCAGAATAGTACAGTATCTTTCTTACATATATTGTCAAATTCACCAATAAAACCATCTGAGCCAGTAATTTCTTTAGGAAGGTTTTAAAACGTAGATCTGATTACTTTACTTCAGATTGTTTCATATTGTTTCCATTTGGGGTTTCTTTACATTTAGGCGGTGCTGTGCTTAGTCGCTCAGTCATGTTTGACTCTGTGACCCCATGGACTGTACCCCTCTAGGTTCCTCTGTCCATGGAGATTCTCCAAGCAAGAATACTGGAGTGGGTAACTATACCCTCCTCCAAGGGATATTCCCAACTCAGGGGTCGAACAGAAGTCTCCCACATTGCAGGTGGATTCTTTACCATCTGAGCTACCAGGGAAGCCCAAGAGTACTGGAGTGGGTAGCCTATCCCTTCTCCAGGAGAACTTCCCAACCCAGGAATCTAACCAGGGTCTCCTGAATTGCAGATAAATTCTTTACCAGCTGAGCTACAAGAATTTTTATATTTCTCTAAATTTTTATTTGTATGGTACAGTTCTTTTTTCATTATTTTCTTATGTTTTTATTACCTACAATATCTAAAATGATATTCACCTCTTCTAAAATTCCTGATACTAGCAATTTTTATTTCTTCAAATTTCTTGATATTTCCAGATTTTAATTTCACTAGCATTTTCTAAGAAGCCATATTTGGCCTAGTTGGTTTTTTCTATTTCATATTTCCTTTCTAGTCATTAATTTGTATTTTTATATTTACTATTTTTGTCTGTCTACAGCATTTACATCTAATTTACTTATACTTTTCTGACTTCTTGAGATGGAATCTTAGAGATTAACTTTCAGTCTAAGTGTAACTGGTGGATACCATCGATGTCTCGCACAAATCCTCTCGTATTCATTTTACTGGTGCTATATAACCATCTTCTACTTTCCATCTTCTTTGTTGCTGACAGTGTATAGCTATAATCTTTCTCAGAGAATTCAGGATACTGAAACTACGTCATCCATGAAGATTCATAAGAGCAGAGCAGCTTAAATCCCTCCTCTATGGTACATATATTCTCTCAAATACCTTTGAATCTCCCAGTTTCTGGCTTGCAGTTGAGACCATCCCAAAGGATTCCCTTTGGAATACATAAGCTACCTTGATTTTTGGAGAGGTTGAAGTGCCTAGAAGTCTACATCTTCCTGGAATAGACCATCATCCAGTTGGAGACTGAGCCAGTTTTAAGATTTTTTCAGTCCTTTGTGAAAGCTGTTGTGTTTCCAGGTCACCCTTGTGGTCAGGTTGTGACACTTTCAGGTTCCCAAACGTACTCTCCAGGACCTCTTCTCTTTGATAGTCTGTTCTGCAATATTTGTCTCATCAAGTTATCAGACGTCTGAAAATCTGTGGAGTTTCTCACCTACCAGGTGCCTTTTTCTCTAAAACCTCTTGGTCTCTCAGCTCTGTATGATATGAATTAGCAAAGAATTTTTGTTTTTTAAATGGGATTAAATGTCAGGCTTATTTCAATTTATTTCCCTTTCTCCACCTTCTGGCTACCTTGCTAATTCTCTGATGTGGGTCAGATTTTTGTTTTTGTTTTCTCATCTTTTTTTTTTTTTAATTTAATTTTATTTTTAAACTTTACAATATTGTATTAGTTTTGCCAAATATCAAAATGAATCCGCCACAGGTATACATGTGTTCCCCATCCTGAACCCCCCTCCCTCCTCCCTCCCCATACCATCCCTCTGGGTCGTCCCAGTGCACCAGCCCTAAGCATCCAGTATCGTGCATCGAACCTGGACTGGTAACTCATTTCATACATGATATTATACATGTTTCAATGCCATTCTCCCAAATCTTCCCACCCTCTCCCTCTCCAACAGAGTCCATAAGACTCATCTTTTCTAGCTGTTCTCAGTGGCAAAGATGTCCCTCAACAAGCTCTTTTACTATTATTGGAAATGTAATCTCTTTAAACTTCTACCCTCCACCTCCATACCCACTGTACTTTCTTTTGTATAGGAAAACACATCCCCTAAGATTTTTGTACTTGCCTCATTTGTTTTCCCTTAGATCAACAAGCTTAAATCTTAAAGCTGAACTACATCAACAATGAAAATTAAAAAATGTAAACACCACCTTTTGTGTACTTTGTTTTTAGTGTTGACTGAACTCTTTAGATCTCAAAAATGCATTGTTATAGACACAGACTGCTTACTAAACAAGGACCTCATTATAATTCTGTACTTAACAGATGTTCTGCTTTGAACTTTACATCTAACCATAACACAGATGCTCAAGAGATTTTCTCAAACCATAGACACGTCTTTTATAGTAAAAATTATTAGAGAAAGTTGGGGAAAAGTATAAATACTATGCTGAATATTTCAGGAAGTGTTTCAGCTCTGGGATGAGATGGATATATACTCAAATCCTGGCTGATTACTTATTACCTATGTGTCCACGGATTTAATGTCTTTATTCCTCAGTTTCCTTTTCTGTTAAATCAGTGTTTGTGCAGGCTAAGTTGCTTCAGTCATATTTGACTCTGTGACGCTATGGGCTATCTCCCACCAGGCTCCTCTGTCCATGGGGTTCTCCAGGCAAAAATACTGGAGTGGGTCTCCATGCCCCGCCACCCCTACCCCAGAGGATCTGTTGGAAGCCGCGTTAGGCATTACTGACAAAATGGAGGCACAGCCCCAACCCCCTCTCCTCATCTCGCAGGCACGGTCCCAGGATGAAGGAGTTAGGCCTTGTGATTCTGATTTGTTCTTTCCTTTCTTCAGTTGAGTTGGCTGGAAAGAATGTTAAGGTGCTTGAGGGAAGCATGAGAAAGCACAAAGCCTTCTGCAGTTGTGCGAGAAAATAATCTGTAAAGTAACCGTTGACATTTGTTCAAGGATTTTTACAAAGAATATCCCAGATTGGGCACCTAGGCCGAAGCTTGAGGTCATGGGAAGGATTGTTATCTGAGACCTGTTTGTGAGGGAAATAATTGTGGCAAAAGAAGATTGCTGAGTTTAGGGTTTAGGAATAGTTAAGAATAGATAGAAGCCTTTTTAGGAGATAGTGATCTTAAGATACTAGGGGCAAACAGGATTTAGAAAGATAAGAAATAAACTGAAGAATGTAGCATGAGTTACAATGTAATCACAAGTTAGTACAGTAAATCTGGGTGGGGGAAACTAAAAACATCAAACCTCTGACCTAATGCTTTTGTCAAAGTATAGAAGAGAAGCTTGAAATAAACATGTAGTTCTATACTATGAGTCAGAGACTACATCATCGTCCACCAACAGGGCTCACCCCTTCAGGCTGATTCCCTGGCTGCTGGAGCTGGACTCCGGCAAGGATCCTCTTGACCGGGGACTGAACCCATGTCTCTTATGTCTCCTGCATTGGCAGGCAGGTTCTTTACCATTAGCACCACCTGGGAATCCCAAATCAGCCTTTAATACATATGTAAAATAAGGATTTTATAAATTTAAATGGAACAATAGGTATAATATGTATAATAAAATTTGCCTGACTCAAACTGCTCAACAAATATTAGTCACTTATTCATATTCTTTGGAAATAATTTTTCATGCTAAGTAAAAGTATCTAGGAATAAATTACAATTATGCTGGAATTCTGGGTTTTAAAATGATAAGGGAATAGATTATTTTAAGGTAAACCTAAACAAATATTTAAAGGTGGTAAAAGTTTCTATAAAAGAGAGATGATTTAAGGTTCAAAAGAATTCCTTTATAGGAAGGAAAAATATTAAATAGCTAAATTTCTTATTGGAAAGCCTTTGTGCTTAAGGGTTAGGTTAATTGCCAAGAGTAAGTAACAGGGTTATAAAGGCATATAATAATTAGAAGTAGTTGAAAGCAACTACTAACCTTTAATTGTAATGAGATTTTTAAAATATATTTTTAAAATAAATTTTTAGTATAAAGCCTTGCAAATTAAAACAACTGATTCTGAAGTTATATTCAGAGAATCATGATAGTTTAGAAAAGTAAGGGATGGTATTTAAAAGATAAGAATTATCAGACATAGAAAGGTTAAGTAAGTTTTGAAGGTTACACACATACAAAGGCCGAAGTATAAAAGGTTAGAATCTGTGTTGAATACTTTTGATCTACTTCTTCAGTTGCACCCTCCATCCTTCCGTGTCTTGCACTGTGGTTTGAAAGGCTTCTAGTTGACTTTACCCAAAGGGCAACATTATCAGGAGCTACAGGAGGGCAGGAAAGTTAGGTCAAGGAATATAATCTTTGCATCAGCTCCCTTCATGGTCACTCTGTGCTCACATTGTTTCCTTAAGATTATATTTTATGCCAGGATGTCTTCACCACATAGCTGTTAACAGCTGCTGTTATAAGCCTTAGGGTGCCACACTATACCTGTGGTTTACCTCTGTTCTTCCTTTTACTAAGCTTTTTTATATTTTTTTAATTATCCAGTTGCAAGCTTCATCTATTTTCTGTTTACACACAACTGAAAGCTTAGAGTTTTGTGGTTCTCTACTCAACAATTTTTGCTCTCAATATGATCAGATAACAATCTTGCTGAAAATTACTACACAGATTATATAGAATGATCTACTTCTCAAGTATGTTCATAAATTCAATCACTCTTGTATAATGTCACCTATTCCTAATTTTGTTTCTTAACATGTAGTTTTAATTGTGAAACTAAATTTCTGTAAACAGATATTTTAGCATAATAATTGCATAATGTGAAACATTTTGAAAACCCGGAGTAAAATAATGTGTTCAAAATGATTCAACAAAATACTATTGCCAATAGATTTATATCATTTTTTACTTTATTTGTATATTATTTTTGTTTATAATTAAAGTGCTTCAATACAGTGGGGCAAATTTACACAGAAAAAAATGCAAGTAAATGAACAATAGCTATATGTGCCAACCACATTAATTGTCAGTAGAGAAAAATAAGCATAGTCATACCAAGAGTACCTTCCCCTCATGGGTGAATTTAACTCAGATGACTATTATATCTACTACTGTGGGCAAGAATCCCTTAGAAGAAATAGAGTAGCCACTTTTTGAAAAAAAAAAAAAAAAATCTTACTTTATGTTATTTTCATTCTAAAGAGATCCTCAAGTGGCAAATTTAGACTCTTAGAGCCATATTTTCATGACTGTTTCAGTATATTTACTAACTTTAAAATTGTGTTTTATCTACTCCTTACTCCTTGTCTTGAAGTCATGAGTCTTTTAGTTCATAAACATTAGAAGACTCCATAGTGATCTTGAAGAGAAAGTACATCTAATATATGTCCATATTTTCCAGTTTCTAATTTTATCATTAATTTCAAAAATATTAAAAATGTACATTTCAATATAGTTCAGGAAAAGTTCATCATAGAATAAAGCTACAAGTTATGAGTAATTTGTTAGATACATGGATTTAAAGTTCAAAAATATTGCAAGATGATTTCATAATTAAAAACTTATAACAGTTTTTTCTTCTCTTAGTTCACTTCAGTCACTCGGTATGTCTGATTCTTTGCGAACCGATGGACTGCAGCACACCAGGCTTCCTTGTCTATCACCAACTCCTGGAGCTTGCTTAAACTCATGTCCATCAAGTCAGTGATGGCATCCAACCATCTTATCCTCTGTTGTCCCCCTCTCCTCTTGCCTTCTACCTTTCCCAATATCAGGCTATTTTCCAATTAGTCAGTTCTTCACAACAGGTGGCCAAAGTACTGGAGTTTCAGCTTCAGCACCAGTCCTTTCAATGAATATTCAGGACTTATTTCATTTAGCATGGACTGGTTGGATCTCCTTGCAGTCCAAGGGATTCTCAAGAGTCTTCTCCAACACCACAATTCAAAAGCATCAGTTCTTCAGCACTCAGCATTCTTTATAGTCCAACTCTCACATCCATACATGACTACTGGAAAAACCATAGCTTTGGCTAGAGAGACATTTGTAAGTCAACTGGCTGAGTAGAAGGATTTGTGCTCATCTTCTCCTGCAAGAATTCCAAAATTACAACTCACTGCTGAAAAACCATTGACAGGAGAATGTTGATCCCACCAAAAAAAGATACCTCACATCCATGAGCAAAGGAGAAGCTCCAGCAAGATGGTAGGAGGGGCTAAATCACATTTAGAATCAAACCCCATACATGCTAGAGATGTTCAGAGGGCTCAAACAAACCTGTGCACACCACAACCCAGAGACCCCCACAGAGACTGAGCCAAAATTGTGCCTGAGTGCCTACTGTGGAGCTATGGGTCAGCAGTGGCCTGCCACAGGGGCAGGGTCTCTGGGTGCAGCAGACCTATGCTATGCTAAGTCACTTCAGTCGTGTCCGACTCTATGCGACCCCATAGATGGCAGCCCACCAGGCTCCCCCATCCCTGGGATTCTCCAAGCAAGAACACTGGAGTGGGTTGCCATTTCCTTCTCCTATGCATGAAAGTGAAAACTGAAAGTGAAGTCCTTCAGTCGTGTCTGACTCTTAGCGACCCCATGGACTGAAGCCTACCAGGCTCCTCCATCCATGGGATTTTCCAAGCAAGAGTACTGGAGTGGGGTGCCATTGCCTTCTCCAGAATAAACCCTCTTGGAGGAGGTCACCATTATCCCCACCATAGAGCTGCCAGAACTTACACAGGACTGGGGAAACAGACTCTTGGAGGGCACACACAAAAAAACTTGTGTGCACCAGGACCCAGGAGAAAGGAGCAGTGACCCCACAAGAGACTGACCCAGACTTGCCCCTGAGCGTCCAGGGGTCTCTGGTGGAGGTGTGGGTCAGCGGTAGCCTGCTACAGGGTCGGGGGAACTGAGTGCAGCAGTGCATGCATGGGACCTTTTGAAGGACATTGCCATTATCTTCATTACCTCCAAACATAGTTTGGCCTCAGGTCAAACAACAGAGAGGGAACACAGCCTTCCCCACCAACAGAAAATTGGATTAAAGATTTACTGAGCATGGCCCTACATATCAGAACAAGACTCAGTTTCCCCCTCAGTCAGTCTCTCCCATCAGGAAGCTTCCACAAGCCTCTGATCCTTATACATCAGAGGGTAGACAAAATGAAAAGACCAATCACAGAAAACTAACCAAACTGATCATATGGACCACAGTCTTGTCTAACTCAATGAAACTATGAGCCATGCTATGTAGGGCCACCCAAGATGGACGAGTCATAGTGGAGAGTTTTGACAAAATGTGGTCCGCTGGAGAAGGGAATGGAAAATGCTTCAGTATTCCTGCCTTGAGAACCCCATGAACCATATGAAAAGGCAAAAAGATAAGACACTGAAAGATGAACTCCCCAGGTTGGTAGGTGGCCAATATGCTTCTGGAGATCAGTGGAGAAATAACTCCAGAAACAATGAAGAGATAGAGCCAAAGTAAAAACAACATCCAATTGTAGATGTTACTGGTGATGCAAGTAAAGTCTGATGCTATAAAGAGCAATATTGCATAGGAACCTGGAATGTTAGGTCCATGAATCAAGGCAACTTGGAAGTGGTCAAACAGGAGATGGCAAGAGTGAACATTGACATTTTAGGAATTAGTGAACTAAAATGGACTGGAATGGGTGAATTTAACTCAGATGACTATTATATCTACTACTGTGGGCAAGAATCCCTTAGAAGAAATGGAGTAGCCATCATGGTCAATAAAAGAGTCAGAAATTCAGTACTTGGATGCAGTCTCAAAAATGATAGAATAATCTCTGTTCGTTTCCAAGGCAAATCATTCAATATCACAGTAATCCAAGTCTATGCCCTGACTAGTAATGCTGAAGAAGCTGAAGTTGAATGGTTCTATGAAGACCTACAATACCTTCTAGAACTAACACCCCAAAAGATGTCCTTTTCATTTTAGGGAACTGGAACACAAAAATAGGAAGTCAAGAGTAACCTGGAGTAACAGGCAAATTTGGCCTTGGAATATAAAATGAAGCAGGTCAAAGGCTAAGAGTGTTTGCTAAGAGAAGGCACTGGTCATAGCAAACACCCTCTTCCAACAACACAAGAGAAGACTCTACACATGGACATCACCAGATGATCAATATCGAAATCAGATTGATTATATTCTTTGCAGTCAAAGATGGAGAAGCTCTATACAGTCAGCACAAACAAGACTGGGAGCTAACTGTGGCTCATATCATGAACTCCTTATTACCAAATTCAGACTTAAATTGAAGAAATTAAGGAAAAACACTACACCATTCAGGTATGACCTAAATCAAATCTCTTATACAGTGGAAGTGACAAATAGATTCAAGCAATTAGATCTGATAGACAGAGTGCTTGAAGAACTATGGATGGAAGTTGTGATCAAGACCATCCCCAAGAAAAAAAAATGCAAAAATGCAAAATGGTTGTCTGAGGAGGCTTTACAAATAGCTGAGAAAAGGAGAGAAACTAAAGGCAAAGGAGAAAAGGAAAGATATTGTAGGGTACAGAGTTAGAGAAGGTAAGGTTCAGAATAAGAACGAGACCAGCACTTTACAGGAACAGGTCACCTTTAATGAGGTGAGAAGGGGCAGTAGTCAGATTAGTGAGCTGCTGCCCTTACCCAAGAAAAGAGTTAGTATATATAGGTATGTATGTGGAAAGCTACTGTCTTAAGGGGGCCTGTTCTTCTTCGAGGTTGTCTTGCTCAGTTCAGTTCAGTTCAGTCGCTCAGTCACGTCCGACTCTTTGCAACCCCATGAATCTCAGCACGCCAGGCCTCCCTGTCCATCGCCAACTCCTGGAGTTCACTCAAACTCACTTCCATCGAGTCAGTGATGCTGTCTAGCCATCTCATCCTCTGTCGTCCCCTTCTCCTCCTGCCCCCAATCCCTCTCAGCATCAGAGTCTTTTCCAATGAGTCAACTCTTCACATGAGGTGGCCAAAAACTGGAGTTTTAGCTTTAGCATCAGTCCTTCCAAAGAACACCCAGGACTGATCTCCTTTAGAATGGACTGGTTGGATCTCGTTGCAATCCAAGGGACTCTCAAGAGTCTTCTCCAACGCCACAGTTCAAAAACATCAATTCTTTGGCACTCAGCTTTCTTCATAGTCCAACTCTCACATCCATACATGACTATTGGAAAAACCATAGTTGGACAAGATGGACCTTTGTTGGCAAAGTAATATCTCTGCTTTTCAATATGCTATCTAGGTTGGTCATAACTTTCCTTCCAAGGAGTAAGCGTCTTTTAATTTCATGGCTGCAATCACCATCTGCAATGATTTTGGAGCCCTCCAAAATAAAGTCTGACACTGTTTACACTGTTTCCCCATCTATTTCCCATGAAGTGATGGGACCAGAGGCCATGATCTTTGTTTTCTGAATGTTGAGCTTTAAGCCAACTTTTTCACTCTCCTCTTTCACTTTCATCAAGAGGCTTTTTAGTTCCTCTTTACTTTCTGCCATAAGGGTGGTGTCATCTGCATATCTGAGGTTATTGATATTTCTCCTGGCAATCTGGATTCCAACTTGTGCTTCTTCCAGCCCAGCGTTTCTCATGATGTACTCTGCATAGAAGTTCAATAAGCAGGGTGACAATATACAGCCAAGGTTGTTAGGAGTAGTTATCTCTTAGATGGCTGGGGCAAGGAATTTTGGAGATCCGCTAAAGGCTGGACCAGCTGTGAGCTCTCAACCTAATGTCCATTTTTAAATTTTTTTCTTCTTCGGGTGAGAGAGTTCTTTGTTTTGCATAGAATGGTGGGGAGGACCTGGAGGGGGGTTTTAACTCCAGGATATTTTGAGCCCTGTAACTTTCCTTCAGATATACCCGTTCTTATCTTAGATAGTGAAATCGCTCAGTCATGTCCTACTCTTTGGGACCCCATGGACAGTAGCCAACAAATCTCCTCTGTCCATGGGATTTTCCAGGCAAGAATACTGGAGTGGGTTGACATTTCCTTCTCCAGGGGATCTTCCTGACTCAGGGATCGAATCCGGGCCTCCCACATTGTAGGCAGACGCTTTACTGTCTGAGCCACCAGGGAAGGCCTTATCTTAGAACATCAATAAATTCTTCTTATGTTATCTTAGCTTCATTGCATTCAGATTTTGAAGCCATAGCTAAAACTGCATGTTTTCTCCAGATATTTTTTGATAATTTTCCAACTGGAAGTGAAAGTCTAAAATTAAAGTCTTTAAGATTACATTATCTTAAACAAGGACTGGTATAAAAGATCAATCTATATTGCTTTATTCTGGTTCCCACATTAAAGCAAATTCAATGCTCTTGTTAAATTCACTATTCCAAAAAGTGGCATGACTAAAATGGATTAAGGGTAGACTAATCCCATATTCAACCTTAGAGTAGCCAAATTGCCTCAAGTCATTGGGGCTTCCCTTGTAGTTCAGTCATTAAAGAATCTGCCTGCAGTGTAGGAGACCAGGGTTTGAACCCTGGGTTGGGAAGGTCCCCTTGAGAAGGGAATGGCAACGCGCTCCAGTATCCTTGCCTGGAAAATCTCATGGACAGTGGAGCCTGGTGGGCTGCAGTCCGTGGGGTCGCAAAGAGTTGGGTACCACTGAGCGACTAATACTTGATACTATAGTTAATGTGGAACAAGTAGCCTCATTACCCACCAAAATCTGATTTAATCTGTTAGTTTTGAAACTGAGCAGGACCCTGTGGTATTCCTGGGCAGGGGAGTCTGGAAGTGTTCCCTACTTCTTTCTTTAAAAAAAAAAATATATTTTTAATTGTTGGATAATTGCTTTACAATATTGTGTTGGTTCTTCCCTGTGTCCCCTGTTTCTTGTAGGGAGTAGTCTCCAGTTCCCTCCAGGGACAACTTCCTTGAGTTCCAAAAGGCAGATTCCAACAGTTGCTAATCAGAAAAAGGAGGGAATACAGAGACAAGGGAGGAGCAGCCGGAAACAATAGGGCAATTGGGCAGGGTCCTGGTTCCATTTCAAGGAATACATAAAACAATGGACTGTAGCCCTCCAGGCTCCTCAGTGCATGGGCTTCTCCAGGCAAGAATACTGGAGTGGGTTGCCATTTCCTTCTCCAGGGGATCTTTCTGATCCAGGAATGGAACCCAGGTCTCCCACATTGCAGGCAGATTTTTTACCATCTGAGCCACCAGGGAAGCCTTTTTATAGAACAACCTGCCCCCACCACATCCACCCCATGAAAGATGTAACATTCTTCACTCCAGAGAAGACCAATTGAAGCCAGATTAAAGGGACCAGAGAAGCTCATCAAGAGATCACCTGAGGCCAGATTAAAGGGTGCAAGCCCTGGGCACACCCTAATCTCATTAGCAGGACTGCCCTTGAACTACAGCTATACAACCCCTTACCAAGTCCTCCTAGGTGGGGACACACAGTTTTCAAGGGCAAAAGTTCACTTGGTCCCCCTTTTTCTGGCAAAACAACAAAGTTATTTTTTTCTACTTCATCAAACACTCTGTAACTTAGATTTGGTTTGGCACCAGTGCACAGCGGCTGAGTTTTTGGCACTAACATCCATAAATTTAAAATCTGTTCTTGAAATGTATATTTAATATATTTTAATATGACATGAAATAATAGTGCTAAAATGATGATATAAATATATGTGATCGCTGAATATTCTCTTTTCTTTCATGAAGTCTAGACTTATTGGATAATAAAGAATTTATATTCTTTGAAATCAAGATTCTAATTAATGAATTTCAATTTAAAGTAAATATAATATCTTTAAAATGAAAAAAAAAATTGAAGATTTCAGTTTGCCAGAAATTATAATATTTAAAATATATTCTTTTATTGGGTAACCAAAATCTCTTTCATTATTTTTTTTCCCAGAACTTGTTTCTTTCTATGGATTATTTTCTAATTATTAAAAGTTTCACTTGCACCAAAGATCGCATCAGAGTCTGAATGACAGGTAATGACATCAATAATCTTAAATGATTATACAGTGTAAGTTTCATATTTCTGATAGAGTGCCTGAAGAACTATGGACAGAAGTTCATAACATTGTACAGGAGGCAGTGATCAAAAACATCCACAAGAAAAAGAAATGGAAAAGGCAAAATGGTTGTCTGAGGAGGCCTTAAAAATAGCTGAGAAAAGAAGAGAAGCAAAAGGCAAAGGAGAAAAGGAAAGATATGCCCATTTGAATGTAGTGTTCCAAAGAATAGCAAGGAGAGATATGAAAGCCTTCCTCACTGATCAATGCAAAGAAATAGAGGAAAACAATAGAATGGAAAAGACTAGAGATTGCTTCAAGAAAATCAGAGATACCAAGGGAACATTTCATGCAAAGATGGGCACAATAAAGGAAAGAAACAGCATGGACCTAAAGAAGCATAAGATATTAAAAAGAGGTGGCAAGAATACACAGAAGAACTATACAAAAATATCTTCATGACCCAGGTAACCACAGTGGTGTGATCACTCACCTAGAGCCAGACATCCTGGAATGAGAAGTCAAGTGGGCCTTAGGAAGCATCACCACAAACAAAGCTAGTGGAGGTGATGGAATTCCAGCTGAGTTATTTCAAATCCTAAAAGATGATACTGTGAAAGTGCTGGACTCAAGATCCCAGAAAATTCAGAAAAGTCAGCAGTAGCCACAGAACTGGAAAAGGTCAGTTTTCATTCCCGTCTCAAAGAAGGGCAATGCCAAAGAATGTTCAAACAACTGCACAATTACACTCATCTCACATGCTAGCAAATTAATGCTTACAATTCTCCAAGCCAGGCTTCAACAGTACATGAACCATGAACTTCCAGATGTTCAAGTCAGATTTAGAAAAGGCAGAGGAACCAGAGATCGAATTGCCAACATCTGTTGGATCAAAGAAAAAGCAAGATCATTCCAGAAAAACATCTACTTCTGTTTTATTGACTACATCAAAGCCTTTGTATAGATCACAACAAACTGGAAAATTCTTAAAGAGATGGGAATACCAGATTACCTTACCTGCCTCCTGAGAAATCTGTATTCAGGTCAAGAAACAAGAGTTAGAATTGGACATGGAGCAACTGACTGGTTCCAAATTGGGAAAGGAGTACATCAAGGATGTATAATGTCACCCTGCTTATTTAACTAATATTGAAGGAGGAAACAGACAGAGCTGGACTCCATCTTAGGCCAGGCTGTGAACATTAGGCTACGCATGGTCACCCTCCCAATGGACTCTGAACTTTGTGCCTGGTGTCTATAGAAGCAGCATACCAATGGGAAACCAGACTCCCTGGATAAAAGAGCCTCAGGACTTGTACTTGGACTCTCCGTTGCCTAAAAGAATATGTTAATTATCTCTGTAACAGAACAAAGTTGTAACTTCCATTATGTTTATCCGGATATGACCACAGTCCTATTGATAAATGTCCACTGTTTTAGTCTTGTGACACATGTATCATGGATTAACTTTGATCATATCTCTCTTTTACCTTGTCCAGACTAGTTTCAAGGAATTTGGGGAGGTGAGTTTGAGCTAGTACACTTAGGGTATATAAGGTTTTCACAAAAACTGGTCGAGGTCCTTGGCTAAGCGGAGACTCTGCCTTGGGCCCACCGGTGTAATAAACTGCACTTCACTATCTGCATTGTCCTTCCCAGTGAGTTTGTTTCCCAGAACGCATGGCTACAACAATATGCAGAGTACATTATGTGAAATGCTGGGCTGGATGAAGCACAAGCTGGAATCAAGATTGCTGGGAGAAATATCAATAACCTCAGATACGCAGATGACACCACCCTTATGGCAGAAAGTGAAGAGGAACTAAAGAGTATCTTGATGAAAGTGAAAGAGGAGAGTGAAAAGCTGTCTTAAAACTCAACATTCAAAAAACTAAGATCATGGCATCCAGTCCCATCATTCCATGGCAAATAAATGGGGAAACAATGGAAACAGTGACAAACTTCATTTTCTTGGGCTTTATAATCATTGCAGATGGTAACTGCAGCCATGAAATTAAAAGACACTTGCTCCTTGGGAGAAAAGCTGTGACCAACCTAGACCACATATTAAAAAGCAGAGACATTACCTGCTAACAAAGGTCTGTCTAGTCAAAGCTATGGTTTTCCAGTAGTCATGTATGGATGTGAGAGTTGGACTATAAAGAAAGCTGAGTGCTGAAGAATTGATGCTTTTAAACTGTAGTTTTGGAGAATACTCTTGAGAGTCCCTTGGACTGCAAAGAGATCAATCCAGTCAATCTTAAATGAAATCAGTCCTGAATATTCATTGGAAGGACTCATGCTGAAGCTCAAACTCCAGTACTTTGGCCACCTGATGCGAAGAACTGACTCACTGGAAAAGACCCTGATGCTGGGAAAGATAAAAGGCGGGAGGAGAAGGGGACAAGGGAGGATGAGATGATTGGATGGCATCACAGTCTCAATGGACATGAGTTTGAGCAAGCTCTGGAAGTTGGTAATGGACAAGGAAGCCTGGCATGTTGCAGTCCATGGGGTCACAAAGAGCTGGACATGACTTAGTGACCTGAACTAAAGTGAATCCTAAATGAACTGACAGCAGTGTACATCATTGGATGGTAAGCAATTCTTATGTTTAGGAGTTACACATATATTATATTTTGCCTATCTACTGTCTTTCGATCCTATGGATATTAACCACCATGATCCTATATTCATGGATTTTACAGCAACTAGAGATACTCAACGGAGAAGGCAATGGCAACCCACTCCAGTACTCTTGCCTAGAAAATGGACGGAGGAAATGAAAATGCTCCTCCTGCCATGGACGGAGGAGCCTGGTAGGCTGCAGTCCATGGGGTCGCTAAGAGTCAAACATGACTAAGCAACTTCACTTTCACTTTTCACTTTTATGCATTGGAGGAGGAAATGGCAACCCACTCCAGTGTTCTTGCCTGGAGAATCCTAGGGACGGCGGGGCCTGGTGAGCTGCCATCTATGGGGTCGTACAGAGTTGGACACGACTGAAGCAACTTAGCAGCAGCAGCAGCAGCAGCAGAGATACTCAATAATGTTATATGCTTGGTTAAGATAGTTTAAGTTACAAAGAAATCAACTGAATTTAGCCCAGGGTAAGAAGACTTTATGTAAACTTACCTATGGTAAAGGTCCAGAACTAGAATGAAAAAGCATCACAAAAAGAAGTAACTCCAGTGACTCGACTCTCTTTCTTTTTCTCTCATACAGCAAATGATCTCCCTTTGAGTTTCTATTTTTCTTTGCATTTCTTCTCTGATCTTCTCTCAGTTGACTTACTGCCAATTGACTTACTCTGCTTACTCATACTTTATGGTAGCTCAAATATTTAACTTGAAGATTTGTTTATTCAATGTATTCAATTTGAAAAGCAAATATTTACTAGACACTGCCTGTATTCTAGGTACAGATGATTTCATTTTGCTCTGGCCTCAACTCTGTCTCATTTTCTGTCAGTTTCTTTCTTCATATTATGAGTCTTATAGAAGCCTATTATCTCTCTTTATGTTTGCAAATTTAAATTCTCCAAAAAGAAAATTACTCTTTGCTATAGAAGTTGTAAATTATAACTCGAGGTTTATTTTAAACCATCTTGATCTGTTTTGTTTTAAACTCAAATATTGTTGATTCCCATCAAAGGGTTTAAAACAGTTGAATTAAATCCCAACATGTAAAAACTGAAAACTTCTATCAATAATCATAATAATTTCTACTATCCTTTGGGTGGGTGGGGTTGAAGGGGAAGACATTCCAGCAACACTAGACATTTTTTTTTTTTCACTGTAAGAATGACTTGGGGCTGATTAGCTATAGCCCCCTAGATAGAGGTTCCCAGCTCTCCCAGTTGTGACCCATGCTAAGCTGAAATTCTTTTGTCTTTTACCTTTGCCTTTACGCACTGACCTGTTTTAGAGGAGAGCTTCTAAGCAGCAGGAAGTGAACTGCTGATTACCCTGGCTTCCTTCTGTCTTTTACATTATCTGCCTGGCCTCTGGGAGCTTTCCAGTTTGCATCTCCTGGTTTATCTCATCTTGGTACACAAGGTACATCATAACACAGCAACCATTCTGTGACTGAGCTTCTGTAAAATAAACCATACTCTCCTGATCCTGAAAGTGAGGGTAACTTTAGAACAGGTAATGTATCTACCTTATTAACAGAAGGCTGGCTCAGATGGTAAAGAATTTGACTGCAATGCAGGAGACCTCGGTTCAATCCTTGGGTCAGGAAGATCCCCTGGAGAAGGGAACAGCAACACACTCCACTATTCTTGCCTGGAGAATTCCATAAACAGAGGAGCCTGGTGGGCTACAGACTGTGGGATCACAAAGAGTTGAACACAACTAAGTGACTAACACATACACAGACAAAGGTAATAGAATTTCCCTTGCAAGAGGGTAAGGATAGGCAGATCAGTATATTAACATTATAATGAAAACAAATTTGATCACATTCAACTTTTGACTGTGTGGATCACAATAAACTGTAGAAAATTCTGAAAGAGATGGGAATACCAGACCACCTGATCTGCCTCTTAAGAAACCTATATGCAGGTCAGGAGGCAACAGTTAGAACTGGACATGGAACAACAGACTGGTTCAAAATAGAAAAAGGAGTACGTCAAGGCGTATATTGTCACCTTGCTTATTGAACTTATATGCAGAGTACATCATGAGAGACGCTGGGCTGGAAGAAGCACAAGCTGGAATCAAGATTGCTGGGAGAAATATCAATAACCTCAGATATGCAGATGACACCACCCTTATGGCAGAAAGTGAAGAGGAACTCAAAAGCCTCTTGATGAAAGTGAAAGGGGAGAGTGAAAATGTTGGCTTAAAGCTCAACATTCAGAAAATGAAAATCATGGCATCTGGTCCCATCACTTCATGGGAAATAGATGGGGAAACAGTGGAAACAGTGTCAGACTTTATTTTTGGGGGCTCCAAAATCACTGCAGATGGTGACTGCAGCCATGAAATTAAAAGATGCTTACTCCTTGGAAGGAAAGTTATGACCAACCTAGATAGCATATTGAAAAGCAGAGACATTACTTTGCCAACAAAGGTTCGTCTAGTCAAGGCTACGGTTTTTCCAGTGGTAATGTATGGATGTGAGAGTTGGACTGTGAAGAAGGCTGAGCACTGAAGAACTGATGCTTTTGAACTGTGGTGTTGGAAAAGACTCTTGAGAGTCCCTTGGACTGCAAGGAGATCCAACCAGTCCATCCTAAAGGAGATCAGCCCTGGGATTTCTTTGGAAAGAACGATGCTGAAACTAAAACTCCAGTACTTTGGCCACCTCATGTGAAGAGTTGACTCATTGGAAAAGACTCTGATGCTAGGAGGGATTGGGGGCAGGAGGAGAAGGGGACGACAGAGGATGAGATGGCTGGATGGCATCACTGACTCGATGGACATGAGTTTGAGTGAACTCTGGGAGTTGGTGATGGACAGGGAGGCCTAGCGTGCTGTGATTCATGGGGTCGCAAAGAGTCGGACACGACTGAACGACTGAACTGAACTGAGGACTTCCCAGGTGGCACTAGTTTTAATGAACCCACCTACCAATGGAGGAAATAGAAGAACATAGGTTCAGTCCCTAGGTCAGGAAGATCCCTTGGAGGAGGAAATGCCAACCCACCCCCATATTCTTACCTGGAGAATCCCATGGACAGAGGAGCCTAGTGGGCTACAGTCTATAGAGTCACAAAGAGTTGGACATGACTGAAGCGGCTTAGAACACCTGCATGCACATGTTTATATAACAAAAGAAAAATTCTGTTGGAGGAAGATTCAACAACATTTCTCAGTAACATGACTTAGAAATCATACAACCTTTTCTAGGCCAGTATGTCAGAAGACTGTAGGGTGCAGCCACCTAGTAGAAGCCTTGGAAGGGGATCACATGGACTAGAAAACTTGGTGGTGCAAAGCTCTGAACTCTCACCATATTTTGATAGAGAAAACCTCAAACATTTCTCCCTGGCAAGTCAATTGTACATTCTCTGCTTTTAGTCTTCTAAAGCTAGCATTGGCACACTACAGCCCAGGGCCCAAGTCTGGCCTGTTGCCTGTTTTTGTAAACAAAGTTTTGATGGAACACAGCTTTGTCCATTTGTTTATTATTGTCTGTGGCTGCTTTAACACATCAGAGTGGAGTAACTGTGACAAAGACTGGTCCCCAGAGCCTAAAATGTTTCCTATCAGACACTTCCACAGAGAAAGCTTGTCTATCCCAATTCTAATGACAGACATACTAAATAAATGCATTACAAATATTAATATGTTATATAAATATATCACAAATTGGCCATTCTAATTCAAGTTCTCCTCTCTCATCTAAATTCTGGCTCAGTTTAATCACCTCATTTTGACTTTGGTTGAAATGAAGAACAACACTATCACCAATGTAATTTATTCACATTGAAATCTGTTAGCAAACAACCAACTCTGCCATTCTGTAACTAAGACCCCCAAATTTTATATTATGTTAATCACACTCATCTGGATAAGCATTTGGGTCAAAATAAAGATCTTTCACATCTCTATACATAATTCTCTGAACAACTTAACACCCCATAATAATACCATTTATTTTTAAACTTGTTTTGATCACAGCAAAATTGACCAATCAAGAATCTCATACTGAAAAAATGAAATTTTATTTTATGCCTTCACAGATCACATCCATCTACAATAAGATTTGTATCTACCTATAAATAGAATTTCTTTTGGAAACAATTGCCAGTTTTAGCAATGCCTCCTGTGACATTTCCTGTCTTCCGTGTAGTCTCCACTATGCCTTCCCCATTTTTCCTGGTGGATATGTATTAGGATATAGACCTTCACCTAGACAGTCAGGTTGCTCAAGGGTTGACAAAAGTTTCAATTTGAAAAGTTTCAATTTGAAAGTTTCAATTTCAAATGAAAGTTTCAGATAGTTTCAATTTATGCTTGCATAAGCTTTTAATATATACTGTTAGAAACATAATTATCCTTTCAATATATAGTTCTTTTCTTTCTTTAACTTCAGAAGAAGAAAACACTTAATATGAAAATGGAAATAAAATTTTCCTTTATCTCAGCAATAATCAGCTAGAAAGTATATTGAAAAGCTACTCCCTGCACACAAATAACAAGGTATAAAATATCTCACCAACTCAATCGACATGAGTTTGGGTTAACTCCAGGAGTTGGTAATGGACAGGGAGGCCTGGCGTGCTGCGGTTCATGGGGTCGCAAAGAGTCAGACATGACTAAGCGACTGAGCTGAATTGAAAATATATCATAATTAACTCTGAATGTGTAATATAGAACATATAGATATAACTATGACATTCTGTTGAAAGACTTCAATTCAGCTCAGTTCAGTCACTCAGTTGTGTCCGACTCTTTGTGACCCCATGAATCGCAGCACGCCAGGACTCCCTGTCCATCACCATCTTCCAGAGTTCATGCAAACTAACGTCCATTGAGTCAGTGATGCCATCCAGCCATCTCATCCTCTGTTGTCCCCTTCTCCTCCTGCCCTCAATCCCTCCCAGCATCAGAGTCTTTTCCAATGAGTCAACTCTTCTTAAAAGAAGTCAATAAATGTGGATGTGATGGTTAATTTTATGTATCAACTTCACTAGGCACTGTGTTGCCCGGATAGTTGCTGCTGCTGCTGCTGCTAAATCACTTCAGACGTGTCCAACTCTGTGCAACCCCATAGATTGCAGCCCATCAGGTTCCCCTGTCCCTGGGATTCTCCAGGCAAGAATACTGGAGTGGGTTGCCATTTCCTTCTCCAATGCATGAAAGTGAAAAGTGAAAGTGAAGTCACTCAGTCATGTCCGACTCTTAGTGACCCCATGAACTGCAGCCTACCAGGCTCCTCCATCCATGGAATTTTCCAGGCAAGAGTACTGGAGTGGGGTGCCATGGCCCTCTCTGGCCCAGATAGTTGGTCAAACCTTATTCTGGGTGTTTTCCTGAGGGTGTTTTTGCATCAGTGCATGAGTGTGTCCTTAGTCACTTCAGCTGTGTCCGACTCTGTGACCTCATAGACTGTAGCCTGTCAGACTCCTCTTTCCATGGAATTTTCCAGACAAGAATCCTGGAGTGGGTTGCCATGCCCTCCTCCGGGGATTTTCCTGATCCAGGGATTTAATCTGCATCTCTTGCATTGCAGGCAGATTCTTTACCATTGAGCCACTGAGGAAGCCCTTTTGCTTGCAAGTAACAAAGTAAAGCAAATTGACCCTCAGTGTGGGTGTGGCTCCTCTTATCAGTGAAGATATGAACAGAAAAGTTGACTGACTTGAACTGAACACTGGCTCTTCCTAAGTCTCAAGCTTGCCAGACTGCACACAGGAACTAAACCGGTGTGAGTTTAGCAACCCTTCTGGGTCTTCAGCTTGCTGACTCACCCTGAAGATCTTGGCACTTGCCCATCTCATCACTGTATATAATCATGTAAGTATATATCCTGTTGGTGCTGTTTCTCTAGAAAACCCTGACTAATACAGGGAGAAATACATTTTTCCAGTTATTAAGAGTCCAGTGAGGAAAATAACCCAATTAAAAGAGAAAGGTATAAAGCTCTTAACCAGATGACTTAAGTAAAAAGAGAACTCTGTAATTCACAAAGATAGCAATTTCAAAAGCAGTTACCACTCCTAGGGATGAGGAAACAAAGGGAAAAAGTTGGATTCATTAATACTTTGAAGTGTGTAGAGGTTTCATAGAACTGAAAGAACTTTGAGAAGGGAACACAGGCAATTGGTTCTGGAATCTCTGAGAGGACATGATTAGGCTGATTGTGTGAAGGCTGGAAAATCTGTAAAATGAATACAGTTGCTTTTATAGGAAGAAATTGCTACTACCAAAGTGGAGAGGTATTCCTAGGGAGATGCTCACAGGAATAGAAATTTACCCGAGTCCACAGGAAGCAGATAAGAAGGAGCTAGTTCCTTGATCTGCTTCTGCCTATAGAGTCCCTCCAGGAACCTGACACAAAGAGGAAGTGTGGCTTGTGGAGCCTGACCTCCAGCATCACAAGGCAGGGTGTAGCACAGCATTGTAAATTCACAACAGATGTCCACTTTCACCAAGTACATTTATAGATAAGTGGTTCAGGTAGCGGAATGACGGTCACTTAAAATATTTTAAAGTTTAATAGTAATTTTTTAAAAACTGGCAAAGATAATCAACAAACATAATAAAAATGATTTTATATTATGAAAATGAAAATTCATGATAAGCACTAGTCCAAATAACTTTCCAAAATATAAATAGTGAAATTAATTAAATAAAATAAACTGTTGAGAAATCGATTATTATTTCTTCAAATTTGTAATGATTAATCAATATATGGCATTAAAAAGAAATCTTAGATATCATTTATGTATCCTACTTGAAACCAAATTTATTTTCAGTTGGATTAAAATTTCAAGTATCAATATATAAAATGAGGACACTAAAAAAATAGAAGAAAATAATGTTTACTGTTTACTTGTTCAGAGTATGGAAATAAAACACAGGCATACAAAGAAAGGAAAACATGGAAGGAAGAGTTCCACTGACTATACATAATATGTAACTTTTGTAAACAATGTCATTGTATGCAAAAATGAAAGAGTGATGGTACATAGGGACAATTTTGTGAATTTGTAGAAAAAAAGAGATACAGTTCTTATCAAGCAAATTTTTACAAATAAATGATAGTTACAAAAATTTCTCCATAGGAAAGTGGGCAAACTATCTGAATATGTAATGAGAAAGAAGAAATAAAAATGGCAAAAATATACAAAAAGTTAATACTATTTAGTAATTTGAGAAATGCAGATAAAATAAAAACTTTATACGTATATATGTATACATGCTGCTGCTGCTGCTGCTAAGTCGCTTCAGTCGTGTCCGACTCTGTGCGACCCCCAAAGACGGCAGCCCACCATGCTCCCCCGTCCCTGGGGTTCTCCAGGAAAGAACACTGGAGTGGGCTGCCATTTCCTTCTCCAATGCAGGAAAGTGAAAAGTGAAAGTGAAGTCACTCAGTCGTGTCCAACCCTCAGCAACCCCATGGACTGCAGCCTACCAGGCTTCTCCGTCTATGGGATTTTCCAGGCAAGAGTACTGGAGTGGGGTGCCATTGTATATACACACACAAATATATATTTGATATTACATATATGTATATATATATCTCAAATTGGCCAAGGCAATCCTTAATGCTGGCAAATAATAAGGACAGGTATAAAATTGGCACAGCAGGTATTAAATTGGCACAGCCTACTTAGAATACATGATAACAATATATGCCATGCAACCTTAAATAACTTTCTCATTTCTAGGTATGTAACCAAAGAAAATGATCAGAGGTGTAGTCAAAGGCTTAGTAAGTGTGTACTACATTATTATAATAGAATATTGTAAATAAACTCAATGTCTAACTATAAGCAAATTGTCTTAAAACCATATGATGAAATGAGTTGTAGTGATTGAAAATCATGTTCTAAAAATAAACATTTGATAAACTCAGAAATCTTTCAAGACATGCAAAGTAAAAATTAAAAACAAAATAGTGTTTTGGTTATGACATTAATAGATATTGTACAAAAATGAATACTTATTTTTTCATTATGGTAACATGATTTGTGATCATTTTACTTCTTAAAATATGTTTTAAAAGTTGCCATTTATAAAATCTTACTGCTGAAGTATAATTGTTTTTTTTCATATAAGAAGGAAATATTTACTCAGAGCTTGGACATCATTCTCAGATCCAATAGATTTCCTCATTATCCCCCAAACTATAATTGGAGTGCCTTGAGACTTCTATAATAGTAAAATAAAATAATTCAGACTTCTCTAAATATCAAATTCCAGTTCTTTTAAGTTCAATAATGTATAAGCATTTTTTGTAGCACTTGTCAAATGTTAATCATAAAATTCTACTTTTTTCTGTTATGTAACAGGAGAAATGCCATTCATATGTTTATTACTTCCAACTTAATTTTCTGAATTCTCAGACCTCCAGATTTACACATTTAACTGTTACCTAACACGTAACCTTAGAAGTCAGAATTCACCAAATGAGTATATGTAAAGAAATAAATTTTTATTCCCTCTGCCCTGTTCTATATCATCAGCACCCCTGCATCAGCAGCTTTCTTTTCCACATGTTCTCAAGAACACATCTAATTATTCAGGCCAAATTTTCACATTTTTCTCTATCTTCAATTCTATTGTTAATATACCCAGTTGTAATCCAAACCTATGCTCCTATCTGAGTTCAAGCCCTCAGCATTTCTCAATACTGCTCGCCCTCTCAACTACACATATGTTATAAAACAGCTACAGGAGCTATTTAAAAATATCAATTAGATGATGTCATTCTCTGACTTAAACATCTCCAAAAGTTTCTGTTTTAATTTAGGTTTCCCCAGAATCACACCATGGTGTGGACTGAGGTATAAAGAGTTTATTTGACAGCTGATCCCAAGGAACATCAGTCAGATGGGACATAACACAGAGAAAGGGAAGAAGTCATAAACAATGTATTATCAAGCAAACTGCCACTATGAGCAAGTGAATCCCATAGGGAATTCTAGAAGTCAGCATATAGCATGTGCCTCAAGGAATCCCGCTTAGATGAACAAAGAAGTCAGTTCCTCTTAGACATTTGCTGAGGTTGTTCCTACAAGGGATGGCAGGTGGGGACCACAGGCATTAATTCCTCAGCATTTCTGGCCTGGCACTCATTCATGTGTAACAGCCTCCAGTGGACCAAGAGGCAGAGACAGTATACTCAAGCCCAAAGTAAAAGACACTGGAAACTGGAAGGCAGGTCTGAGGGCCTAGGAAAGTTAAGGCCCATCAAGGATAGAACCCTGAGAGCTAAATGACAATGCACCTTTTGTACCACTCTGATTCATGCACAACTTACTTAATCTCAAGAAAGTGAATTGTTATATTCTTTATATACATATGGGAGAAGGCAATGGCACCCCACTCCAGTAGTCTTGCCTGGCAAATCCCATGGGTGGAGGAGCCTGGTAGGCTGCAGTCCATGGGGTCGCGAAGAGTCGGACACGAATGAGCACCTTTACTTTCACTTTTCCTTTCATGCATTGGAGAAGGAAATGGCAACCCACTCCAGTGTTCTTGCCTGGAGAATCCCAGGGATGGGGGAGCCTGGTGGGCTGCCGTCTATGGGGTTGCACAGAGTCAGACACGACTGAAGTGACTTAGCAGTAGCAGTTATATACATATAGAATACAATGGAGTTCCCTGGTGGCTCAGATGGTACAATATAAGTCCATTCCTGAAATTGATCTCAAGGTGGAGATAAATATTTATCATTTTCCTTGGGGGCACAGTTTTGAGAGCATTAGCCCACTGTGGCCCCCTTTGCCTGGCAAAGCAATACAGCTATTCTTTTCCTCTTCAACATCCCTCAAATATTTATCATCTATCTCTATCAATATTTCTACATTCCATTTAACTTTGGTCAGTATTTCTATTGAATTAAGTTAGAGTGCTTCAACCTCAGCACTATTAACATTTTGAGACAAATGATTCTTTGTTACGGGAGATGCCTTGGAGGATGTTAGGTACCATCCCTGACTTCAACTCAGAGAAACCAGTAGTACAGTTCAGTTCAATCGCTCAGTCATGTCCGACTCTTTGTGACCCCATGAACTGCAGCACACCAGGCCTCCCTGTCCATCACCAACTCCCAGAGTCCACACAAACCCATGTCCATTGAGTTGGTGATGCCATCCAACCATCTCATCCTCTGTCATCCCCTTCTCCTGCCCTCAATCTTTCCCAGCATCAGGGTCTTTTTCACTGAGTCAGCTCTTCGCATGAGGTGGCCAAAGTATTAGAGTTTCCGCTTCAACATCAGTCCTTCCAATGAACACCCAGGACTGATCTCTTTAGGATGGACTGGTTGGATCCCCTTGTAGTCCAAGGGACTCTCAAGAGTCTTCTCCAACACCACAGTTCAAAAGCATCAATTCTTCTGTGCTCAGCTTTCTTTATAGTCCAACTCTCACATCCATACATGACCACTGGAAAAACCATAGCCTTCTTCCCCCAAATTGTGATTATAAACGTCTCTAGATATTGCCGAATGCACCCCAGTGGGGGAAATTTACCCCTTCTCCAAGCTGAAAATCACTAGGTGAATAGCCTATTGGATCATCATTACCTTGAACTCTTGGGGTCTGAACATCTCATTAGTATACGCTTGTCAGGCTAAATCTGACAGGCTAAAGCTGTTGCTTTTGATTAACTGCCTAATCATGGCTTTTGATTAATTGCCTAATCATGGCTATTACTGGGGGTGAAAAAGACCCAAACCAGGAAGAGCCCTATGGGACTTCCTGAGTTCCAAGCATAATCACGTCTGTCTCCATTACATAGCATCACTATTTCTTCATGAAAATAAGGCTCATTTCTTCAAGTCAGTAAAACAATTTCATTTTTTACCTGTACTTACTGGTGTGAGGATCAATAAATGACCAGGTGGCCATCATAGCCTTAGGTTTAGGGGAACCTTACCTGCATCTCCTGGTGGAAGGCCCCATCACATCATGGCTGGAACCAGGATCTCTAGTCCAAATGAGCCTAAAGTTGTGGAGAGGAAAAGTACAAAGTGACAATGAGATAGTCCACCCTGACTTCCACCTCTCTGTTCCCAGACCTAATTATTCTACCTGGTGGGACATAACATCATATAATAGTTGATAATTCAAAATATATACTGCAGCTTGAAAGAAAATGCTCTAATTCCATAAGCCTGGCCTTCTAGGTGTACAGTTCAGAGGCCACCTGTATTAGTTTTCTATAGCTGAGTAACAAATTACCACAAACTTAGTGAGTGAAGACCACTCCCATTTATTAACTCACTTCCTATAGGTCAGAAGTTCAGCACAGCTTGACTAAATTCAGGGTATCACAAGGCTGAAATCAGAGTTGGTTTGGTTAGTTCTCACCTGGAGGCTCAGGGACAAAAAAAAAAATCTACTCCTAAGCTCATTCAGGTTGTTGGCAAAATTCAGTTCCTTGTGGTTTTAGGACTAAAGTCCCCTGTGAAGTCCTTGCTAGATATCATTAGGGTGATCATTCAGCTCATCAAAGGTGATCGAATTCTTTTGCCAAGTGTCCCCTTCCATCTCCAAATCAGCAACAGTACACCACATCATGCCATTGCTTTGAATCTCTTAATTTCCCCTTCTGTCACCAGCCAGAGTAAATTGTTTGCGCTTAGGGGCTCATGCGATAGATCGATCCAGATAGTCACCCTATCTTAAGATCAACTGATTTGGAATATTAATTTCAAAAGTAAATCCCTCTACTGAAAAACTAGATTAGTGTTTGAATAACAGGGCAAAGATATGTATATACCAGGGGATCAAACTCTTGGGGACACATCTTAAAATTGTGACTATCAAACAGTTCCAAATTTCTATCAATCTTTAGCTTCACCATGATATGGTATAAGGCAGAAACAATGGGATCCAAGGTCATATGCCCATCATCATACTTCTCTGGATCCTATCTGATAAACACTCAGAACCCTTTAATAGCAACGCTAGCTCAGGCACTATTGGCATGAAAGATAAACCCATATTCATAATCTGTATCTAAATAATGATGAACTGATGCCCCTCCAAAGATGGAAGAGGTAGGTCTGATGTGATCAACGTTTCCCAAGTTACTTATTAATCTCCTGGATTAATGGGGATCTCAGAGTTTTTTCCAAGGCTGGTTTGACATTCAGTAACGACAGTAGCTAGTTCAGTCGGGGACCTACACATATTTTCCATCCTTGCTCCCAGGGCCTCTCCATTTTGGGCCTGTTGTGCAAGCAATGAAGTGGGTGAGGGTAGCATTTGGTGAAGCTCTGTGGGATGATCATTCTATCCACTGATTTTAAGTATGGTGGATGTTCCTGGTAATTGTTAATGTGGGATAAAAAGATCCACACATTGTGTGTTCATTCCTGTAGATCTATCCATATATTCCTTTCTCAGAACTTACTGCATTGTAGCTTTAAGACTTGTTCCTCCCAGGTCCCTGACCAAACAACCAAACTATTTGCCACTGATGAAGAATCTGTGTATATTCTTAATTTCAACATTTTCTCTCTCCCCTCTAAATTGATGCCTATGAGACCTGCTTGAAGTTCTGACAATTGAAAGGATTTCCCCCTCATTGCTGTCTTTCATGAGCATTGCTATGTAGAGCTGTAATGTATTAGTAACCAATTTTAAGCATTTGACATGCTAACAAGCCAATCCATCTTCTTTTAAAACAGCTTTATTGAAATATAAAGCATGCACCATACAATTGCCCCACCCATTTAAATTATACAATGTAATGGCTTTTCATATTTTCACAAAATTGTGCATTCATCACACAACTCATTTTAGCACATTTTAATGACCCTCCCTCCTAACCATCATCCTCCAAACCTTCTATACCCAGTAATGGGCAATCACTAATTTGCTTCCTATCTCTGTGAATTTGCTTAATCTGGACATTTTGTATAAGTGGAATCATATAGTATATGGTCCTTTGTAACTGACTTCTTTCACTTAACACAATATTTTTAAGAGTTATCGATGTTGTATCATGTATTAGTACTTTATATGGTTGAATAATATCCATTTATGAATATATCACATGTTTTTCTTTATCAATTGATACCATTTTGATTGTTTCCACTTTTTGGCTTCTATAAATAATATTGCTATGAACATTGATGTATACAGATTTTTGTGTGGCTTGATAAACCTTTGAACCTGGCCAGGTTTTTCCTTCTCTATCAGACAGAAACTTAATAAATACCTTATTAAATCCTAAGTGTAATTATACTCAGAGTTACTGGTGCAAGGAATGTCATTGGGTTCTGAGCTGTCTGTTCAGGAATGATCCCAAATGCAGACCTTTTCTTGTATGGGAGATTGTTGCTGTTCCTGCCAGACCTTATAACTTGATGAGTGAAAATAACTAATTTATGATGAAAACTCTGGTTGCATAGACTTTTGATATGCTACGGTCAGGCACTTTCTCCACCAGGGTCCAATACCATGGCAGGAGATGATTTTTGAACAGTATAGGCTTCTCTTCTGCATACTGTCCAATCTTGCTTCAGAACCTAAAGATTTTGTTTTGAAATCTCTTCCTGGGTGTTCCCCAAGATTCAATACGTTACTATTATTTACCACAGATGCTTAAAGAACTCTGGAATTTGCCATAACTTATGCATCAAGTGGCAAAACTGCTTGTACCACAATCTGAATTTGTCACAGAATTGCTTCTTGTTGCAGATCCTGCTCAAAAAGGCAGTCTTTTGAGTAGCCTGATAAATAGATCAAAGAATACTTCTAAGTGTAGCACCAGCCATTTTGCTATAACTTCCATTGTATTCAAAACTAAAAGCTGAGCAACATGTTCATGGCATGCAAATCACTTCATGACCTGTCCTTCCTCACTTCCCCAACCTCAGCTCCTACCACTCTCCCTTTCCTTAATTTGACCCACTTTCTAGCCTTCTCATATTCTGTGCCTCTGACCTGAATGCTGCACGTCTCCTCAGACTATCTCCTCAGGAGTCAGGTCTCTGTTCAAATGCCACCACCACAGATTCAGAAAGCCCTTGTTCCACTGCCCTGAAGGTTTTCTTCCTTCCTTTCACCTCTCCTTGCTCTGCATTGCTTTCTGATTCCTTTTAATTTCTTTATAGAACTGGTATCTAAAATTATAATACACATTTTTTCTGGTCAATTCATGTACATTTATTTTAATAGAGTTTTACTAGAACAACTTGGAAGAAATAACACTGCCCTGCTTTCCATGCTTCCAGGAACCTCTTGAGTTTTCTAAAAAGTCTTCCAAAATATACCTGGATGATTTGAATACATGTAATTCATGGAGAGTCAAATTCTCAAGGCCTGTGGGTTTGGTTGCCAGCTTCTTAATGTCTTAGATTTAAGTGAGTGGTTTACAACATCTCCTCATCTATTTACATCATTTGATGGCCTCCAAAATCCTGGCAATCCAGTGGCATACTGCACCTTTTTATCTAGTTTTTCCCCATAAGAATGTAAGTTCCACAGAATCATGGAACATGCCTGCCCGGGTCACTGGTATATGCCTTCCATCTAGCACAGGTGCTGAATGAGACAATGAAGGAAATAGAGGTATGATCATGGGTAGTCATTTTATACAAACAAGAAACTGACATTTTAACTCAATAAATAAGTGTATCTTAGGGGGTATGATTAAAAACTTGGGTGGGTATCAGAATAAAGAATCCCAGGTGTGAAGACTTTTCTTAATACAAAAGAATAAACCATCAGCACATTTTAATGGAACACAATAATAGGAGCTGAGACCTATAACCAAATCTTACCTCAGGGTTTTATGTCAAGTAACTATTTGAGAACACTTTTCTAAATGCTCCATTATGTTTAGCAAAAACTTATTAAGAATGGAACCATTCTTATTTTAAGACATGCAGAGTTAATGACCTTATTTAACAACCAGATCTGTACTGTCCCCATTATGAAGTAGCGTATAGCTATTACCTAACAGTGTTCAAGATTTGTATATTTGGAGAGTAATGAGTCTGAAGGAGTAAATCTTAGCAGTATTTAAAATTATGAGTTTCTCACTTATAAGTTTTATTAGAAAATCTATATACTTTTAATTTTTTTTTGTTCTCTACCTGAACAGAGTGAGGTGAAAGTAAATTTTCAATAGTTCTTCAAATGTCCCTAGACACTTTACTTAAGTTTATACACAACAAAATGGATATATTATCTCTAGGATGCGGGAGAGATAACTGAACAGAAATTGTGAACAAAGCCTAAGAATTTTTGTTTGTTCACAGGCTTAAACAAAGACAGGAATGTCAATAGACTTATAGCATCCAGAACGAGGGCATTGATGACACCATCTATTTTGCATTGCCCAGCCCGTTCAAATGAACTGTACACCCATTAAGAGATATATCAGCTAAATGAAGTCCACAGGTAAGAGAATGGTCATGCTAATGAAGACTGGCATTAATAGCAGAGGAGAGGGATGTTTAGCAAAGAGCAAGCAAAAGTTTAGATGGGAGCAAGCTAACGGTCTTCAGTTCTTAAACGAAGTTTATATAGAGCACTGAGAACAATTAGCAATATTTACAGAGACTTGAACTGTAGTCACTCTGTGCAGAATCCTTTTGACAACACTGTTCAATTCTTCCCTACTTCCTCTCAGTGAGGTGGGATTTTCAACCTCAGGCAGGTAAAAGAATGAGCAAAACTGTACTTCAGAAAAATACAAATGTTTACCAAGTTCATTTGGGCCAGGTAATATTATAACGGCAGACACACATCATTATAAATTTGACCAAACTCAATGAATGTACAACACCAAGAGTGAACCCTAATGTAAACTATGGCTTTGGGGTTCAAACATAGTGATATGTCAGGGTAGCTTCATCAGCTGTAACAAATGTGTCACTCTGGTGGTGCTGCTGTTAATGGGGAAGGGTATGCATGGGTGGCAGCAAGAAAAATCACTGTACCTTCCACTCAATTTTGAGATGAACCTAAAACTGCTCTAAAAAATAAAGTTTAATAATACATTATTAAAAATTCATTGGGGCCAGAATTAAAAATCAAGATTAGAATTCATTCATAATCTCATAAGGCCTGAGTCTTAGGGTCATTGCAACTGGGTAGGAAAAGATTGTAATGAAAACAATCCGGAACATTGATTGGCAGATTGTAAGGGAAAAGAGGTGGTCCTGGCTGACTTTATTACATTCTGGATGTAGCAGAGCATTTCCAAAGGTGGCTGCAATGATGTTCTGTCTTGCCACATTTGGCGATGAAATTTGTGGCTCCTCTCATCCAGAAATGGAGTCTGTTTCTATTATCCCCCTCCCACCCCTTGATTTAGATGGCTAGTGACTTGTTTCAATAAACAGAATGTAGAGGAGTGATGACGTGCCTGTTCTGGATCTGGATGAAGGTGCCTGGTGGCTCTGTCTTCTCTTCTGGAAGGTGGCTGCCATGCTACAGGGAGCTACAGATTAGTCTGCTGGAGTGAGAGCCATGTAGACACTCCTAAAGGATGAGACACTGCAAAGAAAGAGAGATGATGTGGGGGAGCACCAAATTGCCTCTGTGGGGCTTCAGGCACAGTCAGGCTGTCCATCAATGCAGCTGAGTGAATGACCCCTATGACAATATTCACTTAGAGCAACAGCTCTAATCTGTAGAGTTTTCAAAATGAGATTTGTAGTTTTATAAGAAGAGAAAGAAATTTCTCTCTCTCTCTTTTTTTACCTCCGTCTGTCTCTCTGTCTCTTTCTTTTTTTCTGATGATGTGTAAGAATATAGACAGTCAGAACATAGTAAAAACATAGCCAGAAGTCAGCTGTTTACAAGCCAAGAAGAGAGCTCTCACCCAGGAACCATATTGACTGACTGGTACCTTGATCTTGGATTTCTCATTCTCCAGAACAGTGAGAAATAAATTTCTGCTGTTTAAGACACCCAGACTTTGGTAGTTTGTTACAGCAGCCTGAGCTGACTAAGGCAAGGGAACTGGTCTGGGTAATCTGCTTCTTTCTAATTCCAGCATTTACTCAGAGTTGCTTAGGTATAAGACTTAGGAGAACTGAGGATACTTATCTAACTCTCTTGATAGCCAATACATATTTAAAATATATTGTAAGTAGCAATGCAACTATGTTACATCATAATAAGTTTATCAACATATAAATGCTTCAGTTTTCCCAGATCCTGAAAAACAGTGTTACATAAGTTCATACCTCTCTACCTCCACTTTGTAATATTTTTCCACTGGTTTGTAACAGAGAACTATATACTAGATTCTGAATCCCTGTAAAAAAAAAATAGATAAGAATTCAAAACTCATATACAAAATAAAGTAAGTAAAGAATTATATTGTGATGATGAACCCAATAAGAAATCAGATCTCTGTAAAACGTTGATAAGAAATGATATGTCTAGATAAAAAGAGAAAAGGTAAGATGAAAGGGGAAAACCATTTTGAATTCTTTTTAATGTGTTTTAATCTATCAGCAGTATCAGTGAATAACAAAATAACAATATGTATGTAAAATGGTTCAGATAAATTTGTAAGGATGAAGAAAACCTGTAGGATTTTTTAAAGTCACATTCCTGTAAGATGTCACCGTTTACATAAGATAAGAAGGGGAACAACTTCTGTGCATAGAGAATACAGTACAAACAGTAGAGAAATTACCAGTGCGCCCCAGATAAGATCAGATTAGGAAAACCACTGGGTATCCTCTACCTCTGCCTCAGATAAGCAGAGGAGTAAGGATCAATATTAAAGAGAAAGGAATATAAATTAGGACTGGGGAGGAAAATAATCTATAAGAGATGGCCACTGCTAAGTAAACCTTTTCTTTCCTCTATTATGTTGTGGGTACAAAGTAAAACAGGGTGTAAAGAACACTAAAATGCCCATTAGTTTTGTGATTATAAAGGAATTGTGGAGATATATTTTTCATAACAAGTGAAATTTTCCTATTCTATCCTTCTAACTGATATTTTAGGTCCTCTCTTCCTCTTTTGTAAGACGTGTCTCTTTATCATAGCTTCACAAAGAACTGAGGAGTTTCATAACAAACACTCGGGAGAGATGGAAACGATGGATGCTTCTATAATTTTACCTCTTCTACATCATCTAAGTGCCCAGGTGGATTTGTAGCCAATATACAGTATTCAGAGTGGCTGTATTCATAATAATCCCACACTGGAGACAAGCCAGATGCCTATCAAAAGGAGAATGGAAATATACATTGAGGTATTTTCATACAATGGGTTAGGACATAACAATAAAATAATCTGCTGTATGAGCTGAATAGAGCTATTTAGGTGTAGCGAAGCAAGCAAACAAACAATACCTGCCAAACACAGGCACAAAAAACAAAACAAAACCAGGAATGAATCTCACAGATAGGTGAAGTGGGGGGAAAAGCTAGATGCACAAAAATGTCTATAGTCTATGCATGACTTCACTTACAGAAAGTTCAAGAACAGGCAAAATTAATTGATGATGATAGAACTCAGAATAGTGGTTACCTCTTGGGGGCAGTGGTGTAGACAAGATAGGCACAAAGGAATCTTATGGAGCGCTGGAAATATTTTATATCTTGATTTGAGTGGTGGTTAAAAGGATGTAAACATGCAAATAATTCTTAAACTGCATAATTGAGTAATATACTTTATACACTTTACCCTGTATATTGTATCTCAATTTAGAAAGAGACAGAGGATTGAAAAAAGGTAGAAGTTCTGTGGCAAATGTGTTAATTTCGGAGAACCCTGGTGTGAGCACTTCAAAAGAAAGACTGTTGTCCCCCAGAGCAGCTGAGCCCGAGAAACAAAAAAGGCTTGTGTAACTGACAATTGGAAGAACTATTCTGCATATATTAAGACATCACAGACAGAGAAAACAAATAGTGGCTTCAATTATGAGCTCTAAATAAAGAGCCACAAGGGTGGAAGCTTCAAATTGTAGGCTTTGGCTTGCAATTTATCTACTTCTCATGTGGGCAACTCTTCCTCACAACTTCCAACAATAGTAGCAGATTTATTTGTTCAACAATGGTAAGTAATTCTTCTAAGAAATTCAGAAGGACAGCTAATAAAAAAATACATATATAAAAAGTAATTACCAGGGAAAAGCAGAATACAAATAAGACATGGATAAAAGCAATGAAGATAAAGGCAATAAAGACAGATAATTGCTATGATTACACTTTAAATTTGATTCAGCTTCTCAGCAGCCAGTGAACAGAGGTAAAGCTAATCAGTTTTTTAATTCTCATTGTCAGGAAAGACAAATATCAGTCTCCTAAAGGAAATAAAAGTTTGCTTGGAATTGAATTTATGTTTAAACCCATGCTAAGTGATATCCTCTGAATTCAACAATAGGGTAAAGTAGATCATTGAAAAATTAAAATACATGGATTTTGATCCAGAACTCATCATTCTCTTCTCCAGTTGGGTAATTCTAACCTTTATGGATATCAGTTTTCCTTTCTTTAAAATAATAATGACAATCATCTCAAAAGATAACATAAATACCCTTGCTATGTGCCGGGTACTAAATTAATTCAATCCTCACTAATGCTACCATGTTGGTATCAACAGTTTACTCATTTTACTGATGATAAAATTAGAGTGCAGAGAGGTTAAATGATTGGCCTCAAATCACACATGTAGTAAAACAAAAATTACTATTTTTTTTTAGTGTACCTCACCAACATGGGTGCATGCTCAGTCACATGTCGTGTCCACTCTTTGCAACCCTACGGACTGTTGCCCACCAGGCTCCTCTGTCCATGGGATCTCCGGGCAAGAATACCAGAGTGGGTTGTCATGCCCTCCTCCAGGAGATCTTCTCAACCCAAGTGTTGAACCCACGACTCCTGCATTGCAGGCAGATTCTTTACTACTGAGCCACCAGGGAAGCCCCAACCTCACCAAGAGATTGTGCAAATCACATATGATGTTTGGTTAATCTTTCTGAAAATGCAATTTGAAAACTTTAAATGGAAAAGTAACTACTTTGTAGCTATTTATAAACAAGGCATTTTACTGGACAAACTGGAGTCCACAAAGATGTAAACAGTATTCTGTGTTGTGTTAATAAAAGGTAATGACTCTGAAGCTGATGGCCATGACAGGCCCTCATATAAAGACGTCTTCCCTTCACCCATCTTTTCCTATACCTTTCCAAGGATCTTGCTGATCTTTTCCAAAAACTCATTTATCCTCTCCTTATTCTTTAATTCTCTTCCCTAGCCCTCTTTTATTCCATTTGGTATTAATTGAAATAATGGATGCTATTGTAAAATAACAAAGATGCAAGTAAGAAGAGAAAGTCAATGGAACTTAGTAAACACATTTGTAACACTTTTGATGAGAGTAAACCACAATAATATAATAATTTTAATTAGATAAAAGTTCTTAAGATGTAATGTAGATTGTCAGTAATAACTTAATCTGATTAAAGGGAATAAAGAGAAAGTGAAGACAGTGACCATATACAACACTTTCCAAAATTTTTATTTCTTTGGTGTAATTGATGGGGATCTTCATGTCAAAAGGAAGAATTGTCCAACTAAGTAATACTATAGCATACTTGTAATGTTAAGGGAAATAATTAATTAGAAAGGGGGAAATTGCTGATGCAAAGGAAACAGGGGTTAGTTGACAGATAAAGATCCTTGAATAAACAAAAGGAGATGGGATTCAGCAGGTAAATGGGTGGGTTGACTTTTAATTAACCATTCCTGAAATCACATATCTCTGATTTTCTTTAATGAAATGTCAAAAACCCTATCTTAACATTTTAGTGCTTTGCTGCTTGCTGTTAAAGCATCCTAACAGGTTCAATGAGCATTGGGTGCATGTGAATGTAGTCTGAAAGATTTGATGATAAAAAGCCAAAGGAATTGTCTCCTAGTGGCTTCTGTGTTATTAGCAAAGCAAGAATTGATGTTACTGATTGTCCACGAGGAAAATGAGAGGGTTTAAGATGTTTGAGAGGAGGGAAATAAGAAAGAATCATCTTGATGAGTAGACAAGTAAATTTACTGGGGAATTATAGGATTGCTTAGCACTTTTAAGTGTGCCCTGAAGATTAGTGACTATGAATTTAAAGTGTGAAAAAGTCAGCGTGGTTCTGTTTTCTCTCCAGGCATGTTCAAATATTCAGGTGCATGCACAGAGTAAGCAGAATTATGAGCTTAATCAGGTTTGGCATTTGGCCAGGCAAATTCTAAAAGCACTAGAGAAAAGCAAAGGAGTAGAGGGCTTCTACAAGGGAGTGATTAATCATGGAAGCTAGCATGGTTAAAGAGAAAATTGAGAGGAAGATAAGGCAGATGACAGTGAAGAATAGTTTGGGTCAAGGGATAGGATGTTTCAACGGAGGCAAAATAATTATTGGAGAGAAGCTAAAGTGAATTGGAAAGAGATCATAGAAGTGGCCAGAGGAGGGTGCTTATATATAACATTTTTGAGAGGCTAAATACTGAACATATCAATAAAATGGAGGGTAAAGTCATGGGAAAATGACAAGCAAAAAGTTGAAAAGGGAATGGACTAGGGACTAAGATTTTTACTAACCAAGAAAAGAACCTTGAAAAGTTTTAAAATGGAGAACTAATAGGAGATCTAGTCTGAAATCAGGCACTCTGAAGGACTGTCTTTAAAAAAAAAATGCAAGCAGAAAGGAGAAATCTGCTGAAAATGGTAATGAGAATTAAGTAGAAACCACACCACCTCCAAGCCCTATAGGAATGGGAAGTGACAGAAAAACCAGGCACAAACCGAGAATGCTGTGGGGAAAGTTAGCTAAATTCTATGACTTTAGTTTTTTAGAATAGATGTCGCTGATGTTGACTGTCTAGAGTAGTTTGAGGATAAAATGAGATAAAGTATAAAGCACAAGAAGGCTGTCAGTATTATAGGGCAAGAAAACATAGTCATATCCCTGTAACTCACATTTTAAAGTGCCAACCACAGGATTCAATATAGCTCTTTTGGCTGTTTGTATTGATTTTTCCTTTGTTCCATGTACTCTTAAGTAGACATTGAAGAGCCAGTGACAAGAAAATTCACCTTTGTGGTGTAGCCTTAAAAACCTCAAGCTGAGAATTCATTTGAAAATTATTCCAGGTTAATAGTTTAGCCAGATATCTTTCCAAGCATAGGCACATTTTCTTTAGGAAAAGACTCACCTTTAAACTAAGGTTCAAACTGCATTTTCATAAATAAAGATACAAAAATTTTGGACACATGGGAGAAAAAAAATGACAAAATTTACAAGAAGATCTCATGGTCAAATGGAAATACTAGACATATAATGTCAAGGCCTCAAGACTGGATATTGAAATTTTCAGACACAGAGTTTAAAAGAACTATATATAAGTATACGTAAAGAAATCAAATAAAATCTTGCAGATAGCACAGAACAAGAAACTTTGAGAACAGCCAAGTTTACCTGTGAAATGACCCATGAGAAACAATGGGACATCTGACATATAGAGAATTTCAAAGTTATTGACATATTTCTTAAACTTGGGGATAGAACACAAGTCTTTGTTGTACCTTTCATATTTTTATGTTTTTAAATACACTGCTACTGCTGCTGCTAAGTTGCTTCAGTCATGTCTGACTCTGTGTGACCCCCTAGACAGCAGCCTGCCAGGCTCCTCCGTCCCTGGGATTCTCCAGGCAAGAATACTGGAGTGGGTTGTCATTTCCTTCTCCAATGCATGCATGCATAAGTCGTTTCAGTCCTGTCCGACTCTGTGCGACCCCATGGACAGCAGCCCACCAGGATCCTCCATCCACGGAATTCTCTAGGCAAGTATACTGGAATGGGTTGCCAGTTCCTTCTCCCTTGTAAATACACAGTATTTGATAAAATAATTAAAGTAAATAATTATAGGATCATACTAAGAAACACCATATAGTCATCGAAAAGCTGCTAAATTAGTAATATTTCAATTCCATCATTTATTGCTTATTTTTAGTTGAAATATTATTAAAAGAGATACTCTTCATCTATTATTTAGTTACTCAGTGGTACAAGATATATACTTTCTCCTTGTTTAACTGTTTAAAAAATATTTTATCAATAAATTTAAGTCAAACTTATTATCCTTATTGAAGTATAAATTAGCCTGTCTTTAGTCAGTGGGAGCTTCTTCAAATTGATGTAATCCTAGTGTTATACACTAACTTAGTAATTTCTGATGCTTCATTACCAGCCACTGTAATAAAGTGTTCTAGGTTCAGCTGGGACATATGCTCCAGACTCCACTCAGATATTTGTCCAAGCACCTCTAGTACTTTGACGGTAAGTGGTATTTCAAGACTACAACCTACATGCTAGGTGGTAAAGCTTCTAATTACTTCTGAGTTGGTCATTGTTTCTAGGCTTTTCGGTGGTAAAGTCATAATTCACTTATATTTATATGTATGTATGTGTATATATATATACACATAGACATACTATAAATATGTATGTACATATTACATTATATATATATATCTTGCATGTAAATATTACATATATACATATAATGTGTATCAGAATAAATACTCTTAATTTCATGCTTCCACTTCAAATTTAGTACTATAAGATTTTAAAATTAATCATTTGTACTGCAGCTGTTAAGTCGCTTCAGTCGTGTCCGACTCTGTGTGACCCCATAGATGGCAGCCCACCAGGCTCCCCTGTCCCTGGGATCCTCCAGGCAAGAACACTGGAGTGGGTTGCCATTTCCTTCTCCAATTCATGAAAGTGAAAAGTGAAAGTGAAGTCGCTCAGTCATGCCAGACTCTTAGTGATCCCATGGACTGGAGCCTCCAGGCTCCTCCATCCATGGGATTTTCCAGGCAAGAGTACTGGAGTGGGGTGCCATTGCCACTAATCCAAATATATTTTCTTCCTCAGCATGGATTAGAATTCTGATTTAAAGAACATAGGGAATTATAGAAATAAAAAATTATTATAGAAATAAAAAAAACAATTAGACTATTTTCCCCCACACGTTACATATACTAAAGTTTTATAATAGCACTATTAAAATCATTTCCACTGATAAATCTCAAAAAAATATTTTTTCATATATTATTCACATACTCTCTGCTCATTTTTAGTATAACTAGACAGTCTGAATATATCATAGGCTCTCCCTTTTAAGTCTCACTTAAAATTAATTCTACAAATAGCTATGTGTACTGTTCATTATGAGTTCTTATGTCAATGCAGTCATTTTGGTTTTCTATTAGATGATTGTCCTCTAATAGATTTCTCTAAAAAGGGAAAAATTTCCAAGTTTAAATGTGTCAACAGCAGTAAGTCTGTTGCCTTATGTGAAAAAGTAAGTGTGCTAGCTGTAAAATTAGTGCTCGTGTTTTTCATTTGTTGAGTATCTTACTATACAGCTCAGTCTTCTCTTGATATAAATCACTGGAATGGAAAAGTTTAATGACAATATACTTTTTTTTTCTTTTCAGTATACTTGCTATATTTTAGTATTTATTTTATACCCTTGCTTTTTTGGGGGGCCGTTTCTATTATCCATATATTTGCTTCTCTGTACTTATTTATAGCTGTCATTTCCTAATTTAATCCTCTCATCCCTTTCCATTCTTTTTTGATTTTTCTCCTTTTAATATTTTACTTTTTAATTCACATACATTATTCATTATATTTCAATGCTATATTATACATATTACATAATTATATATATATACTTATATTCCAAATTTATGTTCATCTGTTCTTGTGTTTTAATCTAGTTTCTAAATAATAATTTCTTTTGTATGCTATTTTTTCTTAAATCCTGTCACTCATTTTGCAAGTTTTTCTAATTCTTATTAAAGTTATTTCTTTTATTTTATAATATTTTTTATTTCTTTCCACTCATTAAAAGATAAAATGTGAAACTTTTCATATCCATATATCTTTCTGGTTCACTTTATTCTCTGTAGATGTCATTCTGATCCATTCTTTTATATTATGAAAAATGTGTGGGTTTTGACATTATACTTTTCTGTCATTCATTTTAACATGAAATAATTACATTTTCTTCTAATTATTTCTATATCATCTACCCAGAACTTCATCAGACTAGAGGGAAAATATCAAATGTTTTCTTTAAAAAATTAAGAAAGAAATATACTCTTCCTTTTCCATTCTAACTAGTCACTAGTTTTTTTTGAAAACCAAGGAAGGAGAACAGGAGAATCATCAGATTGAGGGTTTTTCACATAAGTCTTGTCACTAGTGACACATACCTCTTGTTGGCAGAATCTTATATCTGCTCCTTTATTGTTTCTATATTAACACGAATTTGTATTCTCCTACATGTTCCAAGACGTTCTATTTTTGGCATGTCATTGGTTTAAGAATGTCTACAGAGACTTTTGAGAGAAGGCAATGGCACCCCACTCCAGTACTCTTGCCTGGAAAATCCCATGGATGGAGGAGCCTGGTAGGCTGCAGTCCATGGGGTCAGGAAGAGTCAGACACGACTGAACAGCTTCACTTTCACTTTTCACTTTCATGCATTGGAGAAGGAAATGGCAACCCACTCCAGTGTTCTTGCCTGGAGGATCCCAGGGGTGGGGGAGCTTGGTGGGCTGCAGTCTATGGGGTCGCACGGAGTCGGACATGACTGAAGTGACTTAGCAGCAGCAAAGAGACTTTTGGGGCATGCCTCGTAGCTCGGTTGGTGAGGAACCTGCCTTCAATGCAGGAGACCTGGGTTCAATTCCTAGGTTGGGAAGACCCTTGGAGAAGGAAATGGCAACCCACTCCAGTATTCTTACCTGGAGAATCCCATGGACAAAGGAGCCTGGCAGGCTACAGTCCACAGGTCGCAAGAGTCAGACATGACTTAGCGACTACACCACCACCACCACCAAAGCAAACGCATTCACTGTAGCTGGTTGTGTATAAGGGGGATGAAAGGTAGAGTAGTGATTAATTATTTAAATCAGTTCAAGCTGCCTTGTGAGTGTGTGCTCAGTTATGTTTGACTCTTTAGGATCCATGGACTGAAGCTCACCAGGTTCCTTTATCTGTTGGATTTCCCAGGCAAGAACACTGGAATGGCGTACCATTTCTTCCTCCAGTAGATCTTCCTGACCAAGGGATCGAACCCATGTCTCCTGCATCTCCTACTTTGGCAGGTGGGTTCTTGACCAGTGAGCCACCTGGGAAGCAAATTATTATTACCATAGATTAAGTAGCTTCAATAGGGACTTATTTCTTATAGTTCTGGAGCCTGGGAAATCCAAAAGATCAATATGACAATAAAGTAGGTTTAATTCTGAGGCCTCATTTTTTTTTGGCTTGTAGGTGGTTACCCGTTTGCTATGTGCTCAAAAGACCTCTTTGTGTGTTTGGTGATACAGAAATCTCTCTTTCCTCCTTTTCTTATAAGACCACCAATTTTATCGATTATGACTCTATTCTTATGACTTCATTTAACTATGATTATCTCCATAATGCCCTATATCCAAATACTGTCATGTTGGGAGTTAGGGCTTCAACATATGAAATAATGGGAACACAGTTCAGTCCATAGCATTAGCACAATGAAATAAACTCATTCCTTAAGTATGACATATTAAATTAATACCTGGTATTAATATTTATCTGTTAATCTAAACATGTCCTTAGAACCATTGTGTTAAGTATACTTCTGTTGTACCTAGGTTTATTAGACATAAAATAAGACCTTATTCTGTTACTAATTTGTCAACAGAAAAAGTAACTTAATGTGAAAAAAATTTTTAAGGCAAGTAGGATGTGTTTTCAGTAAAAGAAGACATTTCTCATTTCAGTATGAGAAATGAAAAAGTACTGAAGTGAGTAAACTATGCATGATCAGGATTTACTAAGATTGGATTGCATTTAGTTGGGTAATGGTTTTGTTGGGAATGGCATGGGCTTCCCAGGTGGTTCAGTGGTAAAGAATCCACCTGCCAATCCAGGAGATGCAAAAGACTCAGGTTCATTTGCTGGGTTGGGAAGATCCTCTGGAGAAGTGAATGGCAACCCACTCCAGTATTCTTGCCTGGAAAACCCCATGGACAGACTAGCCTGGCAGATTAGAGTCCATGTGGTCACAAAGAGTCAGACAAGACTGAGCAACTGAGCAACAACAAATATGAAAATGAAAATATCCATCTATATTTGGGCAAGGGAATGATGAGTTTAAGATGAAAAGTATAAGACACTGTTCAGTCTAATAGGCTAAAATTGCTCCTGAGGAAGACTAAGTTTACAGAGTTAGCCTGTAATTGTAGACATTGAATTAGGGGAATATAGGATGTCATCAAAATAAGAGTCAGCTGTACTGAGTACAGAATCTAATTTGTGTTATGGTTTTGAGCACTGAAATTCAGAGAAGTGAAGATCACACACCTACTCCCTTTGCTGCCATTATAAACTTCACAGTTTTTCTGAGGGTTTTTCTTAGAAGTATTTTGAGTCTTTGGTTTCTGTAATGCTGAAACTAAATGAAACAGGCCTGCAAAGGAATATTAATTTGTGAAAATTGAACAGAAATGAAAGAACACTTAAGCTATTTTTTCCTCTGCAGGATGAATACTCTAAGTTACAAAAATAACTCAGGATGTATTATTCTCAAGGATGTTTCATGAAATTGGCATCCATATCTACTGAAGTTTTAAGAATTGTAAACCTAAAAGGTGGTTTTAAGGATTAGACGGATTCATAACATAGCAATTTTATTATAGCTTCTGATTACTTCTGGATTTCCTTAATAAATTCCATGGTACTATAGTATAATTACTCCATTAATAGATACTAATGTTTTGAAAAAGCCTTCAAGACAGAGAAATAATAATATTCATTATTTTTAAGAACAGTTAAATGTATGCAACATTTTTTTCAATCATGGAAGTTGCTACCAAAATATTATCCACATAGTAAATGGCATGCCACAGCAGATTTCTCATATATACCAATACAAAGGCTGACTAGTAGCCAATTAACTGGCTGGGCATAAGAATTCCATTCAATAAGGATAATAAAATGATATACTCTTGGGAACTTTAATGAGACTCAGAGGACTGGTAGTAGTTGTTAGAAGGGAAAAGACATAGGAGACAAAACAAAAAATAAAAACAAAACTGAAGTCTCAATAGAAGTCATAACATTATATACATAAGCAGAAACAATAAAAATAATGTTGCTGTTCAGTGGCTAAGTTCTGTTCAACTCTTTGTGACCCCATGGACTGCAGCACACCAGGATCCTCTGTTCTTCACTATCTCCTGGAATTTGCTCAAACTCATGTCCATTGAATCAATGATACTATCCAACTTTCTCATCCTCTGATTCCCTCTTCTCCTCCTGCCTTCAATCTTTCCTAGCATCAGGGTCTTTTCCAATGAGTCAGCTCTTTGTCAGGTGGCAAATAAAAATATATGTGTATGTAAAATGTTACATCCCAAAGAAAGGCAATGCCAAAGAATGCTCAAACTACTGCACAATTGCACCCACTTCACACGTTTGTAAAGTAATGCTCAAAATTCTCCAAGCTAGGCTTCAACAGGACATGAACTGTGAACTCCAGATGTTCAAGCTAGATTTAGAAAAGAGAGAGGAACCAGAGATCAAATTGTCAATATCCATTGGATCATCAAAAAAGCAAGAGTGTTCCAGAAAAACATCTACTTCTGCTTTATTGACTATGCCAAAGCCTTTGACTGTGTGGACCACAACAAACTCTGGAAAATTCTTAAAGATATGGAAATACCAGAACACTTGACCTGCCTCTTGAGAAATCTGTATGCAGGTCAGGAAGCAACAGTTACAACTGGACATGGAACAATGGACTGGTTCCAAATTGGGAAAGGAATACTCCCAATGTATGTCAAGGCTGTATATTGTCACCCTGCTTATTTAACTTATATGCAGAGTACATCATGAGAAACGCTGGGCTGGAGGAAGGACAAGCTAGAATCAAGATTGCCAGGAGAAATATCAATAACCTCAGACATGAAGCTAACACCACCCTTAGGGCAAAAAGTGAAGAAGAACTAAATAGCCTCTTGATGAAAGTGAAAGAGAGTGAAAAAGTTGGTTTAAAGCTCAACACTGAGAAAAAAAAGATCATGGCATCCCGCATGATCCCATCACTTAATGGGAAATAGATGGGGAAACAGTAAAAACAGTGATAGACTTTATTTTAGGGGGCTCAAAAATCACTGTTGATGGTGGCTGCAGCCATGCTACTAAGAGACACTTGCTCCTTAGAAGAAAAGTTATGACCAATTTAGACAGCATATTAAAAAGCAGAGACATGTCTTTGCCAACAAAGGTCCATCTAGTCAAGGCTATGGTTTTCCCAGTAGTCATGTATGGATGTGAGAGTTGAAGTGTAAAGAAAGCTGAGCACCGAAGAATTGATGCTTTTGAACTGTGGTGTTGGAGGAGACTCTTGAGAGACCCTTGGACTGCTAGGAGATCCAACCAGTCCATCCTAAAGGAAATAAGTCCTGAATATTCATTGGAAGGACTGATGTTGAAACTGAAACTCCAATACTTTGGCCACCCAATGTGAAGAACTGACTCATTTGAAAAGACCCCGATGCTGGGAAAGATTGAAGGTGGGAGGAGAAAGAGCCAAGAGAGGATGAGATGGCTGGATGGCATCACCGACTGATGGACATGAGTTTGAGTAATTCCGGGAGTTGGTGACAGGGAAGCCTGGCCTGCTGCAGTCCATGGAGTGGCAGAGTTGGACATGACTGAGCAACTGAACTGAACTGAAAATTTGATTTACAATCCAAATTGGCAAATATGTAACCAAAGGACTCTCTTTTCCTTCCACATCTATCTTGCATTGCACTGTTACACACGGTCTCTGCAATGCAGGGCATATTAGGACACTGCCTGTTGACACATAGTAGTGCTTTCATTGAAGACAGCTCTTATGGAGCAGACAGATCATGTAGGATATGAACTCTGATGCTGGGAAAGATTGAAGGCAGGAGAAGGGGACAACAAAGGATGAGACGGCTGAATGGCATCACCAACTCAATGGCCATGAGTTTGAGCAAGCTCTGGGAGTTGGCAATGGACAGGGAAGCTTGGCATGCTGCAATCCATGGGGTTGCAAAGAGTCAGGCACAACTGAGCTACTAAACTGAACTGAAAATGTTACATATTTATAAAAGAAAGAACACATGAGAGCAAGAGTGAGGAGAGCACTAAAGGGAAGAGAAATTAGTTGACAGTGATAGAGAATAGCTGTCCTTATCAGTCTGAGTAGGCAAGATCATTCTACTATAACAAACAATTCAAATTTTCAATGTCTAACAAAAAATTTGCCTATTTCTCCTTCACATTATGTACAACATAAGTAATACTCTAGCTGTAGCTTTGTTCCATTTCTTCATTCTAGAACTCAGGTACACTCTCATGGCCAAGAAAACAGAGTGAGAGAGCATTTATATCCTCTAAAGAGAGAGAGTTTGGAAATAGTGTTTGTCATCTTTTGCTCACATTTCATTGGCCAAACTAAATCATATAATCAAGGCTGATATAGGGATATGTGTCAGGAAAATACAAGTTTTCTTTCTTTTTTTTTTTCCCTCATAGGAATAGACTGTAAGTAATTTGGAACAATAATATAACTGATAATTGAGGACAGTTACCTTTTATGGCAGTGCAATAGAATAGGAAACAATGGATATCTACTTGACAATTCTTGATTCTGGAGGAGGTTTGACTTGGTGATCATTGAGACTCCTGGGTAACTGTCTAGTTCCTTTGCATCACCCCATTTTATTAGCACATACAAATGCTTTCAGGGTTTGAGTATGGAGAAGATAATAAAGTTTCTAACAAATCTAGGTGCCTTTCTGGTCAGGGAGGCTGGGGGAGGTAAACAGAGTCTGGAGCCAACTAAATAAGGTATTAAGAAGCCCCAAGTAGCTCTGGTTTATGCAGCTGCCCTTTTCATCCTTTCAGGAAACAGAGCAAGACTAATGCTTTAAATTTAACAAGAACAGCATTCAACTTGAAAAAATATATATGACTTTTAGCAGAAAATATCCATGGTATTTTACTTTATTTATAAATGTATTTGGCTCTTCTTATTGGGTTCATTATCCTTGTTTTTCTCCGTTATCCTCATTTCTCACCTTATTAAGTCACCCAGTAGATGAGGTGGACTTATGAGTTGGCATTTTGCCTTCTAGAAAACTAAAACCTGTCAGGAACAGTTAAAAAAATATAGAATTGGTGTCTATATGGTGTGAAAATAATCTACAAGTACTTCTCAGATGTACATACATGCTTATTCACAAACATTTATAATATCCACTTCAAAACCTCAGCAGTAATACACTCAATGCTATACATATAGAAATGTGGAAAAATAAGTTTAACTATTTTTAAGTAAAATATAGTAAAATCTAAATAACTATTAATTTAATGATACCATGGACAGACACCAAACACTAGTTTTTCTTGAGTCCAACTTGAAGATGAATACAACTGTTATAACAACTTAGGTAGAAGAATCTTTTCCTACACAACAATACTGTGGTGAACTTTTCCCCTTAAAAGTGGTTCTTCAAGGAGTCTTTTTTTTTAATTTAATTTATTCTCTATTTAAATTTAATTATATTCTATCCACTAAGAAACAGGAGCTAACTGATTACAAATATACTTCTATGAAATCTAACAAGACATGTTTATGTTTCTTAGCTAAAGTCCTAGTTTAGTTCTGAAGACTTTGTAATCCAATTTACTACTACTGCATCATCAGTAAACATGGCAACTATCTTAGGAGATAAGTGCACACAAAACACAGGATTAAACAGTGACACACACACACTCTCAGAAATAACTCAAAAATCTATTTCACCTATATGTTCTGCTTTATCTCTAATTATTCTACTCTAATTTTGTTATACAGATCATTATAAGACAGTAAAATTTGTTCAAAATTTATTTTTTTAATTATTTTTCCTCAACCAGGGATCAAACCTGTGTCCCTTACAGTGAAAGCATGGACCCCCCAGGTCCACTTAACCACTGGAACCCCAGTTCAGTTCAGTTCAGTCGCTCAGTCGTGTCCGACTCTTTGCGACCCCATGAATCGAAGCATGCCAGGCCTCCCTGTCCATCACCATCTCCTGGAGTTCACTCAAACTCACATCCATCGAGTTGGTGATGCCATCCAGCCATCTCATCCTCTGTCGTCCCTTTTTCCTCCTGCCCCCAATCCCTTCCAGCATCAGAGTCTTGTTCAATAAGTCAACTCTTCACATGAGGTGGCCAAAGTACTGGAGTTTCAGCCTTAGCATCATTCCTTCCAAAGAAATCCCAGGGCTGATCTCCTTCAGAATGGACTGGTTGGATCTCCTTGCAGTCCAAGGGACACTCAAGAGTCTTCTCCAACATCACAGTTCAAAAGCATCAATTCTTTGGCATTCAGCTTTTTTCACAGTCCAACTCTCACATAATGTCTCTGCTTTTGAATATGCTATCTAGGTTGGTCATAACTTTCCTTCCAAGGAGTAAGCGTCTTTTAATTTCATGGCTGCAGTCACCATCTGCAGTGATTTTGGAGCCCCCCAAAATAAAGTCTGACACTGTTTCCACTGTTTCTCCATCTATTTCCCATGAAGTGATGGGACCAGATGCCATGATCTTCATTTTCTGAATGTTGAGTTTTAAGCCAACTTTTTCACTCTCCTCTTTTACCTTCATCAAGAGGCTTTTTAGTTCCTCTTCACTTTCTGCCATAAGGGTGGACCCCCAGGGAAGTCCCCAAAATTTAATTGAAAAAAAAAATTGTTTAAGTAATTTTTACCAACTCAGCTATCAGAGAAACCCTTCTATGCATTCAGTGAAAATTAAAAAGCAATAGGAGAAAAGGCACAGGAAATTCTGAATTGTAATATTAAAAGAAGCTTTTGGCTAGCATAGAGGAAGTTATGTGTTCATTTAAATCAAGTAGGGACAATACAGAGTACGGTTTCTAAAATTTCATTGTGCACTTAAATATCTGGGGGATATTATTATTATTATTATTTTTAGAATACATGTCCTGGTTGAATAGGTCTGGGAAGGGCCTGAGATTCTTCATTTCTAACAAGATACCATATAATTCCAACGTTGTGGTTCACCAGTAGCCAGGTCCTAGATGATGCTAGAACTTATGTCAGAATTACTCCAGAATTCTGATACTCAACACCACCTACTTCCACCAGCTTGAGGCCAAATATGTGTGTTTCTAATCTATTTACAAGAATACTTCAATAAACCTAGGCCAACAATAGCAATGGGATACGGGTCTCAGTAAGGTCAAACAGCAGTCCTTTGCATTACTTGTCTTTGTTGTAATTTTATCTTTACTTTATTTCAAAGATTCTTGACTGAAGGTATAACTGAATCCCATAGGAGTCCTACCTGTGACTGCAAGGGGAAGATTTTAATGCTTTTATAAAGCACTTACTAGTGACCACTCCAGTACTCTTGCCTGGAAAATCCCATGTACGGAGGAGCCTGTAGGCTGCAGACCATAGGGTCGTGAAGAGTGGGACACGACTGAGCGACTTCACTTTCACTTTTCCCTTTCATGCACTGGAGAAGGAAATGGCAACCTACTCCAGTGTTCTTGCCTGGAGAATCCCAGGGACAGGGGAGCCTGGTGGGCCACCGTCTATGGGGTCACACAGAGTCGGACATGACTGAAGCGATTTAGCAGCAGCAGTGACCAAAAAGAATGCAACTGGTGGGCTCTTCAGGGAAACATAGTAAGCCTCTCATTTCTACACCTGCTGACTGGAGGTGAAATAGGAAGCAGACTCACGGGAAACGTCTTACAGGGATCCTGTGAGCTTTAACATGCCAGCCAACGTGATTAATTCTTAGGAGAGTTCATCGTCTGAAAACTGTGTAGAGTGGATGCTATTTTGTCAGTTCAGAGAGTGTTTCAAAAAGGACCTTTGGTCAGATGATAACCTAACACTTTAAAAGGCCAAGAGCATCACCCAAGTCATTTTTTAAAACCACTTATGGAAACACAGCTTAACTCTTTCCAAGAGTGATTTATAGCCTAATGGCAATGCTTTTCGACATTTTTCTCTCTCAGACTGGGTACCAGATGCTTTTACTGTTTTAAAAAAATTTTAAAAGCCTTCTGTCTGCAACACACTTAACAGACTTGCCATTAGACTCTCTGCTATTCACCTTTTTTTCGTGTCTGCTGACGAGGTAAGTTTAATTGTGGACAGTGTGCTGGCTTTCATGTTAATGCTCATCAAATGCATTATTAACTATTCCATTTGATAATACAGATCATACAAAACTAAAGCTTATAACATCTCTTTCCATTTGTCAAAAAATGTGACTAAAATGAAATAATGGTAAAAATAAAAAATAAACCTTTTAATTCATTGCATCAAACAGGTAAGGCAAGATAAATTTACTCCCTTTAGTGATTTACATTTATTTGCTGAAAATATAAAATATATTTTTTGTTTACAATAAAAGGGCCGAGTAATCAAATAGGCATGAGAGGAAGGCCAGACAATAATTTTCTTAAAAAAATCATGGCACCAAAGAAAATACTGAGAGACAACAAGGTCACGTTCACCTTCATGAGATACTATAATAAATTCTATAAGTAGATACATCATTACATTGGAAACACAACATTTTGACCAAAAAAAGTTTTTTATAGCAATGTTTTCTATGTTTACTTGGAAACACACATTCAATTTCAAACATTTTATAGAGCCAAAGATATTTTCTTTAAATTTCAGTGTACTAAATTCATGATATAACTCTGGTATGCTTAACTGATCATCGTTGTTGTAAAAGATCATTTGCCATGGCAATTGATAAGCCAGAGCTTCAAATTAGTTACTCCATATGAGCAACTTGAGTGTCACTAGATTGCTTGTAGAATATAAACACTGGAGTTTGTTAAATTATGATAGATTGTCTTATTAAATAATGCATAGTGCAGACCACAGTACAGGTAATTGTGTGTGTTTTGTTTTGTTTTTTTTTTTTTTTAGATTCACATTGTATTAGGGAGAAAATGTTTTCTACTCTACCCTCCCTTCTCTCCTCTGTTCCACAACAGCTAGTCTCATATGCTCCCAATCTGCTACATCTCAAAATCTGCCTGACCATGAGTCATTGGTTGAATGGACAACACTGATGCTGTGCATTGTAATGAGTCCTTTCTTGTGTGAAACACATCATCTACATAAACTCCTCATCTGCACAGAAGTGCTCTCATTACTAAAGTTGCATGTGTGCAAGAAAGGAGTCGAGGTGAGTTTTGTACTCTCTGATCAATGGTGTGTAAGAAAGGCCTCTCTTTTTTCTTGCACCCAGTCAAGAGTGGAGGAAAGCAGTCATGCTTAGAAGAGAGCACTTCAACCTCCATGCTCTATACTGGGTATAAAAGCTCCACCAGTAGTGTATTTTAAGGAAATAATTGTGAATTGACTGCCTGTGGCATCCTTTTCATCTTTGACATAGCAGGTGAATCTAAGAAGCTTATGACACTGAGAGTAACCTTAAACCAACTGTAATAAAGCAAACAAACCTGGTAACAAAAACATGAAACAATCTTGCCCATTAGTGAATATCCACAACTGGCTCTTTTTGAGGAATCAATTAAAACCTCAAACTGGATGGAATCCAAGAAGAAATTATGTGTATTTTTTATGAAGTCATAAAGGAAGTTCCCAAAGATTTGTTTTTATGAATGGGACAAAAAGATGCCTAACTAGATTTGTTTTTCTGAATATATTTCTTGTTTTGGATTCAGGAGTTCATCAGGTAGGTCCCATGATCACTGGCAGGTGTGTAGCAGGTCCCAAGTCAGGTCATTCAGGTCACTGTTTTCTCCACTGAGAATAATCCCTTCAGCTTTGATGGTAGTAAACAGGGAGTACATTTCCTACTACCTTTGTAGGTAAGGTTTCTGCAAAATTAGCCCCTGGGCTATAATTTCCTCCAGGTGGATTCAATTTTTGGCTATTTTCCCAACCAAACTTAACAGTTTAAATAATGCAGGAGCATTATTTTGTCCATAAATTATAGTACTATAAGAGATTGTCAATCAAGCACTAGGTATTAGCAATGCAATTATTTAAAAGAGAAATGAATACAAACTAACACAGGGAGGAAAGTTTCCAACACACAATTCAGGCCACTCAGCAGTGCCCTCAGATAAAAGCCATACTTGCTGGGTTTCTTTAGTCTTTTTTTACCTTCCTTTTCATGTCACTTGTATTTTGAAACTATGGTAAGAACAAAATGGAAGAAACTATGCTGAAGCATTGTTTAGCTGATAAGTGAAAGGACTCCTTACCAGAAATAGAAATAACAAATCTTGTTACTATGTTTGTCATTGCCTAAATTCATCTTATTTATGCTTTGAAAAATTTCTGATATATTGTTTTAATGTAAAATTTTCCTAATATACTTAAAAGATTATATGATTACAAACTAAACTAATATGTATTGGTTTAAAAAAAATTAAGCATGGTTATCTTTAGCTGCAGGTTGCTATATTAAATTACTTTTTATGGTGCTAGAGATCTTTCTGAATAACTGAATAAACTAATTCTAAAAGATAAAAAATTTTAAAGGAGAGACATTTTAAAAAACTTCCATTGAAATTCTCTAAATTAAAAATAAGTTTGTAAGACACTAAATTACAACTAATATTTTAATTTTAAGATCTTTTTAAAGATTCTTTTGAATTTTAGATGAGATTTAATTTGAAAGCTTATTATAATAACTTAGATCATAAGACAGTGAAATGAAAGTCCTTTTTGATGAGTAATTTTAAATTTCAAGATTGAAGCTACCGATCTTTGTTTCCTGTCTTTAAGTTTGAAATGGAACTCAACAGTTTGATACTGACTGCTAAAACAGACATTTTGAAGTAAAAAGGACATTTCTTTCACCTTTTGAAAATTCAAAGTAATCTGCTAAGAGGTACTGCAATATGTATAGCATTAACAGAATCAACTTCCTTATAAGAGAAAATCCATGTATCCTGTGGGAAATTACATCCTGTAACTACTAAATTTCTAGAGTATTCATTCATCTGTTTAACTAGTGTTTCTATTTTGCTTGTATTTTAGCTTTTATTGGAGATGCATGAAATACTGTTGGGATAAAATATAATGAAATGCTCTTTTTTGATTTTACTTCTGGCTTAGATTATTCATCCTTAAATCCAAAGATGTGACATTTCCTTCAATATATAACATGTCAAACAGGAAGGCAAAGAATAAAGAAAAGAATAAAGAAAACTAACACCATTGTCCAATGTTTGAAGAGTATTTTCAGAATATTCTTTCACAGTTTTTATACAGTCTTACAGCTTTGACTCCAGAAGTGAGAAAGCAGAGAGAAAACGCAGTAGGAAGTAGTATAGCTTGTCATTCGAGGAAATATAGTTGAGAAACATTCTACAGTTAAAGGGTTAATAAGCTAAGTTATCTATTGTAGAACATTGTGTTCATTTTCTGAAGAATGTCTTGGGTTTTGATTGTAGAGAGAAAATGCAAGGACAATTCTATCTTGAAGAGGAATATGAAAAATGCACAGAAAAACTGTATAAAACACGTGTAAAAATCTATAAAATAATACCTCAGAACACCAAAGTCAAATAAAAAAATTGGAGAAATCTACCATGTTTCTGCCAGGAAGCATGAATATTGTTAATATGCCAGTTCTTCCCAAATTGATTATACAACTTTTCTGGAGAACTATCTGACAAATAAATTTCTTATAAACATTTTTGTCCTCTTCTAGTTATTTATTTTAAAGACAGAGTGTTGGATAAGAAAGCTGTGGTACATATACACAATGGAGTATTACTCAGCCATTAAAAAGAATACATTTGAGTCAGTTCTAATGAGGTGGATGAAACTGGAACCTATTATACAGAGTGAAGTAAGCCAGAAAGAAAAACACCAATACAGTATACTAATGCATATATATGGAATTTAGAAAGATGGTAACAATAACCCTGTGTACGAGACAGCAAGAGAGACACTGATGTATAGAACAGTCTTATGGATTCTGTGGGAGACGGAGAGGGTAAGAAGATTTGGGAGAATGGCATTGAAACATGTATAATATCATGTATGAAACGAGTTGCCAGTCCAGGTTCAATGCACGATACTGGATGCTTGGGGCTGGTGCACTGGGACGACCCAGAGGGATGGTATAGGGAGGGAGGAGGGAGGAAGGTTCAGGATGGGGAACACACGTATACCTGTGGCGGATTCATTTTGATATTTGGCAAAACTAATACAATATTGTAAAATTTAAAAATAAAATTTAAAAAAATCAGTTAAGAGATGACAAGACAAAAAAATAAAATAAAGACAAAGTGTGATACAAATAAACATTTCTATGACACAGGAAGATTACTTTCATGACCAATAGTCAGTTTAGTTCAGTTCAGTGACTCAGTTGTACCTGACTCTTTGAGACCCTATGGACTGCAACACCAGGCTTCCCTGTCCATCACCAACTCCCGGAGCTTGCTCAAACTCATGTCCATCGAGTCTGTGATGCCATCCAACCATCTCATCCTCTGTTGTCCCCTTCTCTTCCTGCCTTCAATCTTTCCAAGCGTCAGGGTCTTTTCCAATGAGTCAGTTCTTCACATCAGGTGGTCAAAGTATTAGAGTTTCAGCTTCAGCATCAGTCCTTCCAATGAATATTTAGGACAGATTTCCTTTAGGACAGACTGTTTGATCTCCTTGCAGACTGACCAATAGTAGCAGACTCAATATATAAACTCGGGCATGCAAAGATTTAACATGTAGCCTTCAAAGACCACGCTCAGAAAACATTTATCAAAATATTTATAAAAAATACAATGTTTCAGTATGAATTTTGCATGAGAAAAGTAGGTTGTACTCCACTATAAAGGATAATCACAACATAAATATTATAAACACTCAATAAAATAATTATACGTAGACATATATAGAAAAAGGCTGAAAAGATATTTGCCAACATTTTATGGTGGTTCCCAACAGATAGTAGAATTTGAACAATTCCTTTTTTATAAAAAAAAAAAATCATTATTTCCCATGGCTCCCAAATACTTTTTATGTTGGATGAGTTTACAGATTATAAAATATTTCAAACACAGAAATGTTCAGAAAATAATACAAATGACACACACTCAAATTTAGCATATATTACTTTTTTGAGGTATGGAATTAGAAATGGTGGTGGTTTAGGTGGTTTAGTCACTAAGTCATGTCCAACTCTTGCAATCCCATGGACTGTAGCCCACCAGGCTCCTCTGTCCATGGGATTTTCTAGGCAAGAATACTGGAGTGGATTACCATTTCCTTCTCCAGGGGATTTTCCTGAACCAGGAATCGAACCTGGGTCTCCTGCATTGCAGGCAGATTCTTTACTGATTGAGCTATGAGGGAAGCCCATGGAACTAGAAATAGTAAACTATATATAGGCTTTCCTGGTGGCTCAGATGGTAAAGAATCCACCTACAATGCAGGAGATGCAGGTTTAATTCCTGGATCAGGAAGATCCTCTGGAGAAGGGAATGCACCCTACTCCAGTATTCTTGTTTGGGAAGTCACATGAACAGAGGAGCCTGGTGGGATATAGTCCATAGGGTTGCAAAGAGTCAGACACGACTGAGCAAGTAAGCACGCATGCACAAACTGTACGTAAGAGGAGGTAATAAGGAGATATAATGAGACAGAGCAGAGAGATGACATACACATAGCAGATATGGGACTTGGCTTTGGCCAGTTGGTAGGAAGGGTAGAAATTCTGGTTGAGGTTAAAATGCACCCTCAAAGTAATAAGGAGGAACCTTCAAAGACTGCTAATGAAAGAAGGGAAGTGGAGAAGATTCTGGTATATATACCCAACTACAGAAAGAAACAGAAATCTATTTTCAGCTTTTTCTGTTAGCTTCAAATTTGGTCATCTCCCTTTGGTTTCAAGACACATTTGTAGCTATCTCACTTGTAGGACTTTTCCTTTCTTGGCTTTTCTTCCTTGGTCATTAAAGTGATTTTCCTGTATCATTAAAGAGAGGAAGATCCTCTCTTCCATTTTTATGCTATTTTCCAAAGTTTTATTATTTCCACATTGATATTATCAGCTATATATTTTATATATCAAATATGTAATGTATTCTCAAGGTAGAGATGTTTCTACCATTGTGAAGGGACCTCACTCTTAAAGTCCAGTCTCAAATATCCATGATGCCTTTGGGTGAAATCACTTCCATCTTTATACCACACCTAATACATCCATCGTTTTCACCACACACTAGATTCCCTTTCCTGACTTTCCTATTTCCAATACGTCTGTAACAATTTCTCAAGTCTGAGGGGGGACCTTCTTCCAAATTCAGTCTTCTGACATTTGACAGGCCACAAAAGATCTACTGACAAGCACACACACACATGGTTGTTGGATGGTGTGTTAGTTTCTTTGGTACAACAGCCTTGGTAGTTTAAACAAAAGCTTTTACTTTTTCACAGTTCTAGAGGCTGAAAGTCTGAGGACCAGGCGTTGGCAGAGTTGGTTCCTGCCCAGGTCTGTGAGAGGAGGCTCTGTATCAGCCCTTGGTCTTCTACCGTTGTCTTCACTTCCTTTTCCCTCTGTACCTGTATTCAAATTTCCTCTTTTTATAAGGACTTGGTTCACACTGTATTAGGCCCATGCTAATGACCTCACTTAATTACCTCTGAAAAGACTCTGCTTCTAAATGCAGTCACATTTGAGGTTCTTGGAGTTAGCTCTTCAACATATGAGTTTGGGGAGGGGACACAATTCAGGACTCAAGTTCTCACTAGCTGTTGACTGCAGATACCAGATCCTTGTCTTGAGGGCCTGTCTGTGGGCAGCTTGCAACCAGGTAGCTAGCTTCCCTCATAGAGAGCAAGATAAAAATTGAGAGAGTAAGTAAAACAGAAGCCAGAGTCTTCTTGCAGCCAAAACTCGGGGTGTGACACCCTGTCACTTTCACCATATTTTATTCATAAGAAGTGGTGTCTAATCCCAATTGTTTGTAATTCTCTGTAGAATTTGTAGTAACTGTCACCCCATGTCTCAGCTTTGACTCCTGTTGACTAATTCTGGGACAACGGAAAATGTCAGATCTGATACCCTGTTCCATTTAGATTTAGGCTTTTTGGCTTTTTTTAAAATTTGAAGGCGGTTTTTCTAGCAAAAAAAAAAAAAGTGCCCCATTTTTAGTATTCTTTCTGAGATCTGTGAAAATCAAGAATATCTAGCTTCATATGTTGGCTAAATGAAAGGCTCCTTTTCAAATGGCAGTTTTCCTAGCCACCAAGAGGAATGCATGCTCTGGGTGGTACCTGCCTATTTATTCTTGCCTGGCATGCACACCAAAGCTTCATCATCCAGTGCATGTTGTACATCTCAACTAGAAAGAAAACGAATCAATTCTCTACAGGTGTGTTCATTCTAATTCTGTGACACCGAGAAGTCTGTAAGTGCATTTTCTTGTAACAGTACAAGATGGCAGGGTGAGGATGAGGAAAATGAGGCCACAGAAAGTCATGCCACACTCCTGAACCTGCCGAATGGCAGAACTAATGTGACAACTTTATAGTTTCTGACACTGTGATTGCTTTCAATCCAATAGGCTGCCCTCCAAAGTAGAAAAAATGTAATATTAAGGCTATGGGATGATTCTAGTGTTTTATGCAACAAGGCTTCAATTTGTAGAAAGCAAAAGCAAGTGAACAAAAATCCTCAGTCCCTTTGCACATGATGGTTCCTCTCTCAGAAATGCTCATACCACTGCTGCTTCACTGAGCTAACACCTAATTATCTCTCAGAGCTTACCTTTGTACTTTAGGAACATTCGTCTGAGTGTTTCATGTTGTCACCAACAAGTAAGTTTTGTCACTTGTTGCTTCTATTTAGTCACTCAGTCATGTACAATTCGTTGTGACCCCATGGACCATAGCCCGCCTGGCTTCTTTGTCTGGGATTTCCCATGCAAGAATACTGGCGTGGGTTGCCATTTCCTTCTCCAGGGATTCTTCCCAACCCAGGGATCAAACCCATGTCTCCTACATTGGCAGGTGGATTCTTTACCACTGAGCCACCAAGGGGAGTCTGGGTTTTATCATACCATATTGTAATCTCACACTTAATTATCCATCTCTCCAAATAAACTGTGAACTAGGAGGCAGAAATCACATCTCTGTTAGTGATCACTGTATCCTGGGCACTAGTTCACTGGTTGGCACACAACAGGATCTCAAACTTTTGCAACAAATGCATAGACAGTATTTTCATTGCTCTCAAATTTGGGTGAAAAGCGGTCAATATTTTGGGCATATCATTAAAAAAGGAAATATCCCCTGAATGAGCACTGATTGCATGTCCTATAGCCCTCCCACACAGAGTTATTTCTCTAATTTCTCTAACTAATAAGGTATTATCTAATGGTTGGTGTTAAGCTTTGGCTTTGTAAGCATCAAGAAGATATTATATGTAGAGAGAACAAGAGATTCTTTTATATGAGTTGGTTACTAAAAACAAAGAACTAAATTCCAAGAACCAGAAATATGATTAAAATTGGGGACACAGAACCAAAAGTTTGAGGTTGGGTAAGATTTGTAGCAATAAGAGGTTAGGTATAAGCAAGGACTGCCCAGTGTGATTACAATTTTCAGCACTGACGGATCAGCAGTAGCCCACACTGATAGTTTAAATGACTTTGGTTGTTTGAGAAATAGGTTAAAGTGAGGTTTAAGAGGAATTAGATTAAGGTCAGATGTGCAGCAAGATAGCTTCACAGGTATAAATGTTAAAAGTCTGTCCAAAAGAAGATTATGCTAGTAAAGAAGGCATGATTTAAGATATGAGCTATATGGAAACATTATATAATGGATTACTGGTATGGAAGAGAAAAAATGTTAGCTACTTTATAGGACTATTATGGTATTCAGATTGTGATAGAAGGACAGTTCAGCAAAGCTATCATTGACTTTGATGGTGTCTTGCTGAATCATGCATGGTGTCAGAAGAATAGAAAATTTTCTTGAAAAATGAATACATTACATTCACCACACATGTTACACTAGATGGAAATGAAGCTGAACGTTGAACAAAATGTAAACAGTTCTTGATTTATTCAACAACTACAGGGGCTGACAAAAAGAGAAAAGCTGAAAATCTTGTTATGCTACATATGGATATTATATTTACATCTAAGAAAAATCAAAACCAGTTTCGCTATTGTAATCCAGATGTTTTATGAAAACTGCAGTCTCTAGTAAAATCATCACTCATGAGAAATTACACCTCATTTTACTGTGAGTCTGGAGATATACAGATCAGCTTTGCCTTCTATATTATCTTCTGATATAAAAATGGAACACAGTGATGCATTGGGGACTAACATTGAAAGCCGTGCTCATAAGAATATACTGAAATAATAAAGGTACTATTAAAAAATCTTTCTTCTATATCATGGGAGATGAAGTTAAAGGATACTTTATTTGAGTTGCATTTTATATTCCATTTTACTGAAGTTTTAGAATCCAATTACTAATAACATGGCATGTGCACTTTAAGAATTGAATTGCAACAGTGAATGTTTAAAAAGAGACACCTGAGAATCTGAATTGGTGTCATTGCAGCAACTGTAGCAAAACTATAACATCAGTGTTGTGTTAGTGCCATTGGTTCAGCTTTTAATAGAAAGATAACACACTTCTAACACTTTAACAGTTAATTAGCAACTCTTCACAGACTCAGGTTAAATTTTCAATGAACAGCATAAATGCATTTGCATTCTTTCTCTCTATGCATAGAATTATTTACAGAGAAAGCAAGAGGAAAATGTCTTTGCCTTATATACGTGCCCCTTTCTGAAGTTAATTCATTTAGTGAGTACTTCCTACGTACTGGGCAATGAGTTAACACATAAACACTAGCTGGCCTTTGTAAAACCCTAATAATATGTCATTCCAAAACTTAGCTGATAAAGTCAAGTTCCAAGATTAATTAATGGGTCGAAGACCACACAGCTAGTAAATTTTAGAGCTGAGATTTGAGTCTAGCTCTGTATTGAATACTTGGTTTCCTATTTTCTATGTTCTTGCTTTGCTCTATGGATTAACTTCTAGCTTTCAAAGAGAAGTTCGGAAAGATATGAAGGAAAATTAATTAAAAGTTGAGAAATAGACTTTGTAATAAAGATTGACCCCTTCATGGGTCACAGCCTTGTCATGGCAAAAGGGCTTGCATAACTCAATGAAGCTATGGGCTGAGCCATGCCATGCAGGGCCACCCAAAATGGACAGGTCATACTGGAGAGTTCTGACAAAACATGGTCTGCTGGAGGAAGAAACGGCAACCCACTCCAGTATTCTTGCTACAAGAACCCCATAAACAATATGTAAAGGCAAAAAGACATGACACTAGAAAATGAGCCCCCAGGTGTGGAGGTATCCGATATGTTACTGGAGAAGAGAGGAGGGCATTACTATAGACCCAGAAAGAATGAAATGGCTGGGCCAAAGCAGGAATGACTTTCAGTTGTGGATAGGTCAGGTAGTAAAAGTAAAAGCTGATCTTGTAAAGAATAATATTACAGAGGAACCTGGAATGTTAAGTCCATGATTTAAAGTAAATTGGATGTGGTCAAGCAGGATATGGCAAGAATGAACATCAGCATCTTAGGAATCAGTGAACTAAAATCAATGGAAAGGGGTAAATTTAATTCAGATGACCATTATATCTACTACTGTGGGCAAGAATCCCTTAGAAGAAATGGTGTAGCCTTCATAGTAAATTAAAGAGTTCAAAATGCAGTACTTAGGTACAACCTCAAAACAAAACAAAACAGAATGATCTGTTTATTTCCTAGGCAAATCATTCAACATCACAGTAATCCAAGTCTATGTCCCAACTACTGATGTCAAAGAAGCTGAAGTTGACTAGTTCTATGAAGATCTACAACACCTTCTATAACTAACACCAAAAAGGTGTCCTTTTTATCATAGGGGATTGGAATGCAAAAGCAGGAAGTCAAGAGATATCCAGAATAACCGGCAAGTTTGGCCTTGGAGTACAAAATGAAGCAGGGAAAGGCTAATAGAGTTTTGTCAAGAGAATGCACTAGTCATGGCAAATACCGTCTTCCAACAACACAAGAGATGACTCCACAGCTGGATATAACCGGATGGTCAACGCTAAAATCAGATTGATTTTGTTGGAGAAGCTTTATCCAGGCAGCCAAAATAAGACCTGGAGCTGACTGTGGCTCAGATTATGAGCTCCTTACTGCAAAATTCAGGCATAAATTGAAGTAGGGAAAACCATTAGGCCATTCAGGTATGATCTAAATCAAATCCCTTATGCTCATACAGTGGAGGTGAAGAACAGATTTGATGGATTATATCTGGTGGAAGTCTGCCTGAAGGACTATGGACTGAGGTTTGTAACACTGCACTGGAGGTGGTGACCAAAATGATCTCAAATGAAAAGAAATGCAAGAAGGCAAAGTGGTTGTCAAAGACAAATACCTGAGGAAAGAAGAGAAGTCAAAGACAAGGGAGAAAGGGAGAGATATACTCAATTGAATGCAGAGTTTGAGAGAATGGCAAGGAGAGATAAGAAGGCCTTCTTAAAAGAACAATACAAAGAAAGAGAGGAAAACCATAGAATGGGAAAGACTAGATATTTCTTCAAGAAAACTGGATATACCAAGTGAACACATCATGCAAGGATAGGCACAATAAAGGACAGAATCAGTAAGAACCTAACAGAAGCAGAAGACATTAAGAGGCGGCAAGAATTCACAGAAGAACTATAGAAAAAAAAGTCTTAATGACCAGATAACCATGATGATGTGGTCAATAACCTAGAGCTGGACATCCTAGTGTGTTAAGTCAAGCAGGCCTTGGGAAGCATTACTACAAACACAGATAGTGCAGGTGACAGAATCCTGGCTGAGCTCTTTAACATCCTAAAAGTTGATGCTCTAAAGTGCTGCACTCGATATGCCAGCAAATTTGGAAAACAGCAATGGCCACAGGACTGGAAAAGGGCAATTTTCATTTCAGTCCCAAAAAAGGGCAATGTCAAAGAATGTTCAAATTACCATACAATTGCACTTTTTCCACATGCTAGCAAGATTATGCTCAAAATCCTTCAAGTTAGGCTTCAGCAATACATGAACTGAGAACTTCCAGCTGTACAAGCTGGGTTTTGAAAAGGCAGAGGAACCAGAGATTAAACTGACACTATTTGTTGGATCGTGTAAAAAGCAAGAGAATTCTAGAAAAAGTCTACATCTGCTTCATTGACTATGCTAAAGACTTTGTGTGGATTAAAAAAAAAAAAAAAAAAACACAGTGGAAAATACTTAAAGAGATGGGAATACCAGCCCACCTTACCTGTCTCCTGAGAAATCTATATGTGGGTCAAGAAGCAACAGTTAGAACTGGACATGAAACAACTGTTTGGTTCCAAATAGGGAAAAGAGTATGACAAGGCTGTATATTGTCACCCTAATATTAAGCTTTTATGCAGAATACATAATGCAAAATGACAGGCTGGATGAAGCACAAGCTGGAAGCAAGATGGTTGGGAGAAATATCAACAACTTCATATATGCAGATGATACCAATCTAATGGCAGAAAGTAAAGAGGAACTAAAGAGCCTCTTGATGAGAGTGAAAAAGCTGACTTAAAACTCAACATTTAAAAAACTAAGATCATGACATCCACTTCCATCATTGCATGGAAAATAGAAGATAAAAAGTGGAAACAGTGATGAATTTTATTTTCTTGGGCTTAGAAATCACTGCAGTTGGTGACTGCTGCCTTGAAATTAAAAGACATTCTCCTAGGAAGGAAAGTTATGACAAACACAGACAGTGTATTAAGCAGAGACATCACTTTGCAAGGAGATCCAACCAGTCCATTCTGAAGGAGATCAGCCCTGGGATTTCTTTGGAAGGAATGATGCTAAAGCTGAAACTCCAGTACTTTGGCCACCTCATGCGGAGTTGACTCATTGGAAAAGACTCTGATGCTGGGAGGGATTGGGGGCAGGAGGAGAAGGGGACGACAGAGGATGAGATGGCTGGATGGCATCACTGACTCAATGGACGTGAGTCTGAGTGAATTCCGGGAGTTGGTGATGGACAGGGAGGCCTGGCGTGCTGCGATTCATGGGGTCGCAAAGGGTCAGACACGACTGAGCGACTGATCTGATCTGATCACTTTGCTGACAAGTCTGTATTTTCATAGCTATGGTTTTTCCAGTAGTCATGTAGGGATATGATAATTGATCTAAAGAAGGCTGACCAGTGAAGAACTGATGCTTTTGAACTGTGGTATTGGAGGAGGTCCTTGAGAGTTCCTTGAACTGCAAAGAAATCAAACCAGTTAATCCTACAGGAAATCAATCCTGAATATTCATTTGGAAAAACTGATGTTAAAGCTGAAGCTCCAATGCTGTGGCCATCTGATGCAAAGAGTGACTCTTTGGAAAATATACTGATGCTGGAAAGATTGAAGGCAAAAGGAGAAGTGAGGAGGAAGAGGGTGAGACGGTTAGATAGCATCACCAACTCAATGGACGTGAATTTGAGCAAACTCTTGGAGACAGTGAAAGACAGAGGAGCCTGTTGCCCTGCAGTCCATGGGGACACAAAGAGTTGGACATGACTTAGTGACTAAACAACAACAACAACAGAGATTGAGAAGTGCTAGAATTATTTAGCAAAGTGAAAATTATTTTAATATAATAATTTTGTGCTGTTTCTTCTACTAGTAGTTTTCAAATACTTGGAAATAGAGTTTGATAGGCTAAATAAAAGCCCACTTTTGGAACAATTCTACTGTTTCCAATATCCTGTTCTCTTTTCATTATGGAGGGAAAATTGCACTTCCATGCCTTTTAGACTTAGGTAAGCCATGTGACTGTGTTAGCCAGTGAAATGTGAAGTGGACAGAAATGGGTCAGTTTTGTCTATGGATACATGAAATTATTTTGGCTCAATTCTCCAGTCCATTCTTTTGCCATTACTGTCAAGGGAACTTATTTGACATGTTTTATTGTATTAAGCCAGTGAGATTTTTACATTTTATTACCTTAGCAAAACCTTACCCCATCCTGACCTATACAAACCCTGTTAACCCTAAACTGACTGCCATTCTTATATGCCCCTATTTCAGGGAAAATAGGAATTCTTTCTAAAGAATATCTGTTTAACACGTAAATCATATCTAATATTCTACCATAAAAGACAAAATGTTCTATTAACCATTTTTGTCTTTAAAGTACAAATACTTCTGTAAGGATGTTATAAAAAATGATCAATTACTGACAATTTAGTGTAATCAAATACTTGTAGCTAACAGTAATTTCATGTAAATACTAGGCAGGCATGTAAGTGTCTGAGCAACTCCAGGTCTGAATGAGGGCAGGAAGAATCTAAAAAATGGTTAATATTTAAAGAATCTAAAAGAATGATAAAAAGAAGAGTGTTGAAAACCCTAAAGTTAATTTCAGTGCAGGGCCCCAAATGAGATTGTACTAAAGATTCTATTGTTTAAAATCTTATACTTTAAAGTACATAAGAGATGTGAGGTAGAAACTGGTTATTTTTCCATTTAAAAAATAACATTTATGTGGTTTTGTTTAGTACAGAAAAGCATAAAATGAATATGAACATGTATTAATGTCCCAGCCCAGAAAACACCTTTTGTTAGGAAAAAGAGACAAATACACATGTCCCAATATTTAAACAGTTAATCAAAAGTCTACAAACAATAAATGCTGGAGAAGGTGTGGATAAAAGGGTGAGGGTGGGATGATTTGAGAGAATATTACTGAAACATGTATATTACCATGGAGAATTCCATGGACAGAGGAGCCATGGTGAGTCCATGGGGTCGCAAAGAGTCTGACACGACTGAGCAACATACACACACACAGAAATCAATTCTTATATATCTTTTTGAGAAATTATTGTCATTTAACATTCTAACTCTGTGTCTATCTTCCTTTAAGTTTATATTACACAATCCTAGATATACATATAGATACATTCTTTTTTTTATAAATATAAAAAGAAAATATTTATTGATATGGAAAACCACTCTCAGTATAATACTAAATGAAAATAGCAGACTACAACAGTAAATATTTATTCTAGTATTCTACATGAATAGTAGAAAGATTCTACATGTAGTTTTGGAAAGCTAGATATATTCTTGATAGTCGAGGTGGTGCTAGTGGTAAAGAACCTGTTTGCCAGCGTAGGAGATGTGAGAGAATCGGGTTCAACCCCTGGGTCAGGAAGATCCCCTGGAGGAGGGCATCACAGCTGAAGTATTTAGCATACATATTATTTGTACTTGAAAGGTATGATATACAAATATAATACCTCAATTATTATTCTCTTAATAATAACTCTGAAAAGTTTCCATATCAGCACTTATCTCACCTTTAGAAAGTCACCAAGCATATTATTCAACCAGTGCTCTACCAGAGGATATTGGAGTTTTTAGTTTTGCAATATAAAACAACACTATAATATACCCTTTTTCATATACCTTGTCATTAATTTGAAAATGTGTCTTTCAGGTTAAATTCTTACACCTGGAGTTGCTGAATTTAAGATTTTCTGCATTTTTCATTATTTGGATAGATATTGCCAAAAAACATTGCATCCATTTACTCTTCTACCAAAGCATGTGTGCATAGCTATTTCTCCATCCCTTACTTAACCTGAACTAGGTTTTGCCAATTTTTTTTCAGTTTTATTGAGACAGATATGTTGATAAATAAAATTTTAAATTACTTTACCTATATAATTTCACCAATTAAAATTTTGCAAATCCGGTATGTGAAATTTTATATCTTTCACTGATTTTTTTCCTTAAATTATGAATAAGATTGTTTTCATTTAAAATCTTATTGACAATTTGCTCATAATTTCTTATCATTTATTTAAAGTAATTAATGTAAGTGGAGAAGGTTTATTTAGCTTATTAAAAAATAAATAAATGGTCTTGTATCTAAACTCATTTTGCTCTATGTTATATTTTTACATTTATCTTGATTTATGAGAAGACAGGAGGGAGAAGAGAGAAGTGCAGAAACTGAATGAGCAGGAAGTAAGATAAAGATTATGCATAGAAAATGCAAGAGAAATAAAAACAACTAAGGAAGAGAAGAAAGCAGTAATAAGGAGGAAATAGAAAACCATGACTATTACACTTTATTGCTGCAGTTTTACACAGCTAAATAGAGTTGGAAAGAAGAATAGGAGATTTAGTACAAGAGGAGAGCATTTCTGACTCCTTTATCTATTGTGAACTCAAATGCTTGCCAAATTAAAAAAAAAAAAGCTATCATATTTTCTTTGGTTAGACTAGGACTAGCTGTGAATCTAATATAATAACTCCATGCTTCTGAAAATTATATAAAGTTTTTTTTCTTTTATCTTCTCATATTAAGCTTATTCTTAGAATAGTCTCTCTGTTTTGGCTTTAAATACAATATGTAATAATGGTTACATATTACACACATGCCAAGAAATTTTGCTTGCCACTCTATAAACAAATGATGATGTAGTTTTAGTTCACTAACTCAGAGAAGAAAATATAACTTTATTTTCTGATAACACTTCTTAATTTTTAGTATGAGTTCTCACTTCAACTTTCACTGGATTGAGGATTCTTAATCAAACCATTTTAAAATTGCCTCACTTGACCATTTACTCATCTTTAAATCCTAGGGTTTTAGGTGAAGAGGTGGGCTAGGTAGCACAAAATTTGGGTCGGCATACCTGGTTTATCTTTGTATCTTCACTGCTGACCAATGAAACTCACAAAGTACAAGCTGGGTGGTCCCTAGTTTGGATCTTAAGCCATCTTGGAGTCTAATCTTTTTCTATCCTATACTTCTGTTCTTCACAAGTATAACAGAAGAGGGCAGGAATTACTGCAGTATTAACTTGCCACCTTTAAAGGAACGAGAATAGACCTACTGGTCCTGGGCAATGCCAGGGTATAGAGGAATTCTGAGAGGCTGTCTCAGGCCCCTTTTGTTTGGAAATACCATGTGGTAATTTCTGGGCTCACACCTTAGTACACAAGCTTAGAACATAAGTTGAATCATTAAATTTAGCATTTTAGCTCTTTTTTCCATCTGTGTGTGTGTGTGTGTGTGTGTGTGTGTGTGTACTTGGTCGCTCAGTCGTATCTGACTCTTTGCAAACCCACGGACTGTAGCCCACCAAGCTCCTCTGTCCAGGGGGATTCTCCAGGCAAGAATACTGGAGTGGGTTGTAAGTAAGGTTCTCCATCCTTACTAGCCCTCAATCTATTTCCCCTTATAATCAAGAATACTACCTAGTATAAACTAAGAATAAGAAGTAGAGTTCATGCCAGGGGAACTTTGCTAGTGTTCTTTATGGCACCTGAAATCTATTGCTTATAGCTTGGATATTTCTATTTGTCTGTACCATAGACTGTCAAATTCAAAACCCAAGAATGATCTCTGTTCTTGTTTCTTCTTTCTTTTATAGCATGATCCCTTCCCTGAAACCTGGTGCAGAAGCACTTACTTGATTGCATGTGAAAATAGTCATGAATAAAAATAAAATATAAGAGGAAATACACGGGAGTATTAATTACAATACTGTCCCATTTAACACCATCAGTAACATTATGGGCCATTTCCCAACGAAGAAGTAGTATGAAAAAATATTCTAAGGATTTCAAAGTTTTAAATTTTTTAAATTACTATCGCCATTAGAGGTTTTGCAACCACGCCCTTAACCAAGTAACTAGTTGCTTAACTAGTATCTTGATCTCATCTTTTATTACTTTTAAACTTATTTGAGGATTGCATTAGATTGCTCTAGAAAAACTACTACTCTTTAAAATGTACATGATCTAAGTCCTCTCCACTCCCCTCCGTATGCCACCACCTCTCACGAGAACAGGTAACACTCAGAAACACTGAAAAGTGTTTGGTGCCCTGAAACAAAGATAATAGGGACAATTTTTTAAAGTGTTTATAATACCTTACATGGTTTATTTCAATTTGAAACAATCTTGATTGTCAACAAACCTTATAAAGAAGCTACTTTCATAGGTACTTGTTATAAACATCTTTTCCCACTAAATTTGCAGTTACTGCAAAATGCCAATCAGCTTCATAAAGTAAATTTAGTCTACCAGACTGAGCCTTAAAAGAAGACAGGAAATGATGAAACCACTTTTCACCATGGGTACTCCATTTTCACTGAAAAAAAAACAAAACAAAACTTGATTAAGACATGTTGACAGGCTAAAAGCAGCGTTGGCCAGGGCAGAGGAGAAAGTTAGTGCCTTAGTAATCAAAGCAGAGAACTTCTAAAATAAGTAGTCTAGGAAATGTTTCATCTAGGGAAGGCACAAAGCCCGGCTGCACTAAGGTTAAAGCAATTACTGAAATGTCAGGGCTGCACAGCAAAGGGAAGCTACAAAGATGCTTATGGAGGGTGACAGGCTTTTTTTTTTTTTTTGGCATTCTCTTTACAACTGTTTTCAGTAAATGTGTAATGTGTGAGTTAGAGGTAGTTAGTCCAGGAATCTTTGGGATAGACAGCATCAGGAATAAAAGGCAGTAGCAATTGAAAGAAGTTTCTTTTAGATGTTAATGCTTTGCTGGAATTGACATTTTGGAGTCTCAAAAAGTTATTTAATAGCTTCAGTGAAGCACTGAGTATGTTTTGTCCTTGGAGAAAACTAACAGACTGCTTGTAGTTTTCACTCGCTAAGTTTTGTCTGACTCCTTTGTGACCCCATGGACCGTAGCCTGCCAGGCTCCTCTGTCCATGGGATTCTTGTCCGGGCAAGAATACTGGAGGGGGTTGCCATTTCTTTCTCAAGGGATCTTCCTAACCCAGGAATTGAATCTGCCTCTCCTGCATTAGCAGATGGATTCTTTACCACTGAGCCACCAGAGAAGCCCAACAGATTGTTATGGGGAGGATAAAATGGGCCATGGGGGGACCCAAAGTCTTGGTGCTCTTTTAGCTTTACAGAATGTATTTCAAGAGAATTTTTATAGCTTTTAAAAGGATAGATCATCTTAGAATAAGTGCATACAACCAGTTGTGAGAAGTAAAACACAAACAGCTTCCCCTTCTTCCACCTTGATTTTTAACAATGTTTAGATACGAACTTTTAAAAGTATTCTGTCCTTAACTACTTTCTCAGATTAAAGCACACTTGAAAGGAAATGGTAGATTTTATATATCTTTTTCTTTTGCTTGGTTTCCACAATAATAATCATACCTATGTAGAAGTTCTGTATTAAATACAAAGTGCTTGAATGGGCAGAATAGATTTTCCTTATGTTAATGCTAGTATCTATAATAAGATTTTTCTTCTCCTGTTTCCTATGCAATCATGTGCATTTTCAGTTAGGAAGTCGTCACTTTATTTGAAAGGTGATTTCATAATTTATATTATGAATATATTTTCTAATGAATAATCCTAGATTTTACTAAAGGTACAAGCAAAGAGTAGATTAAAAAAGGAAAGAAGAAAAACCTCAAAGAAATAGTAGAGATGTATATTTAGTATGGACAATTTCTGGCAATTGGACAGGACTTATCATTCAGTATAATTCAGCACACTTCATGGTGTTTGAGGAAAAATAATGATTCTTGGTCTTAGATAAATGTACCATTTTGGAATATTTTTAAAACAGGATGAAAATAAATATAAGTAGTATGATACAAACAGAGTACATGATGAAGAAAAAAGATGTTATTGTTCTTAACCTTTCTTGGAAATAATATATTTTGGTCCAGAATAGGTTCACATTTGGGAAAAGAATGAAGAAAGTTTACAAGGAAGAGATGAGGTATTATTAGTAAGTGAATAGTTCGTATGACAATATGAGTGCTTTGCATCTAATAACTGTGAATCTTTCCTTTAATAGAAATTTGAAAAGTCAGTAGACTATGTCAACAACTGAATGAGGCAGCGCAGGTTACTGTGTACCCTCCCTATTGATTTTGATAATACTTTTAAAAACTAGGTTTCAAATTTGCCATAGTAAATCAATCAATATTTATTCAGTAATATTATGTTCTGTATCAATATTTGACTTTGTTTCTATCAATGTATTGCATCCAAATTGATGTCCTAATAAGTTTTAAGAAATGAAAGCGTTGTGGCCTATTTTTGAAACTCTGCATCATGTTAGTTTAGTAATGCATAAGGTGTCCTAAACAGAAGAGAAACTTTCCTGCACTTATTTATTTTTAAAAATAACATTATATATTATTTGATTCGTTAAACCAATATTCCTTTTTGTAAAAATTCTTTGGATTAATTAATTATATCTCTGTAAAAATTATACACAATTTAGATGCTTTCTACTTCTAGAAAAAATGCTTGCACATTTGCAGAATTTGATCAGAAGTAATTATGATAATTTATTTTATTTCTTCAGTAAGTTTTAACATGGGTAAGTTCTCACAAAAGGAATTTTCCTGTCAAAGAGATTATGGAAAAGTATAAATCTGGATTTTATACCTTCATAAATCTTTGCTGAATCAAATAAACTCTATATTCACCTAAAAAGCATTTAGAACTTCTGTTATGTTAGATATAACTAAATTTATAACTTACCTTCTATTTTTTTTGATAATTATAGTAGCATCATTTATTAAATATGTTTTTATTATGAAATTAATTTATACATATTAGAGAAAATTTGGATAAAAGAAAAAATAGAAAGAGAGGAAAAAAGAAACATCACTTATAAGCCCAGTATTCAGGGCTGCCCACTAAACAAATTTGTCATATTTCAGAATTTTTTTTCATTTTTTCAAGATAACATTCATCATGATTTATTCATACCTATTTATGATATATTAGATAGGTTATGATTAGTTTCACTATTATTTAAAATTATTTATATATATATATAATTTAAATGCTGTAAGTATATGTTAGTATATATACTTTAACATAATAGTCAATACTATGTATTTCAATTACTTTTCCAGGAATGTTGCTTAAAAATAATATATATTCCAGTGGCAATATATAATTAATTAAAATTAATAATCTATTATTTATCATCAATTATATTAACTAATATCAATAGGCATAAATAAGGGAATAATTACACATACATTTGGTGTTCCTGGCTCTGGGTATTCTAAATTACTTCTAGATTTAAGTATGCATTAATATTAGTACTTGTTAGTAGAGTTAGAGTTGGGTCTATAAAACGATTAACATTAGGGTCAAATTAAAAATTAAGGTTGTATATGGTTTGGTAGGGCTTCCCTGGTGGCTCAGATTGTAAAGAATCTGCCTGCAATGTGGGAAACCTGGGTTCTATCTCTGGATTGAGAAGATCTCCTGGAGGAGGGCACGGTAACTCACTCCAGTATTCTTGCCTGGAGAATCCCCACGGACAGAGGAGCCTGACGGACTACTATCCATGGGATCACAATGAGTCAGACATGACTGAGTGACTAAGCACAGCACAGCACAGCATAGTTTGGTATTAAAATTGCTTTTAGATTATTTTAGATTTAGGTTTTATGGCCCAGAATTGTTACCCAAAAGTGTGTGGATGTGAGTTTATATTAAGTTTTGGAATAAGGTAAGGGTTAAGATTAGTGGAAAGAGACACACCATAAATAATAGTTGTCAAACAGAGTAAAGTGTGCCTTGAAGTCTTCTCCAAACACTCTACATTTCTTCAGCAGCCTATTAAGTTGCAATACTCTCCACAAGTTTGATTAGATATTCTAACTAAACTTTGAAAGTAGCAACACTGTCTTGAAAAAGATTAAATGAAAATATTGTCTTATATTTAATTTACTTGATTTTTCAATTATCTGAGAATTTTAAATATTGAGGCAGCCACTTGCATTTCATGACCTTATAGACGCTGTAAGTGCCATTCTTCTCTTGAAATGCAAAGTAAAGAATAAGTAAGAAGAAAAGAAGAAAAAGAAGAGAAATCAGAGAGATTTCTTCATGAAAGTTGAAATTACTTGCATAAGGGAAACGTATATTCTATACCACAGGACTTTAATATTAAATATTTTTTAAAACTCATTGAGGTATTATTTTTGTTGTTCAGTCCCTAAGTCATGTCTGACTATTATTTGGGACCCCATGGACTGCAACAAGCCAGGCTTCCCTGTCCTTCACTATCTTCCAGAGCTTACCCAAACTCATGTTCATTGAGTCAATGATGCCAACAAACCATCTCATCCTCTGTCACCCCCTTCTCCTGTCGCCCTCAATCTTTCTCAACACCAGGGTCTTTTCCAACGAGTCAGCTTTTCACATCAGATGACCAAAGGATTGGAGCTTCAATATTAGTCCTTCCAATGAATATTCAGGGTTGGTTTCCTTTAGGATTGACTGGTTTGATCTCCTTGCTGTTCAAGGGACTCTCGAGACTCTTCTCTAGCACAGCAGTTCAAAAGCATCAATTCTTTGGCACTCAGCCTTCTTTATGGTCCAACTCTCACATCTGTACATGACTACTGGAAAAACCATAGCTTTGACTATATGGACTTTTGTTAAAAATTGTTATTTTTAATAATATTTGTATATAATTTTATATGTAACAGTTGTTATATATAATTATTTATATAGTTTTATTCTGATTCCTAGACTTTAAAATCCATCTTTTGTACTCTGGTTTTGCAGAACATCTATGGTTATCTTCTTTTCTCAGTCTTTCTTACCCCCTAATATTCAATTAACATGGTCAATGCTTAATATATTCTTCTTGTTGAGTAAAGAATTCAATATGTATAGCCAGCTAATGTTTCTTACACTTTATAGTGTCAATATAGAACCATTGCTTAGTTTCAGTGTTACTGTTGTATTTTATTTTCCTATCTTTATTTCAAGCTCTTTTATAAAGGGAAATTATGACTTTGCACCTATATCATAACTTTCTCCAGAAATAGGGTTTGTCAGTTTTCCCTAAAGCATAGTTAGCAATTTAGGTTTGATGAATATTCAAATTTTATTTCTTTATTTAACTGGACTACATTTATTGTGGTTGGTTATTTTTAAAATATCTTACAATAAGTGCCCAAATCGTCATCTTCCACTTATCTACTTCTCCAGAGGATAGAGTAATGGGCACTTCCTGTGGCTTTAAGTGATTATTCCTGATTAATGTTTGTATCATATTGATTTTGCAAGAAGTTGCTTCCTGTTATTCTCTACCACATTTCCAACAGAGAATGATCTTTAAGCAGGTTGTTGGAAAAGTATGCTCCTACAAAAACCTTTAATCTAACAAGCAAAAAAATTAAGTTAAAAGATTATACAATAAAATTGCAGAAGTCTGATAAATATACATTTTATATTTCTTAAGTTCTTAAAGTTAATTGAGAACTAAATAGCATTTAATAGTACAAAGCATTATCCTTGGAGGGCAATCGTATAAATAAGATCACATACATAAATCATTTACTAAGATCAATTGAATGTTTTTTATAGAAAAGGCAATTATCAAAATATTTTGCCTTGTTTTGACCAAAAAGGGAAAAATAATTTGGTGACAAAGAAAGCATATTTATAAGCCATGTCAATAAATATGCTAATTTAAGTCTTTATATGCTATGCTTTGCTTTGTTAAATGAATCAATTTCAAGGTGACACGTTTTGTGGCAATAATTGTTTCATAAAGTTAAATGCATTTCAATTTACTTTGGTCTCCTTGAAGTAAAACTTAACAAGACCAGTAACTGACATTTTATCAGCTTAATTTATTTAAACTTGAGCTTGTTTTTAAATCACATTGTAAGATTTTCCTTAAAAAAAAAAAACAGAAAACACTACAAAAGAAAGAAACAAAACATGCTTCAAATACCTTCCTTTTATTTCAGTAATGTTGGGCATGTATTTTCCTAACTAAGAAGAACATTTTATCTGTGTTTCAACGTCCTTTTCTGTTTTCCAGCCAAATAATTTTAGAACTCACCATTGACTAAGTCTTCTATTCTAGATCAGTGTTTTTACAACGTTTAGTCAAAGTTGTCAGACCTATGTTTCATTTCTTCAGGGACCACAGGTAGGCCTTTCTCAGCAAAAATTCAAAATATGTGCCCAGTGCCCTACACTTTATTTCTATTGTCCTTTTATATTTTTCAGGCACTTTTTTTTTCCAGTCATCCAGCTCCTTGTAACTTTTATCCATTAAACACTTGTATAAAATCAAACTTGTCTGTATTATATCATTGGATATCAAAATCAGCCATTTTCCATTTTAATTTGAATAATATAGCTCAATGAGTTTACAAATAGAAACAGAAATGCAGGAAGACAAAGTGGTTGTTTGAGGAGACCTTACAAATAGTTGAGAAAAGAAGGGAAGCAAAAGGCAAAGGAGAAAAGGAAAGATATATGCATCTGAATGCAGAGTTCCAAAGAATAGCAAAGAGAGATAAGAAAGCCTTCTTTGGTGAACAATGCAAAGAAACAGAGGAAACCAATAGAATAGGAAAGGCTAGAGGTTTCTTTAAGGAAATCTGATAATGTGATGAGAATTGCTAAGCGTTTTAGGAAATATGTGCTTGCCTGCCCAGATGAAGACTGGCCTTTGGTGTGGCTAGTGTTGTTAAGTTTGCTTGCCCCATGATCGTTTTCCATTCCATATTATTGTACAGAAACCACTTTAAAAATGGAACATTTTCATTATGTTTAAGGAGAGAATCGCATACAGAAATATGGTTAAGAAGGATTTTTTCACTTAACTTATGTGGAACTCAAATATCAAAGTGATTAACATAACCAAGCTGGTGAAAATAACTTTCAACACTTTATTTGGATATTCTGAGTATGTCAGCTCTCTCCCACATGGTATAATGTTGATTGTTCTCAATTAGTCTCGATTTGATTGCCATCAACTTCAACTGGTCTACCCCACCATCTCATCATCCGGTGAGAAATCTTCAGCGCAAAGCTTTGTAAACCACTTATGATACATTCAGTCATGCACCTTCTTCATACACAGCACAAATCTTTTTATTTCAGCTGTGTTTTTCCCTTTAATGAAGCAATAAAGCATAATATACTGAAAACATTGCTTTTCCTCCTTTCATCTTCAATATTAAAATGGCTATACAAAAATTCAAAAACTTTATTTTTTTTAATGGATGCTGATATCACAGCTGTCAATATAATCTGACAAAATTATTTCAAATGAATTTATACAACTAAGCACTACTAGAGCAATCTTATCGAAAAAACTGAATGAACATTTTGGCCAACCCAGTATTATTCTGATTTTTACAAATGAGGGAACTGTAGAGTTTAAGTAATACAGTGGTTAAATGTGACTTCTACTCTGTGCTCTTAATCAATGTGGGAAATTTTCTTAGATCTTCACATGCTAAATAATATCGTTTCATAATACAGAAACATGAGATGGTTGGATGGCATCACTAACCCAATGGACATGAGTTTGAGCAAGCTCCGAGAGCTGGTGATGGACAGGGGAGCCTGGCGTGCTGCAATACATGGGGTTGCAAAGAGTTAGACACGACTGAGTAACTGAACTGAACCGAGTAATACAGAAACAAAACTGTTTGAATATAAAAGAGAAATTGAAATAGAAATGCCATGTAAGACTTTGATACTTTTTTAAAGTCTTAAATAGAGTTGATAGTAGATAAGCAAGGAAGAATAAAATCTGAAAATCCTAAGGAATAAATAAAACCTCATAGATATTTATCAATTTTATACAATGAAAACAGAAAATGTGTTTTATTTTCAAACTCTAATGAGGAATGTCCAAAACACTGAAAATATGTTAGACCACCTAAAATGAAAAGACCCAATACATTCCGATGAATACATAGAAAGCCTGAAAAACAACACAATTGAACATAGTTATTAAGAGTAGAAAAATAAAAATTGGAACTCCCCTTAACAAGCCATTAAAAATGTAAAAATACTTTTGTAAAGATTTCTTGGGTCTCAACTTTCCTAATGTTTTAAAATTCTTCTCTTTCTGTCACCCTGTCTCCCTTCCTTCCTGTATGACTTCCTTCCTGCCTCCCTGAATAAATTAATCCACAGCTTTAAGAGTACATGCCTGGAAGGAAGACCTAGCTCTGTGTGGGATGTTACAGCCTGACTAGGATGAAGAGGATGGCAGAAATTACAATATCCCAGCAAGGGATATTGAATACTGAGTGGGTTGAAGGAGGACTTTCCCACTGGGAGGGCAATGAGTGCCTGGTATGTGCTTAGTCATGTCTGACTCTCTCCAACCCTGTGGACTGTAGCCGGCCAAGCTCCTCTGTCCATGGGATTTTTCAGGCAAGAAAACTGGAGTGGATTGCCATTTCCTCCTCCCGGGTATCCTCCCAACCCAAGGATTGAACCTACGTCTCCTGTGTCTCCTGCATTGTAGGCAGATTCTTTACCCACTGAACCACTGGGAAAGCTCAGTGGGTAAAGAATCAGCCTACAGTATTGAGAGGGCAATAATGAAACTATAACAGAAGCCCAGGATAGGATGTCAGAGGTTATGGGAGTAAAGAGGAATCCACATAGAGAGGGACACAGTAATGACAGCAGGCCCAGAGCTAGGCTACATGTGATAACAGGGGCATCTACATGGCAGCACATGGCATCAATGACAGCAGTAATGGGCCCAGACTTACATTCAGAGAGATGTAAAACAATGTAACAGATTTGTCACTGTCAGATAAACCAGGAAAATATGTGAGTAGCTGGAAAGATGAAGTGTAAAATGAATCCTATGGAGGTGGGTTACAGTTGGATATATAAGTATCAAACTAAAGTTCTAAAGAGATGTGTGTGTGTGTGTATCTGTGTGACAGAGACAGAGAGAGGCATAAGAATGTTGGTGTTTTCTTTTGAATATATAAACCTATACACATAGTCCCAAATTTTGTCTACTGACAGGACATACAAGCAGCAATATCCTAATAGCAATAAACACATCTAGTTCCTAGATCTTGGTTTTCAAACACAATTCAACATTAAGAGGAACCAAGGTTCTTAGGAGAGAAATATTTGATTCCAGGGTTGGAGAAGGGAAGCGAACAGGGTGAACTTGTAACAGACTGGTAGGGCATGTCAAAAGGACAGAGGAGCTCTGTTAAAGTGGCTCCTGTTGACCAAATCTGAGATAATTTGGACATCAAAAGAAATAATCATAGCAATAGATTAAAAGCCAATGAGTAGAATGAGAATCCATGAGTTCATCCTGATTGAAATGAATGGATAAATAAATGAATGAGAAGACAAAGCTTTTGCTTGTGATGGATACCAAACAACAAGTACAAGAGAAATAATAGTAAAAATGGAAACTCATCTTTGATAACCAAGAAACAAAAAGTAATGGATACTTTTACTAGCAGGTGAAAGTCTGATAATGAATGGAATGTGTAGATAATCTCAAAGTACTTCCCCATAAAATGCTTATTAATTTCAAATATAAAAACACTACAATGGAGTAACTTGGCAATCATCAACTGAAGTTAAGTGATCAAAGATAATATCGCCAGCAATGGGACAAATCAAATCCATGCATTACCTGCTAAAAAAGCAGCACAGTGATCAGAGCATCACTTCTGTTTTATCTCTGCCAAAAATGCATGGTCTGAATCTAATCGTACAGAAACATCAGACAATTCAGGTTGAGGGACATTCTGCAAAATTATTACCCTGTGATCTAAACTTGTTCCAAATGGGGCCCTGAGAGATTCTTCGAGACTGAAGGAGACTAAAGAGACATGACAACAAAACAGAGCACTTGAACCTGGATTGGATCAAAGATATTACTAAAGGCAAATTCAATGCCTGTCATCATTGAGATGGCCTACAGGTATTATCACAATATGAAAAAATATATATTTAGGTTTTCTTTCCAGAAACATCAATTTTACCTATTTTTAAATTGCAGTTTCTTAAAAAGGCAGCTTATTTTGTGTGTCACTCAGAAAATTCTATGTATCTGGCAACTTGACAACTTAATGCTTTTGATACATGGGAGCTTGGGGGGAAAGTCTATTCTCTTGGTAGAACAACAATGTAAAACCATTTAAAATAATAATAATAATAAGCCCTTAAGATCAAATTCAAAGTGCTTTTATTTAAAAAATTCCATTAAGCAAGAATTGGTCTCAGAAATAAAAGCAGGTAGGGCATGCCTATGGATCTTAATTAAATTCTCTGAAAATAAAAATTCAGAAATGCATTTCTGAATATGACACAGAACACACTGTAAAGAATCCTTGCAGCTGTGACACTCGTCTTTTGTCCTCAGGTAATATAAAAAGTGGTTCTGTCACCTCTGGATAGCCAAGGAGCTTCAGAGACTGATGGAGATTCTTGGTTCAAGGTTACATCCCCAGATACTCAGGGAGGTGCACATGAAAAGCAAAATACAGGTCTTGATTGTGGATCCTTACTAAACTATCCTCCAAAATTCAAAAGCTACTGTTCAAAATTCAATTCAGTTGCAGAGGAGGGTAAACTTCCAAACTCATTCTATGAGGCCACCATCACCTTAATACCAAAACCTGACAAAGATGCCACAAAAAAAGAAAACTACAGGCCAATATCACTGATGAACATAGATGCAAAAATCCTTAACAAAATTCTAGCAATCAGAATGCAACAACACATTAAAAAGATCATACACCATGACCAAGTGGGCTTTATCCCAGGGATGCAAAGGTTCTTCAGTATCCGCAAATCAATCAATGTAATACACCACATTAACAAATTGTGTATGTAAAATTTTAAACAAAGAAACAAAATGTCCCAGAAATATTTAACTCTGACTTAGGCCAAAGTATATTAGTTTCATCTGAGTATAGTTTCTGACCTCAAAAGCAGCACAGAATACAACTGTATCTAGAGCTATAGCCTAGAGAGAAATGAATGTTATGTAGATGTAAGCCCCATGGTTGCTACTAAAAAAGTAGTAGCCCTAGTCACTGGTTAGGCTCCATCCCTTCTGTAACCAACAAACAACCCAATCAACAAATGGGCAGAAGACCTAAATAGACATTTCTCTAATAAAGACATACAAATGACCAATAGATACATGAAAAGAGGCTCAACATGGCTAATTAAGAGAAATGCAAATTAAAACTACCATGAGATGTCACCTCACACCAGCCAGAATGGCTGTCATAAAAAAATCCACAACAATAAATTCTGCAAATGGTGTGGAGAGAAGGGAACCCTCCTACACTGTTGGTGGGAATGCAAACTGGTAAAGTCCTCTGGAAAGCAGTATGGAGGTCCCCTAAAAAACTAAAAATAGAGCCACCATACAACCCGGCAATTCCACTCCTGAGCATATATCCAAAGAAAAACATGGTCTGAAAGGATAGATGCACCTCAATGTTCATTGCAGCACTGGACAGAGGTTTGAATAAAGAAGATTCGGTACATATATACAATGAAGTATTACTCAGCCATTAAAAAGTAATAAAATAATACCATTTGCAGCAACATGGAAGGACCTAGAGATTGTCATACTGAGTGAAGTAAGTCAGACAGAGAAAGAGAAATATCGTATGCCATCCCTTACACGTGGAATCTAAAAAGAAATGATACAGATGATTCAAAATGGAAAGAGACTCACAGACTTAGAGAAAGGACTTATGGTTACCGGAGGGAAATATGGGGGAAAGGGACAGTTAGGGAGTTTGGGATGGGCATGTACACACTGGTGTATTTAAAACAGTTAGCTTACTGCATAGAACATGGAACTCTGCTCGATGTTATTTAGCAGCCTGAACAGGAGGAGAGTTTGGGAGAGAATGGATATATGTATATTCATGGCTGAGTCCCTTCTGTGTTCACCTGAAACTTACAATATTTTTAATTTCTATACCCCAATATAAAATACAAATGTTTACATTAAAAAATAAAATAGAAAAAGCAACTCGTCAGTCTCTAGGATGTTAATAGATGTGCCTGAAATTGACTATGCACATCTATTAACAGCCTGCAGTTTAAGCAAGCTGCTCTTGTGTGCAAACCTATCCCTGACCCCTTGCTTATGTCCCTTTACATTGCACTTCGATTTTATTTTTCTACAGTAAATTCAGGAGACAAGACTTGCAAAGTTGTGTTTTGATAAGTCAGTAAGTCAAGCAATTCATGATTGTCTTTTTGTTCTCTCAGTAGCAGCTATAATTTTTCTAGTGGAGGGTATCACAAGGAACTCACACATGAGAGAAAAGGGACAACAAATGTTTATGTGAAGGTATGTTAATTACAACACATTATGAAACCAAAAATTTAAAACCTCTTTCTGGTAAATGTTTTATAGAGCTATGGAAAAAGCCTCTACATACAGAACAAAAAGCAAGCACATTTTTGGGGTGCACATGGAGGCAGAGAGGCCAGTAAACTTAATTGAGGTACTTAAAACATGGTTTCCGGCTTACATAGTTTAAGGCAGTCACAAGCCTTTGTGACTGAAACAGCATCCTTCAAAGCAATCAAATAGACATCCAACAGGATCCTGTGGTATTCCAGAGTGTCTGAGACAATTAAACAACCTATGACCTTCCTGAAAAGGAAGAAAGTATAGACGTTGAAGAAATGAAAAGAAATGGCCCTACGATGAATTCAGCAATCTAAGAGAACACTGTTACAGAAGGGAAGGGATTTATATGTTTTAAATGGACAGTCTGCTGGAAAATCCACTGAAGGCCCTGAGTTCATACTCTTGTGTTACTCACAATGATTTAGCGTACATTAAGCTTTATTCCACCAGTTTACCTGCTATGAAATGAACACTTTACCACTACATGCCTGCAGTGGCTTCTACTTTAGACCCCCATGATATTGCCAATAACCATTTGCTCAGTAGCAGCTGCAAATGCCTTACACAGAGAGGAAACTACTTGGGAGATTTAATAATATTCATTCTAAAAGTCTTCACTGAAAAGAGCTGAATTCCAAGTTTGCTGAAATAAGCCCTTTTATACAGGAAAGAAACATGGCAGCATGAAGGTGCAAATATGTATGCATATGAGTACCGAATATGAAAGGGGATAATTAGGAAAAAGAGGAGCTGCACCTAACAGATCACTGTGCCTTAAAGAAAACCATTCTACAAGTAGTTATTAAAATGTTTTTATCTGTAAGGAACTTTATCAGGAACTGAATATGAATAAACAAACACAGGTCCTGCCTTCTTGAAGTTTACAGAGCAACATGAAAGTCAGGTTAACTTCACTAGCTCAATTTCTTGCATAGTCTGTTCTACGTCAACGAACGCAAGATGGATGAAGAGGATAGATTATCTGCAATGTGATAATGGTTATGGGACTTCCAGAGTACATTGTGAGAAACGCTGGGCTGGAAGAAGCACAAGTTGGAATCAAGATTGCCAGGAGAAATATCAATAACCTCAGATATGCAGATGACACCACCCTTATGGCAGAAAGTGAAGAGGAAATAAAAAGCCTCTTGATGAAAGTGAAAGTGGAGAGTGAAAAAGTTGGCTTAAAGCTCAACATTCAGAAAACGAAGATCATGGCATCTGGTCCCATCACTTCATGGGAAATAGATGGGGAAACAGTGGAAACAGTGTCAGACTTTATTTTTCTGGGCTCCAAAATCACTACAGATGGTGACTGCAGCCATGAAATTAAAAGACGCTTACTCCTTGGAAGGAAAGTTATTACCAACCTAGATTGCATATTGAAAAGCAGAGACATTACTTTGCCAAAACAGGTTTGTCTAGTCAAGGCTATGGTTTTTCCTGTGGTCATGTATGGATGTGAGAGTTGGACTGTGAAGAAGGCTGAGCACCGAAGAATTGATGCTTTTGAACTGTGGTATTGGAGAAGACTCTTGAGAGTCCCTTGGACTGCAAGGAGATCCAACCAGTCCATTCTGAAGGAGATCAGCCCTGGGTGTTCTTTGGAAGGAATGATGCTAAAGCTGAAACTCCAGTACTTTGGCCACCTCATGCGAAAAATTGACTCATTGGAAAAGACTCTGATGCTGGGAGGGATTGGGGGCAGGAGGAGAAGGGGACGGCAGAGGATGAGATGGCTGGATGGCACCACTGACTCGATGGACGTGAGTCTGAGTGAACTCCAGGAGTTGGTGATGGACAGGGAGGACTGGCGTGCTGCGATTCATTGGGTCACAAAGAGTTGGACACAACTGAGCGACTGAACTGAACTGAACTGATAGCTCAGATGATAAAGAATCTGCCTGCAGTGCAGGAGACCTAGGTTCGATCCCTGGGTCAGGAAGATCCCCTGGAGAAGGAAATGGCAATCCATTCTAGTATTCTTTCTTGCCTGGAGAATCCCATGGACAGAGGAGCCTGGTGGGCTACAGTCCATGGGATCACAAAGAGTCGGACATGACTAAGTGACTAACACAACAGCAATACAACAATGGTTATATTTTGTTTGGTAGGAATGCTTTCACCCATAGTAACTCATTACTTAAACAAGGATTCAATTTCCCTTGCATTACAAGAGATACGAAAGTAAGTAGCAATTAACATCTCCTTTAACCTCAAATAACATTGAGGTTCATCTCCTCAGTGATTCAAGATCCCAACATCTTTCCATTCTTCTACTTTGCCATTTCTAAATGTTGACTTTTTATCCTTAGGCTTGTTGCCTCATGGTTACAACATGGCTATTACAACTCCAAGTAACACAACACCTCAGAATAAAAAGGGTAGGAAAATGGCCACAACTGAGAAAGAACTTTTCTATCAATATGGTTTCACTAAGAAGAAAAATATCCCAGAATTTCCAGCTGACAGTTTTTCTTTTATATTTTATTGGCTAGATTAGGTCAAAAACCTATCCCCAGTATGGCGACTAAATCCACCTTTCCTGAAATTCAGTCCTCCACACATATAACTAAAGAAATAATCAGGGTTTGTTTATTGCAGAAGGAGGGATTACTTGGATAAGCAACCATAGATTTTGTATGTTTAATACCCATTTGCAGACTTTAAGTGGTATGTGTTTCTCTTATACAAATATGTCCCCATTCATTTACTCATAGAAAAATATACAGTTTTAATTATTCTATCCATATAGAAAATAAATTTGTACCCTCTTACATGGACCTTGATTCAGCTACTGTACTTATTTTCAAGTCTGAAAGGTGCTAGGGTGGATTTCATGGTTATAATACAACACAAAAACTGGTCTATCCAAAAATTAAACACACACCTTCTGCCTCATTAACCTTTATGATAACCAACTGTGACAACATTCCCAAACTCAGTTATAATGTGCAATTCTCTATTCATTTTCTTTCAGTAGAATTAATGTACACATTCATATGCTCACATGAGCTAGGCAAAGGATTCAAAACTACCAAACATGAAATCAGAAGATGATGGAACAAAAGTATGTTCTTGGCTCTGTTTATAATGTTGTCTCAAAAACTTAGGGATGTATCCTTGAACCCCACTTAACAATTTAGCATATATAAATTTATCTAAATTCCTACACCATCCAGTGATATTTTTAGTCCAGAAAAACCTTTACAAAGATAAATTTTCAACTACATTGTGATATCACCTCACACCAGTCAGAATGGCCATCATCAAAAAGTCTACAAACGATAAATGCTGGAGGGGGTACGGAGAAAAGGAAATGCTCTTACACTGTTGGTAGGAATGTAAATTGATACAGCCACTATGGAAGATGATATGGAGATTCCTTTAAAAACCAGGAATAAAACCACCATATGGCCCAGAAATCCCACTCCTAGGCATATAACCTGAGGAAACCAAAATTGAAAAAACACATGTATCCCATTGTTCATTGCAGCACTATTTACAATAGGTAGAACACTGAAGCAACCTATATGTCCATCAACAGATAAATGAATAAAGAAGTTGTGGTACATATACACAATGGAATATTACTCAGCCAAAAAAGGAACACCTTTGAGTCAGTTCTAATGAGGTGGATAAACCTAGAGCCTATTATACAGAGTGAAGTAAATCAGAAAGAGAAAGATAAATATCATATACTAATGCATGTATACAAAATGTAGAAAAATGATACTGAAGAATTTGTGTGTAGGGCAGCAATGGAGAAACAGACATAGAGGACAGACTTATGGACATGGGGAGAGGTGAGGAGAGGGTGAGATGTATGGAAAGAGTAACATGGAAACTTACATTACCATATGTAAAATAGACAGCCAACAGGAATTTGCTGTGTGTCTCAGGAAACTCAAACAGGGGCTCTGTATCAGCCTAGAGCAGTGGGATGGGGAAGGAGATGGGAGGGAGGTTCAAAAAGGAGGGGATATATATATATATATACATACATACATACACACACACATGCCTATGGCTGATTCACATTGAGATTTTATAGAAAACAACAAAACTCTGTAAAGCAATTATCCTTCCATTAAAAAATAATTTTTTTTTAAAAAAGATAAATTTTCCTGAGCTGTTATGAAGCAACTCATTGTGTTGCGTCTATAGAGTAACAGATAATTCAAGGACTTGATATATTTCTTATTTCTAAAATGAGAAAAAAAGGTATTCTATTCATTTCAAAGAGCAGTTCATGACTCTATCACTATTTATTAGCACTGGGAATGTCAGTGGTGGCAGATAAATATCTCAGTAAAGCACATTGCTTACAACAAAACCAAACAATGCCAAACAGTTATGTGCGTTTAGTCTCTTCACCAATCGAGAAATCAAATCTCCAGTTTATTTAGAGGGTATCTTTCTCACAGTGGTTTAGAATAGCTCCACACTGCAGACAAAATGATGCCAAATTTGAAACTGACAAGTGTATATCATTTCCTAATCTCAGTCCTTAGCTTGAAATCTTAGTGTCACAGTAACAATTAAAAATTATTTTAAAAATAGATTTAACCAAGAAAAATAGACTTGGCTTCCTCCACGGTAAATTTTGAATCCACATTTATGTCACTCTATTTATACAATACAGTTCAGCAATGCCATGCGTCACTGTCAGTCATGTGTGGGCCTGGGAAATGCGTAAGTTAATGATACCACTGAAATCACATGTTTTTCTGATATTAAACTCAGTCCCCAATCTGATTCTACCTTGTTCAGACATGAATAGGGCAATCTGGATGACATGGAATGAATTTCTTATTAAATAAGAAATAATTCCAATATTTTCATACTTAATAAAGCAGTATCCATATACCTTCCCAGCTTCATATAAATATTCTGAATTTATATATTTAAAATCATATAGCTGGACAAGATTTCAGATTTGACCTAGTTTTGTAGTTGAGGAGGACTGTTTATGACTTTCTTGCAATTTGGGAGCAAATCTAAAACGAAAACCCAATCTTGTACCTAGGTCAGTTTGTTTTTGTTGTTGTTTTAACTCAAAATTCAATTCACCAGGGCTAATTACTTGAGAGATCTTATATGCATTGGAAACATGGTTCAAAGTTAACCAAATTTTTATACTGAAAATTATAAACTAGAAAAATTAAAGAAAACAAGTAATGAAAATGTATCACGTTCATAGATTGGAAGTCTTAAATCCATTAATTGCTCTTTGGATTCAATACATAGAAGTAAAATCTTGAAAGAATTTTTTGTAGAATTTTTAAATCTGATTCTAAAACCTTCACAGAAGAGTAGAAGTCAAGAAAAAAAAGAACAGTCAAGGGAAATTTGAAGAAAAAACCTGGGTTATTTCTCTACCAAAGAACAAAAATTTTTATAAAATATGATGGTTAAGATAGTGTCTTATTGGCATAGATAATTGACCAGAAAAAGAAAATACAATCTATAATTTTAAAAATTATATATAACATATATATATGCATATGATACATGTATCAACACATATGTATTTAATGGTGGTTTAGTTACTAAGTCGTGTCTGACTTTCGTAACCCCATGGACTGTAGCCTACCAGGCTCCTCTGTCCATGGGATTTTCCAGGCAAGAATACTGGAGTGGGTTGCCATTTCTTTCTTCAGGGGATCTTCCCGACCCAGGAATCGAACCCAGGTCTCCTGCATTGCAGGCAGATTCTTCACTGACTGAGCTTTGAGGGAAGCCCTATGTATTTAACACATGATATTAATATATATGTCTGATTTGTGAATAAGATATACTGCAGTACACTGGAGGAAGGTTAATCTTAATGCATGGTGTTGGGTTAACAGTAATTCACTGGAAAAAAAAGTTAATCCACTCCCCACCCTTATATAAAAGTTGACTCCAGAGGGCTGCAGATCTAAATATAAAGGGTAACAACATAAAGCTTTAAGTTACAAACATAACTTTGTAGTGAAACAGAGAAATATTTCTGGAACAGGACCCAACAAACTAACTATACAATTACAAATGATAAATTATATTAAAATTAAGAACTTATGTTCTTACAGGTAATATTGAGAGTGAAAAGTCAACTCATAAAAGGAAAAAGATATTCATAATAATACATACATCTGACAAAATATTCATATCTGAAATACCTTAATTTTTACAAATTAATAAGAAATGGTGAGAATATCCAATTAAGAAAGTGGCAAAAAGTTTTTATAGATACTCACTACAAGAAAATATCCAAATGACCCTACTGTATGCTTACTGCACAGAAAAAGTGCTCAACTTACATTAGTCATTGTAAAATACAATGTGAAACAAGAAAATACAAGTTGAAACTAAAATGAGATACTATTACATACCTAATAGACTAGTGAAAATGAAAAATACAGAAAACACTCACTGTCAAGCTGTTGAGAAACTGAGTCATAAACTCCTGGTACAAGTGGAAACTGGTGAAGCTGTTTTACAAGACTTTGTGACAGTATTTTTAAAATTGAATATGAATACACTATTACCAGCAACTCCATTCCACTCAGTCATAACAGAAATGAATATCAAATTTTCATAGTAGCTCTATCTGCAATAGTCCAAGGGAGTAAAAAAAAAAAAAAAACTACCAGGTATCTAACAACAGAATGGATAAATCATGGCCTATTCACAAAAAAGTGAACTAATATACAAAAATTAGATTGAATAATGTAAAACTATGCACAAAACAATGGTAAATATCATAAACCTATTTTTTAGCAAAAGAATCCAGAAACAATAAACTTGCAATTCTATTGTGCAAAGCTTCTATAAAGAAAAAAACTATGTCTTCTGTGAGAAATCAGAGTACTGTTTACCCATGACCAAGTTAATATTGGCAATGGAGCAGGATTTAAGAAAGTGCAAAATAAATAAATGAGTTCAAAATAACCTTAGGTGTGATTTTTTTAATCACAGTTTTCTGTGAAAAGTAAGCTTTAGAATCTATCCAATAACTGAAATTCATATGATAATAGTAATGTTACACAGAGCTCAATATTATGGTTGCTGCTGCTGCTGCTGCTAAGTCTCTTCAGTCGTGTCCGACTCTGTGCAACCCTATAGACGGCAGCCCAACAGGCTCCTCTGTCCCCGGGATTCTCCAGGCAAGAACACTGGAGTGAGTTGCCATTTCCTTCTCCAATGCATGAAAGTGAAAAGTGAAAGTGGAGTGGCTCAGTCATGTCCGACTTTTAGCGACCCCATGGACTGTAGCCTACCAGGCTCCTCCGTCCATGGGATTTTCCAGGCAAGAGTACTGGAGTGGGTTGCCATTGCCTTCTTCGCAATATTATGGTTAAGAAGCTTTAATTGTATGATTTCAGGTCAGCAGCAGGGACCCCATGAGTTGCTACAATTTTTTGAACAAGAAACAAGCTATTTACTAATCTCCATATTGTTCTACATAGTGGCTGTACTGGTTTGCCTGCCCACCAACAATGTAAGAGGGTTCCTTTTTCTCTGCACCCTCTCCAGCATTTACTGTTTGTAGACTTTTTGATGGCAGCCATTTTGACTGGTGTGAGTAGTACCTCATTGTGGTTTTGATTTGCATTTCTCTGATAATGAGTGATGTTGAGCATCTTTTCATGTGTTTGTTAGCCATCTGTATGCCTTCTTTGGAGAAATATCTGTTTTGTTCTTTGGCCCATTTTTTTGATTGGGTTGTTTATTTTTCTGGAATTGAGCTGTAGGAACTGCTTGTATATCTTTGAGATTAATTCTTTGTCAGTTGCTTCATTTGCTAGTATTTTCTCCCATTCTTAAGGCTGTCTTTTCACCTTGCTTGTGGTTTCCTTCGTTGTGCTAAAGTTTTTAAGTTTAATAAGGTCCCATTTGTTTATTTTTGCTTTTATTTCCATTACTCTGGGAAGTGGGTCATAGAGGATCTTGCTGTGATTTGTGTCAGAGAATGTTTTGCCCATGTTTTCCTCTGGGAGTTTTATAGTTTCTGGTCTTACGTTTAGCTCTTTAATCCATTTTGAGTTTATTTTTGTGCACGGTGTTAGAAAGTGTTCTAATTTCATTCTTTTACATGTGGTTGACCAGTTTTCCCAGCACCACTTGTTAAAGAGATTGCCCATCACCAGATGAATGGATAAAAAAGTTGTGGTACATATACACAATGGAATATTACTCAGCCATTAAAAAGAATGCATTTGAATCAGTTCTGATGAGGTGGATGAAACTGGAGTCTATTATACAGAGTGAAGTAATTCAGAAAGAAAAACACCAATACAGTATACTAATGCATATATATGGAATTTAGAAAGATGGTAATGATGACCCTATACATGAGACAGCAAAAGAGACACAGGTGTAAAGAAGTCTTTTAGACTCTGTGGGAGAAGGTGAGGGTGGGATGATTTGAGAGGGTAGCATTGAAATGTGTTTATTATCATATGTGAAGCAGATTGCCAGTCCAGGTTCGATGAATGAGACAGGGTGCTTGGGGCTGGTGCACTGGGATAACCCAGAGGGATGGGATGGGGAACACTTGTGTGCCCATGGCTGATTCATGTCAATATATGGCAAAAACCACTACAATATTGTAAAATAATTAGCCTCCAATTAAAATAAATAAATTTGGAGAAGGCAATGGCACCCCACTCCAGTACTCTTGCCTGGAAAATCCCATGGACAGAGGAGCCTGGTGGGCTTCAGTCCATGGGGTCTCTAAGAGTTGGACATGACTGAGCGACTTCACTTTCACTTTTCACTTTCATGCATTGGACAAGGAAATGGCAACTCACTCCAGTGTTCTTGTCTGGAGAATCCCAGGGACGGGGGAGCCTGGTGGGCTGCCATCTATGGGGTCGCACAGAATCGGACACGACTGAAGTGACTTAGCAGCAGCACAGTAAAATAAATAAATTAATTTTAAAAAAAGAAACAAGCTATTTAATGTGCATTTATTTCTTTAACACCAAAAAAGGTGGGGGAAGCATGTGAGCTAAATGCTGTGCTTTGGTTGTATGTAACTTTAAAATAAATTTCTGATGTGGAAAAGAGAAGAGGCAGAAACTTGGGCCTTCATTGTATGAATGGGTTTTATTTGGCCTATTAACACCCAGCTTGGAGTATCCCTTATCAAATTTACTTTTCACAGGAATTTTATGCAATATGGCTCTCTAAGCCATATTTCATTCACACAAATTATGATTGCATCAAAGGTTGTCTAAAGAAAATTAACCTAAAGTATTGATTCTAATGGAAAAAAATTGCCATTTTTAAAACCTACACAAGTTATGTCTGTGAGAGTAACTAAACATAGCATTGACTTGTCATTCCAATCAGTCACGTTAATTGAACCTTCACAAATGGCTCAGGTTATGATTTAGAATAACTAACATATGATGACCATGTACGTGAAGATAAATACCACACTTGGATAGTTTCTCCATGTATGTTTGTAGTATGTGTGTTTGAGAGTTTCTATAAAAGCTATTTTAAATAGACATGAAATATGTTAATATTTTCCTTAGAAAACATTTTTAGATTTATTATATTTGGATTAAAATCCTCCTCAACAGAATAACAAACTCCATATCAATACAAAAGAGATTGTTAAAGAAAAAATAGAGGCTCTGAGCATTTCCTATTAACACAGTACCCTAAAAAATTATTGCTAATTAAGATTACCACATTTGCACACAAAAGATAGTACAAAGAATGTTTTATAATTTACTCCAAACAAAAGGGGAAAAAGGACCTTTTAAATATTAAGCATAAAGTTAACACTCTGTAGAGTGGTAATTCAAAAAAATACCCCTTTTTCATGTGATTAAACTGTGTAGCACATTAGGAATGCCAATTAAAGTTCCAAATTACATTTTTTTGAACCAACTGCCAGTGGCATCCATCTTCCTCAAAAGTAACATCTGTGAGGCTGGCAGCATGGGACCAGATTTTTGGACACTATGAGGTAGAATATCATAAGCTTTACGTTTTACCCGCCCCCAAAAAAGTCTCCTTGAACTTTCTTGGCCTACCTTTAACCATGCATTTTTGAAAATTTTCCATGACTTTATATTATCTTGGAATTTAAAGGCAGAGAAACTGCATCTTAGTCATATTATTTTCAAAGAGGTTTTGGACAAATACAGAAGCAAATACCTCCACATCATCAATTACACATTAAAGAGGTACCTTTCAGTCAATGTCAATTAAGCCCTCAAAAAAAGGACTTTTGCAAGCTAGCCGCTTAAATGCAGAATCTAATGAGTTGGAGAGGATGGAAGATAAATCCAATCTCTTTTCGTGTGACAGGAATTCAAACATTTGATAACATCTGCAATGGTTAATTTTATGTGTCAACCTGACTGGATTAAGGGATGTCCAAAGAGCTAGTAAAACATTATTTCTGGGAGTGTCTCTGAGAATGCTTCTGGAAAAGATTAGATGTTAGCATTTGAATCAGTAGGCTGAATAAAGTCCCCTTTTACCCATGTGTACAAGCATCATCTAATCTCTTGAGGGTCCAAATGGAACAAAGAAGGGATAATTCTCTCTCTCTCCTTGAGCTGGAACATCCCCACCTGCCCTCTGATATCAGAGTCCCCAGTGCTCAGTCTGCTGGTCCCTGGGACTTAGACAAAGACCCATCTCTGTGCCCCCTTCCCAACCTCACTACCCTGTTCTCAAGCCTTACTCAACTGAACTATGCCACTTTCCTGAATTTCCAGTTTGCAGAGAGCAGACTGTGGGACCTCTCAGTCTCCATAACCTTGTGAACCAATTCCTCCAATAAATCTCTCTCTGTCACACACACACACACACACACACACACACACACACACACATATCTGTGTCTGTATATATATTATTGGTTCTATTTATCTGGAGAACCTTGAATAACATAACACAAAAACATAATTTCTATCTCAACATATCATCCTGGTCTTCCCTTTTCCAAGCTAAACAGTCTCAGTTTTTTAAAACCACTACTGATCAGATGGTTGCAATCACCCTAATAGTATCAGCACCAAATGTAAAGACAGAAAACTAAGGCTCACGCTCCCTGCCATCTTTATCAGACATTCAGTAGAATAAAAACAGAGAAGGGGTCCCAGTGGGAGTTAACCTGGTCTAATTACAATCAATAGACAATACTTCCCTGGAACTCAAGGGAAATTTCCATTGGCATTTCTTCTTTCATAAAGATGGAATGCTAGAACTTAATGAGACATTGAGTATAAAGACATATGATTTAGATACAGAATTTAAATGTCCTGCTCAATAGCAGCACATTATGTGTATATAGTGCCTTTTGCTTTTCAAAATACATTCTAATCCTGATCCTCACAGTTCTGCAAGGTCAGCAGAATAGATGTTATTATCCTTGACAACATATAGATGAGAAAGCTAGGGGGCACAGGGCAGCTTCCCTCATAACTCAGTCAGTAAAGAATCCACCTACAATTTAGGAGACCTGGGTTCAATTCCTGGGTCAGGAAGATCCCCTGGAGAAGGAAATGGCAACCCACATCAGTATGGGAAATCCCATGGACAGAGAAGCCTGGCAGGCTACAGTCCATGAGGTTGCAAGAGTGGCTAATTTGCCACTAAATTAGCCACTAAACCACTACACAGGGTTCATAGAGGTAGACACTAGAAGTTCTCACAGCTGGTGAGGAATGAAAACAAATCCTCCACCCGGGATCCCTTCTCATACTCATCCTGACCACATTTCATTGCCTTTTCATCTCATGGACATAAATGAATGTGCAGAGGGTCTATGGAATGTGCTTTGGAGGAAAGCTAGAAGACTCATAGTTGCAGATAGCAACTCCATTACCTTTGTGAGCCTCAAACTCCAGAACAGTGACTCATTCTTAGGGAGTTTAACAGATTTCCAACTTCTTAGGAATAACGTGTTAAATCAGATAAAACAGAAATTTTAACCTTATACCAGAACACCTTTTAGCAGAAAGACAGTTAATGGGAGACACTGCTGTTCAGTCGTTCAGTCAGTTCCATTCTTTGTGACACCATGGACTGCAGCAAGCCAGGCTTCCATCTCATTCACTCTCTCCTGGAGTTTGCTCAAACTCATATCCATTGAGTCGGTGATGCCATACAACCATCTTATCTTCTATCTCCCCCTTCTCCTCCTGAGTTCAATCTTGCCCAGCATCAGGGTCTTTTCCAATGAGTTGGCTCTTCATACCAGGTGGCCATAGTATTGGAGCTTCAGCTTCAGCATCAGTCCTTCCAAAGAATATTCAGGGTTGATTTCCTTTAGGGTTGACTGACTTTGATCTCTTTGCTGTCCAAGGGACTCTGACCAGCACCACAGTTGGAAGGCGTCAGTTCTTCAGTGCTCAGCATTCTTTATGGTCCAACTCTCACATCCACACATGACTGCTGGAAAAACCATAACTTTGACTAGATAGACCTTTGTCAGCAATATAATGCTCTGCTTTTTAATATGCTGTCTAGGTTTGTCATAGCTTTTCTTCCAAGGAGCAAGCATCTTTTAATTTCATGGCTGCAGTCACTGTCTTCAGTGATTTTGGAACCCAAGAAAATAAAGTCTGTCACTGTTTCCATTGTTTCCCCATCTATTTGCCATGAAGTGATGGGACAAGATGCAATGATCTTTGATTTTGAATGCTGAGTTTTAAGGCAGCATTTTCACTCTTCTCTTTCACCTTCAAAAATAGGCTCTTCAGTTCCCCTTCACTTTCTACCATCTGCATATCTAAGGTTACTGATATTTCTCCCAGATATCTTGATTACAGTTTGTGCTTCATCCAGCCTGGCATTTCATATGATGTATAATGCATATAAGTTAAATATTCAGTGTCACAGTATATATCCTTAATGTAATCCTTTCACAATTTGAACCAATCCCTTGTTCCATGTCTGGTTCAAAGTGTTGCTTCTTGACCTGTATACAGGTTTCTCATGAGGGAGTTATGGTTGTCTGATATTCCCATCTTTTTAAGAATTTTCCATAGCTGTGATCCACACAGTTAAAGGCTTTAGCATAGTCAATGAAGCAGAGGTAGATGTTTTTCTGGAATTCTCCTCTGTGTATTGGTTTTTATATGATCCAACAGATGTTGGCAAGTTGATCTTTGGCTCTCTGCCTTTTCTAAATCCAGCTTGTACATCTGAAAGTTCTCATTTTACATACTGTTGAAGCTTAGCTTGGAGAATTTTGAGCATCACTTTGCTAGCACATGAAATGAGTGCATCTGTGTGGTAATTTGAACATTCTTTGGCATTGCCTTTCTTTGAGATTTGAGTGAAAACTGACCTCCTCCAGTCCTTTGGCACTGCCAAGTTTTCCTAATTTTCTGGCATACTGAGTGCAGCACTTTAATTGCATCATAGTTTAGGATTTGAAATAGCTTAGCTGGAATTTCCACACCTCCCCTAAATTTGTTCATAGTGATGCTTTCTAAGGCCCACTTGACTTCATATTCCAGGATGTCTGACTCTAGGTGAGTGATCAGACCATCATAGCTATCTGGGTTATTAAGATCTTTTTTGTAAAGTTCCTCTGTGTATTCTTGCCATCTCTTCTTAATATCTTCTCCTTCTGTTAGGTCCATATGGTTTCCGTCCCTTATTGTGCTCATATTTGCATGAAATGTTTCTTTGGTATCTCTAATTTTCTTGAAGAGATCTCTAGTCTTTCCCATTATATTATTATTTGCATTGTTCACTTGGGAAGGCTGTCTTATATCTCCTTGCTGTTCTTTGGAACTCTGCATTCAGATGGGTATATCTTTCCTTTTGTTCTTTGCCTTTAGCTTCTCTTCTTTTCTCAGCTATTTGTAAAGCCCCCTCAGACAACCATTTTGCCTTTTTGCATTTCTTTTTTTGGGGATAGTTTTGATCACTGCCTCTTATACAATGTTACCAACCTCCATTCATAGTTTTTCAGGCACTCTGTCTATCAGGTCTAATCCCTTGAAACTATTTGTCACTTCCACTGTATAATCATAAGGGATTTGATTTAGGTCATACCTGAATGGTCTGGTGGTTTTCCCTACTTTCTTCAATTTCAGTCTGAATTTGGCAATAAGGAGTTCATGATCTGAGCCACAGTCAGCTCCTGGTCTTCTTTTTACTGACTGTATAGACCTTCTCCATCTTCGACTTCAAGGAATGTAATCAATCTGATTTGGTACTGACCATCTGGTGACATCCATGTGTAGAGTTGTCTTTTGTGTTGTTGAAAGAGCATGTTTGGTATGACTAGTGCCTTCTCTTGGCAAAACTCTGCTAGCCTTTGCCTTGGTTCATTTTGTACTCCAAGGCCAAATCTGCCTGTTATTCCAGGTATCTCTGACTTTCTACTTTTGTATTCCAGTTCCCCTGTGATGAAAAAGACAACTTTTTTTGGTTCAGTTCTAGAAGGTTTTGTAGGTCTTCATAAAACTGTTCAAATTCAGCTTCTTCAGCCTTAGTGTTTGGGGCACAGAATTGGATTATTGTGATTTTGAATAGCTTGCCTTTGAAACAAACCAAGATCATTCTGTCATTTTTTGAGATTGCGCCCAAGTATTGCAATTCAGATTCTTTTGTCGACTATGAGGGCTACTACATTTCTTGTAAGGGATTCTTGCCCATAGTAGTAGATATAATAGTCATTTGAATTAAATTCATCCATACCTGTCCATTTTAGTTCACTGATTAATAAAATGTCAATGTTTACTCTTGCCATCTGTTTGATTGCTTCCAATTTACCTTGATTCATGGACCTAACATACTGGTTTCCTATGCAATATTGTTCTTTACAGCATTGGAATTCACTTTCACAACCAGACACATCCACAACTGGGCACCATTTTTGCTTTGGCTCCATCTTTTCATTCTTTCTTGAGCTATTTCTCCACTCTTCTCAGTAGCATATTGCAGCACTTACCGACCTGGGGAGTTCATCTTTCAGTGTCACATCTTTTTTCCTTTTCATACTGTTCATGGGGTTCTCAAGGGAAGGATACTGAAGATAGGCAGAGATGGTGGTGTAGAAGGATGTGCGCTTATCGTCTCCTGCAGAACACCAAAACTGCAATTAGCTGGTGAACAACCATTGACAGGAGAATGTTCAGTTCAGTTCAGTCACTCAGTCGTGTCCAACACTTTGTGACCCCATGAATCACAGCACACCAAGCTTCCCTGTCCATCACCAACTCCTGGAGTTCACTCAAACTCACATCCATTGAGTCGGTGATGCCATTCAGCCATCTCATCCTCTGTAGTCCCCTTCTCTTCCTGCCCCCAATCCCTCCCAGCATCAGAGTCTTTTCCAATGAGTCAACTCTTCACATGAGGTGGCCAAAGTACTAGAGTTTCAGCTTCAGCATCAGTCCTTCCAAAGAACACCCAGGGATGATCTCCTTTAGAATGGACTGGTTGGATCTCCTTGCAGTCCAAGGGACTCTCAAGAGTCTTCTCCAACACCAAAGCTCAAAGGCATCAATTCTTTGGTGCTCAGCTTTCTTCATAGTCCAACTCTCACATCCATACATCACCAATGGAAAAACCATAGCCTTGACTAGACAGACCTTTGTTGGCAAAATAATGTCTCTGCTTTTCAATATGTTACCTAGGTGGATCATAACTTTTCTTTCAAGGAGTAAGCGTCTTTTAATTTCATGGCTGCAGTCACCATCTGCAGTGATTTTGGAACCCCCCAAAATAAAGTCTGACACTGTTTCCACTGTTTCCCCATCTATTTCCCATGAAGTGATGAGGCCAGATGCCATGATCTTAGTTTTCTGAATGTTGAGCCTTTAAGCCAACTTTTTCACTCTCCTCTTGCACTTTCATCAAGAGGCTTTTGAGTTCCTCTTCACTTTCTGCCATAAAGGTGGTGTCATCTGCATATCTGAGGTTATTGGTATTTCTCCCGGCAATCTTGATTCCAACTTGTGCTTCTTCCAGCCCAGCGTTTCTCATGATGTACTCTGCATATAAATTAAATAAGCAGAGTAATAATATACAGCCTTGACGTACTCCTTTTCCTATTTGGAACCAGTCTGTTGTTCCATGTCCAGTTCTAACTGTTGCTTCATGACCTTCATATAGGTTTCTCAAGAGGCAGGTCAGGGGGTCTGGTATTCCCATCTCTTTCAGAATTTTCCACAGTTTATTGTGATCTACACAGTCAAAGGCTTTGGCATAGTCAATAAAGCAGAAATAGATGTTTTTCTGGAACTCTCTTGCTTTTTTGATGATCCAGCAGATGTTGGCAATTTGATCTCTGGTTCCTCTGCCTTTTCTAAAACCAGCTGGAACATCTGGAAGTTCATGGTTCACATATTGCTGAAGCCTGGCTTGGAGAATTTTGAGCATTACTTTACTAGCGTGTGAGATGAGTGCAATTGTGCGGTAGTTTGAGCATTCTTTGGCATTGCCTTTCTTTGCGATTGGAATGAAAACTGACCTTTTCCAGTCCTGTGGCCACTGCTGAGTTTTCCAAATTTGCTGGCATATTGAGGGCAGCACTTTCACAGCATCATCTTTCAGGATTTGAAATAGCTCAACTGGAATTCCATCACCTCCACTAGCTTTGTTCATAGTGATGCGTTCTAAGGCCCAGTTGACTTCACATTCCAGAATGTCTGGCTCTAGGTCAGTGATCACACCATCGTGATTATCTTGGTCATGAAGATCTTTTTTGTCAGTTCTTCTGTGTATTCTTGCCACCTCTTCTAATATCTACTGCTTCTCTTAGGTCCATACCATTTCTGTCCTTTATCGAGCCCATCTTTGCATGAAGTGTTCCCTTGGTATCTCTAATTTTCTTGAAGAGATCTCTAGTCTTTCCCACTCTGTTGTTTTCCTCTATTTCTTTGCATTGATCGCTGAGGAAAGCTTTCTTATCTCTTCTTGCTATTCTTTGGAACTCTGCATTCAGATGGTATATCTTTCTTTTCTCCTTTGCTTTTTGCTTCTTTTCTTTTCACAGCTATTTGTAAGGCCTCCCCAGACAGCCATTTTGCTTTTTTGAATTTCTTTTCCATAGGGATGGTCTTGATCCCTGTCTCCTGTACAATGTCACAAACCTCCGTCCATAGTTTATCAGACACTCTATCTATCAGATCTAGGCCCTTAAATCTATTTCTCACTTCTACTGTATAATCACAAGGGATTTGATTTAGGTCATACCTGAATGGTCTAGTGGTTTTCCCTACTTTCTTCAATTTAAGTCTGAATTTGGCAATAAGGAGTTCATGAGCTGAGCCACAGTCATCTTCCAGTCTTATTTTTGCTAACTGTATAGAGCTTCTCCATCTTTGGCTGCAATGAATATAACCAATCTGATTTCGGTGTTGATCATCTGATGATGTCCATATGTAGAGTCTTTTCTTGTGTTGTTGGAAGAGGGTGTTTGCTATGACCAGTGTGTTCTCTTGGGAAGACTCTATCAGCCTTTGCCCTGCTTCATTCCGTATTCCAAGGCCAAATTTGCCTGTTACTCCAGGTGTTTCTTGACTTCCTACTTTTGCATTCCAGTCCCCTATAATGAAAAGGACATCTTTTTTGGGTGTTAGTTCTAAAAGGTCTTGTAGGTCTTCATAGAACCGTTCAACTTCAGCTTCTTCAGCATTACTGGTGGAGCATTATTGGATTACTGTGATATTGAATGGTTTGCCTTGGAAATGAACGGAGATCATACTGTCGTTTTTGAGATTGCATCCAAGTACTGCATTTTGAACTCTTTTGTTGACCATGATGGCTATTCCATTTCTTCTAAGGGATTCTTGCCCACAGTAGTAGATATAATGGTCATCTGAGTTAAATTCACCCATTCCAGTTCATTTTAGTTCGCTGATTCCTAGAATGTCGATGTTCACTCTTGCCATCACCTGTTTGACCACTTCCAATTTGCCTTGATTCATGGACCTAACATTCCAGGTTCCTGTGCAATATTGCTTTTTACAGCATCGGAACTTGCTTCTATCACCAGTCACATCCATAACTGGGTATTGTTTTTGCTTTGGGTCTATCCCTTCATTCTTTCTGGAGTTATTTCTCTACTGATTTCCAGTAGCATATTGGGCACCTACTGACCTGGGGAGTTCCTCTTTCAGTATCCTATCATTGGAGAAGGGAATAGCAAATTACTTCTGTATTCTTGCCTTGAGAACCCCATGAACAGTATGAACAGTATGAAAAAGGAGAATGTTGGATGCTGCCAAAAAAAGATACCCCAGGTCCAAGGGCTAATGAGAAGCTGCAACAAGATTGTATTAGGGTCACAATCTCTTTTAAAATCAAACCTCATACCCGCCAGAGACTCTCAGAGGGTGCAAACAAAACCTTGGGTGCAACAGGACTGAGGAAAAGGAGAAGTGACCCCCACAAAGACTGAGCCAGATCTGCCTGTGAACATTTGAATGTCTCCTGAGGAGGCATGGGTCAGCAGTGGCCTGTTGCGAGGAGAGGGCCTCTGACAGTGGAAGTCCTAGGAGGTGTGGCCTGTGGAAAAGTCCTCTTGGAAGAGGTTGCCACTAGCTGCACTATAGAGCTGCTGAGCAGGTAACCCACAAATCGGAGATCAATTATACCAAAGAAGTTCTCACACTGTTGCGAAAGTTCTAGGGCCCACAATAGATTTCCCAACATGGGGATCAGGCAAAGGGACTGAGAACCCCCAGGGAATTTGACTTTGAAGGCCATGGGGATTTGATTACAGAACTTCCACAGGATTGGGAGACACTGAAGGACAACCAAAACAAATGTTTTTATCTTACTTTGTGTCCTGGTCCTAGCTTTTGATCAGTCTCAGTTCTGATTTTTATTTTGTTCAGCATTTGACTGTTTTGCTTTTGCAATCATTTTCATCTCTTCACCTCTCATATGATCTCTTAGCTTATTTTGTAAGCATTTATGTTAGATTTGAAATGTGACAGTAATAATAATTAAATTGCATTTATTTTCAAATGTATTTTTTGAAAATCATATAATTTTTCAGTGTTAAAAAAAAAACTGAGTCTTATTGATGTAGTTAAGGGAAAAGTTGAGGTGAGCAGTATTCTCATAATTTCAAATGATTCCAGAGAAACACCAAAAGAAGACTGTATAGACCTTCTGTGGCCTTGAGTAAAAAAATTACTAATTTTTAGGTATTTTTTCTCTTGCCTCTTCTAGGTTTGATAATTTTGTAAGTAAATCTAACTGTAAATAATTGATGACCCAGTGATAAATGTTGAGAAAGTTTTGACTTGATGATTAAATGTGACTTCTGGCTTCTTGCTATACAATTTGTTCAATTCTTATTCAGAGTAAGCCAGTTAAAAGACTGGCATTAGATTAGCTTAACAGTCATTACAAAAGCCTCCATCTTTAAATATTCAAATGTTATTGAAATATTAAACATTTGAGCTCCTTCCTCATTTTTTTTTTTTTGCTATGAAATTTTCCACTAGAGCACAAAGGTTTAAAATTTACATGTAAAAATTTAAGAATTAACTGTAAAGATTAAATGCAGGCAATATTGTTATCTTATGTAAATGATAATGTTGTCATGATTCTTTAAGTTATTATTTCTTGTGTTCTTTCTCTGCATAACATCATGTTCAAGTGTCCACCAAAAAAAACAACAAAAAACAAACAAACAAAAAAACAAATAATTTAAGAGGCAAACCTAAAATGGGTAAATCCTACCTAAAATGCATAAATTGATGTTGTAGAATAATTTAGAAGTTGTCTTATTTGTAGATGCTTAAATCTCTACTAAAAATGCCACGGTAATAGCAGAAAGTCTGCTTCACTTGTTTTCTGAAAGAATGCTGAAGTGAAATGGAATTCCTACAGACTGGAAGCAGAACTTACTAACATGCACTTGTATTTCCTGTAAGTGGAAACATTGCTAGCAATTAGAAACAACAAACAGCCAAGAGCAGGGGGAGAAAAAGGCAAAGAAGAATGTTTATTATTTTGAGAGGTTCATCAGGGAATGCTTTTATGTCAGGGGAATAAACACTGCCACCCAGAAAAGGAAGCTTCATGGCTTCCAAGGTTCCCTGGTATTATTGAGCAAAGTTATTAAAACACTTTTTATTCCTTAATCGTCACTCTTAAAGATAAAGTGACAAGGGTGTGGTTCAGAGAATGGTAGATGAGATGGCAAATCAATGTTTTGGAGTCAGTGGTTAGGAATCATCTTGAAAAGAACAGAGTCTCTTTATGAAGAACATGAAAATACTACCCTCTACTATATGTTTTGAGTAGGAGGCATTCCTGTTTGGTTGGTTTAAGAACAGAAAAGCTTGATGCTGTTTATTTTACAGATCTCTTTCCAATAGAGCTGGGGTAATTTTACTACTCACAGTCCTGTTTATTAGACATAGCAGTTCTTTTGTAGTGTTGGTACAGCATTCAAAATTTATAAATCATTAGTGAGCCATTAAAAGGTCTCTGGTTGTCACTGTAATGTTCCCTAGATTCAGTCATTATGCAACCTAGGTCTTCAATGGAGGGTGATGCACAATAATGCAATACTTTACTTAAAATTTTTAATATGAACTGTATTCAATACAGAATATTTCCTGCACAGAGAGGTTTAATAAAAACCATTATTTCTGAACTTCAGAATTAAACGTCATGACTGGCTACCTTGGCTGACTGGAAATTACCATTCCCCATTGAGAAACTCTAAAGGATCTGAGATATCCAGGATGACCAAAGCTCCTCCCTATAGTTAAGTACCATCTCATTTTCCCTCTGGTCTCCACTCACTCCTTTACCTAATGGTGGTGTGTACTGCCACAGATGAGAAAGTATCCAGCCCAACTGATACTCAACAGAGCAAGGGTTTTCTTTGCACCTTCCCTATCACTTCTTAATTCTCAAAACTCTGTTACCAATGAAACACTTATTGCTGCCTTTTCTATGTTACTAGAATAAAAAGAATAATCAGTATCCCAAAGTCCTTTGCCCAGGAAACCATCTCCTGGCCCCTTTCCTTATATGTGTGTAAAACGGGAAAACACCAGTGTGAAACTGGCCGCTTTCAGCTCTGAGAGCCAAGCCATGAATCAGATAAAACCAAGAGAAAGAAAAGGTGTAGTTAAAAGGTAAAGAAACAAACAAAAAGACTGAATTTTGAGCTGAGGGTGTAAGCATAGGGTAAGAAAAGAGCAATAGATGGGTTAAAGATAGAAAGTCCAGGACATAGTTGGGAAGTAGAGGGAGAAAATACTCCAACCCCAGTCTGCTGCCTTACATCAGTCATTTGTGTTTTGAAAAGTTGACAAGTAAAACATGCCAAAGCCTGGAGATGGAATTATAGACTTAATTTATGTATGTTTTCAAAGTACATTGTGTTTAAAATAATACAAGGGGCCAAAACCTGCTGGGAGAACTGCAAGACTGCAAAGTCATTAGCATCTACCCTTTAAAGCTGTTAAAAAGGCAGTGCACCAGTCACAGTTGAGAGAGCTGCCAATACACTGTAGAAGGACCATAGCCAGCGGAAACCCACGGGAGCTAAGGAGTCTGAAGGGCTGCAGAGCAATCAGCTACTGCCTCTGAGCCTCTATGCTTCCAAAGACAGACTGTTCTAGACTTTTTTCCTGGATTCAATCACCACTAGAGCCACTGGTGGCAATTAACACTTAGTGGGCACATGAAAATACCCTTGATTACAATTAGCCCTTATATATCAGTTAAAATAATAAACTGCACACATCCCAGTGAAGTTTACAACTGACGTATTTTGAGTGAAACCAGTGTGAAATCTTGAGCCCTCCTATTCCTTGAAAGCTGGTCCTTCAATAAAAGTGTTGCCCCCTAGAGCCATGGCAGAATAGAATGACAGAAGTTAGATGATGACAGAGAAAATGAACTACTTCAGACATGTATTTTATATTCATGGATAAACTAAAGAAATAAGGAATGTGAAACTTCCCATTGGCACTTGAAATTTTAATTAGCTCTCAATTAACAGCTTATGGCAATATTCTGTACTACCGGCTTTTAAGAAAAGGCATAATGAGGGAGACAAGGGCTGAGTTTAAAGTAGCATTTCCAGTTTTTTTTTTTCCTTGACAATTAATATGTAGACTAAATAGTAAAATGAAATAGACAAGCCTTAGAACTCAAAGTGCGGAGGCCCATGATTTTAGCCTTTGCCATTTTCACTTTGCCTTGCTTCATCTAGACTGGAGGGGGCTCTTGGAAAGATTGCATAGACACATTAAGCATTTTTTATGCACTACTTGATCATTGCCTATTTTCTACTTCCTTATATAACATGGTGAATTGTTTAAGCTTAACAGTTCCAATTTTTTTTTTTTTTAAAAAGGTCTATGGCTATGATATATTTGTTACTTTTAGAATAGTGGGAAACATAGCTTCAGAGCCCAGGGGTGTACATTAGAATGTGACCTCTTGAATACTGCAAAATAGTGGGAAACTTTTATAAGTTTATGGTGAAATAGTTGGTTTAGTAAAAGCAGGACTTCATTCATTATTTTAAAAATGATAGCTGTATACATGCCTATACAGTGTTATATTTCATTACATAATCAAAACTTACTGTAAAAACTCAGTGATAAAGAACACACCTCCATATTTTTCTTTTGCATGTGAAGGCTCTCCCAGGTGAAAAAGTCATGGGGATTTTAAAACGATATCTTCTGTTTCAGTGGAAGTATCAACATAAGTAAAAAAGCAACCTATGTGTCTAAATCTCTGGAGGAGGGTCCCAGGTTAGCAAGAACTCATCATGATGTAGGGTAGATTTAAGGGATTTGTTTAGGATATAGGAATTACAGGGGGGGATTGATGTTCCAATACAACAGTGGTGTCATTCAATGCCTTATTCCTAGCCCCTAGAAACTTTCCTCAGATTTGGGGATGGGGTCTTAAAGTTTGGTCACTTGGAGGAGAGAGAACAAGTTATTTAGGGCAGTATCGATTGCTGGAGAAGAGGTAGCTCTCTTCTTAAGAACTTCAAAGATGACATTAGTCAGGAAATGGAAGAGGCAGTAAATGAGACTATTTTGGCAAGAAGGGAAGTTGGAGGTCTAAGCTGTGGTAGAATAAATCACAGAGCCATGAGAGACAGACAGTGACTGGTAGAAAAGAACTGACTTCAGCCAAATAACAGTGTGAGAGACACTGAGATACCAATAGGGACGAAACCCAGGAATCAGGGTATTTGTAGCTCTAGTGATGTTCCTGCAGAGAAAGCAATGGCACCCCACTCCAGTACTTTTGCCTGGAAAATCCCAAGGACGGAGGAGCCTGGTAGGCTGCAGTCCATGGGGTTGCTAAGAGTCAGACACGACTGAGCGACTTCATTTTCACTTTTCACTTTCATGCACTGGAGAAGGAAATGGCAACCCACTCCAGTGTTCTTGCCTGGAGAATCCCAGGGATGGGGGAGCCTGGTGGGCTGCCGTCTATGGGGTCACACAGAGTCAGACACGACTGAAGCAACTTAGCAGCAGCAGCAGTGATGTTCCTGAGTGGATGGTGGGGCATCAATAGCCCAGACATGGCTGATCAAGTTTTGTGCTCTCAAGCCCATCTGTGCAGAGGTTCTAAATCAGAGTAGCATCTATTTCATATAAAGTTGAATGGTAAGACATATTTTTATCTTTTATCTGAAAAAAAAATTGATTGTAGTACTTATTCTGGGTTCAGAAATGCTGCTCTTTTACCAACTAATCTTTAACTTATATATCTCTACAATTTGAATTCTCTATCCATCATAAATCTCAGTTCATGCCATTAACAAAATACTTGGATGGACTCATCTCTGTGTCAGCCTTGATAGGAACTTCTGCACATTTGGAAAACAAGTTTCCACAGTACAGATTGTTTATTGTGCTGGCCTCCACACATCCTTTTACAAGAAGGCTGAAGTGAATCTATTTGTTTAAATTCCCCTGTTGGGGCAGCATGGGACAGCCTTTTCAAAACGGTGGGCCAACATGGCTCTGCCTGGACTGACTCTCAAAAGTTAGCTCCAATGATTAGATACAAACTATCTGTCACTGATGATCGTTTTCAAAAGTGATGGTAGAGGAGATGGCCATGCGTGAAAGCAGTCTTTGTGACACTTAAAAAAGATCATTTCCATATAGTGTACCTCAAAGTTGCCTGTGAATACACGCAGAAATAATCAGGTGTTGGGGTGGCAGGCCTCTGTTCCCCCCTCACCTCTCTGAGTGCAAGAGGAACAAGTTTTAACACAAATCACCAGGCAAAAAGCCCGAGACTTTTCTATGCTAGCACCACGTTCTATCCATTCTTTTCAACCCAATAACTTATTCTCTAATTATAATAAATAAATGAGTGCAGTTACAACTTCAAGGATATAATGAGATTCCTTTTTTTGTAGATGAAACACTTACTGTTACAGTGATTTGTGAGCTTTGATAAGAACTGAGGGGTAGACTGGATAGAGACTGAAGTTATATTAGTTAAGGGCTGAGAAAGGAAACATAAAGAAATGGATTTATTAAATCACAATGAGCCTATTTTTCTTTGAAGGACTAAGAAAGTGGTAGCTTCTTTCAAAAGGCAAGCCAAGATTTCTAAGAATGTCATGTGCAATAATGTAATTATCATATTGAAATAATATAAACATTGTACTTCCAAACTTGTTAATAAAAATTGGAGGTATAAGCATTACTAATTATTTCTCTGGATATTTTATGATATTTTCTATTAATAGATACTTTATCCATGAAGTTTCTAAAGAAGGGGGGAAAATAACAATTTTAAGTATAACAGTCTATCACCTCAAAAATAATCACAAACCAGCAGACAGTTTTCTGCTTTATTTCTACTGGTATCAAAAGAAGTGACATTTGGAGAAGTCATGCATTTTACTCAAAAATTCCGAACGAGTACTGTGTTTATGGTTTTCCTCCTTCCCAGTATACAGGAGGCATATTCCTGCCTAACTCCTTAAAGTTCAGTTCAGTTCAGTCGCTCAGTCGTGTCCGACTCTTCACAACCCCATGAATCCCAGCACGCCAGGCCTCCCTGTCCATCACCAACTCCCAGAGTTCACTCAAACTCACGTCCATCGAGTCAGTGATGCTATCCAACCATCTTATCCTCTGTCATCCCCTTCTCCTCCTGCCCCTAATCCCTCCCAGTATCAGAGTCTTTTCCAATGAGTCAATTTTTCGCATGAGGTGGCCAAAGTACTGGAGTTTCAGCTTTAGCATCATTCCTTCCAAAGAAATCCCAGGGCTGATCTCCTTCAGAATGGACTGGTTGGATGTCCTTGCAGTCCAAGGGACTCTCAAGAGTCTTCTCCAATACCACAGTTCAAAAGCATCAATTCTTTGGCACTCAGCCTTCTTCACAGTCCAACTCTCACATCCATACGTGACCACAGGAAAAACCACAGCCTTGACTAGACAAACCTTTGTTGGCAAAGTAATGTCTCTGCTTTTGAATATGCTATCTAGGTTGGTAATAACTTTCCTTCCAAGGAGTAAGCGTCTTTTAATTTCATGGCTGCAGTCACCATCTGCAGTGATTTTGGAGCCCCAAAAAAATAAAGTCTGACACTGTTTCCCCATCTATTTCCCATGAAGAGATGGGACCAGATGCCATGATCTTCGTTTTCTGAATGTTGAGCTTTAAGCCAACTTTTTCATTCTCCACTTTCACTTTCATCAAGAGGCTTTTAAAGTTAGGTGTGGACATTTGCCCTGGCACATAAAATTAACAGCCAGTTCACAATTTTCCATGTCCCTTTACCCTGGCACAGCAAACACTGATAATCCAAAGGGTAGAACCTTGTGAACTTGCATTTCTGAGTAAGAACAAGGAGAAGAGACCACAGCTGCCCCATGAGAGATATGTAGCATGAGCAACTTCAGTTGCTTTGCAGACACTATAAATTTGGGTTTATTTGTAACTACTAACTGAAGTCTCCCACTCAGTATAATTATTTAACTTCGCACCTGGGCATTTATATGAAAACAGAACTTTAAGGTCAAACAGGAGTTCAAATCTGATTCTGCCCTTTTACCTGGGTATTATTGCTATGATTCTCAACTTTTCTGAACTTGCATTTCATCATCTATGAAATATGTATAATGATAGCTACATCCCAAGGTGGCAGCATCAATTACAATGGAGACATATAAAGAACTGAACACAGTTGCTAGTGAGTTTTATTAAGCTACACAATATATGGCAGCTTTTATTATAATTACCTTCTAGAGCAAACTGTAGCTTAAGCTATTTCAGGTTACTTATGATGACATCAAGTTCTAACTTGAGGCCAGGTTTTTAGTTAATGTTTCCACTAATGTAACCCCATGCACACTATGAATGTTATAAAGCTACAGATTTAGGCCAAATTATAATAGCAATTTTTATGAATCCATTTCAGCATCCTGAGCTTAGTAATTTTGATAAATGGTTCCTTCAAAAACTTGGCTTTGGTAGTGACTGAAAATGGTTGAGAGAGCTGTGTTTAGAGCTGAGTAATTGTACAACAAAGTTCCCATGGAAAAGCTCAGAAAAAAAGGACCTTAAAATATTGCTTTAAGGGCAGGTCTTTTCACTCATAGTACAAATGTTTCTTGTTTATTTTTGATTGACATCAAGTCCAATTTCCAAGACATTTATTATTAAAGGAAACAGATTAAGAATACAAATAGAGTGGAAAATAGTGACTAGCATACGGTGGTGCTGCTTTTGGAAATTTGTACTCTTGGAGACCACTTGATTCTTAAAAGTAATCAAATTTACAATGGCAATAAGAAAGGAAGTGAATGAACTTGTTATCATAACAGATATATTCATTTATCATCAAGGTCACTTAAATAGTTTCCAGTGTCTATGATAATCATCTTATTGACAAATTGATAGCAGCATTCAAGAAGTGCATGCAGAGTAAATGGACCAAGATTGTTGGATGGTTAGATGCTTAATATTGTGCAGTAGAGAAAAAGCATAAAGCAAAAATAGTTCCTCCAGGAGCTATAATCTAATTGAGAAATCAAAATATATATTCCTTCCCCTTTTAAGGTTAATGTGTGCAGTTCAGATGATAAAGAGGATGATTTACACAAATTGTTCTTAAAGTGTGGTTCAGGAATTCCTAGGGGTCACTGAGATCTTTTAAAGGATCCACAAGGTCAAAAATATTTTCATAATAACATCAAGATATTTTCCTTTTTCTCTTTCTTTCCGAGTATATATGGAATTTCTAGAGGCTATATGATACATAATAATACCATCTTTGTGATAGCAAATGGAATGTACATGTTTGTATTTCTGTGGTTTAAAAAATTCTGTTTTAATTTCTGATTGATAAATATGAATAGACAAAACTATATAAACAAAATCTCTTTGAGTCCTCAAAAAATTTAGGGGAGGTAAGTAAAGCTATCCTGAGAACCATTGATTTACATTAAATCTAACAGTCCTTCCATTTTTAAAGGTTATTAGCAGATATTCTTTCAAGTCATGAAATTGGAAGGCCGAATGACATGATAGATTTTGAGTTGCTTGTACATAAGATGAAACTAATTGGTACACACATAATCAAATGCTTAATTGTCACTGTACTGTATAACAGGTAAGAATAGATAATAATTTCATTTTATACTCAGTCCTACACACACATACACATACTCTCCACAAGAGTAAGATTATCTGGCAGAAGAAAGCAGCTTTTAGATCCTTGAGAAGACTGTGGAACTCATACCTTGCTGTTACCCGTGCGTTTTCTCTTTTCTACAGGGAGCAAACATAACGCCAGCTGCCGCAGGAGGCCCTCTGTCCTCTAGTCTACACCTCTCTTTTAATGGAAACTACTTTACTTTTTTTCCATTTCAAAATAAAGATTGTCCAAGGAAGGCCTTATACAGAATACAGAATTGAAAATGTACAAGTAAACCAGATTTCCCTCTATGAGGGGGAAAAAGCAGGGTGCAAAGAACTCTTTCATCATATTGAATTTACTCCAATCTACTACTATCTTTCTCCCTGTATCTGCAGATTCCTTTCTCTCCATTATATCAAAGAATGTCTGGCATTTTAATGTCATTTAATGTAGGCTATGGTATCAGTGGTAATAGTTTCATCTCTTTGTTTAATGTGACGCATCCATCAAAGATTAGACTTTTCTTCATAAACTCTCCTAGAAGTGCTGTTGTGGCTCTCACCAATACACCTTAAGGGTTAGTTAGGACAGATAGTATTATAATCTATATTTTATGGGGAGGAAACAGAGACTGAGGAAAGTCAAGTGACTCTCCCAAGACTAGTCAGTGGAGAAATCAAAATTCAAAACCAACTTTAGACTCCCAATTCAGTGCTCTCCTCAAAAGCCTACTATTTGTCAGCATTTGTGTTAGGTACATGGTACAAAAACACATTTCTGCAGTAAATCAACATCTTCTGCTAACTCTGCACATATGGCAAAACATTTAGTACATCTAACATACTTGGATACTCTAAAGAACGCAGAGGCATGCAATGTCCAGTGGCTGACATGATCATTCCAAAATTAACTCAATCAGTATAAATGAGATTATTGAATTTCCTCACAATTCTAGCTTTACTTTAGTGTTTATTATAGGACTAGTGAATGGATCCAAGGGCTAATTTGGTGGCAGTCACCTGGATCTGCTTATTATATTTAAAAATAAATATTGGAAAGAATAAATGCTCTGTTCTCATGCTGCAATAAACCCCTGTGTTGGTAATCTGATGAAAATATTTGGGTTTCTTTCTATTAACCTAGCTGCAAGAAATTCAGGCTACATTTGCTATCTGTTTGGAAATAAATCATAAAGTTCAAGTGGCATTTATATCCCAGAAAGAAGGTAGCTACTGTTGAGAAGCAGAAAAATGAAAATATTATTCATTCCAAAGCAGTTCTCCAAAGAATTTTTCACATGTGCACTCAAACATAAACCACTTTACCTATTTCATTATAATTGCAATAAACTCCAAAGCTTTGGGAAGAGAGGTTTTACTCTGCTGTATTGAAAACTGAGGTGCATTTGTACACTGAGAGGAAAATACATTATGTTTTCAATGAGAAAATTACACTCATGTCACTCACTGTGCCCTGAGAATTAGAATAAAATCAGTGGTAGTTTTTGAAAGTATTAAGGAAAAGTTAATATAATGCTCAAAACATACAGTTGTGCTGTAGTGTCAGTCAAGTGGATAGCTTATTTCCTTAAATATAATTTTTTTAAGTAAAAAAAAAAAATAACCCACTTAATGCATCTATAAATGCTTTAGCATTTAATCAGAAAGTTTTGTAATTAAACTAAAAAATTGACCTCTATGAGTTAAGCTGTTGAATGTTATTCCTGCTTAAATGCTTTGGTGATGAAAGAAAAGAAAGCTTGGGGTGTTATATTGCCTTATATATAAAAGTCAGCTATCTTCTCTAATTCTTATTATATTAATATCTCTGCAAAGTAAGTTTTTATCCAGAACAAAGTACACTGGTGCCTTTAAGATTTAATATATTGAAAAATGTAATAAAACATTTGTGAAATTAAAAAATGAAAAATCCCATTCTATGTCAAGGAATACGTTTAAGTAATTAGAGACAGAAATTTTCATCTGGAGCGGCTTTAAAAGTGATTGAGTCTAATACCTTATTTCACTTTGGAAAAGCTGTGCCACAGCGATTCGTGTGACTTGAGTGCTCCTCCATGGTAGTATCACTCATGCTATTTCCATTATTTGACAGTTGCTAACTAAGCAGAGTGTATACTGGTGTCTGTGAGCTATTTTTCTGATAGCCGCTATAAAAGGAAGTGTAAGACAAAATTAACTTGACTTTACTTTCATCTTAGATTGATGAAGATAAACGTAAGTAAGGCCCAGACAAGATGGACAAAGAGGAAACAGATTTTAAGTACCATCTAACCACCCTACATTCAGGCAAATAAAAATTCTACTAGATATGTTCATGAACAAGCTAAGTACTACAAAAAGCAACTCTTCAAAAGCAATAAGAAAGGCAGGCAGGCAGAATAACAGCAAAAAGGAAGAAGGAAGAAAGGAAAGATAAAAGAGTATGTTCTGGAAACAGACCTTCAGGAAATAGAAGAAAAATTCATGCCAATTCCATTCCTTTAGGAATGGAAAAGAACGTAAAGAATATGAAGCAAGAATAAAAGAATAAAGAAAATTTAAGACAAAAATGACACCATTAAGAAATAATAAATGAGATACAGTAGGAGCACAGGCAGTCACCTAGAAGAAGAAACTAAGGTGACTTCTTTAATGAAGAGGAAAAAGAATCATGGTAAGATATTTGGAAATCACAAAACTGTATGGAAAACTGTTATCGTGTTTTTAACTCACACCATTTCTTTGAAATCGCTATTATCAAGATGTTCAAATTGAGCTGAAAGTCAATTCTCAAGCCTCCTGTTACTTCACTAGCAGCATCATTTTACTTATCCATTCATTCTCCCCATCAAATCATCTCCCTCACTTGGTTTCCAGGATACTCTACTTGCCTTGCTCTTCTCTTTCACCAGCCTCTGCTTCTCAGTATCTTTGCTGGTACAGCCTCATCTAAAATGGATCTTAGTCCTGCACATACGTATTAACTGTCTTACTTGGAATTTTAATTTCAAACTTTACGCATCTAAAACCAAGCTCCTAATATCCCCCCAACTTGCTTCCTCTGAAGACTATACCATCCAATTTAATGGGTACTCTATTCCTGCTTTTGTTCAGGCCTAAAACTTGAAGTTACCCTTAATTCATTCCTTTCTCTCATATACCACATCCAGTCTATCAATTAAATCCTGTTGACTACATAACTCAAAATATATACAGAAGCACACCACTTCTCACTGCTGCTACCACCCTGGTATAAGCCATTATCTTTCACTGGGATTATGCCAGTAAACTCCAAACAACTTGTCTCCTTCCAGAGTGACATATGCAAATCAATTTTAAAATAGAAGTCAGATTATGCCATTTCTAGTTTAAAACTTTTCAGTACATTTGCAAGTTATTCAGGTTCAAAGTCTAAATCTTCATTAAGATCTTTGAATTACTCTGTGATCTGACACACTATTACCCCTGACTTTATCTCCTGTTACTCTAACCACACTGGCATCCTCACTGCTTCTTGAATATACTCATTATTTTCCTGTCTAAAGTTCCTAATAATTTACTTTACTTTATCTAGAATATTTTTCTCCTCACATATTCACATGTCATGTTCAAAAACATCTAGTTCTCCATTCTTTTCTGAACATACTGAAGCTTACACCTCATTGGACTCCTGTTGTCTGAGGGGCAAAGGGTAGCATGTAACTATTTATAGGCAATTAAATGTAAGTGAAAGTAATGCCATTTCTGAGTCAAGCCCTATATGACATTCTTACCTTTCTTTTCTCTTGCTGTGGTAAATACAGAATAATGTGTTGATTTGGAAAAGGCATGAGATTCCAAAATGTATAATCAAAAAAAAGAAACATAGACAGAAAATCAAGTAAAGCAGACCCACATTTGGCTTTATAAGCAGAAAGAATTTAATGTAGGGCATCGTGCTTAGTTGCTCAGTTGTGTCTGACTCTTTGCAACCTCATGTACTGGAGCCCACCAAGCCCCTCTGTCCATGGAAGCAAGAATAATGCAGTGGGTTGCTATTTCCCTCTGTCCATGGAGGCAAGAATACCGGAGTAGGTTGCTATTTCCACCTCCAGGGAATCTTCCCAACCCAGGGATCGAACCAAGGTCTCCAGCATTCCCTGCAGATTCTTTACCATCTGAGCCACCAGGGAAGGCCCAATGTAGGGCACTAGGTTTTTACAAAACCAATGTTAAGTGCTAGAGGAGAAACAGACAGAAGAGACCACTGCTACCTTTGCAATTTACCACCATCACCGTGATGCCTAGAAGAAAGAAATCGCTGTTCTTATGCTAGTTAGAATTGTGGGAGCTACCCCTGCAATCAGATACCCTTGAAACAGAGCAGGTTACCTTCAAGGAAACACATAAAGTCTTCTACAAATCCTCACAGTTGCAAGAGCCCATAAATCTATGCTATTACTTTCAGAAAATGGCTTCTGACCCCTGTTCCCCTGTCAGTTCTTATGAGAGTACATCTCCTTGGCAAAGTATGGCAGAATTCAGATCCTTAGAGACAAGAAAGTCTGAGAAATGTAGGTCCTACATCTTTAGCCCATTAGAAAGAAGGAAGATCTATAAAGGGATAATTTTGCTGAGAAAAAAGTAGCACAATTCCCTGCTTTGGTTAGTAAGCATCTATATTCTAACCACATTATCCTTGTAAACAAAAAAGATGTAGAACAGCTTTCTCTAACTATCATCATGCAGTCAACTCTTGTAAGATAAAAATGTTCTGACTCCAAACTGAGACCCCAAGACTCATCCTTTGGGTGATGATTGTTTCTTCCAATTTAGTTACAACTCGCATTCATAAAAATACAATTTAATCTATGGATTAAGTCAACAATAACTTTATTATAGTGGCAGGAAAAGAACATCCACAACTATGAATTTCCTCCTTCCTGAAATTGAAATTGATCATGAGGCCATAACTGATATTTTATCTTGTTTTCTACCACATGCTTTGGGTATCCTTACCCTTCATCCATCAGCTCAGCTGGTCATGATTCTTCCTTAGTAGACTAAATCAAATCTCCATTCTTGAAGTATAGGGACTGTAGTGGACCTGCCCGTATGCTGTCGCTATGTAGACAAGAGTTAACTCTTCAGACCTGAGACTGCTATCCTTAGAAACGCCTGATAGCAAGGTGAGTTGGCTAGTATCTGAGAGCTTGGATTTGGGGAAGTGTTCCCACCATTACCTGATAAGAAAAGCTCAGCTCACTATACCTAAACTGTTCAAACAATGTGGTTTATCTTGAACATCTGCTTTTTTTTTTTTTTTTTTCTATGAGTCTGGAATTTTGCTGTGTATCTGGTAGATGCATAAGTGATAAGCCCCCAATAAAAACTGTGGAAACTGAGTCTTTGTTTAGCTTCCCTGGTAGACAATATTTTGCTGGAGTAATAAGTGCATCTTGTATGACTTCAAAGGGACTGCTGCTGCTGCTGCTAAGTTGCTTCAGTCATGTCCAACTCTGTGCGACCCCATAGACGGCAGCCCACCAGGCTCTGCTGTCCCTGGGATTCTCCAGGCAAGAACACTGGAGTGGGTTGCCATTTCCTTCTCCATCAAAGGAGCTAGACTCCTGGAACTTGTGCCTGGTTTCCTCTGGACTTTATTCCATGTGTCTTTTCTCTTTATTACTTTTTCTTTGTATCCTTTTGCTGCAATAAGTATTTAAGAATAGTACCTTGTACTGTGTTATGTGTGTCCTCCGGGCAAATGACTGTGACCTTTTATTATTTTTAAAAACCATGTTTTAAAATTTGTTATCCAATCATAGCATCTTATATAGTCCCCTTACATAGAAACAAAGAGCATATTTGTGAAAATTCTCTCATCTCTCATTATTATGCTTTTTTTTTTTTTTTTTTTTACTGGAACAAATCAAATTTTAAGTGTTTAACTCAATGAGTTTTATGATATACATGTAACCCACACAAATCAAGACAACAAATATTTCTAACACCCCAGAGGATTTCCTGTGTGCCTGGGCTGGAAGAAGCACAAGGTGGAATCAAGTGTGCCAGGAGAAATATCAAAAACCTCAGATATGCAGATGACACCACTCTTATGGCACAAAGTGAAGAGGAACTAAAAAGCCTCTTGATGAAAGTGAAAGCGGAGAGTGAAAAAGTGGGCTTAAAGCTCAACATTCAGAAAACGAAGATCATGGCATCTGGTCCCATCACTTCATGGGAAATACATGGGGAAACAGTGGAAATAGTGCCAGACTTTATTTTTTGGGGCTCCAAAATCACTGCAGATGGTGACTGCAGCCATGAAATTAAAAGATGCTTACTCCTTGGAAGGAAAGTTATGACCAACCTAGAGAGCATATTCAAAAGCAGAGACATTACTTTGCCAACAAAGGTCCATCTAGTCAAGGCTGTGGTTTTTTCAGTGGTCATGTATGGATGTGAGAGTTGGACTGTGAAGAAGGCTGGGCGCCGAAGAATTGATGCTTTTGAACTGTGGTGTTGGAGAAGACTCTTGAGAGTCCCTTGGACTGCAAGGAGATCCAACCAGTCCATTCTAAAGGAGATCATCCCTGGGTGTTCTTTGGAAGGACTGATGCTAAAGCTGAAACTCCAGTACTTTGGCCACCTGATGCGAAGAGTTGACTCATTGGAAAAGACTCTGATGCTGGGAGGGATTGGGGGCAGGAGGAAAAAAGGACAACAGAGGATGAGATGGCTGGATGGCATCACCAACTCGATGGACGTGAGTTTGAGTGAACTCCGGGAGATGGTGATGGACAGGGAGGCCTGGCGTGCTGCAATTCATGGGGTCACAGAGAGTCAGACACGACTGCGTGACTAAACTGAACTGAACTGATCTTATCAATACTTTCCTAAAGTTAAACACTGTTCTGACTTCTAACTTCATTGAATAGTTATATCTGTTCTTAAAAGTTTGCAAATGAAATCATACAGTATATAGCATTTTGTATCTGGCTTCTTTTATTCATTATATCTGTGTGATTGACATATATTACCATATGTAGCACTAGTTTTTAAATTTCTTTCAACAGATCTTAGGCAATTCTTCTGAGGTCATATATGGAGTTTAAGAACAGACAAAGCAAAACACATAGGTACATGGGATCCTAGACTTACCCACACTTGCAACTTCTTTGTACCTTGAGGAGCTGCTTAGCACAATTTAAGATGTATTTGATCTCAGGCTGCTATACCTGCCAATTTTATGGAATAATGAGAAGGACAATACCCACTGATGATGAGCTTCTTAGAATGAGGGCTCAGCAGTAAAGCTTTATCCTTTTCACAAAAATAGAATAGTTATTTGAAGAAGGCATGACTTTCCCCACACCAAATTCAAAGGGTCTGTGTTATAATTCTACTATTGGGGCTTGAAAGATATTCTAGTAGGCATTTCTAACTACCATAACAATTTCAAGTACCATTGGCTATGCTGGGTCAGAAAATTCTAGTGTAGAACCAGCTTCAGAGCATTTTCTTGCTCTTGCATCCTCTCAAAGCTGAATTAAATATTAAGCGAACTGTGGAACACGTTCAGACATCCTTCATATCGCCTTTAATATTAAAAAGTGTCCACCAAACTTTCAGTGTTGAGAAAGGGTGCAGGGTGCAACATTGTTTTCCCTTGGAGGTGATATTGCAACATAAACCTTGCCATTGGAGCTCTAGAAATTTCCCAAGGAAGCAATGCAAGAGTCTTCATGAGGCATAATCATCTCTACCCTCTTGCACACAGGAAACTTGATCATTTTCAAACAGTAAAATGTCAATATAGTAGACCACACATATGTCCCCAGTAGATGTGGAATGGCAAGTTGATTAAGCTTGCTGAATACTAGATTAAAACAAAGAGCCAGAGGTAAGACAACAAATATATGTTCCCAGTGCATGTAGGATGGCAGTTTGCTCACGGTCACTGGGTACTAGATTAATACAAAGAGTCAAAGGTGATACAACGAGGGTGTGCTGCTGCCTGCCAGATGAAGGCAAATGGCTTCTGGTGGTCTCTGCTAATCAATACAGAGAAAATAGCTTTTGCCAGATCAATAGCTGCAGACCAGGAACCAGAGCCCGAGTTGATTTAGTACACCTAAAGAAACAATATCTGAAATAGTAGCAAGACTTGATCTAGTTTATTATGATAATAAACTGTCACTCTCCAAGAACCTATTTTTCTTCTGTACTGGCCAGAAAGAATCATCATATATACTGTTTTTAAGTCTTTGAAGATGACACCAATCTATGATATTTCTAGAGATACACTATTTTTTCCATTTAAAAAATTATACATAAGTATACATCTTGATAAATTTTAAAGAACAAACACACCATATAACCAGCTGCCAGATTGTCAGATAACAGAACAGTACTAGCATCTCAGAAACCTCCTTTGTGCTCCTTTTCAGTCACTACCAACCCCAAAGGTAACCACCATCCTCACTCTAACAAAATAGGTTAGTTCTACCTGTTTATGTAATTTATATAAAAGGAATAATATATAATGTACTCTATTGTATCTTGCTTCTTTCACCCTATATTTTACTTGGGAGATTTACTCACACTTTTATGTGGAGTTGTAGTTCTTTAATTTTTATTGTTGTGTAATATTACATTCGGAGAAGGCAATGGCATCCCATTCCAGGACTCTTGCCTGGAAAATCCCATGGGCAGAGGAGCCTGGTGGGCTGCAGTCTATGGGGTCACTGAGGGTCAGACATGACTGAGCAACTTCCCTTTCACTTTTCACTTTCATATATTGGAGAAGGAAATGGCAACCCACTCCAGTGTTCTTGCCTGGAGAATCCAAGGGATGGGGGAGCCTGGTGGGCTGCCATTTATGAGGTCACACAGAGTCAGACATGACTGAAGTGACCTAGCAGTAGCAGTATTACATTATGAAAATATATTATGTGTTATTTTACAATCTACTATTAGTGGGCATTTGGATCATTCCTAATTTTGGCAAATTCAAATAGCACTTCTATGAACATTCTAAGACATATCTTTTGGAGAATATCAGTATACTGTTGAGTATATAACTAGGAACACAATTTCTGTCTCATGGAACATGTATATGCTCAGATTTACTAAATATTGCCAAACATTTTTTTTTTCCCCAAAGTGGTTGTGCTAATTTTCATGACCACTAGCAGCATATAAGATTTCTAGCTGTTCCATGTCCTCACCAACACTTATTCTCTATCATTGCTACCATGTTCATTTTCAGCCCTTTTGTTGTGTGTCTTTCAATAGAAATTTCACTAAAATCTCATTTAAAAAATTTAAGATAGAGAAAAATTATTTACTAATATTGAGAATCTACTATCCTGTTAAAGTTAGATAACATGGTGGTCCCTCAAGTTATTCATATTCTAGGAACATTTTATTCCATCACAAGTTTCCAGACAAGATCAGCAAACCTTTTCCTATAAAGAACCAGATGGTAAATATTTGAGGCTTTGAAGGTCATGCAGTCGCTTGCAACTATTGAACTCTGTATCACAGCAGGATAACAGCCATAGATAATATGTGAATGAATGGATGAGGCTATGTTCCAAAGAATTTTGCTTACAAGAACAGGTGGTAGGCCATGATTTGCTGACCTTCTACTCTCAGGAAGAAACATCCTGAAAATAATTTGAATTTTACTGCAATTAAAAGCAACAAAACAACTGTGTGATTACTTTGGCATATTTTTAACATTTGGGAGTAATAACTATATCAATGGAATATTTCATGCAAGAATGGGCAAGATAAAGGACAGAATGCTAAGGACCTAAGAGAAGCAGAAGAGATTAAGAAGAGGTGTCAAAAATGCAAAGAAGAACTATATAAAAAAAGGGTTTAGTGACCCAAATAACCATAATGATGTGGTCACTCACCTAGACCTGGACATTCTGGAGTAGGAAGTCAACTATGCCTTAGGAACCATTACTACAAACAAAGTTGGTGGAGGTAATAGAATTTCAACAGAGCTATTTCAAATCCTAAAAGATGATGCTGTTAAAAAGTGCTACACTGAAGATGTAAGCAAATTGGGAAAACTCAGCAGTGGCCACAGGACTGGAAAAAGTCCATTTTCATTCCAATCCCACACAAGGGAAATGACAAAGAATGTTCAGATTATCATACCATTGGGCTCATTCCACTTACTAGCAAGGTTATGTTCAAAATCTTTCAAGTTAGGCTTCAGCAGTACATGAACTGAAAACTTAGAGATGTACAAGCTGGGTTTCAAAGAGGAGGAGAAGCCAGAAATCAAATTGCCAATATTCACTGAATCATGGAGAAAGCAAGGGAATTCCAGGAAAACTACTTCTGCTTCATTGACTATGCTAAAGCCATTGACTGTTTGAATCACAACAAACAGGAGAAAATTATTAAAGAAACGGGAATAGCAAGCCACCTGACCCGCCTCCTGAGAAGCCTGTATGCAGGTCAAGAAGGAACAGTTAGAATTAGACTGGTTCAAAATTGGGAAAGGAGTATATCAAGGCTTGTATATTGTCATCTTGTTTATTTAACTTCTATTTAGAGTACCTCATGGAAAATGCTGGATGAATCACAAGCTAGAGTCAAGATTGCTGGGAGTAATATCAACAACCTCAGATATGCAGATAATACCACACTAATGTCAGAAAGTGAAGAGGAACTAAAGAGACTCTTGATGAGGGTAAAAGAGAAGAGTGAAAAAGCTTACTTAAAACTCAACATTCAAAAAACTAAGATCATAGCATTTGGTCCCATCACATCATGGCAAATAGAAAGGGAAAAAGTCGACAGAATGACAGATTTTAACATTTTCATGGGCTCCAAAATTACTGTGGATAGTGATTGCAGCCATGAAATTAAAAGGCACTTGCTCCTTGGAAGGAAAGCTATGAGAAAGTTAGAGAGCATATTAAAAAGCAAAGACCTTTGTCACTTTGTGGACAAAGGTCTGTATAGACAAAGCTATGGTTTTTCCAATAGTCATTTGTGGATGTAGGCGCTGGACCACAAAGAAGACTGAGCATCAACGGATTGATGCTATCTAATTTTGGTACTGGAGAAGAGTTTTGCAAGTCTATTGGACTGCATGAAGATCAAAGCAATCAACCTTAAAGAAAATCAACCCTGAATATTCATTGAAAGAATTATTGCTGAAGCTCCAACTCTGGCCACCTGATGCAGAGCCAACTCATTGGAAAAGATCCAGATGCTGGGAAAGACTGAAGGCAAAATGAGAAAGGAATGCAGAGGATGAGATGGTTAGATAGCATTACTAACTCAATGGACATTATTTGAGCAAACTCTGGGAGATAGTGAAGGACAGGGAAGTCTGGCATGCTGCAGTCCATGGGGTCATAGTCAGACACGACTTGGACACTAACAACAACAAATCAATATTTACCTTAGTGTCTCCTATGATTTTTTGTAAACATGAGATCTTGAAAAGCAGCTGTTAATTTTCATAAACCAGAATGTGAAAGGATATGTAAAAAATATACCCCAAATTGTCTTTTTTTGATAAGTTTCCTACTTCCCATTTTTTGTAATTTTTAAAGATAATCTGTGCTTTGGGGATATTTTCTAAGATATTTATATTTGGAAGATCAGAGAGATTCTTCTATATGTACTATGATTATATTGATTTTTATAGGGTTGGTATTCTTACTTGGCTCCAAGTTACTGCACTACAGAATTATTAAAGCTACATCAGGATTTAGTAAATTACTATGAATTAGTATGCAGATGAAAACAGTATACTCATGAGTGAGTGCCAAGCTCCATAATAAGAAAAAAAAAATTAACGTAGAATTCTGAAGAAGAGGTGAATATTTCTTCCTCTCACACTATCAACAATGAAATCAATCAAGAACAAGCAAATAATTTGAGAGAATTATTGAGGCCATAATAAATGTATGTCATAATGATGTTTCACACCACTTGTCACTATTCCTCATGGTTGAATGCCTAATGGAGATTTCTGATACCCAAGTCAAATAATTTCATATGTAATTTGAGTTGATTCTCCAGCAGAAAAAAAAAAAAAAAAGAGGTTAATTATCTCTTTTGTAGCATTTAGTTCGGATAAAATGGCCCACTTTCCCTTATGAAGCAAGGAGCAGTTCATGAATAATGATAGTCAGAAGAGGAATAAAACAGACACAATACCCCGGACAACTCTTATGGAAATAGACCAGGAACAATGAACAGTGTGAAAACAACATGAAAAGAACATACATATAAATTCACGATAATAATTATCATAATAAATTTCATTCCATTGCTCCCAATATCTCACTTATTTTTCTGTGCTATCTATACCAAATTTTAATTTCCCACTGGCTATCTGTAAAATGTAAAACTTTATAAATACTTTGACTATTTTACTACCCTGTGATATATATGTATTCTTATCATAAAGAGGAAATATTGATATTTCAGTAAGAGTTGATGATTTCACCAAAAACTCCTACCAGGTGATTTTTAAAATTCTGATTTCCAGCTTCTGAAAGACAATGCTAGTTGAATGTGAGGGGTAATATTTTCTTATAATATACTTTTATCCATTTATTTGCTTCTTTCTAACATCACTGATTTGAAGTGAAAAAACAAAAGCTCCTAGGAGATGTCAAAACATTTACCATTGAGGATATAGAGATCCTAGAAAAAGCAGTTATTCTCAAAAGATTAAAAAAGATGAAAACTGGCAAAAGATATTTTTACCATTTAGTTCAAGGCCTATGTCAGCAGATTGTACCTGAAGGCACTGGCAGCCTCCTTGGAGCAGTGATACAATTACACAGGCGTCAAAAGAACACTTCTCTCACTGGGTTTGTTATTATATTTATCTATGCTTTCCTCCCAAAAAAAGTATCATAGCAGATAACTAACAATGGAGAATCATAATGGATTAGGATTATAACAGACATTAGACATTATTTAGTACAATTCATTAATCCCCTTAAAAGCACTAAGTGTTGAGATGAAGATAACCTTGAACTTTATCAAGAGAAATTTCTTGAAGTTAAACTTTCCAATTATGTACATACAAACTAGACATTTTTATGAAAAGTTTTTAAAGCTAAAATTGGTTTTCTAGTTTTCACTCACCTGAAAATAATTATTGACCACTTAATATGTGTCAAGCATTATGCCTAGCACTTCACTTGTATTTTTCATTTTAATGCTTCTAACCACTTTCCTGGTGGCTCAACTGGTAAAGAATCCACCTGCAATGCAGGAGACACAGGTTTGATCCCTGGGTCGAGAAGATCCCCTGGAGAAGGAACGGCAACCCATTTCAGTATTCTTGTGTGGGGAATCCCATGGACAGAGGAGCCGAGCAGGCTACGGTTCATGGGATCACAGCTTAGCAACTAAACCATCAAACCACCAATCACTTAATGAAGATGTAGGAGCTAAAGGTTGGAGATTTAAATGAACTGCTCAAATTTTATACAAATTTGGAAGCTACAGCCAAGATCTGAATCCAAATTTGCTTGCTATCAGAACTTCAGCGTTATTTAGTATGCTACATGTCTCTCTGATCTATACCAAGACCCTTTAAATATTTGAAATCAGTTAATGGAGCCTTTGTGATGCTCCCTCAAGCAAAGTATACTCAGCTTTGTTTTTCTTTTTTGTCTAATAATTTACGTGTCTTTCACAAAATTCTTCTTTCCATTTGTGCACGATCTTTAAGTGTAGGCACTATAACTGAATAATAATAATATAGATGTGTTCTAACTGATCCGGCATAGGGAAAGTCATGCTCTCCCTTCTGGTCACTTCATTTCTAATTAAGTTGGACAGGAATCTTGTTACTTTAGAACACCGAACCGTGCTGTTCAAAAATGACAACATATTCTGTTGTGTGTGTGCATGTGTATATTTCAGAACCAAGAGTAAGATTTAAACTTTTTCCCAATTACATTTTATATGATTATACACATAAATGATTTCAACCTGCTAAATATCTCAAGACAAAACTTAATATGCATAACAATAGTACATTACCTGCCATCTGCAGATTTTGTAAGAAAGTCATTTGGGGTCTCAATTACTGATGAAAATGTTGAATATACATTTCTAAGGAACTATCTTGTTAATTTGTTTTACATGTGCTTATGTGAGGGTAGGTTTTCTCATTGCCTTTGGAAGATAGAAAAGTGCACATAGTTTGCACGAATAGTAGTATATGTATGTGGGTAATTCAAGCAAGCAGTTGGAAACCTAAGCTGGAGTTCAAGAGGGAAGACATTTGTAATATACTGACTTAGCTAGAAATCTGCATTAGGGTGATGGCTGAATTACAAAATAGTCAAGGATGTGAGTATAAAATAACAGGTAAATGTTACTTGGATATTATAGAAATCTGGGTGATCATATGTAACAAGAGAAGTTTAATGTCACAAATATGGCAAAAAGCAAAACAGGGATAAAGAAGAGTTTATGGAGCATCTATAGACAAGTCTCCAAAAATACACTCTGATGATCTCAATATAATTATCTAAAGAGAAACAGCATGGGATACATACCAGTGTCTAAACTATAACACTGAACATTTGAGATGATGCTTAGATGCTAGGCAAGAATGTCTAAAACCCTTATTCCACAGAAAGTGGTCCACGCCATCCAACTCTGGTGCATAGGAGAAATAGCTTAAAGATAGAATCAAGGATTATCTCCTGAAACTGAGGTTTCCATGCTAGTAACTTACTTGTGCATATGTGTATAAGCACTCTATGCCCTGTGGCATTCTAAGGCTAGACCGTTTTGTCTTATGAAGCAAAATCTGACATCATGCCTTTGGTATACATCACTTAAATGTGAACTTTTGGAAGATATTCAGATCTCATCACATAGCCACCAGGTTTCACAGGATATCACAATGTGATTGATAAAAAGAGCATTTTTAGCAGAATGTTGACAATAGAGAACAAGTTGCAAAGTGTCAAAGGGAGGGTGATAGAGGAGCAGAATGAGGAAACAGAGACAGTGAATGAAGATTATTCTGAGGAGGACACTGAAGGGGAATTGAGAATGGTGGCAGTACATTAAGAGGAAATTTTGGTTGTCTCTCTCTCTTTTTTTCTAATGATGAGGAGTGAGGGGATGAGCTTATCTATAGATTGAAGGGATGTCCTTAGTACTGAAGAGCAAAGTATTGAAGAGAGGAAGTAATAGATAGAATAGTATTCCAGAGAAGATTACAATAATGACAAAAAACTGCAGAGATCTCTAAGACTCATAACACCATGGCATAATCCAGGGTCACATTCAGTTCTTCTCAGCACAGAATCCTGTATCTACTTAGTTATAGGAGATAACCTACAGGTTATCTCTTAAAGGCATCACTATCAGGAAAAATTTCCCGATTTATATCAAGTGTAATCCCTGCAGGATGGAGGATTTGTTCTCATTTCCTGCTATACAAAATGACTCTATCTATGATAGACATGATGGAGCCTGTCTTCTAACTTTCAGTCAGTTAAGTTCAGTCTCTCAGTCGTGTCTGACTTTTTGAGACCCCATAAATTGCAGCACGCCAAGCCTCCCTGTCCATCACCAACTCCCAGAGTTTACTCAAACTCATGTCCATTGAGTTGGTGATGCCATCCAGCCATCTCATCCTCTGCCGTCCCCTTCTCCTCCTGCCCCCAATCCCTCCCAGCATCAGAGTCTTTTCCAATGAGTCAACTTTTCGCATGAAGTGGCCAAAGTACTGGAGTTTCAGCTTTAGCATCAGTCCTTCCAATGAACACCCAGGACTGATCTCCTTTAGGATGGCCTGGTTGGAGCTCCTTGCAGTCCAAGGGACTCTCAAGAGTCTTCTCCAACACCACAGTTCAAAAGCATCAATTTTTTGGCACTCAGCTTTCTTCACAGTCCAACTCTCACATCCATACATGACCACTGGAAAAACCATAGCCTTGACTAGACAGAACTTTGTTGGCAAAGTAATGTCTCTGCTTTTGAATATGCTCTCTAGGTTGGTCATAACTTTCCTTCCAAGGAGTAAGCGTCTTTTAATTTCATGGCTGCAGTCACCATCTGCAGTGATTTTGGAGCCCCCCAAAATAAAATCTGACACTGTTTCCGCTGTTTCCCCATCTATTTCCCATGAAGTGATGGGACCAGATGCCATGATCTTAGTTTTCTGAACACTGAGTTTTAAACTAACTTTTAAACTCTCCTCTTTCACTTTCATTAAGAGGTTTTTTTAGTTCCTCGGATTTACTGCAGTCAATGTCCCCAGGAAATTTGGTGATATTACATCACCAAATTTGTAGGAGGACTTATCTTTACAACCTTATCTTCACAGGGTCAGAGATTGGCTTTTGGTTAAAGGCCTGGGAGGTTAAAAAAAGATGCTAGGAAAAAAAAAATCTAGCTTCACTAAAGGCCATTTCTGGCAAACAAATGCTAATTGTATTTGGGTTTTATGTTGTTTTAATGGTGTGGACTCATAGTGAAAAGAGCAATGTGATAAGATATCCATACACAGTTGCCCTCCCACAGGATGGACAAATGTTATAATCTTTGTAACCTTTTTATTTATTTTGTATTTTGTATAGCTGATTAACAAACAATGCTGTGATAGTTTCAGATAAACAGTAGGGGACACAGCCATACATACACATGTATCCATTCTCCCCCAAACTTCTCTCCCATCCGAGCCAACACACAATATTGAACAGAGTCTTAAATGAAAGAAAGTGGCTGGCCTAGGAATACAGAATATGGGTCACATGGGCAGAGAGGTTAAAAAAAAAAAAAATCCCATAAAGGCAATTAGAATTTTCATGGTCACTCTTACTAAATTTGTAAACAGCAGTCTGAAGATGCTGTGCTGTTCTTAGTCGCTCAGTCATTTCTGCCTCTTTGAGACGTCATGGACTGTAGCCTGCCAGGCTCCTCTGTCTATGGGGATTCTCCAGGAAAGAATACTGGAGTGATTTGCCGTGCCCTCCTCCAGGGGATCTTCCCGACTGAGGAATCGAACTGGGGTCTCCTGCATTACAGACAGATTCTTTACCAGCTGAGCTACTAGGGAATCCCCGAAAAAGATTTTATTCATTTTTAAATCAGAGATGATCAAGTTTAAGACATTCAATGGGCATTCTATTATTCTTTGAAATTGTGTATGCATTACATGGAGAGAGGAATCCACAATTTCTGTATTCTTACCACTTACACATTTACACATTGAGTGTATTTCCACTGTTATTCAAATTCTCATTTTATATGTATATATATACACACACACACATGCACACACACACATTTCCTGCTGTTTATTGTATTCCATTTTAAAAAATTCTAATCATATTTTCCTCCAGGTAGGGGGTAAATCCTTTTATTAATTTCCTTTGGGTTAGTAGAAATAAGCACATTTATTTTCTCTCCCTACAGGACAAGAGATAAAACAGCTGCTATCTTTTTATAACTCTGTTTCTCATTTATCACATGCCATGATACAACATTTACCCACTTCATAACGTACTTCACTTATTTTGTTTTTAAACTTTTATTTTTCCATATCTTTTCCTATATTTACTTATTTATTCAATCATTTGTTCAATAAAAATTATCTATTTAGTGCTTTCTTAAAGATGAAACATGGTCTCTATGCATAGCCTTTGGGGATGGTGGTAGGAGGACAAGAGATAAATATATGAAACAATAAAATCTTGGTGAGATGATAAATCCTACAAGAGAAAAACTATCATAAAGCTAAGAATAATGAAGGATTTCATTAGAGTGGAATTATTTTGCAGGCAAGGGTATGTCTTGAGAAAGTTTAAGCAAAATTCTTTAAAGAAACTGAATTTAGACTGAGATTGAAAAACTGAGTGTGGGGATACAAGTGGGAAAGAATACATGAGAAGCAGTCATATCATATCCAAAATTCAAAGGATTTGTAGAACGAAACTTATAATGATTTAAAGAATTAAAATGATCTGCTGAAGTCTGGACTACTAGTAAAACAATAACACTATTAACAGCTTTAGCAAAAGGCTGAAGTACAGGTCAAGATGGCAGAGTAGGAAGATCCTGAGCTCACCCTCTCCTGCTGCTGCTGCTGCTAAGTCGCTTCAGTTGTGTCTGACTCTGTGCGACCCCATAGACTGCAGCCCACCAGGCTTTGCCATCCTTGGGAGTCTCTAGGCAAGAACACTGGAGTGGGTTGCCATTTCCTTCTCCAATGCATGAAAGTGAAAAGTGAAAGTGAAGTCGCTCAGTTGTGTCTGACTCTTAGCAACCCCATGGACTGCAGCCTACCAGGCTCCTCCGTCCATAGGATTTTCCAGACAAGAGTACTGGAATGGGGTGCTGTTGTCTTCTCCAACACCCCCTCCTACAGATATACAAAACTACAACTACACATAAAACACCTGTGTCCTGAGAATGACCTGAAGACTAGCAGGACAGATTTCCTATAGCTGAGGACACAAAGAAAGGTCAAAGCAATATGGATAGGAGTGGCAGGGATAGGGTCTAGGCACTTCTAGTGCAGTGACCACAAGTGGGAGAAATATCACAGACTGCGGAGATCCCCTTCAGGAGCAAGGGGTCCAGATGCTTGGCAAGCTCCATATCCTGCACCAGGAAGATGATCTTCCATAATATCTAGCTTTGAAAACCAATGGAGAGAATGCCAAGGAAAGCCAGAGGGCTGTGGGAAATCAAGACTCTACTCTTATAAGGCTTGTGAACAAAACTCACGTAACTCCAAGTCCCAGCATAAAGGCAACAGCTTGAAAAGTACTTGGGCCACATGAGAAGACTTGTTGAAGAGTTTAAGGGTATTTTCTGGAAGGGCAGGGAACTCATAGAATTTGCTCTGAGAATAGGCTGAGACCAGTGCCATTTAAAAATTTTTTTAAATCTCCTTTCACCTAGCTGACCCAAGTACTGGTGGAAGCCATTTCTTTCACTCTTCATCATCCTAGTTAATACCATGCACCCACCCCTTCTCAGCACTCCCCTGAGGACTTGCCCTTCCAAATTGGCTACCACCCTGTCCTACCCAGAAGGCAACCCTACAAAGTCACAGCCAGCTGTAAAAAGAGCCAACCCTGCATTACAGAATGCACTTGTACCATTTGGATCCAGGCCTCATAGACGAGTTGTATGATGGCCCTGGTGGCTCAGTGGTAAAGAATCTGCCTGCCAGTTCAGGAGATGCAGGTTCAGTCTCTTGATGGGGAAGATCCCCTAGAGAAGGAAATGGCAATCAACTCCAGTATTCTTGCCTGGGAAATCCCACGGACAGAGGAGCCCTGCAGGCTGCAGTTTATGGGGTCACAAAAGTGTCGGACACAACTTAACAACTAAACAACAGCAACTCATAGACAGGAGGGGTAGGGATCATGTACCTAATATATAAAAACAAATATAGAGAATTATGCAAAATGAGGAGACAAGGGATCATCTTCCAATGGAAAGAATAAGATAAAACCTCAGGTAAAGAGTGAAATAAAATGGAGATAAGTGATTTACCAGATAAAGAGTTCAAAGTAATGGTCATAAAGATGCTCACTCAATTCAGGAGAAGAATGGATGTACTCAGTGAGAACTTCAATAAAGTTTCAGAAAAAAAAAACTGGAATAACACAATAACTGATATAAAAATGCACTACAGTGAATCAATAGGAGATTAGAGAATGTAGAAGAATCATCAGTGATCTGGAAGACATGGTAGTGGAAATTACCTAATTAGAATATTAAAAAGTATTTTTTATAAAAAAAAGGGATGCTGTATGGGACCTTGGGAAAACATCAAGTGTGCTAACATTCCCATTATAGATATCTCAGAAGGAGAAGAGAGAGAAAACTAAATAAAACCTACCCAAAGAAATAACAGCTGAATAATTCCTTAACCCAGCCAAGCAAACACCCAAGTCCAGAGAATGCAGAGAATCCCAAACAAGATGAACCCAAAAAGATGCACATCAAGGCATATTACAATTAAAACGTCAAAAATTAGAGATAAAGGGAGAACCTTAAAAGCAGCAAGAGAAAAATAGCTTGTTATGTATAAGGGAACCCCCATAAGACTATTGATGCTTTCGAACTGTGGTACTGGAGAAGACTCTTGAGAGTCCCTTGGACTGCAAGCAGATCAAACTAGTCAATCCTAAAGGACATCAATCCTGAATATTCATTGGTAGGACTGAAGCTGAAGCTGAAGCTCCAATACTTTGGCCAGCTGATTCGAAGAGCCAACACTTTGGAAAAGACTCTGATGCTGAGAAAGATTGAAGGCAGGAGGAGAAGGGGATAACAAGGACAAGATGGTTGGATGGCATCACTGACTTAATGGACATGAGTTTGAGCAAGGTCTGGGAGATGGTCAAGGACATCTTTTTGTCCTTGTGACACAAGGAGTCACAAAGAGTTGGACACAACCGAGTGACTGAACAATAGACTATCAGTCAGTTTTCCCACAGAAACATCACAGACCAGAAGAAATGGCTGAACTCTCAGGTTGTTTGAAATGTTATTCACAATAGCCATAATATGGATGCAACTTAAGTTTCCATTAATAGAAGAATTGACAAGGAAGATGTGAAGCACATACACATACACACAATGATGTATTACTCAACTATTAAAAAGAGTGAAATCATGACATTTGTGACAACACAGACAGACATCGAAGGTATTATGTTGAGTAAAATAAGTCAAAAGAAGACAAATACCATATGATTTCATTTATACATGAAATCTTAAAAAACAGAACAAACAAGCAAACAAAACAGAATAGAAACTGACTGACAAATACAGGTAACAAACTGACGGTTGCCAGAGGAGTTGGGAGTGGGGAGTGAAAGGTCAGGCAAAATAGGTGAAGGAGATGAAGAGGTACAAGTGAAAGTGTTAGTCATCCAGGCATGTCTGACTCTTTGAGACCCCAGGGATTATAGCCCACCAGGCTCCTCTGTCCATGGAATTCTCCAGGCAAGAATACTGGAGTGGGTTGCAGTACTCTTCTCCAGGGGATCTTCCCAACCCGGGGATCAAACCCAGATATCCCACACTGCAGGCATATTGTTTACCATCTGAGCCACCAGGGATAAAGTTCCAGTTAAAAAATAGATAAGTTACAGAGAGGTAGCATACTACAACATAGGGAATACAGTCAATAATTCTGCAATAACTTTGCATGTGACAGAAGGTTACTAAACTTATTGTCGTCATCAATTTGTAATGTACATAAATGTCAAATCACTAGGATGTACACCTGAAACTAATATAATATTATATGAAACCTATACTTCATTCTTTAAAAAGCCAGAGGGAAAACTCATGAAAAGGAAGATCTTGAATTTAGTTTTGGGTCATACTACGTTTAAGTTGTGGAAAGGATAACCAGGTGAAGATAGTCTCAAAAAAGGACAGGAATTATCCAATTCCAAAATTCAGATTTATCAAAACTGAAGATATAAAAATGAATGACATGGATTATGCATAAAATGCACATATTTCTGTGATGAATTTAGCTTATCTTCTCATTTTAGAGATTAAGAAATTGGGTAAAGATATTTGCCATGATGTATTTAGAGGGTCAATGATGCAGACAGGAGAAAAATATATGTTTTGAGCCTTCTTCATCAAACTGTTGTTATATGATTCTTAAGTTTGAACAGTCAGGGTTGGACCAGAGAAGCAGAATCACTATGGGTATTACAGATTGTAAGATTTATTGTAGAAATTAATCTCTATGCAGTCATATGAGCTACTTAGGCAATCTAGTGTAATGCTGTTGCCCATACAGCTGGTGTTTTCCCGTCATCAGCAGGGCTGGAGGTTGGGAAGGAAATGTAATGTGCATAGAGGGAAACAAGGAAAAGCTAGAATTCCTGAGTAAAACAAATAGGAACCCCCAAAGACAAACTGGTATCCACGTCTCTCTTGCACAACCTCCAATTAGAGTGATGCAGATGGTACACATGATAAGCTGGCTCTCTTTCCTCCATAACTGGTCGTGTACTTGGCTCAGAATTCAGAGAAGCTGATCCAACAGGAGGAGCTGCAACAGAACCTAGGAAGCTGATGACACAAACACTGCCCCCACACAAGCTAGGTGAACCAGCAGACCTGGCAAAGTGCATGAGTTTCAGTGATACATATTTGGCTCTAACCTGACCTACTGAGCATAAAGAGTTGGCAGCTGCTTAACTTTCACTTCCCAAGCCCTGAGTTAATTTCTCTTGTGGCCTACTAGGAAACAAACAGGACGGGAATTCTGAAAAATGTAGTTTCAAGTTAGCTGCTGCTGCTGCTGCTGCTGCATCGCTTCAGTCGTGTCCAACTCTGTGCGATCCCATAGACGGCAGCCCACCAGGCTCCCCCGTCCCTGGGATTCTCCAGGCGAGAACACTGGAGTGGGTTGCCATTTCCTTCTCCAATGCAGGAAAGTGAAAAGTGAAAGCGAAGTCACTCAGTCATGTCCAACTCTTAGCGACCCCATGGACTGCGGCCCAGCAGGGTCCTCCGTCCATGGGATTTTCCAGGCAAGAGGACTGGAGTGGGGTGCCATTGCCTCCTCCGTCAAGTTAGCTAAGTTAACAGAACACAAAGCCACCATAGTCTATCCTTGACAATTCAGCACTATATGAGCTTAAATAATTCTTTTAATCATGCCTAAGATTTCCAAATAAACACAAGAGCCAAAGTATGCTTTCACTCAGTAAGATGCAAGTATGCCATATACAACCAAAAACATCTGACCCTTCCCCCTAAGAAAAGGATTATCAGGTCCATTTATCCATCTTTGGACAATGCTTATTCTTTTTCTAGGTGAATCATTCTTCTCTTTTGATATCTGTAATTTAAATGAAGATATTTGATGCTGCCAATTGTTAATACAGTCTATGTTAAATAGGAGGATGTGGTAGAGAAAGAAAGTAGACTCATATTACACATATATTATTATAAAAGTGAAGAAATATTCATAACTATTGCAGATCCTGGTTTTTACAACTTATCATGTGGTTGATCTGATATTTATCATTTGCTTTTTCTGTTACCCATTCTAAGTTCTCTTTTCTTTCAGTAAGCACTTTAGCTGATCACAGTTTCTTGTCAGGTAAGGTGACCCAAAATCTAATTTCTTAAATGTCTGGGACGTTAACAGTGCTGCCTGTTGGGGCTGTAGCTTTTTTGTTGTTGTTGACTGATAGAGTACCTGAAGAACTATGGACGGAGGTTTATAACATTGTACAGGAGGTGGTGACCAAACCCATGACCAAGAAAAGAAATGCAACAAGGCAAAATGGCTGTCTGAGGAGGCCTTAAAAACAGCTGAGAAAGGAAGAGAAGCAAAAGGCAAAGGAGAAAAGATATACCCATCTGAATCCAGAGTTCCAAAGAGAGGCAAAGATAGATAAGAAAGCCTTCTCAATTGAACAATGCAAAGAATTAGAGGAAAACAATAGAATGGGAAAGACTAGAGATCTCTTCAAGAAAAGAGATACCAAGGGAACATTTTACGCAAAATGGCACAATAAAGAATAAAACCAGTATGGACTTAACAGAAGCAGAAGAGATTAAGAAGAGGTGGCAAGAATGCACAGAACTGTGCAAAAAAGTTCTTAATGACCAGGATTACCACAATGATGTGATCACTCACCTAGAGCCAGATACCCTGGAGTGTGAAGTCAACTGGGCCTTACAAACCATTACTATGAAAAAAGCTCGTGGAGGTAATGGAATTCTAGCTGAGCTGTTTCAAATCTTGAAAGATGATGCTGTGAAAGTGCTGCACTCAATATGCCAGCAAATTTGGAAACCCAGCAGTGGTCACAGGTCTGGGAAAAAAGTCAGTTTTCATTCCAATCCCAAAGAAGGGCAATGCCAAAGAATGTTCAAAGTACTGCACAATTGTTCTCATTTCACACATGCTAGCAAGGTAATGCTCAACATCCTTCAAACCGGCCCTCAAGAATACATGAACTGAGAACTTCTAGATGTATAAAATGGATTTATAAAAAGCAGAGGAACCAGAGATCAAATTGCCAATATCCACTGGATCATAGAAAAAGCAAGATAATTCTAGAAAAAACATTTACTTCTGCTTCATTGACTATGTTATAGTCTTTGACTGTGGATCACAACAAACTGTGGAAAATTCTTAAAGAGATGGGAATACCAGACCATCTTACCTGCCTCCTGAGAAATTTATATGCAGGACAAGAAGCAATAGTTAGAACTGGACATGGAACAGCTGGCTAATTCAAAATTGAGAAAGTAGTACATCAAGACGGTGTATTGTCACCCTGCTCATTTAATTTCTAGGCAGAGTACATTATTCTAAATGTTGGGCTGGATGAAGCTTAAGCTGGAATCAAGCTTTCTGGGAAAAATATCAATAACTTCAGATATGCAGATGACACCATCCTAATGGCAGAAAGCGAAGAGGAACTAAGAAGCCTCTTGACGAAAGAGGAGAGTGAATAAGCTGGCTTAAAACTCAACATTCAAAAAATGAAAATGATGGCATCCAGTCCCATCACTTCATGGCAAATAGTTGTGGAGAAAGTGGAAATGGTTACAGACTTTATTTTCTTGGGCTCCAAAATCACTGAAGATGATGATTGCAGCCATGAGATTAAAAGATACTTGCTTCTTGGAATAAAGGCTCTGACAAACCTAGATAGCATATTAAAAAGCAGACACATCATTTTGCCGACAAAGATCCACACAGTCAAAGCTATGGTTTTTCCAATAGTCATGTACAGATGTGAGAGTTGGACCATACAGAAGGTTGAGAGTGGAAGAAATAATGCTTTTGAACTGTGGTGCTGGGGAAGACTCTTGAGAGTCCCTTGGACAGCAAGGAGATCAAACTGGTCAGTCCTAAAGGAAATCAGTCCTGAATATTCATTGGAAGGACTGATGCTGAAGTGGATGCTCCAATACTTGATGTGAAGAGCCGACTCATTGGAAAAGACTCTGACGCTGGGAAATACTGAGGGCTGGAGGGGATGGGGGGCAACAGAGGATGAGATGGTTGCATAGCACCACTGAATCAATGTACATGAGTTTGAACAAACTCCAGGAGATGGTGAAGGACAGGGAAGCCTGGAGTGCTGCAGTCTACAGGGTCACAAAGAGTCAGACACAACTGAGTGACCCAACAACAACAACAACCAAGGGCAGAGACTTCAGAGGATATTTATTCTAAACATTCTCCTCCCTAATTCCAGTATGTGAGGCAACCTGGTTTTTCCTTAAATGTCAGGATAAGTCAACCCATCCAACATCCCTCTTCCTTGCCTATTGATAGACTGGTATGAGAAGCTCAAACTGGCCAGGTAGTCAATGCTTGTGTGAGTCTGAATCCAATTTTAGGTATCAAAATCTTATTGTAGTTACTATTGCTGCCTATAAAAGTGCACAGCCTTGTAGTATAAAATAATAACTATTTATTTTATTTTGCTCACCATAAGTTGGAAAGGGCCCACTTGGGAAATTCTCATTAGGTTGTAGTCAGCGGTTGGCACAGGTGTCAGTGTGCCGCCTGGAGCACTGATTATAAAGAATGGCTTACTTACACGACTGGAAGTTGACACTGGAATTCAGATGGGCTAACTCCAGTGCCTATCCACCCTCTGCTCAGCAGTCTTAGGTGATCATATTTTTTTACATGGTGGCTAGCATCCACCAGAGTGAATATCCTAATAAAACTAGGAAGAAGCTACATGGTCTTTTTCAGCTTGGCTTCAGAAGTTAAATATCATTAATTCCACTTTACTCTACTGGTCAAAGCAGACACAGGATTGACTTGTTTCAAGAAAAGGGTGTGTTGACCCTAACTTATTTTTTATTTATTTATTTTAATTGGAGGCTAATTACTTTACAATATTGTATTGGTTTTGCCACACATCAACATGAATCCGCCACGGGTTACATGTGTTCCCCATCCTGACCCTAACTTCTTATGGAAGAATGTTGAAGAACCTGGGATCATATTTAAAAAAAACTATGATAATGGATTTTGATTCCTTTCACATTCTATAGACTCCTGTTCATTTAGACTACTCACAATTTTCCAATAACTGTGTGTTTTTTTTCAAGTATGAGCAGTAGTACTTATTGTGCTTTGTCTTCCAGTAACATCTTAAGCCTGTGTTTTTTCCTACCAAGATTTTTCTATTTTTAGATTTTCCTTTAATTCTAATTCATTCCTTTATTTTTTCATTCATTCAACAAATATTAAGGTGCTTCAGATTTCAAAAAGCATATTCAAATGCCTTTTCCTAAGGTGAATTTTTCCCTTTCTTGAGTCATCAAACTATTCATTAACCTTAAATTGTCCTATCTACTGTCTTAAATTATAGCAAGTCTGAGTCATGTTATTTTTCTTGTACTTGTTATATATTTTTTAATGCAGTGAATATATCTTGTATTTATACCCCTAAATTTATGACATTTTACTGAACAGAAGTTATTAGTGGCATAGACAGCTAGATGATTGGATGGCTGTCTGGCAAGACAGGTGGACAAACAGGTAGCTGATAGCTGGATGAACTAATAGAGGAATATAATGACTTCATTTTAACTTATCACAGTAAATATTAAGATCATCCTTTAATGCCTTAATTATGCAGAAATGGATTAAGTTCAAAAGTGGCTTTACTTTTTCTACTGTAGCATAAAGCCTCACTTATATAGAATATCTTTACCAACAGTATAGAAGTTACATGCTGCAATGACCCCCTTCCTGACACTCACGTCTCTTTCAGGTGTAAGAGTACAGGGAGCCTGGTACAGGGAGCCTGGGCTATAAAATGAAATGAGAATTCTGAGAAAGTTCAAAGTCTTGAAGAATTCTATAAGTCAAGCTGAGCTAGTTGACTGCAATACTGAAATAATTTTTTCTTTCAAAATTTTATTGGGTAAATTAACATACTGAATGCATATTTTGTGCCTGGTACTATGATAAATGCTCTTAGAATCTATGCATACCTATTTTTGGATGGGTATATAATGCATATTTAGTTTTTGTGAATGTCGTTTATCTCAGAATCTGTGTCTGTCAAATTTAGATAACATTGTAATAATACTTCTCTTGGAATTAATTGTGAATATCAGCTGGAATGAAGCATCTCAGGTTAAAAAAAAAACACGCTTTATTCTGCAAAACTAAACTTTAAACTTAAATGTAAACATATGAAAAATTTTGAAAGGATATGTTCTATTAGTTCAAGTCAGTTTTATTAACAACAAATATCTGTAAATTCTAACTAAATGACCAGCTTCTCAAAAGCTATAGTTGTTTCACTGTACCTTACTGCGTATCATTTCAGATCCTTTACCATCCCTATGTGACCACTGAAGGCATTCTATAAATACTTAGAACTAAGTTTGTATGAATGAATTCACACATAAATGAATGCAAAAATGAATACCGGCATGTTTCTTTATGTAGGTAAGCTTGCTCTGAGAAATCTTTGTGTTGTTACTTTCCTTAGCAATTCCTTCTTTAAAGATGAGATAAAATTTGTGGTATGAATGATTAGTGATTCCAAAGGAATCAAATTTAAATTAATAAAGACATTTTATTCATCACTACACTTGAGTGTGATCGACCATATTGTCTGGTTTAGAATTCTTTGAAGGAGCCCTGTCAAGGCCTCTGTTGCTCTGCTTGCTCCTTGGAGAGCTCCGTACACATGGTGTTATTTAATTCCTCGTGACAATGCTTATGACATGTGGTCAGAAGGTAAGTTAGGTGACCTTGGACGCATATGCTGTTTAATTCCCAGCTATACTTCTGAGACATGACTTAAAATACCAACCTGGGACTTCAGAAAGAAGTGAGAACTTGAGTGATTTTGTCGAGCCTTAAAAAGACTTGGTGCTGTTTTAAACTATCACACCTAATTTAATGCAATTAAGCATGACTGGCACTTCTTTTCAGGAAGGAATTAGAAGCAAGCTGGCAATGAGAAAGAGTAACTTCCCTGCCCCAAACAGACAGCTCTCCCAGGGTGAAGTTAAGCTCATTAGCAGGGCAGGATGTCAACAGTAAGGGTGGAACACTCTACTCTCAGCTGCTGCCATTTAGGTTATTATCATAAGCACAATGCTGTCCTTCAGTATAGAGCTACAGAAGATTGTTCTTTGCAGGGGGGGAGTTCTTTAATTGAATGATATTTGTTGCAGTCATATTTCAAACTGACCCTCAAAATGTCAATCATTTACTTTCAGGTAATGAAATCGATCTACTGTATTTCTGTGCAGTACATGGAATAGCTTAAAGCTCAGTAAACATTTTCTTTTCACTTTTTTCTGACATGGCCAAAATGAAATAGTGATTTATTGTCAATACACTGCAAGGAAGCTTATAAACTTAAAGTATAGTCTTTCCACATCAGCCCTTTCTTACCCACTTAAAGGAAATCTTGAAATGCCTAGCTTTACAACATTTTAGTTATTATATTTACCATACTCTTCTGCTGATTTTACTGGGCACATTTCATATGCCTCTGGATACATTTTTTTTTATATTATCTTTATACTTTGAAAGATAAAACTTAATAGTTATAGATACTTCTCAAATCAGGTATATCTATTGAAATGTCAAATATTTTGACAAAATTACTGCTAGATATTCAGTCTCACAGAGAAAGCAATCCCAGAGTTTATTGTTGCTTTGAAGAGTTCCCACCCTGCTGTTTTCCTTCCATCTTCCTTCCACAAGTCTCCCTGTGCAGGTCTGTGCGTATCACTGAAAGGAGAGCTGGGGACACCTCGAAATGGTTGCTATGGGAATGGGTGGCATGCAAGTTCCTACTTAACAATCTGGCTCTGGGAAATAGTATTGAGGTTTGAAACAAAATGGTTGAAATCTAGCTGTGCACAGAAAAATGAAGGTAAATATAAAAACTTTGTCTTTTGGATCTGTATACTTAATATAAATTCTGGTTTGCAAATATTTTGTAAACATTTGCCTCATTTATTGTAAGCAGTAAACCCTTATTTTTCTGACAATTGATATAAAACAAATGATTTACATAAATATCTTATAACTAGGCACTTTGATTACAGAAGATGATTATTATTTGAACAAAGTGAACAAATCATTTGTGGCAGTGGGCTTTCATTAGAGAAAACAGTAAAATCAGTAGACAAATAGCTGCTGAGGAAGTCGAGCGACAGGATGCGCCCTCCTATGGTAACTATGCTTTGTTAATAAGTCAACAGCAATGCTATAGTCTTGACTTCCTGATTGTCAGAAAGACATAAGTAGTCATTGTTCAGACCAGTGTGCCACTGTCACAGGCTGGGTTCCCTGGGGAGCAGAGATACAGATTAGTGAGATTAACATGCAGCAATCTATTGAAGAATACTCACAGTATAGGTATGTGGGAGGGAATGAAGGAAGCCAAATTAGGCAGAAGGAATAGTTGAACTTTGTTGCAATTACAGCAAAGACCCAGTCAGTCATATTGGGAGATCTAGAGCTGGGATTGCCCTTTAAACTTATTCCGGTTTGGGGCAAGAAGACTAGACATTTATATCTCTGCATCAACCAGTCATTAGATGTGAAATGCACTCTTGATAGGGGAATGACCTGTCAAAACTGAATAACTTTGGGGTCATAGTCCAATAATTTTGGGGTTATTCAACTCTCTTCATCCAGAGAGGAACTCACCTGAGAGAAGTTAGCCACCAACATTCCCAGTTGCTGGGAAATGAATGCCATAGTCCTAGAGGGGAGACCTGTGCAATGAATCATGACATTCACTACTGCAACAAGTGACAGTGTGCACACCATTGGCACACAATCCTTGGGAGGATCTATCATAAAAACATAGAGGCAGTAACATGTAAAGAACTATATGTAGAGATATTTATATATCTTTTTATAATGCTTTTATAATAAAAATTTTATGAAGAAAATCTTAATGTGCTTAAATAGGTGGATAGTCAAATGCATTACAGTGCATTCACACCATGAATAATTATAAAGCTAGTGAAGATAAATTAGTATATAATATATTCTACTCTAAAAGGATCTCTACAATATGTTACATAGTAGGAAGAAAGTTGTGGAAATGTTTGGTTTAAATTTATTTGCATTATCTGTTTTGTAAGAAGTAAGCACACTTTAAATTATGCATTATAAAAGTGGCTATATATGCTTCCACATTCATGGAAAATAACAGGGAAGGATTCATAAGTAAGTGTTAGTCGTGCAGTCGTGTCTGACTCTTTGCAATCCCATGGACTGTATATAGTCAGCCAGGCTCCTCTGTCCATGGAATTTTTCAGGCAAGAACACTGGAATGGCCATTCCCTTCTCCAGTGGATCTTTCAGACTTAGGGATTGAATCTGGGTCTCCTGCATTGCAGGCGGATTCTTTACTGTCTGAACCACCAGGGAAACCCAGAAAGATTCATATCAGAGAGTAAATATCAATTATTTACTGGTTGTTAAGACACTATTAATTGTTTCTTTGTATTGGTTTTCTTGTTATATCAACATGCTTTAATTGAAAAAAAAAAAAAGATGGAAATGGAAAAAAAGATTCATTAACCTTGGGGATCCTATGTGTCTCATCAGGTATGTAAGTAATGTTTTAAAAGTTGACTGTAAATATTAAAAGTCATTTTCCCCTGGTTGTTTATACCCTTCTTCAGGTTCCAGTGTTTTGATCACCTGAACATTCTTTTCATAGAACATGTAAATAGTCAGATAGTATCATAAAAAGATAACTATATACCACAATATTAGGGGAGATGAGCCTCTCAAAAGTCAAGTTATTCTTCCCTAAATCTAATATAACTTTATTATTTTACATATGAAGAAAATAAGGCCCAGGTAGGTTAAATGAATTGTTCAAGGTCACAAGTTTGTTAGTTAGCAAGGTTAAAGTGAGCAAGTAGGTTAAATGACTTGCTCAGGGTCACAAGTTTGTTAGCAAGGTTAGATCCCAGGTAACTCTTCCTCCTGTTACATGGACATTTGTACTCATCTGTATTCCCATGAACACCTTTTTAGTTTCCCACTTAAACCTATCCCCTTTACCTGTTGTAAAGGATTATGTTACTACCATGTATATCCAAATATTTATTCCCTTCTCTTGTAATATAAGCTCATGTTTTGCTGTTTGACCTGCAGCACGTGCCTCCCTAGAGAAGAAGATAGTGAGCCTGTGGTCATGCCTGGCCATGTGACTTGCTTTGACCAACAGAAGTGAATGTGTTTATACCACATCTGGGCAGAAACTTTAAGGGCAATTTCAAAATTAGGCTCTACCTCTTGTTCTCTGTTCTCTGTTTTGAGACTAACATGTCCCAAATAGGTTGCTCCTTCAACTTGACCAAGTGATAAAAAGGCACCAAGAGCAGATCCATACAACAGAACAGCAGCAACTGACAGACAATGTGGTTGAGAAATGGTTTGGTAAACCACAGACATTTTGGGGTTTGTTATCACAGAAAAATTAATACACTCTATAGCTGTTGCTCCCACCAACATTTTCTATCTCAATAAATGAATGCCATCTACTCAGCCCACTTAAGCCAAGGGGACTTTTAAATATGCAAATTATATCATATTGGTTCCTTGCCTAAAACCCATCAATGGCTGCCCGTTACACTTCAGAGGACTTCCAAAGTCTTTCTGCTCATCAACAAGACCGCATGTGATTTACCTTTATTTCCTACCAGTCTCCTTCTTGCTGACCCTGATTCTTGTCCCACTTGTCTTCTTTCTGTTCATAGAATACGTGAAGCTTGTGTCCTATGCCTGGTTTCCTGATAACAGATCTGGTTAACCCCTTATTACTAGAATTCTGCCCAAATACTTCTCCATAAAGAGAGTTTGTATGACCAAGCTAAATAATGTTGCTTTCAGTTCTTGCTACTTTCTAGCACATTATCTTATTTTCATATACTAAAATGTTTAGAGACACAGATAACTTTTGTTATCTCCTTTAAAGAACTTGCCATTGTGTCTTTTGCATAGTTATTTGAGTATTGGTCTTGCCCCTTAACTAGACCCAAGAGATATTGGATTAGATCCGGGTTTTGAGGAAGTAGGCAGAATTTAGATAGGCCAAAAAGATGAGAACAAAGGTGCACAGAAGGCAAATCATTTCACTCACTGTTATGTTCTGTACAGCACCTGCTATGAGGTCTCACTCAAAGCTGACATTCAATATATATTAGTTGAATTGAACTGAAATCTAAACTCAGAAAAAAATAAAAGAGAGCAATAAATATACTTTCTTAGGTTTCCGCAAAAAGATGTTTGATTGTTGTAGATATAGAATCTGGCAACTGCTATAGGGCCTGACAAATATCTGTATTAATAATTCTTCTATAAATGGTATAATAATTCATGCTAGAACTGATGGTTGCATTTCCCATCAGTGCTGAGTTTCAATGAGACAGGAAAGTATTCCTCAAATCTTGTTGAAATATTTGCATGGGATGGACTTTTTTAATACTGCTGCTTTATTTTAGATTACATTCTGGTTTGTAGGAATAAATAGTGTATATTAATGCATTAAATTATAATGGTTATGCTTGTGAGTACAGTTTCTAAATATGATATTGAAATTTCAGATACACATACATTAGAAGGCACAAACATGTGGGCTAATAGATGGGCCAAAAGATGTGCTTATTTTGCCTTGCATGATATTTAAAACTTATTTCAGCAAATATTCATTGAAAAAATGTATCATAAAAGTATGGATTTCTGGATTGTTTTGAAAAATAAACATCTTGTAACACTGAATATGTACTCCATGAAATTAAAAGACGCTTACTCCTTGGAAGGAAAGTTATGACCAACCTAGATAGCATATTCAAAAGCAGAGACATTACTTTGCCAACAAAGGTTCATCTAGTCAAGGCTATGGTTTTTCCTGTGGTCATGTATGGATGTGAGAGTTGGACTGTGAAGAAGGCTGAGCGCCGAAGAATTGATGCTTTTGAACTGTGGTGTTGGAGAAGACTCTTGAGAGTCCCTTGGACTGCAAGGAGATCCAACTAGTCCATTCTGAAGGAGATCAGCCCTGGGATTTCTTTGGAAGGAATGATGCTAAAGCTGAAACTCCAGTACTTTAGCCACCTCATGTGAAGAGTTGACTCATTGGAAAAGACTCTGATGCTTGGAGGGATTGGGGGCAAGAGGAGAAGGGGACGACAGACGACAGCCATGAGATGGCTGGATGGCATCACTGACTCTATGGACGTGAGTCTAAGTGAACTCTGGGAGTTGGTGATGGACAGGGAGGCCTGGCGTGCTGTGATTCATGGGGTCGCAAAGAGTCGGACACGACTGAGCGACTGATCTGATCTGATCTGATGTTAGAATAGTCTGCCCTATAAGGTACTCTTTTCCATCTTAGGTAAGACATGTAATTTCCAAATTACTTGCTAAACTCTTATCTATCTTGTCTTTGAGTCTAGGATTTCAACAATATGTATACAATTTATGCTGCTATTTAATAATAAAATATATTAAATTTATGACTTTTAAAGATGTCAATAAAATAAAAACACTTATTGGAGGTCTATGGGGCAATTACTGTGTTGTAGAGTATTCAAAGGAGAAGGCAATGGCACCCCACTCCAGTGCTCTTACCTGGCAAATCCCATGGATGGAGGAGCCTGGTGGGCTGCAGTCCATGGGGTTGCTAGGAGTCGGACACAACAGAGCGACTTTCACTTTCACTTCTCACTTTCACGCACTGGAAAAGGAAATGGCAACCCACTCCAGTGTTCTTGCCTGGAGAATCCCAGGGACGGGGGAGCCTGGTGGGCTGCCGTCTCTGGGGTCGCACAGAGTCGGACACGACTGAAACGACACAGCAGCAGCAGCAGCAGCAGCAGCAGCAGAGTATTCAAAAATACAAATGTATGTTAAAGGCAAGACTCTGTTCTAGTTGCCTATAATCTACTGAACTAAAACAGATATAAGGGAATCAAGGATGAAATAACTGATAAATGCTACTTCTAATCAGTGCTGTGTGTATAGAGAGGTAACACCAGAGCCTAGGTAGTTGGTCACCAACAGAGGTGGGATGTGATGGTGATTTTGAAGGAATGAGTGGGATTCAGATATACAATGAATATAGTAAAAAGGATACATAGTATTCAAGCATTTTAAAGAATAGAGGGTGGTTAGGTCAGATGATGGAGAAGGCAATAGCACCCCACTCCGGTACTCTTGCCTGGAAAATCCCATGGATAGAGGAGCCTGGTGGGCTGTAGTCCATGGGGTCACTAGGAGTCGGACACGACAGAGTGACTTCACTTTCACTCTTCACTTTCATGCATTGGAGAAGGAAATGGCAACTGACTCCAGTGTTTTTGCCTTGAGAATCCCAGGGACGGGGGAGCCTGATGGGCTGCTGTCTATGGGGTCGCACAGAGTCGGACACGACTGAAGCGACTTAGCAGCAGCAGCAGCAGCAGGTCAAATGATAGAATTAAAAAATGATATAAAATAACAGTAGATGTAGCTAGAGGAGTTTTATAAGATAAAATTCTGGAGGGTTCTTGAATAAGACTGGTGCTGTATTTTTGGACAATAAGTTGCGGGTGATCCTATGTTTGAAAGGTCTAGAATACAGCTGCCTGCAAGCACATTCTTTAAAAATTAACTTCAAGTCTGTGCTGCAGAAGGTAGACTTGGGTATATTAATAGATCAGCCTGGATCTTCTACATCAGTTGAAGGATGTTGGCAGCATAATGGAATCAATAACCAAAGTCAGCCAGAGGGTGTATCTAAGGCTCTAAAGGACATGCATGAAAGGGATAATAAGAGCCCAGGCTTGTTACACTATCATGAAATCTGCCAAATTGGTCTCAAACATATGCCTAATTGGTTTAAGCTATAAGAGCCTAACTAGAGATTAAAAAATATGTTAAACTGTGAAAAACTTGATTCACAGAGCTATTTAGTTCTAAAATGCATAATGAATAGATTTCTGGAGGTAGAATGCTCTCCATGGAGGTAATGTGGCTTGTAATTAAGAGCTCAGTCTTAATACCCAAAGAGACACTGCTTCCTAATTGTACTCTCTCATCTTCTAGGACTGTGCATCACATAGGAGTGACTGGCTTCTCGGCTTTGTGTATCACATAGGTTCTCTGTGCTTCAGGTTTCTCAACTATAATATGAAGGTTAAAATTATTATCTACCTCATAAGATTATTGTGAGATCAAATGAGAGTAATACACATAAAGTGCTTAGTATTCTGCCTGTCACATAGCAAAGGTTATAATTTCTACTATTCCAACAGTTCCCTACCACTCCAATCTTAATTCTCTTCTCTCTTCTGTTTATTCTAGACACTGTCATAAGGTACACTTCTGATCTTAAATCTTTTTTCAAAAAAATTAATAACTCCCCCAATGTCTAGTAATAACTTCATCCTTTCCTTACTCTAGAGTTCCTGAGACCTGTCTTTGGTGTACATTTTTCTAGAACATCCTCATTGAACCTAATTTGACACATCTTAAATTTTTCTCAATAGGCTCTGTGTTGGCTATTCAAAGCCAATAACTTCATGGAGATTCATCTGAAGGATCACTACTACCTGAACCCCACTACAAAATTCATTCACCCCTTACCCATTTTTTCTCAATTTTTTTTTAATCTCATCATCTGGTCACTTAGCCCAGGAGCTGCACATCCTGGTCCACCTGTATCCCAGGGTTCTAATCTCACTTAAACTTCATCCCAAGGTCCAACTGTTGTCCAATTCCTCAATAAATTTCAATCCATTCCAAAAAAATTCTCCATCATATCAATAACCTCAGATATGCAGATAACACCACCCTAATGGCAGAAAGTGAAGAGGAAGTAAAGAACCTCTTGATGAAGATGAAAGAGGAGAGTGAAAAAGCTGGCTTAAAATTCAACATTCAAAAAATGATTATTATGGCATCCAGTCACTTAATGGCAAATAGATGGGGAAACAATGGAAACAGTACAGAATTTATTTTCTAGTGCTCCAAAATCACTGTGGAAGGTGACTGCAGCCATGAAATTAAAAGACACTTGCTCCTTGGAAGAAGATCTATGATCAACCTAGACAGCATATTCAAAAGAAGAGGCATCATTTTGCCAACACATGTCTGTCTAGTCAAAGCTATGGTTTTTCCAGTAGTCACGTACAGATGTGAGAGTTGAACCGTAAAGAAGGCTGAGCACCAAAGAACTGATGCTTTCCAACTGTGATGTTGGAGAAAACTTGAGAGTCCCTTGGACAGCAAGAAGATCAAATCAATCAATCCTAAAGGAAATCAGTCCTGAATATTCACTGGAAGGACTGATGCTGAAGCTGAAACTTCAATACTTTGGCCACCTAATGTGAAGAAGTGACTCACTGGAAAAGACCCTGATGCTGGGAATGACCAAGGGCAGGAGGAGAAGGGGACAACAGAGGATGAGATGGTTGGATGGCATTATCAACTCAATAAACACGAGTTTGAGCAAACTCTGGGAGATAGCAAAGGAAAGGGAAGCCTGGCGTGCTGCAGTCCATAAGACTGCAAAGAATCAGACACGACTGAGTGACTGAACAACAACAATCATGATGGAATTTTCTCCCTGACATTTCATTCCCCTATATAGAAGCCTTAAAATTACCTAGCTAGTATTTATAACAAAAATAATCTAAATTTATTTTTATGGCGTCATTTTTCTCGAGGTTTGATGGTTAAAGGAAGTTTATCATTGTTCCAAAAGCAGTGTCCCCTTTTTCCTCTTGCCTACGATTCAGCAAACACTGAGGGTCTATAAAGCTCCAGCTTTATTGTGGGTTGTGCTAGAAACAGAGGAAAGTTTCTCTTCTCACAGCACACAGTTCTCTGTTCTGAGGCAGCTCAGTTAAGTTCAATATTTTTCAAACGTAATTTTCAAACGTAATTACTGCCAAGGTAGAATACTTTCTTACATTATAACCACATACACACATGCACACACATAATGGAAAAAACAAAGGTGGTCAAAAAAGCAATCACAATGCACTGTGACAGTCACTGTGGTCAACCTGTATACACATTGTCTAGTTGTCTTATCCATCTTATTTTCTATATCATCTGGCAGAGCATCTCTGTAAATTAGCTGCTAAATAAATACATGCAGAATTAATAAACCTGTTGGTAGAATTTAAAAATTAGCTCTTTACTACTAAGACATTTAAATTGAATTCATAATCTAATTAAAATATTCAATTGCTAAAACTTACTATTTATATTTTGTTCAATATAGTAAGCAAGTTCTTCCAATGACAAAGATTAAATGGAATACTGATAGAAAATGTTTATATATGAAATCATTGCACCTATTAAAGGATTTACTTTAAAATATCTCAAATTATATTACATACTCCTTGGATATAATTTTGCTCAAATTTGTGGCATCTACCTTAATCTCACCTCTTGAATTTCAGTCACCCTTCCCCATCCATCAATCAGACTTTATACTATAAGAAAATGAATACTTATCAAATATTCTATTAATAAGAGTGAAATTTTTTCTTATATAAAATAGGATTTAAAAGCTCTCAGCTTCTAAATATCTCAGCTTTTATAATGATTTTTTAATTTCCTCTTGGACATAAATATACAAATAGTCTATTCCCAGATCTTCAAAGCACCAATAATTCTAAATAACTTTACATGCCCTGTTCTTCCTTCACTTGGGCCATATTTCCTGATATTTAGGGTGGTAGTTTCCAAATCAATAGCTATCTATAATTATTATGAATAGGAATTCATAATTTGGATCTACTTATTGGTAGTCATAAAAATCTCCTTTTTATGACCATTTCAACATTATTTAATGGCCAAAAACTGTAAATCTCTTAAATCAAAGGGTCAAAATTTGCTGTTAGAGGAAACCAAAATTTAAAAACATAACTTTTATAGGAAAAAATATACTTGTGGGATCATAAAGTCTACTGAATACTTTCAGTAGTGAGGAAATTATCTGCTTTCTGCAACTGTTACATTCTCTCTCCTAACACATACAAAAATGTTTAATATGTCAAGTGTTTTGGGGTAGATGAATTATATGTGATGAAGATGTTAACTTTACAGTCTAAATCTGTGTTATTTCTCAAAGGAACACAGAGCAATGTTTGCCAATAGAATAATCTAGGAATTTGGTGAGAAAGGATGTAGAAGACAATTATTTCAATAATGCCACTCCTCAAACTGAAAGTTTATCACAGTTGGTAATAACATGGATTTTCAAATTATGATATCCTCAGTTATGTACATTTATTCATTCAATAAACATTTAATAAGCACTTACTGAGTCCTGCTGCTGCTGTTAAGTCATGTCAGTCGTGTCTGACCCTGTGCGACCCCATAGACGGCAGCCCAACAGGCTCCTCCGTCCCTGGGATTCTCCAGGCAAGAACACTGGAGTGGGTTGCCATCTCCTTCTCCAATGCATGAAAGTGAAAAGTGAAAGTGAAGTCACTCAGTCGTGTCCGACTCTTAGCGACCCCATGGATTGTAGCCTACCAGGCTCCTCCATCCATGGGATTCCCCAGGCAAGAGCACTGGAGTGGGGTGCCATTGCCTTCTCCGTACTGAGTCCTAATGTAATCTAAATACCAGGCTAAGGTTATTGAGAACTAGAGTAAAATATCTCTAGCAGCAGAAATTTATATGTAATATAGTGGTGGCAAAAATCCAGGTATCACATGAATCTACTAAAGTTTTACTAGCTGCAGTAAAAAGATAATTTTAGGTAGCATACAGTTCAATTTTTTTTCTCATTGTAAATATCTCAAAACACTTTGTTAATGCAAGGAAAAAAAAAGGTCAAAATCATGGTGCTGATAATCATTTCTCCATTTAAATAAATTTATGTTACAAATGGATTTAATTTAATAAAGTATATTTTATATATACTTGTATCTATCAAAAAATTGTGAAGAATTTTATACTAATGACTCAAGTTTGGGAAATCTTGACTGGCAAGTATCAAATATTGCTCTCAACTCTTGGATTTTCTAAGCCAAGGACTGAACTTCCAGAGACTTAAATCCAATAGGGAAAAAAAAAAAATGTATTACAGTGCAAATAATTACTATGTTCACTAATGTCATTGCTCAGTTGTTAAGTCATCTCCAACTCTTGTGACCCCGTGGACTGTAGCCCACTAGGCTCCTCTGTCCAAGGGATTCTCCAGGCAAGAATACTGGAGTGGGTAGCCATTTCCTTCTCCAGGGAATCTTCCCAACACAGGGATTGAATCTGGTCTCCTGCATTGCTGGTGGATTCTTTACCACTGAGCCATCTGGGAAGCCCAGATGGGGCTTCACTACCCCTTGTTTTTTTGTGTTCAAGTGAGGTGTTTGCTTTTCTCAACTCCAGCTAGCTGGATAAAATTTTTTCAGGGGAAAAAGGGAGACTGAAAAAAATACAACCTTCCCAAAGAATACCTAGTTTACTTACTCTTGTGAAAGAGAACTATACTCAAACTAAACTTTGACTTGGAAAAGTAGAGCTGGATTACTCCATTATCAAATATTTGGGCATTTGGGGAGAGAGTGTGACCTGAACCCAAGGAGCTGAACTAAGCAGTGAGAACTTAGATATGAGCCAAGGAGGCAGTAAGAGTAACAGAACTAGCTACAGTAAAGCAAATTTTTCTACCCAACTCAATGTCCAAAGGGATTGTCACATATCAGTAAGTACATTAATGAGCCATGATGATGTTAGACATCAAGACAGTATATAAACTTTGCCCAATATATGCTATTTAAGAGATAAGAAAGCAAATATAAGAATTTTCAAGCTCATTAATCATACCAACTAAAATTGCAGAACTAAGCAATCTCATTACAACATAAGAACAAAATAAAAGTTACTTCTCCACATTGACTTAAAAAATCTTCAATATGAGACATGATGTAATCCATTTCAAATAACATGGGCTTGCTCTTTTTCACAAATTCCAGTTAAATTACTTACCTTCATCCCGAAAATTTGCAATGCATTTATTCATGTTAAATTTTATTTTGTGGGATTTAGCTTACAGTGATGATTGCCAAGATTCCTTTGAACCAGATTTGTCATTCAACATAGTTTGTGTCATTTATGACATTTTTTGGTGTATTATTTTCATAAGAAATGTCTGCTACATGTTAATGCAAATAGCTTAATAGTTGAACAGTTAAATAAATTCTCCACCATGTAGAAAAGTGAATGTTACAATAATTCTCATGTGCTTGTCATCGGTAAGTCAATTCCAACAAATTTCAACTTTTGCCAATGTAATTTTATTTATTCCCCTCCTCCCCACCAATTTATATCTTTGCACCTAAATAACTTGGTGTATAATATGGCAATAAAGCTGGAAAAAATAACTCAGTGTACATTTATAATAAGCAAGACTTTTTTTTTAACTTTACAATATTGTATTGGTTTTGCCATATATCAACATGAGTCTGCCACAGGTATACATGTGTTCCCCATCCTGAACCCTCCTCCCTCCTCCCTCCCCGTACCATCCCTCTGGGTCGTCCCAGTGCACCAGTCCCAAGCATCCAGTATCATGCATCGGACCTGGACTGGTGACTCATTTCATATATGATATTATACATGTTTCAATGCCATTCTTGACATTATCATATTTCTGAAATTCACAATATTTTGTTAATACCATCTAATACTTATTCCATGATAAAATGTCTATATAGTTGATTTGTTCAAGTCAGATCCAAACAAGATTTGCACAATTGCCTCTGGATTATATGTTTTAAAAGGCTTTTAAATTTATAACAATTCTTTCCATTTTTTCATATCAATTACTTATTGAAAAAAAAATGTCTTATAATATTTTCCACCTTCTTGCTTTAGTATTTGGCTGTTATCTGTATGGCTTCTCTATCCCCCATATTTCCTATAAGCACAATTAGAGACTTAATCAGATACAGGATTAATTACTGGTGGAGCTACTCCATAGGAGGTGCCATGTGTGTCTTAATGCATTTTGCCAGGAAGAATATATTTGTCCATCTGGGTAAGATTGAGTGGCTGGTTCAGTTGTTTCATCAATTAGCTTCTCTATCAATGTTTCTCCTAATGTTTGAGCAGTCCTTGGTGAGCATTTCCTAAATCCACTATTTTATTGTGTTGCTAAATGATAATTTTTTTCCGATTTGACCATTCCTCCTTAAGAAATTACCTGAAAATATCTTTTTTTTTTTTTTTTTCTCAAATGTTTGGTTACTCTGAGATATATCTGTACAAGAGAGGCAGAAAAAGTCCTAGGTTGTTTCCTTTATTTATTTTCAAAATAATGAGTAGGTGCAACCAACTCTCAATATGATGTGTTTTTAAAATATTATTATGAAAAAATATATAAGTAGGTATGTTGATACTTTGTGGTCTTTTGGGCGGGGTGGCATGCTCAAATAGTCTCCTCTTTGGTCCTTGGAAAACACTTGAAGTTGATCTTTCTCTAATTTTTCAACTTTATTTTAATGTCACACAACATGCTATTATATTCATAAATATCTTAGTATCTCTTAAAAATAAGGACTCTTTTTCAAACATAAGCACAATATTTAGAACCAAATAATTTCACAATAATTCCTCACATCTTATGACAGAAATGAGAAAAGTTTATAAAGGTTCAGCCACTTTGTCTCATTGTGGGATTCTCTAAAGGGAAATTTTGTCTTCACAGGCTCCCTTTGGGTTAATGGAGAGTTTGTTGAACATGAATCAATTCATTTTTTCCTCTGTCTAGTCAGGCTTCTCCTTCCTTTCACATGTATTGATCCTTAATAAACATATTTCACCCCAATTGCTATTTCAGCATCTGCTTTCAGGGAACCAAACTATGGCACAAATACTCCATGAATTTGACCCTCAAACTGCTTGACTATCTGATCCAATTGCAAGAATAATCTCTCAAAATTATGTTCTACCTACTATATGCATTGTTGTTGATGTACTGCTAGTCTATAAATTCATATTAAATTCATATAAATGTATGTAAAGCTTAGACTACCTTATTTTTATTACCAATAGCTACACCCAAAATTTTTTTAAAAAGAAAAATAAAGTGAACATTTTTATCCTTTCTATGAATTTTCTACTGCCTCATCATGAATTCCTTGATAACATAGTATTAATCAGAATATAGGTTTTTCCTATTTTAGAATATCAGAATTTCAGCTTCAGGTGGTAAAGAAACTTGAAGGAATTTCAAAATGCATATTGGACTAATTACATTTAGAAGAACTGGTATCATTTTGAATTTCATGTTTAAACTAACGGCAAGAGTGCAAAGGAACGCATATCAGTCATAGTCACTGGGTTTTTGCCTATAAATTTATGTGTCTTTTTCATAAATTATCAAATTCAACTTCATTGTAAAATACTTTCACAAATTTTACAGTGGGTTTAGTTATTTGAATGTATAGATTTATTACAAAGTGTATTTGCTTAGAGTCTCAAGATATCACCAAAATGAAAAGCTTAGCATGTCAAGCGTTGTACAAGACCTATGTGACACATACAGCAAAAATGTCATTTATTATAGACTAAACTGAAAGAGATAGAAAAAATTTTTGAAATGATGACTCTTGCTGCCTCTGTCTTTGGTTATAATAGTCACTTTTTTTCACAACTTGCAACCCCATCATCTAGATAATACTGGAAAGCTTATGGGTCATTTGCTCAGGAAGACACCAACTCATCCTGAAAAGTTATGCAAAAGTTATATTGGTGTTGGTGACCAGAAGTGAATATACAAATAAAGGATATACTGATATTATATCTTCTCCCTTGATAAAAGTGTAAGACCACCACCTAATATATTTTCAGTAATGGATACTATCAACCTAGTGGCATTTGTCTATTCTGCTCATCAGAGAAGCCTACTTTCCTCACATACCATTTCTCAACCCTTGCTAAAATCTGTTACAAGGAAAAAGAATGCAGTATTAGGAACAGTCTATTTCACCAGTACCACAGTCGGCTCCAATGCTCACTCCAATGGTGAAGATTATCCTTCCCACCTAATAGATGCTTTCCATTTCAAGAGAATTGCCGATTTAAGAAAAATTAAAAAAAAAAATTTAAGAGTTGTGTGCAGGTGGAGTCAAGATAACCTTTACCATGGAAAGAGAATGCCATCTAGGATACTAGGGGAATGCCAGGTCAAGTATTGTCTATTCTGCCCTGAGCATTGAAGGGTGTTTTCATTCAGTTACAATAGCCCTGTTTCAAGGGTCAAAAGTTACTACACATAATCAAGCATTATCCCTGGTTTCTTTCTTCCAATTTGTCCTTACATTAATTAAATCTTTATTCTTAAACTGGAAACAGACACTTTCCTATAAATTTGATCCTCTCCTCCAGTTCCTAGCAATTCTCCAGACTCCTCTTTTACACCCCAGCATTTCTTCTCTCTCTTTCTTTATTCGCATGAACACTTTGTTATCTCACTTAAGTCAGATTAATACTTTCACTCTGGATATCGGTCAAGCCAGTCTCAATAGTACAAATTTGACCATGGGGAATATGAATGCACACCACACCCAAGATTTAATCTTATAATACTTAAAACTGAGTGGGATAAGCACTTTGTTCAAAACAGTTTAAACATGGTTCCTCAGTTAAGAAACCTTGTGACCTTAATATTCATCCAGAGTTCTACCTTATCTCATTTTGTAGATTTTTTTCTTTTAGTTGCTGAACATTTTTCTTTATTATTAGAGTAAATAATACTTTCATTGGAAATGCAAGTGCTTCCAAAATCTTTAGATTATAATCTTCTAGTGAATAATATTTTTCAGTGGCCATTAAAATTTTCTTAAAATGTGCATGATTTTAAGCTGTGACAAAGTAGTCTATTTTTATTCAATCAATCAGCCAACAACTATTTGAAAGTTGACTGTGTGCAGTGAGGGAGAGGAAGAACGAATATGGAATCAGGATTCCTGGGACAAATTTTATCTTCATTATAATATCTGAAACAGCTTCAGTCTACTCTATATTTGCAATATTAACTACTAAATAGAAACAAGATAGTATTTTTCCTTCATACCTCACAAGGCAGGGGTCAAGTGAGATCACACCTATGTGAACCCACCTTGTGAAGTGTAAAGCACTGTCCACAAATTCAAGATTTTAGTAGCACATTGTGTGAAACACTAGATGGTGTTCATTGCCTAGATACTTAGTGCAAAAACAGGTCTCCCTGCTGCTCTATAACCTTTTTTCACTACTTCATTTGTTGGGTGGGAAATGAAAAAATGCACAGGAGAAAGAAATGTAAAATTAAGAGCCCATGAAAGTCTTGCTAGGAACATTTGGAAATAAGTTTGCTATTGTGAAATAAGCTTTCCTCCCACCGCCTATTAAAATACATTTCCTTATCTATTGATAGTTGTCCCTGAAGTTTTCTGGAGGAACTTTTTTCAAATAAGCGTTCAGTAATACAAGGCTATCTTAATTTACAAAACCCATAAATTTTGATGAATGAAAATAGCTCTGTACGTACATATGATGATAGATTTAATGAGTCAATGAAAAGTAGTGTACTTGCATAATCTAAAATTTTTTCCTACCCAAAAGAGGCATCATATTCTGCTTTAAACCATTTTGTTTCAGAGTTTTTGCAGAACCGGAAAAAATTGCAGTGCTATTAAAGAAAAGGCTTTTTTAAAATCAGTGAAAAATATTAATGTTATACTAGGGAAAAAACTTTCGACTGTGGTCCAAAATATTATTCCTACAATACTATTTAGGCTATTGGAAAAGAAAGAAATTCTGTTTGGGAAAGGCTTATTACATTTAAAATATCATTAAATTTTAATGTGCAAAATTAAGTATATAATTCAAGCTTTGAGCAAAGCCACATCTAGCCTCTTGCTCAGCAGAGAGCATTATACCATGAAGCACAATTTTTCTTCATATTTTTATAGGATATAATCTGAAGTAACCTTGCCTCTAACTCTTCAGAGTTAATTTTTATGAATGTTTTTAATTAAGGAAAATGTTTCACAAGAGTAAGGATCTGGGCACTTACCACATGCAGATAGAGTTTTTTCTCTGACGTGAATTTTAAAAGAAGCACACTGACAAACACTTCACAGGAGTGTTGAAATAGTAAAAATGGGAATGTGAGCACAGCAAAGGGACATATAGAATATCATGCCAACAGATTTTGCCCCGTGGATACATTTGTTCATGAAGCAAAGTGGACAGAAAGAGTATTAAAAGCCCAAGAAGTGAATCTTCATAGTGACAGATTGGTGCTGTCATTGGCTGAATGTAGAATTTGCATACACTTTGCCTGATCTTGAAAATATAGTTAAATACAATATTGGAATCTAACGTCAGAAAACTCTACAGGACCAGAAAGACTGAAAATACAATCAGCGAGTCAAGTGGTAGGCTCAGGTTTGCCAAGATTGGAAGAAGGAAAGTCAGATAGTTTTACACCTCACTTCTAGAGTGGAAAGTGAAAGTGAAAGTGAAACTCAGTCATCTCTGACTCTGCAACCCCATGAACTATACAGTCCATGGAATTCTCTAGGCCAGAATCCTGGAGTGGGTAGCCTTTCCGTTCTCCAGGGGATCTTCCCAACCCAGGGATCAAACCCATGTCTCCACACTGCAGGCAAATTCTTTACCAACTGAGCTATCAAGGAAGCCCTGGACTAATAGACTCATATATAATGGCCCTGGAGCCTAGGTAACAGTCATAGAGAGGGTTAAGAGAGGAAGATGGACACCAAAATTCTGGAAATCCTACTAGTACAGCTCAGATTTCCAGTTTTCTCTCCACTTACCTCAGTCTGAGAGATAACTTAAAATTAACCAGGCTTTAAGCTTCAGAGAAGAGGAAAAAATTTTAATAAAATCAAATTAAACAGTGAAAGGGCCAAAAAAAAAAAAAATGCATTCTCATTGTTCAGGAGGGAAAAGTTAAAGAACCATTATTTAGAATATGTTTATTTCCTGTATTTTGCATATATTAGATAGGATGCTCTCTGCTTTAACGTAGTATTTGTATTAATTATGTAGGAAAAATGAAATATACCTTATATATATATTTTTTATATCCAGTAGCTTACTGAAGTTTTTCATTGGTTTTAATAATTTTTTGTTGCTACCTTAGCTTTCTAGTTAAACAATCACATAATCTACAAATACTGAGTGTCTCTCCCTCATTTCCAACACTCATAGTTTTCATTTCTTTTAAGGACTTACCTTACTAAGATCTCCTCCAAAACAGTGAGCAGAAATGTTGACAATAGACGTTCCTGCCTTCTTCCTGATGTTGAAGAGAACAATACAGAAAACTATTAAGAATAATTGTTCTAGGTTTTTGTTAGATATTTTTATGAAGTTTAAACCTATTTTCTTCTACTGTCAATTAGCCAAAATATTTTATAGTGAGTGACCACTGAATTTTATCAAACTTTTTTTGCATTTACTGAGATGACATGCTAATACAATAAATTCAGTGTAATATCAAACTACCATTTCAGTGTTAGGATAAACCAAAATTGATTCTGATGTATTTATCTTTTGAAATAACTTAGACACAGTTTGCTAATATTTCTAAGTGTTTTAATTATATTTCTGAGTGAAATTAGACTAAAATTTCCATCCTCTTTTATTTTTCTAGCCATTATTAGGGAATGTTAATATCTTAGAGTAATTTCAAGAACTTTACTCTTCTATAATATAGAAATTTTGTATAAGATCAGAGTTACTTGTTCTTTGAAAATTTGATAGAATATAGGTCTGGTAGTTTCTTTGGGCTAAGATTTTAAATGCAAATTCATTTTATTTAATTTTTATAAAATTATATACACATTCTTTTTCACCAAGAGTCATTCCTGCTAAATTATAGCTTTAAAGAATGTTTCCAGTTATTCTGTTTTAGTATCATTGATATATAGCTAAAAGCAGAGACATTACTTTGCCAACAAAGGTCTGTCTAGTCAAGGCTATGGTTTTTCCTGTGGTCATGTATGGATGTGAGAGTTGGACTGTGAAGAAGGCTGAGCGCCGAAGAATTGATGCTTTTGAACTGTGGTGTTGGAGAAGACTCTTGAGAGTCCCTTGGACTGCAAGGAGATCCAACCAGTGCATTCTGAAGGAGATCAGCCCTGGGATTTCTTTGGAAGGAATGATGCTAAAGCTGAAACTCCAGTACTTGGGCCACCTCATGCGAAGAGTTGACTCACTGGAAAAGACTCTGATGCTGGGAGGGATTGGGGGCAGGAGGAGAAGGGGACAACAGAGGATGAGATGACTGGATGGCATCACTGACTCGATGGACGTGAGTCTGAGTGAACTCCGGGAGTTGGTGATGGACAGGGAGGCCTGGTGTGCTGCAATTCATGAGGTCGCAAAGAGTCGGACACGACTGAGCGACTGATTTGATCTGATTGACTCTTTAATTGCTGATATATTTATAGATATGGTCCCTTTAAAAATCATAAAGAATTTTTTATTTATGCTTCTTCCATCTTTTCCAAATCAATCCTACTTGAGTTTTGTCTATTGTACCAGTCTTTACAGAAATTTTTTTTTTTTTTGTAGATCTACTTGATCTTTTCTTTATTTTCTATTTTACTATTTCTGCTGTTAAATTTTACATATCTTTACTTCTAATTTCTTTGGGCTTACGTCATTACATTTTTCTAACTTCATTTTAATTTTAGGACTGCTTTACTCTGCAAGTTACAATGGGCAGTATTTAAATTACTAGTAAATTCTAATACTTAAAAAAATTTATATTACATTTCTTGGTCTATTATTTAGACGTGTTTCTTAACAAATATATATGGTTTTATGTATGTTTTATCTAGTTCTAATACAAGTGCTTTTGATTGGAGAACAGGTGTGATTATATCTATATTTGAATTTTGTTGAAAATCTCTTTATTACCTAGTTTATGAGAAACTTTTGTAAAGGCTTCAGTTATATAATAAAATCATATATGTTTTAATTTTAGCTTTAATTAAGGCAAAATTGTTACTGTGTTACTCAATAATCATTGAATGCTTGTTATTTCAATAATTGACAGAAAGTTGGGGAAATCTCTTCCTATATGGTATTTTTGTGTTTTCTTCCCTGTAGTCTTGTGAAGTTCTGCTGTATATGCTTTTGAAGATACACTATTTGGTACATACAATTTCAGAACTGCTGTATCTTTCTAGAGAATTAAAAACTTTCATCATTTTGTAGTGAATTGAGTTTTGTTTTATAGGAATGACTTTGTCAGCATTTAATCTGATTAAAACTGGTACTTGCTATTTGGATAGTATTTTCCTGCAGTATCTATTTTCACTATTTTATTTAAATGTTTCCACATTCTTGTATAGTCAATGTCTCTTATAAACAACATATAGAATCAGAGTAAAATGAGTTTTATCACAATTAACATGTGGTCATGCTCAGTCTTGCCTGACTTTTTGCAACCCCGTGGACTCCAGGTTCCTCTGTCCATGGGATTTCCCAGGCAAATTACAGAGAAGGTTGCCATTTCTTTCTCCAAGGGATCTTCCTGACCCAGGGATCAAAACTGTGTCTCCTGTGGCTCCTATACTACAGGCAAATTCTTTACTTACTGAGCCATCAGGGAATATACACATAAAAATACAAAATAAGGCCACCTCAATTTAATAAGAATAAACTTGAAAAATATTAAAGATTTATTAAAAATCATTAAAAGCCCAGGAATTAGTCAGCTAGAATAGTTAAGAAATTTTGAGAAAATAATAATAATTGAGGGTTTGAAAACACAGACTTTAAAGTGTAGTATGAAGACAAAATAATTTACATACCTTAATACTCCCACCAGAATAAACAACCTAGCCAATTTAAGAAAACAAAAACTCTATCTCAAAACCCATAAATATCTATATGATTGAAGAAAATATTAGTTCTCCAGAAATGTTATTAAGTAGAATAACTGTGATATAAATTTTATAAAAAGAATAATATAAATGATAGCTGGAATATATAACAGGAATAACTGTTTAATGAATTAAAAAGAAATATACAATTTTATTTGTACTTTTTCTCAGTCGATATTCCCAAATAGATTTTAGATTTGTGAAGAGTATCTAAGTAACCATTAAGAAAATGATGTAACTAGAAGATGACATGTATAAAAAGGAAACTGTATAAATTATCAGAGTTGCTCTGAGAGCTATTGTTTTCAGTTACTTAGTGCGTCCAACTCTTTGCAACCCCAAGGGCTGCAGCACACCAGGTTTCCCTGTCCTTCACCATCTCTCTCAGAGCTAAACCCATAAGCATAATCTTTTAACATACAATAGCCCCTATCACAAGTAAATACAGAACAAGTATTGACATTACATTCAACTAACAAAAATTGTAACTCTTCTTTCCTATTTGGGGCAATTACAAATAGGGTGGAGAGAATGAGTGGGAATTAGGAAGAGATGAAATAGACAAAGTTATCAGGATAGTGATATTTTTTAATAGGTCATAAAAATATCAATAATGATCCGTGGAAAGTTGTATGCTGTTTTATTTTCTGTGTGTCAGTTTGGACAAATTTGAATAAATTTTATTCATTTAACAAATATCTATAAGGAACTTACCAGTTGTGAGACACTATCAGACACAAGATATGGTATAAATAAGAGTTTCAGCTCTTATCTCACACACTTCACTTTTCTTCTTGTACTAGATATACACAAAGGTATACAGTTCAGACTACACCAAAGAGAGTTCCTACAGTCTTTTGTCTCCTGTCATGACAAGAAAGAGCTGGAAAGAAATAATGCTATTTTGTTCTCTCTACATATCGTAATCTTTCAAGATTAATATGAACACTACCACTTCTTTTTTTCCCTAAGTATTTATTTATTTGGCTGTACAGGTCTTAGTCGTGGCATGTGGGATCTAACCCTAATCAGGGATTGAACCGGGCCCCCTGCATTGGGAACTTGGAGTCTTAGCCACTGGACCACCAGGGAAGTCCAGAAAGTTCTTAAGCTAACATCATTCTCCACAACTTGGCAATAAATGTCTTCCATTGAAACAAAGACCATCTTGCATCTGACAACTTCTCATATTCCCACAATACCTTTAATTACTGTTTCCTCATTGAATTATACTGAATTTTTATATCCCCAAATGGTCAATATATATATTAGCTCAATTGAATAACTTCTTCTTCTTTTTTTTAGTTGAATAATTTCTGAAGAACACTTTCTTAAAATCAGGGTGGAGCACTAATCTTTCTTGGCTATTTCCCATACCACCTTTTATCCCTGCCTGTACTTTGGAGTGGTCCGTGAGCTAAAGATATAGTAACCCTACTGTGGCCACCTGGTCTCCATTGGAAGGAGCCAAGAAGGAATATTGGTGCCCTTTGAGCTTTGCTACAGACTGCCTTTCTCCAGCTTCCTCATCTTCCAGAGCTAGAGACAAGAGGGAGCCACAGAGCTTTTGATGCACCATTTAAGATCAATTCTCTCAATCTCCATGTCACCATCACTAGATGAAATCAGGCCCCTGGAACACAGTATAATTTGAAACTGCCTCAGCTGCCCTCCTATCAGCTCTCAAGCCTCTCCATCAGTGCCTGCCTTGAGATCATGAGGACAATCCCATTTTGCCCCTTATCCCTGAATGTATCCTCATTATCAGAAACTAAGAATTCCCAGGTCATCCCTCATCCTCAAAACTAATCCTCAGATTGCCTTGTATTGCCATCAACTCTTTTGCCTCCATCCTCTAAACCCATCCACCTCCTGAAACACTTTGACAACTGGTTCCTCTTAACTGGTGGCCAGTCATCAGCAGAATCTCCCACATCCTCCAACCCTTCTGAAGGTTTCCTTCCATTTCTTATTTAACCAAAATCAGTTTAAGAAGGGAAAATATACCCTCACCTTTCCTGTCTCCAGTGTTTCAGGTGGAATGGATTCTTCCTCATTGCCACTTCCAGAGCATTCTTCTTCAACTCTATACCATCTTAGCTTTGAATCTCCTGGCAGAGCTGTCATGGTCACTTCCTCTCACTTCTTGATAATTTAAGTCCCTTGTATATTGCTGTCACTCTTTCCAACAACACCCCTGTTTTATTCTTGGTGATTTCAATGTTCATGCATGTGGTAATTTAAATTCTTGGCCATCCAGGTCCCTGACTTTTTCTCATCCAAAAATTTAGTTGTTCACCCTGGATCAGACATTCACAATCCTATTCTTACAAATCTTGGCGTTATCTATATTACTATATTCCTTCCAAAATGATAATTTATTGCATTTTGATTCATCTACCTGTCACTTCATTGCCTTCAAGCTAACTCAGTTTTGTTGATTAATTCCAGTAAGTGTTTAATTAGACCCAGATACAGACCTATTGATCCTAAGCTCCTTTTCATTGGCCCCAGTCACCCTCATGTCCTTCCTTTTCACTCATTAAAAACCATGTACCATAATTACAATCACCCACTTTTATTTATTGCTGCCTTCAGCATTCCTCTCTTTACAATAGTCCCTGACATAAATACAATTCTGATTAAATCTAATTCTCTAAGCACTCTTTATCTGCTGCTGCTGCTGCTGCTAAGTCACTTCAGTCGTGTCTGACTCTGTGCGACCTCATAGACGGCAGCCCACCAGGCTCCCCTGTCCCTGGGATTCTCCAGGCAAGAACACTGGAGTGGGTTGCCATTTCCTTCTCCAAAGCATGAAAGTGAAAAGTGAAAGTGAAGTCGCTCAGTCGTGTCCGACTCTTAGCGACCCCATGGACTGCAGCCTACCAGGCTTCTCCATCCATGGGATTTTCCAGGCAAGAGTACTGGAGTGGGGTGCCCTCGCCTTCTCTGACTCTTTATCTAGACATATGCAATTAAATATGACTGGAGAAAAGCAGATAAATGTATTCTCTAGTTTACATTCATTTCATGATCAAAATTTCAAGTTACTCTTAATGTTGCTCAACAATCCTGCTTCACTGTACTAGTACATTTACTCTCTCATTCTCTTTAAGGAAAAATGCACATTTTGCATTTTCTTCAAATCACTAGTATCTTTAGCCAAACTTTACCTCAGGGAATTACATTTATTCCTACTCCACTGAGAAGGCAGAGACAATAGAAGAGAAGATCTACAGATCCCATCAGTATACCTAACCACCTCTCGATCACTGTAGTCACATAATTGAGGTTTAAGGTTAAAATTATGGTTACAAACTGTACTCTTACCTTTGTTCTTAGTATGGAGGAACTGCTCATTTCCCTACTCATAACCAACCCCCAACCTGTGACTAGATTTCATCTTCTCTCACCTATGCAAAGATCTACTCTTTCAGAAATTCTTTCTGGTCCTTACTTCATTAGTTGTTCATTCTTTAGCGATTATTCCCATTGACCAAAAATATAATCTAAGCTCTTCTCTGGGTACCACTTCATTTCTCTGTTCCCCCTTTCATCAAACTTTCTCAAGCATTTATACTGGGTTGGTCAAAAATGTTTGTTTGGGTTTTAATGTTTCAAATTCCTCTATCCTTATTCTCTTTCAAACTTCAAGAAAATGTATGCTCTTACTGATTCACACACAAAAAAATACACATATTTTCAAGGTAAACAATGAACTTAATAGTGTTAAATTCAATGATCAGTCTTCATCCTATATACTTAACAGCAACATTGGACTTAATAAATTATCTTCACCAAAATATTTTCTCCCCTTCTGTGCCACACTCTTGGTTTTCATCCTACCTCAGTGGGGTCTTTTCTGTCTGCACTTATCAGTCTATATACCTCTTCTCTTTCGACATTCAAACCTTTTATATTAACAAAATCGTGTAGTTTTATTTTTTAGTTTTATGTTTGACGAGCTATTTTTAAGCTGATGGCTTTCAAAGTTATATTTCCAGCCTATGTCTTCCTCTTCACTCAAAACTTGTATGTACAAATATTTTTTCAATATCCTTCCTTAGATGGCTAGTAGGTATCATAATCTAAACATTTCAAAAAATCAAATTTCTGATTTTCCACCAGCCACAATCTGATCCTCATACCACTATCCCAAACACAAAAAATTGAAATGTCATATTTTTATTTAACTACATGAAAAATTTTGAGGTTTATTTTTTATTTCATTGTTTTTCTCCTACTTCACAATCTATATCAAACCCACATCTCCCGTATTGCAGGCAGACTCTTTACCATCTGGAGCCACCAGGGAAGGCCTAACTTTAAAATATAGCAATAACGTAACCATTTTTAACCATTGCCAATGCTACTCTTAATGTCCAGGTAATCAGTTTGTTCAGCCTGGTTATTACAGTAAACTCATGTGTCTCCATGCTTCCTTTCCCCTCTCACGTTGCCAATGCCCATTCTCAATGGAACACGCAAAATGACTGTATTACAAATAAGTCAGATGATCTTACTTATCTACTTAAATTCCTCCAATGATTTCCCAACACAGGAATCAAGCCAATGTCTTTACAGTGATCTACAAGGACTCAGATGAGCTGCCCATCAGTACCCCTCACATCTCCTTTTCTATTCTGATCCAAATTCACTCTATTCCAATCACCTCCAATGTCTCTAAGCCTTGAAATTCCTTCTTTCTGGAATGACCCTGTCAACCTATCTAAAAGACTTGTTCTTTTAGCTTCTACATAAAATGGCGACCTTCTTTCATATCCCATAATACTCCCCAGTTTTCTTAATTTACGTTAGTTTCCTTTATAACACTCACTAATATCCGATTATTTATTTGCATGTTTATTATATGTTTTATCACTTCAGTTTTTATTAAAACTATAGCTTCCTAATACGAAGTCCATGGAATTCTCCAGGCCAGAATACTGGAATGGGTAGCCTTTCCCTTCTCCAGGGGGTCTTCCCAACCCAGGGATCAAACCTAGGTCTCCTACATTGCAGATAGATTCTTTACCAGCTGAGCCACCAGGGAAGCCCAGAAACTGGAGTGGGTAAGACTATCCCTTCTCCAGCAGATCTTCCCGACCCAGGAATCAAACCAGGGTCTCCTGCATTGCAGGAGGATTCTTTACTAATAGCTCTGAGGGAAGCCCTTATTATATGTTTTATCACTTCAACTTTTATTAAAATTATAGCTTCCTGATAAGAAGTCATAGCTCTGTCCTTTATACATGACACTTAGTAGGCACTCTATAAAAGTTTATTGAATGTGTGAATGAATGAATGAATAGGTACAGCATGTGCTCAAATGTTATTGCATGATGCAATCAATCCTGTCCTCTTACAAGCATCTATAACAAAGTCTGTATCATGTATGTATCATGTCAGCATTTAATTATAAGGTTATTTTTTATCAATAGTTACTACTAAGAACTTCTCATGCATGGAGACCATATTTTAGATTTATATTTGCCACAGTACTTTAATTACTGCTCAATTACTGATAGAAGCTCATAAAATCTTGTATATAGGTTAAAATACTCATTGATGGCATGGATCTAAAAGCACCAAGAAAACGCAACAAATTGTTGTTTATTTTGTGATATTTATGTGATATTTGTTTCCCTCTCTTTTTTCTGCTATTTTTTAAAGCAAAGTCAATTAAGAAGTAATCTCATTAAGAAATATTGAATTCTCAATTCTACTGTGTTCTATCCTATCATCCAGAGAGGAGCTTACCAGTGATGAAATGTGGAAGAAGAACAACTGAAGCAAAAAGAGAAAACAGGCAGAAGAAGGGAAATCAGAATTGGAATTCCTACTGCGTGTGCAGATCTTTTGGACTTACTCTGAGGTACTGCTGGTTAACTAAACATCATGCAATAGATTCCAGTATCTTGAGCTTCCTTCTAGTTGGAATATTCATTCAATTGGGCTGAGGCCATGTGGGCTTCAAAATGAATTAACACACCATATAGATATCTGTATACAAAGGATTTAAGCATTTTAGAAATTCAGTAATTTGGCATATGACCACAGAAATAATATGGCAAGCCTGAATAACCACAGTGTTGTAATATAATCAGGTAAAAAGGATTCTAAGAGTATATTTTCTTTACCTCAATGTAAAAGGAAGTTTCACTCCTTTTCTTGCCTATTCTTGAATTTAATTCACCCGTTGTCCATAGACGTTATCTTACATGTGACCCAGTAGTTCATCACTGTAATTTATACCATCTCCTTGACAGAGACATAAACCACCTCTCCACAGGAGCATTTTACTTAAAGACACATACATATCAAGTCACCTTTCAACCTTCTCTTCTCCAGGCTAAATGATCTCAACTGCTCCATCTTTCCTTCACAGATTTTACTTTCTTTCATAATAATTTCCTTAAATTCTGTTTTTTCTTTCTTATATTTCTAGATAGTTAGGAACACATAACTGGACATATCATTTCAGAGGGTCTAAATCATGCACAATGAGAAGTAGTAAGAGCCCTGACCTAAGGGATGAAAGGCCTGGATTGTAGTACAATTTCAATTACTCATTAGAGTTGCCTTGGGCAAAGCACTTACCTCCCTGAGTCTTAACTTTTACAAGTTTTAAAAACCAGAGAAACATCTCATTTTATCTAATGGAGACTTTGGAGTAGGAAAATGCTTCTTGAAATATAAAGCATTTTGTAACTATATATTGTTGTATTTCCTGCTAAACATAGACTAAAGGGAAATTGTGTCAATTAAATAAAAGCCACAGGAGGCTTTTTTACACACTAATATCTGAATACTAATTTTCTGTTTTGGGGAGAGTTGCAAATTATCATATAAAATCTGAGTCTTTGAACTTATTTACTAAGACATACTTAATTTTTTAAAATGTGTATTATGCTCTTCATTTCTTCATTAAAGACAGTAATAGGGAGGAGAGAACAATATAAAAAGATAACTAGTTAACTGCTTGTCTTTGTTTAAACTGTTTTCCCATTCAAGATGTGACTATATTTCAATTGTGTGGAATTAAACATAAATGGGTATGTATTCAGCAGGGTGCAGGGGAATTAGAAAGAAAAAAAATCTCCTTATGTAATGGGTATTTTGTGGATGATTTTCTTCCCAGCATGCTAAAAATGTAATCACCAAATGTGATATAGAAATGCACAGAGTCTGGAGTTTTCTCTTTACAATCCTCCCATCACACACACACCCCTCTCGTGTTTACACAGTTTCTGTTTAATATGTTATTCAAATGAAGTATTCCTCGTTTCTTTTTCTCCCTGTCTCAAGGCATTTGATATTTAAAAAACTCATTTTCTAAAACACGCATGATACAAATACTAGAAACAAATTAGACACCCCCATCCCCCCACCCACCCCCGCAAATAATCTGAGTCCTTTGAGTCCACTGAAGTTCATTGACCTACAAGATATGGAAACTGTAGAAGCACATAATTCACAGATCTCTAGTTAGCAGCATAAAATTAGTAGAGCCTTGGGCAGAGCAGGCAACGAACAAACGAACAGAACTGTTAGAGGAAGCACACTGACACACTGACTGAAACCGCCCACCCTGGCCAGGCACCATAGTAACCATTTGCATGCGTTGTTTTACAACAAGAGGTCCTGGTAAGGAACAGGGAACTAATAAGCCACCACCAACTGGAAGAGTTCAGGAAAGGTCAAAAGGAGACACCACATGTCTGACTACCTCCCAGAATCTTTCTCTCTGGCATCCCTCTTGGCTGAACAAGGCATACACCACCAGGAAAGACTCTGAGTCAGAATGATTGGCTAAAGACAACCCAGAAACTAATCCCATCACCATAAACCCCAAGACTGTGGCAGAGCTGTTCTCCTGGGTTCCCTTACCCTACTGCTCTTCACCCAGGTACCCTTTCCCAATAAAATCTCTTGTTTTGTCAGCACATGTGTCTCCTTGGACAAGTCACTTCTGAGTGTTAGACAAGAGCCCAGTTTCAGGCCCTGGAAGGGGTCCCCCTTCCTGCAACAGAACCACCAGACCTTTCCATGGCAAAGATTATGAATGACTCCTAAGAGAGTGAGAGGTACATCTTTATCTCTTCAAACTTCATCCTTAGCCTAAATATTTTGGAATAAATTTTTAAACATCTCCATTTCCAACTTCTTGCCCTAGCTTAGTCATCCAAAATAATAGTTTTGTTGGCTTTTGAAGGCTGAAAAAGTAAAATGAAAATAAAAATTTTTTTGCAATGCTATGGGTAGAAGGTTATAGAAAAAAAAAAAAAAATCTGTATAAAGTTCTTTGGTTAAAATACCAGGAACTCACTTCAAGCTACTCAAAGCAAAAGAAAAATATTGTGAAGAATATTGTGCTCAATGACCACCACTTGAGGAGTGTTGAAAGTTCTCAGAAAAAGATTTTCAGCTGGGTAGACACCCAGACCTGGGTGTCTCAAAGGACTAGACAAAGGAAAATAATAAAGCATATGTTTTGTTTCAAGAGTCTCACCTCCATTCCCTTTCTCAGAAATTACTTTTTCTTCTCTTTCAATATCTGCTCTCCTCCAAAGTAACTGTGAGTCTCATGCTTCCTAGAAAATCTGCTTTTCAAAAATCACTCTATTTTAGCACCTAATATCTCTCAGCTTCAATGTTCACACTTCCAAACAGGAGCTAAAGATGCCTGCCTCCCAGAGGTAAGATAACACCAAGACAAGACAATGTATGTGAGAAATTTATCACAGTGCTTAGTGTATAATCTATGCTCAGTAAAGAACTGTATTTTTGCTTTCTAATCCTTAAATCATATTCACAAGTTAGTGACATAATGTGGGATTTTTCTCAAGGATATATGGATGAAGAAGAGAGTCTTATAGAGATTTTATGTATTTACCTCTTGGAGTGGGTACCATAAAGAACACTAATAAAAATGTGCCAACAGTATATTTATTATCAGAGAACAGTTAGAGTTGAATGGACAGCTACAACATTCTATTGCTTTGAACACTCATGCTACTTTCAACAAAAATGCCCTTCTGGATATATAATTGTAGGTAACATACAAGGTAAAACTTCTAGTGTGGTTAATTATTTATACTTAGTTACTTAATTGTGCTCAACATGTGTTTCTCCCAGGGAAAATCATAAAAATTACAATTAAAATATGACTTTTACTTAATTTCCCCAGTGGTTCTGGACTACTAAGCCCCTATATAACTTCTGTTTGTTTTTCTGACAATTTGTCAATATACCACACAAAGTGAAATGATGGAAAATCATGATCTTTATGTCAACAGCACTCAAAAGATAGCTAATTAGATTTTCAAATCTTTAGGCTCTATAGAATTTAAAAGTCAGACACTGGGAATTATTAAAAGAAAAGAGACTGACAGTTCTGTCTACAGACTTTATTGATTACAACAAGATATTTATAAGCCCACACAGTAGGGAAAAAAGTACTCTAAATATATTGCTATGGAGACTTCAGGGGCTTTTATATAGGATGCCAAGGAAATGTTAAAGCCTTTCATAAATCTCCAGTAACAGAATTCAAAAAATTGGTGTATTCTACAAATAAGCAATGAGAACTATACTTACAAACAGATTACCCACTGGACCCATTACTTAATCACTCTTCAAAAACATGGCAAAGAGGACCAGTTTCTTCAGAAACTGCAGTAGGTTACTCCGCACCAAATGATGACTGTTACTGGTAGCATGGAGGGCGGTGTGATATTGTAATAGGCAAACAAAAAGAAGACATTTTTTGGAAGCTATGGTTTTCGAGTGTCTAAAAATAAAAGAAAGTTCAAATATATTTCTAGTCTCTCTGTAATTGGAACAGACTTAAAAACTTCAAGGGAAAAAGACCAATATTTACTCGTTTATTATCATCTGCGATGATGAAAGGAAATAAATTAAATGAGAAAAAAAAGACCACTTGGTGAGACAATGCCTTTTTTCCTCTAGCTTAAACACATTTATTTCTTCCAAAAATATTTTATGTTCTCAGCTGTGCAGTTTACAAATATGAATTGAACTGTACACAATTTAAACCTTGTGGGGGATGACAAAGCTTATATTTCCTATTTTATATATGTTGGAAATTAAAACTATACTTAGCAATTTCCTTGAATTTCAGTTGGATGGCTTGATGAGAAGCAAAAGGCATGACCACTCTTTCAAATCAACACAGCTATTTTGTACCCTGCTGATTTTCTTACAATTCTAGAATAGACAGAAAGGGAGAGTGTTATTAATAATAGAATCAAAAACCTCATAAGAAGTTTCATTAAGCAGGAAACTATCACCCGGAAAGAACTCAAGCAGATCTCCATTAGAAATATAGGAATAATGAAGAGAGGTATTTTTAGATTTGTTTCTGTGATGATATAATGTTTGAAAACATCCTTTGTTCTTCACCTCCAATCCTAGTCCTTTTTAAACAATTTCTCCATTTTGGCTGCATCTGCTTGTTCAGAAAGTAAGTCTCTCTGCTGTTAAAAGCCCAACTCAAAAAGACCACCAAGTGCAAAGCACATATTTGATAAAGGACTTGCATCCAAAATATAAAAAGAACTTTTAAAACTCAACAGTAAGAAAACAAGGATCCGCCTGCAATCCAGGAGACCCTGGTTTGATTCCTGGGATGGGAAGATCCAATGGAGAAGGGATAGACTACCCTCTCCAGTATTCTTGGGCTTCCCTGTTGGCTCAGCTGGTAAAGAATCTGCCTGGAACGTGGAAGACTTGGTTTTAATCCCTGGGTTGGAAAGATTCCTCTGGAGAAGGGAAAGGCTACACATTCCAGTATTCTGGGCTGGAGAATTCCATGGACTGTATAGTCCCATGGGGTCTCAAAGAGTCAGACATGACTGAGTGACTTTCACTTTTCAAGAAAACAAACGACCCAATTAAAAAGTGAACAAAATTTCTAAACAGATACCTCACCAAAATGATGTACCGAGGGCAAATAAGCATATGAAAAGATACTTAGTATCATATGGTATTAGGGAATTGTGAATTAAAACAACAATAAACTTCTTCATATTTTCTAGAATGACTAAATTCCACAAACACAACACCAAATGTTGGTGAGGGTATGGAACAACAAAATTTCTTACTCATTGCTACAGGGACCGCAAAACAGAATGCAAAATGCTACAGCCACCTTGGAAAACATTTTGACAAGTTTCACAAAGCTAAACACAGTCTTACCATATGATTCGGCAGTCATACACCTTGGTGTATATCCAACTAGTTTGAAAACTTATATTCACACAAAAACCTACATGAGAATATTTACAACAGTCGCTTTATTCATGATTGCCAAAACATGAACCAACCAGGATGTCTTTTGGTAGATAAATGGGTAAAAGGGGGTACATTCAGAAAATTGAATGCTATTCAGTGATAAAAAGAAATGAGTTACCAAGTCATGAGAAGGCTGATAACCCTACTTGCATATTGCTAAGTGAAATAAGCCATTCTGAAAAGGCTACATGCCATATAATTCCAATTGTGTGAACTTTTGAAAAGGGAAAACTACAGAAACTAAAAAATATCAGTGGTTTCCAGGGCACATGGTAGCGGTGGGGGATGAATAGGTAGAACACAGGGACTTTTAGGGCAGTGAACCTATTCTGTAGGATAATGTAATTGTGACCACATGACCTTATGAAGTTGGCAAAATCTATCAAACCGTGCAACAAAAGTTAACCCTCACGTAACTATGGACTTTAGTTAACAATGTCAATATTGGTTCATCATTTGTAGCACACATATCACACCAACACAAGATGCTAGCATTGGAGGGAATCTAAGAAAGGTGAGGAAGAGTATATAGAAATTCTTTGTATTTTCTGCTTCATTTTCCTGTAAACCTAAAAGTACTCTAAAAATACAGTCTAATAATTAAAAAATAAAGAAAAGGCCACCAGGAAAAGATTTGTAGTAAAAAAAAAAAAAAGAAAAAGGAAAAAAATCTTTAGAATTCACTTTTTATAGCAAGAAAACATAAACCAGAGAAACTTTAGGGTCTTGGGAATAGCTTGTTATAAGACTGAGCTTGTTAATTTTAAACAAGGGAAGCCATGGTCAGTTTGGGCTTGAATGCTGTCAGAGGTAGGAACAACAAGCATATGAATAATTTTACTCCAAAAGCTGGAAGATTAAAGCTAGTCTATAGATATCATTGGCAAAGAAGCAGTAGTCACTTATGTTAGTTAAAAGAGGGGATGTTCAAGTCATTTTTGTGGTCATGGAAAAGTTTTGTTTCTGTCTTCCAAAACATGGCTATAGAGTGGACTTGCCAAGAATGGCCTATATTTTCTGATCATTCATTTTAATTGGGATTATCATGGCTTACACATTACTGAGCCTGTTTTTACTTGCTCATTATAAGAACATGACAACAATTAAATAAATCACACTGAGTCTTCCTTGATAAGCTAAAATACCTGAGGTGCTTTCGTGATTAGCCATCTGATATTATCTAAGTAGCTTACAAACCTTAAATGGCTATTTCAAAGAATGTCTGACTTATACTTTACAACCAGATTTCAATCATAGTTATTATTCAGAATACTTTGAGATGCAAGGAACATAAAATATGAATGGACTGACAAACAATAGGGAGAAATTATTAGTCATAGCAAGATACATGCTTATGATTCTTCTAGGTTTGGTGAATTCTGAGGTTTAATGACACTATTAAGGACCCAGGTTTTCTTCATTTTCTCCATTCTACAATCCTCAATGTGTTGGCTTTTATCAATAGGCTTGTCTCCTCATGGTCTCAAGATGGCTACAAGTACCCTCAAGCATTATATCCCCACACAATAATAAAAGAAAGATTGCACTTTGTCCCATCTTAAGCCTGAGAGTAACTTTTCAGCATTTTCCTCTTTATGCATCTTCTTGTATTTGCAACATTCTTTCATCACCTGAAATAAAAATATGCATGTCATTGCATAGGTTCCCTATGTCTGGGACTAAGTCCAGCAAATATTCTTTGAACTTAGACCAAAAGTCAGCAAACATTTTCTGTATAGGGGAAGAAAGCAATCATATTAGGTTCTGCAGGTCATATACAGTCACTATTGCATATTCTTGTGTTTTGTTTTTCTTTACAACTCCTTAAAAATGTAAAAAATACTCATAGCTTTAAGGCTGAGCAAAAACTGGCTTTCAAAAATAATGATGATAAACTATACTATGTTTTATGTTTTTATCATGAACATAATTCAATTCAACAAATAATCATTGAGCATTTTCTATGTGCCAGGCATGGAGACTGCAATTACGCATAAGTGAGCCAGGTTCTTATTCTGACAAGAAGTACTACACTGAGAAAGTAATTATATAATTACGGGAAATCACTGAGTACAGTGAATCTTTAGATTTCAGAGCTTCCTTATAGAAGAGAAGTAGCACCCAGAAATCTTGTTTTAAAGCTCATATTCAGAAGAATGTTCCTTATTTAGCTCTTCTTTTCAAATAGCATGCATTCCTTGATTATCTTCGTGTCGAAGCCTGTGTGAATAATTATGTGTTTCTATTATGATAACACTTTTTCTGTTGGGTTCTTCTTCTTTTGACTATTCACTTTCAGTGTGCTCCATGAGTAAGTTTATATTTCTTCTTTGAGCAAGTTGGGACAATCTTTGTATATGCATTCAGGAACCAACTCCTTATGTGGCATTATAGAGCTTGTGATCTTGGTGGAATAGTTAGGGTGGCATCTCTATGGTCCACATCTCTCATGAGGGTGCATATATCATACCCTTGAAAGATTGTAGTTTCACTTTAGAACAAGTTTCCAATTCACAAAGTTGAAAGAGTACATATATGTAAGTTAGTTTATGAATAAAAGAGATGAATGATTGAAATGGCTCAATCATGTCTGACTCTTAGTGACCCCATGGACTGTAGCCTACCATGCTCCTCCATTCATGGGATTTTCCAGACAAGAGTACTGCAGTGGGTTGCAATTTCCTTCTCCAGAGGATCTTCCCGACCCAGGGATTGAACCTTAGTCTCCTGCATTGCAGGCAGACGCTTTACCTTCTGAGCCACCAGGGAGGTCCAAAAGAGATGTGATTCCTTAATCAGTTTTGGACAAGAAGCAACCCCAGGATTTCAGGGGTGCTTTACATGATCATTTTTTCCACCCACGTGACCTGTATGCTGAAGGTAGACTATGCCTGTGTTGGGACTGGTCAGCTATTCACCATCATTTCATTCTGGAATACAGACTGAAGCAAAAGCCCTTATCTGGGATGTTTTGATTTTATGGCAGAGGACAAAAGAGAAGACCAAGATGAATCAAGAAATCATATTTAGAGATTCTCCATTATGCTCTTTAGATGTAGCCAAGGATGATGATGATATAATAAAGATAAAAGTTGGAGGATCAAAGGTTTACTAATATCTTGAATAGTCACAGGGTCTTTGTTCCAGGCTCTTTCTTTTATTTTGACAATACAAGGTTTTAAAAAACAGGGTCCTTCTAAAAAAAAAAAAAATTCTATTTTATTACAGTCAGCTCCATAACCACTCCTCTACAATTTATTTTCAACATAGTTCTTTCTCCTAACTTAATTTCCATACTTTGAGACTATCAGATTTTGGTGGAATTATGTCCTTTTTAGCAGAGCAATTTTCAGAGTCCAACAGAAAGACCACCTTAATCTACTCAAAAATCATAACATGGTGCATAACAAGGACATGATTGGTATTTAGACTGTAGTTCAAGAGATTTCCTAACTTTTATGTTTTACTGATGGGCATTAAAGGACCATTCCATTTTACAATTCTGCAAGTTCCAGAAATGCTGGGATCTGTATCTCCTTTCATCCCTACCTTCAAACATCAATTCTTCTCCAACCTCAGCTTTCTTGCAGTGCTTTCTCAAATGCACCTAATAACAACCAATTCATGCTAGTAATGTACTGTTTTGAAACCTTTTTCCCCAAAGCCATAGCCCTTCACGGTATATCAGCTGCCTTCCAAATAATCTCAAACAAAAATGTTACAGAACATTTTGGCACTGTATAACAATTTTCCAGTTTCCAATAATAGTTTCTCTTCCTCCAGCATCCAGAAAAAAAGCTTTATCACATACATTAGGCATTTTTGTTACAGCAGCCCACAAGGTTTAGCAGCTATTTGCTCAACTGAACACTTCTGCTGCTGTAACAGATAACCCCCATAGCTCAATGGATTGCCTTATAAGCATTTTGTTTTTCTCACGTTACATGCAAACTATGGTTGGGCTATGGCTGCTGTGTCAGTGTTTAATTCTGGTTGATTCTGCTGTGGGCCCTCTCATTTCTGGACTCACTGTGGAGATATCTTCCCTTCCTGGGACATGCTTTTATGGCAGCAGGCCAAAGAAAGAGGTTAAAATGAACCGTGAAAGCTTTTTCAAAACCTATGTCATATGTGTTTATATCCATCACCATAAGAGGACAGGGAAGTATGTCCCACCAGAGGGAGGCACCTGGTCACAGGGCAATAGGTGGTGGAGAGGTAAAGAGAGGGAGTGAATACACCTTTTAAAAAAATTTTTTGATGTGGACTATATTGAATTTGTTACAATATTGCTTCTGTTGTATGTTTTGGTTTCTTGTCTGTGGGGCATGTGGTATTTTATCTCCCCAACCAGGGATCAAACCTGCACCCCTTGCTTTAGAAGGTAAAGTCTTAACCACTGGACTGCCAGGGAAATCCCTGCATTTTAATACTGTTGTTGCTGTTTAGCCACTACGTCGTGTCCAACTCTGTGCGACTACATGGACTGTAGCCTGCCAGGCTCCGCTGTCCATGAGATTACTCCAGCAAGAATACTGGACTGGGTTGCCATTTCCTCCTTCAAGGGCTCTTCCTGACGTGGGATGGCACCCACGTCTGCTGCTTGGCAGGCGGATTCTTTACCATTGAGCCACCTGGGAAGCCCCATACAACGTAATATAGTTTCAGAAAAATGCTGTGTAGCAGGAAGCTCCTTGTAAGAAGTACATTTCATGAATGAGTTACTCCCTGGATCATAAGAAAAGCTCTCAAATAGGATAGAAAGAATCACAATAAGCCTTTCTGTTTTTCATTTACCTTTGTAATCTTTAGGAATAAAGTGCTCAAATAATCAAGATAGCATCTAAAGTAAGTTAAATAGTTCATTTTCTTCTTCTGCTATCCACATCATCTCCTTCACCTGAGTTTTCTACACTATCTTCATTAGAGGAGATAAAGGCATTTTCATGATTGAAACAGCAAGTTGAAGACCTGTAGTTGTCTTTCTTAAATGACATCCACATAACATATGCAGAAGGTGTTATAATTAGGCCCATTTGTGTACGAACTCTGTGGAGTGTACTATCCCTAAAGAAATTTCTACAATTGCTCATCTATCAAACAAGTACCTGCCTCATTAGATCCTAAATAAGAATATTAGTAAAGATGTAAAAAAACAAGAAGGAAATTCATTTTTAAGGGTATATAAAAATTGTCTCTGATCTTTAAATCATCCCTTACATATACCTCTCCCTAGAAATTCAAATATTTCTTATTTACATGAAATCTCCAAGTTAAACAACATTTTTAATAAACCAAAGCATATTATTCTTTATCATTCAGGTGATGTGTTTCTATAACAGTTATATTTAATCCTATTCTCTCTATATAAGTTTTTCCACTTTTATTTTAATTTAAAGGCCTAAAAAGGTGTTTGCCATCATTTGGAAGGGACTGGCTTAGGTTCAGATATTGTTAGAAGAAAGGCAGTTTCTACTTTGGTAGCAGAACAAACTACTTTCCATTTGTCCTTGGAAAGTACATGTACAGAGAGAGCCATTTACAAAGATTTCAAAAGATTTGATGCCAAGTGCCATAGTAAAGCAAACTCTACCGAAACTACAATTTTATACTTCAAAAAGTTAATAAGCCTTTAATAAAATACATTTCCTGTTGAGATAAGTAGAGCTAAGTATTTTCATTCTACAGATGAGGGATAGCAAGGTGAGGAAGAGTATAAAGTAATTTGCCCAATGTCAAAGAAGTCCGAAGTAGATCTTGGAATTAAGCCCTAATAGATTATAGAGAAAAAGAGAATAATAGAAATTATAAACCACTCACTCATATTATAGTGTTTCTATTGCAGAGATAAATAGCCTCTGTCACAAGAACCTATTTCAGTGGGGAATACAAATTTAAGTAGCTGAGCATCAAAATTAATAGAGAACAGTCAAAGTACCCACATCATTTCAATGCACATATTAAACATAGAAACTAGAAAATTTACATTATCATAGAACTCACGACTTCCCTAAGCTTTTCTATTTGCAACAGAAACAGCCACATCATTCATTTATTTACCAAGAAGTCATTCCGAGGGCGAAGTACATCTGTTAATTTCACATATAAGGTTAAGAAAATTATTATTATTTATCTGCCACATAATGCAACTTTATCATTGAAGGTAAAGATAAAAGCAAAATATAGTTTAGCAATAAGCTCATTGTAGAAACTTATGAAGAATCAGACTGCTGAACATTATCTATTAAAGATATAACTTTTATTAATAAGAACTTTTACATTTTGTGTACAATTCTGGGAATGCATAATAAATATGAATATGGTCACCAGAAGGCTGATAAAGGACATTGTGCTTGGATTTTCCTGAGATATTTGGATCTTTCTAGGAAAATTTATGGGATGTCCATTTTCATACCTATTATGTATGTCTGTGGCACCAACAATCACAGTGCCTTGGCCCTCTGGCTAGACCATAAATTAAATACACAAATCATCTTTGCCTCACCTCAACCTTGAGAGGACATGCTCACTCAATTTCTAAAGAAATGCCATAAAATGTGCTTTCATGACTATTTTAATGCTTCATGATTCAAGCAACTACCTTAGCAGGTCTCAGGAATATCTTAAAATATGACCTTACTCTTACCTCTTAGTTACAAATTAATATAACTCACTTACCTGCCAAAATCATTTAAAATCTTTGTAAATAAGACTTTTGATCTCTGAAATTTGTCACATTTTTTTTTCTAATATCACAATAAAATCTTAGTGTGTGTGTGTGTGTCTTAAAAAGTAGTAATATTTATTTATAATTAATATGCTAGAACTTACATATCCGTGTTATTCTTAAAAGTTGTCACCTTAAACACTTTAAGTGAATTCTGATGATGTTACCTTTTTCAAAACACTAGCCATATCAGGGTAAATACTCATTAGTTTTGGGTTTCCCTTTTTACTCATGTGTGTGTTTAGTTGCTCAGTCATATCTGACTCTGTAACTTCATGGACTGTAGCTGCCAGGCTCCTATTCCATGGGATTTCCCAGGCAAGAATATTGAAGTGGCTTGCCATTTTCTTCTCCAGGGAATCTTCCTGACCCAAGGATTGAACCTGCATCTCCCGGGTCTTCTGCACTGCAGGCAAACTTTTTACCACTGAGCCATCAGGGAAGAATCCTTAATAGTCATACTTTACTTTAAAAAAATGGTATGTCCAATCTATCACTCACATTTTACCAGACTAACTTCTAATTAAAATTAAGCTGTTTCCAAAAATTAAGGTTTCACTCTGTATTACTATCCAAGACCAATGCAGTCAAGGACTGATAGCATTTCCAAAACAGAAATTCAAAAACATTTTGAGAAAATAACAATATAATTAGCATAAAATTAAATTAGAAACAAAGATCCCAAAAGTCCTTGTGCCTATACTCAAGTTGAAGGTAGAACCCTGACCTCTGACTTAAGGCATCAACTCCAATCTTCTAGAGGATGCTAAATCACTTTCCCCACTACTCTGGAGAAAGCCACATTCTTCTACTAGTTTCTTCACAAATGATAATTATAATAATAGTAGTAATAATTAATAATAATTTATATTTATAATGGGCTAAGTACTTCCTGGAGAAGGCAATGGCACCCCACTCCAGTACTCTTGCCTGGAAAATCCCATGGATGGAGGAGCCTGGAAGGCTGTAGTCCATGGGGTGGCTAAGAGTCGGACACAACTGAGCGACTTGACTTTCACTTTTCACTTTCATGCCTTGGAGAAGGAAATGGCAACCCACTCCAGTATTCTTGCCTGGAGAATCCCAGGGATGGGGGAGCCTGGTGGGCTGCCGTCTATGGGATCGCACAGAGTCGGACACAACTGAAGCGACTTAGTAGTAGTAGTAAGTACTTCCTAAATGAAATATTTCCTGTAATCTTCATAATAATTCAATTTAACTCTCACAACAATCCTATAAAGTAAGGATTGTTTGAATTTCATTTTACGCATAATGTCTTCAAAGCTGACATAGGACTTCACTCTAATGCTATTATTGATTTGGCACTGGTCATCTGTAGAGGTCCTAGACAGTGAGTATTTGCAAATCACTGTAAAAGAATAATTACCCCTTCATTCATTCTTCATCCCCATTTACGAATCACTCAGATAATGGTTCCTGGAATTTCTTCAGTAATAACCATTTTTAAATTTGTCAAATTCTTGGTTATGCTTTTCTTATGTCAGGATTTCTTATTTTTTTTTCTAAAAGATGAACATTTTAAAGTTCTAAGAAGTTAATAGTATATATACTTTCCTGAACTAATTTGGTTATGAAATCTTTCTTCCTAGAAAATGTCTTAGGTTTATTATTAAAAGGAAAATGCCTTCTCATCTCACATAAGAGATAATAACCCTAATAAGGCTGAATTATTGAGTGCCACTCTGTTATGCAGTGTTACACCCAATAGAAAGATAAATCCAAACTTAATATTCAGAAAGTAATGCATGGCTTTACTAAATCTCTAAAATTGATAGCAGAGGGGTAATTATATTAAATTTACATACAACAAAGTTGATTTAAAACTTCCATACACTGTTGGTGTACTCTGTCAAATTCCCATGCTATCTGTTAAAAAAATCTATTTTCTTTCTTGCCTTCAAAATGCTCTAGAAAAATCTCAAATCTGTGCTAATTCTATTTCCTTCTTCTTCAATTTCTCCTTCTTCTTAACTTCCAAATTGATTTTTTGCATGAGTATCTTCCTTTCTTTATCAGGATGCTTTCAGCTGCAAGTAAATAAATATAATTTTAGACAAGAATCACTTAAATAATGAGGAATTTACCTTTATACATAAAAAGAGTAGAGGCAAGATGAGGGCACAGTGGTTATTTAACAGCTCATCAATGTGAGGCTTTCAGTTTGGTTGGTCTGCAATTTTTTTTTTTTTTATGGCAATAAGATGGTTGCAACAACTCCAAATATTACCTTCTTATATCAAAACATCTAAAGGTAGAACTAGGACTCAGCCCCTTATTTATGACCCTTTTTAAGAATAAAGTACATTTTCTCAGAAATATCCACTAATATTCTAATGTCTCATTAGTTAGGATTTTGACATGTACTCATGAATAAATTAACCACAGGAAGGAGGAATGGAGGACTTCCCAGGTGGTTCAGTGGTAAATAATTCACCTGCCAATGCAGGAGACACAGGAAATGTGGGTTTGATCCCTGGGTTGGGAAGATCCCCTGGAGGAGGAAATGGCAACACATTCCTGTATTCTTGCCTAGAAAATCCCATGGACAGAGGAGCTACAGTCCATGGAGTCACAAAAGAACTGGACATGACTTAGCAACGAAACGACAATAAGAGGAATGGAATAACTATGATTAGCTGGTCAAGTCACGAGGTTGGCGAAGAGCCCATGTAGTACCTGACAAAATGTTGATTTGTTCAGAAAGAAGAAGAAACATACTCAAGTAAGAAACCATTAGCAGCTATTACCTTCCCTGTCTACCTAGCTTCTCTCTCATTCTTGAAATACCTCACTATTCACCACTCCTACCTGGGGTCCTACAAAAGATCCTACAAGCAAATGAAAACCTTTATAAGGAGACAAGGAGAGATAAAGTTAAAAAAATTATACACTAATTTTTCTAGGCCATATATGTATATATAGCATGGATAATATTAATGCATAAATTTTATCCTATTATTTCCATAGCCTGCCATTTTTCTTTTAACAGTAGGTTGCTCATCTTTCCATGAAATGAAGTCTCACAAGGTCATTCTTACTGACTGTCAATTTTGTGACTACAAAAATTATTAAACCATTTGTATATTTTCTTGCATGTACTTTGCCTATTTTTCTTCAGGTTTCCTATTAACAAAAGACCTCTAATGTGTTAAGGATATTAACATTTTTTCATACATATTGTAACTATTTTCTCAGTTGAATTTCAATTTTGTTCTGTATCTTTTCACATAAGAAGGATTGCAGTTTTCATGGAGTTAAATCCATCAAGTTTTCCTCATAGAGTCCATCTTCCATGTAACTCTTAAAATGCACTTTCTATGCTAGGATTACATATGGTTTCTTGGTCTATTTTTTTTTTTACCCAAAATATACTTTAAAAGCATTGACCCTGGAGCCAGTTTGCCTAGGCTCAAATCCCAGTCAGCTAAATATTACATGTGTCATTTAGAACAGTTAAATTCATTTTGACTTAATATCAAGTTACTTATAACTCACAATACTTGACTATTCTTCTAGTACTTTTATCACATATTTTACAGGTAAAATTTCAATTCATTTGGATTTAATTTGGTACAGAATACAACTTAGGAGGATAACTCTTTATTTTCAAATGGTTAGTCAATTGTCCCCAAACCACTTAAGACAAATAATAATTCTTTTCCTGCTGATTTAAAATGTGATCTTTATCATAAATGCATTCCTTATCCTTATGTGTTTCTGGCCTTTCTATTTGTCTCATTTCCTTGTATTTCCTATAGTTTTTCATTTATTTTCAAACTATGCATTTTTGTCCAAGAAAATTGATTGAGGCCCAATGTGGATGGTAATTTCTTACAAAGTTTCTTTTCCTCATTCTGTCATTGAAAAAAGTTAATCTTGGCACTGACATTTTCTAATATTAACAATACAATTCACATTATTGTTGACATTTTCCTAGTATGTCTTTATTCTCACTATAATGTTTTACTTTATACGTGTCTGAAACATTTTATTTAGCTACATTTATTATATGAAGCTTACAGTTGGGCTTTGATTTTTTACCCCATCTGTTTATTTATACATATTAAAATACTTTCTTTAATGTCAAGTTTTCTGTTTCTAATCTTTTGTTTTCTTTCCTTTAATAAATGAAGGGTTTTTTGTTTTGTTTTGTTTCCTGTGTCTGTTTGTATGCATTTGTTTAGACAATATGATATTTTAGATACTTTCTCATCTGGTTTTAATTCTACTAGCTATGCTATGTTACATGCTAAGTCACTTCAGTCGTGTCCGACTCTGTGCGACCCCATAGACGGCAGCCCCAGGCTGCCCTGTCCCTGGGATTCTCCAGGCAAGAACACTGGAGTGGGTTGCCATTTCCTTCTCCAATGCATGAAAGTGAAAAGTGAAAGTGAAGTCGATCAGTCGTGTCCGACCCTCAGCGACCCCATGGACTGCAGCCCTCCAGGCTCCTCCATCCATGGGATTTTCCAGGCAAGAGTACTGGAGTGGGGTGCATTGCCTTCTCCGACTAGCTATAGTACTAGCTTTATATAATAGATTTAAAATCTTAATTTTTCATTAACATTGATAGTATTTATTAACTAATCCTCACTATGAATGATAAGATTACGAGCACCTTCCATGGGACTTTCACCTCACTCCCATCAGTCAACAATAGACATCAGATAAAAAATTTGGTTATACTCCTACAGTGTAGCACAGGAAAGCTTTGGAAGAAGAGGTAATATATCTGGTTATGAGTAAAATCATCACTCCATTTACCCTAACACTCTTTTCTCAGTAAAGGAAAGTAATCCAAGACCCAGAACTTAGCATGGCTTAAAAAATATTTTGTTGTTCTTGTAAACCTCTGGGATTCTCAGATACACGTATCTACATATGAATAATACATATATATTTTTAAGTCACTCAGTCATGTCTGATTCTTTGCAACCCCATAGACTGTACAGTCCATGGATTTCTCCATGTCAGAATACTGGAGTGGGTTGACATTTCCTTCTCCAGAAGATCTTCCCCACCCAGGGATCGAACCCAGGTCTCCCACATTGCAGGCAGATTATTTACCAGCTGAGCCACAAAGAAGATATATGTACCTCTGGGATTTTCAAATTCATGTATCTATATATGAATAATACATTAATATGAATATGTATTCTCATATATACATAGATATATACACACATATATACATATATATACATGTACACACATGCATATACACACACACGGATATGAATAAGGTAGCACTAAAATAATTATCTTCAAACCCTTTACACAAATGCTGCTAAATCAGAAGAACTATCATCATGGTGGGTACTCAGGTATCATTTTAGAATTTCAGAAGCAGCTAAACCAAACACTGAGTGTGAATATGTTTAAAAAAAAAAAAGAATTATTTCCCTTTTAATTTTCGACCTGTTTTGAAATCGCCATATAATCTTATTTTTTCTCAATCTATTTTCAGTACATTTTGGGATGTAGGAGATAAAAGTTGTGGGACTTAAAAATTAACACTTGTCACTTTTATTTTTATTAATCCTTCAGAGAAATGAAACACCTTTATATACGTAATAGAAACAGACACAAGCTTAAATACAGTTTGTAAGAAGATATTTAAAATGTGATTCATCTGCTATTAATCTCTTAACCTCTTCTGCAGCATATTGTCACTGAACAAGGAACAATCTAGAAGGCTTTAAGAATCTGACTATCTGCCATAAACATTTCAGATTAAAGACCCTGGTGCTTGTTCGAAACAGTCCTTGTTCCTCCCAGTAGCTGCATTTCCACTTTAAGAACAGAAAGAGAGTTGATGGTAGGCTGCTACTGGTACTGCTACTGCTAAGTCACTTCAGTCGTGTCTGACTCTGTGTGACCCCATAGACGGCAGCCCACCAGGCTCCCCCATCCCTGGGATTCTCCAGGCAAGAACACTGGAGTGGGTTGCCATTTCCTTCTCCAATGCATGAAAGGGAAAAGTGAAAGTGAAGTCGCTCAGACCTGTCCGACCCTCAGCGACCCCATGGACTGCAACCTACCAGGTTCCTCCGTCCATGGGATTTTCCAGGCAAGAGTACTGGAGTGGGGTGCCATTGGTAGGCTGCTAAGGGAAAACATTTTTTAAAAAGAAAACTATGTATTGGATACAAACAAAATAAAACTTTAGTGCATCTAGTTAAATATGCGTGGCTTTTTCTTTAAATAACAGCTATATTATAAAGCACATCTAGCTATTTACTCTAGTTAAACTCCTTGTTGTTGGTCAGTCACAAAGTTGTGTCCAACTGTTTGCAACCCCATGGACTGCAGCACACCAGGGCCCTCTGTCCTCCACTATCTCATGGAGTTTGCTCCAATTCATGTCTATTGAGTTGATGATGCTATCTAACCATCTCATCCTCTGCTATCCTCTTCTCCTTTTGCCTTCCATCTTTCCCAGCATCAGAGTCTTTTCCAGTAAGTCAGCTCTTTGCATCAGGTGGCCAAAGGATTGGAGCTTCAGCTTCAGCAACAATCCTGCCAATGAATATTCAGGATTGATTCCCTTTAGGGTAACTGGTTTGATCTCCTTGAAGTCCAAATGACTCTCAAGAGTCTTCCACATTAACAAAATTTGAAAGCATCAATTCTTCGAGGCTCAGCCTTCTTTATAGTCCAACTCTCACATCCATACCTGACAACCGGAAAAGCCATAGCTTTGACTAGATGGACCTTTGTTGGCAAAGCAATGTCTCTGCTTTTTAACACACTTTCTAGTCTTGTCATAGCTTTCCTTCCAAGGAGAAAGTGTCTTTTAATTTCATGGCTGTAGTCATTGTCTGCAATGATTGTGGAGCCAAGAAAATAAAATCTGTTACTTCTTAGCACCTTAAACAAGAACTCATATATGTATGAACTGAAAAAAAAAAATCTTTTTAGCCTGATCAAAATGAGATAATGACTTCAAATTCTACGTATTTCCCTTTACAATAAGTGTTCATAACGCTTTTTCTGGAATCCCCTCATGCGGCATTTGTTTCATATGTTTGGTTCCCAACACCATAATACAGTTTTCTTTTAAATTATGATGGAAATATCCATGAAGATTTCCCCCCATATTGGGGTATGTCTAAGAGCTATAGAGATCATAACTACAAAAGTTACAAATAATCATTTGATAGTTTTATTAATATCAAACATCACTACCTTTTCCTGCTAAAAATACGTGATAGCTGAGCTCATTCAATTAAAAGAAATGGAACAGAGTTTTATTCATTTCAAAGAAAATATATACTTATATTCAACTTAGGCTTTGTCCACAATGTTGTACTTTCTAGGAATTTTTTTTTAATTTTAGATAATACTATAATACTTCAGTTGAAATGAAAAATAACAATAGTTTTCTTAATCTTCTTTTGACGGTGCTGTTGTGATTATAAGAATTACTTTATTGAATATTTTCTGGCTTTAGTCATACTTGAACCTTTGCTGTGTATTATTCAAGGCAAAAATTTCTTAAACCACAGAATAATTCATTCAATATGATTTTATCTGATGATTTTCTGTATTTAGAAAACAAGGCTATACATATCATGAAGGCAGTCTGCTTTACTGTCTATCTGACGTTATCTTTTAGTCATCATCATTTATGCAGTGCCTAGAATAATTCTTTGTGTATACAAGACACCAATAAGTATCAATGATGAAGGAATTGAGCCACTAAGGACTTGCCTAACTTGTAGTGTCACTCAGCAAGTGAGTAATGATGACTACAATTTGTTAATTCTGAGACTTTAATGACAAAGAAGCCATGGAACATAGGGTCCTAGTGGATAAAAGTCTGACAAGCAACTTCAGTAACTGCACATACAGAGATTGTGCTAAGCATTATGGGAGGATGCTGAGAGATGCCTCACACACTAGGCCAGAGGAATTGGATACACACACTGAAATGTGAATCATGTGTGTGTTAGATTGCTTCAGTCCAACTCTGCTACGCAATGGACTGTAGCCCACCAGGCTCCGCTGTCCATGGGATTCTCCAGGCAAAAATACTGGAATGGGTTGCCATGCTCTCCTCCAAGAGATATTCTTGACCCAGGGATCAAAACAGCATCTCTTACATCTCCTGCATTGGCAGGCAGGTTCTTCACCACTAGAACCACACATAGGTATTATTCAGGTGAAATGAGAAAGACAACAGAAGTGGTTGATGCAGGGCATTGAGACAGAACCCATTGGTATATGAAAAATACTTGTAGAAAGATCACACAGAATGTTTCAGATCAGATCAATCGCTCAGTCATGTCCGAATCTTTGCAACCCCATGAATTGCAGCACGCCAGGCCTCCCTGTCCATCACCAACTCCCGGAGTTCACTGAGACTCACGTCCATCAAGTCAGTGATGCCATCCAGCCATCTCATCCTCTGTCATCCCCTTGTCCTCTTGCCCCCAATCCCTCCCAGCAACAGAGTCTTTTCCAATGAGTCAACCCTTCGCATGAGGTGGCCAAAGTACTGCAGTTTCAGCTTTAGCATCATTCTTTCCAAAGAAATCCCAGGGCTGATCTCCTTTAGAATGGACTAGTTGGATCTCCTTGCAGTCCAAGGGACTCTCAAGAGTCTTCTCCAACACCACAGTACAAAAGCATCAATTCTTCGGCGCTCAGCCTTCTTCACAGTCCAACTCTCACATCCATACATGACCACAGGAAAAACCATAGCCTTGACCAGACAAACCTTTGTTGGCAAAGTAATGTCTCTGCTTTTGAATATGCTATCTAGATTGGTCATAACTTTCCTTCCAAGGAGTAAGCGTCTTTTAATTTCATGGCTGCAGTCACCATCTGCAGTGATTTTGGAGCCCAGAAAAATAAAGTCTGACACTGTTTCCACTGTTTCCCCATCTATTTCCCATGAAGTGATGGGACCGGATGCCATGATCTTCATTTTCTGAATGTTGAGCTTTAAGCCAACTTTTTCACTCTCCACTTTCACTTTCATCAAGAGGGTTTTGAGTTCTTCTTCACTTTCTGCCATAAGGGTGGTGTCATCTGCATATCTGAGGTTATTGATATTTCTCCTGGCAATATTGATTCCAGCTTGTGTTTCTTCCAGTCCAGCGTTTCTCATGATGTACTCTGCATATAAGTTAAATAAGCAGGGTGACAATATACAGCCTTGACGTACTCCTTTTCCTATTTGGAACCAGTCTGTTGTTCCATGTCCAGTTCTAACTGTTGCTTCCTGTCCTGCATACAGGTTTCTCAAGAGGCAGATCAGGTGGTCTGGTATTCCCATCTCTTTCAGAATTTTTCACAGTTTATTGTGATCCACATAGTCAAAGGCTTTGGCATAGTCAATAAAGCAGAAATAGATGTTTTTCTGGAAGTCTCTTGCTTTTTCCATGATCCAGCGGATGTTGGCAATTTGATCTCTGGTTCCTCTGCCTTTTCTAAAACCAGCTTGAACATCTGAAAGTTCACGGTTCACATATTGCTGAAGACTGGCTTGGAGAATTTTGAGCATTACTTGACTAGCATGTGAGATGAGTGCAATTGTGCGGGAGTTGAGCATTCTTTGGCACTGCCTTTCTTTGGGATTGGCATGAAAACTGACAAAGTAGCTCAATAAGTCTGGAGAACAGACTGTGAAGAGGAGAGAAGTTAAAAGGGAGACTACACAGGTGACCTGGAGCCAGATCTCCAACTTGAGGAAGAGAGGACTCAAGTCTGGACCACATGACTAGTCAGTCACACCAATTTGAAGATTGTTTAGGTTAGGGTTCACAATGGGAAATCCATTAGGCACATTCAGTTTGGCTTGAAAATTCAAAGTCATATCTTCTTGGTCTCCAAAATATCATCTTATAGTAGGGCTTATTGACTGATGCAGCAGACTTCTCTTAAAAGCCTGTTTCCAATAACCAGAAATAGCCTATAGAAACAATATCTTCAATAGACTCCCAAGGCTTTGACTATATGCATAGTATATATAATTTACATATATATATAAAACACATATATACATATTTGATACATATATAAATATATATTATGTGTAGTACATATTATATAATTTATGTCATGTGTAATATATATTTTTTCTGGTGAGTGACATCAGAGGTTAGACAACCTCCCTAGAGTAAATTCAAGGGTGCCTCCTTTCCTTCACTCCTTCATCATTGGGTAGTATTTATGTATGGCTTCTACATACAATAAGCATGTCCTACTTTGGATCTAATGGGTACTGATGGCTCTTGCATGAAACTCCTTCACTATTATTGCCCTCAACAGAGGGTTGTAACAGTATAAATATGAGAAACTGAATATTGCCTGATTTAGAACTGGCCTCTGGTTGCCTTCTTCCCCTCCTCTTTTTCCTCTTCCTCATCCTCATTATTGTTCTAATGATGAGGGCCTTGACAACATCTCACAGACCCTCTACTGTCAGAATTCATCAAGTACATGATCTATAAGGATGCTGCATGAAATCTCAGCATGAATGCAAATTTGGCTCCCTCTTCTCCTCTGAGCTTCTTTCAAAGGGGTTTTGGTTTAACTCAGAACAGCTTAAGTATCCTGAATTGTCTAAACACAGAAATATATTTACTTACCATATCCTCAAAACTCTGACCAAACGTCTCTTGGAGACAGTTTTCCTTAAATGTGTGGAAAGAGCAATTTATTTTTATACAGCAGTGGAAGAAAGGCCAAGAACTGATAACTGATTTTTTTTTTAACTCTGGTAAAAGTAAAGTCTGACACATGCTCACTCGCATTGCTAAAATGAAGACAAGAAATGACAAGTGGCTCCAGAGGAACTGGTTTTAGACTATTTGAATCTGAACCAGTCAAGGGAAAAAAATCTACTAAAAAACTTTCACCAAATATGTCATAGTCTCTCAAAGAGGATCCTTACATATAAGAAGTTAAAAGTTTTTCTTTTTTTTTTTTATTGCTAATAATTCACTGCTGCATGCTGAAGCAATTCTTAACAATAGAGAAAACAAGACAATTTTAGGAGCAGGTCTGATGGTCTTGGATAATTGAAAAGTCTCTGTCCATAAAGCCAGATGAGCTTGCTTAGCAGGAGAGTTTAATTTTGGTCTGGAGTCAATCAAGAAGTGATTACCAGTTCTGTGTAAAGAGCCTATCTATTACTTGCTACCTGATAGCAAAAAGAAAAGGATTTAGACTGAGCAGAATAGACAGCTGCCAAAAAGCTATTTGGAATTTCAGGAATGGAGGAAAATGGACTGAGCATATAGAGTTTTTCTTTCCTGTGGTTTAAAGCTGTGGTCCCCAACCATTTTGGCACCAGCAGTTTTGTGTAAGAAAATTTTTCCAAGGATGGGTGGGAGGTGGGATTGGTTTCTGGATGATTCAAGCGCATGACATTTATTGTGCACTTTACTTCTCTTATTATTACATCAACTCCAGCTCAGATCAGCAGGCATTGAATACCAGAAGTCGGGGATACCTGCTTTAAAGCACCCAGATTGGACAGAGGAAGCCAAAATACTGTAGAAGTAGAATTGCACTGGGCAAACAGGTGGTTAGAAGATCTGTCTTTTGGTCCTGGCTAATTATATGATCTCAAGAATGTCATTTAACTTACCTCAGCCTTGTATTCCTCAACCATAAAAATGAAAAAATATTGAATTAGATAGTCTCTAAGCTCTAGTCTATGAGCCTCGGGAAAACAAGGACAAGGTTCCTTCTTTAGCTTCTGTAACTAGCAAGGGGCCCAGCAACAACAGGCATCCAATAAATACTTCTTATGTGAATAGAAAAACTATTTGTTACATTTCTCCTACGAGAAAAGCATCATGCTTATTCATATATATTCTAAAGATTAAGATAGTTATTAAAATAAATTGAGAGGATACACTGAACTAGGGCTTCCCTGATAGCTCAGTTGGTAAAGAATCCACCTGATGTAAGAGACCCCAGTTCGACTCCTGGGTTGGGAAGATCTACTGGAGAAGGGATAGTCCACCCACTCCAGTATTCTTGGGCTTCCCTTGTGGCTCAACAAACAATCTATATGTAATGTGGGAGACCTTGGTTTGATTACTAGGTTGGGAAGATCCCCTGGAGACGGGAACAGCCACCCACTCCAGTATCCTGGCCTGGGGAATTCCATGGACAGAGCTAGGGGCTACAGTCTATGGGGGCATAAAGAGTTGGACAACTGAGATTTACATAACTGAAGTAGCCACACATAAGTTGAGATATTAAGTTTAATTGAAATAGCACTTTGACATAGACTCTAACTAGTAAGTGTGATGAATAGTTTTCCAGAAACTTTGTCTGGATATAATTTAAGAAGACATCTTACTCAGGAAGTGAAATTTGTTTCAGCTGAAACTTTAACGTTAAAAATGGTCAAAAGCAAAATAAACAAAAGATAAGACCAAATCATCTGTTGCACTGAAGTCTAATAGTATTTTTTTCTCTGTAGGTCCCATCTAGATATGGGGGTGGGGAGTAGTAAAAATGATATTTTCATAAAAGATTCACATGCCTATAATAGACATGCTATTTATTTTTCACACATTTTCAGTTTATACTAATTCCCCTTTCAAAGAGATGGAGTATGTTGCTAAGTCATTTGTGACACTTAGTATAACCAAAGGCTATGGATATATGGTGATGGCCCCAAGACAGTCAGAATGTAAGTTAGCAAGAGGAGACAATTGCAGAAGGAAAGAGGAAAATCTCAGCAAATGCTACATCTTCTTCTTAGCCAATGATATCTTGACTTCTGGCTACCCTTACATTACAAATAACTCATTTGATGTTTGAGAGTGAAGGTGATTCAACCATTTTACCAATGAAATGATATTAAAGACAAATATAAAAGTCATTTGTGTTGATAAGAAAATTCTCCTAACAAAGATACAACAGATAATGATGAATACACAGAAGACTCAAGGACTTCCTTTGAATGTTCTTCTATCCAGCATTTTAAATGTGGGACTACAAGTTGAAACAAGACCCTCAACCACCTGCTGATTTTATTGAGACCTCAGCGTGAAGCTCCTTTACTGTTTCTACATCAAGTATAGTCTCACCTCAAGCTTTTTAAATTTAAAATATTAAAATAGCCTAAAGGAAAATTTGGGTAGTCAAGATACAACACAATGCAACAGAGAACATTCTTTTCTCTTGGCTAACAGGAAAAGTTGAGAAGTAATTACTTTCATAGCAAAGTCTATGGTAGCAAAAATTGAAAATAAATGAAATCTTGAAAATTTTTAGTCTGTAGACAATACTGTGATCACATCTATACAAAAATAAAAAGATGAGGGTTATTATTATCGTAAGACACATCACTATTTTCTAAAAACTGATTACACACACAAACATACGGTGACATCTGGATACCCATTCCAAAATGAATCAAAGTTAGAATTAATCTTGATGCATATATATGTCAGGTTTGATTCATAAATTTATCAGGATTCCAGCTATTTTCTTCATTTCTGTGCCGTTTAGTTCAGTTCAGTCACTCAGTCGTGTCTGACTCTTTGCGAACCCATGAATCGCAGCACGCCAGGCCTCCCTGTCCATCACCAACTCCTGAAGTTTACTCAAACTCACGTCCATCAAGTCGCTGATGCCATCCAGCACTCTCATCCTCTGTCGTCCCCTTTTCCTCCTGCCCCCAATCCCTCCCAGCATCAGGGTCTTTTCGAATGAGTCAACTCTTCGCATGAGGTGGCCAAAGTATTGGAGTTTCAGCTTTAGCATCAGTCCTTCCAATGAACACCCAGGAGTGATCTCCTTTAGGATGGACTGGTTGGATCTCCTTGCAGTCCAAGGGACTCTCAAGAGTCTTCTCCAACACCACAGTTCAAAAGCGTCAATTCTTTGGCACTCAGCTTTCTTCACAGTCCAACTCTCACATCCATACATGACTACTGGAAAGCCATAGCCTGGAGTAGACAGACCTTTGTTGACAAAGTAATGTCTCTGCTTTTTAGTATGCTGTCTAGGTTGGTCATAACTTTCCTTCCAAGGAGTAAGCATCTTTTAATTTCATGGCTGCAGTCACCATCTGCAGTGATTTTGGAGTCCCCAAAATCACTGTTTCCATTGTTTCCCCATCTATTTGCTGTGAAGTGATGGGACCGGATGCCATGATCTTAGTTTTCTGAGTGTTGAGCTTTAAGCCAACTTTTTCACTCTCCACTTTCACTTTCATCAAGAGGCTTTTTAGTTCCTCTTCACTTTCTGCCATAAGGGTGGTGTCATCTGCCTATCTGAGGTTATTGATATTTCTCCCAGCAATCTTGATTCCAGCTTGTGCTTTATCCAGCCCAGCATTATTAGTGTCATCTTTTAATCAAGGACCTAAAAAATGGGTTCACATGTTAACATTTAAAAAATAGGTCTATATTTAATATGTCTTGATTGTCTTAGCTATGCAGTTATTATATCTTGGGTAGTTTAATAACATATTTATGATTCATCTCAAATATAAGGGTTGTGTTATAGTCTTCTAGCCTTCTCCCTTATTTCACATATTTACAGTGTCATTAACCACTTACAGTAAAGACCATGATTCCTAGCTATGCTTATTGTCAGGTGTAATCTTATAATTAAGTTCTGATCAATAGAACATGAGAAGTACCGTATGCATTTTCAAGGAAATGTCTTCTAGGGAGGGAATATATCCTTCTCTTCCTTTCCATAAAGACATTCTGACTGGAGAAAAATAAGCTATTTTTTTTTTTTTTAATGGATGTGAGAGTTGGACTGTGAAGAAGGCTGAGTGCCGAAGAATTGATGCTTTTGAACTGTGGTGTTGGAGAAGACTCTTGAGAGTCCCTTGGACTGCAAGGAGATCCAACCAGTCCATTCTGAAGGAGATCAGCCCTGGGATTTCTTTGGAAGGAATGACGCTAAAGCTGAAACTTCAGTACTTTGGCCACCTCAAGCGAAGAGTTGACTCATTGGTAAAAACTCTGATGCTGGGGCAGGAAGAGAAGAGGACGACGGAGGATGAGATGGCTGGATGGCATCACTGACTTGATGGACATGAGTCTGAGTGAACTCCAGGAGTTGGTGATGGACAGGGAGGCCTCGCGTGCTGCGATTCATGGGGTCGCAAAGAGTCGGACACGACTGAGCGACTGAACTGAATTGAACTGATGATCTCCAAAACTTACCAAATCAGGTTGCCCATTATCGCTTCCTCTCATGCCCTAGTTCTCTGTGGTTTTGCTCACTCCTGTCAGCCACAATTGTTTACTTTGATACCTTATACACAGAAAGAATATCCTTACCTCAGTGATTTTGCCTTTGCTGTTTCTTTTCCTCAAAACTTCTTGCCCCATATATTCGCATGGTTAACTCCCTTACCCTGTTCATGTCTTTCTCCAGTGTCACCTTCTGGTAGGGTGTTAACTATTTGAAAATTAGCCGTTCACCCATGATATAATCTAAATCCCCCTTTCTTGCAAGCCCATTTCACCAACTACCACTGATAAGATGTAATTGGTTTATTTTCTGTTTTCTCAAACTAGAAATAAGTACCAGGAAAGCAGGATATTCAGGGGGTGAAGATTTTACTCATCTTTAGTGCCTATAGTAGTACTTATAACATAGAAGACGCATAAAATTATTAAAAACATGTTTTATATCTTAGCTTAAAAAGCATAAAACATGACCTGTGTGAACTCCTCATATCTACCCTTCTGTTTGCTATGTCAGATCCGTAACTAATGGAGACTTACTAATTTATAATTTGCCTCAGTTTGCTCTTTGCCTTTTCTTAATTTTGTTTTATATATGTGTTAATAATATATCAGTTGGATATGGATCCATATCAAACTAAATATTTGCTCTTTGGACAATTTACCAATGTGTGCATTTTAGTGGGTGTTTTGCAACTCCATGGACAGTTGCCTGCCAGACTCCTCTGTCCATGAAATTTTTCAGGCAAGAGTACTGGACTGGATTGCCATTTCCTACTCCAGCAGATCTTTCTGACTCAGGGATCAAACTTGTGTCTCTGGCATCTCCTGCTTGGGCAGGTGGGTTCTTTACCACTGTGCTACCTAGGAATCCCTATGCATTTTAATTGACCTATTACACAGGGCTGAATGAATCAAGTGATTCAGCATGGTTAAGTCCCTTGATTACATAGAAATAATGCAGCATTCTACAGCTCTTCCTTGCCTAGATACTTAAGACTGTTTGACATATATTCTCTTTCAATCTACATTCTGTCTTCTATTATTTGGTGGAGACTTTTTTGCAATTTTCTTTAGAGTAAGGAGCATCTTGTGTGTGCCCATGTGATACTAAAAAGTAATATAAGGCCTAAGTATACCTAACAGTTGTTTCTGTGCATTGAAATCATTTTCTGGCATTACAGCAGATGTAAGGGTCTATTGTACAATATGCTTTCATTTCATTTATAACCAAACTGAACAGGAGTGACAATGTGGAAATGAATAGAGTTTACTCCTGTTCAGCTTGAGAAATTGCATCTGACATGAAGTGAAAGGAAATATGTGGGAGTGTTGAAACCAAAAGAAAAGTTAAAGAAAAGAAAAACAGTGAAATTTTGTCAAAGGAAAAAATGCCATTTTTTTGCTCTCTCCTCAAGCAAAAAGCATATATATCAAGTTTCTTAGCAATTAAAAATGTCAGCATCTTTTGCAACCTATTTTTATTATAGTTTATTTAAGTATAATATATATTTTTCATATGGTATAGTCTCAAATCACTGAAGACAATATGTTGCCATAATCACTAATATAAACTCTGTTTCAGAAATATGTAATATTGAAATTATGGCATAAACACTCTTCACTGGACAAAGCACTTAAAATAGTTCTTGATTTAGAGAGAAATTTCTAACTGCACTATAAATTGGCAGAATAAAAAAGCCTAAGAAAGAAGTAAATTTGAAGACACTGAGTACATCTAAATATGATGTGGTAAAGATTTATTGTTCTATTTAACATTCAACATCTTTTTCTATTCTCTAATTAGCAATGTCTTGTATTTCTTTCCCAAAGCCATTATTTCTCCTTTCACAATCTGTTTATGATTGGCTAGTTTTGACTCCTTTTCTGATTGTTACCGACTGAATGTTGGTGTGCTCTCTACATCTGTATGTTGACACCCAAACCACCAGTGTGATATTATTTGGGAGTAGAACATTAGGGAGCTAATTAGTTTAGATGATGTCATGAGGGTGGAGTTCCCCCAGTGGTATTAGCATCCTTATAAGAAGAGGAAGGGAGAGAACCATCCCTCTCTCTGTTCCATGTGATGACAGAGAGATAAGGTAGCCATCTGCAAGCCAAGATCCTGACCAGGCTAGCACCCAGATCTTGAACCTTAAGCCTCACAAACTGTGAAGAATACATTTCTGTAGTTTAAGCCATCCAGTCGATGACGTTCAGATGCATTAAGCCTGGTCAATTTGTCTATATGTTTCATGTTTCTGGCTATAATGATCGAATCATGGAGGATTATCTGGAATAATTCAAACAATTAAGTTAGATCTGGATACTTTTAGAATTCCCTCCTTCTCAGCTGGAATTCCTCTCTGAACCATATCACAGATAACTATTTCAATATCTACTTTTTCAGTTCTCTCCCAAATAGTACCTCACTATTACCATCTAAGAGGCTGCATAAGAAAATTAATTATTTATGTGTGATACATCCATTGTCTTGAAACAATGAATTCGTTAAGGCAGCAGAACTTAAAGCTCTCATATTTAAATTCTAATTGAGAAAGTCTCCCTTATTAGGGAGTATAAGATTGAAAGAATGTAAAGATGGAGCTATCAGCTACCATGGAGTCTATTAATTCTCGGATTGCAGTGTAAATGATACCTCCTCTTAGAAGCCTATGAAGACCTACAAGACCTTTTAGAACTAACACCCAAAAAAGATGTCCTTTTCATTACAGGGTACTGGAATGCAAAAGTAGGAAGTCAAGAAACACCTGGAGTAACAGGCAAATTTGGCCTTGGAATACGGAATGAAGCAGGGCAAAGACTAATAGAGTTTTGCCAAGAAAATGCACTGGTCATAACAAACACCCTCTTCCAACAACACAAGAGAAGACTCTATACATGGACATCACCAGATGGTCAACACCGAAATCAGATTGATTATATTCTTTGCAGCCAAAGATGGAGAAGCTCTACACAGTCAGCAAAAACAAGACCAGGAGCTGACTGTGGCTCAGACCATGAACTTCTTATTGCCAAATTCAGACTTAAATTGAAGAAAGTAGGGAAAACCACTAGACCATTCAGGTATGACCTAAATCAAATCCCTTATGATTATACAGTGGAAGTGAGAAATAGATGTAAGGGCCTAGATCTGATAGATAGAGTGCCTGATGAACTATGGACGGAGGTTCATGACATTGTACAGGAGACAGGGATCAAGATCACTCCCATGGAAAAGAAATGCAAAAAAGCAAAATGGCTGTACGGGGAGGCCTTACAAATAGCTGTGAAAAGAAGAGAAGCGAAAAGCAAAGGAGAAAAGGAAAGATATAAACATCTGAATGCATTGAATAGCAAGAAGAGATAAGAAAGCCTTCTTCAGCAATCAATGCAAAGAAGTAGAGGAAAACAACAGAATGGGAAAGACTAGAGATCTCTTAAAGAAAATCAGAGATACCAAAGGAACATTTCATGCAAAGACGGGCTCGATAAAGGACAGAAATGGTATGGACCTAACAGAAGCAGAAGATATTAAGAAGAGATGGCAAGAATACACAGAAGAACTGTACAAAAAAGATCTTCATGACCAAGATAATCACAATGGTGTGATCACTGACCTAGAGCCAGACATCCTGGAATGTGAAATCAAGTGGGTCTTAGAAAGCATCGCTACGAACAAAGCTAGTGGAGGTGATGGAATTCCAGTTGAGCTCTTTCAAATCCTGAAAAATGATGCTGTGAAAGTGCTGAACTCAATATGCCAGCAAATTTGGAAAACTCAGCAGTGGCCACAGGACTGGAAAATGTCCATTTTCATTTCAATCCCAAAGAAAGGCAATGCCAAAGAATGCTCAAACTACTGCACAATTGCACTCATCTCACACGCTAGTCAAGTAATGCTCAAAATTCTCCAAGCCAGGCTTCAGCAATATGTGAACTGTGAACTTCCTGATGTTCAAGCTGGTTTTAGAGAAGGCAGAGGAACCAGAGATCAAATTGCCAACATCCACTGGATCATGAAAAAAACAAGAGAGTTCCAGAAAAACATCTATTTCTGCTTTCTTGACTATGCCAAAGCCTTTGACTGTGTGGATCACAATAAACTGTGGAAAATTCTCAAAGAGATGGGAATACCAGACCACCTGATCTGCCTCTTGAGAACTTTGTATGCAGGTCAGGAAGCAACAGTTAGAACTGGACATGGAACAACAGACTGGTTCCAAATAGGAAAAGGAGTTCGTCAAGGCTGTATATTGTCACCCTGCTTATTTAACTTATATGCAGAGTACATCATGAGAAATGCTGGGCTGGAAGAAGCACAAGCTGGAATCAAGATTGCTGGGAGAAATATCAATAACCTCAGATATGCAGAGGACACCACCCTTATGGCAGAAAGTGAAGAAGAACTAAAAAGCCTCTTGATGAAAGTGAAAGTGGAGAGTGAAAAAGTTGGCTTAAAGCTCAACATTCAGAAAATGCAGATCATGGCATCTGGTCCCATCACTTCATGTGAAATACATGGGGAAACAGTAGAAACAGTGTCAGACTTTATTTTTCTGGGCTCCAAAATCACTGCAGATGGTGACTGCAGCCATGAAATTAAAAGACGCTTACTCCTTGGAAGGAAAGTTATGACCAACCTAGATAGCATATTCAAAAGCAGAGACATTACTTTGCCAACAAAGGTTCGCCTACGTATGGATGTGAGAGTTGGACTGTGAAGAAGGCTGAGCGCCGAAGAATTGATGCTTTTGTACTGTGGTGTTGGAGAAGACTCTTGAGAGTCCTTTGGACTACAAGGAGATCCAACCAGTCCATTCTGAAGGAGATCAGCCCTGGGATTTCTTTGGAAGGAATGATGCTAAAGCTGAAACTCCAGTACTTTGGCCACCTCATGCGAAGAGTTGACTCATTGGAAAAGACTCTGATGCTGGGAGGGATTGGGGACAAAAGGAGAAGAGGACGACAGAGGATGAGATGGCTGGATGGCATCACTGACTCGATGGTCGTGAGTCTGGGTGAACTCTGGGAGTTGGTGATGGACAGGGAGGCCTGGCATGCTGCGATTCATGGGGTCGCAAAGAGTCGGACACGACTGAGCGACTGATCTGTTTTTAGAGGCCTTTCTTGACCTCTATCTTAATCCATTTGTACTGCTATCACAAAAATATCATAACCAGGGTACCTTATAAACAACAGACATTTACTTCTCACAGTTCTGTAAGCTGGGAAGTCTAAATTCATGAGACTGACAGATTCAGTGTCTGGTGAGAGCTTGTTTCGTCATTGACTCTTGACTTCTCTCTGTGTCCTCACATGGCAGAAGGGCAGGGATCTCTCTGGAACCTCATTTATAAGGGCACTAATCCCGTTTATGAGAGATCCAATGTTATGACCTAAAAAGTTCCTAAAGTCTTCACTTGAAATCATCTTCATGTTAGAGATTAGGTTTCAACATATGAATTTTGAGGAAACACAAACACTCAGACCTCAGCAACCTCCATAAATGAAATCTCTCTACTATGGATATTCAAACACATTCCTTTGCCAGGTAGAACAGCTATAATTTTAAAATTATGTTTCTGATTATTTAAAAATGTCTGACTTGTCAATTAAACTTAAAGAAACATGAAAGCAGAAACCATGTTTGGTTTGTTTATTGTTTTATCTTCAGCACCATGTCTGGCTTGTAGCATGTGTCAAATAATTGTGAGATACATGAAATGAATTATCTTAAAAAACAAAATACTCTTTCTATAGTCAATAAATGTATTCTGCACTTAAAAATTTTTACCTATTAAAGTCACAAACTACAATATAATAAAGAAAAAGCTTAAAGTACCATGTATATTCAAGCTTCTTAGTAATAAGAAAATGGATGTTTATTTTTCTGTTATTTTTTATTTCAAGGAGATATAGTTACTTGAATTTAAAAGACAGTTATTTATAGATCCTGCTATCAAAGATAGCAATTCTGAAGGCATAAATAATTTTTACATGCTAAGTCACTTCATTCATGTCCAACTCTTTGTGATCCTATGGACTGTAGCCCACCAGTCTCTTCTATCCATTGAATTTACCAATTTTGAGACATACGAATAATTTTAAACCCTATTCTTATAAATATGTTTAAGATGGTAGAAAGTGGTTGCTGAAATTTCTCTAATAGAATACTTCTTAAAATAAGTTTCTGATTTATTTTAAACAGGGTAAGTATATTTCTTCTGGCCAAAACTTTAAATGGTTTTTGGAAACTGAATTTCTGAATTACTGTATTACCTGAGTTTTCCTTATTACTCAGTTATAATCAATTCTAATAGACTAATTTAAAAACACTCTGCTCAGGTATTTGGATGGTTCAAAATTCAATAGCATATAATAGAATAATTATTTACATGTATAAATAAAATCCCTTAGAAATCACTATATGCCAGACAAGACAAGTGTGTATTTACTCCTGAGACAGTCATCAATGTAGAATATTAAACAAGCCAAGTGAAAATTGAATGCAACTAATGGTTTAGGAACTATAAATAATATCTTGAGTAAGCTGAAAAATGGCTGACTGATTCTGCATTGCATGGTAAGCATGCAATGAAACTGGAAATACTTTGGCAAATATTCAGAAACCTTTGAGCACTTTCCCAAATATTCTAGAGGTTCCCACCAAATAAACATACTGATTCTAAAAGGTGCATAGAATAAACTTCCCTCACCTCACAGAAACTGGAGGCTCTGCTTTGCCTTATAAGTGACAGCTGAAGAGAAGACTCAACGTTCTTCCAGTACTTAGTCTTATAAACAATAAATTCTAAATATTTTCTTTTATGAAGAGATGTGTGAAGGCCAAAGCAGTGAGTAAATAAATAAACGGAACCAAAATTATTCTATATCCTGTTATTGCAGAAGAGATAGGAAGGGAACCAAATGATCTCTGAGAACAAAACCTAGGCTATTTGCATGCCACCATCTTTGTTAAATGAATGAAGTGAAGGCGATCCAACGTTTTTCTTATATCCCAACCTTTTACTTTTATCTAAAGAATATTCAGAATCTTACTTCTAATTATAGATTCAGTCTTTATAGATACTACAAAAGAAAACAGTAAAACACACAGAGATACACAGAGACACACGCAGAAGATGAAAGTCTTAGGTTCTAATACTTATTTTTGAAAAGTATTAGCTTTTAGTTTCCTTTTGGGGCACTTATTTCATGCCAATTTGTAAAGAGGATACAGAATTACTAATAACAAAAGGACTAACAGTAAAATAAAGGCTTCCCTGGTGACTCAGTCAGTAAAGAATCCACCTACAATGCAGGGGACGCAAGTTCAATCCCTGGGTCAGGAAGATCCCCTGGAGAAAGAAATGGCAACCCACTCCAGTAGTCTTGCCTGGGAAATCCCATGGACAGAGGAGCCTGGTGGGTTGCATTCCATGAGGTCGTAAAAGAATCAGAAATGATTTAGTGACTAAACCGCCATTACCACAAAGAGAATATGAATTAAGACAAAGTACAAATAAACAGCTCAGTATTTGCCAGTAAAAGAACTGTGGAAGAAAAATAAATAGAAGAGATAAGAAAAACGTCAAAGATACTCACTGTGAACACACTGGAGTAGCAGCATGCCTGAAATTTTAGACACTTAATCAATATTTAGGTATAACCTAAATCAAATCCCTTATGATTATACAGTGAAAGTGACATACAGATTCAAGGGATTAGATCTGATAGATAGAGTGTCTAAATAAAAGCAAAAATAAACAAATGGGACCTAATTAACCTTAAAAGCTTCTGTACAACAAAGGAAACTATAAGCAAGGTGAAAAGACAGCCTTCAGAATGGGAGAAAGTAATAGCAAATGAAGCAACCGACAAACAACTAATCTCAAAAATATACAAGCAACTCCTACAGCTCAACTCCAGAAAAATAAATGACCCAATCAAAAAATGGGCCAAAGAACTAAATAGACATTTCTCCAAAGAAGACATACAGATGGCTAACAAACACATGAAAAGATACTCAACATCACTCATTATAAGAGAAATACAAATCAAAACCACTATGAGGTACCATTTCACGCCAGTCAGAATGGCTGCGATCCAAAAGTCTACAAGCAATAAATGCTGGAGAGGGTGTGGAGAAAAGGGAACTCTCTTACACAGTTGGTGGAAATGCAAACTAGTACAGCCACTATGGAGAACAGTGTGGAGATTCCTTAAAAAACTGGAAATAGAACTGCCTTATGATCCAGCAATCCCACTGCTGGGCATACACACTGAGGAAACCAGAAGGGAAAGAGACACGTGTACCCCAATGTTCATCGCAGCACTGTTTATAATAGCCAGGACATGGAAGCAACCTAGATGTCCATCAGCAGATGAATGGATAAGAAAGCTGTGGTACATATACACAATGGAGTATCACTCAGCCATTAAAAAGAATACATTTGAATCAGTTCTAATGAGATGGATGAAACTGGAACCTATTTTACAGAGTGAAGTAAGCCAGAAAGAAAAACACCAATACAGTATACTAACGCAGATATATGGAATTTAGAAAGATGGTAACAATAACCTTGTGTACGAGACAGCAAAAGAGACACTGATGTATAGATCAGTCTTATGGACTCTGTGGGAGAGGGAGAGGGTGGGGAGATTTAGGAGAATGGCATTGAACCATGTATAATATCATGTATGAAACGAGTTGCCAGTCCAGGTTCGTTGCACGATACTGGATGCTTGGGGCTGGTGCACTGGGACGACCCAGAGGGATGGTATGGGGAGGGAGGAGGGAGGAGGGTTCAGGATGGGGAACACAGGTATACCTGTGGCGGATTCATTTTGATATTTGGCAAAACTAATACAATTTGTAAAGTTTAAAAATAAAATTAAAGTGGAAAAAAAAAAGGAACTATGGACGGAGCTTTGTGACATTATACAGGAGGCAGTGATCAAGACCGTCCCCAAGAAAAAGAAATACAAAAAAGCAAACTGGTTGTCTGAGGAGGCCTTAACAAATAGCTATGAAAATAAGAGAAGGGAAAGGCAAAGGAGAAAAGGAAAGATATACCTGTTTGAATGCAGAGTTCTAAGAATAGCAAGGAGAGATAGAAAGGCCTTCTCCAGGGATCAATGAAAAGAAATAGAGGAAAACATTAGAATGGGAAAGACTAGAGATCTCTTCAAAAAAATTAATTATGGCAAGGGAATATTTCATGCAAAGATGGGTACAATAAAGGACAGAAATGGTATGGACTTAACAGAAGCAGAAGATATTAAGAAGAGGTAGCAACATACACAGAATAACTATATAAGAAAGACCTTCATGGCCCAGATAACCACAATGGTGTGATCACTTACCTTGAATGAAAAGTCAAGTGGGTCTTATGAAGCATCACTATGAACAATGCTAGTAGAGGTGATGGAATTCCAGTTGAGCTATTTTAAATCCTAAAAGATGATGCTGTGAAAGTGTTGAACTCAATATGCCAGTAAATTTGGAAAACTCAGCAGTGGCCACACAACTGGAAAGGTAAGATCTCATTCCAATCCTAAAGAAAGTCAATGCCAAAGAATGTCCAAACTACCACACAATTGCATTCATCTCACATGCTAGCAAAGTAATGCTCAAAATCCTACAAGTCAGGCTTCAACAGTATGTGAACCATGAACTTCCGGATGTTTAAACTGGATTTATAAAAGGCAGAGGAACCAGAGATCAAATTGACAGCATCTGTTCGATCAGGGAAAAAGGAAGAGAGTTGCACAAAATCATCTACTCCTGCTTTATTGACTGCACCAAAGCCTTTGACTGTGTGGATCACAATAAACTGGAAAATTCTTAAAGAGATGGGAATACCAGACCACCAGACCTGCCTCCTGTGAAATCTGTATGCAGGTCAAGAAGCTACAGTTAGAACTGGACATGGAACAACAGAATGTTTCCAAATCAAGAAAGGAGTACATCAAGGCTGTATATTGTCAGCCTGCTTATTTAACTTATATGCAGAGTACATCATGAGAAATGTTGGGCTGGATGAACCCCAAGCTGGAATCAAGACTGATGGAAGAAACATCAATAACCTCAGATATGCAGATGACACCATACTTACGGCAGAAAGCAAAGAAGAGCCCCTTGATGAAAGTGAAAGAGGAGAGTTAAAAAGTTGGCTTAAAGCTCAATATTCAGAAAACTAAGATCATGGAATCCAGTCACATCAGTTCAGTTCAGTTCAGTTATTCAGTTGTGTCCGACTCTTTGCGACCCCATGGACCGTAGTACACCAGGCTTCCCTGTCCATCACCAACTCCTGAAGCTTACTCAAACTCATGTCCATTGAGTCTGTGATGCCATCTAACCATCTCATCCTCTTTCATCCCCTTCTCCTCCTGCTTTAATCTTTCCCAGCTTCAGGGTCTTTTCAAATGAGTCAGTACTTCACATCAGGTGGCCAAAGTATTGGAGCTTCAGCTTCAGCATCAGTCCTTCCAATGAATATTCAGGACTGATTTCCTTTAGGATGGACTGGTTGGATTTCCTTGATGTCCAATGGACTCTCAAGAGCCTTCTCCAATGCCACGGTTCAAAAGCATCAATTCTTCGGCACTCAACTTCCTTCATAGTCCAACTCTCACATCCATACAAGACTAATGGAAAAACCATAGCTCTGACTATGCAAATTTTTGTTGGCAAAGTAATGTTTCTGCTCTTTAATATGCTGTTTATGTTTGTTGTAGCTTTTCTTCCAAAGAGCAAGTGTCTTTTAATTTCATGGCTGCCATCACCATCTGCAGTGATTTTGGAGCCCAAGAAAATAAAGTCTGTCGCTGTTTCCATTGTTTCCCCGTCTATTCGCCATGAAGTGATGGGACCGGATGCCATGATCATAGTTTTCTGAATGTTGAGTTTTAAGCCAGCTTTTTCACTCTCCTCTTTCACTTTCATCAAGAGGCTATTTAGTTTTTCTTCGCTTTCTGCTATAAGTATGATGTCATCTGCATATCTGAGGTTACTGATGTTTCTTCCAGCAATCTTGATTCCAGCTTGGGCTACACCCAGCCCAGCATTTCACATGATGTGCTCTGAATATAAGTTAAATAAGCAGGGTGACAATATATAGCCTTGACCTACTCCTTTCCCTATTTGGAACCAGTCTGTTGTTCCATGTCCAGTTCTAACTGTTGATTTTTGAGCTGTATACAGATTTCACAGGAGGCAGGTCAAGTGGTCTGGTATTCCCATCTCTTTGAGAATTTTCCAGTTTGTTTTGATCCTCACAGTCAAAGGCTTTGGCGTAGTCAATGAAACAGAAGTAGATGATTTTCTGGAACTCTCTTGCTTTTTCCATGATCCAATGGATGTCGGCAATTTGATCTCTGGTTCCTCTGCCTTTTCTAAATCCAGCTTGAACATCTGGAAGTTCACCATTCATATACTGTTGAAGCCTGACTTGGAGAATTTTGAGCATTACTTTGCTAGCATGTGAGATGAGTGCAATTGCGTGGTAGTTTGGGCATTCTTTGGTGTTGCCTTTCTTTGGGATTGGAATTAAAACTGACCTTTTCCAGTCTGTGGCTACTGCTGAGTGGCAAATAGATGGTGAAACAATGGAAAGAGTGAGAGACTTTATTTACTTTTGGGGGCTCCTAAATCACTGCAGATGGTGACTGCTGCCATGAAATTAAAAGACATTTACTTTTTGCAAGAAAAGCTATGACCAACCTAGATAGCATGTTAAAAAGCTGAGACACTACTTCGCCAACAAAGGTTCATGTAGTCAAAGTTATGGTTTTTGCAATAGTCATGTATGGATGTGAGAGTTGGAGTATAAAAGAAAGCTGAGCGCCAAAGATTTGATGCTTTTGAACTGTGGCATTGGAGAAGACTCTTGAGAGTCCCTTGGACAGCAAGGAGATCCAACCAGTCAAGCCTAAATGAAATCAGTCCTGAATATTTTTTGGAAGGACTGATGTTGAAGCTGAAACTCCAATACTTTGGCCACCTGATGCAAAGAACTGACTCATTGGAAAAGACCCTGAAACTGGGAAGGATTGAAGATGGGAGGAGAAGGGGTTGACAGAGGATGAGATGGTTGGATGGCATCACCGACTTGATGGACATGAGTCTGAGTAAGCTCCGGATGTTGGTGACAGACAGGGAAGGTTGTCGTGCTGCAGTCAATGGGGTCACAAAGAGTCAGACACAACTGACTGACTGAACTGAACTGAATTAATATTTATTCACTAATAAATGACTCTGAGTCAAAAAGAGAATTATTAAAAAGTTAGGTGCCAGTCTAGAGAAGAGTCCTTTGTCAATAGGTTTGATAACCTAATGAATATTTATTAGGCAACTCAATGTCCCATACACTGCCCAAATACTGAAAATACAAACAAGACATTAAGAAAGGTCATAAATATGACATAAAATATGAGGAAGACAAAGATATGTAACAATGACTTGTAACACAAGAACGCTTGAACACTCAAATAGAGGATGCAGAAGGATTCCTAAGTGGGAAGGATCTGGATTAGATCAGTGAAGTCAGGAGCTGAGATGTCATTTGAAATTAGGCCTTGAATGATTGTAGGAATGTTTCATTTGGACAATATTTAATAATTCAGAAAAAAAGTAACCAAAATAACTCCTTTATATGCAACCAAATATATACCTAAACAGAAGAGACTGGAGAATATTCTACTGCTGGAACTGCTATTACTACTACAATATTCATTTTACTGTTGTCTGTGCATGTTGATAACACTGAAAGAGGAGAATGAAAAAGCTGGCTTAAAACTCAACATTCAAAAAACAAAGATCATGGCATCCAGTCCCATCACTTCATGGCAAATAGATGGGGAAACAATGGAAACAGTGACAGACTTTATTTTCTTGGGCTCCAAAATCACTACAGATGGTGATGGCAGCCATGAAATTAAAAGACACTTGCTCCTTTGGAAGAAAAGCTACAACAAACATAAACAGCATATTAAAAAGCAGAAACATTACTTTGCCAACCAAAATTTATATAGTCAGAGCTATGGTTTTTCCAGTAATCATGTATGGATGTGAGAGTTGGACCATAAATAAAATAAAGCTGAGTGCCAAAGAATGGATGCTTTTGAACTGTGGTGTTGAAGACTCTTGAGAGTCCCTTGGATTGCAAGGAGATCAAGCCAGTCATTCCTAAAGGAATCAATCCTGAATATTCACTGGAAGGACTGATGTTGAAGCTAAAGCTTCAATACTTTGGCAGCCTAATGTGAAGAGCTGACATTAGAAAAGACCGTGATGCTGGGAAAGATTGAAGGCAGGAGGAGAAGGGGGTGACAGAGGATTAGATGGTTAGATGGAATCAATGAATCAAAATCAATGGACTCAGCCATTAAAAAGAATACATTTGAATAAGTTCTAATGAGATGGATGAAACTGGAGCCTATTATACAGAGTGAAGTAAGCCAGAAAGAAAAACACCAATACAGTATACTAACGCATGTATATGGAATTTAGAAAGATGGTAACAATAATCCTGTATACGAGACAGCAAAAGAGACACTGATGTATAGAACAGTCTTTTGGACTCTGTGGGAGAGGGAGAGGGTGGGATGATTTGGGAGAATGGCATTGAACTATGTATAATATCATATATGAAACGAGTCGCCAGTCCAGGTTCGATGCACGATACTGGATGCTTGGGGCTGGTGCACTGGGACGACCCAGAGGGATGGTATGGGGAGGGAGGAGGGAGGAGGGTTCAGGATGGGGAACACATGTATACCTGTGGCAGATTCATTTTGATATATGGCAAAACCAATACAATATTGTAAAGTTAAATAAAATTAAATTAAAAAAAAATCAATGGACATGAGTTTGAGCCAGCTCCAAGAGATGATGACGGGCAGGGAAGCCTGGCATGCTGCAGTCCATGGGGTCACAAAGAGTTGGACATGACTGAGTGACTGAACAATAACCGTGCATTTTCAGTTGCTAAGTCATGTCCAACTCTTTGCGATCAATGGACTGTAGCCGCCAAACTCCTCTGTTCATGGGATTTCTCAGGAAAGAATACTGGCGTGGGTTGACATTTTCTTCTCCAGGGGATCTTCTCCTGTACTTGCTTCCTCCTATTGGCTCACCATATCTACACGTGCACATGGAGCAACTTCTTCTGAAAGAAGTCTAGAAACTGGCTGAAAGATTCATAAGCATCAGATCAACAAGAAAACACCCACATCAAAACAGTTGGAGAGGCTGAGACACACTCTTGCCATAAACCCTATCCCCAGCACAGCAACATGCAGTCAGGAGGGAACTTCCAACTCTAACTTCTTCTTGAAGAGAGAAAGTGTTTGCAAACCCAACTACATGCCAATAAAAAATAAAAACAATACAAATACAAAAAGATTATACACAATGGAATACTACTCAGAAATAAAAAAGAATAAATTTTTGCCATTTGTAACAACATAAACAGACCTAGAGGGTTATGCTTAGTGAACTAAGTCATACAGAGAAAGCCAAATACCATGTGTTTTCACTTATATGTGGAATCAAAAATTAAAATGAATGAATATGAATAAATACAAAGAGACTCATAGATACAGAGAACAAACATGCTTACAACAGGAAAGGGGTGGAGGAAGGGGCTAGATAGGGGAAGGGGATTAAGAGGTGCACATAACTAGGCCTAAAATAAGATACAATGATAATAATATGCAGCACTGGGAATATAACAATATTTTATAACTTTATATGAAGTATAGTTTATAAAAATATCATTTCACTATGCTATACACCTGAAACTAATATACTATTGTAATTAACTCTACTTGAATTTAAACAGACACACAAATTAATGGAACAGAATGCAGAGTCCAAAAATAAGTCCACAGATATATGGTCAATGACTTTTCAACAAAGTAGTCAAGATACACAACTTGGAAAAAATAATCTCTTCAATAAATGGTGTTGGGAAAACTGGACAGTCAACATGCCAAAGAATGATATTGGGTTCTAATCTCATACCATACACAAAACCAACTTACAATGGATTAAACTTAAGTATAAGAACTGAAACTGTAGAACTACAAAAAGTAAACTTAGGTAAATTTTGTGTTGTCAGTCCTAGCAATGACTTTTTTTAAATTAGACACAAAAGTGGAGACAGCAAAAGCAAAAATAAACATGCAGAGTGATGGCAAACTAAAACACTTCTATTCAACAAAGGAAACCATCAACAAAATGCAAAGGCAACATACGAAATGGGAGAAATATCTGCAAATTTTACATCTGACAATGATTCATATACAAGAAACTCAGACAACTCAATACCAAAAAAAAAAAAATCTTATTTAAAACATAGGCAGAGGATTTGAATAAATATTTTTCCAAGTAAGACATACAAATGGCCAACAAGTATATGGAAAGAGCTCAGCATCACTAATTATTCTGGAATGCAAATCAAAACCATAATGAGATATTACCTTGTACTCACAAGAATAGCTATTATCAAAAAGATAGATAACAAGTGCTGGTTAGGATATGGAGGATTGGAAACCCTGTGCACCATTGTTGGAGATGTAAAATAACACAGCCTGTATGAAAAACAGTATGGAGGCTACATAAAATATTTAAAATAGAAATACCACCTGATCTAGAAATCTCACTTCTGGATATATAGCCAAAGGAAACAAAACTACTTTCTCAAAGAGATTTCTGTTCCCACATGTTCACTGCAGTATTATTTACAATAGTCACAACATGGAAACTACTATCTACTGATGCATGAATAGATTAAAATGTGACACACACACACACATACACAATGGAATACCCCTCAGCCATAAAAAGGAAAGAATTCTTCCATTTGCAACCTGGATGGGCATTTATAGTTTTATGCTAGATGAAATGTAAGAGATAAACAAATATTATATGATCTCACTTAGTTCAGTTCAGTTCAGTCATTTAGTCGTGTCGACTCTCTGGGACCCCATGGACTGCAGCGTGCCAGGCTTCCCTATGGAATATTAAAAACTAAATTCATAAAAAATGAACAAATCGATGGCTACCAGAGGCTGGAGAATCCCAGGGACGGGGGAGCCTGGTGGGCTGCCGTCTATGGGGTCGCATAGAGTCTGACACGACTGAAGCGACTTAGCAGCAGCAGCAGCAGCAGCAGAGGCAGGGAGTAGGTGGGGGAAATGGGTGAAGGTACTCAAGAAGTACAAAATCCAGTTATAAGACAATTCAGTTCTAGGGTGTAACATATAGCATGTTGACTATAGTTAACAATAGTATATTGTATATTTGAATTTTTCTAAGTTTAGATCTTAAAAGTTCTAATTACCAAAAAAACGCCTCCAAGGTGACAGATATTAAACTTATAATCATTTAGCCATATATATGTATGTATGTATAATTATTACATTATAAAACTTAAACAAATATGTCAATTATATCTCAATAAAACCAGAAAAAAATAATTTTCATTTTCTTCTTTTCTGTATTGCCTTTTGAAATTTATGTTCCCTTCTGCCTCCTCTCACTCTTCCTGCATCAATTGTCCACTTAAGTTTAGATTTTTCTAGCAGAAAGTTGATTGTCCATATTGCATTATCTTGGTTCTCTTACCTAATATATAAGCAGATGTTTTGGAGTCCCTCAGCTAGAGTTGAGTTTCCAGGTGGGCCTATGGATTATTCACTCAGTTCTCCAATGAGAACTGGAAACAAGATGGTGTGGCTTATCTCTAGCAGCACTGTTTTTGGTCAAATAAATTTATGTGTTGTTAGCATTTTCAAGTTGGCTAGTTCAGAAATTTCTCTGCAACCATGAAATTTTCTACAAAATGAAATAACTTACAGAGGACTCAGGTCTTCTGTAAGATGCCTTACTTGGCAGAAAACTTAGGAACCACTTAAATGGTTCATTTTACCTCCCATTTTGTGTTTCATGTGACTATGACACTTTGTTTCCCTGAAGAGAAGAGAAAAGACCAAAAATCAAATTTGCCATTGCCCTGCTTCCCACTCAGTACAAACCAACTTGCCTAAGAGACCCTGGAAGTCAGTAGAACCTTAAGGTTAAAGTTGTTACTTGAGACTCGCTAGGATTTGTTAGACAGATAAATAGCACAGCCAAGAGTGTCTGTGTCTGAGCTAAGTTAAAATATATGGGAGTTTTCCTTGAGTGCTCGAGATAGCATGCTTTCCCTATCTCAAGAAATGACAAAGATGGAAGTGGGTTATAATTCACTAGATTTAAGTCAACAAATTATGAAAAATCCTGTAAAGAATAAACAGGAAAACATCTGTGCCATCCTACTTCTTGTCTCAAATTATACTCCATCATCTTGCATTATGCCTTACAGATCACTTGTTTATTTTATAAATTAAAAATTATTCAAAATAACATTGTAATCAGAATGGTAGCATATTCCCTCGCCAAGTTGTTCCTCAGAAGACATATGACTTTTTATATTTGATTAACCTCACTTCTATTAATGGCTTAACAATATGTTTCATAATCATCTTCATTTAAAACAGAAGTCATAGGACTTGGAAGCCTATATTGGCAAATAAGAACTTGAAATCCTGCACTAGGGGAAAAAGAAAAAAAAACAAATAACTAGCACAGCCAAGAAAATTTTTGTTAATTATCTGATTTAGTTGACATGTTACCAGTGAAAACTGTATTATGTAATGCTCGTAGCATTTACATCTGTGTTATGGTTTCTCGTATAACTCTAGTTTTTAACTGAAGGATAATTGCTTTACAGAATTTTGTTGTTTTCTGTCAAACATCAGCATGAATCAGCCAAGGTATACATATATCCCCTCCCTCTTGAACCTCCCTCCCCATCCCATCCCTCTAGGTTGTTACAGAGCCCCTGTTTGAGTTCCCTGGGTCATACAGCAAATTCCCATTGGCTATCTATTTTACATATGGTAATGTAAGTTTCCATGTTATTCTCGCCATATATTTCTCTCTCTCCTCTCCATCCCCCCATGTCTATAAGTCTGTTCTCTGTGTCTGTTTCTCCATTGCTGCCCTGCAAATAAATTCATCAGTACCAGCTTTCTAGATTTCATATATATATATATATATGTGTGTGTGTGTGTGTGTGTTCAGTTCAATTCAGTTCAGTTGCTCAGTCGTGTCCAACTTTTTGAGACCCCAAGAATCACAGTACACCAGGCCTCCCTGTCCATCACCAACTCCTGGAGTTCACTCAAACTCATGTCCATCAAGTCGGTGATGCCATCCAGCCATCTCATCCTCTGTCATCCCCTTCTCCTCCTGCCCCCAATCCCTCCCAGCATCAGGGTCTTTTCCAATGAGTCAACTTTTTGCAGGAGGTGGCCAAGTATTGGAGTTTCAGCTTTAGCATCAGACCTTCCAATGAACACCCAGGACTGATATCCTTTAGGATGGACTTGTTGGATCTCCTCACAGTCCAAGGGACTCTCAAGAGTCTTCTCCAACACCACAGTTCAAAAGCATCAATTCTTAGGCACTCAGCCTTCTTCACAGTCCAACTCTCACATCCATACATGACCACAGGAAAAACCATAGCCTTGACTAGACGGACCTTTGTTGACAAAGTAATGTCTCTGCTTTTCAATATGCTATCTAGGTTGGTCATAACTTTCCTTCCAAGGAGTAAGTGTCTTTTAATTTCATGGCTGCAATCACCATCTGCAGTGATTTTGGAGCCCCAAAAAATAAAGTCTGACACTGTTTCCACTGTTTCCCCATCTATTTTCCATGAAGTGATGGGACCAGATGCCATGATCTTCATTTTCTGAATGTTGAGCTTTAAGCCAACTTTTTCACTCTCCTCTTTCACTTTCATCAAGAGGCTTTTTAGTTCTTCTTCACTTTCTGCCATAAGGGTGGTGTCATCTGCATATCTGAGGTTATTGATATTTCCCCCAGCAATCTTGATTCCAGTTTGTGCTTCCTCCAGCCCAGCGTTTCTCATGATGTACTGTGCATAGAAGTTAAATAAGCAGAGTGACAATATACAGCCTTGACGTACTCCTTTTCCTGTTTGGAACCAGTCTGTTGTTCCATGTCCAGTTCTAACGGTTGCTTCCTGACCTGCATATAGGTTTCTCAAGAGGCAGGTCAGGTGGTCTGGTATTCCCATCTCTTTCAGAATTTTCCACAGTTTATTGTGATCCACACAGTCAAAGGCTTTGGCATAGTCAAGAAAGCAGAAATAGATGTTTTTCTGGAAGTCTTTTGCTTTTTCCATGATCCAGCGCATGTTGGCAATTTGATCTCTAGTTCCTCTGCCTTTTCTAAATCCAGCTTGAACATCTGGAAGTTCATGGTTTATGTATTGCTGAAGCCTGGCTTGGAGAATTTTGAGCATTACTTTACTAGCATGTGAGATGAGTGCAATTGTGCGGTAGTTTGAGCATGCTTTGGCATTGCCTTTCTTTGGGATTGGAATGAAAACTGACCTTTTCCAGTCTTGGGGCTACTGCTGCATTTTCCAAATTTGCTGGCATATCGAGTGCAGCACTTTCACAGCATCATCTTTCAGGATTTGAAATAGCTCAACTGGAATTCCATCAACTCCACTAGCTTTGTTCATAGTGACGCTTTCTAAGGCCCACTTGACTTCACATTCCAGGATGTCTGGCTCTAGGTGAGTGATCACACCATCGTGATTATCTGGGTCATGAAGCTCTTTTTTGTACAGTTCTTCTGTGTAGTCTTGCCTTAGTACACAATATTTATCTTTCTCCTTCTGACTTACTTCACTCTGTATAATAGGCTCTAGGTTCATTCACCTCAATGGAATTGACTCAAATGCATTCCTTTTTATGTCTGAGTAATATTCCATCGCATATATGTACCACAGCTTCTTTATCCATTCATCTGTCAATGGACATCTAGGTTCTTCCATGTTATAGCTATTGTACATAGTGCTGCAATGCACATCAGTGTACATGTGTCTTTTTCAATTTCGGTTTCCTCAGGGTGTATGCCTAGGATTGGGATTGCTGGGTCAGATGGTGGCTTTATTCCTAGTTTTTTAAGGAATCTCCATACTGTCTTCCATAGTGGCTGTAACAATTTACATTCACACCAACAGAGCAAGATGGTTCTGTTTTCTCCACACTCTCTCCATCATTGATTGATTGTAGACCTTTTGATGATGGCTGTTCTGACTGGTATGAGATGAAATCTCATTGAAGTTTTGATTTTCATTTCTCTAATAATAATGAGCAATGTTGAGCATCCTTCCATGTGTTTGTTATCCATCTTTATGTATTCTTTGGAGAAATGTCTGTTTAGGTCTTTTTCCCACTTTTTGATTGGGTTGTTTGTCTTTCTGGTATTGAGTTGTATGAGCTGCTTGTATATTTTGGAATTTAATCCTTTGTCAGTTGTTTTCTTTGCTATTATTTGCTCCAATTCTTAGGGTTGTCTTTTCACTTTGTTTATAATTTCCTTTGCTGTGCAAAAGCTTTTAAGTTTAATTAGGTTCCACTTGTTTATTTTTGTTTTTACTTCTATTATTCTAGAACTGAGTCATAGAGAATCTTGCTTTGATTTATGTAATCAAGTGCTTGACCTATGTTTTCCTCTAAGAGCTCTATAGTTCCTGGTCTTACATTTAGGTCTTTAATCCATTTTAATTGTGGGTAACTGCTAATAATCCCAGGAGTGATGTCCATGTGTTTCACACACCTGGCCAATGTTAGCAATTGTGTGTTTATAAAATATCACTTACTGACCACGACAATAGACCATACCACATTCATCATGCTCTGCTGACTTGTAGTCCCTGTGTGTGTGTGTGTCAGTTGCTCAATCGTGTCTGACTCTTTGCGACCCTTGGACTGTAGCCTACCAGGCTCCCCTGTTCATGAGATTCTCCAGGCAAGAATACTGGAATGGGTTGCCATTCCCTTCTCCAGGGGATCTTCTCCACCCAGGGATCGAACCTGTCTTTTGCATTTTCGGTCAATTCTTTACCATCTGAGCCACCAGGGAAGCCTGGATTTCTGCAATGCTGCAAACAAAAACGTTCTCATCTCTTAAGATGAAATAACAGTCAAATTTAGTCCTCATCCTGTGTCTTCTGGTTAGGTTTAAACAGCTATAGCTTTGTGCCTTCAGAATCATAAGGTCTTTATTTCTACTCTGACAGGTCTATAGTCAATCTTGTTGAGAATCAGTCTTCCTCATGCACTTCATTCTCCCTTTGTAAATTTTCAGCTGGAGAAGAGGTTTGACTTAACAAGTGATGCATCATTTTCTACTCTGAGTAATTTGACTTCCTCATGGTCTAATGCTATCAAATCTCCTTGTCTGCTATTACAATCACTCTATGCCAAATGTGTTTTCTTAGTGTTGATATTACAGCTTATGAATTTCAATTTTAGGTTATATACTGGAATAAGGCTCAAGATTAAAGTTACTTTTGTATATACTATTTTCCTTGAGATAAAATTAAACTATAACAATCTAGCATGAAAGTAAAAATGTTTTATTGACTCAGTTATAGACCTAACCTTGAGGCTTAACCTCAAGAACTGACATAAAAATCACTTATTACATATATTGGTGTTGTGATAAATGTGCAAAGAGAACTATTTTAAAGCCAGATTTCCTTAGGAATTTATTTATTTATTTTTTTTCTCTTGTTTTTTTTTTTATTTATTTATTTTTTTAATTTTATTTTTTAAAAAAAAATCACATGCTCCCCATCCTGAACCCTCCTCCCTCCCAACCTCCCCATACCATCCCCCTGGGCCTTCCCAGCGCACCAGCCCCAAGCATCCAGCATCGTGCACTGAACCTGGACTGGCATCTCGTTTCATACATGACATTTCACATGTTTCAATGACATTCTCCCAAATCTTCCCACCCTCTCCCACAGAGTCCATAAGACTGTTCTATACATCAGTGTCTCTTTTGCTGTCTCGTACACAGGGTTATCGTTACCATCTTTCTAAATTCCATATACATGCGTTAGTATACTGTATTTATGTTTTTCCTTCTGGCTTACTTCACTCTGTATAATAGTCTCCAGTTTCATCCACCTCATTAGAACTGATTCAAATGTATTCTTTTTAATGGCTGAGTAATACTCCATTGTGTATATGTACCACAGCTTTCTTATCCATTCATCTGCTGATGGACATCTAGGTTGCTTCCATGTCCTGGCTATTATAAACAGTGCTGCGATGAACATTGGGGTACACGTGTCTCTTTCCCTTCTGGTTTCCTCAGTGTGTATGCCCAGCAGTGGGATTGCTGGATCATAAGGCAGTTCTATTTCCAGTTTTTTAAGGAATCTCCACACTGTTCTCCATAGTGGCTGTACTAATTTGCATTCCCACCAACAGTGTAAGAGGGTTCCCTTTTCTCCACACCCTCTCCAGCATTTATTATTTGTAGACTTTTGGATCGCAGCCATTCTGACTGGTGTGAAATGGTACCTCATAGTGGTTTTGATTTGCATTTCTCTGATAAAGAGTGATGTTGAACATCTTTTCAAGTGTTTGTTAGCCATCTGTATGTCTTCTTTGGAGAAATGTCTATTTAGATCTTTGGCCCATTTTTTGATTGGGTCATTTATTTTTCTGGAGTTGAGCTGTAGGAGTTGCTTGTATATTTTTGAGATTAGTTGTTTGTCGGTTGCTTCATTTGCTATTATTTTCTCCCATTCTGAAGGCTGTCTTTTCACCTTGCTAATAGTTTCCTTTGATGTGCAGAAGCTTTTAAGTTTAATTAGGTCCCATTTGTTTATTTTTGCTTTTATTTCCAATATTCTGGGAGGTGGGTCATAGAGGATCCTGCTGTGATGTATAACATTTTTAATAGACTCTAAAGACATATGAATACTTAGAAAATAATATACATAGGTATAAAATTGTATGTAAATTTATGCACAGAAATACATTTTGGTTACAATTTTGTTGAATAAAGAATCTTTTATATGTACTTATGTGTGAACATATGTATGATTAGAAAGATATATAGAGATGGATTTTCACTATCTTTAAAGTATAGAATAAATTTCAATCAATATGCCTTTACTTAATATATTTAAGTAAAATTTTTCAGACATTGCTACACAACATCTTAGATTTATCTTTAAGACATTTTGACTTTTCAAAAAATATTTTGTTCATTACAAGGATGCAGTATTTTATGAAAGAAATGTTGTGTTTGAAATAGTGGCCTGAATCTACCAGTCCAATTTTGTCCAAGACTATGATTAAAACAGAGCTTCCCTGATGATTAAAACAAGAACATCTTTTGTAAATATATGTATGTATGTATATAAAGAGAGAGAGGGAGTTTGTAATACCCAAGGAAAACTGAGGAAACGAATACAAAAAAAGAAATTGTTTTAAGGGCTTAATATGGATATTTATATATTTCTTAATTTTTTTCTGCTTCAGATAAAGGAAGTAATTATTCTGTGAGTTAGAAAAGCAAATTAACTAAAATTAATTAATTGACTGGAAGATCAGTAATAAGGAAACAGACTGTCTAAGAAAGAAAGGATGTTTGGCTTCTAAAGGCTAAATAATCCAGCAACTCGTTGACACCATGGCCTTAAAATTTTAAGCCACATTACAAGACTATTTTTTGGTTGCAATATAAAACTTAGGATAAGTCAAAGAAAATTTTAAGTATCAGTGGGAAAGGTAATGGCATGTGCCTTGAACATGTCTTTCTTTTAAACATTTCTCTAGAAATGAGATGAGAAAATATATCAGTACAATACAGTGGGGAAAAGACGGTGTCTTTAATAAATAGCTCAGAGGCAATTAATATTCATATGAGGTGTGTGAAAATATCTTGACCCGCTACCTCTTACCATTTATGAAAAATAAATACAAAGTGGTTTTCCTGTGTAAATATAGAAAGCAAGTCAATGAAACATTTAGAGAAAAACAGGGAACATCTGTTGAACCTTACAGTAAACAAAGGTATCTTATATAGGATATAAACACACCAACAATGACCAAAAATAGATCAATTTAACCGTTAAAATTACTTCTGCTTATCAAAAAACACTTCTAAGTATGAAAAGGCAACCTCAGAGAGTGTCAGAAGACATTTATACCATGTATATTCAACAAAGATGCATATACAATTTTGCAAAAAACCTCAAAATTATAAAAAGCAACTAAACAAAAATGCAAAAGAAACCTACAACAGACAAACTTAAAAAGCAGTAGATTCAACTATTTAATAAACATATAAAAAGCTGCTCAGTTCACCAGTTATCAAAAAAATAAAAGTTAAAACCTCAAACATTAGTAAACAGGTTCCAGAATGGCCAAAATGATAAAAACAGAAAATAAGTATTGACAAGGATATAGAAAAACTCACACTCTCAAGCAATGCTTATCTGGAAGCTTCCTCTAAAACTGAACAAGATCATAATATATGACCCAAAATTCCACTCCACTTAACAGAAATACATTTACAGGTTTTCCAAAAAACATACACTGAAATGCTCATAGCAGCACTTTTCACAATAGCCCTAAGTCAGAAATTATTCAAATGTTCACCCAAATAAATGAATGAATGGCATATTTGTCAAATGAAATACTACACAACAATGTGAATAAATGAACTATAAGCTTCTTTCAATATTATGGATGAAATTCAAATGGTACTGAGAAAAATTTAGACTTGAAGAATATATTTATTAGTAAGAAATAGACAATATTAGATTAATATTACAATATTAGATTAAGGGCTAGCTTTTTATTGTGAGACATATCTTGTTAATAAAAGCCTTGATAAAATATTTAAATGTTAATATGCAAAATAGCATATTCAAAGAAACAAATAATGATACTTTGGCCTCCTGACACAATCTATGCTTAGGATTTGAAGCATATCAAAAGTTAAACCTTCCCTTCATGAGACTAAATCCAAAGTTTGAATTTCAGGCCCAATTTACCATTTGAAAATTTCCTTCAGTGCAGTTAGAAATGACAGAAACCACCTGGCTAGAACTAGAGACAACAATTCAGCAAAAGACTTAAGGAGGCTGAAGCACTTCTCTGTCCTGCCCATACCAAATGCGAATTAAGCTCTGTGACCTACGTGCTCGGCTTGCCACAGATCCTGGAATCAAATGTAGGGAAATCTTTAGAGTCAAAATGTAGGGAGATCTTTAAAGAGTCCTATCCAGAAGTTCAGCAGTTTGATAATACCAGTCCTGTAGTTCTTGATATTTCACTAGGCCAGCACTATTTGTTTTTTACAGCTTGTTCTTCTTTTATTAACATACAACCTGTCTTTATAAGCAGCTCTTGCCTTCTCCTTGTGAAACAATTCTCCCCTGGTAACCCAGTTCCCTCTCGTTGGCTGTGCTTGGTGTGATCTGTCCAGGAGCGTCCTACTTGATGTGCTGCCTCCCGTCTTGGCATTTTCTGAGCAGATGATCCACTCTCCTTTCCATTCTCCAGAGGCCCACAGTCTGTGTGGTTCTGACTGGATTTGCTTAGTGCTGATAGCCAGTGTGTCCCTGGATAATGAACTACTACTGCCTATTCCCAACCTTGACTGAAACTCTGATTTGCCTGCAAGCCAGGACATTCACCTGTTCCTCCTCACCAGACCTCTGTGTCCCTGCATGGACTTCTACCAATGCTAGTTTCCAACTTTTTCAACTGTCTCACCTCACATGAGAAGGTATCCTAAGACACCCAAAAGTCTGATAAGCATTATACATTGGCCTTCTAGAATCCCTCACACTGCTGACTTTTGAGAGGAATGACAAGCCCTTGGATCCTTCTCAACTCTGGGTCACAACCATCTCAACCAGACCTTTCTGAAAACTCCAGCAAGAAGGTGACAGAAATGAAGAACACAGTACATTTATTTTTGACTCAGCCACACTGAGGATGCAACGGGACAAGAAATGCCCCGGAATTCTCCATCATTGACAAAATTTTCAAAATCCTGACCCACCTGGGCTTGCATCAAGGCATTGAGATGGAAATAAAAGATAGGAAAAGCTGAGAAAAGCAAAAGAAAATGTGAGAAACAGAAAGAGTATGAGATAAAAGGAAGAACATGTCAGAACAGTTTTTCACTGCTGCTTCTCATTCAGCTGTTATTTTGAAGTCACCTTTGTAGAAGATACTACTGCTATAACTACTTTCTCCACTATTTTCTTATTCTGGCTTTACCCTGATTAATCAGTCACTGTGTATCCATTTATCTTTGCTTTAAAAAAAATATGAAAAGCCAGGTTTTGGCTATCCTCGGTTCAGTTCAGTTCAGTCACTCAGTTGTGTCCGACTCTCTGCGACTCCATGAATCGCAGCACGCCAGGCCTCCCTGTCCAGCACCAACTCCGGGAGTTCACTCAGACTCACGTCCATTGAGTTGGTGATGCCATCCAGCAAGCTCATCCTCTGTCGTCCCCTTCTCTTCCTGCCCACAATCCCTCCCAGCATCAGGGTCTTTTCCAATGAGTCAACTCTTCACATGAGATGGCCAAAGTACTGGAGTTTCAGCTTTAGCATCAGTCCTTCCAAACACCCAGGACCAATCTCCTTTACAATGGACTGGCTGGATCTCCTTGCAGTCCAAGAGACTCTCAAGAGTCTTCTCCAACACCACAGTTCAAAAGCATCAATTCTTTGGCACTCAGCTTTCTTCACAGTCCAACTCTCACATCCATACATGACCACTGGAAAAACCATGACTAGACGGATCTTTGTTGGCAAAGTAATGTCTCTGCTTTTGAATATGCTATCTAGGTTGGTCATAACTTTCCTTCCAAGGAGTAACCGCTGTCCTAGACATTGACTTATTCTCAAACCTTACCATGTGACTTTGGAAATTATCACTAAACCATGTTGGTTTCCTTATTTTAAAATGGTTTACTTGAATTAGATCAGGAGTTCTCTATACTTAGGGAAGTAAAATTTCATTTACTTACTAAAGTCATAAGGTTCAGGAGCATAATTAGGGTATGTCCATGACTTAGTCAGAAGGAAATGAGGGACAAACAATTGACTGCTAGAACCATGGTGAAGACTCTGGATTCCAGAGTTGGATAGATATTTGAAATCTTACTTTCCCATTTACTCATCACGTGATATCAGACACAGATTCAAGCAGCCTCAGTTTCCTCACCTATGAAATGCAGATAATATTAGGGTTGACTCTGGAGAAGGTGATGGCACCCCACTCCAGTACTCTTGCCTGGAAAATCCTATGGACAGAGGAGCCTGGTAGGCTGCAGTCCATGGGGTCGTGAAGAGTCAGACACAACTGAGCGACTTCACTTTCACTTTTCACTTTCATGCATTGGAGAAGGAAATGGCAACCCACTCCAGTGTTCTTGCCTGGAGAATCCCAGGGATAGGGGAGCCTGGTGGGCTGCTGTCTATGGGGTCACACAGAGTCGGACACGACTGAAGTGACGTAGCAGCAGTAGCAGCCATTAGGATATTACTCAGAACATAAAAGGCCCACAATAAATATTTACCACCACACATATTTACTTTTGGATCTTCTGGTCTAACTAGAAAAGTCCCAGAATAATGGAAAGAACAGTGACACAAAAGTAAATCAAGACACAGTTTCAGATCCTACTTTGGCTTCTTGTTACTGCGGTACCTTGGATAAGTGACTTAACCTGACATTTTGTTTTCTAGGAAATGTGATTTTATTTCTATTTTAATAGAAATGTCTAAGGTATCTTCCAGTTCTAGATACTACACTTACCTTACCTGTTATTTTGGGAAAAGTCTTTAAATACTTGTGGGGCTCAGTAGTGGCTGAATCTTACTTACCATAGGTAGTTCAGCACCAAGACTTATCATAAGAGCTCCAGGAGCCTATGTTATCATAAACATATCTTACAAATAAAGAATTCTGTTTAAAAATGTTATTTACCATGCTATTTTAAAGTTTATAATTATCATCCATTTCTTTCTGTCAAAATTACGAAATAATTTTGTTTAAAATAGCAAAAGAAGTATTTTATTATTAAATGTGTACTGAATAAACTTTGAAACCATAAAACAAAAAAGCATAAAAAGGCAGATAAAATTATACTAAAAGCATCAGTACAATAAAGTTGCATGTATTTCACTATACATTTATTACCTTCCCATCTTTATTTTGAATTTGTACTTTCTTCTCATTTATTTTTGCATGAAATAATTAATAAACCATGCAGAACAGAAATTTTCATTATGTATGTATGTATGTGTAGGTACATACTTGGGTGTGCACAAGATATATTAGAGATATATTATCTTTTACAGAGATAAGGAAAGATATTCCTGACTGAATGTAGAGTTCCAGAGAAGAGCAAGGAGAGATAAGAAAGCCTTCCTAAGTGAACAATGCAAAGAAATAGAGGAAAACAATAGAATGGGAAAGGCCAAAGATCTCTTCAAGAAAATTGGAGATACCAAGGGAACATTTCATGCAAAGATGGACACAATAAAGGACAAAAATGGCAAGGACCAAATAGAAACAGAAGAGATTAGGAAGAGGTAGCAAGAACACACAGAAGAACTATACAAAAAAGGTCTTAATGACTGGAATAACTTCAATAGTGTGGTCACTCACCTAGAGCCAGACATCCTGGAGTGTGAAGTCAAGTGGGCCTCTGGAAGCATCCCTACAAACAAAGCTAGTGGAGGTGATGGAATTTGAGCTAAGCTAGTTCAAATCCTAAAAAATGATATTTTGTTGCATTCAATATGCCAGCAAATTTAGAAAACTCAGCAGTGGCCACAGGACAGGAAAAGATCAGTTTTCACTCCAATCCCAAAGAAGGGCAATGCCAAAGAGTGTTCAAACTACTGCACAGTTGTGCTTATTTCACATGCTAGCAAGATTATGCTCCACATTCTTCAAGCTAGGCTTCAATAGTACATGAACTGAGAACTTCCAGATGTATAAGCAGAATTTAGAAAAGGCAGAGGAAAATGAGATCAACTTGTCAACATCCATTGGATCATAGAAAAAGCAAGGGAATTCTAGAAAAAATATCTATTTCTGTTCCATTGACTATGCTAAAGCCTTTGACTGTGTGGATCACAACAAACTGGAAAATCCTTAAAGAGATGAGAATACCAGACCATCTTACCTGTTTCCTGAGAAGCCTATATGCAGAATTAGAAGCAACAGTTAGAACCAGACAAGACTGGCTCAAAATTGGGAAAGGAGTATGTCAAGGCTATATATTGTAATCCTGCTTATTTAATTTATATGCAGAGTACATCATGTGAAATGCTGGGCTGGATGGCTCACAAGCTGGAATCAAGATTGTTGTGAGAAACATCAACAACCTCAGATATGCAGATGATATCACTTTAATGACAGAAAAGAAAGAGGGGCCAAAGTGACTTTTGATGAGGGTAAAAGAGGAAAGTGAAAAAGCTGGCTTAAAACTCAACATTCAAAAAACGAAGATCATAGCATCTGGTCCCATCACTTCATGGCAAATAGATGGGAGAAAAGTCAACACAATGACAGATTCTATTTTCTTGGGCTCCAAAATCACCATGGATGGTGACTGCAGCCACAAAATTAAAAGACTCTTGCTCCTTGGAAGAAAAACTATGAAAAATCTAGACAGCATATTAAAAAGAACACACATCACTTTGCCAACAAAGGCCCATATGGTCCACATGGTCAAATCTATGTTTGTTTGTTTGTTTTTTTTCAGTACTCATATATGGATGTGACAGTTGGACCTTAAGGCTGAGCATCAAAGAACTGGTGCCTTCCAACTGTGGTGTTGGAGAAGACTCTTGAGAGTCCCTTGGACAGCAAAGAGATCAAAGCAGTCAATCCTTAAGGAAATCAACTTTGAAAATTCATTGAAAGAACTGAAGCTGAAGCTCCAATACTTTGGCCACCTGATATGAAGAACCAACTCACTGGAAAAGACCCTGATGGTAGGAAAGATTGAGGGCAAGAGGAGAAGAGGGTGACAGAGAATGAGATGATTGGATGGCATCACTGACTCAAAGGACACGAGTTTGAGCAAACTCTGGGAGATCGTGAAGGACATGAAAGCCTGACATGCTATAATTCATGGGGTCACAAAGAGTCAGACACAACTTAGTGACTAAACAACAACAACAATAGAGATATAAATAGGTGCTCTTATCTACATACACACACACACACACAAACACACAATTTTTAGGCTCTGCTGCTGCTGCTGCTAAGTCGCTTCAGTCATGTCCGACTCTGTGAGACCCCATAGAAGGCAGCCCACCAGGCTCCCCCGTCCCTGAGATTCTCCAGGCAAGAACACTGGAGTAGGTTGCCATTTCCTTCTTCAATGCATGAAAGTGAAGAGTGAAAGTGAGGTCGCTCAGTCATAGGCTCTAAGACTTCCCCAAAAAAATAATCTGTAAGGAAAGAGATATTGCACAAAACCACTAAGAAAATACATCTACTTCATATTAATTTTAATTCTGAAAGTTCACTATCACTTTCTACTGTATTTGGAGAATAGCCATTGGATTTCAGAGGTTCCAGCACTTACTGAGATCACATAGTCAAAGCACTCATATCAATGTATATTTTCTTTATTCTCTCACTCTTCCTTCTTCCCCTCCCTTCACTTTTTCTCTTTGTAATGCTGTATATATTTGTTTTCTACTGATGGACAGGAAGCAACCAAAACCTTAGTATTTTAAAACAACACACATCTTTTATCTCACCACTTCCATAGGTCAGAATTCAAGGCACAACAACTTTGGGAAGGTCCTCTGCTCAGCCTTCCACAGGTCCTCATCTGAGAGCTCAACTAGGTAAGAATGTGCATGTAGCCATTAGCTCTTAGAAGAATGCATTTCACTGTGCCTGTTGGGAGACACCCTCACGCCCAGTGGTTCCCACAGCTCCTAGCTATGTGGCCCTCTCCATAGACAGTTCACAATTTATCTGTTTATTTCTTCAAATCCAGCAGAAGAATCTCTGGGTCCACTCTGCTAACACAGCATCTTACACAACATAAACAAAACCATAGGAGGAACATTTCCATACCTGGCAATATAATATAATCTAATGAAGGGAACGACCTTTGGCACAAGGATTTGATTCACTGGGAACCAACTTAGGGTGTGTCTGCTACACTGTATGATAGTAATTTGCTAAGAACTCTTTTCCAAAGATCACTAGCAAGCTACATTGCTGACCTTCAGCCATAAAACAGAGTCCACTGAGATTTTTATTTAAATCATAAGCAATGTTTTTAACTTCAAAAAAGAAACTAATGCTAATATGTTGACCCCACTTGAACTTTATCTCCACAGGGTCATTTAAATATTTACATCTACTGTTTTCACGAGTTTGATTGACAAGCACTTTATAAAATATTGATGCTGTCAAAAACCAGCATGGATCACATGAGAATATCACTTTTTTGCTTAAAAATTATACCAAAAAGTAATTCTCTGTAATGACAATGAAGATATACTTCTACTTTTCCATTTCTTTTAAAAGCCAAGATGAATGTTATTTTAGTACAGCATTAATATTTGCAGAAATTTGTGAAAGTGGAGAGGATAAAGAATTGAGAGTGCAGAGTGTAAAAATGACATTTATTAGTATATTTTTCAAATTTCCCCAATCTTTCCATAAAACAAATAACCAGAATATGGAAAAGAAAAAAAAATTCATGAACATCTGAAAAGAATCTAGTGACAAAATATTCCTATTCCTTGTATTCAACTTCTGAGAATACAAGTTGGTGGTGTCAAACCATCACTGGTAGCATGATCTGTGCGGGACGAAGATATTTAATAGTATAGAGAAAGGGACTCCAGTGGTAGTAAGAGCTCAGAAACAATAAGTTACCCCTCAAAAAAAAATTACATTCAAAAAGAAAGAACTCTTTTTCTGGAATCTTTAGCCATCCAAAATTAGGGATACTCCTGAAAGTTGGATAAAGATATACTGGCTCCAATTTGAGACTAGTTCCAAAAAAAGGAAAATATCAGGAGGCACTAGTTAAGTTTGCCTATGAAGGAGTTTGGAATTATTGAACAAAACTCTCTTATGGAAGAACAGAGATCTAAAGGGGTAAAAAACAAACAAACAAAAATTCTGTGAATAGATAGAAAACTGACTGAGGAAAAAAATCTTAGGAACAAAGGAGTAAGAATTTTCAGATTCTGAGTAGCAGATGGGAGAAGAACCCCAGGAAGGAGTTCTTAAAGCTGTGGATATGGTCACACAAGGAAGATATATTTTTAATGCTGTATGATGGAAGAGGGCTATCAAGAAATAAAGTTACCCTGATCCACACATCATCACAGGAACATCCCTCTAAAGAACAGAAAACCCTTGTCAATAAATATGAATAACCAAAATATTATTATTATGTATGTTTGAATCAAAATTTGAAAATTTAACATAACACATATAAGTATAGCTAAGAAAAACATAATTCATTAAATTCATAATTAAAAAGAAATTTCCTAAATATAATAAAATCTCTATTATTCCAATTCAGAAGTTAACAATTAATGGGAATACTCTAGCAGTATTACCAATGATTCTGCAAGAATACAAGTTATGCTGCAATACCGAGCATCTTCAGTTGTGTTTCACGTTAAATTGGAGACATTATTTAACCCAGCTGGGATGTGTATGTTTATCTCATAAGAATTTGGAGGACTACATGCAGAAGTTATCATATTACAACTAAAACCCCAAAAGAGTCAATTAAAATCTATTACAAACCATAAGAGAGTTTATAAAGTGTCAAGATATAAAATTAACATTCCCAAACTATAGCAATAATCACTGTCAACACATAATTTAAAGGAAGGCTCTATTTACATTAAAATGATGATGATGATGATGTATTTAAGCAGAAACTTTCAAAAGTGCATTAAAAGACATGAAGAAAAACTAAATGCTCATCAAAGAAATTAAAGATATATGGCCAAATGGAAATGTATACCATATTTGTAAATACGAAATTTCAACTTTATAAAGGTGTCAATTATAGTTTTGTAAATACAATCAAAGCCCCATCAAATACCATGATATTGTTCTTTGGAAAAAAGGCAAGTTGATTATAAAGCTCATAAAAAGAATAAATGACCATAGTCAGCAAAGAAAATCATGAAAAAGTACTCAGTGAGAGAATTTTATACCTGATACTAAAACCTCACATGCACTCAAAAAAAAAAAAAATCCCTTAATGTATTTACATTGTCTAGCTCTGTCCACTGGAGAAGGCAATGGCACCCCACTCCAGTACTCTTGCCTGGAAAATCCCATGGACGGAGGAGCCTGGTAGGCTGCAGTCCATGGGGTCGCTAAGAGTCGGACACAACTGAGCGACTTCACTTTCACTTTTCTCTTTCATGCACTGGAGAAGGAAATGGCAACCCACTCCAGTATTCTTGCCTGGAGAATCCCAGGGACGACGGAGCCTCGTGGGCTGCCGTCTATGGGGTCGCACAGAGTCGGACAGGACTGAAGCGACTTAGCATAGCATAGCATAGCTCTGTCCACTGAGAAAGCCTGAAAGCAATATCAACTCACGAGCAAAGGATACCTTCAGGGCCCAGACTGTAGTCTCTAAATATTGTTTCTCACTAAAAGGAAAGAGTGTTCTTAGGAGAAATGGCCGATGACTGGTCTCAGGTGGGAAATACAGAAAATGATCCCAGGGCACCAGATCTAAAGGTTATAAGAGCAAACCTGGAGGCATTGCACTGATCTAAGTCACCTGAGATTGAACATCAGACATGTAAAAACTGCAGTGTATTGAAACACTTGATAGAGTAAAACCTCTGAGTCAGAAATAATATGTTAACTGATTAAATATAATAAAACTTGCTATAATACAACTTATTGATATTAGCTTGAAAATTGACCTTTAAAGAGAAAAATTAAAAAATATACTAGCCAAATAAAATGAGTTCTTTAGAGAAGAGCTATAGTTAATAAATGCATATAAATGATAAAGTTAGAAAAATCACCATTTTGCAAACTAATTAAATAATGGATATGAGTAATAATCGAGGATTTTAATTACTAGGAAAAAAGTTGGTGTGAATGTTTTATCAGAGGAATCAGGCTTTTACTACTTAACTGTAAAAATCACTAAAAGTGAAGCTTCCTAAGGTGATGAATTAAAAAGTACAGAGCACAACCTACATCATGTCATAACTGAATCTGAATTCAGTTATTTCCCCATATATTACTACAATTTTATAAGAAATACAGGGGATGCCAGGACAAGGTAAATGATATCTCAAGGAAACAATCAGCCCAAGTCAGGGTGTAGGACATTCTACAAGATAAAAGACTCAATTTCTCCAACTAAACTGTGGCATGGAGGAAAAAAAGGTTCTTAGAGCAGAAAATACTTAAGAGACATAAAAAATCAAAAGCAATATGGTATCTTGCTTGGATCCATATTCGAACCAACTGTAAAAAAGACATTTTAAAGACAATTAGGAAAACTTCAACAAAAATTTGGTAGTAAATAGCATTAGGAAATTATTGTTAATTTTGTTAGCTGTAATAATGCTGGTTATATTACAAAAATAAGTGCCTTTTTCTCACTAGAGATGGATACTCATATATTAAAGGGTGAATTAATATAATGTTTGGGATTTGCCCTAATATAGACCTGAAAACACAGTAATCCTTGTTTTCAGAGTTGCTAATATGAATTTTTATCACCATCAAAATATATGAAATTCCTATATGCCACAATATCTGCCAGCTTTCCAGGCAGACTATCATATCTTATTGCTATAATTGGCCAGTGTTCCTGATGTTCCAGTTATCTATATTTATGAAATTCCCACTGTGTTCAAAACATTGCATATGTTTGTGTTTAAAACACTGCATTTGTCTATTGGAAAAGAAATGAAAGTGAAATTGATGACCAGTTGACCTGTAAGAGTTTACAATTTTTCAGTGGGGCTAGAACACAATATTTTGAGAAATATATGACTAAAATATATTTCACATAAGGTATCCATATACAGGAATTCTGTAGAATTATTTCCCATTTGGAGGAGACCATTGCCTGAAGGCAGTTGATTTCTCCTACACCTGTTTTAGGATTATTCTTTAAAAACAATAGAAGTGGGTGAGGACTTACAAATGTCAACCTACAATAGAATTTGGGAAGGGAAAACAGTAAAGCTCAATTTGCTACTTAAGGTACAAACCATTGTTGGAAATCACAGTAAGGAGGTCAGCAGTGGATGATTACAATGCTATCTCTAAGATGTGTGGGCTGCAATAGCTGGAGGAGCTATTGCAAATAACAGAACAACTCTTCCTTTGCCACTGCTGGCTCTGTTCTCAGAGAGCCCCAGTTAGGTCTAACTGCAAACTCTACCCACAGAGGATAGATGCAATTGCCTTAGGCTCAAGCAGAGCAGTGGAAAATAACAGAATCCCCTAACACATCCCCAAACAGTAAGTGCCTGAGGAGCTCGCCAGCTTATTAGGTGTTCCTACAGTTTTTCTAGGTTGAAAGTCTTTCTAAGTACTGGTTGCACTGAGCGGTTACACTTTATTTAAACATCTGTTCACTCAAAATACTTATGATGCATGTAATCTCTGAGCAAAAGCAAAATTCTGCTCTCTGGAGCTTCCAGCTAAGTGAGAGAGACATGCTTTCACCAAATTATCACACTAATGAGCACATAGTCACAAACTGTTATAAGGAAAGACATTTCTTCATGAGAATGGATCAAGGGAATCCTTTTCTAGCTGGACGGTTTCAAGAAAGGTTTTCCTAGGGAATGACACTTAACAGAGGCTTGAAAGAAAAGTGTGCTCTGGGCAGGGTTAGCATAGCAGAAACTTTTCAGGCAGAAGGGACTGATGGAGTCAAGTTGCTGCCACCAGGAGGCCAGATGGGCTAGGGTGCAAAGAACTAAGAGAATGATGCAGTTTGAGAACGAGGTAAGCTGCCTCTACAGAACACTGTAGCCACCTTAAGGAGTTCGAATTCTAAGAGCAATGGAAAGTCATCTCATGATATTAAGCAGTGGGGTAATAAGATCAGGTTTATATTTTAAAAAGATTAGTTTCAGTGTGGAGAATGAAGTGTAGAAAAACTTGAAGATGAAAAGGTTGTAAATGGATGTTGCCAATGTCCAAGCAAGAGATTATAGAAAATGAAGCAAAGTTGGTGGCAATGGGGGTGAAGAGAAGGCTGAAAAGACATATTAAGAAAGTGTAACTGACAGGTCTTGGTAAGAGATTAGATTGGGGAAGGTGAAAGAAGCGAAGGGAAGTAAGGCAGAGGGAGTCATCAGGGAGCCCCTAGATTTCTTTTTTCTTTTCCATTATGGTTTATCACAGGATACTGAATATATTTCCTGTGCTATAAAATAGGAATCTGTTGTTTATCCATTCTATATATAATAGTTTGCATCTACTAAACTCAAACTCCCAATGTATTCCTCCCCCACCCCTTTCCACCCTTGGCAACCACAAGTCTGTTCTCTCTGCCTATGAGTCAGTTTCTGTCTTGTAGACAAGTTCATTTGTATCATTTTTTTTTAGAGTCCACATATAAGTGATGTCCTATGGTATTTATTTTTCTCTGTCTGATTTACTTGACTTAATATGATACTCTCTAGGTCCACGCATGTTGCTGCAAATGGCATCATTTCATTCTTTTTTATGGCCAACATTCCACTGTATATATGTACCACATCTTCTTTATCCATTTGTCTCTCAATGGACATTTAGGTTTTTTTCCACCTCTTGGTTATTGTAAATAGTGCTGCTATGAACATAGAGGTACGCATATATTTTTAGATTATAGGTTTGTCTGGATATACACCCAGGAGTTGAATTTCGGGGTCATATGGCAACTCTGTTTTTATTTTTTTGAGAAACTGCCACATCCTCACCAACATTTGTTATTCGCAGACTTTTTAATGATGTCTTGTTTGTGCAACTTAATAAATGGGAGACAATTTGTGGAACATGTGGAGAAAACTATATTTGCAAATAGGTCTGAGATATGTTAAATACAGGATACCTTCTTTGAAATGTCAAACAGGCAAGTGGATATTAAAATATTAAAAAAGGTGTAGAAATCTGAGAGTCATTAGCCAGATGGTAAATAAGGCCAGAGGCATAAATGAGATGTACTAAGGGGAGGGAGTAGAGAACAGGGCCCTCAGTGAGCTGAATCAAGCCAACAGGGAGGATTCCTTTTTTAAAAATTGTTCAATTTTTACCAGCCAAATGTTTTAAATTTTTCTGAATTTAAAAGTATCAATATTTAGATATTGCATGAATTTTCCAATTCAACAATTTTCCCTCACTTCAGCCATTTTAACACATTTGCAATATCTGCTGATTTTGAAGGCATTTGAGTTTTCACAATATGGCTTGATAAAGAAGAGGATGTAGGATAGTCTTCAGGAATTTCATTTATATAGGACATTTGAGTAGAGACATATGAAGCCTGCAAAGGAGAATGAGAAAATGGCTGAAGTAGGAAAGGTTAGCCAAGAAATCTTTTTTTAGAAGTATTAATATCTTCATGAAAAAATTTATAAAATTATACTATGAAAATGATATTTTTACTCAAAGATGTATATGATAGTATCTGAATTATCATTTATGTATTATAAATATATATGATTTTTTTCTGATGTAACAAAGAATACAAAATATATGGGCTAATGGAGAAGCAGATGTTTAAATGATGTATATAGTTTTTTAATTTAAACTGCATCTTACTGTCATTTTCTCTAATTAGAATAATCTAAACTTTAAATATAATAGAAATTGTTTCATTAGGATATCATATATAATTCTTCATTCCTTCATGGTCTAATTATGAAAAAGTAGAAAGTCATTATAGAATTTCAAGCATCACCATCTATGAAAAGATACAAGATGAAAAATATTGAAAATGTGTGGAAGCACTTGTCTGAAAAAAGTTATTTTACTGCAATTACAGAAAGAGTTATTAGAATGACAAAGAATCATCATCCATCTGCAAACTTTATAATAATTTACAGTGGCATTTGTCCTTTCACAACAAATTTATTTTCCTTAGCTTTAGGCAAAGGCATTATGCTATGTTTAACGCAATGAATTAATGAGTATTCAAATTAGTTATATGCTAATAATAATCTTCTTATATAATAGTCACCATTCTCCATTATTTTTAATAGTGGTTGAATTATAAATCAGAAGAAAATTAAGTATGTTAAAAATTATCATTCAGAAGCACTGTAACAAAGCAGTTAAGAGCAGGCACAATAAAGGTCCAGACCTGCCTGGGTTCCAGTATCCAGTCATTTTCCAACTACTTAAATATTAATATTTAGGTGTCAGGTTTCTCATATGTAAAATGAGATAATAATGGTAACTACCTCTTGGGGTTGTCAAAGAATCAAATTAATCACTATAAATGCTCAGAATAACATCTAGGTATAATAAACACCTGTTATCTTTTATGATTACTTCTCTTGTTATTTAAAGGCAAAGCTTCTGTTTCCCATTAATAAATTTATAAGCAAGATGATACCAAAATATACCTGAGCGATGCTATTGATTGAATGTTTATGACCTCTGAAAACTCACTTGTTGAAAATCTAATTTCTGATTGATGGTTCTCTGAGATGGGATCTTTGGGAGGTGATTGGGTCATGAGGATCAAGTTCATAAACCGCGTTAGGGTCTTTACAAAAGGACTGGAGATAACTCCTCTCCTCTTTCACCAAATGAGGACACAGCAAAAATGCAGCAGAAAGCAGGTCCTCATCTGGCACTAAATCTCCCTGAGCCTTATCTTGGAGGACTTCCCAGCTTCCAGACTGTGAGAAATTCATTTCTGTTGCTTATAAACTGCCTAATCTGTGATATTTTGTTATAGTAACTCCAAAAGATCAAGACAGGAGAACAATGCCATTCATTCCACTCATATAAGCTACAGAAACACTCTAAAATGACATTTTGTGAAAGGCACAACAGATTTTAATAACATTTTTCACTTAATCAACCAAATATTGTTGGATATCTGCTATGTGCTAGGCAATATGCTATGCCTAGGGATACTGATCAGTCTCTACTTGCCCTAGCACAGTTCATATTCTGATGAGACAGACATTAAATAAACCCCCCCTCTACCTGCCTCACGCCCCACACAGAGTCTCTTTCTCTCAGATTCACACACAAACAATAATTTCACATTTTGAAAGAAAATTATTAAGGAAAACATAGGGCATCATGTGAGTATACTAGGAGGACATGATTCCTGTTAGGCATTAACACAGGATGAAAATATCACTTCAGTTCTGAATAAGTTAGGCAAAAAGACAGTCCATAATTTACACCATATGTGTGTGAAGACAAACAAGTGTATGTGTACATGCACACAGCACCCAAGGCCTCTGGTTTGGGTAAAAGCCCTTTTTATTAGACATTAATGATATTTGATTTAACACAGTGCTTGATTTATAATGTAAGGACTAGTTTAAGTTCTACAAGCATTTCTTTCAAATATATTTTGGAAAAACTCATAAAATTACAAAAACACACTGAGTTGAGGAGAGAAAGAACATTCATAAATGGATTCTGTCACAATTGGCTCTCTCATATGTGTAGCACAAAGTACCACATTAGAGGCAGCAGACCAAGTTTTGTTTCTTCTTAATTTGAGGGTATCAGAAAACTTTGATATTCAAGCTTGTTCTCAGAAGACCCAGAAGCTCACCCTCATTATTCCCTGTACCTCTGTTTATGCCAAGCTTCAAAAGAAACCCGCAATGCTCAGGACATCCCTCATTCCCAGGACTACCATCTACTCCCCAACTTGGGAAACTTCAGTAGATTAGGTCCATTCTTGACAAAGCCTCCTGTACCTGCAGCATCTTTGGAAAACCCTTACCTGCTTGCCTTGTCTGAAACCTGACTCTCCCCTAAAGTCATTGCTTCACCTGAGCCCTCTCAAATGAAGCTTCTTCCTTTCACAATCCAGGAAGTGGGTAGTTGTCATCCCGATTTCCTTGTATCCATTTTCAAACCTTTGCACTTTCTCTTCCCTAAAATCCATGGTTTTAATTTTATCCTTTCAAACTCGACCATTAAGGTGACCTGTCCTTATTCCTTGACAAGCTCCACAATCACTTTCATACCTTCCAAAAATATTCTTGTGCTTTCCTGGTGGCTAAGCAATAAAGAACCTGACTGCCAATGCAGGAGACATGGTTTGATCCCTGGGTTTGGGGAGATCCCCAGGAAGAGAAAATGGCATCCCACTCCAGTACTCTTGCTGGAGAATCCATGGACCCAGGAGCCTGGTGGGCTACAGTCCATAGGGTCGCAAAGAGTCAGACATGACTGAGCATGCACACACATGCAAGAACATTCTCATATTTCTTGATGTTATTTTAATATCCTGCAAACCACCTAGTCATAAATTGACTTGTGCCCTTCCAATGGACTTTACATCCAGCTTCACACACTTGATGCAATCTAAATTTTGTTATTACCAGTAAACATAACCTCTATGTCTTAGTTTCCATCCTCTTACTCACTGGCCACTATATCCTTGTTTTTCTAGTCAGTCATTTTAAAACACCTAATTCAACAATTATTTGACCACAGTTTCTGTACTACCTAGAAAACAATTTTATACCATTCCTTCTCTCAACTTCCCAAACTTCTGTCCCATAATCCTCATCCTCACTGGTGACACAGTTCCCAATTTCATGGAGGAAAATGAGGGAAATCAATTAGTAAACCTTCACAAAGTCCCATTAGCACCACTGCTCACCAATCTGCATCTGTGTTCATAAACCTTGAGCACCTTCTTGACATTACAGGGGAACTGGTAGTGCTCACTATTTCTGTATCAGGATTATTCCCCTGTGTGTTCAGTTCTAGCTCTACCCCTCCCCCCCCCAGCTCAACTACACCACTCTTGGAATTGTTCTTTATCCCTTCTGCATCTTCAATTTGTTCCTCTCTACCTGGTCATTCCGTGACATATAAACGTGTTGAAATATCTCTCACTGCAAAAAAAAAAAAAAAAAAATGGTTTCTGACCCACATTTTCCTTACCTGTTGCCTTCTTTTTCTTCTATCCTTTATTGTAAATTTCCCCCCGAGAATTCTGTTATACTGTTAATGCCTTCTGCTTACATTCTTTCTTGAACCCATTTAAACAGATGTTTATGTCCCACCACTCCACTGAAACCTTTTTCAGAGTCTCCAAATAACACCCATGTTGTTAAATCCAGTGGTAAATTGTTTGATCATTACATCTGACCTAGCAAGAAACACTTTTTCCAGCTTTTTTGAGATATAATTGACACACTGCATTTTGTAAATTCTCAGTGTACCACATGAGGATTTGATTTACGTATATATTGCAAACTGATTACAACAGCAAAATTAATTACCATATCCATTAACTCATAACCTCACATAGTTACTCCTTTTGTGTGCTGAGAACTTTTAAGCCCTCTTGTTGTTTAGTTGTCAAGTCAAGTCCAACTCTTTGCAACCCCATGGATTGTAGGCCACCAGGCTCCTCTGTGCATGGGATTTCCCAGGCAAGAATATCAGAGTGGATTGCCATTTACTTCTCCAGGATTTCTTCCTGAACCGGGGATCCAACCCGAGTCTCTTGCTTAGCAGGCAGATTCTTCACCACTCTGCCATCCGCAACTCAAATAAACAATACAGTATTTTTAACTGCTGTATAGATACCATGTTATAGAGTAGACCCCCAGAATTTATTCACCTTATAACTGGAAGTTTGTACCCTTTAACAACCTTCACCCATTTCCCTTACCACCCTCTCCTCACCTCTGGCACTCACCAATCTTTTTTTTTTTAGTTCATTTTTTAAGAATTCATCTCTAGGAGATCATGCATTATGTCTTTTTCTGATTTTTTTCACTTAGCATTGTTCTCTCAGAGTTTATCCATGTTGTTGCAAATGGCAAGATTTCCTTTTTTTATGGCAGTATTATATTCCATTATGGAGAAGGAAATGGCAAACCATTCCAGTATCTTTGCCTGGAAAATCCCGTGGGCTGAGGAGCCTGGTGGGCTGAGGAGTCCATGCGGTCGCAAAGAGTCAGGCATGACTGAGCAATTAACAGAGACAGACTATATTCCATTATATATATATGCCACACTTTCTTTATCTATTCATTCATAGACACTTAAGTTGTTTCCATATCTTGGCTATGGTAAATAATGGTAAATAATTCTGCAATAAACATGGGGGTGCAGAAATCTCTTCAAGGTAGGAATTTTATTTTTTTTTGGATATATACCTAGATTGCTGGGTCATATAGTAGTTCTATTTTTAATTTTTTGAAGACCCTCATAGTTTTTCATAGAGGCTGTACCAGTTTACATTCCCACTAATATCCTCTAAGAATTCCTATTTCTCTCATATCCCCCATCACTTGTCTCTTACCTTTTTGACAACAGCCATCCTACTGTACATGAAGTGATATCTCCTTGTGGTTTTGATTTGTATTTCCCCAAGGATTCAGTTCAGTTCAGTCGCTCAATCGTGTCCGACTCTGAGATGCCATGAATTGCAGCACGCCAGGCCTCCCTGTCCATCACCAACTCCCAGAGTTCACTCAGACTCATGTCCATCAAGTCAGTGATGCCATCCAGCCATCTCATCCTCTGTCGTCCCCTTTTCCTCCTGCCCCCAATCCCTCCCAGCATCAGGGTCTTTTCCAATGAGTCAACTCTTCGCATGAGGTGGCCAAAGTACTGGAGTTTCAGCTTTAGCATCAGTCTTTCCAAAGAACACCCAGGACTGATCTCCTTTAGAATGGACTGGTTGGATCTCCTTGCAGTCCAAGGGACTCTCAAGAGTCTTCTCCAACACCACAGTTCAAAAGCATCAGTTCTTAAATACATTGTCATGTAACTGTTGGCCATTTGTAATATGTGTTCCATTTCTCTGCCCATTTTTTAATCAGGATATTTGCTTTTTTCTATTGAGTTTATGTGTTCCTCATATATTTTGAATAGTAACCCCTTATCAGATACATGATTTGCAGATATTTCTCCCATTCGGAAGGGTGCCTATTCATTTTGTTGAGTGTTTATTTTGCTTTGCAGAAGCCCTTAGCTTGATGCAGTCCTATATGTTTATTTTGGTGTTTGTTTTTGTCTATTTTTGTATTTGTCATACTCCAAAAGCACTAGGTCACTAGACTAATTTCAAGGGGATTTCCCCTATGATTTCTTCTAGAAGTTTTATAGTTTCAGGTTTTACATTTATGCCTTTCATCCATTTTGAGTTATTTTTGTGAGTGGTGTAATACAGGGAGCCAGTTTAATTCTTTTGCATGTAAATACCCAGTTTTCCCAGCACCGTTTAATGAAGAGATCATCTTTTCCTCATTGAGTGTACTTGGCTCTCTTGTCAAATATTAGTTAACAATTTGTGCATGGGTTTATTTCTGGGCTCTCAATTCTGTTCTATTATCCTGTGTGTCTGTTTTAATGCAAGTACAATGCTGTTTTGATTACTATAGTTTTGTAATCAGGAAATAAAGTCTCCAGTTTTGTTCTTCTTTCATACAGATTTTAGTACTGTTTTATTTACATAGAAAATGACTTTGGAATTTGACCTACAAGTAACATTTGACAAAGCTGACCATTTCTCTTTGAAACACCATTTTGTTTGATTCTCAGGATCTTCCTCTGACCTAGATATTTTACTACTAACATGGACTCTCCTTTTGAGGCTCCATTGCTAATTCTTCCTCATCTCCATAAACCATTATGTAGTGCTTCACCCCAGGCTCCAGCTTCGTATTCTCTTTTGTATCTGCACTAACTTGATTCAGTCAATCATCCTTTAATTATCATCTATATGCTAATGACTCCAAAACTGACATCTGCGGCGTACAGTTATGCCCTGATCTGCAGATTTGTATATCCAACTACTTACTCAACTTTGTACTGTGACATAGCATGGAAGTCACAAATTTAAAGTGTCCCAAACCGAATTTCCAATATCCCTCTCATAAACTTGCTAATCTCAGTAAAGGAAACTGCATTTTTCACTTGTTCAGCAAGCCAAAGTTTAAGTTATTTTTGTTTGCTTTCTTTTCTCTTATCTGACATTTGTCAGTGAATGCTGTCAGCACAAACTTTAGCATCCATTACATCCACTGGATCATTGAAAAAGCAAGAGACTTCCAGAAAAACATCTATTTCTGCTTTATTGACTATGCCAAAGCCTTTGACTATGTGGATCACAATAAACTGTGGAAAATTCTGAAAGAGATGGGAATACCAGACCACCTGACCTGCCTCTTGAGAAACCTGTATGCAGGTCAGGAAGCAACAGTTAGAACTGGACATGGAACAACAGACTGGTTCCAAATAGGAAAAGGAGTACATCAAGTCTGTATATTGCCACCCTGCTTATTTAACTTCTATGCACAGTACATCATGAGAAACACTGGGCTGGAGGAAGCACAAGCTGGAATCAAGATTGCCAGGAGAAATATCAATAACCTCAGGTATGCAGATGACACCACCCTTATGGCAGAAAGTGAAGAGGAACTAAAAAGCCTCTTGAGGAAAGTGAAAGAGTGAAAAAGTTGGTTTAAAGCTCAACATTCAGAAAACTAACATCATGGCATCTGGTCCCATCACTTCATGGCAAATAGATGGGGAAAGAGTGGCTGACTTTAATTTTGGGGGCTTCAAAATCACAGCATATGGCGATTGCAGACATGAAATTAAAAGACACTTACTCCTTGGAAGGAAAGTTATTAAAAAGCATATTAAAAAGCAAGACATTACTCTATCAACAAAGGTCTGTCTAGTCAAGGCTATGGTTTTTTCAATGTCATGTATGGATGTGACAGTTGGACTATAAAGAAAGCTGAATGCCAAAGAATTGATGCTTTTGAACTGTGGTGCTGGAAAAGATTCTTGAGAGTCCCCTGGACTGCAAGTAGATCCAACCAGTCCATCCTAAAGGAGATCACTCCTGGGTGTTCATTGGAAAGACTGATGTTGAAGCTGAAACTCCAATACTTTGGCCACCTGATGCAAAGAGCTGACTCATTGGAAAAGACCCTAATGCTGGAAAAGATTGAGGGCGGGAGGAGAAGGGGATGACAGAAGGTTGGATGGCATCACTGACTCAATGGACATGGGTTTGGGTGGACTCCAGGAGTTGGTGATGGACAGGGAGGCCTGGCGTGCTGTGGTTCATGGGGTCACAAAGAGTCAGACATGACTGAGCTACTGAACTGAACTGATAACTTTACACCTTGCACCACCACCATTGCTACTCCCCTGATACAAACCATAATCACCTCTTGCCCATATGAATAGTTCACCCTGTCTCCTCTCAGCTTCTTTGCCTCCTTCTTACAGTCTATTCACAGCACTAAAGCCATTGTGTTGTTTTATGTTACCAGTCATGTTTCATTACTCTTTTGCCCAAATGCTCTACTGATTCATGGGATAAACATGAAGATGTACTATCAGGATCCCATTTAATGAGCAAAGTGTGGCCCAAATGTAGATAGTGTGGTCAGTGGGCAGCTTCAAGTTGTCACTCCCTCAGGATCTGCTTCAACTTCACCTGCATTCAATGACTAAGCAAAACAGGTCACTTTGGCCTGAAGTGGGACAACTCTGATGGACTGTATTTGCTCCAGAGACTCCAACTAGGTTGGTCAAGGTTTTTGTGAGCCTGCATCATAATTTTTTTTCTTCATTTAAAACTATAATACCATACCAACAGTCCTCTCTAGACCTGTTTTATTTTTCTCCATAATATTTATTATCTGGCATATCTTCTAATATACAGATTTAATATGTAATCCCCTTCCACTCACAACTAGAGTATATTCCTCAGAAAAGCAGTAACTTTTTATTCATTGCTGTATCCCCTGTGTCTAGAAAATTTAGAAAATTGCCAAACTTGGTAGTCAATCAATAAATATTTTTCAGATTAATTATATAACTTATATAATTATATATGAATCATTATTTCATATATTTGTCATTGAAGATAAGGAATTATATACATTGCATGAAGTTGAACATTACCAATGATAGATGTATTTGCAGACTAGGTTGGATGTAGATAAGGTTCATTATAGTACCAAGCACTCACAAAATACCTGCTTTTAGCAATGGCAACAGTGATGGGCATTATAGTAGTACCTACTGAATGCTCCAAGAACCAGGGAATACTGCTCTGCAGACCTTAATGGCTAAGTCAAAAGTTGAGACCAATAAGTTACCGAGACTGCTTTTATACATTGTCAACCTGCAAATATTAGTATGTATGGAAATAACTGCCTAAAATAAACTTATAAATCACTTTGTTACTAGCTAGTTGGCATCTTATAGAGCCAGGCTCTCAAATGACATTCTAGTAAACAGGGAGCAGAAAAGGAATGACCTCCAGGTCTTTCAGTCAAGATCCTTCTCTCTGGCATTAGGCCAGGTGCCCATTTGGACCTATCCCATGAAATCTCTTAAAAACACTGTGCTCTTTTAGAGGTCAGGCCTTTATGCAATCAGAAGAAGATGGAGCTAGAAACCTCTTACAAAACCAAGGTTGGAGAGAAAAAGGAGGATATAGAGAAGATATAAAGAAAAGTCTGATCAGATGCTACCAGATATTTTAGTCTGTCTTATTTTTCAGTATGGTCAACAGCAAACTCCTATTAAGAAATGATAGTCATCCTATCAAATAGGAATTTGCTTTGTTACTAATGACCCAGAACTGAGCGTTTTCAAACAGCAACCACAGCAACCATTTATTTGCTCAAGCCATGGACAGGCAGTTTGAACTGGGTTTTGCATGGAAAGTCTGTCTCTGCCGATCCCATTTTGGTAAGACAGCTGGGATGGTTGGGAAAACTAAAACTCTTCTCCTATCACTCTTTCTCATGCTTTGTCACATGCCAGTAGTCATCCAAGAAAACAAGAGTGGAAGCATAGTTTCTCCTGAGGCCCTGGCTTGGAACTCTCTCATATCAGTCTCTGCCACATTCTATTAGACAGGGCATGCCAAGCCAAGAGACCTTTCCAGCATCAAGAAGTGGGGAAACAGACCTCACACTGCTTGAGTTGAGGAATCACAATGTATTTATTTGTGTTTTCAACCTACCATTAACCTATATAATGAAACTGGGTCCTTTAAATCAGAATTAGAGAATATGAGTAAAGTCCAAGTATTTTATTTGTGGGTCTCCAGTTGTTGAAGCATTTGGCATTTGATATTCTCTTACTTTGGGTGTTTTTTATTGATATATAATTCACATTTCATAAAATTCACCATTTAAGGTGTGAAATTCAGTGATTATTAGTATATTCACAGAGTTCCATAACCATCATCATGATCTAATTCCAGATTTTTATCACCTCAAAAGAGAAACTCATGCCTATTGGCAGTCATTCTACATTCTCCCCTCTCACAGCCCCTCCCAACCATTAATCTTTTTTCTGTCTCTATGGATTTGCCTTTTTCAGATTTTATATAAATTAAATCACATAATACATGGCCTTTTGTGTCTAGATTACCACAGTGTTTTCAGAGTTCATCCATATTGTAAGGGTATACAGTATTTAATTCCTTTATTTGGCTGAATAATATTCTATTGTATGAATATACCAGGTTTTGTTTATCCCTTCACCAGTTGATGGACATTTGAGTTGCTTCCACTCTGGGACTAATATGATTATGCTGTTATGGACATTTGTCTGCAGATTTTTGTATGAACGCGTGTTTTCAATTCTCTGGGGTATACATGGGAATTGGGATTGTCAGGTCTTGATATACATTTATAGCCAGTATTTTTTACTATATGGATGCTTGACTGAGACATACTGATGTGTTTTATACATTCTTATAGATACTGAGATGAGAATAAAATTCCATTCCTATGTCTTATAGATATTGAGGTGATAATAAAATTTCAGTTTTATATTTGTTTCTAGTAGGGCAAGCCAAATGGAAAAGCTTGAAAGCCCTTATCCCAGCAAGTTCAAATTCACTACTGTGCTCCAAGCTCAGGACAATTCTCCAGAGGCAGAAGCCGGAGGACAGTGACATCTGTTCCCGTGACCGTGAATCCTCTACATACTCCACCACCCACATGGACACGCTTATTACAATAAACGAGGCGTCTCTCTTACTGTCCTTTGGTGTTATGAATACCTCACAACTGAGGCCACTGACATCCCCTGTTGTTTGGAGGCACGCACTGTGCTTCACATCAACCCATAGCGCCAGGTCTTAGTATTCCTCTTATCATTGTCAAATCAAGGTGCTCTATAATGTTGCTACCTAAGAATGATCCACAGAGCAGTAACCACAGCACATGCATTATCCCTGAGCTTCTTAGAAATGCCAGGCTCTCTAGATCTACTTTATAGGAACCTGCATTAGAACAATATCCCCATGAAATTTCATGTGTATTAAAGTTTGAGAAGCAATGCCATATAGCAATCTTAATTCACTGACCTCCTACAGAACAAAGCTAGAGGCCTAGCTTCCTGATCAAAGTCTTTTGTGAATTTGTTGTTCAATCGCTCAGTCGTGTCTGATCCTTTGCGACCCCATAAACTGAAGCATGCCAGGCTTCTCTGTCCTTCACTATCTCTCAGAGTTTGCTCAAACTCATGTCCATTGTGTCAATGATACCATCCAGTCATCTCATCTTCTGTCGCCTCCTTCTCTTCCTGCCCTCAATCTTTCCCGGCATCAGGGAGATTACAGACATTAAATAATATACATATATAATGACTGGGTATCAACTGTGCTTCAGGCACTAGCCACATGCTTTCCAGGCCTTTTGTTATTCCATCCTATTGCAGTCAACTACTTTTGCCCTGTCCTACAGATATCTGAAGCAAGGCTCAGAGGCTTCAAGCTCCTTACCAGAAACCACAGCTTTTAAGAGAAAAAGCCAGGAGTCAAACTTCAGCTCATTTTGTCCTAGAGCTCACGTTCTTTGCCATTACTCTACCTTTCCTAGTAATTTATGCAAAGAGTAGTCCCAGAGTCTGATTCATAAAAAAGGAAGAAAAAGAAATAAGTTCTATTCTGTACAATTTCTAAACTTCCTTAACTAGTTACATATGCTTTTACCTATTCATGAGAACTAAAGTTCCATGAGGGTAGGATTTTTATCCTTGTCACTGCCAGTCTTTAGAATAGAACCTAACATGTATTAAGCCCTTGCCAGACTTCCTGAATAAGGAAACTAATTTGTGCACCAAAACTTTAGCTTATTAAAATGAGCAAAACTTAATCTTTACTTATCTCTTCCAACTGCTCAGCCTTTGACTTTACCTGTGGTGTGAATGTGGATGGCTGGTTTGTTATGGCACCGAGGCATTTCTCCTCAATGGAAATAGAAGTAATACGGTGTCAAACATCGGCAGTGGTGCCTCACCATGCCATCTTATCACAGGGCGTTTTGACACATTGCAACCTTCAAGGAGCTATATTGTGGCTAAAAATGTATCTTGTCAGTTGTTCTTTCCTTAGGAAACATCGATGTGTAAACATCAGCCTAGGACTGGCACGTGGGTGTATTTTGCAAGAACTAAAAATGTGCAGCGTGCCAGTGGTACAGTATGCTTCGGGAGAAGTTAAGATGTATTACCCAGGGGGACAATAGGGCAGGGAGTCTTGTAACCAAACATTCTATTTCATCCATCTTACACATGATTATTCTACAGTGGGATCACTTGTTACTCACTGCCATTTCATTAGGCAACCAAATTACATGCAAAGCTAGTTTTATAAATAGAACCCTGAGTAGGTGGGCCATAGCCCAAGGAAAACCAGAGAATAAATTCATTTATATAATCTCATCTTTTAGAGCAGAAATTGTCTTTTCCTTTTATATGTATGGGAACTGTCAGAATTAGAAAGAGGTAGGAAATGGTACAATTACTCAAAACCACTTAGGAAAACACAGAAGATCTTCAGTATTTCTTTAATATAATAAAAAGAGATAAATCTATATCAGACATACTGAAAATTTCATTGTGGTTATTGAGGCAGTATACACTGATTTATTGACAAAGCTATTTTGCATCTAACACTAATATCAAATTGATCTGCACATACGTCTTATTGGCATTAATGAGACTATCTCAACTGGCTATGGATGGTAAATGGCTAAATAGGTAATGAAATGAAGGTGAGCATATAATCTTGTTTGACACCTGTTAAGAAGGGCACACCTGCACAGCCAAAGGGTAGCTATTCTAATTAATCTCTTCATGAAATTTTACAAACTTGCCTTCAAAACTCCAAAAGCAAAATTTTCTTATATTTCAGTAGGGAAACTCACCACATGAGTGGGGCCAAGTGAAAATTTAAAATGAGGAGTTTACTATTCAAAAAAGCAGAGGTCAAGGTAGGGGAGAGAATTCCAGTAAAGGCATTAAAATGTAAGTCTTTTTTCTTATCCTTCAGTCCCTCTTCCAATTTGTCATGATGTTGTACTTTCTACTTAATTTCATTCTAAGTAAACAATATTAACATTTTTTCATCTTTGTGTGAAAGATTTTTATTTTTATATTATTTTTTGTTGAAGTATATTTGACTTATAGTGCTGTGCTAATTTCTGCTGTACAGCAAAGTGACTCAGTTATATACGTGTGTGTGTTAAATTGCTTCAGTAGTGTCTGAGTCTGAGACTGTATGGACTGTAGCCCACCAGGCTTCTCTGTCTATGGGATTCTCCAGGCAAGAATATTGGAGTGGATTGACATGCCCTTCCCCAGGGGATCTTCCTGACCCAGGGATGGAACCCACATCTCTTATATCTCCTGCATTGGCAGGTGGGTTCTTTACCACTAGTGCCACCTGGGAAGCCCATACACATATATACATTTTAAAATATTTTTTCTGTTATGATTTATCCCAGGAGATGATATAGTTCCCTGTGCTATTGTTGTTTATCCATTCCAAATGTAATAGTTTGATGAAATGCCAGTTTTAAATGCCATTAACAGAGCACTTAAATCATATTAGGAATACTGAAATTAATTTTGTGGCTTATCCCTTGAGAGTGTCTGGAACTGACTAGAAGAGACAAACTCAAGACAGAGTCAGGAAAATAGTGTTCCCCAAGGTCAATGTGAACACTCATAAGACAAGCGCAGACCTCACCGCTGCCAGAGCCTCAGTTTACACCCCAGGGCTAACATATTAGAACCTGACCACAACCGGTGTCTGCTTCCTGCCAGCAACCAGACTGAAATGCTCCTCCTTGGCCGGGCGGGCAAGTTGAACCAGGCGCATACTCTTCCCCAGATATGCCTCTGCCACTCCAACCCATCACAGCCAAGCCCATCACAACATCAGTGTTGAGTACCTGAGTCCTGGATCAGGTGGTGAGAGGTGGCTGCGATGCTGCCACACCAGGGTGGGGATGGCTGCTCCTGTGATGCAAGGTCATTACCCCAACCCTTGCCACACCCACACACACACTCAGGCCCTCTCTCCGGCAGCAGTGGCTCGGTGGGGGTAAAGAGGAGGAGGCTGGGTGAGCTGGGTTCCAGAGGGTGGAGAAGTAGTAACCTAGCACTCATCCCTGGGGGCTTATGCACTGCACTGGTCCACAGCATGACACAGCTCTGCTTACTAACACAACCTCTCCATAGAGGCAGCTGCATAAGGACCGCTGTTTGTCTTCCAGTGGCCATTTTCCTCTTCTCCTACAGGAACAGAACCCTGGACTTTCAGCTGGACAGAATGACACCTGGGATGTAGCAGGCATTTTTCAGTCAGCCTTGCAACTAATTACACAGTGCGACTAAGTCACGGCTAATGATGTGTGAATGGAATCAGTGTGTGTGTCTATCCTTCGTCTTTTCTTCTTCTGTGTGGAACACGGATCAGATATCTGCATCTGCAGATGTCATTCTGAACCTCAAGAGCAAGGGCCATACTTCAGGGATGACTGAGCAGGAAGCTCAAAGGAATGGAGTTTCTTAGGATTTCATGTCACAGAGTCACCTCACCAGTAGACTGCCTACCTTATTTTAAGGAAACAGAGAAACAGATGTCCAACTTAAACACTTAATCCTTTCTTTTCTGGATCTCTTTTTCACAGCCAAACTGTATTCCTAAGCACAGCATAAAAAGTACAGCCTAATATTTATGCTGTGTGCTCACCACTGACCCTTGTTGGGAAGATGAACATCCATCATCTTCCTTCAGTATCCCTGCCTCAACAACGTTTGCCTTTAAACTATTTGAGAAGGATATTCTTCAGTGTTTGCCCTTTGTCATCGCTTTATCTTGGGCTTCCCTGGTGGCTCAGTGGTGAAGAATCCACCTGCAATGCAGGAGACGCAGATTTGGTGCCTGGCTCCAGAAGATCCCCTGGAGGAGGAAATGGAAACCCCCTCCAGTATTCTTGCCTGGAAAAATCCATGGAAAGAGGAGCCTGGTGGCCTATATAGTCCATAGTGTAGCAAAGAGTTGGACACGACTTAGCAACTAAACAACAAGAACAACATAGCTTTATCTTCCCTTACAGAACTCAACAGGATTGTAATTGCTCTTACTAAGATTCGATTCCTTTCCAGAAATGAGGCAGCAATAGCTGACATCTAAATGTAACTCTATATCCCAGGCTCCCCTATTATTGAGAAATTGAATTCTCAGCTACACACCACTTCGTTTTTGTAATCCAGTAGAATTTGTTCAGGAAATTTTTCCAAGTCAATTACAAGTAAATAAAAAATATCTCACTTGAATCATAGGTTGCTATCTAAATTGGACAGTAATTTTTGTTAATTTCCCTCATTCTAGTTATTTCTTCAGTGAACCTGGGAAATAAATTAAAGTGATGCTCCACCCTGGATGTTAGAAAGAAGCAGTCCTTCCACACATATTCAAGCATCCCAGTGATTAAGATGTTAACTTCCTGATTTAAGTGAAACCAATAGAGTTTATGCAATGTTTCTATAACGTCCGATCTGTTAAGAATGGTTGTAAATGTTATAAGTGCCCACAGACTTATGAATTGTTAGCAAGAGGAAGAGATCTAAAAGCAATGGAAGAGAGAGAGGGCCACAAACAAATTATTTCTCCCTGGATATTGGGGATTTAGGAAACTCTAATATTAATCAGCAGCATTTTTATTAACTCAAGCATGAACCCCAAATTCAATGTCTATTTCTTAAATCATACTGTGCTAAAACTAACTGGTTTAGATTTAAGACAGATTTAGATTTATCTTTCTGCTTTTGTTTTTGTTTTGTTTTGTTTTTTTCATTTTTTTCTATTGTGCTTATGATCAATCACCAGGCAGAGGCTGATAAAACTCTGAATATTTATGTGGAACACAGGAAAGAGCCCTGCTGTGAGCTATTAGCTCAGCGGATGACGTGTGCTCCCAGTTGGAAGCTGAGGGGATGGGAAAGACACTGTTGCAACCCTTTATAAGAAGCACATAAAAAGCACCTGTTTGCCTGCTTCATTAAACTTCCCCTAATGAACGCCTCCAGGGAGCAGAAGGGGGAAACTTCTTTCCCTTCTGCTATAAATAGAGAAAGGTATTTAAAACTTCTCATTTAAATGTGAGTACTGTTATCTGTAACAATTTGCAAGAATGCAATACTCTTTAGGAATATAAATGAGCCAGTACTTGCATGTATTCATGATGATGACAGACAGCAAGGAAGATGGTTCCTTGTATGGTACTGAAAATTGTGTTCTCCGAGATCAAAGTCACAGATGTTTGAAGCTTTCTCTGCCAAACTCCTGCCCAACAACTGCAACAACAACAACAAAAAAAACTCCCCTCGGCTACTACCTTTTCTAAGAAACTTTCTTAAGCATCTCACCTCCCTAACATACATTTTAAGAATGCAGAATATGTGTTTTTTATTAAAGTACTTATTACCCTGTAATATTATCATTGATTTACTTCTTGCCACTCTAAGGCAAGGACAATTTCTCATTTTACACTGAGTCTCCAGCCCTTCACCCTCTGAATGTTTCTGCCACGGAACTCGCACTCATTAATAAAGTGTGGAATTGGTGCAATAAATGTAATCATTGTCTTTCTTCAGCCTCTGTGAGACTGTGCTGAGCCTCTGACCACACCATCTCAGTCTCCTTTGTAGTCAGTCTCCTTTCCTTCTGTTCAATGCTTAACTAAATTCTTAGGTGTGGGCACTGCTGAGCATCCACCTTCCCCTCCCTACCCTTTTCATTCAATAATTATTCTTGGGGGCCTCATCTACAGACTTGTTTTAAAGCAGCCATCAGTGGAATGTTGGAAGAAAATATCAGAATTTCTATCTATGGTATTTTTCAACCTCAGTCTTTTACAATTTCTATATGAAATGCACATTACACACAAAATTTATAGGTATTTAAATCATTATAAATGTATATAAAGTTGGATGCAAGCTCAGGATTGTATTGGATATGTATTTTTATTGGTGAGGTGAAAAATATGCAAAATAAAAAATATATTGGCTGCCTCTCCAAACAGTGGGTACAAATCATAACCTTTCTCATCAAATCTATTCCTTTTAGTCTCTTCCCCAACTTGGCAGATGACACTGGTACTCAACAGCCACTCAAGATGAAGGATGCACTCCTCCTCCACATTCACCCACTTACCAAAGAATCTATCCTACAGAGGTGAATGCTTTTGTCCTGTGAACAGATCTGCCAGCTGCCCATTCTGACAGTCTTATTATACCTTGCAGTTGGAACAGTGTTTAACAGGGTCCAGAGTGCTCTTTGGAAAACCCAGCCATGAACGATCTAAAAATATTTCACTGATTCCCCCCAAATCAAGTTTAGTGTTCATCTTCATGTCCTTTCAGCCCCTGCAGCCTCCTGTCTTCCTCCCATGTACCCAGAGAGAAATAGATGTGCTTCCTTGAATACAGGAGACAGCACACGCCTCTGGGCATTCACACGCACAGGTTTCTCTTACTGGATTGGCTCTTCCCCTATTGTGCCCACTAAATCCCACCCTCCTTCAAAATGCAGCTCATTATGCACCTCCGATGTTATACCAATTCTCTCTCAAAGCTGGAAAAAAAGTTTGTGTAGTGATTCCCCGGTCAGATGCAGTTAGTTTTCAACTAAATGAACATAGCACTGGAGGCAAAATACTGTCAGAGCCTTAATTACACTGTTTCATAAGTATGTATTTATTCATAGGTGATTATATTATCTTTTATTTCTTTACTTTACATTTTTTATAATTGTCTTACTTTCACAATTTTATAATTAATTATCTTTGGACTGAAACCTTTATCTCACTGTTAAAATGTCTTATGTTAAAATGTCTGTCTTCCCACCAAAATGTAAATACTTTAACAGTAGAAATTATCACTTGTTTCATAATGAAGTGTTCTATATGATTAGATGCTCAGTGTATAATTGAATAAACAAATGACAAACTAAAGTGGGAAGGATTATCATCATGAAAAACAAAAATAAGAAGCAAATATGTGGTTTAACTTAAAAACTGATATACTTTATGCCCTTGGACTATATAAACTTAGGCAGAGAACTTAAGTTTTATGTTGTACCTTTTCTATTAGAAACATAATCTAATAGTATTTAGCATCCGCTTTGCATAGTGTTCCTGCATAAATTAATTAGACTTTTTAAAAATGCTTGAAGTTCTATCAGAAGAAGCACTATACACTGAGATACCTATCTATACCAAATAATCTTTATAAATATCCTCTATATGGTGGTTTTCATTAATAGATATACTTTCTAAATGTATATGCCTTCCTTTAAGAGAAAATAAGCACATTTAAGAGTATAAAACAGGATTATAATTGAATTGTTGTGCATCAAAAGGAAATTTTTGAAGCTATAATGGATGACATAAAAATTCACTGATAAAAATGTGCAGTTTAGCAGCAGTTTCCATTCAATTATCTCAATGAGCTCATATTTATCAATAAAATAACCTATTTGTGATTTACTAACATCTCATGGTGTCTTCTGTCCATATACTTTTGTCAATGGCCAGGGAATTACTCTGATAATACATTCTATTGATTCCGATCAAGCTAATAATGTGCCACTAAAAGGGTTCTTAAACTGGTTTTGGAAACTATCAAAATAAGAAGAGAAAATGTCTTTAAAATGAGTTTTTAATAAGAAAAGTGAAAAGCAGTAGGGTAGCAGTATCCAGAAATGGGAAGAGCCACTATGCCAGCCCTTCAGTATTTACTTTAATTTCTCAAGCATCAAGATGAAACCCATCCCTGGAACAACTAATGAGTTCTCCTCTTAGAGAAGAAAAAAAAAAAAAAGAAGCATTACTGAGGATAGACTGAATTCAGATTCCTTTTGATTGCATTTTTGTATAAATCCTTAGATCCTCAATGAAGCTAACAATTCCTAAGCTTTTGAGAACCCAAATTAAGCTTGAAAAAAAAGATCTTAACTCTTAAGTCACCAGAAAATTTTGGGGAATTATGACCTTCAAATGACTCCCCTGAGGTCACTAAATTTAGCCACTAATCTTCCTAAGAAATCAGCAACTCAACCTGCCTGAATTGCTTCAGTTCAGCTCAGTCATGAAGTTGTGTCCGACTCTTTGAGACCCCATGGACTGCAGCACGCCAGACTTCCCTATCACCAACTCCCAGAGTTTACTCAAACTCATGTCCATTGAGCCAGTGATGCCATCCAACCATCTCATCCTCTGTCGTCCCCTTCTCCTCCTGCCTTCAATCTTTCCCATCATCAGGATCTTTTCAAATGAGTCAGTTTTTTGCATTAACTGGACACCTTTCACAAAGGTGGAGCTTCAGCTTCAGCATCAGTACTTCCAATGAATATTCAGGACTCCTTTCCTTTAGGATGGACTGGTTGGATCTCCTTGCAGCCCAAGGAACTCTCAAGAGTCTTCTCCAACACCACAGTTCTAAAGCATCAATTCTTCGGTGCTCAGCTTTGTTTATAGTCCAAATCTCACATCCTTACATGACTACTGGAAAAACCATAGCCTTGACTAGATGGACCTTTGTTGACAAAATAATGTCTCTGCTTTTTAATATGCTGTCTAGGTTCGTCATAGCTTTTCTTCCAAGTAGCAAACGCCTTTTAATTTCATGGCTGCAGTCACCATCTGCAATGATTTTGGAATCCCCCCAAAATAAAGTCTCTCACTGTTTCCATTGCTTCACCATCTTTTGCCATGAAGTGATGGGACTGGATACCATGATGTTAGTTTTCTGAATGTTGAGTTTTAAACCAACTTTTTCTTTCTCCTCTTTCACTTTCATCAAGAGGCTCTTTAGTTCCTCTTCACTTTCTGCCATAAGGGTGGTGTCATCTGCATATCTGAGGTTATTGGTATTTCTCCCGGAAATCTTGATTCCAGCTTATGTTTCTTCCAGCCCAGCGTTTCTCATGATGTACTCTGCATATAAGTTAAATAAGCAGGGTGACAATATACAGCCTTGATGTACTCCTTTTCTGATTTGGAACCAGTCTGTTGTTCCATGTCCAGTTCTAGCTGTTGCTTCTTAACCTGCATATAGGTTTCTCAGGAGGCAGGTCAGGTGGTCTGATAGTCCCATCTCTTTAAGAATTTTCTAGTTTGTTGTGTTCCACACAGTCTTAGTGTGCATCTTATTTATGATCTCTGGAGACAAAGATGCTATAATTATCCAGTCCTTAGTTGTCTTCCTGCCTGAAACCTAAGTCACTATACCTATAAAAATAATTAATCTAAATAATAGCTCAAATACATTGTTACATATAATTTTTAAATGGGTTTTCTTTTTTCTAGAAATACAAGTAGGTGTCCAGCTCATATTTACATCATCCAATGTTTACTTACTTAATTTGGCATCTGCAGCCATCCCAACATGGAAAAAGGTTAAAGATGGACATCTGCCAGCATTAATAGCCATGAAAGCAGTAATTCTCTAAAAAGCAAAGATCTTCAGGCATGTTATGTGATGCTGGGAGGCTAAGCATCATTTATGATAGATCCCGAACACTCTAGGTATTCTAGATTTATCCAAGAAATAATACAAAAGTGCTCAACGAAACTCAGAGCAGTCAAATGTAATATATCCTGCCAGTGCCTTGTCATTTCATTTTCTAACTCCCACAACTTTAGCTTCTGACAGTAGCGTTCTATTTGTGATATAACATGGGGGGAAATTGTGTTTTAGAATTTTTGTTACAGAAATATTTTCCATTCAAGCCTATTGCTGTATAATTTATAACAAGAATGAGCTGGCACTGGAACAGCTTGATTTTTCAAGTAATTGAAAAATAAATTTTATGAGAATAAATTCTACATACCTAGATAAGGTATATGAAACAACCCAAGGGGCAACAAACTCACCAAACAGTAATGAGACATTTCTTCTGACCAGCAGGTGGCGCTGGAATCCACCAATGTTAGTCATTGGAAATTTATGAACTACTTCTGCTGTCTTGTTTACTTACCTCTTTACCTCTAATTTTCTATTTGAAATTTTCCTCTTTTTATCGTGGTTCATTATTTCATGCTGTACCCAGTTTTTTTCCCTAATAAGCAAAGGACTCAAAGGAAACTGTAAAACCTCCGGAACTGATCGATTAACTGCTAAAAATATCAACTCTCAATATTTTATAATAAACATATTATCAGTCCTGTGGATTATTAGGCAAAGCCATTTAAACCTTAGAAAATATCAATTTTACAGTTTATAAAAAGAGTCCTATTTAGATGTTAAAATGCACTAACTGGCAGCACTTTAATGTAACGTTAGGTTAAATGGGTAGCCAACAATCACAGGAGCCTTGGACACAATAGACTCACTTATTAACTCCTAAGTATATGTCGAAGGGACACTTATAGACATAAGTAATTTAACATGTATGTTTGTGTGTGCCAGTCACTCAGTCGTGTCCGACTCTGGGACCCCATGGACTCTAGCCCTCCAGGCTCCTCTGTCCATGGGATTCTCCAGGCAAGAATACTGGAGTGGGATGCCAGTTCCTTCTCCATTAACATGTATAGAATGACAAAATTAATAAAATTAAGGAACAAAATAAGTCATTTAGTGCAAGGCTCTAAATAATCTGGTTAACATATGAGTATTATACACACTTATGTGTCTAAGGCAGAAATCACTAACCAATTATAGTACTGAATTGTTCTGAGCTAAATCAAACCTTTTTTGTTTTTTTTCAATACAGCTCTTTCTTCAGACGAAATCAATTTGTCATCTCTAGAAATGATATGAAAAACAAGCCCCAGAGTGCTATCACCAAAATGGCAGTGTAAGAAACCTTCATCTCCTGACAAATATCAATAATGAAACAGCTAGCCAAGAACAAAAACAGCTCTGGGAGAGCTCTGGAGTCCAGGTAAGAGACTTTAGCAACATGTGGAAGAAAAAGCCAGAGAATAACCACACAGGTAGAAAAGAAAATCAGCTTAATTTTGCCTGCATCATCTAATCTGGCACTGCTCAATGCAATCAGCGAACTTCCCACCTAGGAAGTGTTCCTCTCACCAGAAAAAGAAGAGCAAAAAGAGTCAGGAGCTTCCATATCCTTTTAGGGCACTGCCCAAAACATCCTGCTTCCACCTGAACTAGCAAAGCTAAGACATAAAGAGACAAACATGAACAAGGAAGAGAAGCAGAGGCTACCAGTAGCAGCCACACAGCAGAAACAATCATGGTCCACAGTGACCTGCTCTACAGATAAACCCAGCAGCTTTCAACACTGAAAAAACCAATGACCAGCAGCCTGCATGGACCCCCTGCAGATTGCACTAGCTTTGACCCACAGGTATTCACATTAACTAAGAACAGCCACCTGAGTCCCTCCCCACCCCCACCACTACCTCTGGAGCCCAGGAGCTGAACTGACAGCTAGTCCAGACTTCTGTGGCTATGTGATTGCAAGATGCCAGCCTAGACCTTTCCGGCTGCCGCCATCACCGTGTGTGTACCTGGAGCTAGTCCTTGAATGAACTTGTATGCGTCAGTCCTGACACCCATCACTGGCCTCCACTGCATGCAATTGCCCAAGGAGAGACCGGGCAGCCGTGGGAGATCACACCAACAGCCAGAACCAGTGCAGCTGCTTGTGGGCCCAGATCAGTCTCTGTCTTCTGTCACTGGCTTGCATCACTGTGTTCACCTGCAAGTAACCCTCCAGTTATGTATCTGCGCACCTTCAGCCTGGATCCAATCACCAGCCTCCAATACTATGCATCCTCAATGAATCCTAGAAGCCTCATGCCTGCAAGCCCACAGCCAGGGCCTCTGCAGGTGCTAGTGAGTCCACAGTTCGCCCTGGCCCATGCTATCTGCCCTGGCATCCACCACTACATGTGTGTCTGTCCTTCACATACACAAATACCTGCCACAGGACCCCACAGCTCAGTACGTGCACACCATTGTCTCTAGCCTCAGAAGAATAGAATAGAACATGTATTTGAAGAAATAATGGCTGCTGCTGCTAAGTCGCTTCAGTCATGTCCGACTCTGTGCAACCCCATAGATGGCAGCCCACCAGGCTCCCCTGTCCCTGGGATTCTCCAGGCAAGAACACTGGAGTGGGTTGCCAAATAATGGCTGATGGCTTACCAAACCTAAAAAAAGACTTGGACATCCAAGTATACAAAGTCAACAGGTTATCCCAAAATTTCAATTCAAAATGGCCTTCTCTGAGACATTATTATAAAACAGTCTAAAATCAAAAACAAAGAGAGAATTTTAAATGCAGCCAGAGAAAAAAAAAATTTTTTTTTAATACAAGAGAGCCCTCATAAAGCAATCAGCAGATTTCTCAGCAGAGAACTTGGCAGGCCAGGAGAGAGTAGGATGATATATTCAAGGCGCTAAAAGAAACTGCCAACCAAGCATACTTTACCCAGGAAAGTTGTCCTTCAGAAATGAAAGTGAGATAAAGACATTTCCAAACAAACAAAAGCTGAAGGGGTTTATCACCACTAGAACTGACTTATAAGAAATCCTAAAAGAAGTTCTTCAAGCAAAAACGAAAGGATGCTAACTTGAAAACATGAAAATATACAACACACTGGTAAAGGTAAGAATAGAGTCAGATTCAGAAGTCTAACACTGTAATATGGTGGTGTGTTAACCACTTAAATCTATAGGTTAAAGGACAAAGGTATTAAAATAGCTATAGCTACAATAATTTGTGACTACAAAAAAGAAAAGATATAAATTGTGATATCAAAAACATAAAAGGAGGGAGTATAAGGATAGATTTTTATATTACACTGAAGTTAAACTGTTAGTGTAAAATAGACTCTCCTATCTCTAAGATGTTTTATGTAAGTCCATTAGAACCACAAATCAAAGACAAACAGTATTTTTTAAAAAGATTGAAAGAAGGGAATCAAAGTGTACCATGATGAAAATAGATAAATTCACAAAGGAATGGCCCAGAGGAAGAAACTATAAAAAGAAAACTATAAAAGAGCTAGAAAACAATATAAAAGATTGCTTAAGTCCCTCATGCCCTTAAGTCACTCAGTAGTGCCCAACTCTGTGACCCCATGGACTCTAGCCCACCAGGCTCCTCTGTCCACAGATTTTTAAGGCAAGAATACTGGAGTGGGTTGCCATTTCCTACTCTAGGATCTTCTTGACCCAGGGATTGAACTCACATCTCCTGCATCTCCTGCACTGGCAGGCAGATTCTTTACCACTGTGCCACCAGGAAGCCCCATGTAAGTCACTAACTATCAATAATTACTGAAAATGTAAATGGATTGAATTCTTCAATCAAAAGGCATAGATAGTTGACAAGTGGATTAAAAAACATGCCCCAACTATATGTACCCTTTTATTGTTGTTGTTCAGTTACTAAGTCATGTCTGATTCTTGGCAATCAAATGGACTGTATGTAGCACATTTTAATAATGTTAGTTCTTCCAGTTCATGAATATGGAATAACCTTTCCATTTAAATGTGTCTTCTTTAATTTCTTTCATCAAAGTCTGATAATTTTCAGTGTGTAGATCTTTAACCTCCTTGATTAAAGTTAGTCCTAAGTATTTTTCATTATTTTTGATGCTACTATGAATGGAATTATTTTATTTTTCAGATGTTTCATTGTTAGTGTATAGAAACATAATTGACTTCTGTATGTTTGCAACTTCACTGAATTTATTAGTTCTAACAGCTATTGTGGAGTTTTTAGGATTTTCTTGATGCAAGATCATATCATTTGCAAACCAAAGCAGTTTTAAGTCTTTCTTTCCAATTTGAATGCCTTTTATTTCTTTTTCTTCCTAACTGCCTTGACTTGCACTGCCGTGACTATGTTGCATAGAAGAAGTGATAGTACTCTTACTTGTCTCTCTTATCATAGAGGGTAAGCTTTCAGCCTTTCACCATTAGTTATGATCTTAGCTGAGAGTCTGTCATATATCAGGGGCTTCCCTGATAGCTCAGTTGGTAAAGAATATGCCTGCAATGCAGGGAATCTGGGTTTGATCCCTGTTTTGGGAAGATCCCCTGGGGAAGGGAACGGCTACCCATTCCAGTTTTCTGGGCTGGAGAATTCCGTGGACTGTGTAGTCCATGGATTCACAAAGAGTTGGACACTCTGAGCTACTTTCAATCTGTCATATAAGGCATTTACTGTATGTAGGTACAGCTATTGGATAAAATGTTCTGTATATGTCTATTAGGTTTATTGGTCTAAAATATAGTTCAATTCTAATATTTTCTTGTTGGTTTTCTGACTGGATGATCTGTCCACTGATGAAAGTAGGAGACTGAAGTTCATTACTTTTATTATATTGTGTATTTCTCCCCTCAGAGATGTTAGCATTTGCTTAATATATTCAGGTGCTCCAGTGTTGGATGCATATATATTTTCATTATTATATCTGCTTAATGAATAGACCACTTTATCATTATATATTGACTTGGTCTCTTGTTTCTGTTTTTGGCTTAAAGTCTATTTTGTCTGATATAAGTATAGTTATCCCAGCTCTCTTTTGGTTTCTACTTGCATGGAATATCTTTTTCCATCACTTCACTTGAAGTACACATGTGTCCTTAAAAGCTGAAGTTAGTCTCTTGTAGGCTTCAGGAGAAATATCAACAACTACACATGATACAACTCTAATGGCAGAGAGTGAAGATGAACTAAAGAGTCTCTTGATGACAGTGAAATAAGAGTGAAAAATCTGATTTGAAACTCAACACTAAAATACTAAGATCATGGCATGTAGTCCCATCACTTTGAGGCAAACAGAAGGAAAGAGTGGAAACAATGACAGATTTTATTTTCTTGGGCTTCAAGATCACTGCAGACAGTGAGTGACTGCAGCCTTGAAATTAAAAGATACTTACTCCTTGGAAGAAAAGCTATGGCAAACCTAGACAGCATATTAAAAAGCAGAGACACCACTTTGCCAACAAAGGTCCATATAGTCAAAGCTATGTTTTTCCAGTGGTCATGTATGGATAGAAGAGCTGGATGATAAAGAAGGCTGAGCACCAAAGAATTGATGCTCTCAAATTGTGGTGCTGGAGAAGACTTTTGAGAGCCCCCTGGATTGCAAGGAGATCTAGCCAGTTAATCCTAAAGGAAATCAACCCTCAATATTCATTGGAAGGACTGATACTGAAACTGAAGCTTCAGTAATTAGGGCACCTGATGTGAAGAGCCAACTCACTGGAAACAACCCTGATGCCAGGAAAGATTGAAGGCAAAAGGAGAAGGGGCAGCAGGGAATGAGATGGTTAGATAGCATCACTGACTCAGTGGACATGAATCTGAGCAAACTCCGGAAGATAGTAGAGGACAGTGAAGCCTGGTGTGTTGCAGTTTGTGGAGTCACGAGGAGTAAGACACAACTTAGTGACTGAACAACAATCTCTATAAAAATTCCAAAGACATTTTTCACAGAAAAATATATTCTAGATACCTTAATGAACAAAACAAAAGGGGTCCTTTCCGTCAAGGAGCACAGAGTGCAGACACTAAGTAAGTAAACAGACAGTGTAAGTCTCATAAGAACTACAAGGAAAGAACTATGATTAAAAAAAAAATAGGGAAATATTTATATTGGTTAGTCAAAGAACATGTCTAAATTGTGGAAGAACAGAAATGAAAAATGAGAACCAATCTTATCAAGAGTACAAAGTATGTGTGTTGGGAAGGTATCTGGAAACAGAGAAGATCCATTCAACAACAACAAAAAACATATGACTGCAGAATTATGTTTTCTCATGACTGTACTCATTTTCTTCAGAAATTATTTAAAAATGGTGTATCCTTTTCAGTATATCATATCAAATATTTCAGATTATCTATATGTTTCATTACTAGTGATGTGTACCTTGATCACATCATTAAGTTGCTGTGTGCGGGCTGACTTCTATGCACATTTACTACTTTCCCTCTGTACTTGATAGTTATCTTGATGGAGATACTTGGAGATGATACAAATCCCATTTGATCTTTGCCCACTAATTTCAACATCCATTGGCAGATCTTGTCTGCAGTATCTATTACTGTGGTACTTGCCCAATGGTTATTTTCTATTTTTCTTTTTTCCTACATTCACTAATTGAAATTCTATTCCAAGGAAATGCTCTTAACTCCCATTTACTCAATCATCTATATTAATAAGGATTCATGGAAATTTATTTTAGGGGTTAAAATTCAATACTGTCATTAGCTTTTTGTTGATCAAACTGTTCCATGTTTGGCCACTAGACCGCCCAGTTTTGCCTCCTTGTGTTGTTTTGACAAATCTCTATCTTTTTGAGCATTTCCTTGTTATCTGGATCCACAAAGGTTTCAAGGCTTATATTTTTACTGTTCTAGACCTGAAACCAACCACTTTGCTTAGAATCTCTGGTTCCTTTTATTAGACAATAAAAGTAATATGTAATTCAGAGTGCATATTAGATTCACCCGTGGGCCTTTGAAACCACAGAAGGTCTATCGAATCTGAACTTCTGAAGATGCAGCCTGCTGCTGCTGCTGCTGCTGCTGCTGTGTCGCTTCAGTCATGTCTGACTCTCTGCAACCCCAGAGACGGCAGCCCACCAGGATCCCCCGTCCCTGGGATTCTCCAGGCAAGAACATTGGAGTGGGTTGCCATTTCCTTCTCCAATGCATGAAAGTGAAAAGTGAAAGTGAAGTCACTCAGTCGTGTCTGACTCTTAGAGACCCCATGGACTGCAGCCCACCAGGCTCCTCCGTCCATGGGATTTTCCAGGCAAGAGTACTGGAGTGGGGTGCCATTGCCTTCTCCAGAAGATGCAGCCTACATACCTGAATTTTTAAAAAGCTACATAGGTAAGCATGTGCATTTTCCTGGTTGACAGTCATGATCCTGAATGGCATGGGAAATGTCTGCAATTTTTATAACATGATAAAAATGAAGGTGAAAATCTTTATAGACATCCATCTACTACCACTAGCCCACTGCTAGACAATCCTCTAAAACAAACCAGTTATCTCATTTCCCAGACTCTCCCAGTCTCTTATCCAGATCAGCTATCACCTTCCTTTTACCTAGAATTAAAACCTTGGCAGAGAAGACTAGTTGTAGAGAAAAATGCCAAGAATCTAGGAGAATAATTACTAAATTTTTAAAAAATAAAGAATTAAGAAAATAGTAGAAGATACAATTAAACCTTATAAGAAGACAAGTTGTTTATTTGTGGGAAGAAAATAAAAGATCCCCACCTAAATACTATGCACAAGAGAACTGGAAGAGTCAAGGGAATCCATTAGTATTTTTGTGGGCCCTGAATTTGACCCTTTTAATGTTCTTCTCTGGATATGAATAAAGAATGGAATTCATGTCTAAATATTTAGATTATTTAACAACTTCTCAAACATAAAAAGGACTTAATGAATAGCAATTCTATCATATTTTTCTAATATGTTCTCACTTCCCAAAATGGCTATTTCACATTTCTCCTATCTCAAATATCATATGTACACCCATATCCATCTGAGGCTCCCTCTTTATATTCCATTGAGAAAACAGAAGCAACTAGACAGGAAATCCCTCCTCTGCCCACCACCTAACTTGCAATCTACCCAAAGCTATATTCACACTTCTCTTTTCACCTTATTACTATGAGTAAAGCATCTCTTGGAGAAGACTCTTGAGAGTCCCTTGGACTGCAAGAAGATTCAACCAGTCCATTCTGAAGGAGATCAGCCCTGGGTGTTCTTTGGAAGGAATGATGCTAAAGCTGAAACTCCAGTACTTTGGCCACCTCATGCGAAGAGTTGACTCATTGGAAAAGACTCTGATGCTGGGAGGGATTGTGGGCAGGATGAGAAGGGGACAACAGAGGATGAGATGGCTAGATGGCATCACTGACTCGATGGACGTGAGTCTGAGTGAACTCTGGGAGATGGTGATGGACAGGGAGGCCTGGCATGCTGCAATTCATGGGGTCGCAAAGAGTCGGACACGACTGAGCGACTGAACTGAACTGAACTGAACTGAAAGCATCCCTATTTCTATGAAAGGCTAACACTCATCCTTTTCCATCTCCCAACTACTGCAAATTCTCTATCTCCTGATTGATAAGGTCTCTACCTTCAGACCCTTCACCCCCTAATTCATTCAACCAAATTAATTATCCAGTAAAGTAATTCACTCTCATTCTAGAGATAGTTCCTGAGGATTTATTATATTTTAAGTACTGAGAAGTCATGGTCCAGAAAAGCATAATAGCTATATTAAACAGGTCAAGTATAAATTTTGAAGACATATATGTAAACAGATACTTAAGACACCAAGCTCTAAATATGATAATAATGGGACATTTCTAGTCAGAAGCATTATCAAGGAATGAGAATATTGCCCTTCCTACCCTAATTCAAGTCATATCATTTATTTGGACTAGAATGCAATGGATTCATGATTAGTCTTTTTCTCCTAGGCATCCCAACACCACAGTTCTTTCTGTATGTAGTAACCAGAGTGATTCCTCAGAAATAAACTTAGTCATGCAATCGCCATGGGCCTTTTGTAGATGCAGGCAGAGATCCTTAATGTGCCTACCAGGGTTCACAGTGGCTTGGCACTTGAACATCTATTTAATCTCTTTCCACTCTTCCAGCATACATTCTCACCAAAAAATTAGCTCTTTTAATTTCTCAGACACTTATTTTTCCTCTTACCATTGAACCCTTGAACATAAATTAATATTCTTTTTGTCTCTGGATCATCTGGATCCCTTTTGTCCAGCTAACTCCTAATTGATATTTAGGTTACTTGGAGCAGCAAAGGTTCCTTAACTCATTGTAGTTATACTACACTGGGCACCAGCACTAAGTGATCCCATAGAATCACATATTGATCGTAGCACACATCACATGGTATTACAACTTTATATTCATTACTTTATATTGATGAAAAGCCACCTTTTTTCACCAAATGAGATTCTAAGAAACATCTTTCTGACCATTGTTGTCTTATATGTTAGTTTTTGGTACCTATTGCTAACTAAATGGATGATCAGGGTTGTTCATTTTATGCTGGCTGTGAACGGTTGGGTAAATATTTTCTAAGAATTATGTGGATAAAGGAGGAAGACTTCCAGAGATAAGGGGCTAGCAAGTATAAAGCATCAAAGCCTGAAACAGCAACTCATGTTCAAGGAACTGCAAAGGATTCCCTGCTAATGGAGCAGAGGGGGCTGGGCCAGAGAAGTGGGGGCATTCAGCTGTAAAGAAGATAGACCAGGAAAAAAAAGATCTACTGAGCAGCTTACACTTTAGAGTGAATCTTATGGGAAGTCATGAAGGGTTTAAACCCCTCTGATTTTGCTTATGAAGAAAAGATAGTGTACAAACTGGGGCTACAATCCCTTTCCCAAAATCCAACCTGGAAATGGACCAGAAAGATTGAAAGCTCAGTGTATCTTAGGGTGATACCTGGCATTTAACCATAACATTTAGAAACCCCTAGGTCTTGGGGTGGGGTGATAAAAGATCTGTACTTTTAAGAGAAGGCCAAAAGACATGAGACTAGGAAGATGTGGGTCAAGGAGTGGATAGCCATGGAAAAGCATTGTACGTGTATAATTGACCCCTGAACAACACGTTTGACCTGGGCAGGTCCACATATACGTGCGTCTTGTTCCATAGTAGACGCTACAGTACTTCATGATCCATGGTGGGTGGGATCTGCTGATGCAGAGGAACAGAGGATTTGGAAGAACTGCAGATACAATGGATTTTTCACTGAGGGGAGGGTCAGCTAACTCCAAAACTGATGAAGGGTCAACCGAACATTTCTTTTCCAACATTGCCCTAGACTGATTATTGACCAGGATTACTGGGTAGGAAATTAACATTCTGAGCATAGCATCTGCTAGAGGCAGCAGAATCATAATCTTCTAACAGGATGAACGAAGAAGTCAACAGCACAAAGAAGCATCTGACCATCCTGGACCCTGACTTTTTACAAATCATGGAAAACTACACAGATGTGATTGTCCCTGGATAACACAGCAAGGACTGGAGCAGAAGTTCCCTGGGAGTGAGTGGAGGTGAGGAATTGGGAGAAGAGATGGGATGGTTTGAAATGAGATTCTAACTCTAGAAATGCTCATCCATTATAAGGCCCTCATCCCCAAAACCTGCAACTCTTCTGGAGGAAAAGAGTCCAAGCCCAGGCTTTTACTTTCTTCCCCTGAAGTTACCTTTATTAGCAAGAAGTAGCTGAAAAGATGTCCAGTCATTACAAAAGTCTGAAACAGAGGTGGCAGAACTATGGAACAGAGAAAAGTCAACATATAGGAAAACCATTTGTTTTCAGAGAGCTGGGAAAGGTATGGGCAGGATAAAGAAGGAACATGAAGCAAGAAAACAAACAATTGGTGATGGTGAGCTTGGGAAATACAGTCACTGAAGTAAGGAAATCAATGGATGTGTTTAAAAAGATTTAGTAACTTAATAGACCTAAAGATGATTTCCTAAGATGGAAGATTAGGACAAGGAACTCTTGAAAATGAAATGAGCAAAAGATAGAGGGAGGAAGTATGGCAATAAAATGGATGAGGATTAAGTGAAAAATGTCAACATTAAAAGAATTCCAGAGTAAGAATAAACAGAATTATTTGAAGATAATGAAAAAAAAAATTCCCTAGAAGTAGAGAAAAATAAAAAAAAACTTAGATTGAAAATAATGCAGTGTTATAAATATCCTCTAGAAAACAGAACTTAAAGCAACACTCACAGGCTGAAGAGTTTTTGGAAACTGCAATTCAAGGGTGGCAAAAATGAGTGAAAAAGGGAAGTGAAGAAAGAGGGAAAGCAGATACAAGGTGGTGTTTTTCCAAGTTCGCCACAGCTTTGCAAATATAAATCACAGCTTGGTGCTCGGTTATATATATTGTACTCCAGACAAGTGAGCATCTCAGAGAACAGGATTTATCTGCCAACTCCTCCGGCTTTCTGACTTCATTGCCTCACAAGGCATAAACTTCCCTGAACTTCTGACTTGTGTTATGTACCCCTCCTACCCTCCAACCAGGCTGCCTACACTTCTGTACTTACTCTGAGATTATAGGTAGTGGGAAAACTCATAGCCTCCCTGAGTCCCATCAGGTCAACCCTGATCAAGAAAGCCACAGCAGTGGGCATAATCAAGGCTGTATGGAAGTTCTGGACTTTGTTCAGGAAGGTTGAGAGAGCCATCAGGCTTAGTGGAGTCCAGGATCTTCCTTAGGTAAGTAGCCAAAAACTGAACAGGAGGGGCCAAGCAATTGTGGGAAGATCCATAAACTGGATCCAGTAGAAATGGATAGAAGACATACTCTCTGCCGCATTAACACCAACAAATAAAATAGTACAGTTATTTTTAAAACAGCCAAAAATGCATTCTTTGGTGTTTACCCAAAGAAGCTGAAAACTTATATATACATAAAAGCCTCCACATGGATGTATATAGCAATTTTATCTATAATAATTGCCAGAACTTGTGAGCAATCAAGATGTTCTTCAGTAGGTGAGTGAATAAGTAAACTGTGGTCCTTCCAGACAATGAAAAATTACTCAATGCCAAAAAGAAATGAGTTTTCAAGCCATGAAAAGAAATGGAGGATAGTTATATGCATCTTACTAAGTGAAAGCCAATCTAAAATGGCTACTATTGTATGATTCCAACTATATGTATAGCACTAAGAGTGAGCCCTAACATAAACTATGGACTTAGGATGCTGCTGCTGCTAAGTCGCTTCAGTCGTGTCCGACTCTGTGCGACCCTAGACGGCAGCCCACCAGGATCCCCCGTCCCTAGGAGTCTCCAGGCAAGAACACTGGAGTGGGTTGCCATTTCCTTCTCCAATGCATAAAAGTGAAAAGTGAAAAGTGAAATTGAAGTCACTCAGTCGTGTTTGACTCTTCGTGACCCTGTGGACTGCAGCCTACCAGGCTCCTCCAACCATGGGATTTTCCAGGCAAGAGTACTGGAGTGGGGTGCCATGGACTTAGGGTGACTCGGGTTCAATCCTGGGTCAGGAAGATCCCCTGGAGAAGGAAATGGCAACCCACTCCAATACTCCTGATGATTTGGGAGAATGGCATTGAAACATGTATAATATCATATAAGAAATGAATCGCCAGTCCAGGTTCGATACAGGATAGAGGATGCTTGGGGCTGATGCACTGGGATGACCCAGAGGGATGGTATGGGGAGGGAGGTGGGAGGGGGGTTCAGGATGGGGAACACGTGTACACCCGTGGTGGATTCATGTTGATGTATGGCAAAACCAATACAATATTGTAAAGTAATTAGCCCCCAATTAAAATAAATAAATTTAAATTAAAAAAATAAATAAAATTCAAACATAAACACATACACACACACACAAACAAAATCTAAAAGCTTTTAGAGATAAAGCTCACTTAAGAAGGAAAAAAGTGAAAATTTCTCAGTTATGTCCAACTCTTTGTGACCCCATGGACGATACAGCCATGGAATTCTCCAGGCCAGAATACTGGAGTGGGTAAGCGTTTCCCTTCTCCAGGAGATCTTCCAAACCCAGGGATCAAACCCAGGTCTACCACATTGCAGGTGGATTCTTTACCAGCTAAGCCACAAGGGAAGCCCAAGAATACTGGAGTAGGTAGCCTATCCCTTCTCCAGCGGATCTTCCCGACCCAGGAATCAAACCGGGGTCTCCTGCATTGCAGGTGGATTCTTTACCAACTGAACTATCAGGGAAGCCCTTAAGAAGAAAAGTGACACTAAATTTATCATTAACAAAACTAGATTAAAGAGGCTAATGACGTATTCTTTTCATAGCTTGAAAGGAAGAGGACTTTGAATTCACATCTTAGAGTTAACATTTCACTCATAAGTAAAACAAAGATATTCTCTGGTATATTAGGTTTTGGGCAGTTTACAAAGTAACTCCTTTCTGAGAAACAAAAACACATATAGAGGTTGTTCTCTAGCACAAAGAAAGGGTTGTCCAGGAGGAAGAAACAGATTTGGAAAGTAAAACGCAATAGTCGCTCAGTTGTGTCCGACTCTTTGCGACCCTATGGACTGTAGCCTGCTAGGCTCCTCTGTCCATGGAATTCTCCAGGCAAAAATACTGCAGTGGGTTGCCATTTCCTTCTCCATTGGAAAGTACAGGAGTAACTGAATTAATAAAAGTTTTATTTTCTAGATGAGTGATGGTCAAAGGAAAAATAAACACATCCAAAACTCAGGTACCCAACTGACAAAAGAAGTGTGCAGTTAATGAAAGAGGAAACATTGGGTGGTGATATATTTATGGTCTTGATGGTGGTGAGGGTTTCACAGGTATATACTTATTCCCAAACTCATTGAATTATATACACTAAAAATGTACAGCTTTTTAATGTGTTGGTTATGCCTCAATAAAGTGTTTTTTTTTTAAGGGTAGAAATTTTCTGAGGGAAGTGAAAATTTGTTCAGATTCCTTTCTTATTCACTAGACATAGATATTGATAAGCTTTAGAGATTAATAGGGAAAACAAGCGAAAATTTTGATCTGAGTAACTTAGACCAAAAATTTAGTAAGAAGCAAAGGAATCTGATTTGTTCAAAGAAAGAAAGTATGGGAAATAAAATCCGCTCAATAGGATGGAAAAACTAAGTTTTAGGAAAGCATGAATTTCAATAAATATAAATCTATAAAAGTAACTAAATGAGATTAGAAACTCTCAAATTAGGAGGAAAGGACCAGCAGTGCACTGTCTTTAGCAAATATATTAAACCCAAAAGAATACAGAGACTGAAAATAGAAAAGGGGAAATGGTATATTTGTTCAATTGTTTATCTTTATCAGTATGCATTCAGTGGCTATTTAAAAAATTCAATACTATGTCCGAAGTTCAAGCTTCCAATAGATCACCTACTTCTTTGGGATTTCTTTCCTCGGAAGATTTTAGATTTTTTTTTAAATTAACAAATAACATATGTTGAGATTTATTAATTAATATTGCAGAGCCTGATGCTACAGATGTCTAATATATATCATATGGAGACCAAATGTTCAAACAACACTGGAGTAAACTCAGCTGGGCAGAAAACTATTTCACTTCTCCTTTGCCCGGCATCTGTTTTTCTCTCCCCAAAGGCAAATTAAGAATGAGTAATAATAATAATAGCAATAATAATCTCTTTTGCTCCTCAAAGGCAAATTAAAAATGAGTAATCATCACGTCTGTTTATCGACCACATGCTCTTAACATGAGCCAGGTGTTACCCTAAGTCTGCTAATGTGTATTAACTCATTTACTCTGCACAGTAACCCTGTGAGACAGATACTGTTATTCTCCCAGTTTTATAGATGAAGGAGTCAAGGCACTAAGGCATTAATATCACAAAGCTAATAAGTAAAGCAGCTGTGACTGGAATATAAACAATTAGTCTCCAGAGCTCATGCACATCCCGGCTGTTAATGAATTAACAAAGGTTGCTCTTATTCTCATCTGTAGCCCTCTCAAATGGCGACTGTTTATCCTTCCACCGACTTAGCTCATTATGCCTCAAAGAGGTGTAGGTATTCTTCACACCCCTCATTGTTGCTTCCAAGCAACTGACACTCCTTCCCAAAAAACCCACTTTTAAGTTCAAAACATCAGTCTTTACCATAAGCTACTTTGCTTTGTGGCAATCAACCCCATACTCGGTCCTCCTCCTTTCCTTGAACACTGAGCACCTGGATCACGCCATTCTTAAAACTACTACCCTGGCGATGGGTTTTAGCATTCTCAGTGTCTGCACAGATAACCCTCCAATTCCCTGGCCTCTCAGTTCAGCTAGCCCTGATTCCTCCAACCACCCAGTTCCCACAATACCTCAGCCCCTCTCACCCTAGCTCATGCAGTAGGTCGTGCATATATTAACCATAACTGTACCTCCTCCATTATCTCCTATTCAAGCAACCTGCTCTCTGACCACAGCCTCTTAGCTTTCCAACACACTAATTTTAGTACCCAGAGTCCAATTACTCTTCATCTTCACTGGGACCTGATTTATTTGACTGACCACCTATTCTTGCTCCTACATTTCCTTCCTGTTTTAGCTTCTCTCTTACCAATGTTAGATTAAATGCTTCATCATTATCAACACTTCGTATTCACCCAGGAAACTCGGGCTCTCACCTCATTTTGTTGTTATGTGTTTGGCAAGCCCTCAACCCTGGTAAAAATCAACTTACTTCATTTATAAATTCACTTACTTCATGTTCTCTGCACCTGTACTGGTATAGACGACAGTGACTAGTGAAAAATATACAACCACACGAGCTACCATAAACTTAATTCATAGCCATTAATATCATCTAGTCCTGGTCCATTCTCACTCCCTGTCTCCTAGAGTTATATTATTCTTTTGCCTCAGACATCTGACACATTGCACTCTCTGGCTTTCTATTAATATTTCATTAACACAAAACAAAAATAATCTGAAGAGAAGTTCCACTGTTTCTTGAAAGCCCCCTGAATCTGTACTCATACATTCTGTCTTCTCTCCTAGGACCTATGGATGACCTGCTTCGGCGCCAAGCTACAGTCACTCCCTTTATTTTTGTACCAGATCCCAGTGCCTCTTCCATATGCAAAGACATTCTTTTTGAAATTTCTCCTTTGTTCTGTCTCAGCAGTTTCTTCCTTTCTGTGGGATCATTCCCACGAACATACAAACATACTTTAATATCTCCTATCAAAAGAGAGAGAAAGCAAGGAAGGGGAAAGGGAGAGAGATTTTTCATTCTTACCTCTCCAACAAGTCTGTGTGTCCAGCAGTGACCTCCTTGTTGCTATATAACGTACACCAGCCAAGGCTCTGTTCTGGGCAGTGTCTGACTAGTAACTACTCTCTTTCTTGAAACATTTTCTTGGGCTAAAACCTGTAATGCAGCTCTCTCTCCCATTTGCTACTTCACTGACCACATTATCTTTGTTTCCTTTGCTAATACACTCTACCTTCTTTCGCTTCTAAACCAGTGCCTCTCAATTCTCAATGCACATAAGAATCACCTGGTAAGTTTTTAAAATACGCTGATGCCCAGGCTTCATCTCGACTAATTAAATCAGAATCTCAAAGGGCAAGGTAACCGGCTTAGGAAATTTTGTTAAAGGTTTCCCAGGTGATTCCAATGTGTAGCCAGGCTGAGAACTACAGCTGTAAATACTGGTGTGCCCCAGGGCTCCATCTCAGACCTTGACTGTTTTCTATCTATACTTCCCTAGGTGATCTCATCCAACCTCCTGACTTCAAATACCATCAGTGCCTGGTGGCTTCTAAATTTATATCTGCAGCTCAAACCTTTCCTCTGAAACTTGGAATTCTGTATATGACTCCCTGTTGCCATCTACATGTGGATGTAAAATATTTTTCCCAAAGTGACGTGTCCTGCACTCATCCCTGTCTAAGTAACTAGCAATTCCATCTGTCCAGTTACATGGACTCACACAGAGGTAAATGTTATCTTGGAGTCATCATTTATGCCTCTCTCTCTTCTATCTCCAAATTGTCAGCCAATTCTGTTTCAGAATAAATCTAGATATGGTTACTTTTCTCACCACTCTCCATGTTAAACTCTGTTAGCCCTTATCTTCTTTTACTGCACTGTTGTCTTAATTTATAGCTGGTCTTCTTGATTCTACCCTTGCACAAAGACAACAGTTAGGTCTTTTTATAACGTTATTTAGATCATGTCCTGCCATCCCTTAGGAAGACTAATGGCATCAATCACCTAAACTCCTTTATAATGTGTGTCCCTGCTTCTACTCCAAACTCATCTCCTTACACTCTTTTATACTTTCCACTCCAAGCACATTAAATATTGTAATATTCCTAAAGCATGGCAGTACACCCCTACTTTTGTCCTTGGTCGTCCACCTCCCTTGGAACCTCCTTCTCTCAAATATCTCCCCAACCTACTCGAATGCTATTTTATCACCAAGGTTTTCCCTTGTTGTTGCTTAATCGCTCAGTCATGTCTCATTGCAACCACACAGACTGTAGCCCACGGGGCTCCTCTGTCCATGGGATTATCCAGGCAAGACTATTGGAGTGGGTTGCCATTTCTTTCTCCAGAGGATCTTTCTGACCCAGGGATCAAACTAACTTCTGCTGTGTCTCCTGCCTTGAAGCCAGATTCTTTAACCAGTGAGCCATGACAAAGAATCCCTTCAAACTACACTTCCAATTATCCATCTTTGTATTGTATGTGTGTTTCACTCTTTCCAAATAAAATACAAGCTCCTCAAGGGCAGGATATTTTATCTAAGCCCGGAATGATTCTTGGCATATCGTAGACACTCAGTGATCACTCTTTGAACAAATGAGTCCAGCTGGCAAGCTAAGGATTCTAGCCATAATCTATATGGTGCTATTGTAGGTCATGGAACACCAGAAGACCACACATGACTTTTGGAAACAATATACCTCAGAAATCTTTGCCCTTGCCCCTTTCATTAGGATTATTCCCTTGATTTGGGTGGGGAAACTGGGACAAGACTAAAAAAAAATATTACTGTGGCTTAAAATAAATCACTGTGAGATTTGTATTCTCTGAGTCACGCTTGAGCTGGAACATTTTCTGCTTGCATTTAAGTCCTCTCTTTTTCTTTAAATTCTTTAAAACCCTAAAGAACCATAGCTTCTAAGAGATAAGTCTTGATACTGATATCAAAACAGTCATCATATAAGTAAAATCAAATAACATAGTACAAGATAAAAATGAAATTATATTGGATAGCAAAAAATCTCACTAAAACCCAAATTCAGTCCTCTATCTGCACTAAAAATTTTAAATTACAAGAACTCCAGCTCCCCTATCCCCTGCAATTAATGAAATGAAGTTGGACTTCCTCCTGAAAAACTTTATAATCCTCTGAGCCAAAAAAGAAAAGACCTTTTGCCAGAGTCAATTCTGTGCGTCTCTTAGGGGCCAAAGCTTTGCATAACCCCGAGAGAGGAAGGAACTAGTTGTAATTAGTAACCATTAGAGTCAGCTTCTCCCTTGGCTACACTAAGATCTCACACACACACACACAGAGTTAAATGTTGAATACTGAAATTTGACACCTCCTATGTAACTGGTGGCAACTAAATGACCATCTACAACTATACTTTTAATGAATTCTGTCTACTCAACTTATTTGCTAAACTTTAAATATTTTATCCAGGCTTTTTATTTACTGCCTGTACATTAAAATCTTCTAATTACACAGAAAGTTTCAAGCTCTTGATTATTAACAGAACTTATCATTACCTTTACAACTTTAGGACAAAATCTTTAAAGGTTAAAAAATTAAAAGTTCTATCTTTTTGGGAGTCAGGTGGATATGTGAATCTAGCATATTATCTCATACACACACTAGGTGTCACTGTACGACCTGAAATATTGGCTGTAATTTGATTTTTTTTTTTCCACTGTTACAGGCAATATTAGCACAGGTACGAAATAATCTCAAGATGTTTTTCCCAAATAGCAGACATTGTCGCTGGTATTTTGTTCAGCTGCATCCATAAAAATAGTTTTTCAACTTCCTCAGCAATTTTATACATTAAACTACAAAACATTATAGTTTTTCTTTTCATCATTAGCTCCCTCCTTCCCAAATTCTAACATTGAATGGAAATGTTTGGATTTGATGACTAAACATGGTCCCAGTTCTACAAAATGTTGGGAGTGGAAGAGAGTTAAAGAAATTAAAAATTAGCTAACTTAACATATAGATATTGAGTGCCTTCTGTATGTCAAAGGCAGCAAGAGATTGAAACATGGAGTTATACACAAAACCTGTGGGAGCATAGAAGAAGAGGCTCAGAAGGGATTTAAACCATGGACATCAGGCACCAAAGAAATATAGCTCATCTTCGTTAAAAAACTCATCTATTTTTTTTTGTAAATTAATTTATTTATTTTAATTGGAGGCTAATTACTTTACAATATTGTAGTGGTTTTTGCCATACATTGAAACGAATCAGCCATGGGTGTACATGTGTTCCCCATCCTGAACCCCCCTCCCACCTCTCTCCCCATCTCATCCCTCAAGGTTATCCCAGTGCACCAGCTTTGAGTGCCCTGTCTCATGCATCGAACCTGGACTGGCGATCTATTTCATATATGATAATGTACATGTTTCAGTGCTATCCTCTCACATCATCCCACCCTCACCTTCTCCCACAGAGTCTAAAAGTCTGTTGTTTACATCTGTGTCTCTTTTGTTGTCTCGCATATAGGGTTATCGTTACCATTTTTCTAAACTCCATATATATATATGTGTTAATACACTGTATTGGTGTTTTTCTTTCTGACTTACTTCACTCTGTATAATAGGCTCCAGTTTCATCCACCTCATTAGAACTGATTCAAATGTATTCTTTTTAATGGCTGAGTAATACTCCATTGTGTATATGTACCACAGCTTTCTTATCCATTCGTCTGCTGATGGATATCTAGGTTGCTTCCATGTCCTAGCTATTGTAAACAGTGCTGCGATGAACATTGGGGTACATGTGTCTCTTTCAATTCTGGTTTCCTTGGTGTGTGTGCCCAGCAGTGGGATTGCTGGGTCATAAGTCAGTTCTATTTCCAGTTTTGTAAGGAGTCTCCACACTGTTCTCCATAGTGGCTGTACTAGTTTGCATTCCCACCAACAGTGTAAGAGGGTTCCCTTTTCTCTATATCCTCTCCAGCATTTATTGTTTGTAGACTTTTTGATAGCAACCATTCTGACTCACGTGATATGGTACCTCATTGTGGTTTTGATTTGCATGTCTTTGATAATGAAAGATGTTGAGCATCTTTTCATGTGTTTGTTAGCCATCTGTATGTCTTCTTTGGAGAAATGTCTGTTTAGTTCTTTGACCCATTTTTTGATTGGGCCGTTTATTTTTCTGGTATTGAGCTGCATGAACTCTTTGTATATTTTTGAGATTAATTCTTTGTCAGTTGCTTCGTTTGCTATTATTTTCTCCCATTCTGAAGGCTGTATTCTCACCTTGCTTATAGTTTCCTTCATTGTGCAAAAGCTTTTAAGTTTAATTAGGTCCCATTTGTTTATTTTTGCTTTTATTTCCATTACTCTGGGAGGTGGCTCATATAGGATCCTGCTGTGATTTATGTCAGAGAGTGTTTTGCCTATGTTTTCCTCTAGAAGTTTTATAGTTTCTGGTCTTACATTTAGATGTTTAATCCATTTTGAGTTTATTTTTTGTATGGTGTTAGAAAGTGTTCTAGTTTCATTCTTTTATAAGTGGTTGACCAGTTTTCCCAGCACCGCTTGTTAAAGGGATTGTCTTTCTCCATTGTCTATTTTTGCCTCCTTTGTCAAAGGTAAGGTATCCATAGGTGCATGGATTTATCTCTGGGCTTTCTATTTTGCTCCATTTATCTATGTTTCTGTCTTTGTGCCAATACCATACTGTCTTGATGACTGTAGCTTTGTAGTATAGCCTGAAGTCAGGCAGGTTGATTCCTCCAGTTTCATTCTTCTTTTTCAAGATTGCTTTGGCTATTTGAGGTTTTTTCTATTTCCATATAAATTGTAAAATTATGTGTTCTAGTTCTGTGAAAAATAACATTGGTAGCTTGATAGGGATTGCATTGAATCTATAGATTGCCACTCTATTGATTCTTCTGATCCATGAACATGGTATATTTTTCCATCTATTCGTGTCCTCTTTGATTTCTTTCATCAGTGTTTTATAGTTTTCTATATATAGGTCTTTTGTTTCTTTAGGTAGATTTATTCCTAAGTATTTTATTCTTTTTGTTGCAATGGTGAATGGAATTGTTTCCTTAAGTTCTCTTTCTGTTTTCTCATTGTTACTGTATAGGAATGAAAGGGATTTCCGTGTGTTAATTTTATATCCTGCAACTTTACTATATTCATTGATTAGTTCTAGTAATTTTCTGGTGCTGTTTAGGGTTTTCTATGTAGAGGATAATGTCATCTGCCAACAGTGAGAGTTTTACTTCTTCTTTTCCAATCTGGATACCTTTTATTCCTTTTTCTTCTTTGATTGCTGTGGCTAAAACTCCCAAAACTATGTTGAATAGTAGTGGTGAGAGTGGGCACCCTTGTCTTGTTCCTGACTTTAGGGGAAATGCTTTCAATTTTTCACCATTGAGGATAATGTTTGCTGTGGGTTTATCATATATGGCTTTTATTATGTTGAGATATGTTCCTTCTATGTTTGAGGTGGTTTATAACTTGTCCTTCCTTCAGTTCAGTTCAGTTCAGCCTCTCAGTCGTGTCTGACTCTTTGCGACCCCATGAATTGCAGCATGCCAGGCCTCCCCGTCCATCACCAACTCCCGGAGTTCACTCAGACTCACGTCCATCAAGTCAGTGATGCCATCCAGCTATCTCATCCTCTGTCGTCCTCTTCTCCTCCTGCTCCCAATTCCTCCCAGCATCAGAGTCTTTTCCAATGAGTCAACTCTTCGCATGAGGTAGCCAAAGTACTGGAGTTTCAGCTTTAGCATCATTCCTTCCAAAGAAATCCCAGGACTGATCTCCTTTAGAATGGATGGGTTGGATCTCCTTGCAGTCCAAGGGACTCTCAAGAGTCTTCTCCAACACCACAGTTCAAAAGCATCAATTCTTCGGTACTCAGCCTTCTTCATAGTCCAACTCTCACATCCATACATGACTACTGGAAAAACCATAGCCTTGACTAGATGGACCTTTGTTGGCAAAGTAATGTCTCTGCTTTTCAATATGTTATCTAGGTTGGTCATAACTTTCCTTCCAAGGAGTAAGCGTCTTTTAATTTCAAGGCTGCAATCACCATCTGCAGTGATTTTGGAGCCCAAAAAAATAAAGTCTGACACTGTTTCCACTGTTTCCTCATCTATGTCCTTCCTTAGCTAATAGCAAAATTTATAAAGCACAGTTAGTGCTCTATGAGATGTTAATAGGTGTTCAGCAGAAAAGAATCACATAGTTGAATAAGACTGATAAATTTTTGAGTATTTAAAAAGTTGCTTTTGTTGAAGCATAGTTTTAGAATTTCTCAGTTTTTAACGTGTGATTTTGGGCTGTAAATCTCTAAAAGGAGAGTGCAATGCTTCTTATGTCTTATTTAACAAATGATACCCTCTTAAGGAACACCAGTCTTGCACCGAAGAGAGTTCTATTGAAAAGCAGTAGAAGAAATGGCAGTGGATGCTTGGAATGTGAAGGTTTAATATTTACAGCTTTTAATATTTTATAGATGTATGAAAAAACATCATCTTAATTTTTAATATCAGAAATTAACAGATCTGAAAAGACTGTATTAGAAATCTATGGTATGTTTAATTTTGATTTTTTTCCTTTTTGTAAGTAGTTTTGATGTAAAAACAAATGCATGTTTTATGCAGTACGATTCAAAATCCACATAAATTATTTAGCTGAAAGAAACAAAAAGAAACAGAAGACATTTCATGTGCACTGTACTCTTTAAGCTATATGCACAGATTTCCCAGAGGTAAGTATTGATTCTTTTTTGCCATTAGGGCTCCTTGAAAAGAAAAGTTTCTAAAAGAATTGTCTTAGGAGAAACCGTGGCTTACCTGGACTTGCTGAGCTAAAGAGATTATGTTATGAAGTGTTATGAAAAATAGATTGTAACAATCTGTTAATGAGGCTTGGGGAGAGTCAAACCCTAAAATCCTGTCTGAACATTGGTAAACCATCAGTGCTGGGTGTTTCCATTTGCCTCATTCATTTCTACTCCCCTCCCTTCACCACCTTGCTTTCTGCTGCTGAAGACAGATCTGTATGGACAGCATCAACAGGGCTGCCACAACCTCCGGTTTCCTGTCAGCTATTAGTCAATGGGAGCCTTGTCTGGCAAGAGACGAAAGGAAGAAGAAGAGTGAGGTCAGGATATTTATTTTCCGGCTCCTTCTGTGCAAGGTTGCTTCAGGCAAACTTCACGCAGTGGAAAGTTATTCTTCCTATCAAGTCAGCCTTCAGTGAGTTTGGACACACGTATAAACACAGAAAACCGCCATCATAAACAAAATCAAGACAAAAAAATCCTGATGCCCCCTTTGCTTTCCATCACTCCTTCCTGGCCGCAGGAAATCAGTGTTCTGTTTTTTGATACTATGAATTTGTTTGCATTCTCCAGAATGTTAAATAAACAACACCAAACATTGTGCATTCTTTTGTAAATATATTGTTTTTTTCACTTAGTATTTTGAGATTTGTCCAATTTGCTGTTTGCATCAATAGGTTTCTTTGTGCTATTTGTTTTGTTTTTCTGAGACATTCTGCTGTATATATAGAAAAGAATTATTTACCCATTTTATATCTTGATGGAAAGTAGGGTTGTTTCCAGGTTTGGGCTACCATGACTTAAGCTACTATTATTACCCTTGGATCGGAGAAGGCAATGGCACCCCACTCCAGTACTCTTGTCTGGAAAACCCCATGGATGGAGGAGCCTGGTAGGCTGCAGCCCATGGGGTCACACAGAGTCGGACACGACTGAAGTGACTTAGCAGCAGCATTACCCTTGGATAAGTCTTTTCACGGACAAATATTGTATTCTCTTGGGTAAATTCCAAGGAATTGACTGGATTAATCCTATGGTAGGTGAATGTCTAACATTTTATAGATTTATAAAGTAACTGTACCATTGTACAGTCCTTCTTACGATGTACGAGCATTCATATCTTCACCAATATTTAGCGTTTTCACCTTTTAAATTTAAACCGTAACAATAAAGGAAGAAGAAAAGCCAAATAATCAAGAAAATGAAGTAAAGTTGTGTCTATTTTTTCACCTGGTTGATTAGATTGTATAGTTGCATCTTATTATGGTTTTAATTTGCATTTTCCCAGCTGAGATATTGAGAATCTTCCATTGTACTGTCACTGATACATTTTCTTGAGAAGTGTCTATTTAAATCTTCTGTCCATCTACATTAGGTTTCCAGTCTCACTGTTGACTTGTAAGAGTACTGTATATATTTGCTGCTGCTGCTGCTAAGTCGCTTCAGTCGTGTCCGACTCCGTGCGACCCCATAGACAGCAGCCCACAAGGCTCCCGTCCCTGGGATTCTCCAGGCAAGAACACTGGAGTGGGTTGCCATTTCCTTCTCCAATGCATGAAAGTGAAAAGTGAAAGTGAAGTCGCTCAGTCGTGTCCAACTCTTTGTGACCCCATGGACTGCAGCTTACCAGGCTCCTCTGCCCATGGGATTTTCCAGGCAAGAGTACTGGAGTGGGGTGCCATCGCCTTCTCCGGTATATATTCTGGGTATGCATATTTTCTCCCACTATGTTGCTTACCTCTGTTTTGTTAAAGTTAACTTTCAGAGAGTTAAAATGCCAGTGAAATCTTGAACAGAAATTAATAAAAGCACATGCTCCTCTTGTTCCCAATAAAAGAGAAAATATTCAGAATGGTATTTGTGAGTTTTTTATAAATACTTTGTATTAGATTGAGAAAGTATCTTCTTATTCCTAGTTTCTGAGAGTTTTTATTAGAAATTGGTAACTGAACACTATGATATCAAATACTTTATACATATCTCTCAAAAATATGTTGTTTTGTCTTATTCTATTAGCATGGTGAACTACACTGATTAATGTTTTTAATATATCAAAACCAAGCTTACATTCCTGTAAGTAAACTCTACTTGACCCAATATATTTTCCTGTTCATATATTGTTAGCTTTGAATTATTAATATTTTATTAAGGATTTTTGAATCTATGTTCATAAGGAGTATTAGTCTGTAATGTTTTTATTTTTGTAATGTCTTGTCAGCTTTTGGTATTAGGATCATGCTGGCCTTATAAAAAGAGTTGGGAAGTGTTCTTTCTTTACTTCTGTATTTTCTGAAAGATTTTCTTTAGGACTGTTTTTTCCTCCCCTCTTTAAATTGTGACAAAATTCCACAGTGAAATTGCCTGAAATAAGACGGTCTTTTGATTTTAAAAATTCACTTTAATAATTACAGGCCTAGAAGGATTTTCTATTTCATATTATGTCAATTTTAATAAGTTGTATTTGTCAATGAATTTGTCCATTTCATTTAAAATGTAAATTTTTTGGAATAAAGTTGTTGACAACATTTTCTCATTTTCCACTTATTATTTTTAGGATACTTCATTTCTAATATTATGATTTTATTTCTCTCTCACTAAAACAATGATCATTTTTGCTTGAAGTTTATCAGTTTTGTTTATATCCTCAAAGAACCAGGTTTCTGTGTTAATTTTCCCTACTGTTCACTTGCTTTTCTATTTCATTGATTTCTTTTCTTAGCTTTATTACTTTCTGCCTTCTAGTTATTTGGGGATTATTTTGCTCTTATTTTTCTAGCTTCTTCTGGTAGAACTTCAGGTTATTCATTTTGGGCCCTTCTTATCTAACAACATTTAAAGTTATGTGTCTCCCTAAATGCTGCTTTTGCTATATCTCACATATTTTGATATATTGCTTTCTTGTTATCATTAAGTTTGAAATTTTTACCTTCTTTGTATTTTTCCTTTTATTCATGGATTGTTTAAAAGTGGGTTGCTGAATTCTCCAAATATTTGGGGTTTTCACACATGTTTCATTATTACTAAATTCTAATTTGTTTTACCATCAGAAACTATGGTCTATAATATTTTAATATATTTAAATTTAGTGAGATTAGTTTAAGGCCTAACATATGGTCTAGGTTGGTGAATGTATCACATATACTAAAGAAAAGTCTGTTGCTAAGTCACTTCAGTCGTGTCCAACTCTGTGCGACCCCGTAGACGGCAGCCCACCAGGCTCCCCCGTCCCTGGGATTCTCCAGGCAGGAACACTGGAGTGGGTTGCTATCTCCTTCTCCAGTGCATGAAAGTGAAAGGTGAAAGTGAAGTCTCTCAGTCATGTCTGACCCTCAGCAACCCCATGGACTGCAGCCTTCTAGGCTCCTCCATCCATTGGATTTTCCAGGCAGGAGTACTGGAGTGGGGTGCCATTGCCTTCTCCTAAAGAAAAGTCTATTCTATAGTTATTAAGGGAAGGGAAGGGAACTGAAGTGAAAGTGTTAGTCGCTCAGTCATGTCCAACTCTATAAGTCCATGGACTGTAACCCTCTAGGCTTCTCTGTTCATGGAATTCTCCAGGCAAGAATGCTGGTATGGGTTGCCATGCCCTGCTCCAGGGAATCTTCCCAACTCAGGGATCAAATGTGGGTCTAGTTCATTGCAGGAAGACTCTTTACCCTCTGAGCCACTATAAACATCAGTTTGGTCAAAATAGTTCCAGCTTATTTTTTTGAGTTCTCTTAGCTGAGCACCGAAGAATTGATGCTTTTGAACTACGGTACTGGAGAAGACTCTTTCGAGTCCCTTGGACTGAAAGGAGATCCAACCAGTTCATCCTAAAGGAGACCAGTCCTGGGTGTTCATTGGAAGGACTGATGCTGAGGCTGAAACTCCAATACTTTGGCCACCTCGTGCAAAGAGTTGACTCATTGGAAAAGACCCTGATGCTGGGAGGGATTGGGGCAGGAGGAGAAGGGGACAACAGAGGATGAGATGGCTAGATGGCATCACCGACTCGATGGACATGAGTTTGAGTAAACTCTGGAAGTTGGTGATGGACAGGGAGGCCTGGCGTGCTGCTATTCATGGGGTTGCAAAGAGTCAGACACGACTGAGCGACTGAACTGAACTGAACTGAGCTCTATAACTATCTCCATTTTTACATGAACATTGTTTCCATTTTCTTTTGCTGCTCCTGTTCTGCTCAATTTGTTTTCTATTCCCTATTGGATAGGGCTTTGACATGGATGGGAGATTTGGCTGATTCATCTGAGAGGTCATGATCTCTGACTCTCCTGTTAGCTCCTTAAATGTTTTCTGTGGACCACTTGTACTCACTCATTATTGGATTTTGCAAGCCAACCAATTAAAGCACTAGCTTCACTCAGCTTCACTGATCTTTTGGATGAGTACCTGTGAGTTAATTTGGTGTTCTCATGTCCTTCAGATATTCTGTTGCTTTTCTCAATTTCTTCCTACACAGATGCTGATAATGTATAGCATCTTACAGCTGTCGGAGATTTGCCTTATATTTTAGAGTTAATGGAGATATTTTTGTCACCTCGTTTTGTTGTAAATACAGCTCTAGGGTTTGATTTTCATACACTAAGTTGTTCTGTGTCTTTTAATTGAGGGGTTTGCAAAGATACATAAACTATACTAACATCAGCATCATCCTCCCAGAATCCTCTGAACATTTTACTTATATTTCTCCCTTTATGTGTAATTTATCATTTTAGTTACTTTTTATAATTTATTTTTAAATCAGAATAGGAATTTTATGTTTCCCCAAACAATCAGTTTCCCTGGGTCCATATATAATAAATACATTTTTTATGTGAAATTCTTAATTAATATAGAAATAAACATAGTATGCTTTGGATCTGTTTCCGAGTTTCTTTATATGCTCTTCTGGCCTTTTTTTCATTACTACTGTACTGGTTCAGTTCTTACAGGGAAAGTCTATGCTCATTAGTATAACTATCAGAATTATTTCAAATATTTTCATAAGTATTAAAGTAAGTCCCTTTGGGATTTGACTGAAATAACCCTGTACCTTATACAAGAATTTAGATAGAATTAAGGTCTTTAACCGTATTAACTACCTCATCTAGGAATGTGGTACATTATTTGTTTATGCAAATTTTCTTTTAAGTTTTCCAGTAAAGTTTTAAAGTTCTTCTTTGTAAAGTTTCACATTTAAGTTTATTTTATGCATGGTATGTTTCGTTGCTGTCATGAAGTGATTCATTTCCCATGTATTATAATCAGTTATCACTGGGTTAAAGGAAAATTATTGCACATTGATCATTTGACATTTTTCATGTAACCCCCTAACAAGAAAAATCATATTCATATATTATATAACAAATTAATATATAATATATTAATATGTTTTATAGTATTAATTCACTTATTTCTAATATAATAATTTGTTGGAGAATAGAATTATACTATACGGTTGAATTAACAGATATTTTCTTTATAATTTTGTATTTATTCTTAAGTAAGGTTAGTATGTGGTTTACTTTTGGTATATTATTCTTCCAAGCTTACAGTATCATGGTGAAGCCATAGTTATAAAATCTATAAGGAGACTTTACAGTTTATAGAGCATGAGAACATTTGCTTCTTGGAAGCCTGATTTAATTCATGAGTAAGATGGTTGAGGGCCAGTATCTTTCTTTTCTTGCCATCTTCCAAGTATTCCTCAAATTTGTTGCTGTTGCTTTTAAATTTTTATTGAAATTCAGTTGATTTATGATGTATAGTTTCATGTATATAGGAAAATGATTCCGTTACATATATTTTTTCAGATTCTTTTCCATTAAAGGTTATTACAAGAGATGTGTCTATACAGTAGGTGTCTATACAGCAGGTCCTTGTTGCTTATCTATTTCATGCATAGTGGTGTGCATATTTTAATTCCAAAATCCTAATGTATCCCCTCTTTCCCTTTTGGTAACCATTAGCTTCGTTTTTTAGATTGCACATATAATCAATATCATTTGATATTTGTCTTTGTCTGACTTACTTCACTCAGTATGACAGTCTCTAGGTCCATTCACATTGCTGCAAATGGTATTATTTCATTCGTTTTTTATGGCTGAGTAACATTTCATTGTGTAAATCTACCACATCATTTTTGCCCATTCATCTGTTGGTGGACACTTGGTTTGCTTCCATGTCTTAGCTATTATAAATAGTGCTGCCATGAACATTGGGGTGCATGTATCTTTTGGATCTATAGTTTTTCCTGGATATAGGCCAGGAGTAGAATCACTGGATCACACTTTGTTTGTTACTCATCTCCATAGTGGTTGCACCAATTTACATTCCCACCAGCACTGTAGGAAGAACCCATTTCTCCACACCTTCTCCAGCATCTATTATTTATAGCCTTTTTGATGATGGCCATTCTGACTGACGTGAAGTTGTATTCATCGTAGTTTTGATTTGCATTCTTTAATAATAAGCAATGTTGAGGATATTTTCATATACCTGTTGGCCATCTGGATGTCTTCTTTGATAAGCATCTGTTTCAATTTTCTGTCACTTTTTGATTGGGCTGTTTGCTTTTTTTTTAAATATTGAGCTGTATGAGTTGTTTGTATATTTTGGAAATCAATCCCTTAACAGTCATATCATTTGTAAATATTTTATCCCATTCTGTAGGTTGTCTTTTTTTTTTATGTCTTCCTTTTCTGTGCAAAGGCTTTTAACTTTAATTACATCCTAGTCTTTGATTTTTGGTTTTTGTTCCACCACTCTAGGAGATGGATCAAAAAAGATACTGCTGCAATTTATGTTAAAGAGTGTCATACATATATTTTCCTCTAGTTTTATAGTATCTGCTCTTACATTTAGGTCTTTCATCCATTTTGAGTTTATTTTTGAATATGGTGCTAGAGCATATTCTCGTCTAATCTTTTTTTTAATGGAGCTGTCTAGTTTTTCCAGCATCACTTATTGAAGAGACTGCCTTTTCTCCATTGTATACCCTTGCCTCTGTATTATAGATTAATTAATTGATCATGGATGTGTGGATTTATTTCTGGGCTTTCTATACTGTCCCATTGATATATTGTCTGTTTTTGTGTCAGTACCACACTGTTTGAATGACTATAGCTTTGTAGCATAGTCTGAAGTCAGGGAATCTGATTCCTCCAGCTCCATTCTTCTTTCTCAAGATCTTTGGCTATTTGAGGTCTTCTGTGTTTCCAAACAAATTTTTAAATTTTAGTTTTAGTTCTGTCAAATATGCCATCAGTTATTTGATAGGAATTGCATTGCGACTATAGATTGCCTTAGGTATTATGGCCATTTTAAGATTAATGATCTTCCAATCCAAGAATATGGCATTTCTTCCCAATTGTTTGTATCATCTTCAATTTCCTTCATCAGCATCTTATAGTTTTCAGAGTATAGACCTTTGGCCTCCTAAGGTAGGTTTATTCCTAAAGTATTTTATTCTTTTTGATGTGATGGTAAAAGGGATTGTTTATTTAGTTTGTCTTTCTGCTCTTCCATTGTTAGTGTATAAAAATGATCATATATCTTTTCTGAATGCAGAATTTTGATTACCTTTCAAGTATAGTACCTGAGTTTAAACCTGCGAGGTTTTTTTTTAATTCTTGGGCCAATTTTGATAATTTACATTTGTATAACAAATCAACAACCCTTTAAATTATATTTGCATAGAGCTGTAGACAATATTCTTATAAATTTGAAAATTGCCTCTAGATCATAATTTTCTATGACCAAAGCAACAAATAATGACAAACTTAATGGTTTAAAACAATATAAATTTGTTATCATGTGGCCTTGGCATCCAAAATGGGTTTCACAGGCCTAAGATCAAGGTGTTGGCAGGCTTGTTTTACTTTCTAGAAGCTGAAGGGGAGAGTCCATTCCCTTGTCCTTTTCAGCTTCTAGAGGCTCATAGCCCTCTTTCTCCATCTTCAAAACCAGCAATCATGATAAAAATTCTCATTTAATATCACTCTGACCTATTCTGCCTCTCTCTTCCCCATTTAAGGACCATTGTGATTGCATTAATCCTACCCAGATAATCCAGGATAATCTCTCTATTTTATGGTCAACTGGCTAGCAACCTTTCTTGCATCTGCAACCATCCCCTTTGCCATCTAAGGTAACATGTTCAAAGGTTCTAGGGATGAGGACACAGATTAATTTAGAGAGGCATTACAATTTCCACACTGTGATTGTAAAATTATTCTTTTAAATTAACTTTTAGAATAATTGCATTGAATGTAGTTAAAAAATGTGCTGAGGATTTGTTTGTATGTAGTTGCAATGTAGTCAAATGCTATTTGTTCACTTTCTGTTACTTTTATTATTAGAAATCCCTTTACAGTAAGTCCCTTACAGACAAACCTTCAAGTTGTGAACTTCCGGAAATATGAACGTGCATTCCATCACTGTCAGGGAAGAGTGAAAATGCAGCTTGCCCTCTCTTTCCTCTTGCTGATGATCCTCAGCTCTACAATCTTGCATCTCCTCTTCCTCCTCCAGTCAGTAACTCTTGCCTATTCATTTGATGTCAGCCCCTGTATGCCAGCTCTTGTACTGTACTACTATAATTTTCAAGTACTGCACTACAACATTAAAATTGTTTTGTTTATTTTTGTTTGTTTTTTTTATGTATTATTTGTGTGAAAAGTATTGTAAACCTATTATAATACAGTACCATATAGCTGATTGTGTTAAGTTGGGTACCAAGGCTGGACTTGAGTCTTGACAAAAGTCTTCTCCAACTTGTTTGCTGGACTTAACAAACAAACTGGACTTATGAATATGCCTCAGAACAGAACTCATTTGAATGTAGGAGATTTAAGTATGTATTTGAGTCTAGATATTATGATTCATTTATGGAATGGGTTTTATTTTGATATATGACATAGGATAGGGATCTAATTGGGTTTAATTTAATCCAGACAAATTACAGCACCATTTATTCTATAACTCACCTTCTCTCCGATTAATTTGTAATAATTCTATTTTCTAACTTAAATTGTTAAGCACACCAGAAGACATGTGGTCTATTCTGAATGAGAATATCCTTACACTGTACACAAAAATCAACTCAAAATGTATTAAAGACTTCAACAAAGACCTGAAACTGTTAAATTCCTAGAGGAAAACTTAAGTATTAAGCTCCTTAACATTAGTCTGGATAATGATTTTTCTTGTATTTGATACCAAAAGCAAAGGCAACAAAATAAAAAATAAGTGGAACTACATCAAACTAAAAAGTTTCTGCACAATAAAGAAAGAAAGAAAGAAAATAAAGAAAACGAAGTCGCTCAGTCGTGTCCGACTCTTTGCAACCCCATGGACACCAGGCTCCTCCATCCATGGGATTTTCTAGGCAAGAGTACTAGAGTGGGTTGCCATTTCCTTCTCCCGGGAATCTTCCTGACCCAGGGATCGAACCCAGGTCTCCTGCGTTGTAGACAGATGCTTTACTGTCTGAGCCACCTGCAACAAAATGAAAGAGCAATTTGTGGAATGGCAGAAAATGTTTGAAAATCATATATCTGATTAGGTTTTTATGTTCAAATATACAAGGAACTCATATAACTCAATGGGCTTCCCAGGTGGTACTAGTAGTAAAGAACCTGTCTGCCAATGCAGGAGACCTAAGGGATGTGGGTTCGAACACTGGGTCGGGACGATCCCCTGGAGGCATCCTGGCAACCCACTGCAATATTCTTGCTTGGAGAATCCCATGGACTGATAAGCCTGGCAGGCTACAGTCCATAGGGTTACAAAGACTCGGACATGATTGAAGTGACTTAGCACAACACATAAAACTCAATAGCAAATAAATAAATAATCTTTTAGAAAATGGGCAAAGGACCTGAATAGACACTTGTCAAAAAACATATGAATGGATGACAGATATGTGAAAAGATGCTCAACATCACTAACCATCAGGGAAATGCAAATCAGAATCATAGTGAGATAGCACCTCACACCTGTTATGATGATTATTATCAGAAAGCTAAAAGATAACAAGTATTGACAAGAACATAAAGGGAACCCTTGTGCACTGTTAGTGGAAATATAAATTGGCATAGCTACTATGGAAAACACTATGAAAGCTTCTCAAAAAAAGAAAGTTCCTCAAAAAAACTGGGATTCAGCAATCCCACTTCTGGGTATATATACAAAGGAAAGGAAATAAAATCACTGTCTTGAAGAGATATCTGCATTTTCATGTTCATTGCAGCATTATTCACTACAGCCAAGATACGGAAACAACCTAAGTGCCCATCCATGGATAAATAAGTAAATTGTTAAATATACACAAATATATACATACATACATTGGAATATTATTAATCCTAAGAAAAGAAGCAAATCCTGCCATCTGCAGCAAAATGAATGACCCTGGAGGATATTATGTTAACAAAAATAAGCCAGGTAGAAAAACATAAATACTACATGATCTCACTTATAATACAATCTTAAGGTAAAAAATCACAGTGACACAGATTAGAATAGTGGTTATTATGGGCTGGTGGGATAGGAAAAATGGGGAAAAATCCATCCAGGGTACAAACAAAAGTTATAAGATGCTGTTGCTGCTGCTAAGTTGCTTCAGTCGTGTCCGACTCTGTGCGACCCCATATACAGCAGCCCACCAGGCTCCTCTGTCCACAGGAGTCTCTAGGCAAGAATACTAGAGTGGGTTGCCAGATCCTTCTCAGTTATGAATACATATTATTAAATTCTAGAGATCCAATGTATAGCATGATGACTATTCAGTTCAGTTCAGTTCACTCCCTCATCGTGTCCGACTATTTGTGACCCCATGAAGTGCAGCACACCAGGCCTCCCTGTCCATCACCAACTCCCAGAGTTCACTCAAACTCATGTGCATCGAGTTGGTGATGCCATCCAGCCACCTCATCCTCTGTCATCCCCTTCTCCTCCTGCCCCCAATCCCTCCCAGCATCAGGGTCTTTCCAATGAGTCAGCTCTTCGCATGGGGTGGCCAAAGTATTGGAGTTTCAGCTTTAGTATCAGTCCTTCCAATGAACACCCAGGACTGACCTCCTTTAGAATGGACTGGTTGGATCTCCTTGCAGTCCAAGGGACTCTCAAGAGTCTTCTCCAACACCACAGTTCAAAAGCATCAATTCTTCCGAGCTCAGCTTTCTTCATAGTCCAAATCTCACATCCATACATGACCACTGGAAAAACCATAGCCTTGACTAGATGGACAGTTTTTGGCAAAGTAATGTCTCTGCTTTTTAATAAGCTATCTAGGTTGGTCATCGGAGAAGGCAATGGCACCCCACTCCAGTACTCTTGCCTGGAAAATCCCATGGATGGAGGAGCCTGGAAGACTGCAGTCCATCGGGTCACTGAGGGTCGGATACAACTAAGCATCTTCACTTTCACTTTTCACTTTCATGCATTGGAGAAGGAAATGGCAACCCACTCCAGTGTTCTTGCCTGGAGAATCCCAGGGATGGGGGAGCCTGGTGGGCTGCCATCTATGGGGTCACACAGAGTCGTACATGACTGAAGTGACTTAGCAGCAGCAGCAGCAGGTTGGTCATAACTTTCCTTCCAAGGAGTAAAAGTCTTTTAATTACACGGCTGCAGTCACCATCTGCAGTGATTTTGGAGCTGAAGAAAATAAAGTCTTACACTGTTTCCACTGTTTGCCCATCTATTTCACATGAAGTGATGGGGCCAGATGCCATGATCTTAGTTTTTTGAATGTTGACCTTTAAGCCAACTTTTTCACTCTCCACTTTCACTTTCATCAAGAGGCTTTTTAGTTCCTCTTCACTTTCTGCCATAAGGGTAGTGTCATCTGCATATCTGAGGTTATTGATACTTCTCCCAGCAATCTTGATTCCAGCTTGTGCTTCTTCCAGCCCAGCATTTCTCATGATGTACTCTGCATATAAGTTAAATAAACAGGGTGACAATATACAGCCTTGACGTACTCCTTTTCCTATTTGGAACCAGTCTGTTGTTCCATGTCCAGTTCTAACTGTTGCTTCCTGTCCTGCATACAGGTTTCTCAAGAGGCAGGTCAGGTGGTCTGGTATTTACATCTCTTTCAGAATTTTCCACAGTTTATTGTGATCCACACAGTCAAAGGCATTGGCATAGTCAATAAAGCAGAAATAGATGTTTTTCTGGAACTCTCTTGCTTTTTCAATGATCCAGCGGATGTTGGCAATTTGATCTCTGGTTCCTCTGCCTTTTCTAAAAGCAGCTTGAACATCTGGAAGTTCATGGTTCACATATTTCTGAAGTCTGGCTTGGAGAATTTTGAGCTTTACTTTACTAGCATGTTAGATGAGTGCAATTGTGCAGTAGTTTGAGCATTTTTTGGCATTGCCTTTCTTAGGGATTGGAATGAAAACTGACCTTTTCCAGTCCTGTGGCCACTGCTAAGTTTTCCAAATTTGCTGGCATATTGAGTGCAGGACTTTCGCAGCATCATCTTTCAGGATTTGAAATAGCTCAACTGGAATTCCATCACCTCCACTAGCTTTGTTTGTAGTGACGTTTTCTGAGGCTCACTTGACTTCACATTCCAGGATGTCTGGCTTTAGGTGAGTGATCACACCATCGTGATTATCTTGGTCATGAAGATCTTTTTTGTACAGTTCTTCTGTGTATTCTTGCCACCTCTTCTTAATATCTTCTGCTTCTGTTAGGTCCATACCATTTCTGTCTTTTATTGAGCCCATCTTCACATGAAATGTTCCCTTGGTATCTCTAATTTTCATGAAGAGATCTCTAGTCTTTCCTATTCTGTTGTTTTCCTCTATTTCTTTGCATGATCTCTGAGGAAGGCTTTCTTATCGTTCCTTGCTATTCTTTGAAACTCTGCATTCAGATGCTTATATCTTTCCTTTTTTTCCTTTGCTTTTCACTTCTCTTCTTTTCACAGCTATTTGTAAGGCCTCCCCAGACAGCCATTTTGCATTTCTTTTCCATGGGGATGATCTTGATCCCTCTCTCCTGTACAGTGTCACAAACTTCCATTGATAGTTCATCAGGCACTGTGTCTATCAGATCTAGTCCCTTAAATCTATTTCTCACATCCACTGTATAATCATAAGGGATTTGATTTAGGTCATACCTGAATGGTCTAGTGGTTTTCCCCACTTTCTTCAATTTAAGTCTGAATTTGGCAATAAGGAGTTCATGATCTGAGCCAAAGTCAGCTCCCGGTCTTGTTTTTGCTGACTGTATAGAGCTTCTGCATCTCTGGCTGCAAAGAATATAATCAATCTGATTTTGGTGTTGACCATCTGGTGATGTCCATGTGTAGTCTTCTCTTGTGTTGTTGGAAGAGAGTGTTTGCTATGACCAGTCCGTTCTCTTGGCAAAACTCTATTTGCCTTTGCCCTGCTTCATTCTGTACTCCAAGCCCAAATTTGCCTTTTACTCCAGGTGCTTCTTGACTTCCTACTTTTGCATTCCAGTCCCCTATAATGTAAATGACATCTTTTTGGGGTGTTAGTTCTAAAAGGTCTTGTAGGTCTTCATAGAACCGTTCAATTTCAGCTTATTCAGCATTACTGGTCGGGGCATACGCTTGGATTACTGTGATATTGAATGGTTCGCCTTGGAAACGAACAGAGATCATTCTGTCGTTTTTGAGATTGCATCCAAGTACTGCATTTTGGACTCTTTTGTTGACCATGATGGCTACTCCATTTCTTCTAAGGGATTCCTGCCCACAGTAGTAGATATAATGGTCATCTGAGTTAAATTCACCCATTCCAGTCCATTTTAGTTCGCTGATTCTCAGAATGTCAACATTCACTCTTGCCATCTCTTGTTTGACCACTTCCAATTTGCCTTGATTCACAGACCTGACATTCCAGGTTCCTATGCAATATTGCTCTTTACAGCATCGAACCTTGCTTCTATCACCAGTCACATCCACAGCTGGGTATTGTTTTTGCTTTGGTTCCATCCCTTCATTCTTTCTGGAATTATTTCTCCACTGATCTCCAGTAGCATATTGGGCACCTACTGACCCGGGGAGTTCCTCTTTCAGTATCCTATCATTTTGCCTTTTCATACTGTTCATGGGGTTCTCAAGGCAAGAATACTGAAGTGGTTTGCCATTCCCTTCTCCAGTGGACCACATTCTGTCAGACCTCTCCACCATGACCCGGTTCGTCTTGGGTGGCTCCACACTGTATGGTTTAGTTTCAATGAGTTAGACAAGGTTGTGGTCCATGTGATCAGATTGGCTAGTTTTCTATGATTTTGGTTTCAGTGTGTCTGCCCTCTGATGCCCTCTTGCAACACCTACCATCTTAGTTGGGTTTCTCTTACCTTGGGCGTGGGATATCTCTTCATGGCTGCTCCAGCAAAGCACAGCCACTGCTCCTTACCTTGGACGAGGGATATCTCCTCACGGCTGCCCATCCTGACCTTGAACATGGAGTAGCTCCTCTCAGCCCTCCTGCACCCACGCAGCTGCTGCTCGGACGCGGGGTTGCTCCTCTTGGCTGCCGCCCCTGACCTTGGGCACGGGGTAGCTTGTCTTGGCTGCCGCCAGCTAATAATAATAATAATAATAATATATTGAACACTTGAAATTTACTAAAAGAGTAGATCACAAATATTCTCACAACCCTCCCCCAAAACACAGTAATGATATGAGGAGTTGGACCTATTGATTAGCTTGTGATAATCAGTACACAATGTATACATATATCCAAACATCATGTCAGTTGTATATTTTAAAAATAATACCATCTTTATTTGTCATTTATACTTCAACAAAGCTGGGGGAAAATACGTTTGGAGACAATTTCACTTGTATGTGGTAATTACTATTGACAGTCTACCCTGAAACAATAAAATATAAGCTAAGATTAAGAAAAAGCAAGCATACCCCACCAATTTTTCTCTGAATGCCTAAGTGCTATCCAAAAAAAAAAAAAAATCCTTGAACATAATAATATGGGGCAAGAAGAGATATTTAACATTTACTGCTACTGCTAAGTCGCTTCAGTCGTGTCTGACTCTGTGCGACCCCATAGACGGCAGCCTACCAGCTTCCCCCATCCCTGGGATTCTCCAGGCAAGAACACTGAAGTGGGTTTCCATTTCCCTCTCCAGTGCATGAAAGTGGAAAGTGAAAGTGAATTCGCTGAGTCCTGTCTGACTCTTAGCGACCCCATGGAGTGTAGTCCACCAGGCTCCTCCATCCATGTGATTTTCCAGGGAAGAGTACTGGAGTGGGGTGCCATTGCCTTCTCCGATTTAACATTTAGGGATTAACAATTTTGAAAGAGGGATGGGATGAGGCTCTGTTATTTTTTTTTCCTCTTGGGATTCTCAATTGTCTAAGTCTTCCAATATTGAAAATAGCTTTGGATATATCATCCAGAATTTGGATGAAGTTCAGTAATGCTACTCCATAGGCTCCATAGAGGTTAAACACAATGCAGGCTCTCCAGTAAAGGCTTTGCAGAATGCAATCAGACTACTAGATGGATTCATGAACCACCAAAGGCATCATTAGCTGAGAAGGACAAGGAACTGGTTGATAACTATCAAAGTGAAAGTGGGTCATACAGCAGCCTGCAAAAAAAAAGAAGAAGAGATATTTGGAAAGCATCACAAATGCTCCACTTGAAGCAGAGTATTACGGCTCTGGGTTGCTGAGAGACACATAGTGCCTAAAAGAACACCCCAGCAGGAAGCACTCAGAGTTACTGCGCACTGCGAATGTGTGTGACATGCTGAATGCAGACAGACTGCTAGAGCAGCAGTCACGACAGAGGAAGAACTGATGTTTAAAGGGTGTAAATGCCTTCTCTGGCCATTTCAGTCAGGTTCACTGTAGAGACAAATCCTCTTTCACAAAAGCGTCCAGCACCATGGAAGAAACTAAAACCAAAAGTGCATGTTTATTTTCTGAATGCTGTCTTCTGTGAGTTACATAATGCAGTTCTGGAAATGAAGAGCCACCTCTGTCACTGGGCTACAAGGCATCTCTGGTGGGGTTTATTTAATATCACAGACTATATACTCTTCATGGAGGCTCATTTACCTTAATCATCCTTAGCACTGCCTGAAAAGATTCTTTATAAATTATGACTTTTTCTCTCTGCTACTTAAAACCCTTCAGTGTACCCCTCTGGCTTACAAGTGGAAATCCAAATTCCATAATACATCATGAAAGCCCTCCATGGTCTGGCTTCTCTGCACTCTTTAATCATTCTACATCTTGTAGTTGTCAGCACCCCAAAAATACAGAATTGTCTGCAGATACACAACAGTATAATGCACCTCCTCACACCTTGATGGGTTGAGCACTCTTCACCTGGCTAACCCCTCTGATACTGATCCTTCTCCACCACTCTTCCAATGTCCAGTAAGAATTAGATGTTCTTCCTATCTCTCCTACAGATCAGGTCAGATCAGATCAGTCTCTCAGTCATGTTTGACTCTTTGCGACCCCATGAATCGCAGCATGCCAGGCCTCCCTGTCCATCACCAACTCCCGGAGTTCACTCAGACTCACGTCCATCGAGTCAGTGATGCCATCCAGCCATCTCATCCTCTGTCGTCCCCTTCTCCTCCTGCCCCCAATCCCTCCCAGCATCAGAGTCTTTTCCAATGAGTCAACTTTTCCCATCAGGTGGCCAAAGTACTGGAGTTTCAGTGTTAGCATCATTCCTTCCAAAGAAATCCCAGGGCTGATCTCCTTCAGAATGACTGGTTGGATCTCCTTGCAGTCCAAGGGACTCTCAAGAGTCTTCTCCAACACCACAGTTCAAAAGCATCGATTCTTCGGCACTCAGCCTTCTTCACAGTCCAACTCTCACATCCATACATGACCACAGGAAAAATCATAGCCTTGACTAGACGAACCTTTGTTGGCAAAGTAATGTCTCTGCTTTTGAATATGCTATCTAGGTTGGTCATAACTTTCCTTCCAAGGAGTAAGCGTCTTTTAATTTCATGGCTGCAGTCACCATCTGTAGTGATTTTGGAGCCAAGAAAAATAAAGTCTGACACTGTTTCCACTGTTTCCCCATCTATTTCCCATGAAGTGGTGGGACCGTATGCCATGATCTTCGTTTTCTGAATGTTGAGCTTTAAGCCAAATTTTACTCTCCTCTTTCACTTTCATTAAGAGGCTCTAGTTCTTCTTCACTTTCTGCCATAAGGGTGGTGTCATCTACATATCTGAGGTTATTGATACTTCTCCCGGCAATCTTGATTCCAGCTTGTGCTTCTTCCAGTCCAGCGTTTCTCATGATGTACTTTGCATATAAGTTAAATAAACAGGGTGACAATATACAGCCTTGACATGCTCCTTTTCCTATTTGGAACCAGTCTGTTGTTCCATGTCCAGTTCTAACTGTTGCTTCCTGACCTGCATACAAATTTCTCAAGGGCAGATCAGGTGGTCTGGCATTCCCATCTTTTTCAGAATTTTCCATAGTTTATTGTGATCCACACAGTCAAAGGCTTTGGCATAGTCAAGAAAGCAGAAATAGATGTTTTTCTGGAACTCTCTTGCTTTTTTGATGATCCAGCGGATGTTGGCAATTTGATCTCTGGTTCCTCTGCCTTTTCTAAAAGCAGCTTGAACATCTGGAAGTTCACGGTTCACGTATTTCTGAAGTCTGGCTTGGAGAATTTTGAGCATTACTTTACTAGCGTGTGAGATGAGTGCAATTGTGCGGTAATTTGAGCATTCTTTGGCATTGCCTTTCTTTGCGATTGGAATGAAAACTGACCTTTTCCAGTCCTGTGGCCACTGCTGAGTTTTCCAAATTTGCTGGCATATTGAGTGCAGCACTTTCACAGCATCATCTTTCAAGATTTGGAATAGCTCAACTGGAATTCCATCACCTCCACTAGCTTTGTTCATAGTGATGCTTTCTAAGGCCCACTTGACTTCACATTCCAGGATAACTATGGTCTAAAGTATTTGTCTCTGTTGGTCAGCAAATTTGGAAAACTCAGCAGTGGCCACAGGACTGGAAAAGGTCAGCTTTGATTCAAATCCCTAAGAAAGACAATGCCAAAGAATGCTCAAATTACCGCACAATTCCACTCATCTCACACGCTAGCAAAGTAATGCTCAAAATTCTCCAAGCCAGGCTTCAACAATACATGAACCGTGAACCTCCAGATGTTCAAGCTGCTTTTAGAAAAGGCAGAGGAACCAGAGATCAAATTGCCAACATCTGTTGGATCATGGAAAAAGCTAGAAAGTTCCAGAAAAAACATCTATTTCTGCTTTCTTGACTATGCCAAAGCCTTTGACTGTGTGGATCACAATAAACTGTGGAAAATTCTGAAAAAGATGGGAATACTAGACCACCTGACCTGCCTCTTGAGAAACCTGTATGCAGGTCAGGAAGCAACAGTTAGAACTGGACATGGAACAACAGACTGGTTCCAAGTAGGAAAAGGAGTATGTCAAGGCTGCATATTGTCACCCTGCTTATTTAACTTATATTCAGAGTACATCATGAGAAACACTGGGCTGGAAGAAGCACAAGCTGGAATCAAGATTGCCGGGAGAAGTATCAATAACCTCAGATATGCAGATGACACCACCCTTATGGCAGAAAGTGAAGAAGAACTAGAGCCTCTTAATGAAAGTGAAAGAGGAGAGTAAAATTTGGCTTAAAGCTCAACATTCAGAAAACTAAAATCATGGCATCCGGTCCCATCACTTCATGGAAATAGATGGAGAAACAGTGAAAAAGGTGTCAGACTTTATTTTTCTGGGCTCCAAAATCACTGCAGATGGTGACTACAGCCATGAAAATTAAGAGATGCTTACTCCTTGGAAGGAAAGTTATGACCAACCTAGACAGCATGTTAAAAAGCAAAGACATTACTTGGCTGACAAAGGTCCGTCTAGTCAAAGCTATGGTTTTTCCAGTAGTCATTTATGGATGAGAGAGTTGGACTATAAAGAAAGCTGAGTGCCAAAGAATTGATGCTTTTGAACTGTAGTGTTGGAAAAGACTCTTGAGAGTCCCTTGGACTGCAAGGAGATCCAACCAGTCCATCCTAAAGGAAATCAGTCTTGAATGTTCATTGGAAGGACTGATGTTGAAGCTGAAACTCCAATATTTTGGCCACCTGATGCAAAGAACTGACTCACTGGAAAAGACCCTCATCCTGGGAAAGATTAAAGGCAGGAGGAGAAAGGGACAACAGAGCATGAGATGCTTGGATGGCATCACTGACTAATGGACATGAGTTTGAGTAAACTCTGGGAGTTGGTGATGGACCGGGAGGCCTGGCACGCTGCAGTCCATGGGGTCACAAAGAGTCAGACACGACTGAGAGACTGAACAGAACTGAACTGGTCCTCCTTCCCAATTACTGGAGGTTCAGAGACTGCATCTCTTAGTTCTTGTCTGAGTCCTTTCAGGATGTTATAACAACAGTATCATGGACTCTGTGACTTAAAACAGCAAATATATTTTTCATGGTTCTGGAGGCTGGGGAGTCCAAGATCAAATTAGTGACAGGTTTAGTGTCTGATAAAAGCCCTCTGCCTGGGTCAGAGATGGGTGTATTCTCCACACAACCTCATATGGTGGAAAGGAGTCTTTTTTCCACAGAAAAATGCACTTACTTTTAATTCTGTACAATCAAACAAAATGGAAAACAACGAGGGATTATATTCAGCTACAAGTAATGGATAGCACCCATACTTTTACTGATATAAGCAAGAGCCTTTTCTGACATAGAAGGAGTGGGTCAAAGTAGCCACTCCACAGGGAACCAGAAAAACAACTCAGCGACTAAACAACAGTCTTTTTTTTTTTTTTTTAATAAGGTTAGTAACCTCATAGTTGGACTGTGAAGAAGGCTGAGCGCTGAAGAATTGATGCTTTTGAACTGTGGTGTTGGAGAAGACTCTTGAGAGTCCCCTGGACTGCAAGGAGATCCAACCAGTCCATTCTAAAGGAGATAAGTCCTGGGTGTTCATTGGAAGGACTGATGCTAAAGCTGAAACTCCAATACTTTGGCCACCTCATGCGAAGAGCTGACTCATTGGAAAAGTGATGCTGGGAGGGATTGGGGGCAGGAGGAGAAGGGGACGACAGAGGATGAGATGGCTGGATGGCATCACCGACTCGATGGACATAAGTTTGAGTAAACTCCGGGAGGTGGTGATGAACAGGGAGGCCTGGCATGCTGCGATTCATGGGGTCGCAAAGAGTCGGACACGACTAAGCAACTGAACTGAACTGAACTGAACCTCATTTATGAGGACGCATCCCTCATGACCTAATCACCTCCCAAAGGTCCTACCTCCTAAAACCATCATAAGATGGATTTCAACATATGAATTCTGGGGGGATATATTCAGTCCATAGTAGCTGCTGCTGCTGCTAAGTCACTTCAGTAATGTCTGACTCTTAGCGATCCCATGGACTGCAGCCCACCAGGCTTCTCTGTTACCCCTAAATAGTCCATGCTGCTAAGTCACTTCAGTCGTGTTTGACTCTGTGCGACCCCATAGACGGCAGCCCACCAGGCTCCCCTGTCCCTGGGATTCTCCAGGCAAGAACATGGAGTGGGTTTCCATTTCCTTCTCCAATGCATTAAAGTGAAAAATGAAAGTGAAGTCGCTCAGTCGTGTCCAACCCTCAGCAACCCCATGGACTGCAGCCTTCCAGGCTCCTCCGTCCATGGAATTTTCCAGGCAAGAGTACTGGAGTGGGGTGCCATCGCAAATAGTCCATAACAATATACTAATTATTTGTCATAAAAATCTTGGGAGGGTAAAGAAAAATGGATTCCAGATAAGGAAATTGAGCAGTGATATTGGTAAGTGACTTGCTCAGTGACATCTATCACACTGACTTTTAAAAATGTCTTTAAAGATATATGTTTTTCCACTGCAGAATCACAGATGTGTGTTCAGTAAGGTTGGACGACTCCTCTTGCCACTATTATCAGTGTGTGAATACTGAAACCACCACTCCTGCTTGTTATCTGAAAATAGGCGACTTTCATTGTCTCCTTCCACTCTGTATACACATTTGCAGAAGACATAAATCTTCTAAGTTCAAATACAAAAGTCTAAATTTAACATGCTATGGGAAAGATTTTGTTTTCCTTCGCTTCCAGTCTGATTTCTCCTTCATATTTTTATATGTTCAAGGAAAACAGTACACACTTGTCCTATGGAAATGAAAGATATAATCCTGCCTCATATTAATTGAGTTGAAGCTGAGAAATTGGACGGATTGCATCTTTCATGCCTCTTTGCAGCCACCTGCTTCTCCCTGTTTGGAGTCTGGTACAGGCCCTATTTCTCTAATGTGGGAAGGGGATGCACCAATGACACTCAAGGCTCTGAGCAGCTTTTTCACTTTAAAGTCTAAAATCATGCAGGTTTTAAACATTGGGCAGACTATCAGGATGAAATAATGATAAAAAAAAATCTGTGGAGGCAAAAACTGCCTATTCTGCAAATCTAAAAATAGGATGCTGCAGGCTACAATGTATCATTCCGAGAACTTCTCCGCATGTTCAGTGGTCAGGGATTTTTAATCAAGCTTGGGCATGAGTTATTGCATGCTTTTCTTGGCCCTTTATTTCAACAGCAGTAAAAAGGTATTAACTGATGAGAACATTGTGGCTGCTACTTACCTTATTACTCCATGTGCCAGTGCCCTGAAAGAACACTCTGACTCAAAGAGGTCACCTGTGGAGCACAAGGACAATCTTCACTCCTCCCAGAGAAGAAAATCAATCGTCACCAGATGACTTCAGGTCAGAGGTCCAGAGAGTGTATTTAAACACAAGAGGAAGGGAAAGACACTTATTGTTTCCCTCACTTGCTGACTGTTTTTCCTTGGAATTAACTTTAACAAAGTAGATGCAAAAATCAAAAGATAAATCAGACAAATGCAGTCTCTATACTTTAGAAGTGTAAGTTTGTAATTTTCATTAAAAATGAAAGTTTACACATTTTTTTGTAAAGCAATTAATACCTGAAATCCCTTAAATTCTAAACTTTAAAATTTTGTGTTATTTACCTTTTATGGCCCATTTAGGGTAAGAGCAAACTGATACCAAAACAACTTCCAGATAGATCATTCTGTTAAATATAAGCAATATAAATACAAAAAAAAAAAAAAAAAAAAAACCACCTGTTTTAAAAATAAAAATGAGTAAGTAAGTGTTAATTGCTCAGTTGTGTCCGACTCTTTCCGGCCCTATGGACTATAGCCTACAAGGCTCCTCTCTGTCCATGGAATTCTCCAGGCAAGAATACGGAAGTGTATTCAGTATTCCGTTCTCCAGGAGATCTTCCCAACCCAGGGATCAAACCTGGGTCTCCTGCATTGCAGGCAGATTCTTTACTGTCTGAGCCACCAGGGAAGCCCACAAAATAAAAATAATAGTACATAAATAATAAATTATGAGTGAGGGTAAACTTTTAAAGTTTAGAAACAATAAAAAACATCCCCCATCAGCCCATAACTACCAGAACACATAACACATACTAGCTTTGACGATGGTAGCAATTCACCAGACAATTTTTTTGCATGGGTTCAGGCGCCTATCTCAGTCTGTTTTCAGTGAATTCTGGGAAACACACTTCTATTTCATAGACAACTAATTCATTCTTTAAAAAAAAAAGAAGAATAGTATAACATATATAAAGAACTGCATATATTTGATATGTACAATTTGATGAGTTTGGACATATGCAAAGACCCATAACACCATTATCACAGTTAGGGTAATAGACATATCTAACACTTCTCAGAGTTTTTATGTATCCCTTAGTTTTGTGTTTTGTTTGTTTTGTAGTGAGGACCCTTAACATGAGTCTACTCTCAATGAATTTTGAAGTGCATATTACCTTATTGCTGACAATAGGCTATAGCTGTAGAGTAGATATGTATGACTTACTCATTTGGCATAACTAAAACTTCATACTCATTGACTAACTCCTCAGTGTCTGGCAACTACTGTTTTCTCTGCTTCTATGAGTTTTATTATTATAGACACCCCATGTAAATGGAATCATAAAGTATTGCTCTTTCTGTGACAGGCTTATTTCCCTTTGTTGAGGTGAGCTTTATGTATTACTAGGGTTAGCTTAACTTTGTACATCATTTTATTTTCATCTCCATGCTAAAGTTTTATGGCTAACCAAGAGAACAAGAGCATAGATGTGTTTGCTAGTATGAATGGACCATCTGCCTCCACCATTCACTGCTCACCATTCTTCTCCTAGATTACCCAAGCAATTTACAAGATGGATGTGAAAGGTCTCCTGGGGTGTCTTATTGCTAAGTGTCTTCTGGTGGATGGCTGTGGATAATCTATATAATCTAAGATTCAGAATAGCTTTCTTGTACCTAGTGAGGAAGCAAACTCAAAGTGCTGGCTATGCATGGGCTGACGTTGTATATAAAACGCAGATATGTCTACTAGAGAAACTGTTAATTTTATGGTAGCAATGCTAGACTGTTCTTAAGATGAAAACCCACACATGACTTTGCAACACTTTCACATCCTGGCTTGTTGTCTTAGCAGATGTTAGAGCATTCTGCAAGGCCATTAAAGGTGAGCCAGGTCAAAGTGTATGTCCCCAGTGAGCCAGCTGAAAAAAGTTTCTGTGGTAGAGACTTGTCTGAACTTGTGTCCCAAAGATGGGTCTTACATGGAAAAACTTGAATATGTGCTTTCCCTTTTAACAGAAAATGAAAATGAAAGAAATGGCAATGAAAGAAATCACAAATGGAAATGTCAATGTATTTACATATATAAGAAAGTTCCACGTACCCAAAAAGTATATAGCCTAATTTAAAAGGAAAGGGAACTGAAAAAAAAATTATAAATTCATCATGCTTAAGGTTAATATATTTGATAGACTTGTTGTGTACATGTGTGCTCATTCATTCAGTCATGTTTGACTCTGTGACCCCATGGACTGTAGCCCACCAGGCTCCTCTGTTCATGGAATTTTCCAGGCAAGAATACTGGAGTGGGTAGTCATTTCCTTCTCCATGGGATCTTCCTGACCCAGGAATTAAACCCAGGTCTCCCGCATTGGCAGGTGGCTGCTGTACCACTGAGCTACCTGGGAAATCCTATAGGTTTGTTACAACTCAATAAATCAATATGAATAATAAAATATCAAATGAGAAATAGACAAAGGATCTGAATCTTAATATAAAGATTACAAAGTAGGATATACAGTTCTAAAATACATATGTAAAAACATTGGCTGCTGCAATTGATAATACACAACTTCAACAAGGTACCGTTTGTTTTTTTTTTTTCCCTATCAAACATGCAGTAATAATTTTTAAAATCATATGTGGTGTTTAAGAATAGCATTTCCTAAGGGATCCATCCCAGGCCCATCAAAGCAGAATCCCAATGGATGAACCCAGAAAGCAAGTCAGGGAAATTCTAATTCAATTGGCTTGCAATAGTACCAGGAAATCAGTCATTTCCTAGCCCAGACTAGGCGATCTTAAGACAGGACAAGTTTGAGAACTCTGCTCTGACCAGTGGTTGTCAGTCATAGCTCATGTATTGAATTACCTGGGAAATTTTAAGAAATACAGACACTTAGGCCCTACACTCAGAAATTTTGATTTAATCCTTGTGGGTTAGATTTGGATATCAAACACTTTAAAAGCTCTTTAGGTGTTTCTTACAGTAGTTGAAGTTGAGAATACCTACTCTAGAGGGCATGACAAAAATCTAAAATTTGTATGTTTTTCAAATGGTAGTGAAGATTGGTGATACCTTTTTTTAAACAATTTGGCTATGTGCTGCTTTTTCTTAAGAAATACTGTTGTCACTGAAAATTGCAATTGTGCAAATTTATCCTGTCAAATATTAGTGAGCAAAAATATTCTGTAATTGATTCAGTAACAATATATGAAAGGATAATAACTGCAGAGTAATGGTTTATAAACATTAATGAGCAAAAATATTCTTTGTAATTGATTCAATAACAATATATGAGAGGAACATAAGTGAAGAGTAATGATTTATAAACAATAGTATCTTCAACAATGAAGTACTACACACTCATTAATAATGTGCATATAATAATTTTTAATGTTATGAGAAAATACAGGGTTAAGGAAAAAAGCAAGATATAAATTGTATTTACAGTACATCAAGACTAAGTTAAAAAAGCATAGCAAAAAGACAGGAAGAAAAATACTCTAAATTTCTGAGGGCACTAATCTTTGAACCATGGGGAGATGAATAGTGAGGTCTTGGGGTTATTTTCCAACTTCTATGAATTGCAGAAATTTGTATAGTATCTATGCTAGATCTAATTAAAATAACATAAAATTTACCATTTTAGCAATTTTCAAGTGTACAACTGAGTGCCATTACGTACATTCATATTGTTGTGCAAGCATCACTATCATTTACCTACAGAACTTCTTCATCCTCTCCAAATGAAACTTCATTCTTCTTAGTTAAGCAATTTTTTACCATTACCTCCTCACCCTAGCCTCTGATAACCACTATCCTACTTCTGTCTCTATGAATTTAACTATCTTGATATAAATGGAATCATACAGTATTTGTCCTTTTGTGTCTGGCTTATTTCACTTAGCACAATGCCTTCAAGAATTATCCATGTTATGGCATGTATCAAATTGTATTGCTTCTTAAGGCTGCATAATAGTCCATTTTATGTATATACCACATCTTTATCCTCTCATTTGCTATTGGACATTTGAATTGTTTATACTTTTTGGCTACCGTGAATAATGCTGCTATGAATATGTACAAATTTCTATTTCAGCACTTGCTTTCAACTTTTGGGGGAATATACCTAAAAATCAAATTTCTGGACCATATGGCAATTCTATGTTTAATTTTTTGAGGAACCACCATACTCTTTTCCACAGAGGCTATACCATTTTACACTCCCATCAGCAGCTCACAAGGGTTCTAATTTCTCCACATCCTTTCAATTTTTTCCTTAACAAGGTTAATTGCTTCATATGGCAATTTTTCTAAAATATATCACTCGCTTTCTAGCTTTCTTGAAAAAAAAATATACTGAACAAAATTTAGCCTTTTTTTAAATGAACTATACAATTGATGCCTCCTCAGGAGCTACTGCAATATATTTTTATCTAGTAACTATTTTGTTTGATAACTATTTTATTTAATAATTATTCTCAGCTATTTCCATGGATTAGATCAATCCTTTCCATCTTCTGTGAAATATCATCTCCATTTCACAGAAAAGTAAATAAGGTATGAAGAAGTAAAAAAGACATGTGTACCCCAATGTTTGTCGCAGCACTGTTTATAATAGCCAGGACATGGAAGCAACCTAGATGTCCATCAGCAGATGAATGGATAAGAAAGCTATGGTACATATACACAATGGAGTATTACTCAGCCATTAAAAAGAATACATTTGAATCAGTTCTAATGAGGTGGATGAAACTGGAGCCTATTATACAGAGTGAAGTAAGCCAGAAAGAAAAACACCAGTACAGTATACTAACACATATATATGGAATTTAGAAAGATGGTAACCATAACCCTGTATACGAGACAGCAAGAGACACTGATGTATAGAACAGTCTTTTGGACTCTGTGGGAGAGGGAGAGGGTGGGATGATTTGGGAGAATGGCATTGAAACATGTAGAATATCATATATGAAACTAGTTGCCAGTCCAGGTTCGATGCATGATAATGGATGCTTGGGGCTGGTGCACTGGGACGACCCAGAGGGATGATATGGGGAGAGAGGAGGGAGGAGGGTTCAGGATGGGGAACACATGTCTACCTGTGGCGGATTCATTTTGATATATGGCAAAACCAATACAATATTGTAAAGTTAAAGAATAAAATAAAATTAAATTAAAAAAAAAAGAAGTAAAGGAATTTTTCAAGATCACACAGCTAGTAATTGAGGACAGCAGGATTCAAAGTCCATGTCTTTACACATTTTGCTAGACTCCTAACCATCTAAGAATGTTTGTCTCTGTATTTAATGTCCCCCAAATCAATACTGTACACTCTTTGAAAGTTTGTGCATGTTGTTTAATGTTTTATTCTGTTTTTCCTTCTGCTTATTACTGTTATTCCTTATAGTTGTAAAAGCAACTACATTCAGCCATTTTCTCCTCTGCAACCCACATGTTGATACTGATATCTGTAATCAAGAAAAAAGAGATAGAAGAGAGAGCCAAAACTGTATGAGACGTCAAAATGCACAGATTTGAGAGAATTTGAGGGATCAACCTCAGGAGAAAAAGGAATGAGTTTAGGTATTTGTCTTTCATGATAACTATTCTGGTAGATTGATGGTCTGTTTGGCTTATTTCTGGCTTTCCTCTTGTGTTCCAGGTGCTTTATGAATGAATATGAGTGCCTGCTCTTACTCCTACTTAAATTGTGTGCTGCTGCTGCTGCTGCTAAGTCACTTCAGTCGTGTCTGACTCTGTGTGACCCCATAGACGGTAGCCCACCAGGCTCCTCCATCCATAGGATTTTCCAGCCAAGAGTACTGGAGTGGGGTGCCACTGCCTTTTCCCTTAAATTGTGTAATCTGGTATAAATTATTTTTTTGAAGTTTGCCCCAAAGTAATAAATATTCTTTGCTATGCTGCTAAGTCACTTCAGTCATGTCTGACTCTGTGCGACCCCATGGACTGCAGCCTACTAGGCTCCTCCATCCATGGGATTTTCCGGGCAGCAGTACTGGAGTTGGGTGCCATTGATATTCTCTTTTTAAAAATCTCTACTTACTATTTTCATGATATACACAGAGAGAGGCTCAAGGAAAAGATTTTTAATATTGTAACTGTCTTGTCCTACATCAAAACTATTCAAACTATAGATCTAATGACCACTGATGCTATAGATAAAGTTTCAGGAAAGAATAGATACATGTTTCTTTCCTTGTGTAATATGTATATTGTGAAATAATGAGCATTTAACTTTTTGAAATCAAATATCCTGTCCAATAAAGTAAGAGAAGTCACTGGTTAAATAAATATAACAGTGAGTCGTATGTATCAAAATCCTTTTATTTGAAGTGAATTACCAGTACCAACACATTACCCCATTTCACATCAATATCTGCTTTTCCAGAAATCAAAGTTTCTCTATATAAACATTTCTTAAAGAATTTCTTCACATCTTTAAGATTTTTCTAGGAAATAGGTGAAAAACAAGAGTAAAGCTGAAAGAACATTTTTCACTCAAAATACCAAAGGGAAAGATATACAATTTCTATAGAAAACTTCTAGCTATTCATATCCCTTTAAGTCCAGTAGTAAGTGTGTGATAAATGTTAGTTTTGTACTACTTGGTTTATAGCTAATTTCCTTGTAAATACTTTGACCAATTTTATCCAACAAAATCAGACTGGTGGCAGTGCCAGGTGGGATATAAAGGAAACAAAACTACATTCCCAGAGTTCTGAACTAGCTGACGGGAATAGCAATTATTTTATCCACAAGTTTGTGGCTATAAGTAATTAAAACTGAAAGAAAATAATGTCAGAGTGTTCCATTATTTCTTTTTAAAATGTACTCCTTAAATCTACAAGTTTAAACCTTTGAAAAGTGAAATAAGTGTTAGTCACTCAGTAATGTCCAACTCTTTGCAACCCCATGGAGTACAGTCCACCAGGCTTCTCTGTCCATGGAATTCTCCAGGCAAGAATACTGGAGTGGGTAGGCATTCCCTGTTCCAGGGGATACTCCCTGACCCAGGGAGCAAATCCAGGTCTGCATTTTGCAGACAGATTCTTTACCATCTGAACCATTAGGGAAACCCTCAAATCTAGAAGTTTAATGATACAAAACCTCTACTGGATGGCAAAAGTTGATTATTTTTTATAATAACTTGACTAAAGTAGTAATATTGTTCATATCAACAAATATACTCAAATTCTGAAATTATTCAATTAACACTTTTAGGAACTTTTTGTAACCAGACCTTACAAATGTATCATCTCTTTGTTTTTGTTACATAAAGAGATGGCTACGGTCTATAATCAGTTGTACCCAGCTTCTACTAAACACACAATCCTGTGCAAGTTAATATCCTTCTGTGTGTGTGTGTGTGTGTGTGTGTATGAAGTTGCTTCAGTTGCGTCTGACTCTTTGTGACCCACTGGACAGTAGCCTGCCAGGCTCCTCTGTCCGTGGGATTCTCCAGGCAAGAATACTGGAGTGAGTTGCCATGCCCTCCTCCAGGGGATCTTCCTGACCCAGGGATCAAATCCACATGTCGATGGCTCCTGCATTGGCTGGCGGGTTCTTTACCCCTAGTGCTACCTGGGAAGTCCCAATATCCCTGTAAATGACCTCTATTCTCCACCTTTTGCTTTTCTAAATTCTAACTACTTGCCTCCATCATTCATTGTAGTATTTGCTTTATATTATCTTAAATTCTTCTATAATTTTTCACATATGCATTACGTTTTACTGTTAAGTATCACCCATATTAACTAAGACAGGCTGAATGTATAGTGAGATTTAAATAATTTTTTCCAATCAATAAATAATAAATTTCTCCAAAGAAGAAATTATTGGGACTGGAGCATTCTTCAGGGCAATTATAACCATGGGAAATTAGAGCAATAAACCAGATGAATTATGGATGAGGCCCAGAAGGCTAGGTCTTCAGCTGTGAAACATCCCTCCAAAATAAAATTAGCTACTTAGAAGCATCTCAGCTTATTGAAGCTGGTATACAATCAACATCCCAAAGTTGAAAACTCGTCACTAAAATATAGTTCACTCTATTTTATTGTGGTCACAAAGTAGCACAAAACATTTAAGGAAAGCTTTGAATATGGAGTAAATAATGTTTGGGGAGACAAAAATCAGAGGGTTGAACAAGCAAATATAATGGAATTGAGAACAGAGCTGAAAATGGCAGGACAGCTACTTTGTTTGAATAGAAATTTAATAAATGTATTCTATGAAAAGTTTGAACTGGGCTTCAAGTTACTGGTTTCCAGCTGTTACCGTTGAAAGAAAGAAAAAAGGAAGGGAGAGAGGAAGGAGAAGTGAAGAGGAATAAAAAGAGTAGAAATGATTAAAAAAACAAACAAACCTGAAGTATTCTTCTAGAGCTCAAGAAACAATCTGACAAGTTTGTAACATTTCACTGAAACCAGAAGCAGAATCATACTGGACTGAAGTCTCTATCAGGCCCTTAAAACATCTGTAGCTTCGTTTAAACTGACTAGGGTGAAATACATCAGCTTACGGAAAATGGGGAGATCTTCCAGGAGTTGGCCAGTGTTCTAGGTGATGGGTGCTGATGAGCAATTCCCTTAAACAGCTGATTTACTGCCAGCAGAGAAAAACACTGGAAGCGCATCCAAAAACTCATTAGCAATTGAGATTACAAGGGTAGCCATTCTGTCCACCTTCTCCTCCCTTACCAAGGAGGTGACCCTGTTCTTGGCAACCATAAAGGCCACAGAAGAGCCCTTCCTTCCCTAAACCCTTTTCTTTTGCCCAAGAGTTTCTATAAAATCTGCCTTACTCTGTTTTCCAATCGTTTTCTCTCTCACTCGTTTTCTTTCTTTCTCTCCTTCCTTCCCTCCCGGCTTGTCGCAAGCGAGACAAAGTCAGGCACAGGCGGCGGGCCCATGTATTCGCTGACACCATCTGCCACCTGAGATTCATCGCCACTTTCCACCTCCCGGAGGTGAGAGGGGCGGGAGGCCAAGGACACGCAGAGCTTGTGTGACCCACTTTTTAGGAAACTTTCAGTTGGTCGCAACCCTTCCCCCACCCGAAACTCTTCAATCATCCATCAAGCCAGAAAAGCCAGAAAAGCGATCTCTGCCTATCCTTGGAGTTGGAAAAGAGGCGAAGCAAGAAAAAACAAGAGGTTCGCCCCATTCCTTTCCCCCACCGCCCAGCAGCGGCGGGCGCAGAGCAGCGGTGCGGCCAGAAGGGGCCGCTCTGCGCTCATAGCAGCGGCCCTACCGCCGCCGTCCGCACCTCCCACGGCCGGGCTGGCCCAGCCCCGCCAAGTTCCAACAGCCCCTAGTCAAGCGAGCGCCGGGAACGAGCACCGCCCGGGCAGAAGCACACGGCGCAGACCAGCCAGACTGAGGCGCGCGGCGGGAAGGCTCCGGCGAAACTCTCACCAGCCGGGGACTTTGGAAACAAGCGAGCGAGCGGTCCCCGCGCGCGCGAGTCCACAAGTGAGCGCTTAGCTCACCTGTTTCTGCCGCGCCACCGCCTTCCCACCCCTCGGACCCTCGCCTCCCGGGTTGCCGGCCCGCTCCCGCAATGAATCCGGCACTGGGCAACCAGACCGACGTGGCCGGCCTGTTCCTGGCCAACAGCAGCGAGGCGCTGGAGCGCGCCATGCGCTGCTGCACCCAGGCGTCCGTGGTGACCGACGACGGCTTCGCGGAGGGCGGCCCGGACGAGCGCAGCCTGTATATCATGCGCGTGGTTCAGATCGCCGTCATGTGCGTGCTCTCGCTCACCGTGGTCTTCGGCATCTTCTTCCTGGGCTGCAACCTTCTCATCAAGTCCGAGGGCATGATCAATTTCCTGGTGAAGGACCGGAGACCGTCTAAGGAGGTGGAGGCGGTGGTCGTGGGGCCCTACTGACCGGCCCCCGGCCCCCGCGGCAGCAGCCCTTCGCCTCCCCACTTCACCAGCCCGGCCGCGCCCCCTCACCATGCGAGACTGGGCGAAGCAAACCTGTCGGAGTCAGTTTTTTTCTCTCGACTTCTGCCTTTCGGGATGAAGCGAGCCCGTTTATCGCTCGCCCTCTGAAAGTCCCCAGGCCTGGCAGTAGAAGAGAGTCCTGACTCTGGACTCAGCAGCAAGTGGCAAGAGAAGGCGATTAGGGCGCAGAACTTTGGAAGCTGCCGCTAGCGCAGAATGCGGGGACACCGACCCAGGCCAAGGCCCCTTTCCACCCGCAGGTGACCAAGCTCGGGGGGGCAGGTGGAGAGGGCGAGCAGGCGGAGACCAACGGCACCTATTGCCTGGTGACCGGAAAAGTGACCCGCATATATTCCACTTAACCGAACTAACGGGGACACGCAAACCGTGTCCGGGTTCGCGCCCATTCCCTCCCGCTCCTTGCACCCCTGGCAGGACAGGCGATAAATACCCTTGATTGATTGTAACGTGCCGTTTTAAGGGATTTTGTGTTTGTTTGCTTGAATACAAGTATTTGATAAGTCTTTTTCCGCCCTAGTGGCCTGTTTCCCTGCCTGGGGGTTAGAGTTTTGTGTTAGGGGAAGGGGTGGGGGGAAGGGGAGCCTGCGAATGTGAATGGGGTGTTGTTTCTTTTATTGCATTTCCAACTGGGTCTTTGGGAGGGGGGGAGAGGGAAGGGGGCGGGACTGGCACTCCAGCTGGCCCCGAGGCAAAGATCCGGGATAGAACTCCTAGCTCGTGACTGCACGGTTGACACCACAAAAGTGCTCTTGACATTGGTGACACCGTTTTGACTTTTTTTCTCCTTATTTAAAATTTCCTTAATAAATGCAACGTTTAAGTGTTTTTTTTCCTGGCCTCCTGGTGATCATTCTACGCTCCGGGCAGAAGGGAACGGGCGACGCTGAGGGGTCAGGTTACCAGTCCGAGGTGGAATTCGCTTTGGCAAGCTGCGATTCAACTCGTGGATCCTACGCAGGCACGAGGCGGGGAGCCAGACAGAGAGGCCCAGGGACGAGTGCCCTGGGCAAGCCTCTGGGCCTGGAGCCGTCCTGGAGGCAGCATCCTTTGTTTTCCCTTTCAGTCAGTATTTTATATTTCATTTAGGCTCAGCGCTCCAAGCCAGGCGAGAAACGGGAGGCCCCCGCGGGAAGATTACACTTCCGTGCAGGGCTCCGGTGGGAACACAGGGTTACACCGCTAATGAAAGGAAGAGACGGCTTGGCTAGGCTTCAGGGAGGGCATCTTCTCCTGACCAACGTCAGCAAGCAGGCGTCAGGATCCTGATCAAAAAAAAAAAAAAAAAAAGACCAGGAAATGTAGTTCCTAAAGTACAGAGTGACAGAGTGACGCTGATTCTCCCCGGCGTACACCATTGTTACTAAAAACAAGACGTGTATTGTCTTTGTCATATTACATTTTATATCTGAAGGGCGAAAGTAAAAGATAAACGCGACCTGGGTAATCAGTCCCAGGTCCAGCCAAAAGGTTCAGAGGAGTTAACCGAGGTTCTGAATGTCAGAGATGTGTGTAACCCAAACTTGGAAGTTGGCCGGAGAGGAGCTATAGATGGTCTTTGGGCTCAGAAATTGAAGGGGATTTGAAAAGAAAACCCTGGAAAACTGTGAATGTGAAAATAACCCAAAGGATACAATAGCTTCGAGCTGAAACTTGACAACAGTTTTTGAGCAGTTTGTTTTTACACCTGGGGTAGGAGCCTAAATATTTTCGAGAATATAAAGAATCCTCTACTATGGTATAGTAATTAAAGGCTTCACTGTAGCAGATACAAGGTAGACTAAAATTAAAAAAAAAAGAAAGAAAGAAATGTCCTATTTAATTGAGAAGAGGCAAAACTGGTATAAACAGTGTAAGTGTCTGAATGGTTGGGATCAAATGTTTGTGTCCCTTAACATCCTGTCCACTCAGGTATCTGTTTCACTTCCAAAGTAAATCTTTGTCTATGTCAGGATATGACATAGAATTTTTTTTTTTTTTTGAATGCTAATAGATATTAGGCTTGAAAAAAAAAGGATTTTGAAGTTTTGCCTATTGTTCCTGTATATACAGCAGGTAAGCATTTGCTTGTTTTCTTCTGTCTGGGCAGGGGAGCAAGGGCAGCATGTAGTCAAGAGTGAGTCATGGAGGGCACTTTACTTTGTTAATGAGTAAGATAGGAAATGGAGACTTTCTGTTCTGTAGCTAGTTTCTGTGGCACCAAGTTAATCTGCTGTCTCCATGTTTCAAAGAAAGCAGAACAACCAGTTCACTCAGGGACAAACCAGACATTTAAAATTACACTCAGTGTGGAAACTGATTTGGGATCAAAAACCAACCTACCAAGATTCCTATCAAGACTGTGTAGGAATCTTCCACTGTACTCTGCTGTGTACAAGTTATTTGCTTATAGTGAGTTTCAGGCACAGAAAGGTCTCAACCTGCAGGTCAATTTGCATTTGTATTGAAGAGCTCTTTCTATTTAAAGTCAAATTCCTGAAAATTGTGGGGGTGGGGAGGAAGCTGCCACGCCCCCTACTATTCTCTCCTCTACTAATGCTCTTAAATGTCTGCTATCACTATGATCCTTCTCCATACTTTTTCCTCTTAATACTTCTTCACAGCACTTTCCTCTTCCTTGCATCTCAAAGGCAAAATTTATCATTTTTCCTTAACTATCCAGATTTATTCTCTTAACCACCAGAAACTGTGATAGTCGACAAATCAGAACCTGCAAAATTTAGCCCTTAAATAGAAAAGTTATGTGAACAGAGTTCTGTAATCCATGATCTATGCATTATAGGTAAATGCACATGATCTGAAAATATCATAGCCCTGGGGACCATTTCCTGCCAACAGCTCCTCTCTACAGCCTTTAGATCCATTTGTTACTTAGATGCCAAGTAATTCTGGTTTTTATAGATGAGGCAATGTGTGCAAGAAGCTTTTTACACTCCCTATTCCCCGATGGCCACACGGCAACCACTTTCTCAGGCCCCACACCACTCCCTGTCTTTCTCTGCCTTTGATTGTCTTTTATCTTGATCCTAACAAATGCATTAAATGAAACTTTTAAATCCTGCCTAGAGTTTATGGGGCATTGATCCTTTCTTACAGGTGTGCTGCAAGGAAAGTAAGTTTAAAAGTCACTCTCTGAGTTTCATAGAAGAAAACAATGTCGGACTTAAGAGACTGGGAATTGGGAGGGATAGATGCACACAGGCAGATTTTATCATCCCACACACTTAGGTCCACCATGTGGTCAGTAATTAGTGGGAAGTCCTGAGAGAGAGGCAGAAAGATGGCTTCCTGTAAAAACTCGCTGGCTCTGGCAGATGGTCCATGGGGAGGCATCTGATACTTTCTGAAACCCTTCTGGAAATACAGCAGAAAGAGGAAGAGGATTTTGTGAGACACAGCAAGTGGATTAACAGGGTTGTAACCCCTCTCAGGCTGTGCAGACAGCTGCAGATGCCCCCGAGCCTAATTGGGTGGCCACTACTTAAGTAGCTTGCTGCTGCTGTTGCTGTTGCTTCAGTCGTGTCCGACTCTGTGACCCCATAGACGGAAGCCCACCAAGCTCCCCCGTCCCTGGGATTCTCCAGGCAAGAACACTGGAGTGGGTTGCCATTTCCTTCTCCAATGCATGAAAGTGGAAAGTGAAAGAGAAGTCACTCAGTCGTGTCCGACTCTTAGCGACCCCATGGACTGCAGCCCACCAGGCTCCTCTGTCCGTGGGATTTTCCAGGCAAGAGTACTGGAGTGGGGTGCCATTGCCTTCTCCGACCTAAGTAGCTTAGCCAATTGTTAATAAATGTTATTTTTCTTAAGATTGTTGTTATGACTCTTCCCACTTTCTCTGAAAATGTATAAGGACTTGAGTGTTGAACCACTTTAGGCCTGCTTGAGGGAAGTCTAAGCATAACATCACATTATTGTGTTAAGTCTGAGACATGGTGGCTGGTGATGGATGATCCCTGCGCCTGTTTTCTGATTTTCAAGCCACCCTGGCTTCTCAAGGGATCCTCAGTCCTGTTATGTCTTCTTACACTAATTCTGAGTGAGGGAGGAAAAGGCACACTGGACGATGATGTAAGAAATTTTGCTTTTGGTCTCTAAGTAACTGAGAGCCATCAGCCCTAAAATGAGGAAAATGTGTTCTAAAAGGACATTCTTATTCTATGATTCTATTGAATTAATTTGTTTACTATTCCCATGTCTCTTAATGTGTTTCTCAGCTCACTTCAATAAGTATCTTAGAAATCTATTTTGTCTTTCCAATCTTGTTCTTTTAGGTAGGAGACACCCTCCCCCTAAAGTCCAGTGCTCCTCAACACGGGATGTTATTTACAACAGCCAAAGCAAAATATCAGACACCTAGCCAGGCCTAGGTAGAGAGCAGTTTCTATGCTGACAGGTTACACATAATCTAACTCGTGCCTTAAATATCCCAGATCTCTGTGTTCTCACTGGAGGAAGCAATGAAAGGAAAGTCCAGTGAATTGGGGAGCATGTGATTAGCAAGTGGTTCCTTTAACTCTGTATACACTTAGACTAATGTGCATTTTTGTTTGCAGAAACTTTCGGGTGTTCAAAGACTAATTAACAGCCACTTTTTCTCCTCAAAGCATTTTTCCCTTTGAGCTTGTGCAAGAGCACACAACAGCTGTTCGGCATGCAGTTTAAAGCCTTCCTTAGCCCTGGCTTATTAGACTTGTCACTTTGGGGGTTGCAATGCCAGGAAATGATTCCAGTGTTCAGTTTGTTCTGTAAGACTCAAACCTCTTTTGAAAGCCCACTGAAGCAGTAAGTCTACAGTAATACCCCAAACAGGAATCCGTAAATCTCTCACCCACCTGCCACATCCCATTTAGATATGTGCATGATAGCGCAATAGGATGTTTTCAAGTCCACTCAAACAGTAGTAGTTGTTTCCTAATGTCTGAACTTAAAGGCTCAATGGTTAACTGCTTCCTTGGCCAACATCACTCTGTCCTTCTTTCCAGATATTTTTGTATTGTTTAAATGCTTAAACTGTTTAAGAGTCCAGGATTAATTGTATAGCATTAGCTTAGATTTTGAAAATTCATGAAAAAGTCAAAGTATGTAATATTATCAGCAAGTCATGTAACATATCTGGTGATCACAACAGAATAGTCTAAAATTATTACTTGTATTTGAGAAATTCAGAATATATCAGAGGAGAGTTTCTACAAGGACTATTATTGTAGGGGTAAGTAAATGCATTTAAAAATACACCTCAGATTGCAGACAAGTGGCTTACTTCCAACTCAGATAACAACACATAGTAAATGAGAGTAAATAAGTTACATTTTCATTTATTTGACTATATATATTTTGAAGGGGTTATGGGTAAATAGTTTCCTTTTCTAAATACATGTAAGTGCTCAGTTGCTGAAATATTTCTGAGTGGGTAGATGCAGGCACAGAGTGATCAATATATAGAAGGTCAAACCATCTGTGATTATGTTGGAACGAAACTCTGCCCTGCCCCCATTTTAAAACTGATTTCCATCACATAGTAATATTTTCTGAGCTTATAATTCAAACAATTAGCATTTGTCAAGCACCCAAGTGTATGTGGTACGTTACAACTTCTTACTAAAAAAATGAACTGTTTTCTGCTTATTTGACTCATGAAGCACAGGCAAAGATAAATACACATAAAGGAAGGCATATAATCTGCCCAAAGAGTCAAACAATAAAGAAACTGTTTCTGTTTACTACTTCTGAGGTCATAGTGATATAAATATACATACCTAATTATGCTATAGCCTGTGCCCTGATATGGTTAATTACAGGGAGACAGAGTCACAGTTTTTCTTACCCATTTTTTTTTTGTTTGCCTCCTACTGTCACAAATTCCTCTCTCATTATGTACTTCTTCCCTCCCCCACATCTAAAGATATACTGCCTTGAAAGTCATTGATTTTTATCAGCCCAAGACTCCAGATGTCTGATTGCTTTGGAAAAGAATCCCTCTGGGATCCAGAATGTCTCTTTGGCTTTATTTTCCTATAAATTGAGCAGGATCAAGTAGTTCATATTCTAAATAGTATTGATTAGGCAGGCATGCATGCACACACTCACATACTCTGTGTTTCTTGTATTGTATACCAATGAAAACACATCCATTTCACTACAGACTAAATTGAAATATCACATATTCTCCACTTCTTTGTTTAACACTATTTATAAACCAATGCACAGAAAAAGTTGCAAAGAAATACATCCAAAATGTCCAGTAAATAAAGATTTATAGGAGGTGCCTGGAGTCTTACAATACATCTATATCTTGAGACATACGGTTCAATCTTCATCTAAGAAATGGAAAGAAAAAGAGGCTAAATCCTCAAGAGACAGAAAAGTCAAAGATTATATATTGTGAAGGCTTGAAAATCTTTAAAAGATAAGCTAAGAGAAATGAGACGAGACCCTAAATTTGAAGAAGATCAATGAAAACGAAAAGAACCTATCAAGTCTCTAGAAATTGACAAGAAGAGTGTGAATTCTCAAAACAGTGATTAGAAAATTTTACATTTAGAGGACTTAATAAAAGGATCAAAGACTATTGAGCTCAGCAATGCCACAAGAATGTGGAAGACTGCTAATTCCTTCTCCATTTCTCTCTGCTAAGTCTTGGACTAATTGCAAGCATCCTGTTAGCCAGCTCAATTTTCTTATACCCAGAGGTCAAAGAGTCCTTGCCAGATCTTCTTATCTTCATCATCAATAAATATGTATTATTTAGTATCCATTATGGCTTGACTTTGCACTAGGTACTAACTTAGATCTTGAAAGTTGAGTACAAAGTATCATGGGATTTAAAGGGGCCTTCTCATATGTTTCCATCCTGTCTTCTGCTTGATTTGTGCTCATATATCCTTGGAGACCCAGCTGTATGAACCACACACACTGGTGACTTTTCCTCTTACAGATGAAGTACCCTCCATTCTTCTCTATATTGATTCGGAGGATGTGACCTACTCAATTTGACTTTTCCCTTTCTGTAGGCAGCACACACAGGGTTCACTGTACATTATATACTCAAGCTCGAGATGAGCATGAATGTGGAAGAACTGAAGAAAACACTCCGAATGAATTTCTGGAGTCTACTTGTATTTTTCTACAAATTCAGGTCAGGAATGAGTGTTTTATTTCCTGCCCCTACCAGGAATGTTCAATGAGTGATAAACAAAAGGATCAAGTGTGAATTTCCCTCCCCAACTTCCATAGGTGAACTTTCTAAGAAAATGTTTTCTCCTTGTTTTAAGCAACTTAAATATTCTCTAAATTCATGAAATGTTCAAGCGAGAATGAGCTGGATTAATCAAGACTCTTTGGGTGACAACAAACATGAATGCAATTCAAACTAATTAAAAACAAACAAACTAAATTTACTGACCTGTGTGACCCCCACATCCAAGGATACAGGTTGCTTGAGCTATCTGAAAAGCTGATATATGATATTATCAGATTCTTCCACTCTCTCCATCTTTCAGTAAAGCTGTTTCCAAACATGTCAGGAAAAAGAAAAATAGTGATTCTCTTAGGCTCACACTCACATCTTACCAGCTTAACAACCACAGCAGAAAGAAATTGTCTTTTCCTGGGTAAACTCTGGTCTGTTTGGGTCATGTATCCATCCCGGAACAAAATTCTATGACTGAGGCGGGTGCCAGAAAAAGGGTGGCTCAGTGAATATCACCTGTGTGCTAATAGGGGAAAAGCAAGGGGAAGTAGAGTCAGTTCAGCTTCCACATGGAGTCAAACCCCAAGGCCAGGAGTCCTTACAAGAGAAAGCGACTCTATTATTAGAAGAAGCAGTAGGGATGCTGCTGGACTGCCTAAAACGATTGCCATTTTGTTTAAGGAAACCAAAGACTGGAGAAGGTAAGTCTTTTCCCCTGGGTTCTACAGTTAGCTAGTTGTGAAGTCAGTAATGGGATCTGCATCTCCTGACTCTTACATTCTCTTTAGAATTATTTACTCTGTTAATTCTATCAACTAATTTTCAGCAAGGCTCAGAAGCCTTTTATAATTTCTTTCAAAAGTCTCTGTGTCTGTATAGCACATGGAACTCAGCTCAATGTTGTGTGGCAGCCTGGATGGGAGGAGAGTTTGGGTGAGAATGGACACATGTACGTGTATGGCTGAGTCCCTTCGCTGTTCACCTGAAACTATCACAACATTGTTAATCAGCTATGCCCCCATATAAAATAAAAAGTTTTTTTTTTTTTTAAAGAGTCTCTGTGTCTGAACTGATGTAATTCCAAGAGCCTGGACAGCAGCCTGGATTTTGGGGCCAGGCATTGCCACCACCTTGTACCTGGTGATATGAATTTCTACCAATCGTTTGACATCCTGCTTATAAGAATAAAATCATCTGTCCTCCCTGGACCTGGCAAGGCATAAAAACATCTTCAAGCTGAGATGGTAAATTTTATGTTAAAAAAGCTTTAGTATAATAAAGTGCTAGACAAAATTAAGAAGAGTCATTTGCTATAGGATAGCTCTTCTAGACTCCATGACTCTCCATGGGATAAACAAAATATTTAGCATTTCCCACATTGATCTTGGCTTCCCTTGTGGCTCAGCTGGTAAAGAATCTGCCTGTAATGTGGGAGACCTGGGTTCGATCCCTGGGTTGGGAAGATCCCCTGGAGAAGGGTACAGCTACCCATTCCAGTGTTCTGGCCTGGAGAATTACAGGGACTGTATAGCCCATGGGGTTGCAAAGAGTTGGACACAACTGAGCAAGTTTCACTTTCACTTTCACATTGATCTAACAAACTCACTTTCCTGGAACTTCTCTTGTGACCCATCTTCCTTGGAATTGGGGACACCCTATAGGAACATGTGATGTTTTTATCACCATTCTTTGAATCCATCCTTATTCTATACCTAAACTATCCCTCATCTAAATTCATCCTAATCCAGAGAGTTGGCTTAACTTTTTTGTCTGTATAGACATTGAACCATCAGTATTCATTTGGTGGTGGGGGGGAGTAGGGTGGGAGTGGGATGGGGGTAGGGGTAGGGTGGCAGGGGCCGTGGTTTGAGCTGCTTTGCCTGATCCATACTTCTAACTTGGAGAAATTACCTTGCTAACTGTAACTAGCTGCTTTGCAAGTATCTTCCCCCCACCATGAGACTTGTAGAAGTGGGCCTTTTCATTCTTATTCACTTGCGGAAAGAGGAGATGATGGTGTGGCTCAGAAAGGAAATCTATCAACCATACAGACTGGTGTTTAGGAGTGTTTTCTCATATGGCTCATCACAACAGGTAAGCTCATTTTATCTTCAGACTTCCAACTGTGAAAGCCTGAATCTGAACACAGGGAAACACAATGTTCACAGTAGAGGGTCTCTGCATTTGCAACATACATAATGGCCTCAAAGGCACATTTGCTCAAATATAAGAGCACTCCTTATTTTTGGCAATGTATCCCCTTTTCCTTGGCATGATGGCCTTCCTACCTTTTGACTTTTTTTCAGGAAATGGTAACTTTAAAAATAAAAGCAAATTTCAATAATTAATAATATAAGTCGCTATGCTACAAATATGATTCAGTTTGAGGTTAAACTTTGATTGATTGCTATGTATACGATAGCTTGATTACCCAGTTTTTGCTCAGTGGTAGTTTTTCTAAACCATTTTTTATTTCGAATTTCCTAAGTTGGTTTTTGGTATCTAGTCTTTTTGTGCCAATTTAGCACAATACATTACACGTGTGTGTGTGTGTGCTCAGGCACTCAGTCGAGTCCAACTCTGAGACCCAGGGACTGTAGCCCTGCAGGCTCCTCTGTCCATGGGATTTTTCAGGCAAGAGTATTGCAGGGGGTTGCCATTTCCTCCTCCAGAGGATCACAGTGATTCACAAAATCTTGTTCTTACTAGGACATAGGAAATAATATACTATCCTGGTTTATTTGAAGAAAGACCTGGATCTAGGTCTATTTGAATTTCTCTTAAAAAATTAAACATCTAAGTTTGTATATTTTGTCAATAACTAATAAATGTTTCTTTAAATGATATATAGTTAATATATAATATTATGCTTACTTCATTTGTATTACATAGTGATTTGACATTTGCATACACTATGAAATGGTCACTTGATGAGTCTAGTAACCATCTGTCCCCAAAGTCATTACCATATAATTAACCATATTCCTTTTGATGCATGTTACATCCCAATTGCTTATCATTTTATAACTGGAGGTTTAAACCTCTGAATCCCTTTCACCTATTTTGCCCAACCAATATTCCACTCTGGTAACATCCCACTATTCTCAATATTCATGAGTCTGTTTTCATTTTGATTGGTTTTTTATATTCCACATGGAAGTGTGATTATATGGTATTTGTCTTTCTCTGGCTTATTTCATTTAGCATAATACTCTAGATCTGTCATGTTGTCACAAATGCAAGATTCTATTTCTTATGGTTCAATAATATTGCATAGTGTGTGTGGAATATTCCATTCCAAAGTGTGTATGTATATGTATGTATGTGTGTGTATGTGTTTGTGTGTGTATGTATATATCACATCTTCTTATCGATTTGTCTACCAGTGGACACCTAGGTTGCTTCCATATCTTGGCTGTTGTAAATAATGCCGCAGTGAACATTGGAGTGCATATATCTTTTTAAACTAGTGTTTTTATTTCTTCTTATAAAGACCTAGAGTGAAATTTCTGGATTATATGGGTAGTTCTTTTTTAATTTTCTGAAGAACCACCATACTTTTTTCCATAGTGGCTGCACCAATTTACAATCCCACCAACAGTGCACAAGGGCTTTCTTTTGACCACATTTTGTCAATATTTGTTATTTGTTCTCTTTTTATGATAGCAGTTCTGACAGGTGTGAGGTGGTATTTCTTTGCGGGTTTGTATATTTCTGATGATTGCTGATGTTGAGTATCTTTTCATGTGACTATTAACCATATATTTGTCTTCTCTGGGAAAATGTCTTAAGGAAACTATCAACAAAATGAAAAGACAGCTTACTGAATGGGAGAATTTATTTGAAAATGATATCTTAAAGGGGGTTAATATACAAAATACACACACAAAAAACATGCAACTCAATGTGAAAAAGAAAAACAAAAAATTCAATTAAAAAATGGGCAGAGGACTTGAACAGAAATTTTTCTATTTTAAAGAAGGATTTGTTGAAATATTCCTTTAGCTTTTGGACAAACATCTACTTAAAAATTGCAGTAAATCCATATTCACCTTTTGTATGAGATTGAATAAAATTTTATTGAATTCTTTGCATTTGTTAAATGTATTCTAATTTCCCAGTATCATATTTCCATTCTACAAAGTAAACAAAGACTTCACTGGCTATTAAGATAAAGAAAAGCTATTCAAAGAATGAACCTTTGCTATTGGTACTGAATTTCAATTCACATTTAATGTTCTACATATTGAAAGAAAGAAAATGCTAACAGTGTTCCATGATTCAGTGATTTTTGAGATAAAAATATTTTCAATTTAAGATTCTGTGGATTCCTAAACAGTGCTTTAGACTTTGGATGAGTGCTATGAGAAAGGTTTTATGACCACCAAGGGCATTTTCTTCTTAGAGTGTGGGTTACCTGGCATGTAACAGTCACTTAAGAAAGGTTGAGTGAAGTCACAAGATTTTATTGGGTTGGCCAAAGCATTCTTTTGGGTTTTTCTATAAGATCTTACAGAAAACCCTGATTAAACTTTTCGGCCAACCCAAAGTAGTTTCATGTTTTAATGAAATTACATACCAGAATATTAGGTCATTCTATATAAGCTCATCTGATTTTCTTCTATCCTATGTTTTCATTTAAGAAAAGTTATTCTATGGGAGTCTTACTTTCACACTGATTCCAAAACAGTTAAAGAAAATGAAAGTTGTTTAGTCATGTCTGACCCATGGACTATATAGTCCAAGGAATTCTCCAGGCCAGAATACTAGAGTGGGTAGCCTGTCTCTTCTCCAGGGGATCTTCCCAACCCAGGGATTGAACCCAGGTCTCCTGCATTGCAGGCAGATTCTTTACCAGCTGAGCCACAAGGGAAGCCCAAGAATATTGGAGTGGGTAGCCTATCCCTTCTCCAGTAGATCATCCCAACCCAGGAATTGAACCAGGGTTTCTTGCATTGCAGGCGGATTCTTTACCAACTGAGCTATCAGAGAACACAATACAATATATCCCTATTTTCTGTAATCTCTTGCTGTGGTTTTCCATTGGACTGTATTATTAGCATGGCTTCAAATTCTGCTCATGGAAACTAGGAAGGCATCACATAAATTCTTGATTACTGTCATCATCATCCATTCATATGAGTGATTGATAATAACCTCTAGTATTAATCATAGTTGCTACTTTGCACATGTTACTTCAAATTCTTTGCAAATCTAGAAGGTACTGTTACCCTACTCCCATAAGTGAGAAATGGGGAGACTGAGGATTAATAACTTTCCTGAGGTCACATAGTTAAAATGATCTTGTGCTATGATGTGAACCCAGATCTGAAACTGTCACAAGCCAAGAGCATTTTCAATATGTCATCCTGCTAATTCTTCTGGTAATGAATTGACAGTAAGGAAAATTTCAACTTTCTCACACACGTGGTGATTTGTCATTAACAACTCACCCCTACAGCTTTGAGTAATGATTTCACATAGAGGAAATGCAAAGCAGTTTATCATTTTGGTAGATTTAGAGTTTGCTAGTAGCAGATGACTCTAGGAGGCAATTCAAAATGAGTCTCAGCTCGTCCAATTAGGTAGACTTCTGACTTGTAAATGCATAGAGACTTAATTTGTTTTCTCTTTGAATTCTGTAATTATAAAGGCCTCTAGGATTCACTTATTTCATGTTGCTCCAGTAATTTTTTACTCAAGCTCTGGTGACAATATACTTTTGACTGAAATACTTTATTCTAAAATGTTGGGATTTATATATATGATGTCAACAAATTTACTTTAAGGTTAAAAGACTCTTTTTAGACTAGGCTGGCTTACAAAATGATAGTAATACAATTTATTGAGCACTTACTAAGTATTTGTCTCCATGCTAAGCACTCTTCTTGTGTTGGATCACAGTCTTCACAATCATTTCATGAAGCAGTTTGTCTTCATTTATGAGGAAACTGAGGAGTAGAAGGAGAATATATTGATTGACTAAATCTAGATGCCAAAAGATTCTGAGAAACTTCAGTAATAGTCTGATTTTCAGATCAGATCAGATCAGATCAGTCGCTCAGTCGTGTCTGACTCTTTGCGACCCCATGAATCCCAGCACGCCAGGCCTCCCTGTCCCTCACCAACTCCTGGAGTTCACTCAGACTCACGTCCATCGAGTCAGTGATGCCATCCAGCCATCTCATCATCTGTCGTCCCCTTCTCCTCCTGCCCCCAGTCCCTCCCAGCATCAGAGTCTTTTCTAATGAGTCAACTCTTTGCATGAGGTGGCCAAAGTACTGGAGTTTCAGCCCCAGCATCATTCCTTCCAAAGAAATCCCAGGGCTGATCTCCTTCAGAATGGACTGGTTGGATCTCCTTGCAGTCCAAGGGACTCTCAAGAGTCTTCTCCAAAACCAAAGTTCAAAAGCATCAATTCTTCGGTGCTCAGCCTTCTTCACAGTCCAACTCTCACATCCATACATGACCACAGGAAAAACCATAGCCTTGACTAGACGGACCTTTGTTGGCAAAGTAATGTCTCTGCTTTTGAATATGCTATCTAGGTTGGTCATAACTTTCCTTCCAAGGAGTAAGCGTCTTTTAATTTCATGGCAAAGATGAGCTCGATAAAGGACAGAAATGGTATTGACCTAACAGAAGCAGAAGATGTTAAGAAAACATGGCAAGAATACACAGAAGAACTGTAAAAAAAAGATCTTCGTGACCCAGATAATCATGATGGTATGATCACTGACCTAGAGCCAAACATCCTGGAATGTGAAGTCAAGTGGGCCTTAGAAAGCATCACTACGAACAAAGCTAGTGGAGGTGATGGAATTCCAGTTGAGCTATTCCAAATCCTGAAAGATGATGCTGTGAAAGTGCTGCACTCAATATGCCAGCAAATTTGGAAAACTCAGCAGTGGCCACAGGACTGGAAAGGTCAGTTTTCATTCCAATCCCAAAGAAAGGCAATGCCAAAGAATGCTCAAACTACCGCACAATTGCACTCATCTCACACTCTAGTCAAGTAATGCTCAAAATTCTCCAATCCAGGCTTCAGCAATATGTCAACCATGAACTTCCTGATGTTCAAGCTGGTTTTAGAAAAGGCAGAGGAATCAGAGATCAAATTGCCAACATCTGCTGGATCATCAAAAAAGCGAGAGAGTTCCAGAAAAACATCTATTTCTGCTTTCTTGACTATGCCAAAGCCTTTGACTGTGTGGATCACAATTAACTGTGGAAAATTCTCAAAGAGATGGGAATGCCAGACCACCTGATCTGCCTCTTGAGAAATTTGTATGCAGGTCAGGAAGCAACAGTTACAACTGGACATGGAACAACAGACTGGTTCCAAATAGGAAAAGGAGTACGTCAAGGCTGTATAATGTCATCCTGTTTATTTAACTTATATGCAGAGTACATCATGAGAAACGCTGGACTGGAAGAAACACAAGCTGGAATCAAGATTGCCAGGAGAAATATCAATAACCTCAGATATGCAGATGACACCACCCTTATGGCAGAAAGTGAAGAGGAACTCAAAAGCCTCTTGATGAAAGTGAAAGTGGAAAGTGAAAAAGTTGGCTTAAAGCTCAACATTCAGAAAACGAAGATCATGGCATCCGGTCCCACCACTTCATGGGAAATAGATGGGGAAACAGTGGAAACAGTGTCAGACTTTATTTTTCTGGGCTCCAAAATCACTACAGATAGTGACTGCAGCCATGAAATTAAAAGACGCTTACTCCTTGGAAGGAAAGTTATGACCAACCTCGTCTGATTTTAGCAAGATACAATTTAATCTAGAAAAACACAAGGTCCCGTGCTTGGGCCTAAAACAACTGTGCAAGTATAGAATAAGGAAAATGTGATTTACCATCAGAACATAAATATAGAAAATGTATTAATAGAGTTTTGTTCAAGAAGAACTTCTAGACAATGAAATATTGACATTGCCAAATTAAAAAAAGAATAGTGTGAACTTAGTCTGCATTAATGGAAACAAGGGGAGGCAAGAGGCCAACATTCCTGTTTCTAGATTTTTCCTGCTTTAGAGTGATTCTGGTCTTAATGCCATTTTTTTTTTAAGTTATAAATGGATTCAGTGCATTTAAAAGAAAACCATTATGCTGGTAATGGTTCTGAAATCATTTTAGATTTGAAAAATGGTCAAAAGAGACAACAGTGTTTTCCACTGAAGAAAAATAAATAAATAAAGCTTCAGGGATAACAAGATAGCTGGGCTTCAAGATTTGAGAAACTGCCACAGACATTACTTTTGTTTAGTATAAATTCAAGTAGTAATACTGGCAACAGTGAAGAGGAGAGGAAGCTACAGACGAAGAGAATTCAACTCTTAACAAGCAAGATTTCTCTAATAGCTGGAGCTGCACAATTATGAAGTGAACTGCCTTTGGAAGAATAAATGTCTTGTTTCTGTATGTCTGGATACTCCAGAATGAGTTCCTTGGACTAGAACCATGTGACACCTTCCAACCTTATGATTTCATTATTCTCAACTCTTCTTGGGGGACAGGGGCACCTGGAAGGTGACTCTGCTGACTGATTTGAACAAGCAGCAGCCTTAGGAACTTTGGAGAAAGCCTGCCAGTGTTACAGGATTTTATCAGAAGTAGCCAGACCTAAGGTACAAATAAAAAGGCTGAATCCTCCTTTCTCATTCACATGACTGCGTTTTCTCCTAACTCCCCTGTTGTGCTAAAACCGTCTTTCATTATGTCTTGGCCACACACACACACACACACACACATATATATATATATAAATATGTTTCTGGTCTCAGCTCTAAAAGGATCACTCCTAATTGGTTCATCTAGAAGTTACACTCAAAATGGCTTTGATACCATTTTACTGAGGCTGGTGCTGACATACCTCTCAGCTTTCTTCAAGTTCAAAGGCTAGTTCTTACATTAAGCTCCCTGCCTCTAAAGATAAACTAAGCTGGCTTGGGGACACCTATTTATCCAAAACAAAGGGACACCTGAGGTACAGAGTCTCATGAATTTAACAGGATTTTGTTTCCTTACTATATGGGTGAAAGGTGTTAATGGATAAATCATTCTTTCTAATTCAGCACAAGATGTGGTCTCTGCCACTCTAAATAATCAGATATAAGAAACCCTTTATTGTTTCTAGGGAAGAAAATTTAATATTTTTATGTCTCAAGGCTTGAGAACACACACAGAATCAAACCTGTAATTATAACACTGTGTTTAGAACACAGTTACTCCTCTGAAGGATGTGTATGTGGTTTTTGCCAGTGTGCTATCAAATTCCAAAACACCTTTCCACAATACTATAGTTTGTCATGCCTCCTAAAATTTTTTTAAAAGACATTTTTACAACAAGAGTAATGTTTTAGGATAGAGCTCTTTCCGGATCACAGAGACATTCTTAGTTGACACAGACACAGTAGAGACATGAAGACCACCTTTCTGAATACAGATTGATTCTGTTCATCGCATTAGAAAGAGAGGAAGTAATAAGTTTCACTGAGCAGGAGACTACTCATTCATCCTGAATCAAAATCAATTGTGTTGAAATTGTGTCACTGTGCTGCTTGTCTGATTCCTGGCATAAAAGCCTTAGTTATGAGTTTTCCAGTATGCAAATATCTAGTTTTGGCAAAATTTATAATAGTCTCCATATGTCATCTACTTTTTATCATTTATTTCAATGAAGAAAATGTTATACATTTAACGTTGGTTAAATGTCTTCTTAACGACGTTATGTTTTACATTTTATGGTAAAGTGAGAGAGATCATTGAATCCTAAAACCTGAATTGTCTGCTTCTAGGTGACATTGCGCTTCAACATACCTTGTTATCGAAAATGTCCTGACCTAATTTTACAGCCTCCTGTGCACTCTCAGTCCTGTATTCCAAAGTCACTGTAATTGGCATTACCATCTTAGGATCTTGCTTAAATGCCCCTTGCTGTGATATAATTTCATGTCCTGTCCTCGGAGTGGGCTTTATTTTGAAATTCTGCCAAGAACACCATCATTCTGACTGCTAGAGTTTAATTAAACATAGCCTTAAAGAATGTCTTTCAAAGGATATATCTCACCCAGTTTCCATTTATAAACCACAAAGTTGCATATACTTTGAAATGACAATAAATCATCTTCAAACCAAGACTTAAAAATATGGGATGATTTGATGTTAAGCTCTGCTGGGGTGAGAAATGCTTCCTAGAAGGAATCTTGTGGTTTATCCATGTCCTAGATCTCTCAGGCACCTGGAAGCTCAGTGTTTGGGTGGGAGAGGATATCAAATATCTGGCTAATAGAAACATTTTAATAAGTGATGCTCTTGACTTTCTCAGCCCAGAGGCCCTCCACCAAACACTTATTTCTGCTCAGTTTCTGGACCAATTAGAGAACATTATAGTAGCTTCCAGGGAACTAGGTGATGGGACCTTGTAATATCTGGTGTGCTCAAAGTAATGCCTGGACAATCTTTAGTCCAGAGAAACACAGCTCTTTCCCTGAAGACCACTTGTTTGTCTGGTCTATGTAGCTGGTTTCTTCCCAGTGTCCTGGCTTCTGCTGCAGAATTTCACTGGCCCTGACATTCAGCCAGAATTTTTCTCTTTCAGGAAACTGGAACTTTGGATGTAATCCTAGCTGTTGCTACGACAATCTAGCATTGTGATGCTCTTTACATAGAGCATAATGTCCCTTTGAAACTGTCTATTATGTCTCCACAGTGTCAGCACATGCTCTGGGGTACTTATGACTGTCAGGATCAACTCAAGTTAACCATATTTCTATGGACACGGGGACTTGGACACCTGCTGAATGCTCCATCTGGCGCCAACATTTCAGTTGAGTTAGCTTCCCAGCTTTGCTCACTCGTTCCCTATTCCTTTCCCATTCCCCTGATCTGCTGTGAAGACCCTGGTGTGCTTTTCATCCTGGGGTCCACATGCTATGGCATGCTGACTGATATAAATCAAAAGAAAAATGAGAGGTATAAGGCTGAGAGCTACATCTCCTCATATCAACTGTACATTTACACTGTTTTCTCTACCTCCATATTCAGTGAGATCCAAGGCAAGTGACAAGTGTTCAGAGAAAAGCAATGTGCTCACAGAGTCCAAAAAGATAATTTAAGATGCTATTTTGATACTGAATTTGATGAGCATTAAATATGGCCACTCCTTTAATACACACCTGAATTTTGTGTAATGATAAAAGCTCTTAAAAATATTACTAAGATACCATTACTTTGTTCTTCATTATGTAATGGTCCCACTGTACTGCAGGGCAAGGTTAAATTACTTTTTGAATTATTTATCATTCTGTACTCACTGGTTCACTCATTTTTTCCATTAACTGGGTTAAGTCAAGAGTTGATTTTATGGGGAAGAAATTCCTAGAAGGAAGTGGAGTGAGGCTATAAATTATATCTTTAGAGGAACTTCTTTCCTCCAGATATTTAAGAGTAAAAAATAATCTGTGTAGAAAAAATTTCATTAACTCTTATGTGAGAAGAATGAATCATAAGATTTCTGCAAAATGTTTCTAGGAACCTATGGAAAGATACATCTACAGTTTACATGTCAGCCATTAGGAATTAGAGATTCATGCAGTAATATTCTGACTTAGCCTATTCATGTGCCAGGACCATAAGGGATGCTCCATCACTTTAATATTTATAGAGAAATATGCCAAATTCCATTTTTTTTCATGGCAAGACGAGTCTTTTGAACGGTGACAAATCTGAAATCCCTTTGGGAGTGGAGGCTCGGTAGTGTGGCTCGGTGAGTCTCATTTGGATTACATTTCCTTTGTCTTTAGGGAATCGGGAAGGTGAGTGTAGAATGACTTTTATTCCTGACACCAGTTGCATAGATTTATTTCAGTGATTGATTAAAAGATCACATGGTTTTGCTAAGCGCTGCAATGCTGCATCAATCTTTAAGAGAGCTGAAACTGCCATTAATTCTGCCCTGCTGTCTTAGAAAATTCTGAAAGACTGTATTCTGTCATTAACAGACATAAACAGAGTTAAAAGTGGCCTCAATTGCTGTGAAAATTGTGGCTATGAAAAGAAGCAGGTCAAACAAAAGCATTTCACAGTATTCTTTTTTTTTAAAGCTTCATATATTTTATTTGGCTAATTAATTTAAACTTAAATGCAGAAAATACAAATGATTACTGCAGCTAATAATTAAAGGGATGCTTATTTTGGAAACATATAACCTTCAAGTCATTTGAGATTTATTTTACCCTGCTGTTTTACTTGGATGGCGGTGGGAGAATGTCAATTATTGTTTTCTTTATTATTTTTAATTACAGGAGAAGTGTGTACTGCTGAAAAAATTTCAACATGAAACAAGTTTATAAAGTAAAAAGTGAAAATCTCCATTGGCTCCCTAAAATATTTTGGTGGGGCAGGGGGAATACTACTACAGTGAGAGATTGGCATTTGAAGAAAGAGAGATTCACAGTGATGGCAGATACAGGTCTCACTCTACAAACTCCATGATATGAAAATGGTAATGTTCTTTTTCTACAACCACTTAGAGTAGGAGCTTCTGTACTACTGAATAATTTCTTCCCCTCAATCACACCCCACCTTTTTCCTCAGAGTTGGGCCCACAGTTGTGAGCTTACAAAACCCAGAAGCCCACCAGGCTCCCCCGTCCCTGGGATTCTCCAGGCAAGAACACTGGAGTGGGTTGCCATTTCCTTCTCCAATGCATGAAAGTGAAAGGGAAGTCGCTCAATTGTGTCCTACTCCCAGCGACCCCGTGGACTACAGCCTATCAGGTTCCTCTGTCCATGGGATTTTCCAGGCAAGAGTACCGGAGTGGGGTGCCATTGCCTTCTCCGCTATTGAGATGATTCTTGTCTAATATGGTGGTGGGTGGTGGATTCATATAGGTCCCTCCCTGCAGAGCCTCTAAAGGTCAGGTGGATCCTAGTTTTAAGTTCCTGCTCTCCTTGGACTGGTAAGAAGCCCTGTTATCTTCTCTCAGGAGTACGGGAACTTCCCCCACTCTTGCACCATCCTGGGTATCCTGACACTGTGAAATTGACTCAGATCTATGTGCCCAGACACTCCACACAGCCACTTCTCTGGAAAGGGTTTGCAGACTGCCATTGCCCCACCCTGGTCTTAATCTGACTTTGCTTGAGGATGGCTGAGGAAGGGGATTCTGAGTTTCTGTCTCATAAACCTAATTCGATCAAGATCTTACTGTTTACCTTCTAACTCTCCTCTTTCCTCTTTGATGAAAGAAGTCAGCTGAGTAGTACCTTCTGACTTCACCATGTCTTTTCCAAATCTCTTCTCCATGCCCTGAGTTATGAAATATTTCCATTTCTTCCTGAATGTTAAACTTGTAAAATTCAAAATTCAGTACTTTCCCTTCTCTCTGCTGGGTCATTTCTTCTGTGAGGCAGGAAGGGAAAGAGACCAGCTGATTAGAGGAAGTGTTAAGACATATAAGACATATAAGAAAATATGATAAATACAGTATACTAATGCATATATATGGAATTTAGAAAGATGGTAACAATAACCCTGTGTACGAGACAGCAAAAGAGACACTGATGTATAGAACAGTCTTATGGACTCTGTGGGAGAGGGAGAGGGTGGGAAGATTTGGGAGAATGACATTGAAACGTGTAAAATATCATGTAAGAAACGAGTTGCCAGTCCAGGTTCGATGTACGATACTGGATGCTTGGGGCTAGTGCACTGGGATGACCCAGAGGGATGGTATGGGGAGGGAGGAGGGAGGAGGGTTCAGGATGGGGAACACATGTATACCTGTGGTGGATTCATTTTGATATTTGGCAAAACTAATACAATTATGTAAAGTTTAAAAATAAAATAAAAAAATAAATAAACCTTAAAAAAAAGAAAATATGATGAGATTTAAATAAAAGTATTAATATGCATTATTAATTAATATATTACATATTTCAAAATATTTTGAAAAATATATGTACCACACTCTGCCATAGAAAGAGTAGTTTTTTTGTTTCTTTTATTTATCACTAAAAAATGAAATCATTGAAAGTGTATAGATAGAAGTCTGCATGCAAATTACTCTATTTCCCTGAAACAGCATATTAATATTATGGACATCTTCAAGTGTAATTCACACAAATCAGACCTAAATTTAAAAGCAACTGTCTAAAATGATGCATCTGTGACTGAAAACAAGTGAGTATACAGTTGTATTCTTGCACCAGTTATTCAGAGTCCATGTCTACTCTAATTAATCATTGTATTTATTAACACTCGTGTTACACTGTTGTTTATTTCGATTACTGTTTACTCTTCTATCACCCATGGAAGTACCTTAACTAACCATAGAGATAGGCTGTTTCTGTGTGCTTAGTTGCTCAGTCATGTCGACTCTGTGGCCCTATGGACTGTAGCCTGCCAGGCTCCTCTGTCCATGGAATTTCCCAGGCAAAAATTCTGGAAGGAGTTGCCATTTCCTTCTCCAAAGGATCTTCCCAACTCAGGGATGGAACCAGCATCTCTTGCTTATTCTGCAGTGGCAGGTGGATTCTTTACCACTAGGACCACCTGGGTTTTTGCTATTAAACGATACTGCTGGGAACATGCATCTTCATAGTATTTCTCCACTATAAACATAGTATTTCTCTGTTGTTGTTGTTTAGTTGTTAAGCCCTGTCCAACTATTTGCTACCCTATGGACTGAGAAGCCAGGCTCTCCCAACCTTCACTATTTCCCGGAGTTTGCTCAAACTCATGTGCGTTGAGTCGATAATACTATCTAACCATCTCACCCTCTGTTCCTCCCTTATCCTTTTCTCTTCAATCTTTCTCAGCATCAGAGACTTTTCCAGTGAGTCAGCTCTTTGCATCAGGTGGCCTAAATACTGGAGCTTCAGCATCAGTCCTTCCAATGAATATTTAGGGTTGATTTCCTTTGGGATTGATTAGTTTGATCTCTTTGCAGTCCAGGGGACTCTCAACAGTCTTGTCCAGCACCACAATTCAAAAACATCAATTCTGTGGCAATCAGCCTTCCTGATGGTCCAGCTCTCACATCCATACATGACTATTGGAAAAACCACAGCTTTGACTACATGGACCATTTTCGGTAAAGTGATGTCTCTGCTTTTTAATATACTGCCTAGGTTTGTCATAGCTGTCCTTCCAAGGAGTAAGCGTCTTTTAATTTCATGGATGCAGTTACAGTCCATAGTAGTTTTGGAGCAAAGAAAAATAAAATCTGTCACTGCTTCCACTCTTTCCCCTTCTGTTTGCCATGACGTGATGGGACTGAATCCCGTGATCTTAGTGTTCTGAATGTTGAGTTTTAAGCCAACTTTTTCACTCTCCTCTTTCACTTTCATCAAGAGGCTCTTTAGTTCCTTTTCACTTTCTGCCATAAAAGTAATATAATCTGTATTTCTGAGGTTTTTGTATTTTTCCTGACAATCTTAATTCCAGCTTGTGATTCATCCAGCCTGGCATGTCACATGATGTACTCTGCATTTAAGTTGAATAAACAGGGTGACAATATACAGCCTTGTACTCCTTTCCCAGCTTGGAACCAGTCTGTTGTTCTATGTTCAGTTCTAACTGTTGCTTCTTGATCTGCATACAGGTTTCTCAGGAGGCAGGTAAAGTGATCGGGTATTCCCACCTCTTTAAGAATTTTCCATGGTTTGTTGTGATCCACACAGTCAAAAGCTTTAGCATAGTCAATGAAGTAAAAGTAGATGTTCTTCTGGTATTCCCTTGCTTTCTTTATGATCCAACAGATTTTTACAATTTGATTTCTGGTTCCTCTCCCTTCTCTAAAACCAGCTTGTAATCTTAGAAGTTCACGGTTCACATACTGCTGAAGTCTGACTTGAAGGATTTTGGCATAATTTTGCTAGCGTGTCAAATGAACATAATTGTAGATAGTTTGAGAATTCTTTGGCATTGCCTTTCTTTGGGATTGGAATGAAAACTGTTCTTTTCCAATCCTGTGGCCACTGCTGAGTTTTCCAAATTTGCTGGAGCATTGAGTGCAGCACCTTCAAAGCATCATCTTTTAGGATTTGAAATAGCTCAACTGGAATTCCATCACCTCCACTAGCTTTGTTTGTAGTGATGCTTCCTAAGGCCAACTTGACTTTGCATTCCAGGATGTCTGGCTCTAGGTGAGTGATCACACCATCGTGATTATATGGGTTGTGAAGATCTTTTTTGCAAAGTTCTCCTGTGTATTCTTGCCACCTCTTCTTAATATCTTCTGCTTCTGTTAGGTTCTTACTATTTCTGTCTTTTATCATGCCCATCCTTGCATGAAATATTCCCTGATATCTCCAATTTCTTGAGGTAATCTCTAACCTTTCCTATTCCATTGTATTTCTCTACTAAATATGAAAGTGGAATAATTGGACTGAGGTGTATGCACATTTAAAATCATCCAACTTTTTAATCAGTTACTCACCCACCAAAAGAATGGGTATACTCCATTGTCCACACCCTTGATAGCACTAAATATTATAATTTTTAAAATGTACACCAATTTTTAGGTAAAGAATATTAGCTATTATTTTAGTTTTTATTACTCATATTTCAACTATGACAGGGCCTGTGTTTTCTGGGCACTTGTACACTTTTCCTGGAATTTACCTCTATATTCTGTTTGGCTTTTGTTATTGACTTATAGATGCTCTCTGTTAGTGATATGAGATTTTTGGAATCCTATATATATGGGAATATTGTCTCTGCATCTATCAATTATATGTTTTCCTCATATAAAACTTAGGTCATATCTATTTATCTTTTCCTATTTAACTGTTATATTTCCTGTGTTAAAATTCTTTCATTTTAAAATTATTTATAATATTTGGTTCTTGAATTAGATTTTTAATTTTTACAGATGATTTAACTTGATGTAAAATAAATGCTAACATGTTTTCCACCAATTATCCCAATAGCTTTTCAAATCTTATACTATTTTCACAACTGAACTGAATAATTAGCATATTCTTCCAAGTTAATATATTTGTCTAAGAAAAATACTAAACTGCTTAAGTTATTGTAACTATTTCTTATACTCTGATTATGTGCTGGGGCAAGTCAGAATTCATTGCATACATGTGTGCTAAGTCGTTTCAGTCGTGTCTGACTCCTTGCAACCCTATGGACAATAGCCTGTCAGGCTCCTCTGTTCAAGGGATTCCTAGGCAAGGATACTGGAGTGGGTTGCCATTTCCTACTCCAGGGAATCTTCCCTACCCAGGGATGGAATCCACATCTCTTATGTCTCCTGCATTGGCAGGGGGTTTCTTTACTAAAAGTGCCACCCAAGTCAAAATTCATTACTTTTTCCAAATATACTTGGCAATTCTGGAGTACAGTTGACCCTTGAACAACAAAGATTTAAACTTCACAGATCCTCTTTTTATATGTGAATTTTTTTTCAATGAATACAGTACCTGAGTTTTTATTTTACATATTTTAAATTATTAAATGTAGGGAAAAGTTTTTCTTTGATTAGGGATCAAAATATGTGGAATCAAAAGAACAAAGTTTTGAGTCCTAATTCAACTGCTTCAGCTTCTTCCCCTTAGGTTTTTTGGTTCCTTTGTCTGTAAGTCAGATAAAACATTAGATGGATTTTTGACTATGTCCGGGTGGGTGCCTCAAACTCAAAACATTTTCAAGGGTCAACTGCATTTCCTCTTAGATTTGAACTGTAGAATTAATTTTTCAGGTTAAAGTCATAGAATAAATTTTGGGAATGAGAGAAGCATAAATAACATAATTAACTGCCCCTTGAAGACTGGGATATATCAGCATACAAGTGGTGGTGTCAGGTGCCTTTGGAGATGGAGGGAGAGCTACGTTTTGTTTTCTTCTATATCCTCTATGGTTATTCATCAGTTTGAATCTTCTCACTCTTCCAAGTTGAATTTATCCTTTATGTTTTTTAAAAAATTCGGTCCCTTTAGTTCATAGTTTTAAAAACATTAGTAAAAGATTGCATATGCTTTCCTTTCATTATCAGTTAATTCTATTTTTATGATTATCTTAATTTTGCTTCTAACATCATTTACATTTGCCCTCTTCTTCATTGCTAAGACAAGAAGTTTGTCAATTTCACTGGCGGCTCAAAGCGGCAGCTCTTGTCCTCTGTATAATTTTATCATTGTTTAGTCATTAAGTTGTGTCTACTCTTTGTGACCCCATAGACTGTAGCCCTCCAGGCTCCTCTGTCCATGGGATTCTCCAGGAAACAATAACAGAGTGGGTTGCCATTTCCTTCTCCAGGGGATCTTCCTGACCCAGCTATTGAACCCACGTCTCCTGCATTTGCAGGTGGATTCTTTACTACTGAGCCACCAGGGAAGCCTGTAATTTCTGATTAACTCACATCTGATTTTGTTCTTATCATCATTCTTATAGTTTCCTTTTAGCTTAAAAAAATAGTTTCTCTAATTGAACACTTAGTATTTTCAGGCTTTTTATTTTTGTAGCAAACATATTTATTATACTAAAATGGAGATTTATATTTAATAAAATATACAAAGTGAAAGAGAAACGGCCAACTAGGAGAAAATGTTTTCAGTCTCCACAACAACAAAAAATGAGAGTCCATAGTAACTAATGATCTCATGAGAATATGAATAATTATATGACTTAAAAGGGCTTCCCTGATGACTCAGATGGTAAAGAATCTGCCTACAGTGCAGAAGACCTGGGTTCAGTCCCTGGGTTGGGAAGATCCCCTGGAGGAGGGCATGGCAACCCACTCCAGTATTCTCGCTTGGAGAATCTTCATGGACAGAGGAGCCTGGCAGACAATAGTCCGTGGGGTTGCAAACAGTCAGACACAGCTGAGCAATGAAGCAAAGCACATGATTTAAAATGATGAATGTATATGAAGTAACCTGAAGAACCAAATGCATGAGAAAATCAGTTCAACATAATAAACAGGGAAAATGCAAATTAAGACAAGGAAATAGCTGTGTACCTATCAAATTGGCAAAAATAAAAATGTATTAAAAACACTGACTTAAGAATTTGATGAAATGGGAACTGAACATTATAGTATAAATATTTCAACTATTTTAGGGAACAATTTCACAATATCTAGCAAAGTGGAAGAAGGTGTACCCACCATCTGTAACTACAGGATGTAACTCACTTTTTAAGTTTAATGTATACCTAATTAATGCCAATTCTTAGGTATAAATCTACTTTTAGGTATAGTGAAATTATCTCACAAATAAACAAAAAAATCAGTACAATGATCATTTTCTCTGTTGTCTCTAATCAAAAAATTTTAAAACTACCTATAAGACTAAGAGTAGAAAAATGGATTAAATAAACTAAATGGTATATTGAAAAACAGATAAGATGAGTGAATATGATCTCTATATTCATTTATCAATGTGTGTTGATCCTAAAGACATGTTAAGCATAAAAACAAGTTGAATTTTGTTGCCTAACATATATGTAATTAAAAGCAAAATTATACTATTTTTTTACCCTGTAAATAAATATTAAGAGTATAATAAGTTTTTTTAGTACATCAAATTTGTGATAGACAGTGATGGATCTTGGAGGAAACTGGGGAAACAATCAACCTTATATGAAGTTGTTTATTTACAATAAAAATACCTAAAATGTCATAAAGTGTCAACATTAGTCCACCTGTGTATTTTATCTTATGCATTTAAATATATTTATTTTAATTTTAAAGTCTCCTTGTGCTACAATAAATTTTCTTCTAAATACCACATTTTTGTATTCAGTATAATTTGCTTATATAGTCCACTCATTCAGTTTTGTGATTTCATCTTTAAGGTTTAAAAAATTAACCTGTGCTTTTCCCAAGTAATTAGATAACTTTTCACTATACTATTCAGTTATTTACACTATACAACACAGCTTTAATAGTATCTAGGTTTAGCATCTTTGACCCTTGCATATGAAAAACTTCCTTAAGTGCCATGAAGGCATTAGCAAATGATGTGAGGTCCCTACTTACTGGGTTCAATGTCATATGTAAGTATGTGTGTGTTCACATATGTATGTATGTGTGTTCATATCTGTGTGTGTGCATGACCATTTCTAGGGTAAGTGAAAGCTTTCTAGAATAATTGTTATTTCAGTTTATCCTTGTATTTCTGTCAGTTTGTCCTACATTTACGATCTTATATTCAGTGCATACGAGTTTATATGCAAGAGGTACTTAATAGATTGGTTCTTAATCAATATAAACTATTTTCATTTAAAAAATAAATTTCCCCTTAAGTTTCATTCTGTATAGCTTTCATATTTCTATTCTTTGTTTGTTGACAATTGTCTGTTATTTGGTTTTCATTTTTCTCTTCTCATTACATCTTTGTATGTTGCAATGCTTTTTTTTAAACTTCCAAAGTCAGGTATACACTGAATTTCAAAAAGAGAGTGATGTTAATTGTTTTTTTTTTTTTTGAGCTGTTTTTTTCATTGATTCTTTTTTTTTAAATTTTATTTTATTTAAATTTACAATATTGTATTGGTTTTGCTATATATCAAAATGAATCTGCCACAGGTATACATGTGTTCCCCATCCTGAACTCTCCTTCCTCCTCTCTCCCCATATCATCCCTCTGGGTCGTCCCAGTGCACCAGCCCCAAGCATCCAGTATCGTGCATCGAACCTGGACTGGCAACTCGTTTCATATATGATATTATACATGTATCAATGCCACCCTCCCAAATCATCCCACCCTCTCCCTCTCCCACAGAGTCCAAAAGACTGTTCTATACATCAGTGTCTCTTTTGCTATCTCGTATACAGGGTTATTGTTACCATCTTTCTAAACTCCATATATATGCGTTAGTATACTGTATTGGTGTTTTTCTTTCTGGCTTACTTCACTCTGTATAATCGGCTCCAGTTTCATCCACCTCATTAGAACTGATTCAAATGTATTCTTTTTAATGGCTGAGTAATACTCCATTGTGTATATGTACCATGGCTTTCTTATCCATTCATCTGCTGATGGACATCTAGGTTGCTTCCATGTCCTGGCTATTATAAACAGTGCTGCGATGAACATTGGGGTACACGTGTCTGTTTCCCTTCTGGTTTCCTCAGTGTGTATGCCCAGCAGTGGGATTGCTGGATCATAAGGCAGTTCTATTTCCAGTTTTTTAAGGAATCTCCACACTGTTCCCCATAGTGGCTGTACTAGTTTGCATTCCCACCAACAGTGTAAGAGGGTTCCCTTTTCTCTCACACTCCCTCCCTCCATTTCCTAATGAGTTTTATGAAACCTCACATCTATTATTATTTATTTAATACCAAATCTAAATTAGTAGTGTTTGTGGGAAAAGATGTAATATAATATGGAGGGATGCAGTGGAGCAGGTAATCAACAAATGTGTATAGGATGACCCTTTGTTTTAAGGGGCGTATCACCTAGAGAAACAGAAAAAACAAGAAATGCCAATAGTATGTGATATTCAAAGAAGATAATGCTTATTGGAACAGTCAAAACAAACATCATGGACCTTTTTTAATTAGTGAATGGAAATAAGGCCAATTTGATTTTTTATAGAGGAATAGCATAAACAAAAATTTGCATTCAGCAGACACTGACTGAAGCCACTTTTTCCAAGAATTGAGATAGGTCTTGGGAATTCACTAGTGTACAACAATGGCTCCATAAAATGAAGCTTAGAGTCTATCAGGAGATTATATCATCTGAGTAGTTATAAAATTAAGTTCTGTACCAAGAAGCTGGAGAAGGAAATGGCAACCCTCTCCAGCATTCTTGCCTGGAGAATTCCATGGACAGAGGAGCCTGGTAGGCTCCAGGCCATGGGGTTGCAAAGAGTCAGATATGACTGAGCAACTATCACTCACTCACTCACCCAAGAAGCAAAGTGCTGGATCATCAGTAGGGAGGAAAATCTAGTTAGGAAAGCTGGGAAAGGCTTTCCCAAAGTACAAATATTAAACTGAGGTCAAAAGAAAGAGTGGTGGGAGGGAATTTATGAAGCAGTGGAATAGTGTAGTCTCAGACTCCAAGGCAGGTGGCATCTGGCAGTTTCTACCTCTCCTGAAGCTTGAATGAAGAGAAAGGAATTGGATGCCTTGGGAAGCAATACACACTAGAGCCAATAAGATAGGCATTTTAGGTCAGGTTAAAGATTTTGATCTTTAGGTCAGCAAACCACTGAAATATTTAAATAGAATAAGGATTTGAGGGTAGAATAAGGATGATTGACTTGATCAATATTTGCATAATAGAATCCCTGTAGCTGGATGGATGGATCTCCCAGGCTCTTCCTCTATGGAGAATGGGTTTGAGGCATAGGGAGAAGTCTTAGGGGAAGGGGCTGCTGCAAATGTGCCGCTGAGAGCTCACAGTAGTTTTGTCTAGCATGCTAGCATTGAAATGGAAAGAATAATTTGTTCAGTTCAGTTCAGTTGCTCAGTCATGTCGAACTCTTTGTAACCCCATGGATTGCAGCACGCCAGGCTTCCTTGTCCATCACCAACTCCCAGAGTTTACTCAAACTCATGTCTGTTGAGTCAGTGATCCCATGAAACCATCTCATTCTTTATCGTCCCCTTCTCCTCCCACCTTCAATCTTTTCCACCATCAGGGTCTTATCAAATGAGTCAGTTCTTCGCATCAGGTGGCCAACGTATTGGAGTTTCAGCTTCAGCATCAGTCCCTTTAGTGAATATTCAGGACTGATTTCCTTTAGGATGGACTGGTTGGATCTCCATGCTGTTCAAGGGACTCTCAAGAGTCTTTTCCAACACTACAGTTCAAAAGCATCAGTTCTTCGGTGCTCAGTTTTCTTTATAGTCCAACTCTCACATCCATACATGACTACTGGAAAAACCATAGCTTTGACTAGATGGACCTTTGTTGGCAAAGTAATGTCTATGCTTTTTAATATGCTGCCCATGTTGCTCATAACTTTTCATCAAAGGAGCAAGCATCTTTTAATTTCATGGCTGCAGTCAACATCTGCAGTGATTTCAGAGCCCCCAAAAATAAAGTCTGACACTGTTTCCATTGTTTCCCCATCTATTTTCCATGAAGTGATGGGACCGGATGCCATAATCCTAGTTTTCTGAATATTGAGTTATAAGTCAACTTTTTTACTCTCCTTTTTCATTTTCATCAAGAGGCTCTTTAGTTCTTCACTTTCTGCCATAAGTGTGATGTCATCTGCATATCTGAGGTTATTGATATTTCTCCTGGCAATCTTTATTCCAGCTTGTGTTTCATCCAGTCCAGTATTTCTCATGATGCACTCTGCATATAAGTTAAATAAGCAGGGTGACAATACACAGCCTTGATGTATTCCTTTCCCAATTTGGAACCAGTCTGTTGTTCCATGTCCAGTTCTAACTTACTTCTTGATCCACATACAGATTTCCCAGGAAGCAGGTCAGGTGGTCTGGTATTCCCATATCTTTAAGAATTTTTGACAGTTTGTTGTGATCTACACAGTCAAAGGCTTTGGCATAGTCAATAAAGCAGAAGTAGATGTTTTTCTTGAGCTCTTTTGCTTTTTCAATGATCCAATGGATGTTGACAATTTGATCTCTTATTCCTCTGCCTTTTCTAAATCCAGTTTGAACATCTGGAATTTCATGGTTAACGTACTGTTGAAGCCTAGCTTGAAGAATTTTGAGCATTACTTTGCTAGCATGTGAGGTGAGTGCAATTGTCTAGTAGTTTGAACACTGTTTGGCATTGCCTTTCTTTGGGATTGGAATGAAAACTGTTCTTTTCCAGTCCTGTGGCCACTGCTGAGTTTTCCAAATTTGCTGGAGCATTGAGTGCAGCACCTTCAAAGCATCATCTTTTAGGATTTGAAATAGCTCAACTGGAATTCCATCACCTCCACTAGCTTTGTTTGTAGTGATGCTTCCTAAGGCCAACTTGACTTTGCATTCCAGGATGTCTGGCTCTAGGTGAGTGATCACACCATTGTGATGGTGTTAGGTTGTGATGGTTCTGTTAGGTCCATACAATTTCTGTCCTTTATTGTGCCCATCTTTGCATGAAAGTTCCCTTGTCATCTCTAATATTCTTGAAGAGTCTTTCCCATTCTATTGTTTTCCTCTATTTCTTTGTATTGATCACTGAAGAAGGCTTTCTTGTCTCTCTTTGCTATTCTTTGGAACTCTACCTTCAAATGGGTATATCTTTCCTTTTCTCTTTTGCCTTTCATTTCTCTTATTTTCATAGCTATTTGTAAGGCCTCCTCAGACAACCATTTTGCCTTTTTGTATTTCTTTTTCTTGGGGATGGTCTTAATCACTGCCTCCTCTACAATGTCTTGAACCTTCATCCATAGTTCTTCAGGCACTCTGTCTATCAGATCTAATCCCTTGAATCTTTTTGTCATTTTCACTGTATAATCATAAGGGATTTGATTTAGGTCATACCTGAATGGTCTAGTGGTTTTTCCTACTTTCTTCAATTTAAGTCTGAATTTGGCAATAAGGAGTTCATGAACAATTTGTAGAGGGACAATTAGGAGGGTTTTAAAATGGAATTGGATGTGGAATGAGAAAAGATGGATGAGTCAAGGAAGAACTCCAGGGTTTCTGTTCTCTTCAACAGGATGGGGAGGGTAGGAGCATGAAGAGATCATGAAATTTATTGAGGACATGATCATGGTTATTGAGAATAGAGTGAAGATGTGGGTGATGACAATGATACAGTGTGCCAGCAGCTGAAAACACCTAATGGAGGTTGGTCAAAATAAAAATGAAAATTTAATGGGTTGGAAGGAGGTATAAAAAAGCAACTGAAATAATATGTACAACCACATTGTGTATGAGCACTTAGTTGGTGACTTTTTTGACACAATTACTTCTCAGAGTCATGGTTTTATCATATTAACAGTATAAAATTCTACACTTTCATAGGGTCTTTGTGAGAATTAAATAGAATAATGTGGGTGAAGCATCTAGTTCAATAGTGCTTAATAACTTCTTTTTAAGAGTACAGGGAGAGAGAAATGAGGTCCCATTTTCAATTTGAACTCCAACCTTATACATTGTTTATCACAGTCTCTATTTCAGATGTTTGGAAAAAGAAAGGAGATTAGATGATTTGTCTCCAGTCAAAAGACTTTTATTTGTTAAGTCTGTTCTCTGAGTGCTAGACCAGCAGGCAAGCAGGCATTTTCTGAGCACATGCTGCAGTAACATAAATTTTGAGACTGAGATTGAAAAATTATTGACCCTTTTTAATGAAACTTTCCCAAATTGTCTCCACACAAAACACAGGTGTCATTTTGATGATATACCCAAATATAAGGCACTCAGGAGGCATGAAAATTTTCAGGCTGTGGCAAATTGGTTTATGCTGAAGAAACAGCCAGTTGCCTGGTTATCCTCTGTCAAAATACCCAAGAAAGGAAGCACTAATCCAAAATAAGGCAATTAAGGCTTGAACCTACTGACTCTAAAGAAACGATTCTGAGTTCTTGCTTTGTATAAAAAGTCAGCTTCTGCTTTTGGCTCTCTAGTTCACATTGTTTCTACCACTTCCTGTTTGATATGTTACATCTGATTCTTCATGTTCACTTGTACTGTCTGCCTAGGACTCTGCATTTATCCACCTGTGTCACCGAAACTTTTCTTTTCCTAATAACTGGTTTAAATTCTGACTCTGGTGCTTATTATCTGACCTTAGGCAAGTTTATTTAACCTCTCTAAACTGTGTCTTTTTCATCTGTACCATGGGCTTCCCTGATGGCTCAGACGGTAAAGAATCTGCTTGCAGTGCAGGAGACCAGGAAGATCCCCTGGAGAAGGGAATGGCAACCCACTCCAGTATTCTTGTCTGGAGAACTGCATGGACAGAAGAGCTTGGTGGGTTACAGTCCATGGGGTCACAGAGAGTCAGACACAACTGAGCAACTAATATAAGGACACTAATAATTTAAAAGTTGTCATGTGAATTAAAAACAACTAAAGAACAGTACATGACAACAGATTAGTGCTCATGGCTGTGTACTGAGGAAGTAAGAGATGTTTTTCTTAGCTGTTCTGAAAGCACGAACAAATGGATGTTTTTGAGGTCAACCTGTTCTCAGGAGACCACTCCAATTAACACCATTCACATTCTGGAGCTTCTCTGAACCATGGTTTACCAATACTCATCTATACCTTATCAACACATCTAGATTTCAGCACTTGCAACTCACGCTTTCTGTTTTTTCTTCCAGAGGATGAGTCAAATCTGGGCTCCTTGAAAGCCCAGACAGGGCCCATTTTAGTGACTCTAGAAAAAGGGGTCAGCACTTTGATTCAATTTCAGTGTTTCTGTGAAGACGTTGATACTTACCAGCTACCCTCCTAACGCATTCACCTCTTGTAATATGTTTTACTCCTATAGTTAGGTTCCTTGAGACTGAATTTTGTTCCTTCTTTTCCAATCCTTATAAATTATCATCATATGAATGAGTTCATTGGAAGTTTTAAAATTATTCTTTATGGAAGAAATTTAATTTTAAATTTAAATTTAAAAATTTAAACACCACCTAAAACAAAGAAAAGAAAAGGAAAATCTTCCTGCCTTACCCAATCCTTTATTCCTTTCTTCAACATAACCACTTTGTCAGTTTTAAGTTATGTTCTTACAAAAAGAAAAAAATCAAGTTTGCTCAAAATCACTGCAGATGGTGACTGCAGCCATGAAATTAAAAGATCCTTACTCCTTGGAAGAAAAGTTATGACCAACATAGATAGCATATTGAAAAGCAGAGACATTACTTTGCCAACAAAGGTCTGTCTAGTCAAGGCTATGGTTTTTCCAGTGATCATGTATGGATGTGAGAGTTGGACTGTGAAGAAAGCTGAGTGCCGAAGAATTGTTGCTTTTGAACTGTGGTGTTGGAGAAGGCTCTTGAGAGTCCCTTGGACTGCAAGGAGATCCAACCAGTCCATTCTGAAGGAGATCAGCCCTGGGATTTCTTTGGAAGGAATGATGCTGGGGCTGAAACTCCAGTACTTTGGCCACCTGATGGGAAGAGTTGACTCATTGGAAAAGACTCTGATGCTGGGAGGGATTGGGGGCAGGAGGAGAAGGGGACGACAGAGGATGAGATGGCTGGATGGCATTACTGACTCAATGGGCGTGAGTTTGAATGAACTCCAGGAGTTGGTGATGGACAGGGAGGCCTGGCGTGCTGTGAGTAGCAAAGAGTCGGACATGACTGAGCAACTGAACTGAACTGAACTGATGTGTGCATTTTTTTTTATTACAGATGGAATTATACCATACTTTAAAACTTTAAATATATACATATCAGTATTTTCATGGCTGCACTGTATTCTATTGAATGAGATATGTATAGATGATTTGTGTAACAAATCCTCTGTTGTTGGACTTTAAAATTATATTACTGTGTGTGTGTATGTATATTCATGCATATTGGTATATTTTTCATTCAAGACATGCTGGAGACATGAACTTAGTTGCTGAGAGTGGAGATGGCAAGATAGTATATGAAGTGGCAATTTCCAGATTCCTTTCTTGGATACATAATTATATGGGATGACACTCACAGAACTAAGGAATGCCAGCATAGAAAGGTTTTTCATAGGTGGAAATCATGGCTTCAATTTTTTACAGGTTAAGTTTCAGTTAGTCTATGGGGCATCCAAGTTGAGCTTTCCAGTAAGTAATTAGATATAGTTGCCTGAAATTCAAGAAACAGGTCGTGGCTGCCAAGTTTCTTCTGCAGCAGACTGTAAAAATGGACAGTGATAGAAATTAGTAGCCTGATGTAGGAATTCAAGTGGGACTCCAGATGAGTCTGAAAGAAAGAAAGTGATTCTATTATGACTTGAATAGTAATGCCTGTAAGACAAAAAAAGACTACTTTCAACTTGAAAAGATATACTGCTATATTGTAAGCATGCATTTCATTTATTAAGGCTAAATTCATATCATTTGATAGTTATATTCTTTTATATTTAAATTATGGAAAGAGTATAATTAAATTCTTCAATTTGGTCACAAGCCCACATGTTAATTTCAGGAAAATTAGCATATTCTTATGCCATATGTTTTGTTGTTTGGTCCACTGTGCCAGTTGGAGGGAAACTCTGAGCAGGCAGAAAGAATCAAGTACTGAAACTGTAAACCCAAAGTGTTAAAATTCTCATAGAACCATGTCAATCAGAGACAGGACCAGTATCTACTGTAGAAGATTTATGAGAGATGCTTTTTAAGAGGTTGTCCCTTACAAGCTTTCCAACTCTAACTCTAATTCTGACTGATATGAAGGAGAATCCAAGTATTTGTTTAGTCAGGAATCTAGGGCTTATTCCAAACCGGCCCTGAAGGCAAAGGAATCCTCCACTTACTCCTGGGAATCCCCCAGCAGGCTTCATGAGCCTGTCAATCAAGAATGAACGCCCTGTGTCTGTACCTACCCCGTCACCTGGGGCCACAATTCTCTAATTGCCAAGAGAAGAGAAAGCAGCAGTCATTTTGACACTACTGGGGACATTTCTTCCCATTTCTTGCACAGCAAATTCACAGTATAGAAAGTGAAATTTTTTCCCAAGCTCAGTTTTAGCTCAGAAGAAAACATACAGTATACTTCAATTACTGTAAAATACTTGTTGTGCGGTGGAGCACATCAGAACACATGATCTGGATCTGATAGTTAATTCTCACTTTCTCTTTTTATACTGCATAACTCTCGGGCAGATTTCTCTTACAAAAAAAGGGACAGAGGCAATTAACATAATTAGTTGTTTCCAGGCCAGCATCATGAACCTGGGGGAGACCAGTAAGTATTATTTGATAATGGTAATGGTGATGAAGATACTGAGAAATTGGTACCCTCTTCCCAAGCTTGAGAAGAAAAGGGTTCTGTAAATGTAAAATTCTGGTAGTTTAGCCAAGTGAGTCTTTATAACAATGACTGGAGTCACACATGGGTTGGAAGAGATTTTTGAGGGCAAGCTAATGACATTCCCAATACTAGTTGAGAAAACTATCCTATTTGCTTAGTTGAAAATTTGGATGAACAAAAGGGCATAGAATTTGTTATAAATACAGATAATTATAGATTAAAATATGTTTTTGAGGTTATAACTTAGATTATTGTCATAATTTCAATTAAAATATTGGTATATTAACATTTATATAATTAAACAATACTTTTTTTAGTTGAATGAAGCAAAACATTACAGCAATTGAGAAGAAAGCATATCACATCTCCTGGGAGCATTAATAAATATTGAAATATTATAATGAATTGTGTACAATAAACACTTTGTATTCATGGTCAAGATCTATAGAAAATCCTTCCTGTGGGAGCTGGACAGTTAAGTCTTAATTAAAATCTTGTATCTCATTTTCTTGCAGTCCTCACTTGAAATATGCTAAAGAAAATCAAGGCCCTAAGGAAAGAAATCAAAGTGAAAAACATATTCAGACAAATTTCCAGTGAAGCCGCATCAAAGTTTCTCCTAGTCAATTGCAACTGTTTACTATTACCTAAGAGAGACATTTCAGTGGCCTGTGTGCTGCTATATTACAAAGTTATCTTCACTGTAATAGAAGATGCTTTGGATGACTGAGCAGATATATGTTCATCAGAATATAATACGCATCTATAGACAAATTCTATCCAGAGAATTTTCTAGGCACAATGTAAAGTGTGGACAAAAAAATAAATAAATAAGTAAGTAAACTATCTATGTGAATCAGAACTCATCTCCTAGTACAAACAGCTAAAGGACCACTGCTTAGAGAAGCAATCACAATGACAAAATCAATGTCTGAGTATGTCTGAGTTCATGATTTCTCTGAGTCTCTTAGCAGTAAATTTTATCATGGATCATGTTGGTTCTATCATTTTTTAATTCAGACTGACAGATTTATAACAAAAAATAAGTAAGCAAGAAGGAGAAACAGCATGAAAAAATAAAAAGTGAACACCATAATTTATGATATGCTAGAGGAAGCTTTTAAGCTGCTGTTTTGCTCTTTTAATGCATATGATTTATGAGAAAGAGAGACTTAAGAAGAAAATGAGAAACAGATTTCACATTACCAACTCATCCAGTCAAAGTGGATTGTGAGGAACTTCCAACAATTATTGCCTGAGAGATGCATTACCTAGAAGCCTCATTCTAACCCCTGAAAAAATAATCTTGTTAAGTAAAATGCCCTTGTATTAGTCAAACTCTATCCAAGAAAGTGGAAGCCACCCTAGGTCTTTAATCCAGAAATATTTATACAGAAAATTGCTTCACAGATAATAGAATTGTTGAGGAGCAAACAGAAGCAAGTAAGGCAACCTCAGGAAGACATTACTACCTCAAGAGCAGGAGGAACCATGGCAGGCAGTGTAACCCACCTGGGAACCAGAGTCAGAATGGAAATGTCTTGGTTGTAACTGTCGCCTCAAAGTGAAGGGCTTCCTGGAGGGGAACTGGAGTTATGGAGAGGCAGCGACTCATAGAGACACCACAGGAGCAGAAGGAATGGGGGCAGAAACAGCTAGGCTTTTCTCCTCCTTCTGCCCTCTAATATTTGGCCAGTGCCTTCCTGTATAAGTAGGCTTGGGCTGACAACAAAATACCATAGACTGGGTGGCTTAAAAAACAAACTTATTTTCTCACAGTTCTGAAGGCTAGAAGTACAAGATCAAGATTTCTGTGTGAGATTGCTTTTCCTGGCTTATTAGACTGCTTTCTTGCTGTGTCCTCGCATGGCCTTTCCTCAGGCATAGGCAAGGAGACAGAAAGAGAAGCGTTCTGTATGCTGTCTGACTATAAGGACACTAATTCTATCAGACCAGGGCCCCACCCTTATGACCTCACAATCTCAGTTACTTTCTTAGACACTCCATCTCCACATACAGCTGTTGGTGTTTAGTCACTAAATCATGTCCAACTCTTTTGTGACCCCACAGACTGTTGCCCGCCATGGACAGTAGTCCACATGGGATTTCTCAGGCAAGAATACTGGAGTGGGTTGCCATTTCCTTCTCCCGGGCATCTTCCCAACCCAGGGATTGAACCTATGTCTCCTTCATTTGCAGGCGTATTCTTTACCACTGAGCCACCAGGGAAGCCCATGGTTAACTTATTAGAGGTCAGGGCTTCAGAATATGAATTTGGGGGAGACAATCCATAATGCTGTTTCTGCTGAAATGTCAAAGGGCAAAGGACCCCAGGAAATGTGAGATACAGAAATAGGGGAGAGGCAGAATAGACCTGAGGATGTTAACCTGTAAAATTGCCATCAGAATTATTTTAATCTTATTTTTAATGGAACCTGGAGAAAAACAAATAATAGCATTGAATAGATGTAATATAATTTGGTGAAATATGTGTTCCTTAATTACTATAAATGGAAGATCAGTATATACTCATAAATTTGACAGTTGTAATCAAAATCTTGGCTATAGCAAATGGCCAATTTATCACTAAAAATAATTTCCCCTAAACTTGAAACTTAATGATTACGGAAGCATTGTAGAAATTTTGTTTCTAGACAACAAAGATGATTTGGCTGTCTGATGAAAAAGATAAACTGTTACAGGAATAAAATAAAAATAAGATTCTACTCTAAAAAGCTAGAAAACACATAAGAATAAATTTCAAGATTTCCTTATTAATCTCCCCACTCCACCCACTCATATGGTTGGAGATGCTGTTGACAAATATAGAAAAGCAGTATTTCTCACTTCAGTTCAATCACTCAGTTGTATCCAACTCTTTGTGACCCCATGGACTGCAGCATGCCCAGCCTCCCTGTTCATCACCAGCCCCTGGAGTTTACTCAACATCATGTCCATTGAGTTGGTGATGCCATCCAACCATCTCATCTTCTGTCGTTCCCTTCTCCTCCCGCCTTCAATCTTTCCCAGCATCAGGGTCTTTTCAAATGAGTCAGCTCTTTGCATCAGGTGGCCAAAGTATTGGAGTCTCAGTTTCAGCATCAGTCCTTTCAATGAATATTCAGGACTGATTTCCTTTAGGATGGACTGTTGGATCTCCTTGCAGTACAAGGGACTCAAGAGTCTTCTCCAATACCACAGTTCAAAAGCATCAGTTCTTCTGTGCTCAGCTTTCTTTATAGTACAACTTTCACATCCATACATGACTACTGGAAAAACCATAGCTTTGACTAGATGGACCTTTTTTGGCAAAGTAATGTGTATGCTTTTTAATATGCTGTCTAGATTGGTCATAACTTTCCTTCCAAGGAGTAAGCATCTTTTAATTTCATGGCTGCAGTCACCATCTGCAGTGATTTTTAAAGTCCCCTAAATAAAGTATTTATTTTTCACTTAAATAGAATCAAAAAGCAAGAAAATCCATTATAATTGTTTGTACAAGGGGTCTTTTATCCAAATCAGTGCCCTAAATCTGATGTCACAGAAAATCCAAATCCAAATGCATAAACCTAACTTCCAGTTATTACACTGACTTTCATAAAAAAGTCTGAAAAAGCTTTACACATAAAAGTGTTCATTAAGTCATTATTCATAATATTGCAAACTAGAAATAGTCTAACATTTTTGACAGTAAGACAATGTTGAAAGATGCCATGATACAGAGAAATAATGGATGGTTACATAATTGATAAAAACTATAATTATGAGGGGAATTTATAGCATACTGCTGCACAAGTACTACTAGAACAATGTTATATGAAAAAACGGGCTGGAATACAGCAAGTGTTAATATTAAGATTATAATGTTACAAATGTTAATTGTGGTTTTCTTTGAGTTTGGGGATTATGGATTCTTTCCCCCCCTTTCTGCTTTTCTCTGTGGTATATATTTTTCACATTGATCATTTAATATTCTCAGCAAGAAAGAAGGTGACAAAAATTGATCATTGCCAGTACCCCACACCTTTCATCTTCTTTGGTATCTCTCCAGTCTCCTTAACTTGACACAGTAGTTTTGAAAGTCAGAGCTATGAGTGCTTAGCAACACATGTGGCCAGCTGCTCACTGCTTCTCGGTGCTATTCCAGCATCTTCAAATAAATTCATGTATTTAGAATCTAGCATCATATTAGTGCAATAGGAAATTCAAAGAAGTATGCCATGTCTATGATTTAAACTTACAATTTGATTAGGGACAAAAGTCATATACTTGGAATAAAAATTAGGGAGTAAAACAACATTTAATTTGACACACTTTGGGCCATGTATTGGAGATATTATTGACAGCAGAAGTTATTCTGAAAAAGTTATTTTTTTTCATTAATTTAGAGGAGTGTTTCAAATTATTTAAAAATCATAAATATAAAAATCTGATAAGACTATATTCCTGCTTTTTTCAAATATTAAAACTCTTCTCCTTTAGAGCAAAAAGTTGTTAAAGGGCATAGAGTTTTTCCATTTAACCTGTCTAATTTACAAAAGAAAAGCTCTGTTTTCCTAAATTTTGACTGAATTCTAAGGTATTGCTAAGCATTTTTACAAAGAATATGTTTCACTCTATGATAAACAAATTTATTATTTAAATATGAAGATTTTGCTTACAAATTATGTGGAAAAGTTAATATTTATTTCAAAATAATTAAAACATTTATATAGAAAGTGGAAAAAAAAGAAAGTTTAGATTATTCTACAAGAATAATTATACAATGGTAAGAGTTGCCAAACCTAATTTGGTGTGGAAAATTAATTATCAAATGTATTGTACATAACTGTCCACTAAATTATACTAGACTTTAAATCAAATGGAAGCAGAAACACCTTAAATCTCCCCATTGTCACTTCATGTAAACTATGCAAGAATGTAGTAGATGAGAACTTTGTAAGATCACAGTTTATTATTTTTCAAAAGAGGGTAGCAAGGTTGAACTGTTTCAAATTCTCTTAACTCAATGAGACTTTTTTTTTTTTTTGCTATTTCTTTTCCTCTTAGAATAAACAGAGAATCTTTTAACTCATTCCTTAAAAAAAATTTCCCTATTCTCTTACAGTTAACACCTGACTCCCCAGCTTGCCTTACAAGATAATATACAGAGGATAATATACAGAAGATAATATACAGAGGATAGTTTCTAAATGCTTGTGTGTCTGTATGTGTGTGTATGTGTGTGTTGTATGTATGTTTAGACTCAAGAAAAAAAAATTAAAGTTACTGCTGAAAAATAGGCAGACCATTTAATCAAGTGACATTTTATGAAACTGATAAATACATTCTGTTTGCTGTCCATTTAATATTTTTCAGAAGAGAAAATTAATCTGGGTAATACCATTCTTTATCTTATTTTTAATCATTGCATATTATGATACACTTTTGGATAAAATGAAACTTTAGAATGCACTGACTGCAATGCCTTATTCACAAGCCCTCTCCCCACTCATAAGACAAGGCAAAATGCTGCTAAGAGTTTCTGTGAGAAAATGTTGGTCCAGAGAATAAAAGTGACAGAAGCCCAGGTAGATGACAAGCAGTGTGGGGGAGGGGAGAGCTCCAGCAAGCAATGGTTGAAACTGGAAACCCAGGGCGCATTAATCTCAGCTACCCATCAACTTGTAGGGTCATTGACCTTGAATAAATGAATTTATTTCCTGGTCAAATACTTTCTGAATAGGTGCTCACAGTTTAATCAATTTTCAGCCCTCACTCAGGTCCAGATGAATCTGTGTGGCTCAAAAGTTAATTAAACCCCTTCTTCCAAAACAGATTCATTCCAAACCATTTGATGCTAGCTTACGACCATTTCTCAAAAATGCTTCTGAAAAAACAACCACTGGTGATAACAGAAGCTGAGAATTCTGGGGAGCCCTTGTGGAGTTGCCCATATGGGTTGCAGAATGCTGCTCCGTGGCTTTTAGACAGGAGTGCTAACAAATGTCACTGACACAGAAGTGTACTATTGACCTTGGTCAGAATCCACTCCAGCAGTCTCAAGAGCAAGGTTGTTGATTTTATGGAAATTGAAAAATCACGAATAAGTTCCTCTGTGATTTTTTTCTTTCATTTCCAGTTACCTTAATATTTCCCAAACCAGAAGACTAAAAAAGAAACAAAAGAAATACTTAATTATTTAAAGATGTTATACAAGAAGAAAAAGCAGTTTGAAGTCTGAGTGTTCCTGGAGGTTTAAAATGTTCTTGCATATTTTTAAAGCTTCCTAGCGGCTATTCCAGCTGCAGTGCTTGAGGGGGAAATAAATGAAGTATGCAAGTGCTGTTCAATATAATGTGATTGTCTTTTGGCTGATTTTCCAACTGTCTTCAGCAATTGTTGAGAAAGCAATAGTTTTATGCCCATATAACTGGTTAGTTTTCCATAGCCCTTGCATGTAGAATATACTAGATGTTTAAAAAAAGTGGGTGACTCTTAAAATACCTCATTTAAAAAAGAACTAAAAAGTGACTCTTTCCCATGACTTTGGCAGAAGCAGAAAGCTCGAGAGCAACCTGCTTTAGTCCCATGGCTACTTGCCTATTCAGCAGAGCTCTACCTGAAACAAAGATCTGAGGGGCTAGAAGCCTCAAGAGAGAAGGGAAGATGACTCACACATACTGAGTCTTCTTTAATGGGATCAAACATACCTCAAGAAACAAGGGACAAAACAACGGCCATCTCCTTTACCTTTCTGTGCAGTTGTGATTTGAGTCAGTGCCCTTATCTGAATAACCATCATTTACAGGCTCAGTTTGAGGACTGCCACTTATTACTTGAAAGATTTTGACATACAACATCCCTCATGTTTGTCTGTGACATGTTAAATTTCAAACACAAATAACAGGGAACTCAACAGAGAAGATCTGGAATAATGTCTAAGACAAGAAAGGGTGAAAGGAGGTTATTAATTTAAACTAGGAAATCCTAGATTTGCCTAGTTTAAGTTAATAACATCAGTTTAAAACTGTCCTAGTAAAACAGAATGCTCCGAAGTATATTAAGACTTTTAAATATTGTTCCTCTTCATAATTCTAAATGGTTTTTTTGTATAAAAATATGAGTAACTGGTAAGAATTTAGATTCAAATAAGTGTATTTTATTTGTGAAATAGTAAGTGGTGAATAAATCAATCAGGGATTTCATGTCAAGATAATATAACTATCTTCAGATGAATTCTTTATACCCAGGATCTAAGCAGTTTATTGACATAGTATAATAATGAAGCCAAGGTCACATGTGATCAGTGGAAACTTAAAGACTCAAGTGGTCTATGACTCCCTGGAAATATAAACTAGATATAGTATCTATCTACGTATCTAGATATCTACCTACCAAACTACCTGCCTTTCATCTATTTATTAGAGGGGAAAGGACCCTAGTTTTCGTGAGAAGCTCAAGGGAATACAATTACCACAACATCTTGTGAATCACAGAGTTGGTTATTAATGCTATTTATTTCAATGTCTAATGATGTTACAATAGCAGACAGTATCATAAACACTATCACTAAAAGACTATTTCCTTAAAGCAATAGCTATAAGTGTTTAGCAAGCTTTCACTATAATATTTGAACATCACTTTCCCCTACAGAGAAATTCAGATTAAAACTGGCTACTTATTTTGAAAACCATGCCTCCAGTTATTTCTTATAAGTCATGTACTCTGGGATTTAAAGTATACAATTTTTTTCTCAAACTTCAATAATCTATACTGCTGGCTCTCTATAGAATTACATATTGGATGGGTCCAATCCAAAACTTGTCACCCAAGGATGAGACAAAGACTTCTCATACTGTGAAAATGTAATGACTCACACAATTCCAGTGACTCTAATTCCCGCTTGCAATATAATGCATGCATGCAAAGAAACTCCTATAAAATTCCTTGTAAACAGAATACATTCCCGTACATATTACTATCTCACTCTCTTCCTGAGAACACAATTTACATTTGCTGTGATGATTTTAGTGATTGCTATCTTTTTATATTGAAATATGGGTAAAACTTTTTGAAAAAATACATAACTGTGAAGGCAAAGTGAGGTAATACACGTCAAAGCATTTGGATGAAGAAGGCAAGTGTATTTTATAAATGCAAGATATATTAGCAATAATATGAGATAGAGAAATTTTAAACTTCAGTTTATTAAATATTTTATGATGTTAAAAGATTGCTGAGTTTCAGAAAGAAATAGGTAGCACATTAAATGAAGTTGTTCCATGAAATAGAGGGCATAAAAAATTCTAATTTTCTTTAGTTAAGTACCAGTAGCAAGTAAATAAAGAAAACTAATTTTTTTTTCCATATTTGAAGACTGAGATTAATCTTGCTCTAGGATTTTAACTCCATGCTGCAGCCTCTGTTTTGATAAGGTAGGTGATATTGTAGAATGGTATTGCCAAGATGATATAACTACCATTTACTAAATTAGGATAAAATTCACCATGTTTTCTTTTAAAGTTACATTTCTGATTATATAACATATTTATATGTGCATATCATTTTTGTCAAATTAACTCGGAGCCTATATTAAATAAAAGTTCTATAAAGTTAATTATATTTGTCTTTGTAAAAGATCAATCACATTAAAAGCTTTCCAATTCTCTAGGGGTCCACAGTAAGTCACTGGACTTATGTTTGTTATGTCTGTTATGAAAGTGTGGAAGTGAAAGTGTTAATTGTGCAGTTGTTTGCGACTCTTTGTGACCCCATGAACTGTAGCCTGCCAGGCTCCTCTGTCCATAAGATTCTTCAGGCAAGAATACTGGAGTGGATTGCATTTCCTACTCCAGATGATCTTCCCGACCTAGGGATTGAACCTGGGTCTCCAGCATTGCAGGCAGATTCTTTACCATCTGAGCCACCAGGGAAGTAACATACCAACAAATAAGCTGGGAGAATCAGGACATTCAAAAGAAATAGACATCTCTGACCTCCTAAAATGAACTTTATGCCAACAAAATTTTGTTTGCATATGTTTGATGTTTTCACACACAAAAAATAGAGTAATGAATTAAACATTTTTAAGGCTTAAGTCCTTGCAATATTAAAAAAAAAAACTTATCCACTTACTCTTTTAAATGGTGATGAGTGGACTCCAGGAAGTATTTGATGACCACTGTGTGTTTGTGGGTTTTTTTTTAACATTATTATTCTATTGACCATATGAGATAATGTATCTGGGCACTGTTTTGCAGCAGGAAAAGGGTTACTAAAATCTAAAAAAGAAGGTACCTAAACCACAGTTGGAGAAGGCAATGGCACCCCACTGCAGTACTCTTGCCTGGAAAATCCCATGGATGGAGAAGCCTGGTAGGCTGCAGTCTATGGGGTCACTACAAGTCGGACATGACTGAAGCCACTTAGCAGCAGCAGCAGGATCGATATCATTGAAAAGTGATAGTCTCTTAGTAGTGTCTGACTCTTTGTGATCCCATGGACTGTAGCCTTCCAGGGTCCTCTGTCCATGGAATTTTCCACACAAGAATACTGGAGTGGGTTGCTGTTCTCTTCTCCAGGGGATCCTCCCAACCCAGGGATTGAACCCAGGTCTCCTGCATTGCAGGCAGATTTTTTACCATATGAGCCACCAGGGAAGCAAAATGAAATCTTTGACTTAGCCTGGTAAGTCACTTGGCAGCAGCAAGCTGTGAGTCTTAGTTTATGGCTGAGATTAAAGGCCTGGAAGTGCTGGGAATTGAACCCTCAACCTTGTGCACACTAACCACGCACTCTACCAAGATGTCTTTGGTAGGCCATTATTCTGCCTCCAACATTTTCCTTGCTAATTGTTTTACATCTGTCTAACCTAAACATAGAACTGGACATGGAACAACAGACTGGTTCCAAATAGGAAAAGGAGTACGTCAAGGCTGTATATTGTCACCCTGCTTATTTAACTTATATGCAAAGTACATCATGAGAAACGCTGGGCTGGAAGAAGCACAAGCTGGAATCAAGATTGCCGGGAGAAATATCAATAACCTCAGATATGCAGATGACACCGCCCTTATGGCAGAAAGTGAAGAGGAACTCAAAAGCCTCTTGATGAAGATGAAAGAGGAGAGTGAAAAGTTGGCTTAAAACTCAACATTCAGAAAACGAAGATCATGGCATCTGGTCCCATCACTTCATGGCAAATAGATAGGGAAACAGTGGAAACAGTGTCAGACTTTATTTTTCTCGGCTCCAAAATCACTGCAGATGGTGACTGCAGCCATGAAATTAAAAGACGCTTACTCCTTGGAAGAAAAGTTATAACCAACCTAGATAGCATATTCAAAAGCAGAGACATTACTTTGCCAACAAAGGTCTGTCTAGTCAAGCCTACGGTTTTTCCTGTGGTCATGTATGGATGTGAGAATTGGACTGTGAAGAAAGCTGAGCGCCGAAGAATTGATGCTTTTGAACTGTGGTGTTGGAGAAGACTCTTGAGAGTCCCTTGGACTGCAAAGAGATCCAACCAGTCCATTCTGATGGAGATCAGTCCTGGGATTTCTTTGGAAGGAATAATGCTAAAGCTGAAACTCCAGTACTTTGGCCACTTCATGCGAAGAGTTGACTCATTGGAAAAGACTCTGATGCTGGGAGGGATTGGGGGCAGGAGGAGAAGGTGATGACAGAGGATGAGATGGTTGGATGGCATCACCGACTTGATGGACATGAATTTGAGTGAACTCCGGGAGTTGGTGATGGACAGGGAAGTCTGGCGTGCTGCGATTCATGGGGTCACAAAGAGTCGGACACGACTGATCGACTGAACTGAACTGAACTGAACTTAAATATTGGCATGCTCCAAGGGCTCAATCCTCAGATCTTTTTTCTGTTGTGTCTATTCTTATTTCTTAGGTTAAGTGATATAGTAGCTCATGTACTTCATATACCATATGGTTTATAAATTTAGTAGCTCATATAGTTCATAATCATATGGTTGACAAATTCCAAATATAGGCTGATGGTGTTCAAATGTACATCATCAGTCTGAACTTCTCTATTGGATTCCAAGTGCATATTTGACAATTTTCACTTCTATTTCCAAAGGGCATCTCAAACTCAATATACCTACCTCACATGGAATTTCTCATTTATCTTGTACCCAAAAGCATATTCTCTGAAAGTGTTCATCACATTATTAACTTAAAAATTCATTTGCTTATTTAGGACAAAACCTGTAGTTCTTCTTTTGATGTCTGCCTTTTTCTACAACTTATAGCCAATATTCCAGAAAATCTTGTTAGTTCTACCTTCAAGACACATTCTGAAACAAAAAATGACATGTCTTCACCTCTACTAGTAGCTAGTCCAAGGCACCAGGACCTCTTGCAGGATTGCTGTAATAGTCTCTATATCCATCTCCCTTTTTCTCTCCTTTCTCCCTCAATTTACTCTTAAGTCAGCAATGAGATTGAAATCATACATCTAATCATTTCACCTCTAGTAACTTCTCCTCACTCAGAGAAAAAATGTCAAGAAAGCTTATGGAGGCCTGCAAGGCCCTATATCATCTGCTACCCTCTCCCACAGCCTGTCTTTGGTTACCTCTGTGACTCCTCTTCTGTTCCTTTCTCCTTGGCTCTCTCTGTTTCTGCCCCACCAAACCTCTCTCCATTTCTTAAAAACCATAGGTACACTCTTCCTGTGGGGATTCTGTACTTCCCTATTCTCCTGACATGCTCCCTCCCAGACACATCCTGGCATGCTCCTTCCCTTCCCTTAGGGTCTCTGTTTAATGGTCTTCTCAATGAGGCCTTCTCTGACCATTCAATGGGAAACTCCGATCTTCCCATCTGCCGAGTACTTCCTAGCCTTCTCCCCAGTTTATTCATCTCCATAGAACTCATTCTAATGCTCTTCATTTGCATGGGTTCCTTCCAAGGCCTGGTATCTGGTTTCGTATTCTTTCTCTTAAAGGCGGCTTCCAAATTACATAAACTTCAGGTGTTGCAAAACTTGGATCTGCCTTACTTGTTTATTGTCTGTCTCCCTCTAAGTGTGAGCTCCATAAAGCCAGGGATTTTTGTTATTTTGGATTCTGCTGCATCCATAGCACATAGAAGAGTATTTGGCATACAGTATATGATAGATATTTCTTGAACCAGCTATTAAAATCAGTAGGAATCACAAAGAAATTTGTGGATATAACCAACAGATACAACTCTATATTTTTAAAAAAGTGTCAAAGCAGAATGAAATAGCTGTCAGCAGTATAGGAAAATATTTGCCAGGACTTTGATAGATAAAAGATAAAAGTTAAGATATAAAAAAAACTGTACACATAATAAAAACAAATTTAAAAAAAGCAAACAAAAACAAGCAGAATACTACTACTACTACTACTAATAAACTCATGCTATATACAAGGCAAAATCTAAGTATGGGAAAATATGTAAGCAATTATTTGCCAGCTTTAATGAAATGATGCCTTTATGACCTTGAAATAAAGATTCATGTAATTTTGATAGAAACCAAGTAATAATTAAATTATTTTGCTCAGTACTTATTCTTCATCAATATTCTTCTGTTGGCTATATTCCAGGATGTCTGCAGCAGACCAAGATACTGTGGACTGCTCTCACAAAACAGAAGCAGTCACATTACTGTGATCTTTGCATTTTTTCAAAGAGTACACAAGTACATTTTCTATTCTTAATACAATAATAATTTTAGGAGTAATTTTAATGTTGAATAAGAAAATGATTGGTTATGAATCACAAGCCACAAAACCAGGGAGCTGCTTTTGTACTGCTGTCTTTAGTTATAAGCAACATTAATATATGTTTTCTAATAGAGGCCCTAAATTCCAGTAGAATTGTTGCTAGCCTTGTTTATTTATAGCAAATGTTCTTTTAACAATTACCTAGAATGATTAAACATTTTTAAATGGGCTGCATGTATCACTATTGCAGAACTTTTTTCTTTTCTTTTTGCTTTGTAAACAGTTAATTCTTTCCTGATTATAAAAATAATTTCTATTACTTCATTGTAAAGAAAATTACAGTGTATAGATACATATATGATGAGGAAAGTTTTTCCTACTCTCACCCACATAAACAGTTTATATTTTTGTAAATTTAGTTTACAATAAATTTTAAACTATATTTCAACAAGCTAGGATCTGACTCTAAATATTATTTTGCTTCTCAATTTCGTATTGTGAACATTTTCTCATATCATATGTTGTTCAAAATTTTAAAACTCATTGTTTTAACTTTATAGATGCATTGTAATTTATTAATATGATAAAACTGATCATGTACCACTATTTTTATGCAAACCAAAATAGAACTGATTAAGGTTTAACATAATAGTCTGTAAGTAATTAGAATCAAAGTTTCATTTAAATGAAACCAGAGCTAAGGACCATTTTCATGAAATTGTTTTGCGTTTAATACAAAGAGTCAGGTTGCATAAAGTACATCAGCCCACTGGTCTCTTTGGTAATTCCAATTCAGACTTGAACAACTACTTATCAAAGGTTGTGAATCAGTCAGCCTCCCCAACAGTGAGATACTGTAACTCAACTAATTGGCATCCTTTTAATGATGGAATCACACAATTTTGGCAGTGGCTTTGGATGGTTAGTCTGAATGGGCAAGATTATGTGTGAATTTTCTAACACTTGGAAGATAATAAAAAGCCAATATCCTTTCCAATGTCTTCTGTTTTTTAAAGTTGTTTTTTTTTTTTTTTAATTAGTAAGTCGCTTATATCAACCAGTCCATTCTAAAGGAGATCAGCCCTGGGTGTTCTTTGGAAGGAATGATGCTAAAGCTGAAACGCCAGTACTTTGGCTACCTCATGCGAAGAGTTGACTTATTGGAAAAGACTCTGATGCTGGGAGGGATTGGGGGCAGGAGGAAAAGGGGATGACAGAGGATGAGATGGCTGGATGGCATCAGCGACTTGATGGACGTGAGTTTGAGTGAACTCCAGGAATTGGTGATGGACAGGGAGTTGAGATTCATGGGGTCGCAAAGAGTCGGACACGACTGAGCGACTGAACTGAACTGAATTTTATAGAAAGGTAAAATTTACATATTAAGAAACCAAAACCATAAATAGTATTATGTCAGTACTTTCCAGAAAAGTCTGGAGTGCCTACTACTTGGGGCAGTAAAGCAATTATAATTGGCCATGTCTTTAAAACACTCTCCTTCTTCCCAAGGAAAACACCGCCCTCTCCTTACCAGGGCTCTGGAACCTGGTTGGCCTAAAATATTTTAAAACATACAGTTTGATTTGTAAAGATCAACAGTTGGTCTGAGGAAAATGCCATACATTTTAATCTTTCAAAGTTTATAAACTTTAAACGTTGAAGGTGGGGATTTATTTTTAGAGTTAAGAAGGACCCCCAGGGTAGAGTAGGGAAAAAGAAAGTATTTTTTAAGCTGGAAAAGCTAGTGAATAAATAGATTGCTAAATTTGAATCTTTTGCTTCATAATCTTTTTTAATATAAATTTATTTATTTTAATTGGAGGTTAATTACTTTACAATATTGTATTGGTTTTGCCATACATCAGCATGAATCCACCACAGGTATACACGTGTTCCTCATCCTGAAACCCCCTCCCTCCTCCCTCCCTGTACCATCCCTCTGGGTCATCCCAGTGCACCAGCCCCAAGCAACCAGCATCATGCATCAAACTTGGACTGGTGATTCTTTTCATATATGATATTATACATGTTTCAGTGCCATTCTCCCAAATCATCCCACCCTCTCCCTCTCCCACAGAGTCCAAAAGACTGTTCTATACATCTGTGTCTCTTTTGCTGTCTTGCATACAGGGTTATCATTACCATCTTTCTAAATTCCATATATATATATGTGTTAGTATACTGTATTGGTGTTTTTCTTTCTGGCTTACTTCACTCTGTATAATCGGCTCCAGTTTCATCCACCTCATTAGAACTGATTCAAATGTATTCTTTTTAATGGCTGAATAATACTCTATTGTGTATATGTACCACAGCTTTCTTATCCATTCATCTGCTGATGGACAACTGGGTTGCTTCCATGTCCTGGCTATTATAAACAGTGCTGCGATGAACATTGGGGTACACGTGTCTCTTTCAATTCTGGTTTCCTCGGTGTGTATGCCCAGCAGTGGGATTGCTGGGTCATAATGTAGTTCTATTTCCAGTTTTTTAAGGAATCTCCACACTGTTCTCCATAGTAGCTGTACTAGTTTGCATTCCCACCAACAGTGTAAGAGGGTTCCCTTTTCTCCACACCCTCTCCAGCATTTATTGCTTGTAGACTTTTGGATAGCAGCCATTCTGACTGGTGTGAAATGGTACCTCATTGTGGTTTTGATTTGCATTTCTCTGATAATGAGTGATGTTGAGCATCTTTTCATGTGTTTGTTAGCCATTTGTATGTCTTCTTTGGAGAAATGTCTATGTAGTTCTTTGGCCCATTTTTTGATTGGGTCATTTATTTTTCTGGAATTGAGCTATAGGAGTTGCTTGTATATTTTTGAGATTAGTTGTTTGTCAGTTGTTTCATTTGCTATTATTTTCTCCCATTCTGAAGGCTGTCTTTTCACCTTGCTTATAGTTTCCTTTGTTGTGCATAATCTTTTAAGTTTAATTAGGTCCCATTTGTTTATTTTTGCTTTTATTTCCAATATTCTGGGAGGTGGGTCATAGAGGATCCTGCTGTGATTTATGTTGGAGAGTGTTTTGCCTATGTTCTCCTCTAGGAGTTTTATAGTTTCTGGTCTTATGTTTAGATCTTTAATCTATTTTGAGTTTATTTTTGTATATGATGCTTCATAATCTTAAAATCTCATTCCAGTATTGTTGCATGTCTAATTCCATTTGTTTATATACAAATCCAACCGAGGGTCATTAGAGTGATAAGATGTTTTTTTCTGAATTACTTAGATGTATTTCACTTGGTGATTCTTGTCATGACTTCACCTTTTATTTTTGTGGCAGATGGAAAGATCATTTAAAGAAAATCTTTCTACCCTGTTAGCATTCTTATGGAGAAGGCAATGGCACCCACTTTTGCCTGGAAAATCCCATGGACAGAGAAGCCTGGTAGGCTGCAGTCCATGGGGTCGCTAGAGTCGGACACGACTTCACTTTCACTTTCACTTTTCACTTTCGTGCATTGGAGAAGGAAATGGCAACCCACTCCAGTGTTTTTGCCTGGAGAATCCCAGGGACAGGGAAGCCTGGTGGGCTGCCATCTATGGGGTTGCACAGAGTCAGACATGACTGAAGCGACTTAGCAGCAGCAGCAGCAGCATTCTTAACTTAGATGCCTATTATTTTTATTTTATTTATTATTTTATTTTATTTATTATTTATTTATTTATTTATTATATATTTATTTATTTATATTATATATTAATATATAATATATATTATATATTTATTTATTTATATATTATTATTATATTTATTAGGGCTTGGTTCAAGATGGCACAGTAGAAGGACATGTGCTCATCACCTCCTCCAAGAGCTCCAAAAGTGGAATTAACATTTGAACAACCATAGACAGGAGGACACTGGAACCCAACAAAAATAGATACCCCATGTCCAAAAACAAAGAAGAAGCCACAGCGAGACAGTAAGAGGGGAAGCAATCGTGAAAAAATAAAATCCCATACCCACCAAGTGGGTGACCCACAGACTGGAGAACAATAATACCAAAGTCCTTGCACTGTTGTGAAGGTTCTGAACCCCAAGTCAGGCTTCCCAGCCTGAGGATCCAACAAAAGGACTGGGAATCCCCAGGGAATCTGGCCTTGAGGGCCAGGGGGATTTGATTATAGGACTTCCAGAGGACTGGACGAAACAGACTTAGACTTCAGTCTTGGAGGGCACACACACAGTTTTACAGGAACAAGACCCAGAGGGCAGCGACCCCACAGGAGACGGAACCAAAACTACCTGCTAGTGTTGGAGGCGTGGGTCAGCGGGGGCTCCCCACAGAGAAAGCGGCACTGGAAGGAGTTTGCTATAAACCCTACAATAGAGCTATTAGGGATTAGATCTGATAGACAGAGTGCCTGAAGAACTATGGATGGAGGTTCGAGACATTGTACAGGAGGCAGTGATCAAGACCATCCCCAAGAAAAAGAAATGTAAAAAGACAAACTGGGTTGTCTGAGGAGGCCTTCCAATAGCTGAAAAAAGAAAAGACGTGAAAGTCAAAGGACAAAAGGAAAGATATACCTATCTGAATGAAGATTTCCAAAGAATAGAAAGGAGAGACAAGAAAGCCTTCCTAATTGATCAATGCAAAGAAATAGAGGAAAACAATAGAATGGGAAAGACTAGAGATCTCTTCAAGAAAATTGGAGATACCAAGGCAACATTTCATGCAAAGATGGGCACAATAAAGGACAGAAACAGTATGGACCTAACAGAAGCAGAAGATATTAATAAGAAGTGGCAACAATTCACAGAAGAACTATTAAAAAAAGATAAAAATGACCTAGATAACCATGACATCCTGGAGTGTGTCAAGTGGGCCTTAGGAAGTATCTCTATGAACAAAGCTAGTGGAGGTGATGGAATTTCAGCAGAACTATTTCAAATCATAAAAGATGATCCTGTTAAAGTGCTACACTTAATATGCCATAATATTTGGAAAACTCAGCAGTGGCCACAGTACTGGAAAAGGTCAGTTTTCATTCCAATCCCAAAAAAAGGCAATGCTGAAGAATGTTCAAACTATCGCACAATTGCACTCATCTCACACACTAGCAAAGTAATGCTCAAAATTCTTCAAACTAAGAACTTTCAGATGTGCAAATTGGATTTAGAAAAGGCAGAGGAACCAGAGATCAAATTGCCAACATCCATTGGATCATAGAAAAAAGGAAGAAAGTTCCAAAAAAACATCTACTTCTGCTTTATTGACTATGTCAAAGCCTTTGACTGTGTGGATCACAACAAACTGTGGAAAATTCTTCAAGAGATGGGAATACATCAGATCGCCTGACCTACTTCCTGAGAAATCTGTATGTATGTCAAGAAGCAATAGTTAGAACTGGTCATGGACTAATGGACTGATTCCAAATAAGGAAAGGAATACATCAAGGCTGTATATTGTCACCCTGCTTATTTAACTTATATGCAGAGTTCATCATGCGAAATGCTGGGCTGGATGAAGCACAAGCTTGAGTCAAGATTGCATGGAGAAATACCAACAACCTCAGATATGCAGATGATACCACATTTATGGCAGAAAGCGAAGAGGAAGAAGAGCCTCTTGATGAAATGAAAGAGGAGAGTGAAAAAGCTGGCTTAAAATTCAGCATTCAGAAAACTAAGATCATGGCATCTGGTCCCATCACTTCATGGCAAATAGACAAGGAGAAAAAGGAAACTCTGACAAACTTTATTTTCTTGGGTTCCAAAATCACTGCAGATGGTGACTGAAGCAATGAAATTAAAAGTCACTTGTTCCTTGAGAGAAAAGCTATGACCAACCTGGACAGCATACTAAAAAGCAGAGACATTACTTTGCCAACACAGATCCATCTAGTCAAAGCTATGGATTTTCCAATAGTCATGTATGGATGTGAGAATTGGACCCTAAAGAAGACTGAGTTCTGAAGAACTGATGTTTTTGAACTGTGGTGTTGGAGAAGACTCTTGAGAGTACCTTGGACTGCAAGGAGATCCAACCAGTAAATCCTAAATGAAATCAACCCTGAATATTCATTGGAAGGACTGATGCTGGAGCTGAAACTCCAGTACTTTGGCCACCTGATGCAAATAACTGAGTCATTGGAAAATATCCTGATGCTGGGAAAGGTTGAGGACAGGAGGAGAAGTGGACAACAGTGGATGAGATGGTTGGATGACATCACCGACTCAATGGACATGAGTTTGAGCAAGCTCTGGGAGTTGGTGATGAATAGGGAAGCCTGGTGTGCTGGAGTCCATGAGGTTGCAAGGAGTCAGAAACGACGGAAGGACTGAACTGAAGCTGTAAGTCTAGTAAGCTCTCTATATCTGTAGGTCCTCTTGCATATAACTGGATCTGTCCAATTCAAATCTGCATTTTTCAAGGGTTAACTGAAATCATTTTTTTTAGAAACCTTTTCTGAATTATCCTAATTTATGAGATTCTGACTGTTACATATCCTTTAAAAAAATTACCCTTCTCCTGGGAGATAGCCCCATCTGCACACTCATATTAGTACATGAACTCACTCAGTGCCACAGTCTGTTGGGTACACACACAAGACCACGATGAGCAAATAACATATATACAATGGAATATTACTTAGCCATAAAAAGGAAAGAAATTGTGTAATTTGCAGAAATGTGGATGGATCCAGAGAGTGCCATTCAGAGTAAAGTAAGTTAGAAAGAGAAAAAGATATTATATTTCAGCAGATACATGTAAAACCAAAAAAAAAAGTGGCATAGTTGTTCTTATTCGCAAAGCAGAAACAGGGACACATGCATAGAGAATAAACGTATGGATACCAAGAGGGAAAGAGGGCTAGCAGGATGAATTGGGAGATGGGGATTGATATATATACACTATTATGTATAAAATATATAACCAGTGGGAACCTACTCTATAGTTCCCTATGTAGTACAGGGAACTCTACTCAGTGCTCTGTGGTGATCTTCCTTTTTGGGGAAGGAAATTCAAAAAAGAGGGGACATATGCAAACAGATGGCTAATTCACTTTACTGTACAACAGAAACTAACACAACATTGTAAAGCAACTATATTCCAATAAAAATGAACTTTAAAAAGATGAGCAAAGAAGAATTTCATCCAAGAAAGTTGGAAATGAAATTAATAAATTGCAAGTAAAACTGTTACTCTTGCACAGAAGAAACATCAACCCTGAGTTTTTGGTGGGTACAATTAGATGTCAGATCCTAGGGAGTGAGAACAAAGGCAACTGTAGACGACAAGTGCTGGATCTTTTGTTTTCAGGAAAGGTGAGCTCATTCTCACCCTTGGCTTCTGGGAGACTCGCCAAGGCGCTCTCACAATTCCCTCCCTTTGACTTCATCTAGTTAAGATTGGGCTTCTGCTTCTTGGAACAAAAGATCCTGCATTCAGCCAGCACTGTGCTTAATGCTTTCATATTAAATTCTCATTTGCAGCTCTTGATTTAAAAAATGCCCTGCAAGTAAGATATAAGTATTTTCTTTCATAAGATAAAAATTGAGGTTCAAAGAAGTTAAGTAACACATTTGAGATCACACGGCTAGTAAGTGACACAGCTAAGAATTGTACCCAAAATTACAAACTCAAGGTACATTTACAACAAAATTGTATTGGTTTTAGAGGCACAAAAGAATATATTTGTATTATGTTTAAACAGAAGTTGAGTTAACTCACTGATATGCAAATCTATCGTGTCAATCTCTCCTCTGCTTAAAATGTTTCAATAGCTGTTATTAAAAGACTGACATGATCCAGCCCATTGCTTTTCCAGCTTCATCTCATGCATCTGCATCCCACTGAACTCTATATTCCAGCCAACCTGAAAATGTTCTAGTTCTTTAAAAGCACCAAAAATTTTCTCATTGTCACACCCTCAGGCTTACATTTCTTTCTTTCCTGGATAACTTTTTCTAATTTCATATTGGATTCATTTCATCAAGAAATGAGTTGCCCTTCCCACCCCTCAACAAGACTGGGTCAGGTACCCCACTGTGTGCTCTTGGAGCATCATGAGATTTCAGGTCAGATCTCTCATTCACTGAAATATATCCCAGGCTCCTGTGGGAAAGGCCACACATCCCTGTTGTATATCCCCTGTACTGAACCCAGGCCTTGGCAGGGACAAGTATTCAACTAATGTTTATTGAATGAATGAATGAATTTACTGTATTAATCCCTGAATGTATTACCCTTCCACTTAAATATATATGCATTTAAATATTTTTAATCAAATTCTAGAATTTAAAATATCTTAGTGCTAAAACTATGTAATCAATACAAGATTTTTAGCATGTCTTTTTCTCCATCTCTTAACCATGTTTTATTCAAACTATCTGGAATTTTAATTGAGATTACAATTGTCCCTCAGCATCCAAAGGAGTTTGGTTTCAAGACTTGCCACAGAGGCTCAAGTCTCATAGTCAGTCCTCTGAATCCACAGATGCAGATCCCAAGGAAATGGAGGGCTGTTTATTGGGAAAAAATCCACCTTTAAGTGGACATGTGCAGTTCAGTCCTGTGTTATTCAAGGGTCAATTGTATTATTAATGGTTTTATGCTGTGTTGGCACATTTTTAGAAATACTTTCTTAACAAAAGTACCATCCCACGAAATAGTATTTAATCTAGGTGTTGAACTTGATAAGTTTTATAGGTTATATCATCACTGCTTTCTGTCTTCTATACCTTCTTTCCTTTTTTCTGTAATGAGTTTTTTGATCAATTGGTTGACATCATCATACAAAATGAACTTTTCTAACATGCTCTTCCTGTTTGTATAAAGGTCTCTGCTGTACCCTCACTTGTGAATACTATTTATGTGAATAGCAAATTCTAGGTTTGAAAGCATCCATTCAGAACTTTGAAGACTTTGCCCTGTGTTGTCTCCTAGCATCCCAAGTTGTGTAGGAGACTAAAACCACTCTGATACTCATTCTTGTAAGTAATCTATTACCTCTCTATAGATATTTTTAGGAATTTGTTTTTCTTTCCCCTTGAAGTTCACAACTTTTACTAAATTGTGTCCAGGTTTGGAACATTTTACTTTATGCATGCTTGACACACTGCACGAGCTCACGTCTGAAGGGGTGTGTGTGTGTGTGTGTGTGTTTTCAGTTAAGAAATTTTTTGTTTTATTATATATTTCCTTCTTTTTTTGTTCTTAATCATTTCTCATGCTCTTTTTAATTCTATACTCTGGGGAATTTCCTTAACTTTTTCTTTCTCATCTCTGGTAATCTTTAGCTCTGTCCATTACATTGTTGTGCATTTCTTCTGTTTTATTTCAGTAATTGTGTTTATTTATTTTAGCAATTAATATGTGTTTTATTATTTTGTATTCTTTCTTAGTAGTTTCTGGTGACTTGTTCTTCATGGTAGTTAGTTCTTGTGTTTATGAATAAAATATCCTCTTAAATTTCTTCTGACTAATTTTTGAGAATTATCTTTTATTTTTGAGTATCCTTGCTTTTGTTGTGGCTATATGACTTGTTTATTATGTTTTATTCTCTTCTAGAATATTAGTTTTTTCTAAATATTTTAAAATCTGTAGTTGTTGATTAGTATTTCTGCCTCATTTAATAACTGACTGGTTTAACTCAGTAGCATGCGTTTCCTCACCATTTGTCTATAACATTTTCACAAAAAGCCTGCCCCCAGCTTGAGAGGGCCAATGGTAGGCTCTGGACTGTGTGGGTAAATACAGTGGGCGTATTGTCACCCTGTTTATTTAACTTCTATGCAGAGTACAGTATGAGAAATGCTGTACTGGATGAAGCACAAGCTGGAATCAAGATTGCTGGGAGAAATATCAATAACCTCAGATATGCAGATGACACCACCCTTATGGCAGAAAGTGAAGAGGAACTGAAGAGCCTCTTGATGAAAATGAAAGAGGAGAGTGAAAAAGTTGGCTTAAAGCTCAACATTCAGAAAACTAAGATCATGGCATCCAGTCCCATCACTTCATGGCAAATAGATGCGGAAACAATGGGAACTGTGACAGACTTTATTTTCTTGGGCTCCAAAGTCACTGCAGATGGTGACTGCAGCCATGAAATTAAAAGACGATTGTTCCTTGGAAGAAAAGCTATGACAAACCTAGACAGCATATTAAAAAGCAGAGACATTATTTTGCCGACAAAGGTCCTTCTAGTCAAAGCTATGGATTTTCCAGTAGTCATGTATGGATGTGAGAGTTGGACCATAAAGAAGGTTGAGTGTTGAAGAACTGATGCTTTTGAACTGTGATGTTGGTGAAGACTCTCGAGAGTCCCTTGGATAGCAAGGAGATCAAACCAGTCAATCCTAAAGGAAATCAACCCTGAATATTCATTGGAAGGACTGATTCTGAAGCTGAAGCTCCAATATTTGGGCCACCTGATGTGACTGACACATTGGAAAAGACCCTGATGATGGGAAAGGTTGAGGGCAGGAGGAGAAGGGGACAACAGAGGCTGAGATGACTGGATTGCATCACCGACTTGATGGGCATGAGTTTGAGCAAGCTCCGGGAATTGGTGATGGACAGGGAAGCCTGGTATGGTGAGGTCCTTGGGGTCACAAAAAGTCAGACACGACTGAGTGACTGAACTGAACTGAACTGAACTGATAGCACAGTTAGATGGACTGTCTTTACAATACATGGTAGAAACAAGCGAGTGAATCGGGAACCTTTTGATTGTCAAATAAGGAAATGTTTACTGAAGTTGGAGGGTTAAAGGCCTAACCACTCTATTTTTTTCCTTCTTTCCTGCCTTCCTTCCTTCCCTTCATCATTCCTTTCTTCCTGCCCTCCTCATTTCTTCATGGTTTTTGCATATTTTATCTTGTTCTATTGTTCTACCTCCTTTTATTATTGTATTGTTCTAGCTTGGTCATATGCTCATCATTTTTCTTTCTAGATGTATCTCATCTTATTAGCTCTTTTGTACAGGTATCATTCAGTGCCTGCCACACCACCCCTCTTGATAATAACAACCAGATATCAGTTTCCTGGACTGGAATTCCTTCTGAAATGAGCCACATTCTCTTCCTAACAAAACAGTGCATAGTCTAGCCCTCCACCTCTGTAACATGGTCAACTGTCCTGGTGATGCTTTTCCTGGCAGGCCTGTGGGTACTCCTATCATCCACTGGAGATACAGGAGAAGCCAGGGGAAATTTAGGGTCTCCTCCCCACTCCTGTTCAGACACAGGGCTGCTTTGTTGCACAATTCTGAAGGGTAACATTGACAGCTTTTTCTTAGCCATGCCACACAGGTTTCAGGAGCTTAAGAATCTTACTTGGTCCCCAGCAGTGAAAGCACTGAATCCTAAACTACTGGCCAACCAGAGAATTCCCATATCCATATTATTATTATTATTTTCAGTTCAGTTATTATTTTACTATAAATAAGGCCTTTGGAAAACATGACACCAGCTCTACTTCTCCTTCTATGCTTTTGGTTTGGGGGTACCTCTACAGAGCCCTCTTTACAAAATTTCAGATGAAAGCAACACGAAATCACCTCCTTCTTCTTGAAACTTTCTGTTACTAGCAAGATTTTAATGCTGAGTCTGGAGACACAAAAACTTTAGAGTTAGGCAGAATCAAAGTGGATAGCACTTAAAAATAGAAGTGGATATCACTCAGATACCTATAGGGACTGCCTAACAGGACTACCTCTTGTAGTCCTACCAGTGAAGAGTATACATGAAAGAATCCAGAGGACTAAGCAAGATAAAAATTATTTGAATCTAATAAAGTGGCAGAAAGATAGGAGCTGCATGATTAGAGTACCACAGGTGGGGACTATGCACTAACTATGAGGATACTGGCCTAGTTTACATGAAGCTCCAATGTGTAACCCATTGTCATTAGAAAACTCACCTGTGATAAACATCCTGTCTGGCCCCTCAAAATTCTCTCATTAAAATGTAGCTTCCACCAGCTAATTTAACCCCAGATTTATCTGAGAAGGTAACTCCAAATGTTTAGGATAGTTTAATTATTTGTATGGTGAATGCCTTACCCTTGAGGAGCTTTCAAATTAAATATAGCAGTTGTCAGGCTTTAGTGTGCAGACTTTAGAATTAAAACACAAATTGTTGGACCTCATGACTCAGTTTCAGATTCAGGAAGGCTGGAGTTGTTGTTTAGTCACTAAGTCAAGTCCAACTCTTTTGCAACCCCTGGACTGTAGCCCACCAGGCTCCTCTGCCCGTGGGATTTTCCAGGCAAGAATACTGGAGTGGGTTGCCATTTCTTTCTCCAGGGGTTCTTCCTGACCTAGGGATTGAACCCTGGTCTCTTTCATTGCAGGCGGATTCTTTAAGTCTCAGCCACCTGGGAAACCCAGGTCTAGAGTGCTACTGCTGCTGCTGCTAAGTCGCTCCAGTCGTGTCCGACTCTGTGCAACCCCATAGATGGCAGCCCACCAGGCTCCCCTGTCCCTGGGATTCTCAAGGCAAGACCCCCGGAGTGGGTTGCCATTTCCTTCTCCAATGCACGAAAGTGAAAAGTGAAAGTGAAGTCGCTCAGTCGTGTCCGACTCTTAGCGACCCCATGGACTGTAGCTTACCAGGCTCCTCCGTCCATGGGATTTTCCAGGCAGAAGTACTGGAGTGGGGTGCCATTGCTTTCTCTGAGGTCTAGAGTAGAGGCTGAGAATTTGGATTTCTAACAAGCTCCTGGGCTTCCCAGGGGGTTCAGGGGTAAAGAATTCACATGATAGGCAGGAGATATGGGTTTGATTCATGAGTCAGAAAGATCCCCTGGAGAAGGAAAGGGCAAACCACTCCAATATTCTTGCCTGGAAAATCCCATGAACAGAGCAGTCTGGTGGGCTATAGTCCATGGATATTGCAAAAGAGTTGGACACAACTCAGAGACTAAACAACAACAAGTTTCTACACGATGCTGATGCTTCTTTTACTGGGACTGCATTTGAGAACTAAAACTAGAAATAGTCATAAAAATTACAACAATATTTTGTGCTAGATTTGGGAGTAGCCACTGTACACTTATTGTTTTAATTGTTTTAATCTTTAAGAGAATTTAGAATATTAGAAAACCTAAAACCACCCTATGCTTCCAATTGAAGTACATAATTGAGTTAGTGATTTAAGTTTTAGGTTGTAAGTGAAATAGTGTTTGGCCAAGCATAAAAGCAGTGTCGGAATATTTAAGAGATTTTTTATTTGTTATAAGTACTAAGCTATATATATGTTTCATTCATTAGATTTGCAAGATATGCTTTGGTATTTAGGAAGGATTGCTTGTTACACAAAGCACTTAAAAAGAAATTTGAATATATTAAATTTGTAAACTTAAAGTACTTAAGAGAATTTAATTAGGTTGTAAAATCTCCCTTAAAAGTGATGTTAAATTTTGCTACAGTAATAAGCATATGAATTAATATAATTATAAGATTTTTAATTTGGACTTCAAAGTATAAGGAAGAGCTAGAATTTAATCTGAAATATCAATGACACAAGTAATAATTGAAAAAAAAGAAGTCGTCTCTGGATAATTTTGTTTGTGCACACAAAAGCCGCCAACAAAAATGTTAAAAATACATTGAAACCCCCCAAACTGCATGGGGAATTATTTCATGCTCCCCTTTATTCCCACACTATTTATGAGATTGGGGAAGGAGCTATGTTAGAATGCCTGCTCATAGCTGCTTCTAACATTTTTGTTTTAGCACTTCCCCCATCTCTAGTTCAGAGAGGGAATACTAGTTCTGCTATTTTAGGTTACCTGTCAGTCTTAGCTTCCTTGCACTTGATCCCAGGGCATCATAAGGTCTGAGGTGTAATAAAGTTGAAAGTTGAAATGTCAAAGGAAGGCCTATGCAGGGTAGTTAATATTACATACCTCCATCCTGTGCTGCAATCATAATTAGTATTCCTCAGGTTCCATCAGCTTAATACCAATAAGATCATATTTATATTAGTCCTTCAAAATCCCGTGTTTTCCCCATCCTCTGCCTGATTGCCAAAATTCCAATATTTTCTTAACATTTCCACTTTCAGCTATTTCTGAGAATTCGTAGTCATCAATCATTCCAAATTACCCTCAGTGCTCCGTGGGAGAACAGAAATGTAGGTATCCTTTAAAGCTGAGCTCCAGTATCCTCAGTGACAATTACATAGGAACCTGATCAACAGCAGCTAACTGCTGAGAACAGCTCTGTAGTCCCTTTCAAAGTGAGGAAGAATGCTTCCTTCCCCTGTGCTGTGGTCAGACAAGGAGGGTCCTTTAGCCAAGGTACATAGTCCTGTATACCAACAACAGCACAGGCACTCACACAGGTGCACGTGTGCACACCCACCCTGCCCTTGGGCCCCACTCCGTGAAGTCAGACTGACTGAAGTGGATCCTGGTCTCAGCTTTCTGTGGAGTTGTGAAGCATGAGTCCCTTCCCATCCTTAAGCTCTGTCTCTCAACCTTCGCACAGGCGCCGACCTCTTACTCCTACGTAGAAATCCCATTGTCCTTCTTGCAATCTGTATACCCACCCAGCAGATGAATTTTTATATTAATATATAAAATTTAGGAGACTGAGGTCAGAGATCCAATCCTTTTGTGCGTGCAAGGAAACTTATCAGTCTCATGTGTAACTTATTGGATATAAAAGGCTTTTGAGGGGAAGGACACCACAAACTCTGTCCACTTATAGTATGCAATCACCAAATGCAAATGCTTGTAGGAAATGGGACACCTGCCTTATCCGGAGCCAACAAACAGAGGCTGTGCCCCGGAAGCCTGAAAGTGAAAGTCACTCAGTTGTGTCTGACTCTTTGCAACACCATGGACTCTACAGTCCATGGAATTCTTCAGGCAAGAATACTGGAATGGGCAGCCTTTCCCTTCTCTGAAGGATTTTCCCAACCCAGGGATCGAACCCAAAGCCTATCTCACAGCTAAAATGAGCATTTCACACACATGTGAATATTTGTCTAAAACTTTTCATTTCACTGTTTCATGGGAAAATTAAATTTCATCTTAAAAACTATAGACTAGAAATGTTTGTTACTTTAGCATTTAACCAGTTTTGTTTCCTTAATTTATTTTCAAATACATGTTCATGTATTTATTAAGTAGTAAGTTATTTTTTCATGGTCACTAATACCAAATACACAGAAATTGTAGAAATTGATCCTGAAGTGGTGTTCATTGCATAATTGTAAAAAAAAAAAAAAGTATCATTCTTCCCTAGGTCCTAAACTTATTATCAGAAAGAGATGATAAGAACTAATAGTTTATTATTGTTTTACATGGTAATAGCAGTAAAACGAGAAACACTACTCCCAGATTCTCCTTTTTCTAATGGCAAGAACATATAACAATAGAATTCACAGTTAGGTGTATCAATTTAAAAGCTTTTACCTGTAAGGATCAGAAAATACAACTTACTTAAAAAATAAGGATACTGATTGTCACATAACAAAAAGTCCAGAGGCAGGGCGGCCTTCTGGATTAGTTGATTGATGGCTCATTTTGTTGTTAAGATCTCTGGTTCATTTTCTTTTTCTGCTCTAACAAATACACACTGGTTTCATCCTATGGCTAATTACCCTCACTTTTGTGAGATGGCTGTCAGCAGCAACTGGGGCAACATGTCTCTTTGTTCAGGATAAAACAGTAGAAAAAATATTCTCTCAAAAACATTGAAACTAACAACCTTCCTATCAGTCAAGTTGGACCAATTTGAATCTCCAGCCAGTTTTTGCACTGGGTTTTGCACCAATAGGCCTATATCAGCATTTATTACAACTTCCATAAAGGCAGGAGATGCTTGCAATGTTCAGAAAAAACAGATTTCTGAGACCCACCCGCACCCCAACTGAGACTTATTGTTGCTTAGTTGCTAAATCATGTCTGACTCTTGTGATCCCATGGATTATAGCCAACCAGCCTCCTCTATCTATGGGATTTCCCAGGTTAAGAATACTGGAACTGCCAATTCCTTATCCAGGGGATCTTTCCGACTCAGGGATTGAACCCGTATCTCCTGTATTGGCAGGTGGATTCTTTACCACTGAGCCACCAGGGAGGCCCAGGTAAGACCTACAGAGTGGAATTTAAATGGAAGAATCTGGTAATCAGTATATGTAATAAAGATCTCATGTGAGTCTTATCATCAGGGAAATGTGTCATCATGCAGATGGATTAGAATCCATGACTAGAATTAGACAGAGTCAGCTCTCTGAGTCATATAGGGGACATATAGATTCTGTAATAGACTGGAGTTCTTTTAGGATGGAGGAAAACAGAATAGATGCTGGAGATCAATCACAAGTAACAAACAGATGAGCAGATTTCATCTTCGTAGTGCTGTAGTCAGTTTCTCGCCCTTGGAGATGCCTTTCCCGCTCTGCTTCCACAGGCCCTCCTTCCCACACCACTGCAGGGTATGGAATTAGAAATACCTAATTCCAATTCTGGGTGCCAGGCTGGGACCATCTATTGAAAATATTACAGCCATGGGTTTTCACTGGGTGAGGTTGTTTTTTTTTTTTTTTTTTTCTGGGCTTCTCTACACCCTAAAGATATCAGCACATAAGTTCTGACCTATTTGGCTTGTACAGAAGGACAGTTCTCCTAGTGACATACAACCCTGTAATGGAGAGGTTTTTACAGATTTGTATTGATTCTTTCCATGCTCTGCATTAACTCATAGAGTCCTGCACCTTGTTGTTAATAAAATATTGATAAAATATATAAAGTCTCCCAAGTTTGAACATATATCTCATGTAAAATGCATTGATTTGAAGATTCATCCAGGAGACACAGGAAAAATAAAGATCCCACAATAGAAATGAACAGCATCCTTTTACTCTCTGACATTAACAATTTTAAGGGCATTTTTATTAGAGCAGATGCTGATTACAGAGCCACTGGTTGGATGTTTTATATATAACCAACTATAACCTTAGAGAAGAAACAATTATTAAGCCTGTGGTTACTTTCTAAATATGACTCAGAGGGTAAAAGCATATGACAAAACTAACCTCAAGTTACTCTCCTGTTATCCATGCCGTAATAGTTTCTCATTACTTTGCATCATTATTCTTTGCCATATTCACACTCAACATATATCATGAGCATGTATGTGCGTGCTAAATCGCTTCAGTCAAGCCCAATTCTTTGCGACCCTATGGACTGTAGCCCACCAGGCTCCTCTGTCCACAGCATTCTCCAGGCAAGAATACTGAAGTGGGTTGCCATGCTCTCCTCCAGGGGAGCTTCCTGACCCAGGGACAGAATCTGTGTCGCCTACAACTCCTGCACAGCAGGTGGATTCTTTACCACTGAGCCACGGGGGAAGCCCCAACATATACACCACAGCGAGAAACAAATTTTTCTTGCTTTTTTAGCTCTGAGGAGCTTTTTTCACCTGGGCAGCTAGACAACACAAAGGGTTGGCAAAGGTCAACAAGAAACAGGGAATCCAATGTTCCTAATAAACCAAAGTTCTCTTCACATTTTCCTTAAAAGGGAAAGAGATCATTCAGCCTTTCTATGAAACTTGCCAATTGATTCCTAGGAATGGCTGCATGCTTAGTGTTGTACATAGGAGCATCTGTTTTATTATTCTTTGCTGTGTGGTTCTTGTACAGTTCATTGTTTGGTCACATTATTCATCCTTGTGCAAATTTAATTTTCTGGCTGAGGCTCCATTTCATTCACATGGAAATATTTTCTTATGTATGCTGATTATGTTTTACACATTACATTGAACAGAAAACATATTGTAATATATGTTTACGGATTTTGAAAAATGAGATAGTGTGTAACTGAGGAAGTTTTCCTTAATTAAAACCATGTTTTTTTTGCACCATACCAGACCAGCCACAGTGGATTTTTGTGAAATGAAGTAGGTATTTTCCACATGCCCCAACTTATGTATCTTCATTTCTTTACTAATAGGTAATCTACAAGATAGAATGTTTGTATTTAAAGATTTCCCAGAATGAAAACTATTTAAGAAGGCATTTTTGTCTGGTTGGTTCACTGCATATCTCCTTGTGAAAATGAAAATCTCTCATTTGTGTCTGACTCTTTGCAACCCCATGAACTATACAGTCCATGGCATTCTCCAGGCCAGAATACTGGAGTGGGTAGCCTTTCCATTCTCCAGGGAATCTTCCCAACCTAGGGATCAGTCCTAGGTCTCTCACACAGCAGGTGAATTCGTTACCAGCTGAGCCACCAGGAAAGCCCAAGAATACTGGAGTGGGTAACCTATTCCTTCTCCAGCAGATCTTCCTGACTCAGGAATTGAACTGGGATCTCCTGCATTGTAGGTGGATTCTTTACCAGCTGAGCTACCAGGGAAGCCGTCTAGAAGGGCACCCAGCCCAAAATAAGTGCTCCACACATATAAAACTAAGTCAATCAATTCCATCTCCTGTCCGCCTCTACTGTCACTGCTTAGAGCAGTAATAGTCTATTCCACGTGTCAGCAAACCACAACCAGCGATCCAAATCCAGCCTGCTGCCTGGTTTTGTAAATAGAGTTGTGTTGAAACAGAGCCACACCCATCTGTTCACATAAGATTTATGGCTGCTTTCACACTACAACAGCAGACTTGAATCACTCTGGCAGAGATCCTGTCTGCACCACAAAACCCGAAAAATTTACTATCTGGCTTTTTATAGAAAAGGTTTGACAACCCCTAGCTAGTTGCAGTAGTCTATAATAGCCATCTTCTACCCACTCCATCCCTTCCTACACATACGCTCCCATCCCAGGCCCCTCTTTACGAGTCCCAAAGAAATCATTCTTATATACAAATATGATCTTGTCAATTTCCTGACTTCTTCCCTGAGATAGTCATCAACTGACTCCCTTCTTCTATGAATATGTGACATTTTCTCAATCTTCATGGAAAAACAAAAAAGAAAACCTTTCACAATGAAACTCTAAGCCTACTCTCGCACATGCCATAAACGTACATCTCCCCCCATCTTGTAATTATACAATTTTTCTAAATAGAAAGACTTGAGCTGGTACTGCTAACACAATGAAGTGATTTAAAAAAGGAAAAGGCTGCAAGAGAGTTTCTGAAAATAAGAAACAAGAAACAGTGGGAAGGGTATCCAAAAGGAATATCCTTCAATATCCATGGAGGTCTTTGCATCAAGGTCTTATGCATTCATGTGGTGAAAGGGCTCATAATTGTTCAATTAGCAATGTCATCTGATCTGTTACCCCAACTTCCCCTATCTATTCTGTATAACTGTGACCCTGTGTCTCTAAGATGACCAAAATAATTATTCCCTTGTGTCCACGTCTTGTATAATTTCCAGACCTTGAGTATGGATGGAACTTGTGAACATAATGGGATAATAGTTTCGTGACTAAATTATGCTATATGGCAAATAATGATGGGATAGTCTTTTGTGATTACCTTTAACTCCTTAATCCTTCATAACAGACTGCAGAGGGATGCAAGTATGAAAGGGTTCTTGGCAAGGACCTGGGAATGGCTTCTAAGATTTGACAACATGAACCCCAATAGTGCAACTTCAGGCAAATTTATTCTGCCAACAAACTGAAGGAGCTTGGCAGTCTGTCTTTCCCTAGAGCCTCCAGGTAAGGACGTAGATGGCCAGCATGTTCAGTTTAGCCTTGTGAGAGCCTCAACCAAAGACACAGCTAAAACATGTCAGAATCCTGACCCTGGGAGGATCAGGACAATGGCAACCGGAGTTGAGGGGTGGGTGCCATCATGGCCAGGCTTAAACCCAGTGTCACTGAGGTGGGAGAAGAGGTTGACCCCTCTACACCATGCTCACCAGCCTTTCCCAGGAAGATCATCAGCCCTACTGTGACCTCTGCTTCTTCTGTCATGAGCCTGTGACTTTGAGAAGCAGATTTGTGCCACTGTATTGCCAGGTGGGATAGCCCCTAGCATGGCCTGGAATACCACAGCTCCCTGTAAGATCAGAAAGTTATGTTGTCCTAAGCCTCTAAGTCTGTGGTAATTGGTTATACAGCAATAGAAAACTAAGATACCCTGTGACTGGAAACAAAAAAAGGATTATTTAAATTTTTCCTTAGGATTACAAAGGCATTGATTTGAAATGATAATACATAGATTTTGATCACTGTTATTGTAACATTTCTACACAGTCCCAGGTTGTCAAGTATCAGAAGCTTGTGATTAGGATATACTAAGAGAGAAGTCCATGATCAGGCTCTGCAGGTGCAGAGTAGTCAGATAGTTTTATAAGTCTGGGAAGGGAGGATAAATTATCATTTGCATAGCCTGGATTGGTTGGTTCCATACTCCTGAGGAGACATTTTCTTCAAAGTCAACTGGACTAGTGGTCCAGATATCTGCATGAACTCAACTTAAATTCTTGAAGTCCCAAAGTTAAAAAGAGAATTGTGTGAAATAGTAAAATCTAGAAGGAGAAGAAGTTCTGACCCTGAAGTGTAAATTTAGAGATTTTTGTATCTCATGAAAATATAGGTGGTGTCATGGTAACAAACAGTCTCCAAATCATAGAGGCTTGCAAAAATGAAAGTTTAATTCGTGTACAAGCTCTAAGTTCATCATGGTTTGCTCTAATGGTGCCATTTCTCTGCTTTCACATTTTCTGAGGCAGGAAAATGTGAATATGGCAAATCATGCATGGAATCTTAAACCTTATGCTTGAAACAGACACGCATTATTTCTTTTCACATTTCATTGTCTAAAAAAAGTCTTGTTGGCCTTTATTAGTCAGGGTTCTCCACAGAATAGAACCAGTAGAATGTGTGTGTGTCTTTATTTTAAAAACTTGGCTCACATGATGCTGGAGGCTTGCAAGATCACAATCAGTAAAGCAGGCTGCTAGGCTGGAGACCCAGGTAAGAGCTATTATTGCAACTTGAGCCCCAAAGGGCATGCATGCTCAGTTGTTTTGACTTTTTATGACCCCAATGACTGTAGCCTGCCAGGCTCCTCTGTCTGTGGAATTTTCCTGACAGAATACTGGAGTGGATTGCCATTTCCTACTCCAGGAGATCTTCCCAACCCAGGGATCAAACCCACGTCTTTTACATCTCCTGCGTTGGCAAGCAGATTCATTACCTCTGAGTACCTGGAAATTGGGTTGAGAAGATCCCTTGGAAAAGGAAATGGCAACTCACTCTAGCATTCTTGCATGGAAAATCCCATGGATGGAGGAGTCTGGCAGGCCCCAATCCGTGGGGTCTCAAAGAGTCAGACATGACTGGGCAACTAACACACACACCATATTATGGAGGGTTATCTACCCTGTTCATTATCTGCTAATTTAAATGTTAATCTCATCTGAAACATGTTTTCACAGAAACAACTAGAAAAATAGTGTCTGGCCAAATATTTGGCTACTGTGGCCAACAAATTGACACATAAAATTATTCCTTGTGTGTTCATACCTAAATTCTGCTGCTAAGTTGCTTCAGTCATGTCCAACTCTGTGCGACCCCATAGACGGTAGCCCACCAGGCTTCCCCATCCCTGGGATTCTCCAGGCAAGAACACTGGAGTGGGTTGCCATTTCCTTCTACAATGCATGAAAGTGAAAAGTGAAAGTGAAGTCGCTCAGTTGTGTCTGACTCTAGCGACCCCATAGACTGCAGCCTATCAAGCTCCTCTGTCCATGGGATTTTCTAGGCAAAAGTACTGGAGTGGGGTGCCATTGCCTTCTCTGACCTAAATTCTAAGGAAGTGCAATACTACCATAGGTTTGGTTGGCAGAGGGCTGAAAACATTGGTGAACACCATGAAAACAAACTGCAATCAGCCAAAGAAATTAGAGAGATCTGTTTGCCATGTATCTATTTCCCCAAGAAGTACAAAATATTAACAACTATTGAGCTGCTTGTTGAGATGACAAAGTAAATTAAGATTTAATGTCTAATGAGAAGCTGGAAAAGGTTTCTGGCTTCCAGTTATATAGCAAACCACAAGGACAGCTGTGGCTCTGAACTTTATGATTAAGTGGAACAAGGTTTGAAGATCTCAAGAAGATAATTGAATTGGGGAGAGTAAGGGTATGCGAATTGGGATTCACATGATTATGGAATACTAACACTCAGAGATTCAAAGGATCTGCCAACCTAAATAGCTCTAGTCTAATTGGTAAAACCCTGTCAACAAATTCGGTGACTGCCAACATCTTTCCCTAAGAAACTATGTAAGATCCTCAACTAAGGAGGTTAAACTGCTTTGTGATGCAAACAAATGACCTCTTACTAGCAAAGTTTTTTTTTAATAGTTTGATTTCTTTTTTATAGTGAAAATTTTGAAGATAATAAATTAAAGCACTTCAAAAATCTTATGGTTCTTAAAATGCTTAAAGAAAAATGTGTATAATGCTTATAAATTAGGTTATTTGTGGAATTTACAAAAGTACTGTAATGTTTATTTCATGTTAAAATATAAAATATGGTACATAGTTAATATAATTTATATATTATACATATACATTAAATATATTGCTTATCTAATTAAATAAATATTTATTAAATATTATTCATATGTGTATATAATATATATATATTCCAAAGGGTAAAGTTAGGTTCAGAATCATTTAGTTGGAAGACATAGGGGTTAGAAATTATTACTTCCCATTGAAAAGTTGTTTTAAGGTAAATATCTATATTATTACCAATACAGATGTACTAAAACCAATAAAAATATCCTCAGCAAAGTGGTAAAGAACCCACCTGCCAATGCAGGAGACATAAAAGATGTGGGTTCTATCCCTGGGTTGGGTCCATCCCTTGGAGAAGAACATAGCAACCCACTCTAGCTTTCTTGCCTGGAAAAGCCCATAGACAGAGGAGCCTGGTGGGCTATTGTCTTAGGGTTGTGACTTAGCACACTCAGGCAACAAAATATGCAAGTGAAAAGGCACAAAAGCAAATCTTAGCTCTGAAAAAAAAATCTTGCAAATTTCTTATTGGTGGGTTCATACTCTACCATAAATTCAAAGAATTCATTCTTTTCATGGAGGAGATCAGGGGGGTGGTAAAAATAACTTGATTTCAAGACCCGTATGACAAATCTTTTGTTTCAAGTCTAAAACGATAAATTAGAGATATATTCTTCCTATTCTTAATAAAAGACATGCCCACAATATTGCCAGTACAAATGTCCTACAGTCTCTCTTATTTCAGGATATACCCTAAAATCCCTTCCCCAGCTTCTAGTCTTAAGTATAAGTGAACCCTAAATGATACACTTGTTACCAAAATAACAGTATGTCAGCTAAGCTATAACGTAGTTCTACTTTGAGTGTATCCACCTCTATGATGTGGAATGAACTACCATCATTTTGCTCCTGGACTCCTACAGTTACCTCTTAACTTCTATAACTGCTGCCACCTCTGTCTCACTGAAGCCAATTCTCAAGAGAGCAGTCAGAGTGATAATGTCAAAACATAAGGCAGACCGTGTCACTCCTGTGTTAACACCTTCCCAAAGACCTTATTTCCCTCAGAATAAAAGATCACGTTGTTGCAACCACATATAAGACCTTTCATGATCTCACACTGTAAAACTTCAGTAATCATTCCTCCTGGAATGCTCTTCCTCAGTTATAGGAATGGCAAATTCCTTCACCAACTTGAGTTCTTTGCATCTTCTCAATAAAGCCAACTCTGATTACCCTATTTAAAATTTCCCCTAATTATGACATTTTGATTTTTCCTTACCATGTTCCATTTTTTCTTTTCTCTATGTGTTGGTATGAAACAAGTAGACTGCCAGATACATTTCTAGCAAAGCTGGGTTTTTTTCTTAAGATCAGCAGAGAATTGCAATTCTGGGTATGCAACCATGAAGAGCCATATACAAATTCCCTCATGGCAAGTGACAGAGAAGGATTTTATAGAGGGGAAAGGAAGCTGGAAGGACTACGGTAAACAAAGGGTCAATGACCTTTCATTGACTGAGTTGTTACCAGGAAAGCAGAGGAGTCTTTTTTTTTCCTCTTGGGTTCTACTATTGGTGCAGTGTGTGAATTTCCCCTTCTGGTCTTGCAACTCTATTTAATTGAGGCTTCTAGGGATTTTTTTTTTTTTTTTTTTTTTTACATTTTCCCCTTTTGATCAAAATCTTTCTCTGAAGTCATCACTGATCAAGAGTCAGTTTTTATAGCTTCATCTACTTTTTTCTGTCAATGTCAGGAATGACATTTTCTGGGTATATTGTCTTACTTTGGAGAAAAAGTGCACAGATTAGAACACTACAGAGTCAGACATGACTTGGCAACTGAACAACAAGGTCACATTCATATAATGACAAGAAGGAGAGAGGACTCTCAAGAACTTTTATCTAAAATGCATATGTTATCAAGACCACATGTGAGATCATTTAAAGCATTATGTCATCATCAAACATTTGGCAAAATCTTCCAACAGGCACGGTTTGTATTACCTTGAAAAAGCTGTCTCATTAGATGTTCTCTGCTTCAGTTCTGGGATATCTTCACTTTCAGGTCACCAGATGATGTCTAGTTCAAGTCAGGGTTTGACATTTTCTTTAGGTGTTTTATTTGAATACAAGAGTCTCTTCCTTGGAGTTAGTGGCAGAAGAATTCGTTAGTAGTACCTAATAGGGGATTCTCCAGCAAAGTTGAAAGAGTTCATTCAGAAGCATCTTTTCTAATAGACAAAATCTCCAGGTTGCAAAGTGTGATGCTTAGGGTCTTGATCTCCTGGGAGTGCAATCAAGATTGCTATACAAAGTCATGGTTATTTTTTAAATAAAAAGCAAGGAAAGCTTTGCAATACTGTAGTATTTTTTTTATCAGTTGTGGGTAAAAAAAGAAGGAGCCAAGTACATTGGATCGCCTGTCACTACATCAAAGAGTAAGAGCTTTTGAGTTTCAAAAAAGGATAAATCTGATTTAGAAAAACCAACAACAATGCTTTTGGCCAAGATGGTAGGAGAGCTTGCCAACTGAGTCTTAATGTTGATAGAATATTCATCTAAACCAGAAGATTGAGAGTAGTAAGCAGAGTGTAATTGTTGTAAAATAGATCAAACAGCATAGTTGTGGAAGCATCTCACCATTAGAATGGGATCACTATTGAGTTCAAGAGTTCTTCCAAGTAAGGATAATCTTTTCCATTTTCCAAAAGGACTTTAGCCACAGTAGCAGTAACTGCTCTACAAGGGAAGGTTTCAGTCAAGTGTTGAAAACATACAAACCATGACTAAAACATATGTATATCCATTAGATGGAAGAAGTTGGTGAAATTCATTTGCTTGAACTGCCCATTAGACAGTTTAAAATGTCTAAGAGCAGGTGGAGCAGAGTTTTCTAGGCTATGCTTTGGATGAGTGGGAAAGTGAAGTAGGCACTTTTTGTGCCTTGTTAATATTTCCCCTTCAATATTGATTCATGACAGCTATCATTTTGTCAGTAAACAAATGGTTTAATGCACATACAGTGATGAAGAGTGAATATTTTAGAGTCTCATTTGGTCCAAAGCAAATCTTTCTCTCTATCAAACCAACAATTGCTGAATTTATAGTTTGGGTTTTCTTTTTCTGAGGCCAATTCTTTTTCTCTAAAGAGAGAAAAAACCCAGGAATTGCGTGTTTTTCTCTAAAGAGAAAAAATCCTTTTTCTCTTTAGCCAGTTTTTCTAAATTATTGTTTGGGGAAATGTCCCTTTGGACGTGACAGAGTCCCTTTGGCTGTGCTTGGTCCCTTTAAGGACAGCATTCATTGAAGGAATATCATCAAAGTGATTTCTCTTAGGTTCTAGAGAGTCAAGTTTAGAATGTATTGGCTTAATAATAGCTAAGGCAGGGGGTAAATTTTTGTATTCAGTATTCCTGAACATATAAGCCACTTCTAATTTTATTTCTTTTGGAAGTAAGGAAGCCACATTGCTTCCATAACCTTCCAAAATTATGACCTACTCCAAAAGTATATCTACTATTAGGATAAATTTTGCCAGTTTTGTCCTTGGCTTAAGTACCAGCCTATATAAAAGCTTATTTGGCCAAAGTAATCATAGGTAAAGGTGCTGCCTCAATAGCCTCAATAGGAGTTATAATAGCATATCCAGCACATATTTGTCATTGTTACCTTTTAAATAAGAACCATCAGTGAACCATGAGAAGTTAAGTGTACCCAGTGGATTTCCTTTAGATCATTATAAGCAGTTAGGAGGTGGTCTGCTCAGACTATCCTACAAAGCTACAGTCATCAAGACAGTATGGTACTGGCACAAAAACAGAAATATGACCAATGGAACAAGATAGAAAGCCCAGAGATAAATCCACCCACATATGGGCAACTTAACTTTAACAAAGGGGGCAAGAATGTACAATGGGGAAAAGACAGCCTTTTCAATAAATGGCACTTGGAAAACTGGATAGCTAGGTGTAAAAGAATGAAATTAGAACATTTCCTAACACCATACACAAAGATAAACTGAAAATGGATTAAAGACCTAAATATAAGACCAGAAACTATGAAACTCTTAAAGGAAAACATAGGCAGAAAACTCTAACATAAATCACAGCAAGATCTCCTATGACCCACCTCCTAGAATAATGGAAATAAAAACGAAAAATAAACAAATAGGACCTAATTAAATTTAAAAGATTTTGCACAGAAAAGGAAACTATAAACAAAGTGAAAAGACAACCCTCGGAATGGGAGAAAATAACAGCAAATGAAACAGCTGACAAAAGATTAATTTCCAAAATATACAAGCAGTTCATGTAACTCAGTATCAGAAAAACAAACAACCCAATCAAAAAGTGGGCAGAGGACCTAAACAGACATTTCTCCAAAGAAGACATACTGATGGCTAATAAACATGTAAAAAGATGCTTAATATTGCTCATCATCAGAGAAATGCAAATCAAACTTACAATGAGATATCACCTCACCCTGGTCAAAATGGCCATCATCAAAATATCTAAAAACAATAAATACTGGAAAGGGTGTGGAGAAAAGGGAGCCTTCTTGCTGGTGTGAATGTAAACTGATACAGCCATTATGGAAGACAGTATGGAGAGTACTTAAAAAATTAGGAATAACATTACCATATGACACAACCTTCCCCCTACTAGGCATATACCCTGGGAAAACTATAATTGAAAAAGACACATATACCCCAGTGTTCACAGCAGCGCTGTTTACACTAGTGAGGACATGGAAACAACCTAGATGTCCATCAACAGACGAATGGATAAAGAAGCTGTGGTGGTCCATACAATGAGGTACATACATACGATGGAATATTACCCAGCCATAGAAAGGAACACATTTGAGTCAGTGCTAATGAGGTGGATGATCCTAGAGCATATTATATGGAGTGAAGTAAGCCAAAAAGAGAAAAATAAATGTTGTATGTTAATGCATATATATGAATCTAGAAAAATGGTACTGTTGAACCTATTTGCAGGGCAGCAATGGAGATAGAAGGGGGCGGAGAGGGTGGAATGAATGGCAAATTAGCATAGAAACATATACACTACCATATGTAAAATAGATAGCCAATGGAAATTTGCTGCATGATTCAGGGAACTCAAACCAGGGCTCTGTGACAACCTAGAGGGGTGGGATAGGGTGGGAAGTGGGAAAGAGGTTCAAGATAGAGGGGACATGTGTATACCAATGGCTTATTCACAGTGGTGTGTGTCAGAAACCAACATAATTACTGTAATTATCCTACAATTAAAAATAAATAAAGAATGTGCTGTGAAATCAATTACAATAAAGAATTTCCTTATGCTGGCAATGGATGTTCATAACACATAAGGCCTAGTAAAAATAGGGTGTTGAGGAATAACAATGTTGTTTTTTGTTTAGAGGTCATAGAGAAACCTCTATGGAGTGTTAAAAAGTTGGCACAAAGGATAATGAAATTTGTAATCTTCTGTTATGGGCTTTATGCCTTGAAAGACTTCTTTCCTACAGGGTATTGATTAATTCTGGAAAGAAGTTTTGAAGGGTCTATTTGAATTTTGATGGGCGGTGTGCTGTGAATTTTGCCAACTTCAGTTGGAGATTTTGCCCATAGGAAGGTGGTAGCTGATTCAGTAGGGACAAATGATCTGTGTTTCCAGAATCTGCTCTAGTACTGTTAGAGAAGGAATAAATAAAAGACATCAGAGGTCATGTAATTCACCTGATGGGTTGCTTTGATGACTATTGTCAATTTCTAGAATTATTTCTCCCTTCTGGGAGAAAGAAATTCCAGCATAATACTAAGAAGTAGCAGCCTAATGAATGGAAAGGGGTGGAGGAGCTAAGGAAAAAAGAGTGGGCACCTTTTAAAGAGACTAAATAAAAGGAAATTATAAGTTCAGAGACAAACTTCTTGAGGTTGATAAGAGATTTCCTAGTATTTGAAATATTTCAGTACTCTGTGGAAGAGCTGCTTTACAGTGCTGTGATTGAGCACTTAGGATGTAGCTCCAATGTTAATTAGACTGGCGGAGATTCACCTCAGAACTGAAGAAAAGCTTCACTAAGTCAATTAAGAGGGAGGACTGGAAAAAATCCTGTAGTTCCTTAAAGTCCTTTCAAAGAGAATTAGGAAGACATAGGAAAGGCACCCAGAGTACTTTGCAACAATCTCTTTTCCAGTGTTCTGGGTCTTTGCAAGAGGGTTTTGATTTTGTTTGAAGTGAAAGTCACTCAGTCGTGTCTGACTCTTTGCAACCCCATGGACTATACAGTCCATGTAATTCTCCAGGCCAGAATCCTGGAGTGGGTAGCCTTTCCCTTCTCCAGGGGATCTTCCCAACCCAGGAATTGAACTCAGGCCTCCCACATTGCAGGCAGATTCTTTACCAGCAGAGCCTTCATTTGTTAGAGGTGAAGATGAAGAACTTTGATGGTCTTCTTTGGAGGTGACTCATCTAGAGGTAAAAAGGCTTCCCTGGTGGCTCAGATGGTAAAGAATCTGCCTGCAATGCAGAAGACCCTGGTTGGATTCCTGGGTTGGGAAGATCCCCTGGAGGAGGGCATGGCTACCTATCCCAGTAATCTTGCCTGGAGAATCCTGATGGACAGAGGAGCCTGTTTGGGCTGTAGTCCATGGGGTCACAAAGAGTTGGACATGATTGAGAGACTAACACACACACGCACACACATCTGGAGGAATAGAGAGCTGCTTTGCCAGGTTAACTAAATCTGGAGTGGACATTGTTTCCCATTCCATCCTGGTCCTTTTTACTAGAAGGGAAAGGTCCCAGGTCAGTCCATTAATAAATATAGAATTAAAAGCTATCAGTTGGAATCAACATCTGGAATCAACATCTGAAGGAAGACCAGAATTTTCTTTAGAAACAATCTGAAATCAATTATAAAAATAATGAACAGTTTCAACAAATTTCTTTTTGTGTGTGTGTGTGTGTATATCAATAATTACTTTATTTTTTTGGGGGGGGGTAAATTCTTAAACTATTTTATCCATTAATTGTGTATTTTATTAATCACAAATCAAAAGGTCTCATGCTGCAAAATTTTTGCTAAAATGACTAGTTTTTAAAAGCTTTATAAATAAAATCTCTCCCTACCAAAAAACTGAGTTAAATTCAATCATCTTTTTTTTTTTTCCAGTATGTTTTTAAATTTTTATTCCTTTATTTCTCATGTGTTCCCCATCCTGAACCCTCCTCCCTCCTCCCTCCCCATACCATCCCTCTGGGTCGTCCCAGTGCACCAGCCCCAAGCATCCAGCATCGTGCATTGAACCTGGACTGGCATCTCGTTTCATACATGACATTTTACATGTTTCAATGCCATTCTCCCAAATCTTCCCACCCTCTCCCTCTCCCACAGAGTCCATAAGCCTGTTCTATACATCAGTGTCTCTTTTGCTGTCTCGTATACAGGGTTATCGTTACCATCTTTCTAAATTCCATATATATGCGTTGGTATACTGTATTGGTGTTTTTCCTTCTGGCTTACTTCACTCTGTATAATAGGCTCCAGTTTCATCCACCTCATTAGAACTGATTCAAATGTATTCTTTTTAATGGCTGAGTAATACTCCATTGTGTATATGTACCACGGCTTTCTTATCCATTCATCTGCTGATGGACATCTAGGTTGCTTCCATGTCCTGGCTATTATAAACAGTGCTGCGATGAACATTGGGGTACACGTGTCTCTTTCCCTTCTGGTTTCCTCAGTGTGTATGCCCAACAGTGGGATTGCTGGATCATAAGGCAGTTCTATTTCCAGTTTTTTAAGGAATCTCCACACTGTTCTCCATAGTGGCTGTACTAGTTTGCATTCCCACCAACAGTGTAAGAGGGTTCCCTTTTCTCCACACCCTGTCCAGCATTTATTATTTGTGGACTTTTGGATTTCTGTGTGCAAACTTGTATTTTGTTCTAATCAACAGACTACTGAAAAGCTCCAAGAATTGCTCAATAAAGTCACCTATCAACTACTGATGCCTGATAACATAATAAGTTAGCAAGATAGTCTCTCAGTTATAATTCGAGAGACTTTTCAGGATTTTTCCAATTGGTGGTTTTCATACAATGCTGTGCCTGGCCTTTGCTGACAAGCATATAGACTAGCTGATATAAGTCAGACAAACCAGGTGATAGGTTTGATTGACTATATTAAATTATCAGCAAATCTGTGGAGATCTTCAGTTACTTTGGGAAAATATTTGTGACTCAAAGTTCAGCTTTAGTCCTGCGAGTTTAAGAAATTAAGGGTTTAGCCTCTGGATCCTCAGAAGGCTTAAAGGGAGAGGTTCTGACAAGTTCAGAAGAAAAGGGAGAGGAAAGAGTTCAGAGGAAATGGAAAATCTGTTGAGGTAGTTAGTATGGGGGAATTGAGGGTGTAGAGGAGGAGTAGGTGACGTAGGAAGGAAAGAGGAAGATAACTCCAGAAGCAAAGTGAAGTCGCTCAGTTGTGTCCAACTCTTTGCGACCCCAAAGACTGTAGCCCACCAGGCTCCTCCATCCATGGGATTCTCCAAGCAAGAATACTGGAATGGGTTGCCATTTCCTTCTCCAGAGGCAAAGCCCGAGATAAAGAAGTCAAGAGAAATCTGAGGCTTTGGGGACCCTTTTATCTTTTTAAAATTGTTAATTTGCCTCAATTTATCTTAAAAATGTATTTTGCATACAGGCAATTTTTGACTCCCAATAACTTTGGAAAGCCTCAAAATACCCACTGAAGTAAGTAAGTAAGCTTACTTACTTACCCACTGAATTACACACCCATTGAAGTAAGTAAGTAAGCTTACTTACCCATTAAGTAAGCTTAACCATTCCATACAGCTCTGGAAATTTTTAAATGATGTAGTCCATCATTTCCTTGGTCTTAAGGAAATTATGTTTAAGGATTTCAAAAGTTCCCAGTAGTGGCCATTGGTATTTTAAATTACATTTAGTCAGGTTGGTCCATTTAATTAGAAATGCACACGAGGAAGAACTACAGTTTTTAGACATAAAATTGGCTAAAGTCTCTATGGTGGAGATGCCCTCAAAATATTTAGATAACTTGAATCTCATTCCTCAGATTTTTTTTTCTCCTGGAGTAAAGGATCACTTTCAAATAGCTTAAACAGCTTACAAAATGAATGGCTTAATTCAAATAGCTTGTAAGCTAATCCTAGCCATCCTTATAAGACAGATTGGTCCCAGTGGGGCAGGCCAAAGATTTTTTTCAATCATACTCCAGAGGACAGTCTTTCCAAGGAGTGTGACAAAGGCTGAATAACCAGCACAGATTCAAAGAAGCCACCCCTTCCTGATGGATCTGGGTCAAAGGCATTTTCAGCCACTAGCTTGGGTCCAAACAGTCTGATCTTGAGAAATACCAAGCAAGTACTTGAATATAGAAAAAAACCTGAACCAGAAAGATAAAACATTTAAATAGATTCCCCAAAAAAGTCTGGAGAGCTTCAAATGCAAAGGTGGCATGAGCTCTGATCCAGGAGAAAGAGGTACCTTCAAACTCTAGAGTTGGTGAGAAAGATAGAGTGACAGTCAAGATCAGCTGAGAATTGCAATTTAAGGTCTGCAACCATGATGAGTCACCTGCAAGTCCCCCAACAGCAAGAGAGAGAGAAAGTTTTTATAGAGAGGAAAACAAGTTGAGAGTAATCAAAGAGTCTATGACTTTCGTTACCTTAGTTATTCCCAAGAAAAAAGAGTTGTTTTTCTTCTTCTTGGCTCTGCTATCATCACACTGTACGAGAGCTCTTCTTTCTGATCTCTCAATTCTATAGTTTTCATTTCAATCCCAAAGAAAGGCAATACCAAAGAATGTTCAAACTACTGCACAACTGCACTCACCTCACACGCTAGCAAAGTAATGCTCAAAATTCACAAAGCGAGGCTTCAACAGTACATGAACTGTGAACTTTTAGATGTTCAAGCTGGATTTAGAAAAGGCAGAGGAACCAGAGATCAAATTGCCAACATCCATTGGACCATTGAAAAGCAAGAAAGCAAGAGAGTTCCAGAAAAACATCTACTTCTGCTTTATTGACTATGCCAAAGCCTTTGACTGTGTAGATCACAACAAGCTGTGGAAAACTCCTCAAGAGAAGGAAATACCAGACCACCTTACCGGCCTCCTGAGAAACCTGTTTGCAGGTCAAGAATCAACAGTTAGAACTGGACATGGAACAACAGATTGGTTCAAAATCAGAAAAGGAGTACATCAAGACTATATATGGTCACCCTGCTTATTTAACTTATATACAAAGTCCATCATGTGAAATGCTGGGCTGGATGAAGCATAAGCTAGAATTAAGATTGCTAGGAGAAATATCAATAACCTCAGATATGCAGATGACACCACCCTTTTGGCAGAAAGTGAAGAAGAACTAAAGAACCACTTGATGAAGGTGAAAGAGGAGAGTTAAAAAGCCAGCTTAACATTCAGCATTGAAAAAACAAAGATCATGGCATCCAGTCCTGTCACCTCATGCAAATATATGGGGAAACAATGGAAACAGTGACAGACTTTATTTTTTGGGGATCCAAAATCACTGCAGATGGTGACTGCAGCATGAAATTAAGATGCTTGCTCCTTGGAAGGAAAGCTATGACCAACCTAGAAAGCATATTTAAAAGCAGAGACATTACTTAGCCAACAAAGATCCATCTAGTCAAAGCTATGGTTTTTCCAGTAGTCATGTATGGATGCCAGAGTTGGAGTATATAGAAAGCTGAGAGCCAAAGAATTGATGCTTTTGAAGTGCGGTGTTGGAGAAGACTTTTGAGAGTCCCTTGGACTGCAAGAAGACAAAATCAGTCAATCCTAAAGGAAATCAGTCCTGCTTCTTCATTGGAAGGACTGCCTCTGAAGCTGAAACTCCACTACTTTGGTGACTTTATGTGAAGAACTGACTCATTTGAAAAGACCCTGATACTGAGAAAGATTGAAGGCAGGAGGAGAAGGGGAAGACAGAGGATGAGATGGTTCGATGGTATCACCTACTTGATGGACCTGAGTTTGAGCAAGATCCAGAAGTTGGTGATGGATAGGAAAGCCTGTCATGCTGCAGTCCATGGGGTCACAGAGAGTTGGACATGACTGAGCAATTGAACTGAACTGAGATTTCTATGTATTAATTTTTTTTACATATAATACTAATCACCATTCAGTATGTTTTATAATTTTCTTCTTTATTATGTTTCATAGTTTTCTTTTTTATTATGCTTTATAATTTTCTTCTTTATTAAGTTTATCATCTTCCATCTACCTTCAGTCTGTGGAATTCTCCAGGCCAGAATACTGGAGAGGGTAGCCTTTCTCTTCTCCTGGGGGGATCTTCCTAACCTAGGGATCAAACCCAGGTCTCCTGCATGGCAAATGGATTCTTTACCAGCTACCCACAAGGGAAGCCCAATTTTCTTCTTTATTATGTTTATCATCTTCCCTCTACCTTCAGCTTTCTGCTAGAATGTAAGCACAATGAAGGCAGTTTGTCCTCTAAATTATTATAGCAGCCAAGAATAGTACCTGATATAGAACAGACACTCGAAAATATGCTTTGGATGAAAAATGTGACTGCAGTAACTGGTGAATGGGCAGAGCTTCATGAAGTTATGGTAGGGAGAAATATTAATGTAACATTAATATTAATATATGAAATATAATACTAATATTAATCACTGCTTTCTGATCTGTACTGTAGTGGAACGAGTGCCTATACATGAAATGTAAAAAGTCTTCTATGACTGATATTATTATGAGGTAGAGTATATTTGTTTGGATCTTTATCATCTCTAAAGTGGTTTATACACACTGTTATTCTAACTTGTGAGATAAGTAAAAATTATTATTTCATTTAATGGATTAGAAGCTGCATCTCAGAAACTGAGCTTTTTTTTTAAGAAAGTCACCTAAGATAAACAAACCCCAGTATTTTGCTCCCAGTCTGGAGGCCTCTCCAACAGACTCTCTCCCAAGAGGTATCATGGAAAATCCTATTTATGTGAGTTGGTTCATAATTATTTTACCACCTTCAAGGCAATTTTTGTAGAACTCTTTCACATCTGTATTTTAAAATCTACAAATGAAACTTCAGGGCCTTCTTTCATCTTTTAAGACTTCCTGATGCTATTTTTTTTAGTTCATTCTATTGACATCACAATAGAAAATGTGTGTAATGGTGGTTTAACATGATTGGTAAATAATGTGATTGGCTCTAGACCCTATGACTCTTTGGAGCTGAACCCCTAGTTTGGAGTTGATGTGAGTGTAGGCTTAGGGGCTGCCAAGGTGAGTCTTTCCTCTTATAATTTTTTGGTTCAGACAATTTATTCCCCAGCTATATCTCCTTGCTGGTACCTGTGCTCAGTTCAGTTCAGTTCAGTTCAGTCGCTCAGTCATGTCCGACTCTTTGTGACCCCATGAATTGCAGCACGCCAGGCCTCCCTGTCCATCACCAGCTCCCGGAGTTCACTCAAACTCATGTCCATCGAGTCGGTGATGCCATCCAGCCATCTCATCCTCTGTCATCCCCTTCTCCTCCTGCCCCCAATCCCTCCCAGCATCAGAGTCTTTTCCAGTGAGTCAACTCTTCGCATGAGGTGGCCAAAGTACTGGAGTTTCAGCTTTAGCATCAATCCTTCTAATGAACACCCAGGACTGATTTCCTTTAAAATGGACTGGTTGGATTTCCTTGCAGTCCAAGGGACTCTCAAGAGTCTTCTCCAACACCACAGTTCAAAAGCATCAGTTCTTCAGTGCTAAGCTTTCTTCACAGTCCAACTCTCACATCCATACATGACCACTGGGAAAACCATAGCCTTGACTAGACAGACTTTTGTTGGTACCTGTGCTACATGTATGTAAATCTCCACCTGGGTAAAGAAAGACAGGTCTTCCCAGGTGGCTCAGTGGTAAAGAATCTGCCTGTTAATGCAGGAGACATGAGTTCAATCCGTGGGTTGGGAAGATATCCTGGAGAAGGGAATGGTAACCACTCCAGTATTATTGCCTGGGAAATCCCATGGACAGAGGAGCCTGGTGGGCTATAGTCCACAGGGGTCGAAAAAGAGTCAAACAGGACATAGCAACTAAACAACAACAGAAGAAAGATAAACTGGAACAAACTATCACTAACGAAGAGTATTTGCAAAGGACTGTAGCTGTCAAGCTGGCTATGCTGCAAATAAACACTGTACATATTCATAACAGAAAAGGCATAGTCTGGATCAGTGTTATATGAATACTCTTAGGCAGGTATTAGCAAACTAACCACTCCATACATGTAGGCAGTGAGTAGAGCAGCACCCCCTCAGAGCATATGATGAACTCTATTGATATGAGGTCATGTTACTAAGGGTCTAATTCTATTGAAGACCTCATGCACCTTCTTATGGTCAAGATTTTTCATTGTGGTCCCTGAGGAAATACCCAGAAGCACTATGTGAGGGGCTACTTTTATTCTCTCCAAGTAGACCTCGGTTGTTCAAAAGAAAACCCCCCAAGGAATAGTAGTGGAAAGGTGTCAGGATATCAAAGCAGAGAAACCTGTATTATGACACTCAGTCCTCTGGCATTTCTAGGCTTGTGTTATTTCAAGAAATATACCCTAGACTGGGAGATAGGAGGCCAGAATTTTACTCCTGGCTTTGCAACAAGACCACTGAATGGCCTTAGCAAGTCAGCAAATCTTAGAATTTCTGTTCCTTAATTAGTAATGATGAGAGTGTTGGACTGAAAGATTGCAAGACCCCTTCAAAATTCAAAATCTAATTACTATATGCTCTGGCTAATGAATTAATAGTTAATCCTTCCTTGATAGATGCCTAAAAGTTCTAATGAAGATTTCCTCTGTATCAAGAATGTGCCATATGCCTGAAATCCTGCCCATGAGCCAAATGCATGACATCAAGCTAAATACTTTGCTGTCAGTCCTCACCTCAAGCCAGTGAGGCCAGCACACCTGTGCTATATTGCTGAGGAAGTTCAGGCCCAGGAGGAATCTGCATAAGGGATGTCTGACTCTGGGGCAGGTGTCTGTCCTTATTCCTTCCACACCACAAGAAAGTGAAATTGTTAGTCACTCAGTCATGTCCAAATCTTTGTGACCCCATGGTCTATCCATGGAATTTTCCAGGCAAGAATAATGGAGTGGGTTGCAATTCTCTTCTCCAGGGGATCTTCCCAACTCAGGGATCAAACCCAGGTCTCCTGCATTGCAGGCAGATTCTTTACAATCTGAGCTACAGAGGGAAGCCCCATACCACAGAGCCTCTCATAAACAACCAGCTTTTGAGACCTCTAGAGCTTTGAAGAACCACATGCAAAAATATTACTGTTATTTATTTAGATGAATGACTCAATCATAGAATGTGGAGTTAAGGTACTCTTGTGTGCGTGCTAAATCACTTCAGTCATGTCCAGTCTTTGCGATCCTATGGACTTAGTCTGCTGGCTGCTCTGTTCATGTCACTTTTCAGCCCTAATTTTACAGATGTGGAAAATGGCATCAAGGGAAGAAGTTTAAAAAACTAAGAAGTAACAAAGCAAAGAATATGACCCATATTTCCTTTCCTTCCTTTCTCTCTCCTTCCCTCTTTTCTTCCTTCTACCTCCCTTCTTTTCATTCATTCCAAAGTTCCCAAAGTTACTTTGGTATGATATTACATGTAGATTAGAAAGAATTTTTATGTGCTATAAATATTCCTTTCCTCCAAGAGGCTACCTGAGGACTCTTTGAATTCTACTATAGCATACCCTCATTTTCTTTACTAATTTAGATACTACAATCAAGTCCTCAATATTCAAACCAGAAGAATATGAAGCATTTTTACCTTAGCTAATTTTCATTACACCATCTCACATTCAAAAATTCACCTCTTTGTACACATGGATAATGGGAATAATTGAAATCTATAGCTTTGAAGGTATTAAAACTAGTTTTAGCTACTATTTAAAAGTCATGCTAAGTGATTTTTATTTATCACATCAATCTCTCAGTCGTGTCCAACTCTTTGCGACCCCATGGAATGCAGTATTCCAGGCCTCCCTATCCATCACCAACTCCCGGAGTTTACTCAAACTCATGTCCATTGAGCTGGTGATGAGATCCAACCATCTCATCCTCTGTCGTCCCCTTCTCCTCCCACCTTCGATCTTTCCCAGCATCAGGGTCTTTTCCAATGAGTCAGTTCTTCACATCAGGTGGCCAAGGTATTGGAGTTTCAGCTTCAGCATCATTCCTTCCAATGAATATTCAGGACTGACTTCCTTTAGGATGGACTGTTGGATCTCCTTGCTGTCCGAGAAACTCTCAAGAGTCTTCTTCAGCACCACAGTTCAAAAGCATCAGTTCTTCGGCACTCAGCTTTCTTTATAGTCCAACTCTCACATCCATACATAGCTACTGGAAAAACCATAGCTTTGACTAGAAGGACCATTTTTGCAAAGTAACATGTCTGCTTTTTAATATGCTGTCTAGGTTTGTCATAACTTTCCTTCCAAGGAACAAGTGTCTTATTTTCATGGCTGCGGTCACCATCTGCAGTGATTTTGGAGCCCCCCAAAATAAAATCTGTCACTGTTTCCAGTTTCCCTATCTATCTGCCATGAAAATGATGGGACCAGAAACCATGATCTGAGTTTTCTGAATGTTGAGTTTTAAGCCAACTTTTTCATTCTCCTCTTTCACTTTCATCAAGAAGCTCTTTAGTTCTTCTTCACTTTCTGCCATAAAGGTGGTGTCATCTGCATATCTAAGGTTACTGATATTTCTCCTGGCAATCTTGATTCCAGCTTGTGCTTCATCCAGTCCAACATTTCTCATGATGAACTCTGCATATAAGTTAAATAAGCAGGGTGACAATACACAGCCTTGACGTACTCCTTTTCTGATTTGGAACCAATCTGTTGTTTCATGTCCAGTTATAACTGTTGCTTCTTGATCTTTACACAGATTTTATAATAAGTAAAAATAAACATTTTTTTCCTGCATCTTAAACAGCTACGAACATCTCAGAGACAGCAAATAAATCCAATAGGTTGCTAATAATGCATAAATTTCCCATAATGTTTGATGTCCACTCTTCTAAAGAGAAGGGAAATTCACTAACAGCTTAAACACTGAAAATGAAACTCCTTTACAACAAATTTAGTCAATGAAATCCAAACAAAGCAGCAAACAGAAAAGCAATAACTAGAAGTTCAACTTCTAGGACACTGAGTGCGATATGGGGGCAGATTTTAAATGAAAGTACTTGATGGTAGCAAATTTTAAAAAGCACACCGGATGCAAGGATTCTTCAATATCCACCAATCAATCAGTGTAATACACCACATTAACAAACTGAAAAATAAAAACCATATGATTATCTCAATAGATGCAGAGAAAGCCTTTGACAAAATTCAACACCCATTTATGATAAGAACTCTCCAGAAAGCAGGAATAGAAGGAACATACCTCAACATAATAAAAGCTATATATGACAAACCCACAGCAAACATTATCCTCAATGGTGAAAAATTGAGAGCATTTCCTCTAAAGTCAGGAACAAGACAAGGGTGCCTACTTTCACCATTACTGTTCAACATAGTTTTGGAAGTTTTGGCCACAGCAATCAGAGCAGAAAAAGAAATAAAAGGAATCCAAATTGGAAAAGAAGAAGTAAAACTCTCACTGTTTGCAGATGACATGATCCTCTACATAGAAAACCCTAAAGACTCCACCAGAAAATTACTAGAACTAATCAATGACTATAGTAAAGTTGCAGGATATAAAATCAACACACAGAAATCCCTTGCATTCCTATACACTAATAATGAGAAAACAGAAAGAGAAATGAAGGAAACAATTCCATTCACCATTGCAACGGAAAGAATAAAATACTTAGGAATATATCTACCTAAAGAAACTAAAGACCTATACATAGAAAACTATAAAACACTGGTGAAAGAAATCAAAGAGGACACTAATAGATGGAGAAATATACCATGTTCATGGATTGGAAGAATCAATATAGTGAAAATGAGTATACTACCCAAAGCAATTTATAGATTCAATGCAATCCCTATCAAGCTACCAACGGTATTCTTCACAGAGCTAGAACAAAAAATTTCACAATTTGTATGGAAATACAAAAAACCTCGAATAGCCAAAGTGATCCTGAGAAAGAAGAATGGAACTGGAGGAATCAACCTACCTGACTTCAGGCTCTACTACAAAGCCACAGTTATCAAGACAGTATGGTACTGGCACAAAGACAGAAATATTGATCAATGGAACAAAATAGAAAGCCCAGAGATAAATCCACGCACATATGGACACCTTATCTTTGACAAAGGAGGCAAGAATATACAATGGATTAAAGACAATCTCTTTAACAAGTGGTGCTGGGAAAACTGGTCAACCACTTGTAAAAGAATGAAACTAGAGCACTTTCTAACACCATACACAAAAATAAACTCAAAATGGATTAAAGATCTCAACGTAAGACCAGAAACTATAAAACTCCTAGAGGAGAACATAGGCAAAACACTCTCTGACATACATCACAGCAGGATCCTCTATGACCCACCTCCCAGAATATTGGAAATAAAAGCAAAAACAAACAAATGGGACCTAATTAAACTTAAAAGCTTCTGCACATCAAAGGAAACTATTAGCAAGGTGATAAGACAGCCTTCAGAATGGGAGAAAATAATAGCAAATGAAGCAACTGACAAACAACTAATCTCAAAAATATACAAGCAACTCCTACAGCTCAACTCCAGAAAAATAAATGACCCAATCAAAAAATGGGCCAAAGAACTAAATAGACATTTCTCCAAAGAAGACATACAGATGGCTAACAAACACATGAAAAGATGCCCAACATCACTCATTATCAGAGAAATGCAAATCAAAACCACTATGAGGTACCATCTCACACCAGTCAGAATTGCTGCGATCCAAAAGTCTACAAATAATAAATGCTGGAGAGGGTGTGGAGAAAAGGGAACCCTCTTACACTGTTGGTGGGAATGCAAACTAGTACAGCCACTATGGAGAACAGTGTGGAGACTCCTTCAAAAACTGGAAATAGAACTGCCTTATGATCCAGCAATCCCACTGCTGGGCATACACACTGAGGAAACCAGAAGGGAAACAGACACGTGTACCTCAATGTTCATCGCAGCACTGTTTATAATAGCCAGGACATGGAAGCAACCTAGATGTCCATCAGCAGATGAATGGATAAGAAAGCCACGGTACATATACACCATGGAGTATTACTCAGCCATTAAAAAGAATACATTTGAATCAGTTCTAATGAGGTGGATGAAACTGGAGCCTATTATACAGAGTGAAGTAAGCCAGAAGGAAAAACACCAATACAGTATACTAACGCATATATATGGAATTTAGAAAGATGGTAACAATAACCCTGTGTACGAGACAGCAAAAGAGACAGTGAAGTATAGAACAGTCTTATGGACTCTGAGGGAGAGGGAGAGGGTGGGAAGATTTGGGAGAATAGCATTGAAACATGTAAAATATCATGTATGAAACGAGATGCCAGTCCAGGTTCGATGCACGATACTGGATGCTTGGGGCTAGTGCACTGGGATGACCCAGAGGGATGGTATGGGGAGGGAGGAGGGAGGATGGTTCAGGATGGGGAACACATGTATACCTGTGGTGGATTCATTTTGATATTTGGCAAAACTAATACAATTATATAAAGTTTAAAAATAAAATAAAATAAAAAAAAGCACACCTGTAAAATCTAGTTACACATATGTGTGTTTATGTGCATTATATGTGCTGCAAAATCCTATTCTTATTTTTTAAACATATCATCATTTAAATCTGCTCAGAAACCAAAATAAGTAACTGGAGATTTTTATAGAGTCACACTTCATTCTGCCTTCTCATTGTCTCAGAAGGAAAATGGCTTCCTTTCAGGGACTATCATTCATCCCTTCTCTTTCAAATGCATGTCTTTACTTTTTGGTCTCTGGAATAAAGTGCCAGAGCCAAATACTATGGGGTAATGATAAATACAATAATTTTTCTTTTCCATTCTCCAAATCAGAATTTCTGAGACTGGATTGTCAACAATAAGATGTTCTGGAGAGAGAAGGACAGAAATTTATTTTTTTTAAGTTTGCTCTGCATTATAAACCTGAGATCTTTCCTGATGTTATTATTTTTATTTTTACCTAACACATTCCAGGCCCAGGTGGAGAGTGTGGCCTGGAGCACATTCAGGGGATAAGCAAATACACAAGTGTTAGGAGGCCTGAATCTAAATATACATCTCTGGAGACCTGGCCACTATTACATGTGGAGATAAAGTGTTGCGTCCAACGAGAAGATCAATTATACTAAATACATGTGGAGGGGCATGTGGACCTAGGCCCTGGGCCTTGTTAGCACTGATGAATCTAACAGTTTCTAAGCTGCGAGTGGAAGCTTGAGCACATGGGCTAAGGAATACTCTTTCCTACTTCCCCTTTGGTTGCTTTCACTGCCTGGAATATTCTCCCCTTTTTCTTCCTTCAAAGACATCAAGTCCCACATCCTCACCAGCCAACTTTGTCTAGTCCAGTTCCACTCATACTTCATTTCTAGAATTCACAGAGTCCAGAGGAGTACATTAGCACTTTACCAACTTACATTTTTCTTTTATTTCTCTCTGTTGCTTTGTCTTTTCCTTTTTTATCTTAATTTTTTAACTGGAGGATAATTACTTTACAATGTTGTGTTGGTTTCTGCTGTACAACAACGTGAATCACTCATAACTATGTATATATCCCCTCCCTCTTGGGCCTCCCTCACCCCACCCAACTCCTCAAGGTCATTACAGAGTGCCAGGTTGGGCTCCCTGGATTACATATAAGCTTACACTAGCTATATATTTTACACATGGTAGTCTATGAATGTCAGTGCTACTTTCTCAATTCATCTCACCCTCTCTCTCTCTCTTTTTTTTTTCTTAAAGCTCATTTTGCTTCTCTGGGTAGGTGACTCTAGTAAAGATCATACTTTAACTAGACTCTGAGCAACACTCAGCACATAATAAATTCTCAACAATTAATTATAACTTGCTATCTGATAGATTTTTAAAGAAAGATCACAATGATGGAGTAAAACTTAAGTATGCTTCAAACTTTATATTCTGAGGTATGAATGATTATAGATGGCTTTCTAAGTCTCACATCATAAAACTTCTTCAACACTTTATACCACCACTGGGGATAAAGCTTTGCCTCCAGATGCCTCTGAGCACTCCCAAGAAACAAAATAGCAAGACAGAAAAGAAAAATTGAAGTTAGCAATAGGGTTGAACAGAAAGGAAGGGAGTCAAGTCCCACAAACTACTAGGCATTATTTAATTTCATTCTAACAAAAAATCTTCCCTGGTGGCTCAGACAGTAAAGCGTCTGCCTACAACGCAGGAGACCTGGGTTCAATCCCTGGGTTGGGAAGATCTCCTGAAGAAGGAAATGGCAACCCACTCCAGTATGCTTGCCTGGAAAAATCCCATGGATGGAGGAACTTGGTAGGCTACAGACCATGGGATTGCAAAGAGTCAGACATGACTGAGCAACTTCATTTTCACTTAACAAAAAATCTTACAACGTATATATTTCTTATCTCTACTTCACAGGTAGAGTCTCAGAGAGTTTTTAATCAAACGTTTGATCCCTGCATCTGGAAGATGCCTTGGAGCGGGGCATGGCAACTCACTCCAGTATTCTTGCCTGGAGAATCCCATGGACAGAGGAGCCTGGTGGGCTACAGTCCAGAGGGTCACAAAGAGTCAGACATGACCGAAGTGACATAGCACACAAAGCAGGACTGGGGTACACATCCAGGGTTGACCAGCTCCTTAGTTCAGAGCTCCAGGAGGTTAATCCTCCCTAGCTGGTGGGCAAGAGGGAAAGAGAAAAGAGAGAGCAAAAATGCTTAGCTGTATTGGGAGAGAGTGTGTTACATACTCAAGTTATAAGGCACTCCGAGCTCTGATCATCCTTGTTCACTCTTGGAACAGAAGATGGAAAGGTTACCCTTGTTGGAGAAAGAAAAAATAAATCTACTAGAGAACTCAGGGGAGGAAAATGCTGCCTCTTTCAGTAGATTGGAGAAATGTTCATTTCAAAGCTATTAAATAAAATATCAATGCTTTTCAGGTCCCCTAAAAATTTTTCATTCCATTTAATGCAGTTTTCTGCTCAACTATAAAGAGAGAGACTTACAAATGAATCACCCAATTAAAATCGCTCTTAGTTCAAGCCAACTGCTTTCAGATTAATTTTCTTCTGCTTATTTAAGATAAGGGTTCACTGCTTTGCTGTCACATCAGTTCAGCACAGAATTTCTCTTCATGCTTAGAAGTTATTCAGATCTCCTAAAAATCTAACATATGTTGACCACTGAGTACTGAATTTAGAGCTCTGCACACACACACACAAAAAATAATAAAAATTCCCCTTTAAGGGGTCAGATGGTATTTTGAGTTTGACACTGATTCCTTAGAAAGCAAAAATTCCCAGAAACAAGAAATTTTATCATGGTATGAAAGCCACTACTTGTTTTTATATGAAAAAATACAAGTTACTACTGTCTTTATTTTTCCCCACCAAGAATAGATTTTAAATAGATTAATTTGCCACTGAAGTGTGTGTGTGTGTGTGTGTGTGTGTGTATGTCTGTGTGTGTGTATAGAAAAGTGGTCAACATAAACACTGGCGATCCATTTTATGCTTCTAGTTTGATGTATTCTTACTTTTCTCAAGTTTTTCAGTCTGTGGTCCTGTCTTACTCATTTTTTGTGTGTGTCCCTCACAATACCTGGGACATTGCCATGCTTAAATTTACACTTGTTAGGTAGTTAGAATAGGAAACAGGAGTCCAGAATGGTGGTGGCTAACAGACAAGGGAAGGAAAAGCCCGTGAAAATAGAACAAAGGAAGGTCTGAGGACCGGAGTGAGGACCTCATGTAGAACAAAGAGCACTCCTGGCTAGCCCAATTTACTTATGGCAGGCCCAGAGGGAGAAAAAAAACATATAAAAAGAGAAGCCAAAGTGCTGGGGCTCTCTCTTTTCTCGTCTTTTGGGTCAGCATGCCCTCTCACCTAGAGGATGTATTTTCCTTTTATTTTCTAAATAAAACTGAGCTGTAACACTGATCTGTCTGAGAGCTATAACACTGTCTGGTCTATCTGAGAGCTGTGACTTGCCGAGGGCTTTCATGTCCATCGCTTCAAATTTTTGTTGTGATGAGACAGAACTGAGCAGATTACATGCCCCTGACACACTAATAACTAGTTTCTGGATTGATTTTAGAATAAAGAGTTTTTTGGGTTTTTTTTTTAAACAAAAGGTAGTAAGTCAGATAACCGGACAAGGTACACAGATGTGTTTTATTTGGTTGAGATATTATTCTTTAGATTTTTGCAAGAGTGTCTTTTAAAAACCAAGAGATGTTTACATAAAGGTTCAAATTTTTGTCTTGCTTTTAAAAACTGGAAGATCTGGCAAGATAGGACATCAATATGGCAACAATGAACTGCAGTGAGTGGTAAATGTCTGTTTTAAATAGGATGTTCTCTTTAATTCACTGCCTCCATACTCCCTACTTGTCTTCTAACCAGCCTGATTCACTCATTTATGTTACCTGTCTGATTAAGAATCCCTGCTTTCAAGAATAACTCTACTGCTTTCAATATTTCTCCAAAATGGGCCTGTAAGGATGAAGCTTTGCAGAGAAATAGGATGTCTTAAAATTTCATTTGGTCACAGTAATTAATCATTTACCTCTTCTAGACAGAATCAGTTCTACAACTAACAAAGATCTTGTAAATAGGGAATTACCACAGGAAATCAACATTATTTTGGGGTGGGGAGGAGGAAAAAAAAGAAAAGAACTCATACATTTGAAATATTTTTATCCACAAAAATGTTCCTGGTTTTCACAAATGAAGGAATAGGCAAGGGGTGTTTGTTATTTAAATTTTCCCATAATGAACTTCTCTTCAAATTTCTACTGGTGAGAATTCAAAACTTCTGCCCCCAGTTCCATATCTTATCCTATTGGTATTTTTTTTTTAATATTCACCCATTTCCACTCCCTTTATTCATCATACTACTTCAAATACCAAAGCTCATCAAAATATATTCTGTATCTTTTCAATGAGGCTGAATATTCTTTTCTGTCTTATGAAGCATTATAATTCATTTGATTTATCTGCCACTTGCTGCTGCTGCTGCTAAGTCACTTCAGTCGTATCTGACTCTGTGCAACCCCATAGATGGCAGCCCAACAGGCTCCCCTGTCCCTGGGATTTTCCAGGCAAGAACACTGGAGTGGGTTGCCATTTCCTTCTCCAATGTATGAAAGTGAAAAGTCAAAGTGAAATCACTCAGTCGTGCCCGACTCTTAGCGACCCCATGGACTGCAGCCTACCAGGTTCCTCTGTCCATGGGATTTTCCAGGCAAGAGTACTGGAGTGGGGTGCCATTGCCTTCTCCAATCTGCCACTTATCAGTGGTTCAAATTAGCTCTGAACATGGTATTTTGGTAATGCCTTCTTCCCATTGATACTGTAGTGCATTTTAATTGTAAGCTGGAGACTTCACTGAAAAATCAATCAGGGAGCAAATTTATTCTTAGGTATATATGTTATCATGATACTTTGTATGAATTAATTAAAACAGACCAATTAAGTAACTTTAAGATGGCAATGCAGAAAGCCAAAGAGAAACTTGGAAACACACCATATTTTTCCTCCTTCAACCCCAGAATAAACTGCTTTCCTACCAATATACTGTTAAGTTGTTTTCAGGTCACAATTTAACTCGTGGCATAAAACAACCCCCAATCTAATTCAAGCTTATGCTTCTAGATAATTATCTGTGACTAAATTTTTTAAATACTCTCAAAACCAATGAAATTAAAATGTTCATTTAGGAAATGAATTCAACTAAACATTAAGTATGGATTTTTCAAAATGGAAATATTTTATATGATTCTATATAACCTTCTTAGGGGTATGTGTGTGTGAGAGAGATCATTACATATTACATAAGTTCAGCAGATAAGTCCTCTGAATTGTGAACTCCATGCTGTGTGGACACTGAGAAACTGGTTTCCTAGGCAGTGGTCACTAAGTACTTGGAAGACAGTGGGATTTCCTTCTACCTTATTGTACTACGTACTATACATTTTTTCCTAGAGACCTTATTAATTCAAATTTGTTTCAAAGTAAGGAGCAGTGTCTCATTTATGAATTTTCTACTGAAAGAAATGGATATTTGAACAAGTTTATTAAATATATTAAAATATAGCTATAGAAGTCAATTTCAAAATTAGTTCCATTACTTTCATGGATCACAGCCTTGTCGTGGTGAAGGGGCATGAGTAACTCAATGAAGCTATGAGCCATGCTGTGCAGGGACACCCAAGATGGATGGGTCATAGTGAAGAGTTCTGACAAAATGTGGTTCACTGGAGTAGGAAATCATAACCCACTTCAGTATTCTTGCCATGAGAACCCCATGAACAGTATAAAAAGGAAAATAAATATGAAAATGAGGCCCCCCGACCCAGGTCAGAAAGTGTCCAATATGCTAATTGGGAAAAGGAAAGGGCAATTAAGAACAGCTCCAGATAGAATGAAGCAGCTGGGCCAAAGCAGAAATGACATTCAGTTGTGAATGTGTCTGGTGGTGAAAGTAAAGTCTGTTCCAGGAAAGAATAATATTGCATGTTAGGAATAAGTTAAGAATAAGTTAAAGATAATATTGCATGTTATGGAATGTTAGGTTCATGAATCAAGGCAAATTGAATGTGGTCAAACAGGAGATGGCAAGAGTGAACATCCACATCTTAGGAATCAGTGAACTAATTAGATGGAAATAGCAGACTCAAATGATCATACCTATTGCTGTGGGCAAGAATCCCTTTAAAGAAATGGAGTAGACCTCATAGTCAACAAGAGTCTGAAATGCAGTATTTTGGTGCAGCCTCAAAAATGACAGAATGATCTTGGTTCATTTGCAAAACAAACCATTCAGTATCACACTAATCAAAGTTTATGCCCCAATCACTAATTCTAAAGAAGCTGAAATTGAATGGTTCTATGAAGACCTACAACACCTTCTACAATTAACGCCAAAAAAAATGTCCTTTTAATCATAGGGGATTATAAATGCAAAAATAGGAAGTCAGGAGATACCTGGAATAATAGGCAAGTTTGGGCAAAGGCTAACAAAATTTTTTGAAGAGAACATGCGGGTCATAGCAAATACCCTTTTCAAACAGATTACTCTACACATGGACATCACAAAATGGTCAAAAACAAAATCGGATTGACTATGTTGTTTGCAGCCAAAAATGGAGGAGCTCTATACAGTCAGCAAAAAAAAAAGACCTGGAGCTGACTGTGGCTCAGATCATGAGCTCCTTATTGCAAAATTAAGGCTTAAATTGAAGGAAGTAGGGAAAACCACTGGGCCATTCAGGTATGACTTAAATCAAATCCGTTACACATATACAGTGGAGGTGACAAATAGATTCAAAGGATTAGATCTGGTAAACAGAGTGCTTGTAGAACTATGGATGAAGGTTCATAACATTGTACAGAAAGCCATGACCAAAACCCCCCCACAGAAAAAGAAATGCAACAGGGCAAAGTGGTGGTCTGAGGAAGCTTTACAAGTAACTAAGGAAAGAAGAGAAGCAAAAGGCCATAGAGAAAGGGAAATATATACTGAACTGAATGTAAAGTTCCAAAGAATAGCAATGAGAGATAAGAAAGCCTTCTTAAGGGAACAATGCAAAGAAAGAGAGGAAAAGAATAGAATGGGAAATACTAGAGATCTTGTCAAGAAAATTGGAGATATCAAGGAAATATTTCATGTGAGGATGGGCACGATAAAGGATAGAAACATAGGGACCTAACAAAAGCAGAAGAGATTGAAGAAGAGGTAGCAAGAATACACAGAAGAGATATACAAAAAAAGGTCTTAATGACCCTGATAACCACAATGGACATCTTGGAGTATGAACTCAAGTGGGCATTAGGAAGCATTACTATGAACAAAGTTAGAGAAGGTGAGCTATTTCAAATCCTAAAATATGATGCTGTTAAAGTGCTGTACTCAATATATCAGTAAATTTGGAAAACTTAGCAGTGGCTACAGGACTGGAAAAGGTCAGTTTTCATTCCAATCCCAAAGAAGGACAATGCCAAAGAATGTTCAAACTACTGCATAATTGTGTTCATTTCTCATGCTAGCAAGGTTATGCTAAAAATTGTTCAAGCTAGGCTTCAGCAGCACATGATCCAAGAACTTCCAGATGTACAAGCTGGATTTAGAAAAGGCAGAGGAACCAGAGAACAAATTGCCAGCATTTGTTGGATCATGGAGAAAGCAAGAGAGTTCCATAAAAATATCTACCTCTGCTTCAGTGACTACACTAATGCCTTTGACTATGTGGATCACAGCAAACTGGAAAATTTTTAAAGAGATAGAAATTCCAGACCAAAGAGATAGAAATTCCAGACCACCTTACCTATCTCTGGAGAAACCTGTATACAGGTCAACAGTTAGAACCAGACATGGAACAATGGATTGGTTCAAAATTGGGAAAAGGAGTACAACAATGCTATATATTGTCACCCTGCTTATTTAGCATCTATGCAGAGTACATCATGCAAAATGTTGAGCTGGATGGATCACAAGCTGGAATCAAGATTGCCAGGAGAAATATCAATAACCTCAGATATGCATATGATACCACTCTAATGGCAGAAAGTGAAGAGGAATTAAAGAGCCTCCTTGATGATGGTGGAAGAGGAGAATAAAAAAGTTGGCTTAAAATTCAGCATTCAAAGAACTAAGATCATGGCATCTGGTAGTATCACTTTATGTCAAACAAAAGGGGAAAAAGTAAAAGCAGTGATAATTTTATTTCTTGTCCTCCAAAATCTCTATGGACTGTGGTTGCAGCCATGAAATCAAAAGATACTTGCTCTTTGGAAGGAAAGTTTTGACAAGCCTCGGCAGCATATTAAAAAAGCAGAGACATCACTTTGTCAACAAGGTCCATATATTCAAATACATGGTTTTTCCAGTAGTCATGTACGGATGTGAGAGTTGGACCATAAAGAAGGCTGAGTACCGAAAAACTGATGCTTTCAAATTGTGGTGCTGGAGAAGACTCTTAAGAGTCCCTTGGACAGCCAGGAGATCAAACTAGTCAATCCTAAAGAAATCAATCCTGAATATTCATTGGAAGGACTGAAGCTGAAGCTCTAATACTTCGGCTATCTGATGTGAAAGCTGACTCATTGGAAAAGACCCTGATGCTGGGAAAGATTGAAGGCAAAAGGAGAAAGGGCAACAGAGGATGAGATGGCTAGATAGCATCACTGACTCAACAGACATGAATTCGATCAAACTCTGGGAGATAATGGAGGACAGTGGAGCCTGGCATGCTGCAGTCCATGGGGTCATGAGTTGGACAAGACTGAGCAGCTGAACAACAACAGCATAATTACCATATGTGTATTACGACAACTTTTGTGTTTTCAACAAGAATTTTCATAATTTCAAATAGAAAATTCACCCTTATTCACCTTGAGATCTTAACTATTGTTCTTTATTAATAATCCATTTCACTTCCAATTTTTAACTTACTGCCTATCGGTTAATTTTTCATTCTACCACACAATATTATGCACAATTTTATCATATAGTCAGTAAAATTAAAGTTTCATTTAACGTACATAGAAGTTTACTTATTGTCTATTATTTCAGATTTGTCCTTGATTTATGCATTTATTATTCAGACCTCAATGTTGCACTTCAGTTATACACCAGTAAAAAATAAAAATTTGAAAAATACTGAAGCAAGAATATTTATTCTGTTGCTAAGTAAAAATGGTTTGGTCCTGAAGTAGGTGTTTAAGTAGGTAAAGTAGGGTAGGACCAGGGAGAAAATTCATTCTATCAATAGACCATCACTAGCAGATTGAGTTCTTTATTAGACAGGCTGAGAATCATTCCAATTTGTTAGAAGAAGCATAGTCTTGGCTATTGGCATAGATACTTGCTGCATTACATTGAGTTTTTACTTTTGTGTCATTGGGTTTATTGCATTATTTTCCTGCAGACCACAATTCCACTGGGGTAAAGTGATTATAAAGTCCTTTTTTATTTTTTACTTTACAATATTGTATTGGTTTTGCCATACATTGACATGAATCCACCATGGGTGTACATGTGTTCCCCATCCTGAAACCCCCTCCCACCTCCCGCCCCATCCCACCCTTCTGGGTCATCCCAGTGCACCAGCCCTGAGCACCCTGTATCATGCATCAGACTTGGACTGGCGATTCATTTCACATGTGGTAATTTATGTGTTTCAATGCCATTCTCCCATATCATCCCACCCTTTCCCTCTCCCATAGAGTCCAAAAGACTGTTTTTACATCTGTGTCTCTTTTGCTGTCTTGCATACAGGTTTATCGTTACCATCTTTCTAAATTCCATATATATGTGTTAGTATACTGTATTGGTGTTTTTCTTTCTGGCTTACTTCACTCTGTATAATAGACTCCAGTTCCATCCACCTCATTAAAACTGATTTAAATGTATTCTTTTTAATGTCTGAGTAATATTCCATTGTGTATATGTACCACAGCTTCCTTATCCATTCATCTGCTGATGGACATCTAGGTTGTTTCCATGTCCTGGCTATTATAAACAGTGCTGCGATGAACATTGGGGTACACATGTCTCTTTCAATTCTGGTTTCCTCAGTGTGTATGCCCAGCAGTGGGATTGCTGGATCATATGGAAGTTCTGGTTTCCTCAATGTGTATGCCCAGCAGTGGGATTGCTGGGTCATATGGCATATGGAATGGGTGAATTTAACTCAGATCACCATTATATCTACTACTGCGGGCAGGAATCCCTTAGAAGAAATGGAGTAGCCATCATAGTTAACAAAACAGTCTGAAATGCAGTACTTGGATGCAAACTCAAAAATGACAGAATGATCTCTGTTCGTTTCCAAGGCAAACCATTCAATATCATAGTAATCCAAGTTTATGCCCCAACCAGTAAAGCTGAAGAAACTGAAGTTGAATGGTTCTATGAAGACCTACAAGACCTTTTAGAACTAACACCCAAAAAAGATGTCCTTTTCATTATAGGAGACTGGTATGCAAAAGTAGGAAGTCAAGAAACACCTGGAGTAACAGGGAAATTTGACCTTGGAATACTGAATGAAGCAGAGCAAAGGCTAATGGAGTTTTGCCAAGAGAACACACTGGTCATAGCAAACACCCTCTTCCAAGAACACAAGAAAAGATGCTACACATGGAAATCACCAGATGGTCAACACCGAAATCAGAATGATTATATTCTGTGCAGCCAAAGATGGAGAAGTTCTATACAGTAAGCAAAAACAAGACCGGGAGCTGACTGTGGCTCAGATCATGAACTCCTTATTGCCAAATTCAGACTGAAATTGAAGAAAGTAGGGAAAACCACTAGACCATTCAGGTATGACCTAAATCAAATCCCTTATAATTATACAGTGGAAGTGAGAAATAGATTTAAGAGACTAGATCTGATAGAGTGCCTGATGAACTCTCAACGGAAGTTTGTGACATTGTACAGGAGACAGGGATCAAGACCATCCCCATGGAAAAGAAATGCAAAAAAGGAAAATGGCTGTCTGAGGAGGCCTTACAAATAGCTGCGAAAAGAAGAGAAGTGAAAAGCAAAGGAGATAAGGAAAGATATAAGCATCTGAATACAGAGTTCCAAAGAATAGCAAGGAGAGATAAGAAAGCCTTCCTCAGTGATCAATGCAAAGAAATAGAGGAAAACAACAGAATGGGAAAGACTAGAGATCTCTTCAAGAAAATTAGAGATACCAAGGGAACATTTCATGCAAAGATGAGCTCAATAAAAGACAGAAATGGTATGGACCTAACAGAAGCAGAAGATATTAAGAAGAGGTGGCAAGAATACACAGAAGAACTGTACAAAAAAGATCTTCATGACCAAGATAATCACGATGGTGTGATCACTCACCTAGAGCCACATTCCATATCCTGGAATGTGAAGTTAAGTGGGCCTTAGAAAGCATCACTATGAACAAAGCTAGTGGAGGTGATGGAATTCCAGTTGAGCTATTTCAAATCCTGAAGAATGATGCTGTGAAAGTGCTGCACTCAATATGCCAGCAAATTTCGAAAACTCAGCAGTGGCCACAGGACTGGAAAAGGTCAGTTTTCATTCCAATCCCAAAGAAAGGTAATGCCAAAGAATGTTCAAACTACCACAAAATTGCACTCATCTCACACGCTAGTAAAGTAATGCTCAAAATTCTCCAAGCCAGGCTTCAGCAATATGTGAACCGTGAACTTCCTGATGTTCAAGCTGGTGTTAGAAAAGGCAGAGGAACCAGAGATCAAATTGCCAACATCCACGGGATCATCGAAAGAGCAAGAGAGTTCCAGAAAAACATCTATTTCTGCTTTCTTGACTATGCCAAAGCCTTTGACTGTGTGGATCACAATAAACTGTGGAAAATTCTTCAAGACATGGGAATACCAGACCACCTGACCTGCCTCTTGAGAAACCTATATGCAGGTCAGGAAGCAACAGTTAGAACTGGACATGGAACAATAGACTGGTTCCAAATAGGAAAAGGAGTACGTCAAGGCTGTATATTGTCACCCTGCTTATTTAACTTCTATGCAGAGTATATCATGAGAAACGCTGGGCTGGAAGAAACACAAGCTGGAATCAAGATTGCCGGGAGAAATATCAATAACTTCAGATATGCAGATGACACCACCCTTATGGCAGAAAGTGAAGAGGAACTAAAAAGCCTCTTGATGAAAGTGAAAGAAGAGAGTGAAAAAGTTCTCTCATTCAGCTCAACATTCAGGAAACTAAGCTCAACATTCAGAAAACTAAGATCATGGCATCTGGTCCCATCACTTCATGGGAAATAGATGGGGAAACAGTTAAAACAGTGTCAGATTTTATTTTGTGGGCTCCAAAATCACTGCAGATGGTAACTGCAGCCATGAAATTAAAAGATGTTTACTCCTTGGAAGGAAAGTTATGACCAACCTAGATAGCATATTCAAAAGTAGAGACATTACTTTGCCAACAAAGGTCCGTCTAGTCAAGGCGATGGTTTTTCCAATAGTCATGTATGGATGTGAGAGTTGGACTGTGAAGAAAGCTGAGCACCGAAGAATTGATGCTTTTGAACTGTGGTGTTGGAGAAGACTCTTGAGAGTCCCTTGGACTGCAAGGAGATCCAACCAGTCCATTCTGAATAAGATCAGCCCTGGGATTTCTTTGGAGGGAATTATGCTAAAGCTGAAACTCCAGTACTTTGGCCACCTCATGTGAAGAGTTGACTCATTGGAAAAGACTCTGATGCTGGGAGGGATTGGGGGCAGGAGGAGAAGGGGATAACAGAGGATGAGATGGGTGGATGGCATCACTGACTCGATGGACATGAGTCTGAGTGAACTCTGGGAGTTGGTGATGGACAGGGAGGCCTGGCATGCTGTGATTCATGGGGTCTCAAAGAGTCAGACATGACTGAGTGACTGAACTGAACTGAACTGAGATAATATATTCAAAAGCAGAGACATTACTTTGCCAACAAAGGTCCATCTAGTCAAGGTTATGGTTTTTCCAGTGGTGATGTATGGATGTGAGCGTTGGACTGTGAAGAAAGCTGAGTGCCGAAGAATTGATGCTTTTGAGCTGTGGTATTGGAGAAGACTTTTGAGAGTCCCTTGGACTGCAAGGAGATCCAACCAGTCCATTCTGAAGGAGATCAGCCCTGGGATTTCTTGGGAAGGAATGATGCTAAAGCTGAAACTCCAGTACTTTGGCCACCTCATATGAAGAGTTGACTCATTGGAAAGACTCTGGTGCTGGGAGGGATTGAGAGTAGGAGGAGGATGGGATGACAGAGGATGAGATGCTGGATATCATCACCGACTAGATGGACATGAGTTTGAGAAAACTCCAGGAGTTGGTAATTGACAGGGAGGGCTGGTGAGCTGGATTTCATGGGGTCGCATAGAGTCAGACACAACTGAGCAACTGAACTGAACTGATGGCAGTTCTATTTCCAGTTTTTTAAGGAATTTCCATACTTTTCTCCATAGTAGAAAGTCCTTTTTGAACCAGTTGTTTCTGTCAAGAAAGAATTCTCACAGATAACAGTGTAAATACAAGATGATTGGCTGGATCAATATTCAATATTGGTTTTCAGTGGGTGCTTGTAAAATTTAGATGGTGGTTCAATAAAATGTTAATTCCTAAAATTATCATCTGCCTAGACATTTTTAAGGCTTATGGAGCTCCTTTATGTCCTAGTTAATCAATTTCTTCCCATAATTCTCTAAACACCTCACTGCTACTTTCAGATCATATGTTCTATCTTACCCCATTGCATCATAACTCATTGCAAGCTTCCTCCCCAGGTACCAGTGCTCTGAAACTTGCTTACTCAACTTCAAATCACTTTTTAAAAAAATTTGACATGGATTCTCTGCAAAATCCTTTTTGGGTTCTGTGACCCTACTGTGCCCTGGCTTTCCAGCTCCATCTCTGACCAGTCTTCACAGTCTCTCACTAGGTCCTTTTCCTCAGTTGGCACACTTAAATGTAGCAATTCAAGATTTTGCTACATATCTTCTCTTGGCCCACAGTGGTTGCACTGTCCCCCACTGACTCAAATTCTATATGTATATGGATGAATTTCAGCCTTACATCTAGTGTTATTCAAATCCCAGGTTTAGATTTTAAGTTTTATATTGTATACAGAGAAACCTGAATTCCACAGACAAGATATCCATCATGATACTCATTTTCTCTACCACCTTCTTTCTTGCTTTCTCTTTCTGATAAATGTCATCATTTTCAAAAATTTCTGCAGTAACTATTAATGACATTTACCAATATTTCTGTTTCTTCACTTTTCTCGGCATACAAGAGGATGACACTTCTACAGTCTTTTAAAGTTAGGCATGATCATGTGACACAGTAAGAGAAAACCCTTTGTTGCTCTGAGCCATTGAAATTTGGGGAGTGTTATTAAAATGTAACTAGTCCACTGCCTGCTATAGAACTTCTCACATATGAAATCTCATGTCACTGCATTAATCAGGAATAAATATAGGTGTATATACACAAAAAACTAAAATGCGAATGACAGAATGATACTATTACCTTTGTTTCTGTGACAGGTGAAAAGTGTCCACAAGCAAGCGTCCTTGAGCTATCCAGCAATCAGCAGTGGCTTGGGCTCCTGCTTTCTGGCTGTTCCTCAGCAGGGGCATCCTCTGTAGCACATAGCTTCCACACCAGGACACGTGATGGTTGGTGGTGCTGTAACAATCCCATCCACATCTCAGCACTTGGAAAAAGGAAATGGGAGAAGGAAACATTTCTCTTTTAATGAGAATTTCTATAAATTGCATTTATGCCTTAGGTTCGAGTTTAATCCCACAGCCACATTCAGCTATGAAATCCCTAAAATATAATCTTTTAGCTGAATGGCCATGTGCTCAGCTAAAATTCTGGGCAATGTTATTAAATACAAAGGAGAGAATTAATACTGAAAGGTAATCATGAGTCTCAGCCACAGTTATGCTTGACTTTAACATTTACCTCATTCTTCACATCATACAATTTCTTTCTAAAGGCCCCTCAATTCTGATTTATGTTATTCACCCAAATGATATTCTGGAAATGGTTTTCACTTGGACTATTACAATCATTTGATGATTGCTTTTCCTCCATCTTCTTCCTACTTTCCTTTGAAATTTGAAATTTCTCAATGAATAATACTTCAGGCAACTTTAAGAGTTCTTATTCTGTATAATCACTATTTTATTAATCCTTAACTCTGTCATTATACATTCTTCAATGATCTCCCCATTAACAATAAAATGGAGTTTAAATTTTTTAACATGAGACTCAGCATCCTTCATTGTAAATGTGGTTGTAATATACATTTATATAATCATTTCCCACCATGTGATGTACATTTACATATATTCCTCCTTTATAGCATCGCTCTTTCTACTTCCTGGGGTAAACAGAGTCCTATCTCACCATTGCTTATCACTGTTGCCCTCATCTTTCAATCACCAATTGAAAAATCACTTCCTTTGGGAACACTTTTCATCCACCCCCAGAGTATTCACACTGTTCTTTCTTCCTTCTTCTACCAGAATTTTATTTATATTTCTTTTCAGTACTTAGACTTATATTTTGTATATATTTATCTCCTCCATCAAATCATAAGATCTTTGATTGTAAGGAATATCTTTCTTAATTTTGTACCTTTAAGTTCCATACACATAATAGACATTCAGGAAATGATTTTCAATGAGTATTTTTGTGAAACTCTGTGCGACAGAGACAATATTGTATTCATGTAATAAATATTGGACTTTCCAGGTGGTGTAAGTGATAAAGAACCTGCTTACCAGTTCAGGAGATGGAAGTTTAATCCCTGGGTAGGGGAAGATCCCCTGGAGGAAGACATGGAACCCACTCCTGTGTTCTTCCCTGGAGAATCCCATGAATAGAGGAAGCTGGCCGGCTACGGTCCATAGGGTCGCAAGGAGTCAGACCTGACTGAAGCGACTTAGCACGCATGCACACGATAAAGATTAAGACATGAATATACATGATGTCTCTTTTAGCTCTTATGTGGAAACATCAGCTCTAAATCATGTGCCCAACTTCTTTCTACACCTGTCATCATTTATCTTAAATATCTTTCATGCCCTAATTGAGAGTCCTAATCAGAGTAAATGAAACAATATTGTCTTCTTAACTGCTTTATTTAGAATACAAAGAAGACTGATTGCTTCCTAATCAGCTAGATTAACACCTAATAAAAAGTATTTCCCTAAAGGAGCCTTGTAAGTACTGATTTTTAATTCCTCATCTCTACATTAAATCAACCAGCAGCTTCTTCTTAGAAAACCTAGGCTCATTTATATGGTCTCCTACCCTTTTCAAAATAAGCATAGTAGTAGTGCTGTCAAGAAATAAAAATACTATTTATGTCATAGATTTGGTTGCTTATTGTAGACAGATATATACTATACTTGTATTAATCTAAAAGCAAAATTGTGAAGTCTCTGTCTCAGTCATGCCTGACTCTGCGACCTCATGGGCTGTAGCCTGCTAGGCTCTTCTGTCCATGGGATTTTCCAGGCAGGAATACTAGAATAGGTTGCTATTTCCTTCTCCAGAGGATCTTCCCAACCCAGGGATCGAACCTGGGTCTCCTGCATTGCAGGCAGACTCTTTACTGTTGATGAGTCAAATTCATGGACTAGTGACTCATTCGAAATAAATTCTGCTAATTTTTACTTTAAAAGGATCTTACAAATATCATATTTTAATTCATATATATGGAATCTAGAAAAATAGTACTGATGAACGTACTTGCAGGGCAGGAATATAGACACAGAGAATGGACATGTGGACACAGTGGGGAAAGGAGATGGTGGGACGAATTAAGACAGTAGCGTTGATGTATATACAGTACTGTGTGTAAAATAGATAGCTAGTGGGAAGCTGCTGTATAGCACAGGGAGCTTAACTGGGCTCTCTGTGATGACCTAGAGGAGTGGGATGAGGGGAGCAGGAAGAAGGGGATATGTGAACGCATATAGCTGAAACACGTTGTACAGCAGCAACTAACACAACATTGTAAAGCAATTATATTCCAATTAAAAACTAAATTAAAAAGTATCAAATAAATTTCTAGATTTTTTTTTAAGTGGGTGCATGATTGCATGTAAGGATAGAGGGGCTCTTTTAGTATCTCCTTTCTTTGGGCTACTACTAGGAATTATCACCACTCCAGGCTCTGAGGGTGAGTCCTACATAGCCACAATTCACGTAGTGACGTCAAGAGTGCTGTAACTCTTCTGAGACCCTAAGAGAATATGGCCAAACAAGCCAAGAAAGGATTGCCAAAAGAGTTCCGGAAAAATGGAATGGAAGCTTGATTAATCTGTACCTGTAGTCTGCCAATACTCTGGGCTTTTCAACATGGGCACTGGCAAATTCTATTGTTTAAGCCAGTCTGATTTGGCTTCCAAATTAATGAATTACCTGAATCAGAGGCCCAGGGTCACAGAAACCTATTCATCTCTGTAATCTCAATTACATATTTTTCAAGCCCTATAAAGGGGAAATCATATGCTTTTAAAACATAAGTTAAGTGATACTTCTTAAAAAAGTAAATTCACGAGTGGCAAAAAAACATAGCTTAAATCTTGGTATCTGGAAACATTTAAAAGTGGACACTGTTGACAAATTTGTGTACACTCCAGCAGAGAGGCAATGGTTGGAAATAAAGTATCTTGAATTTAAGTGGTCTACAAAAACTACTCTTTTGACTACTTGGCTGACTACTACTGATTCAGCTTTCTCAGTCCAAAGAATCTGAGAAAATTATGCTCACAAAAGATGCATTTTCTTTTCACAGCTATTGTTTTCATATTGATATCACAAACTGTTTTCCAGAAACAATAAAGTATGAGTTTATTTCCCACTAATAATTTGTTAAAGGCTGAAGAATTAGCATTTACTAGAAAATAAAACTACAGCAAGTTATTTTATTTACCTTTCTGAAAACATCACTTCTGTATAATACACTAAGAGTAATGCTTCAACAATTACCTTATAAATGAAAGATCAGCATACTGAAGCATAACATCTAATAACCATGTCACAGAATAAGAAGCATTTTATTTACATACTTTATCCTTGGATTGAATTATTCTGAGATTTCTAAATCTAAAGATTCTAATGATATGAACTTTGTCACCAAAGAAAATGGCAAAGATAATAAAAGAAGTGATTCAAACATTTCCAAGTTCTATTAATAAATTATAATCTTTGATGAAAGAATATTAAATTTAAATACTGAGTTACTTTGAAAATATTTAAGAAAAATAAATCACTATAGTTAATAGTATTGCATTATTTCAAATATAGCATTCTTGAAAGTCCCTGAGAGTAGATTTTAAGTATTATTACCACACACACACACACATAGAAGTTAAGTATGTGAGGTGATGGATGTGCTAATTGTCTTGACTTTGAAAATCATTTCAAAATGTGTATGTATGTCAATCATTATGTTGCACATTTCAAATATATATATATGTAGTTAAAAATAAAGTTAGAGAAAAGAATCCATATTCATCTTCTTTATCTGGTTCTTGATCTCTGTCATTAATTTATTTGCTTTGTGTGCACGTGAATATATGTTGTAATCATCAGTCACTATTTCTTTGCTAGGGCTACCATAACAAAATAACACAGATGCTGCTGCTGCTGCTAAGTCGCGTCAGTCATGCCCGACTCTGTGCGAACCCATAGATGGCAGCCCACCAGGCTTCCCCATCCCTTGGATTCTCCAGGCAAGAACACTAGAGTGGGTTGCCATTTCCTTCTCCAATGCATGAAAGTGAAAAATGAAAGTGAAATCGCTCAGTCATGTCCGACTCTTAGCGACCCCATGGACTGTAGCCCACCAGGCTCCTCCGTCCATGGGATTTCCTCGGCAAGAGTAGTGGAGTGGGGTGCCATTGCCTTCTCCCAAATAACACAGATGGAAGGGCACAAATAACAGAAATTTACTTTCTCCCACATACAGGAGGTTGGAGTTCAAGCTCAATGTGCCAGCAGGGTTGGATTCTACTGAGGCCTCCCTCCTTGGCTTCCAGATGGCTGCCCTTTCATTGCCTCACCACATAGCTGGCACTCTGTTCATAAGCATTCCTGATGACTCTTCCTCTTGTTACAAGAAACCTAGATATGCTCAATTAGATCTACCCTAACAGCCTCATTTTAACTTAATCACATTTCAAAAGGTCTTCATATATCCTTATATTCTGAGGTACTGGGGATGAGGACTTCAACATATGAATTTGGTGGGGGGTGTAATTCAGCCACGATAGCCACTTTTCTTTCTTTTTAGTCACAGAATGTTTGGATATAAAATTACATTTTCATACTTCTTATTCTCAATTAGTTGTTACAACAGAGTAGGGAGTAGCAGTACTCTTGCCTGGACCAACTCATGGATAGAGGAGCCTGGCAGGCTACAGTCCATGGGGTCGCAAAGAGTAGGACGTGACTGAGCGTGCACATGCAACACATAGATGTATTTAGTAAATGAATACGTAAATGTTCCACAGGCTCCTCAAATGCAACCTCACCAAAATCACACTCGTCCCCTTCGTCTCACAATCCTTTCCTCTCCAATCACTGCTCCAGTGAGCGTCATTAAACTCTCTTTCCTCTCCTCTCCCTGCCAGTCAGTCATCAACTCTTGGAGATTTTATCTCAATATGACTTTGACTCACACATTCCTCTTTATTCCTATCATAAAATTTACCTCTAATTGTATTGCAACACACTTGTACCAGCCATCTTAAGCCAAAAACAACCAACCATTCTCTACATTGGCAGTGTCTTCCTAGTTCCATTTATGTTAAAAATCCTTCAGTTTCTTGTTCTCAGCATAAATCCTGGCCTCCATGCTTATAAGGTCCTAAATGAACTCATCTCTTCTTATCCTCCTCATGTTCACATCTCTGTACTTCATAGCGCATTGCTCCATGAAACTGAACAGTGCCCTCAAGTCAATGATATGCTTTGTCTCTTCTGTTATTGTATGGTCCTTCCTTAATCTATAAACATCCTCATATATTCCTCTCACCTTTACTCACAGCTATGAAAATCCCACTTGAACCTGAGGACTCAGCTAAGCAGGGCTACCTCCTGCTGGAAACCTTTGTACAACACACAAAAGCTGAGTACTTCTTCTATATTTCTATTATCCAAGACTGGTTAAAGAAAAACACAGAAAATATATAACTATTATGTCCATGAAGATAACTCAGTAAAATGGCTGGGTTCAAAACCAAAATAGTCACACCAAGAATCACTAGGCTTTATATGCACAAACAAAAACCTACAACAAGTTATAATGAAAGAAGACAATGTTTACAATAACAACTTTGATAAAACAGCTAGAGTAACAAGAATTGTAAACAATCTTTGCAAAGAAAACTCTGAAACCAGTGAAAATACAAATGAAGACTTGAACAAATAGAAAGAATAGTGGTATCCACACTCATGACTAATTGGACCCTTAAAGATTTATTTATCCCTAAATTAATCTATAAATTTTATACTTGTTTAATAGAAATACCAGAAATGTATTTTTTATTTAATAAGCAGATTTTAAATGTCAAACATAAAATAAACAAGAATAGTCATAAAAATTGTAGGAAAAAATGAGTCATCTCATTTTTAGTATTACAATAAAACACCAAAAATTTATCATAGATTAAAACATAAAATTTGAAGCCATGAAAGCAAACCATGGGATACTTTATTTAGACAATATTTGTATGAAAATGACCTTTGAAGTATGACAAAATCCAGAAACCTGTCAACAAAACATTGATAAACCAAGACATTCTATATGTAAAATCCACCGTAGTCAATGTCCCAGCAAGAAAAAGATGATGCACCCAACTGAATGATTTGAGAAGTGTTGAATGAGAGCACTATTTGCAAAGCTAAGTGTAGAATATCAGGAAAGCACGTGAGTTAGAGCACTATCTTAGAACTGGTACTAGCAGGGCACATTATCTCCTTTAAGGCTGAAGAAAAGAAGGAATAACAGTTTTGAAGTTAGAGAAATCCATGTTACAGCGCTTCCTGGTAGAACCTGATCCTGCAGGAAAGCAAACAACCCTCAGGGCTGGAAGGAGGCAACCAAGGTGAAAAATAACCTGTTTTCAATCTCCTCTTTCTTTAATCTCTTGTTTAAGTACCACTGATTGGTAAAACTTAACTGATATCCATCAGTCAGGCCATAATGTTCATTTTCTTAAGGCATAGAAACTAAAAGATACAGTAAGAAAAATTAAGAGTTTAATAGCTGGGTTTGTTAGATGGGACGCAGCACAGATAATTAGGAACTAGACCCTCAGTTCAGTTCAGTTCAGTCCCTCAGTCGTGTCCGACTCGTTGCGACCCCATGAATCACAGCACGCCAGGCCTCCCTGTCCATCACCAACTCCCGGAGTTCACTCAGACTCATGTCCATTGAGTCAGTGATGCCATTCAGCCATCTCATCCTCTGTCATCCCCTTCTCTTCCTGCCCCCAATCCCTCTCAGCATTAGAGTCTTTTCCAATGAGTTAACTCTTCTCATGAGGTGGCCAAAGTACTGGAATTTCAGCTTTAGCATCATTCCTTCCAAAGAACACCCAGGGCTGATCTCCTTTAGAATGGACTGGTTGGATCTCCTTGCAGTCCAAGGGACTCTCAAGAGTCTTCTCCAACACCACAGTTCAAAAGCATCAATTCTTCGGTGCTCAGCTTTCTTCATAGTCCAACTCTCACATCCATACATGACCACTGGAAAAACCATAGCCTTGACTAGACGGACTTTTGTTGGCAAAGTAATGTCTCTGCTTTTGAATATGCTATCTAGGTTGGTCATAACTTTCCTTCCAAGGAGTAAACTAGACCCTAAGTCAGTGTAAAATACCAGATTAAATCATGGAGAGAAAATGGGAATGAAAATCATAAAAGAGTAAGAGGTGTAGTATATATTGTTAAATGTTCTAAAAGAAAAATAGGCAAGAAGGTATGTAACAGAAGCAATATTTGAACATATGCTTGAACAATATTTGAACAAATTTTCAAAAATTGATGAAAGTTTTAACAAGTGGTATTAGGGAAATGATATTCTCATGCAAAAGAATGACAGTGAACTCTAACTTTGCATCATAGGCAAAAATTAACTCAAAATGGATCAGAGACCTAACTGAAAGAGCCAAAACTATAAAATCCTTATAAGCAAACACAGGGGAAAAGCATTACAAACATAGGGGAAAAAACATTAGATTTGATAATGATTTCCTGGCTATAACATGAAAATCATTAGCAACAAAAAGAAAAATAGATAAATTGGACTACATCAAGTTTTAAACCTTTTATATATCAAAAGACACTATCAAGGGAATGCAAAGCTAACTCAAAAAACGAGAGTAAAGACTTGAAAATCATATATGTGATAAGGGGTTATTATCCAGAATAAAGTACTACAACTCAACAAAAGCAAAAACAAAAAAATACCTCATGACTCAATTTAAAAATGGGCAAAAGACTTGAACAGATGTTTCTCCAAAGAAGATCTACAAATAGTTACAAAACACATGAAAACTGCCCCACATTGCTAATCATTAGGAATATGCCATTAATAAACCACAATGAAATAACATTTCATAGTTAGGATGGCTATTATAAAAAACAAAGAAAATAACAAGTGTTAGGTAAGATGTGGAGATATTGGGACCCCTGGGCACTGCTAGTGGGAATATAAAATGGTGCACCTGCTTTGGAAAATAGTATGGTAGTTTTTTAAAAAATTAAAAATAGAATCACCATATGATCTAGCAATTCCACTTCCAAAACAATTGAAAGCAAAATTTCAAACAGACATTTCTATACTCACATTCATAGCAACATTATTCACAATAACTAAAGGGAGAAAGTAACCCAAGCAGCCACTGACAGACAAATGAAAAAACAAAATATGGTATACATTAATACAGACAACCTAATATTATTCAGACTTAAAAAGGAAGGAAATTCTGACATAATCTATGCCACAAATATATTAACCTTGAAGACATTATCCTAAGTGGAATAAGTCAGTCACAAGGGGGCTAGTACTGTAGGATTTCACTTATACAAAATACATATAATCACATTCATAGAGACAGAAAATTGAATTATGACTGCCAGGGGCAGGGGATAGGGGGAAATGAAGAATTAGTATTTAATAGATATAAAGTTTCCATTGGGAAGATGAAGAGTTCTGGAGATGGATGATAGGAATGCTTGCATGAAAATGTGAATGTATTTAATGCCACTAAACTGTACACTTAAAAGTGGTTATAAGGGCAAATATTCAATGTTATGAAAAATAGTTTTTTAAAGAAGTAAATTCCCACAAATTGGTCCATAGAGTCAATGCAATCCCAATCAAATATGTATATAGTGATGCTCAAGTCAGAAGCAGTCAAAAAACTGAGGTCAGATGGGCAGATGAGGCTGAGTGCACCTAAGGGAGTACAGAAATTAAACCTTGTACTTTGAGGAAAAAAAAAAACTCAGTTTTTCAATTTCCACTTGAGAGAGTGTATAATATATAGTAGAAGCTTTATACGTCTTATTATTTTTTTATAATACCAACTGCCTTACAGGATCTTAGTTCTCAGACCAGGAACTGAACCTGAGCTCATCGCAATGAAAATACCAAGTCTTAACCACTGCACTACCAGGGAATTCCCTCTTTTTATGATTAAAAAGTTTTGTGGTTAGTATATTGATATTTTTATTTTCTTAGTGAAGGGGACCTCATGTTTGTCTGTATTGTTGACCCAACTTTCTTTCTTGTTCCAATTATTTGTATCTCCCAGGAAGTAGACTATCTACAAATGATAATATATACACATATACATACACTCACACAACTTAATAAAAAATGGGCAAAAGCTGACAGTTCACAAGAGAAAAACAAATAATAATAATAAAAAAATCACATCAACCTGATATAAAATTAAATGGCTTGAGTTAAAATGCTAATTTATCTCTGCTGTCTTATGCAATTCTATTAAAATGACATCATGCAGATATAAACAGAAAAGAAATTAAGAGTCTATCAATGAGATATATATAAATAATTGCAAGATAGAAAATGGACAAAGCTATGGTTATTAACTTGAATAAAGAGAGTTTAAGTCTGAATACTAGTATCAGTTCAGTTCAGTAGCTCAGTCATGTCCAACTCTTTGCGACCCCATGAATCGCAGCACGCCAGACTTCCCTGTCCATTACCAATTCCCAGAGTTTACTGAAACTCATGTCCATCGAGTCAGTGATGCCATCCAGCAATCTCATCCTCTGTCGTCCCCTTCTCCTCCTGCCCCCAATCCCTCCCAGCATCAGAGTCTTTTCCGATCAGTCAACTAGTCACATGAGGTGGCCAAAGTATTGGAGTTTCAGCTTTAGCATCATTCCTTCCCAAGAAATCCCAGGGCTGATCTCCTTCAGAATGGACTGGTTGGATCTCCTTGCAGTCCAAGGGACTCTCAAGAGTCTTCTTCAACACCACAGTTCAAAACCATCAATTCTTAGGCACTCAGCTTTCTTCACAGTCCAACTCTCACATCCATACATGACTACTGGAAAAACCATAGCCTTGACTAGACAGACCTTTGTTGGCAAAGTAATGTCTCTGCTTTTGAATATACTATCTAGGTTGGTCATAACTTTCCTTCCAAGGAGTAAGCGTCTTTTAATTTCATGGCTGCAGTCACCATCTGCAGTGATTTTGGAGCCCCCAAAAATAAAGTCTGACACTGTTTCCACTGTTTCCCCATCTATTTCCCATAAAGTGATGGGACAGATGCCATGATCTTAGTTTTCTGAATGTTGAGCTTTAAGCCAACTTGTTCACTCTCCTCTTTCACTTTCATCAAGAGGCTTTTTAGTTCCTCTTCACTTTCTGCCATAAGAGTGGTGTCATCTGCATATCTGAGGTTATTGATATTTCTCCCGGCAATCTTGATTCCAGCTTGTGCTTCTTCCAGCCCAGCGTTTCTCATGATGTATTCTGCATAGAAGTTAAATAAGCAGGGTGACAATATACAGCCTTGACATACTCCTTTTCCTATTTGGAACCAGTCTGTTGTTCCATGTCCAGTTCTAACTGTTGCTTCCTGACCTGCATATAGGTTTCTCAAGAGGCAGGTCAGGTGGTCTGGTATTCCCATGTCTTGAAGAATTTTCCACAGTTTATTGTGATCCACACAGTCAAAGGCTTTGGCATAGTCATAGAGATGCCTATACAGAACACAATTCACCAAGTAAAACCATTACAAGGCTCAGGGTAGAAGCACCACTTATTTCTGAAGGATATGAAAGATGGGATAAAAGCACAGGGACAAATGAAAAGCATAAAATGGAGATACAACCACGTTCTTCTCTGTTCCCTACAACCATGTGTATTTTCCTCTCTATGAGCAAACCAGAAGATTGTCCTAGAAAAATTAAAGTATAGAAACAAAAAGTTCAGAGAAAATAGTCAGTTGAAAATGGCAGTGAGGCAATGGAATAAAAATAAGAGGTTAAATAAAATTTTACCCATTAAAAAGTAACATTCCCCACCCCAACCAATCTTATTTTCCAGCAGAATAGAATTTTGACAGCCCAGCATGGCATTTTTCAGCAAATACTAAATCAGGAACAGATTTTTTTTTTTACAAGAGAAATTGAACATCCCAGAGAAAAATCCAACAAATACCAGCATTTAGGTCCCCAACAAAATGCAGAGCCACTGCGCTAACATCCAGAGGTGAAGCCACTAATGGATAAACCTCACCCAAACACACAGAGGTTTCAGAGGCTCTTTTAGAGCTTAGTCCTCACATTTTAAAATTTATCTGAAAATCATCAGATGTTTGGAGAAAGGATAAATTCCAGAATCAGCTTATCAATACCTATGAAAAGTCTGCTGGGATTTTGACTGGGATTTAGTTGGATTCAGCAATCAAATTAGGGAGAATTGACATCTTAACAATAATGAGTCTTCTAATCCATGGGCATGAATATTTTTCCATTTATATGTTTTTAATTATTGTAATTACTATATTTTGCTAATACTTCATAGTTTTCACCTTATAGATACAATATTTCTCCTTTTGAGTTATATCCACCTGTTAAATTGGTTGGTACTACCAGACATAATACAGTTTTTATAGTTGCGTATCATAACTATTTACTTAAAGTATAGAAACACCATTGATTTTTGTGTGTTCACTTTGCATCCTGCAACCTAGATAAGCTCCATTAGTAAACTGGATAGCTCATTTATTAAATCTGAGAGTTTTTTGTAGATTCTTTGATATTTGTCAATCATGTTACTGAAAATAGTTTTATTTCTTCTTTTCTAATCTCTATGTTTTTAATTTCTTTTTTTTCCCAGCTTATTGCATTGGCTAGATATATAGGAAAACACTAAATTGGAGTAGTGAAAAATGACAATGTGATGGTCTCTGAATTTCTGGATCTGTGATTTAGTGTCTGTCATTAATTTTTAAAATTTTTGCTTGTTACTTCTTTAAATACTTCTGCACATTTTCTTTCTTCTGGGATTCTGGAATCCCAATTATACTTGTTTTAGAATATTTAATATCATCCCACAGCTTTTGAAATTTCTGGTTCTTTTTCTTTCTGTCTCTCATTTTTTCTCTTTGTGTTTCAGGCTGGATCATTTCTATTGCTCTATCTTCAAGTTCACTGATCCTTTCCCTGTGCCAAATTTACCAATGAATCTTTTATTCTTCTATTACTGTTTATCATTTCTTGCATTTCAATTTGCTTTTATTTTGTAATTTTGTTTTCACACTGAAATTATCCATTTAACCTTGCATATTTTTCATTAGCATTTTAAATATATTAATCATAGGTATGTAAATTTCTTTGTTGGCAAGTTCCAACACCTCTGTCACATATGAGTTTGACCTAATTATTGCCTTGTTCTTTCTGTGTTTTTTTACCTTCTTATATGTCTCATAATTTTTGGTTGAAATTTGAATGTCCAGCCAGGTGAGTGAGTGCTCATATCTCCCCTTTCTCTACAGGTACTATCTCTCTTTATATCTTGGCCTAGTTGTTTGCCATGAATTCAATGAATTTTTTTTAAAGTTGTAATATTAAAGTTAATCTGGATCTTTTTCCTTGAAGTGGTGAGATTATTACTTCTTCCTGCTTTCTATATCCTGGGACAGAACTGGACATTTTATTTGACTCTCTTCAATTATATATTGATATCATTTCAATTTAATAAATTTTTAAAAACCTTAAGGTACTAGTTTTCATGAAGTATAAAACAATTATTTCATACTCATAACACTGACAAAAGTTTTAAAAGTATTGCTTAGGATGTGAAGCAGCAGGATTTTTTTTCACTGCAAATGAGAGTATGGTATGGAAAATCACTCTGGAGGGCAGTTGGCAGTATTTATTAAAATTGCAAACTGTAAACCTTTTGATCCAGCAATCTAACTTAAGATAAATATACTAGAGTATTACTTATATGTGTGCACAGAACACATGTACCACAATAGCATTTTATAAAATGGAAATCATTAATAATGTCCTTCAGTAAGAAACTAAAAAAAAAAGAAACTAGAGAGATCAAGTGTGTTTTGCATACAACAGAATACTATACATATCAAAATGAATGAACTAATCTACATGCACTAAAACAGATAATTCTCAAAAATAAAGTTCAGTTAAATTAGCAGATTACAAAGGAAAGTATGTATAGTATACTATTAATATAAAATGGGAAAATGTCTAAACAATTCCTTTTATCATTTACAGTTTACAACTGTGTTTTTTACAATTTATTTGGCTGCACCATGTCTTAGTTGTGGCATGTGGGATCTAGTTCCCCGACCAGGGATTGAACCTGGGTCCCCTCGATTGGGAGCTCAGAGTCTTAGCCACTGGACCACCAGGGAAGTCCCCTACAACTGTGTTTTAAAATAATAAAGGCATGTTTGAGTGCGAGTCACAGTAGCCACAAAATAATCTCTGGTGGGAAAATAGGAAGAAAGAGAGAAATACAAGAGAGGTGATTTAGATGCATCTGTGTGTTTTTTTTATAAATGGATATTGTCTTAGTCCATTTGGTTTGCTATTACAAAACACCACAACCATATAGCTTATAAGCAAGAGAAACTTATGTCTTACAGTTGGGGAGGCTGGAAGTCCAAAGTCACACTTCCAACAGGGTTGTGTACTGGCAGAGACAAACTTCCTGGTCCAGAGCCACTACCTTTTCACTGCATCCTTACATGTTAGAAAGGGAAAGGGACTCTATAGAGTCTCCTTCTTAAGAACATTAATCCCATTCATTAGGGTTCTACCCTCTCATGACTTAAAGGTCCCATCTTCTAAAGCCATCATCTTTGGGGTTTAGGACATCAACATATGAATTTGGGGGCAACACAAGCATTCACGTCATAGCAGATACCAGGTAACATCTGGTAAATATGGGTTATGAACATGTGGACATCAGCTATACTTTTTCTGCACTTTTGAAATATTTCATAATTAAACTTTTCTAAAGAAATTCAATTTATATTGCTCCCATGTGAATTATTCCAGTCTAATAAGAGATAATTTATTTCTAATTGCTTGGACCTACCATAGATAAGAGCTGCTCATATCAACTGGTTTTCAAACAGTTTATGACTTAAAAGAGAAAAATTTTAAATCTCACTAGTATACAAAAATCATCATTAATGCATGTACCTCTCACCAGGTGCTTCCCTGATAGCTCAGTTGGTAAGAATCTGCTTGCAATGCAGAAGACCCCGGTTGGATTCCTGGGTTGGAAAGATCCCCTGGAGAAGGGATAGGCTACCCACTTCAGTATTCTCGGGCTTCCCTTGTGGCTCAGCTGGTAAAGAATTTGCCTGCAATGCGGGAGACCTGGGTTCAATCCCTAGGTTGGGAAGACCCCCTGGAGAAGGGAATAGCTACCCACTCTAGTAGCTCAGATGGTAAAGAATCCGCCTGCAATGCAGGAGACCCGGGTTTGATCCCTGGGTCAGGAAGATCCCCTGGAGAAGGAAATTGCAACCCACTCCAGTACTCTTGCCTGGAGAACTCTATGGACAGAGGATCCTGGTGGGCTACAGTCCATGGGATAGCAAAGAGTCAGACAGACTGTGTGACTTTCACTTTCACTTTCACCAGTATTCTAGCCTGGAGAATTCCATGGACTGCATAGTCCATGGAGCCGCAAAGAGTTGTACATGAATGAGCGACTTTCACTTCACTGCTCGCCAGGTACAGATTAACTAGGAGGTGACGACAGTCCTTGGATGCTATGAAGTTCACTGCCATGTGTTCTCTGTGAATGGCTGAAATGGTTCTCTACGTGGTGGGGTAACGGTTCTGGTTCCACATTACTTTCTACTAGTGGTGCCCTTAGGCATTTTAACTGCTGTGGTTTTATTACACTCTGGTCAATTCAGAGAGATTTAGAGTGATAAAGACATCTCTATCAGATTTATATTTAAATTATCTTCTTTTTCAAACACCTCATCATGGTGCATGTACCTAACACTAGGCTTAGACAGCAGTACATTTCAGGGTAAGATAAAAATGTAAAGATGAACCAGGGCCCAAAATTATTTTTGAAGGCCTCTTGCATAGCATTTTTCAGTAGCCTGCAGAACAACAAGCAGCTGTACACATTCCTGGTGCATCTGTAAACCTTATTTCTTGTTTTGTTGAAACCCTTAAACATCTCTGGCTTTATGTGCATACACAGATATTCAATTCAGTCTTAAATAAGCTGTAAGTCTAAATGCGTCTTGGTAGAATATGTATTGAGTTCATATTACAGGAATTTAACATGACAGTATAAAAATGACACAAATTTAGTGTCGTAGCTAAGACTTAACTCTCATTAAAATCACTACAAATAATAGTAAGATAATTAGAACCAATTTATGCTACTTTCAAATGCATCAATTTGACAAATATGTTTACAAATATACAAAGTATTTTGATACTATTATCACAAGTAAGGGCTAATGTAACAGACTCAAAGCAAGTGAATATAGAGAATTAGGCTTGGAGTGGCTTGAGCTAGTTCAGGTTTCTCCTTCCATTTTCAAATTTCAATATTTATAGAAGTGATATCGTATTAGTTCTTAGGCAAGCAAACTTTATAAATATCTCAAAGAAAACAAAAATGATCAGAACAGCTTATGTCCCCAAATTGCTTCTGCTCTTCTTATTTTGCAATCTCTTATTCCATTATTTAGTACACAGGCAAGATGAATTTCTCATAAATGTTTCATTCTTACTAATAGGGAAAATTAAAAAATTTAATTATAATCCTTTAATAGCATAGGACATTAGCATTTTAATCTGTATAGATTGGTAATGCAATGTAATAAAGAATTATCAAGTTGAAATAAACACCTTCAGTAATCAGGTTTCACACAAATTGCTTGCTGAGGTATATAGTGCTTAAATCAGAATGATTTTTTCCGTTAAATGTATTTTCAATTGTGAATCAAGATGATGTATTTGTAAGATGGAAAGTACTCAATTAAACTATCACCTATTGTATGCATTACATTCCAGCACAGCAGGAATATGCCTACAAAGAAAAATGAGATAAATATCCATTATCTAGAATCATAAAATTAATTGGAAAATTACCAGATCTCTGTTTCCACTCTATTTTCTATAGACCTAGCTTTTCTGTCCTCCATCTTTCCAACCTGCAGAGTGATAAAGCACTCCCAAAACATGCTTGCAAGCAATCTATTTATATCTAGGAAATTGATTCAAACTTTAATTTTTAAAGTATTTTATGATAGGAAAACTACACTGAACTTTAAACATTATAAGGTTGGGCATATCATTGGGCAGTGTCTCACTTCAGCAACTCAGGGTAATAAATCAGAAATTAATCAATTATCGGTGAACAGTTCTATGTTGATTTCCTGTTATGTATCTCTCACTGAGGGAAACAGGAAGATAAAGAAAAGTTGTCAGACAGCCTCTCTGCTCTAAATACAACATTGCCACAAAAGTGAACTTTCTATTCCATTCAAAGACTTTCCAGAAAGACAAAATCACCTGAACAAGTGGAGAGAACATCTTTGACATGCAACAAAGTATGTTTTAATTATTTCTCTCAGCAACACAGTGTGCATCTATGCAACTTTATTATTACTGTTGACTTGATAAGTAGACTACCAGATATTTCTCCAGCAAAGACAAGTTATTCAGGCCCAGCAGAGAATTGCAGAGTCTGCAACCACAGTATGTGCTAAGTCGCTTCAGTCATGTCTGACTGTTTGATACCCATGGACTGCAGTCCACCAGGCTCTTCTGTCCATGGGATTCTCCAGGCAAGAATACTGGAGTGGGCTGTCATGCCTTCCTCCAGGGGATCTTCTGGACCCAGGGATCAAACCCAAGTCTCTTATGTGTCCTGCATTGGCAAGAGGGTTCTTTACCACTAGCACCACCTGAGGAAGCCGGCAACCATAGTGAGCCATGTACAAGTCCTGTGGGAAGGGAAGGAGAATGTTTTTATGGAGAGGAAAAGCAGTTGGGAGGACTACAGCAAACAGAGTCCCTGGCTTTTTATTGGCTGAACTGTTGCCAGGAAAGAAGCTAAGTCTTTCCTCTTCCTTCACAGTAATCCAAGTCTATGCCCCAACCAGTAACGCTGAAGAAGCTGAAGTTGAACAGTTCTATGAAGACCTACAAGACCTTTTAGAACTAAAACCCAAAAAAGATGTCCTTTTCATTATAGGGGACTGGAATGCAAAAGTAGGAAGTCAAGTAACACCTGGAGTAACAGGCAAATTTGGCCTTGGAATACAGAATGAAGCAGGGCAAAGACTGATAGAGTATTGCTAAGAAAATGCACTGGTCATACCAAACACCCTCTTTCAACAACACAAGGGAAGACTCTACACATGGACATCACCAGATGGTCAACACCAAAATCAGATTGATTATATTCTTTGCAGCCAAAGATGGAGAAGCTCTATACAGTCAGAAAAACTAGACCAGGAGCTGACTGTGGCTCAGCCCATGAACTCCTTATTGCCAAATTCAGACTGAAATTGAAGAAAGTAGGGAAAACCACTAGACCATTCAGGTATGACCTAAATCAAATCCTTTATGATTATACAGTGGAAGTGAGAAATAGATTTAAGAGACTAGATCTGATAGAGTGCCTGATGAACTATGGAATGAGGTTCGTGACATTGTACAGGAGACAGGGATCAAGACCATCCCCATAGAAAAGAAATGCAAAAAAGCAAAATGGCTGTCTGGGGAGGCCTTACAAATAGCTGTGAAAAGAAGAGAAGCAAAAAGCAAAGGAGAAAAGGAAAGATATAAGCATCTGAATGCAGAGTTCCAAAGAATAGCAAGAAGAGATAAGAAAGCCTTCTTCAGTGATCAATGCAAAGAAATAGAGGAAAACAACAAAATGGGAAAGACTAGGGATTTCTTCAAGAAAATCAGAGATACCAAAGGAACATTTCATGCAAAGATGAGCTCTATAAAGGACAGAAATGGTATGGACCTAACAGAAGCAGAAGATATTAAGAAGAGATGGTAAGAATACACAGAAGAACTGTACAAAAAAGATCTTCACGACCCAGATAATCACAATGGTGTGATCACTGACCTAGAGCCAGACATCCTGGAATGTGAAGTCAAGTGGGCCTTAGAAAGCATCACTACGAACAAAGCTAGTGGAGGTGATGGAATTCCAGTTGAGCTATTCCAAATCTTGAAAGATGATGCTGTGAAAGTGCTGCACTCAATATGCCAGCAAATTTGGAAAACTCAGCAGTGGCCACAGGACTGGAAAAGGTCAGTTTTCATTCCAATCCCAAAGAAAGGCAATGCCAAAGAATGCTCAAACTACCGCACAATTGCACTCATCTCACACGCTAGTAAAGTAATGCTCAAAATTCTCCAAGCCAGGCTTCAGCAATATGTGAACCATGAACTTCCAGATGTTCAAGCTGGTTTTAGAAAAGGCAGAGGAACCAGAGATCAAATTGCCAACATCCGCTGGATCATGGGAAAAACAAGAGAGTTCCAGAAAAACATCTATTTCTGCTTTCTTGACTATGCCAAAGCCTTTGACTGTGTGGATCACATAAACTGTGGAAAATTCTTCAAGAAATGGGAATACCAGAACACCCGATCTGCCTCTTGCGAAATTTCTATGCAGGTCAGGAAGCAACAGTTAGAACTGGACATGGAACAACAGACTGGTTCCAAATAGGAAAAGGAGTTCATCAAGGCTGTATATTGTCACCCTGCTTATTTAACTTCTATGCAGAGTACATCATGAGAAACGCTGGACTGGAAGAAACACAAGCTGGAATCAAGATTGCCTGGAGAAATATCAATAACCTCAGATATGCAGATGACACCACCCTTATGGCAGAAAATGAAGAGGAACTCAAAAGCCTCTTGATGAAAGTGAAAGTGGAGAGTGAAAAAGTTGGCTTAAAGCTCAACATTCAGAAAATAAAGATCATGGCATCCGGTCCCACCACTTCATGGGAAATAGATGGGGAAACAGTGGAAACAGTGTCAGACTTTATTTTTCTGGGCTCCAAAATCACTGCAGATGGTGACTGCAGCCATGAAATTAAAAGACGCTTACTCCTTAGAAGGAAAGTTATGACCAACCTAGATAGTATATTCAAAAGCAGAGACATTACTTTGCCAACAAAGGTTCGTCTAGTTAAGGCTATGGTTTTTCCCGTGGTCATGTATGGATGTGAGAGTTGGACTGTGAAGAAGGCTGAGTGCCGAAGAGTTGATGGTTTTGAACTGTGGTGTTGGAGAAGACTCTTGAGAGTCCCTTGGACTGCAAGGAGATCCAACCAGTCCATTCTGAAGGAGATCAGCCCTGGGATTTCTTTGGAAGGAATGATGCTAAAGCTGAAACTCCAGTACTTTGGCCACCTGATGGGAAGAGTTGACTCATTGGAAAAGACTCTGATGCTGGGAGGGATTGGGGGCAGGAGGAGAAGGGGACGACAGAGGATGAGATGGCTGGATGGCATCACCGACTCGATGGACGTGAGTCTGAGTAAACTCTGGGAGTTGGTGATGGACAGGGAGGCCTGGTGTGCTGCAATTTGTGGGGTCACAAAGAGTCAGACACATCTGAGCAACTGAACTGAACTGAACTGATGTAATCTATGAGGAATAGAGAAATATGAGCTGATTATTATTTACAAATATATATTTTTTCATAACATTTTCTCTTCATAAAATTAGTACCTTTTATATACTTATCATACTTGATTACCTTTGCTCCAAATTCCTCTGATTTTGTATTTTTAAGGGGAAAATTTCTTCTGCAGTATTACTTCTGTCCAAATTAAATGACAAGCCTAACTAAATTATTAACTAAATTATCATCCTGTGGTCACTGCTGAGTTTTCCAAATTTGCTGCCATATTGAATGTAACACCTTAACAGCATAATCCTTTAAGGTTTTAAATAGTTCATCTGAAATTCCATCACCTCCACTAGCTTTGTTCATAATAATGCTTCCTAAGGCCCACTTGACTTCACACTCAAGGATGTCTGGCTCTAGGTGACTGACCACACCATCATGGATATCCTGGTCATTAAGACCTTTTTAATATAGTTCTGTGTATTATTGCCAACTCTTCTTAATCTCTTCTGCTTCTGTTAGATCATTACTGTTTCTGTCCCTTATTCTGCCCATCTATGCATGAAATGTTCTCTTGGTACCTCCAATTTTCTTGAAGAGATCTCTAGTCTCTCCCATTCTATTGTTTTCTTCTATTTCTTTGCATTTTTCACTAAAGAAGGCTTCCTTATCTCTCCTTGCTCTTCTTTGAAACCCTGCATTCATTTAGGTATAACTTTCCCTTTCTCCTTTGCCTTTTGCTTCACTTTAGGATCCTCAGGAGAAATAGTCAAATTCTCTTTCAATTATAAGATGTTAAAAAAGCTCTGATCTTTTTAATGTGTTTGTTCCCCTTAAAAATTAATCACATGGAACTTTAGGATGTTCATTATCCAGTTTATAATCAATTTGTTTTAGGTAAATCAGCTCATGAATGAGAGAAAAAAACACACATATGCAACTTAGTTCAAGCAACTCTAATCAAGTCATGTATGCCAGCTATTAACTTTAAATATGTTTAGTACTTTTACTTTTCTCTCATTCTAACTTGTAGACACATGAACATTAGATGATCCTTATCTAGTTTTTCTAGAGAATTTTTCTTGAAAAAGGTAAAGCTCATCAAAATTTACAAATCATTTTAAAAATTTATTTTTCTGTTAACACTGAGAAGATTGCAAACTTTGACCAGTACTTTTTACCCTGACCAATAGTACTTTGTTTTTCCTTCACATTCAGTTCAGCTCAGTTCAGTTGCTCAGTCCTGTCTGACTCTTTGCAACCCCGTGGACTGCAGCACATCACGCCTCCCTGTCTATCACCAGTTCCCAAAACTTGCTCAAACTCCTGTCCATTGAATTGGTGGTGCCATCCAACCATCTCATCCTCTGTCATCCCCTTCTCCTCCAACATTCAATCTTTCCCAGCATCAGGGTCTTTTCCAATGAGTCAGTTCTTCACATCAGGTGGCCAAAGTATTGGAGTTTCAGCTTCAGTATCAGTCTTTCCAACGACTATTCAGGACTGATTTCCTTTAGGATTGACTGGTTGGATCTCCTTGTTGCCCAAGGGACTCTCAGGAGTCTTTTCCAACACCACAGTTCAAAAGCATCAATTCATCAGAGCTCAGCTTTCTTTATAGTCCAACTCCCACCTTCCTACACGACTATTGGAAAAACCATAGCTTTGACTAGATGGACCTTTGTTGGCAAATTAATGTCTCTGTTTTTTAATATGCTGTCTATGTTGGTGTAGCTTTTCTTCCATGGAGCAAAAATCTTTTAATTTCATGGCTGCAGTCACCATCTGCTGTGATTTTGGAGTCCCCAAAATAAAGTCTGTCACTGTTTCCATTGTTTCCCCATCTATTTGCTATGAAGTGATGAGACCAGATGTCGTGATCTTAGTTTTCTGAATGTTGAGTTTTAAGCCAACTTTTTCACTCTCCTCTTTCACCTTCATCAAGAGGCTCTTCACTTCTTTTTTGCTTTCTGTGATAGGGTGGTTTCATCTGCATATCTGAGGTTATTGATATTTCTCCCAACAATCTTGATTCCAGCTTGTGCTTCATCCAGCCCATCATTTCACATGATGTGCTCTGCATAAAACTTAAATAAGCAGGGTGACAATATACAGCTTTGGCATACTCCTTTCCTAATTTGGAACCAGTCCGTTGTTCCATGTACGGTTCTAACTGTTGTTCTTGACCTGCATACAGATTTTCCTTTGTATTAGACAACCTGAATAAGAAAATATTTTTCTTTCTACTTCAGAGTGTAAAACGGAACTTAGAAAGGGAACTGCACGAATAGGCCATTTATTCTAACTGAAATACAACATTATCACTATCAACTCTATTATGTATTCAAATTAAGGCTGCACTCCTTAGGAGTTAGCTTACAAGATGATGGGAAAGGAAAACCCTGAGCTCACCTCCTCTCATGGGCTCACCAAAACCATAACTATTTACGGAAAAAGTATTGATGGAAAAAATAAAAATCTACCATAAAAGATCTTCCACAAATGAAGATATAAAGAAGGAACCACAACAAGATGGAGAGAAGGGAAGAAATCTCAGTATGTTAAGACCTACATCATCAGGTGGATAAACCCCAATCAGAATAAATACAATTACAGAGGTTCTCTCCAAACAGTAAAAGGTTTGAGCCCTACATCAGGAGCTCTGCACCCAAAAGATGAACACTCAGAACATTTGATTATGAAGGTTAGCAGGGCTTATTTCTGGGAGATACTGAGGACTGTACAAAATAGGGACACCACTGTTAAGGAGAGCACACAAAAGGCTCTCACACCCAAGGCAGAAGTAGTCATTTAAAAGGAGCCTAGATCAGATCTACTTGTTGATCTTGGAAAGTCTCCCAGGCTGACACGAAGAACCTGGAGCTCACCCTGGGAACACAGCTGCCCCTGGACATGGTTCCACTCACCAGAGGGTATAGGACCTGGCCCCATACACCAGGCCTGGGACCCCCAGCATCCTTCAGACAGAGACACTGGGACCCAGTTCCATCTACCAGTGGCCAGGCAACAGCTCCAGAATTCCTGGGCCCCAATCCTGCCCAGCAGAAAGGCTGCTCTAGCCTTTGGACCAGCCTCATCTACCAATGAGTGGACAGGAGCCCCAGGACAATCACATACCCACAGCCTGCAGAACCCTACCCACCAGTAGGCTAGCACCAGTACTTGGATTATTTGATACTATCCCCCACCAACAGGGCAACATCAGCTCTGAGATACATTGGACACCTCATCCAACCACCCCAAATCTAGCCCCACTCAATCACTGGGCCAACCCAAGTATTGGGACACCCAGGATACCACAGCCATCTGTGTGGGAAACCAGTCACACACACCAGTGATCTGATACAAACTCTGGGATGCCCAGGTCCTGAGCCAGACCTGGTTCTGCCCCACAGTGGGCCAGAAATATCCCCAGGACCTTTCTTCACCACCAGTTCATTGGCCCCAGCCTGAAGATCTTCAGGATCCTGGCTCCACCCACCAGTGAGCCAGCAATAGCTCAGGCCCCACTAGGGTTTCCACAGCCAGGCACCTTGTGATACTGCCCTACAAAACAGTGGACAACAACCTCCATACAAGACAGGGCCTAGCAACCAAATGACTAGGAGTCAGACAAGTCCACCAGATTGCCCACCACAACAGAAGGACACATGCAGCCCACATAGGGGAAAATCCCTAGAAACCACAGCTTTGGTGACACCATTTATATTCAACATAATACTGGAAGTCGTAACCACAACAATCACCTAAGAATTAAGAGGAATCCAAATTGGAAAGGAAGAAGTAAAACTGTCACTGTTTGCAGGTGACAAGATAGAAAATTTTTGATGCATAGAAAATTCTAAAGATGTCACCATGAAACTAGAAGAGTTCATTAGTGAATTCAGTAAAGTTGCAGTATACAAAATTAATGTACAGAAATCTATACATTAAAAACAAATTATCAGAGAGTGAAATTATAGAAATAATCCCAATTATAATCACATCCAAAGTATGCTTAGAAATAAATCTAAGGAAGTAAAAAAGTCTGTACGTGAAAAGCTGTAAGACATTGATAAGAGAAACTGTAGACACACATAGTTAAATAGACAGACATACTGTGTTCATGGATTGGAAGAATCAATATTGTTAAAATTGCCATAGAACCCAAGGTAATCTATCTACAGATTCAATGTACGCTCTATCAAAATACCTATGGAATTTTTCACAGATCCAAAACAAATTATTTTGAAATTTGTATGGAAACACAAAACCCCACAAATCACCTGAAACAGCCTTGAAAAAGAGAAACAGCGCTCTCTAGCTCCCTGGAATCAGATGATCCTACAAAGCTACAGTAAACAAAACAACGTGGTACTGGCACAAATACAGACACGTAGATCAATGGAATCGAATAGAGAGCCCAGAAATAAAGCCACTCACTTATGGTAGATTCATCAGCAACAAAGGAGGCAAGAATATGCAATGGAGAAAAGGCTGTCCCTTCAGTAAGTGCTGCTGGGGAAACTGGACAGCTACAGGTAAAGGAATGAAATTGGAACATTTTTCACACCACATGGAAAAATAAACTCAAAACAGGTTAAAGACCTAATTGTAACACCATAAAAGTCCTAGAAGAAAACATAGGCAAAACACCCTTTGATAAAAATCATAGCAATATTCTTTGGGATCTGTTTCCCAAGGCAAAGGAAACAAAAGCAAAAATAAACAAACAGGATCTAATTAAACTTAAATCTTTTGCACAGCAAAGAAAGCAATTGACAAAACAAAAAGACAACCTACAGAATGGCAGAAACTATCTGCAAATGATATGAGCAATAATGGAGCTAATATCCAAAAAGAATGTATATTACAACCCAGTATCAAGAAAAAGACCTCATTTAAAAAAATGGGCAGAAGACCTGAATAAACATTTTTCCAAAGAAGACATACCGATGATTGAAAGCCAACAGGCACTAATTATTGGTGGTAGTGGTTTGGTTGCTGTCGTGTCTGACTCTTCTTTGACCCCGTGAACTGTGGCCCACCAGGCTCCTCTGTCCATAGGATTTCCCAGGCAAGAATACTAGAGTGGTTTACCATTTCCTTCTCCAGGGGATCTTCCCAACTCAGGCATTAAACCCATGTCACCTACTTGGCAGGTGGATTCTTTACCTGGGCTACTTGGGGAGCCCCATGAGAAATGCAAATCAAAATCACAAAGAGATAATACCTCACACCTGTCACAATGGCTATCATCAAAAAGAACACACATAGCAAATCTCAGTGTGGATGTGGAGAGAAGGGAACCCTTGAACACTGTTGGTGGGAGTGTAACTTGGTGCAGCCACTGTGGAAAACAATATGGAGGGTCCTCAGAAAACTAAAAATAGAACTACTATATTATCCACTAATTCCACTTCTAGCCATATATCCAAATAAAATGAAAGCACTAATTCAAAAAGCTCCATGTACCCCAATGTCCATAGCAGCATTATTTACAATATACGATTATATTGTATATGTATTATATTTTAATATGTATATGTGTATGTGTGTGTGTATGTACAGTGAAACACTATTTATTCATAAAGAGGAATGAAATTTTGCCATTTGCAATGATATGAATGGTCCTGGAGGTCCATTATGCTTAGTGGAATAAGTCGGAAAGAGAAAGACAAATTCTATCTACTAGAACTTACTTGTAGAATCTAAAAAATAAAGCAAATTAATGAATATTACAAAAAAGAAACAGACTCAGAGAGATAAGAAACATTTATAGAGAGTAAACTAGTGGTGATCAGTGGGGAGAAGGAACTGGAGAGGGAAAAAATAGAGATAGGGGATTAAGAGGTAAAATTACTATGTATAAAATAAATAGGATACAAAAGTATATTCTACAACACAGGGATATAGCCAGTATTTTATAATAACTATAAATGGAGGGTAATCTGTAAAAATTTTGATTACTATGTTGTACTAATATACTATAAATCAACTGTACCTCAGTTTTTGAAAGAGACAAATATTTCTCTGGGGTAAAAGACGGCTGTACCCTCTAAGTTACATATGCTTCCTCCCTTCTACTAGCTTAGTGATTATTGAGACAATATAGATAAAACCGTATTATGTTTAAATGAACAACTGATTATCCTGCAATACATGTAGGCTACAAAAATTATTTCGTAAACTGTTACTGAAAAGACATGTGAGGTTGGCAGTTCTGGTCTAAGCAAAGAAAGCTTCCAAAGGAAAGTAAGTGTTTTCTTTACATAGCCCTTAAATTTGCTTATTATTTTATTTTAAAATACACTTTTCTGACGAAGAAAAAATGCATGGTTATAACATGAAAGTTAGACAGCACAGAAGTGGGTAAAGGTTAGAATCCAATTGCATATAATTCAGCCACTCCCAGGCTGCATGTGGTAAAAACCAGAGAAGGGAGAAGGTCCATGCCTAGGGAAGCGTCTGTACACTATTCAAGATGGGGAAGAGAAAGTCAGTACAAGTCGTGTGGAAGGGAGGTGCAGGTATGTGAAGTGAATTTTCACTGTGAAATAATCAGTGCTTTGAGACTTTTGAGAAGACCATTAAGTTTCAGTTAAACCTTGTGTCCAAATCACCTATTATTTGGAAAGATACACAATGAGTTTTAAAATTCTTTATGTTTAACTGAACTCTATGATCACTCCCCTCCAATGCTGAAGGGAGATGACCTGTGTGGAATTCAAGCCAGAGAAGTTGGCAAAAAGAAGCGTATTCTGCATCCACAGCATATTTCTGTGATTTGGCTTATATATTGTGAGGAGCATGGGGACAGGTAAATCTCCCTCAGCTAGTAGATGGATTATGGCAAATTTAGGAGTGATTCTACGTTGTCAGTACATAAGAGCAATGAGCTCTGAGCACTGTTCAGAAATGCACCTTGACTCTTCACATCATACCTGGGACTCTGCCGCACTCTTTAAGAATCGTCACTTGAGGACTTCCTTCCTCTGGCTACTCTTCCTCTCACGTGTAGACAGGATAAATGGCAGCACTTCCAAGCACTGTTTTGAATGCTTTCTTTGTTGAAACCATAGTGATGCAAATTTTTGTAGTCTGTGAATCCTTTTGAAATATGTAGAAATATTGTCTTAATAATACTGGGGACTATCAAATAGAGAAATCATAAAGTTGAGTCATTGCAGCAACAAAGCTTGTATGCCCATCGCATAATCCAATGCATCCTTTACACTCCCTGATGAGTCAGAGGCATTAGTATTCATTAAAAAAAAAATGCATGGTTCATGGAGCTTGTCTTTCTTATGAACTCTCCTCTCTGAAACCAATATTCTGAAGATGCTGTAACAGAGTGCCAGCTGATAAATGCATGACCCATCAAGCTCCATATTTCTTTCTGACAGTCCATTAGGTGCAATCTAAGGCCTAGGAGTTGGAGATGTACTTAATTATAATTATTTCATTGTTGGGAAGCGTGGCCTGAGTATTTATAGCTTTAAGATGTTTTGTCACTCTCTGGAAAGAAACTGTGTTGATAGTAGTGATACACAATAGACACTTCGAGGAGGATGTCAAGATACAGAAGATCCTTGATCTCAGGCTAACGGCTAAGTCACTTCAGTCGTGTCCAACTCTGTGCGACCCCATAGACAGCAGCCCACCAGGCTCCCCTATCCCTGGGATTCTCCAGGCAAGAACACTGGAGTGGGTTGCCATTTCCTTCTCCAATGCATGAAAGTGAAAAGTGAAAGTGAAGTCGCTCAGTCGTGTCCGACTCTATCGACCTCATGGACTGCAGCCTACCAGGCTCTTCCGCCCATGGGATTTTCCAGGCAAGAATACTGGAGTGGGCTGCCATTGCCTTCTCAGGAGGCCAGCTCAAATCCCTTCTGATGGAGAAGATTGCTGTGTGCTCAGAACAGGGTCACAATTAAATCCCAATGCTTTTAACTGCAGTAATTCATTTAAAATTAAGGGTGCTTTAATGTCTATGATATTAAAATAAGCCTACATATATGAATTTTAATATGTTTCTTAAAAACCCAAAAATACACAACAGACTGTATCCATTGCTTTCTCAAGTCAGGCACCACAGGAGAACTGGGCTACCCTATGCTTTTGGAAAGTATGTTTTATTTTCTATCCATAATTTTCTACATCATGCTTTAGTTACAAACATTTATTCCACAGAATTAATTTGTCACATTGTTAAAAACAAACTTTTCAAGAAAAACAAAGCCTATCATTTTCAAAAGAGAAAAATGGGGAGCCTAATGAATACAAATTCATTTCTGAGCACAATTGCTCACAAAATGAAGGAAATTTCACAAAGTATGCCCTAGAATTCATCGTTTTAAGTCGCCCAGGTTGGTTTACATATTAATCCACTTCCCCAGCATCTCCCTTTGTGACCTGCCAGGCTTCTGTTATGCACAATGGCATAGAGACAGTCTGCTGAAAGGTCTATTCTTTCAAAATGTCACTCCTCACTATGGAATATATTTTATTAAGGGTAATGGGAAACGTACGGGTCTGGTAGTGAATTTACTTTTCTTTCCTGAGATGAAATTTGAACACAGACTTAAAAGGGAAGTTTGTCATTAAATTCTAACAGCAGCGTGGGCTGGGGCTGGGTGTCAGCCTCATCTCCAAACAGAGGACTCCAGCCTAACTTCTTAAGGAGTTTGTCCATCACATCCAAGGATGGCTACTGTCTGAGGCTGAGAAGCACATGGCCAACATGAAGCATTGCTTCCGAAAAGAGAGAATTAACAGGTTAAGGAGGAAAATGTTCAGGTCACTATAATAGCAAAACTGTTTTTAAGCAATGGAAGTGATGCATGAACACGACTCATGTTGTATGCTTTCAAAGAGATATGCAGGTCAAATCATTTGATTGAAAGCATGATAACAATCAAGAGTCAGAGCCTTCAATGACATAATTGCCTAAAAGGTGAGGGTTATTCCTTCCCAACATCAGACTTCTATGACAATTCCTCTTATCTTAGTAAAAGCCTTTAATGGGTGGTTTTTGTGAACTCCTGTTGCCTCTATGGAATGACATGATTTCCAGGACATGAAGGTTTGGAATCCTACATAACTGGGCTAGATTCCTAACTTAGTACTAACCGTGCTAGCTTCATGAGAGGGTAAGATTATAAAGTTTTACGAACTTGAGTCTTCTTTTTATGAATGCTTCCTCTGGCCGCAAGGGTTAGAAGAGGCTCCCATGTTAGGGTTTTAATGTTTTGCAGTGGTTGTCTTGAAGTTCTTCATAAATTTATTCTGAATTTGTGATTTGTTAAGCAAAGTCAGGGGGGACAATAGCGCCCTGCCTCTCTCAATGTTCTGCCTTCCTGGGACGGGCTCTCAGCTACCTGCTGCCTCTCTCCTGGTACCCAAGCCACCAGACTTACCCTCTCATCTCTGCCACGAGGATGCTGTATTGTGCCCCTGGCAGGGCCTGGGCAGGGGAGGGTGAGGATAGGCATGCAAGCTCAGGGCAGCAAGTTACAAGGGGGGGCTCCAGGCACCTGTTAAAGAGTATATGTATCACATGAGTATCCTCATACCCAAGCAAGGATACATTCAACAGAGAATAAAAAACAGTGACAACTTGAGACAGAGACTATAAAAGAACAGGAAAAGATTTTTCCCTACTTTTTGAAAAAGGGGCCTACATTTTCATTTTTCACTTGGCCCAGAAATTATATGGCTAGCCATCACTATCAGAATGATCATATGCAAAGCATGTAATATTTATAAACCTGTAATGACAACATCACCTATAATACAGAGATGTAATAGGATTGAATATATTTTATTTTTATATAAAAGGCTTGACATAGAAACTGGTGCACTGTTAGGGGATTAATAACATTAGGTATTAGTTTCAAAAGTTACAAAACAAACAAAAACTTGCTTTGAGTTCACATAATTTTTTGGACAATATAGTAAGTACAAGACAAACTTGTAATTCAGGATAGCTCAGAAAATACAGAGTGTATGTTAAAAATGTTTTGGCACACAATTTCTTAAAGTTCAAACATATCAAATAAAAATGGATTTTTTTTCAGGCTTGCTGAATAGCTTGGAATTGAAAGAACAATACCTCTTTCATTTAAAAAAAGAAATCAATTTATAAATTAGAAATATTAGGAAAAGAAACCTATTAAGAAACAATTACTAGAACATGACTCTACTGTGGCTAGGACCACATGGAAAGAACATATGATACAAAGCCTGAGAATTAGGGTTTCTCACCTCAAAGGATGGCCAGTGCAGCCCTCAATGACAACGAGCACCTCATTTTCCACTTTTAGAGTACTCTCAAGGAAAATGTTCCATCCTAATCTCTAAAAACAATTTGCATAGAGGAAACGGACAGTAAAGAGTTAAGAAAATGAATAAGAATAAGAAAATGAATGAAAATGAATAAGAATAATTTCCTATCTTTGAAAGCAAAGTGTCCACTTTGTATAAATTTAGGGGCAAACTATTAATGTGTTACATGTGAGTATACCCCCTACGAAATTCCAGAAGTCACTTTGTACCCTATTTTATCCTGAGAGTCATTTCTTTTCAAGAAAAAAGCAAACAAACAATTGAAACACATTAAACGCCTAAGAGACATTCAGTATGAACCAGACCCTTAGGCAGGGCATCATCCAGCAATAGAATCATGGCAACTTTCTGGTTCATGGAGCCCTGGGCCCTCCTTGCCTCTTGGCCAATGATCCTTTAAGGACACTCTATAGGCAACTACAGTGACCAAATCCATGAGAAGGAAAGCTATGACTCCTTTTTAGATTTATGGTTACTATTGCTAGACTATAATAGCCAGAAGATGAAATTACCTGTTAAATAATGCCCACTTTCTTCATAAAACTCATAAAAAAAGATTGTTGTTCACCTACAATGTGATAAAAGCAAGAAAAATATAACAGAAAAGGCATGCCATAAAACACATATGAAAAACAGAAGCATGACTCTAATATTCAGAAATCATTTTCCCCAAGGTAAAATTAATATCCTGTTAGAATTTAATGTCTCCCAGTTCAGTGTTTTCAAACATTCTATTTTTAACCTCTGTTATACTTTTTTGTTCTGCCTACTAACTTATAAACATATGTCTTTTCTTGGATTTTTAAACTCTTGAAAGACAAATATCATTTCTAACTGATCATTGTATCTCCCATATCTGCTTGTAGTTTGATATTTGATACATGAACAGTGTAGATTAATGCTCAAATACTTGAACTGATATTCCCTAAGCAAAAACCTTTCATTATTAACAATATTAAAAATAGCCCCCATATTGTTATTTATTATAATTAGAGTTTTCTTACAGTTTAATTTTATTCAAACTTTAATATCCATTAGCCCATTTTCCTGAATTCAATTTACTTTTTAGAAGAGACAGCATGGTATAGAACATTGAGTCTCAAAGTGTGGTCCTCAGATGAGCAAGCATGAGCATCAACCAAGTATGACAAGTTAGGAATGGAAATTCCTGCATCCCAGCCCAGACCTACTGGACCACAGGCTATGGATTTAGGTTCAGAAATCTGTGTCTTAACAAGCCCTCCATGTAATCCTCATGAACACAAAAGTTTAAGGATGACTTATGTAGAATAAGAAATTATGGTGAAGTGACTTGAGTTTTAGTCACACTCCATACCTGGTTTTATAAATTTGTACAAATTATTGTGCCTTTTTAAGTATCCATTTCCTTCTCTGCAAAATTAAGGATAATAATTTCTCTTCCATGGGCTTTCCATAAAGACTATATATGATAATATATGTTAGAAACCTGACACATAATAAGCACTCAATAAATGGTGTGTGTGTGTGTGTTTTAGTCGCTCAGTCATGTCCAACTCTTTGTGACCCCATGGACTGTAGCCCACCAGGCTCCTCTGTCCATGGGATTCTCTAGGCAAGAATACTGGAGTTGGTTGCCATTTCCTTCTCCAAGGCATCTTCCTGACCCAGGGATCGAACCCGGGTCTCCTGCATTGCAGACACACACTTTACCATCTGAGCTACAATAAATGTTACTCATTGCCAAAAGGTTACTCATTCTGAAAGGTCTAGCTTACAGCCCTTCACCAATACCTAATCCACTTCTTCATATCTTCTATGACTTTTCAGTAGCTAATATATCATTCTGAGTTGAGGATCAGAATCATCTTTCATATTTGGAAAAAGTGTTCCTGATACAATTAGCTTTTTGCAACTAAAGAAACTGTTAGTCTGTTTAAGTACTAACCAAATACTCCTTTTCACAAGGTAGCAGAGATAAGCCCTAGACTTTGTATAAGGCAAACATTAGGCACTGAAAGTGGACAAACCATTTCCAGAGAAATGCAGACAGTGGTAAGCAAGAAGGAAAACTGAATGCGCTGGATGAGGAATACCTGGGTTTTGTCAGCAAGAGCAACAGGAAAAATTACACTAAATCCTCCCCTTCTAATTGGCTCCTCTGTTAGAAAATAAATCTCTTGTGCACAGCTATAAGTCAGTTGACTGACAGGAGAAAAGGTTAAAAAAAAAGAATTGTTTTGGAAAGGGCCACTTCCTTGGCAGGCTCACCAGGCTATTATACTGTTACCGAGCTGAACTTTCCCCAAGGCATTAATTACCAGAAATGACCACCTGGAGGCTGGGCGGCCCCTGTGTTCTGTGTCTCCGGTTGCACGGCTCTGTGATGAAAACCCTCACCATCTGTGATAACCACCTCCAGCAGCAAGGTAATGAGATCAAATCATTCCCCTTGCACTTTAGCCTGTCTGGATGAGACAAAGGCTCAGCAAAGAGAATACGTCATTCAACTCAATTTAGACTTCTCAAGTTGAGACTTTTGTTTGCCTCAATAAAATAAATGTTTAAATTTAAAGGCATTTGCAGGGGCAAAAGCAATGAAACATCATCTTATTAGTTTCTACCATAATGCTAGGTTTTTGCTAGTACATTCATTCCTAATAAAAGCAAGAAAAATTCAACCACAAGTATTACCTATTACCACTTAAAAGCTATATTCTGGTCCATGTGTCCAGTAATTTTATACACATAAGTTCTACTTTTGGGATGTTTATAATATTTATCTTTGAGTTTGTGAATAATATTGCAATTATGTGGAACTTAAATTATAGTTTTACATTTGCTAAGTGGAAGATACTGTCTGCACTGAATGACTTTTTAAAGACTTTCCTAATGAGCAGGGTGTTCAATATGTTGGGAGCCATAAGCACCACATGTATCAAAATGCTAGCTATTAAAATAGGCTTCCTTAATTAAAAGGAATTAAATTATCTTTAAAGGAGCCATTTGACTTTACCAAATAAACAACTACAATGATACAGGGGAGGAAACAGGCTCATTGCAGGTGTTAAAGAAGTGACTGGAGAGGAGATCAATTAAAGTTTCTCATTTTCTTTCTCCTCCCTGCATCAGCTGATTTATTTGCTAAGTTGACAGCAATACAGATGCCTCATCTTTGTGTTGACCTGGCTTATGCTCAAGGGCTATATTTGCATTTGTATTTTTGATTCCACAATCACCCCAGGTTACTCCATTATCTCAAACTTGCACATCACCATTCCATATCGTAGACTATAAATATTTTAAACATGAGTCAATTGTACTATGTGTTTTAACAACTATGCAAATTAACATACACATATGCCAAGGGAAAGACTTGGCAAAAGGAAAAAAAATTCATTTGTTGAGGTATAACATTGCATCATATGGTTACACTATCATTTCTTTAAACTTTTTATATTATTAATCATCCCCCCTTTGTTTGCTATTGTAAAAAGCACAATGTTAAGCAAAGAAATCAGTATAGCAGAGAAATTGAAAGTATGTATCTTTTCATTAAAAAAATGGGGGAGCAGGCACTATTAACAATAGTGAAGTGAAAGTCACTCAGTCATGTCCAACTCTGCGATCCCATGGACTGTAGCTCACTGGGCTTCTCTGTCCATGGGGATTCTCCTGGCAAGAATACTGGAGTGGTTTGCCATGCCCTCCTCCAGAGGCTCTTCCCAACTCAGGGATCAAACCCAGGTCTCCTGCATTGCAGGTGGATTCTTTACCATCTGAGCCACCAGGGAAGCCCATTAACATAGAAGGTATGTTAGATGATATTTCTGAGTTAATGTTAAATGTTCTACCTGCAAAGATGTTTGTGTGCTCAGTCACTCATTCTTTGCAACCTCATGGAGCTATAGCCCACCTGGCTCTACTGTCATGGAATTTTGCAGGCAAGAATACTGGAGTTGGTTGCCATTTCCTACTCCAGGGAATCTTCCCAACTCAGAGATCGAACCCGCTTCTCCTGCATCTCCTGCGTTGGCAGGTGGATTCTTTACCACTGAGCCTCCTGGGAAGCCCAGCTGCAAAGATGGCAAGCGTTTAAGCAGAAGAATGTTCTTATTCTTTGTGATACATGCTGAAAGAAATATTTGGGGTGATATATATAGAGAGAGCGGAGAAGGCAATGGCACCCCACTCCAGTACTCTTGCCTGGGGAATCCCATGGACGGAGGAGCCTGGTGGGCTGCAGTCCATGGGGTCGCTAGGAGTCAGACACGACTGAGTGACTTCACTTTCACTTTTCACTTTCATGCATTGGAGAAGGAAATGGCAACCCACTCCAGTGTTCTTGCCTGGAGAATCCCAGGGATGGGCAGCCCGGTGGGCTGCCGTCTATGGGTCGCACAGAGTCAGACACGACTGAAGCGACTTGGCATAGCATAGCATAGCATAGCATGTATATATATAGAGAGAGAATGAGAGAGAAAGAGAACAAATATTGCAAAAATTTAACAATTAGTAAATTTAATTGACAGTGAATTCACTATACTCTGCTCTCAACATTTCTACAGACTTAAAATTTTCAAAATGGGAAGTAAACTATAGACCTTGAATTTTTATACACTTAGATTTTAACTTCAGCTTCACTATTTATTTGTTGTGTAATTATTGGTAAAATGACCTCACTGAGCACATTGATGTCTTTACAGTATTGGATAATCTGTGTCAGTGAAGTGAGTGAAGTGTCTGACTCTTTGCGACTCCACGGACTGTAGCCCACTGGCTCCTCTGTCCATGGAATTCTCCAGGCAAGAATACTGGAGTGGGTTGCCATTACCTCCTCTAGGGGATCTTTCTGACCCAGGGATGGAAGCTATATCTCCTGCAGCTCCTGCATTGGTAGGTGGATTCTTTACCATGAGCCACCAGGGAGGGAAGACATACTAAGATAGCAAAGAATTAATGCAATCAGTTATTCACCACCCTTAATTTTAAAAAGTAAAAAATTTTGGTGCTGAAAGAATCTACCTGCCAATGCAGGAGACGCAGGTTTGATCCCTAGGTCAGGAAGATCCCCTGGAGAAGGAAATGGCAACCCACTCCAGTATTCTTGCCTGGAGAGTCCCATGGACACAGGAGCCTGGTGAGCTACAGTCCATGGAGTCACAAAGAGTCGGACATAACTGAGCACACAATATGTCTTAATTATAATCAGAGTCAAATAAACATTTTCAAATCTTACTGCCCTCCCTAAATTTGAGAAACAATGCTGACATTCACTAGAAGTGCTTAAAAATAAGAGAGTGAAAAGAGGATTGTTGTCAACGCTTGAATATCCTGAATTTAACAATTTCTGAGTGCTGTGGATTGTACCTTTTCCCCTTGATTTTCCTGTTTCTGATTATTCTGCTTTGAAATAAACGTTGATTATAGTCATTAGTAAAAGAAAAAGATCCTCAATTTTCTCAAAGCAATTTTTTTTTAAAGTATAGCAAAATAGGCAGCTTAAAAAGAGTGACTACAGTGAGCACTGGTGAAGGTGGTGAAGGTTAACAGTCCCACTGACTGTAAGTGAACTGTAAGCCTAAAGAAATTCTGTCTCTCAGGCTGTTGGCAAATTATATCTCACACAAATCTACCTTGTGTTAATCACAAATTTGTAGTCCTATCCATATATTTCTTATACTTGCCATGCACAGAGCAAGCTTAATCACTCAGGGAATAGTCCTCAAGCATAGGAGGCAATGAAAAATGAACTCTGTGTTTAAAGAAAAAAGAAACAGAAGAAGTCTTCCAAAAACTATGTAATCAAAATATTTCAGATAGACTATTACATTTTTATAACATGTCGAGTTATTTCCTCTGTAGTTCAAAGCACTGGGGCATAAAGAAAGGATTCTCATTTTGAAGGCAAATAAAGTCATAAAACACCAAAAGTTTTGGCCTTTATCTAAGATTTTCATTTCAGTTCAGACACTCTGGTTTTGCCAAAAAAAAATTAGCTGAAATTTTTTCTGTTAAGGAGAATGCTGGAGTAAAATCAATTAATTAATAAGTAAAAGTCTTTAACTTTAATTAACGTTGATAAGTTTCAGAGATAATTTATGAAGATTTCTGTGGAACCACCTCTATTGGTTTAAGTACAGTGAATCTTGATGTAGTATATATAAGTCTACACTAGGAGCACAACTTTTATTATCCATCTAATAAAGAAATTCTCATTAGATGGAACATCTTCATCTTTGACATAATGACCTACACCAATCAAATACGGCTTTTCTAATTTGAGACTGCAGACATCTCCATGTTCCTGCAATGCATCTTTCAATTCAATCCAATGAAGATTATTAACCGCACAAGTCATGTATGTTTATCTGGGTTCATCAAAATCTATTTTTCTCATTTCTTCTTTCATTGAGGTTTTGAGTGTACCAGGTCTTCCAAATTTCTGCCATATTCTCTAAGCTTGTATGTGTGTATATGTGCATGCATATTAGCTATACCCTTGACTTCTAGCCAGAGGTCTCCAAAGTGGTGCTAGTGTTAAAGACCTCACCTGTCAGTGCAAGAGAGGTTAAGAGGTGCGGTTTTAATTCCTGAGTCAGGAAAGATCTGCTGGAGGAAGGCATGGCAACCCACTCCAGTATTCTTGCCTGGAGAATCCCAAGAACGGAGAAGCCTGCAAGCTACGGTCCATAGGGTCACAAAGTCAGATAACACTGAAATGACAAAGAACTCATGCACACGTGTGCTAGCCAAGAGGTTGCTTGTAGCCAAGAGGTCTCTTCTTCTAAGAGTATATCTAAGTCCTCTAAAAGGAGAATTTTCAAACATAGATAAGAGTCAGAGAAAATCTGTATCGATTCTAGGATTTAGAAAATAACCCTTTGAACACAAGGCCACTTTAAGATCCTCACTAACCCTAAGTTTCTTACTTTCAGAGGTACCACACAAAGTAGAACAAACATTAAAATATATTCACTTGTCACAATAAATATGATTTTTTCTGTAAATATATTTCAAAGAATGTTATAATTTCACTTTTGAAATTATTTGGCCACATGTAAATTTTTTAAGCTTGATTTTAATTTTTCTGGCAACTAATGCAGATGATAGTTGGGCATTTTTGTGAAGTGAAAAATATTGATTTGCCAACAGTTATGACATCTTCATTTCATTTAACACTTCATAAGCCATGAATTAAAATATTGATAATTTTTCAGTACATAAAATCAAGAACACATGCACACACACTAAATATACAAAGAATATTAAGCAACTTTCATGCACCAGTTCAGACTCTCTCAGCCTCCACTGTCTCTTTTTCCAGTGATGGCTGGTCAGGAGGAAAAGCCCAGTTTTCATGAAGGAGGCGACTTAATTTGACAGTATTTTACCTCCTATTCACACGAAGCATCCCTTGCATCCTGCCTTGAGCCTTCCCCAGGAGGCACTGTCCTGCATGTAGCATGCTCAACATGGAAGTTTCAGAGAGTGACAGTTGTCGGGCTAAATTTTCACAAAATGGAAATAGAGGCTGTTAGGTAAATTTTTTCCTTCTCCCTTTGGGGGAACCAAGGCTACAATGTTATCGATATATAAAATTTCAGGAAGAGGTACTTAAGACATAATTAGGACTGGTTAAATTCTATGGAGTAGCATTGGTAGTGAGAAAACAAAGGTGATATATTTTCACTTTTTCATACAGTTTGCATCTTTGGGAAAAATTGACATGTTTGTATTATGCTTACACTAAAAATAATTTAGGAAATACTTATATTTTAAAAAATGTTTTTTTAAAAACAGGGTATACAAAAGAATTCTAAAGAACTAAGGCGAAGGCACCTCTGATAGGCATTTTTATCAACTCATTTCAGAAGTCCTATTAAAAGAAAGTGCACATGAAAACTGGGAGCTATAAAAATTCAGGAATGTATAAAACCAGTAGTATGAAGCAATGGATTTTTGAAGGAGTCTGACAAATCCTTCTCTCTCATTAAATACCAAAATGACTGTAAAATGTACATTATACTCATAGGAGTACAAGTTCTTTAAGAATACTTGGATTTAGCAAGCGAGAAAGATAAAATTGGTATTGATGTTCAAGAACATGTAGTACTTACATCCTGTTCTCACTCAAAAATAAACAGTAACCATAGACTCTGTAACATGATCTATATTAAGGTTGAGTGAATAAGTACAAATAAATAAGCAGCAACTAAAACAAAGCACATCAACCCAAAATTTGGCTCAATTCAATAAGGAGGGAGGTTGGAGAAGTTTTAATTGAATGGATTAAAAGATATATAAATGAGCCTTTTGTAGGAATTAGAAATATTTGGAAATAGAAAATGGACTAAGAACTGAACCAAAGTTAACTATAGTGGTTATCTGCATTTTTTTCAGCTGAAGATAATACACCAAACTTTCTTTGGTGTGAGGTGGGAGGGAAGGGGCAATTGCACATTATTATTTATTTTCCTCAGTCATCATTTCACTTTAGTAAATTTAAAATTAGAACTCCCAGTATCCTTAAGTGTGTCAGAGATTCAGAGATATTACCAATCCGTGTAAATGACATTAAAAGAAGAGTTTTCATAACTTCAGCCAGTGTTTCTCATAATCCCTTTTAATAAGGCAGAGAAATAACTTCTCCGCACACACTGTGAGGAGCACTGCCACAACCAACTGGCAGTTTTGCAAGGCATTGACCTATTTTATTGTATTCACTTATCTCTGGAAGCAGAGTTTAGGTGCTTGATAAATATTAGTGGACTGAGTACATGATTGACTGACTCTAAGCCAGTAGATGAAAGAACAAATAAATGGGTAGCTGATCAAATGAGTGCATAGATGAGTAACTAAAGAAACGAAAGGACAAATGAATGAATGGATGGATGGATGGATGCGGGAATTAGTGAGCTGATGAATTAATAGGTGGATTAAAATTGAAACATAAAAATAACTACAATCATATAAATTGAATGAATGACACCACTTTTTATTTTATCCCAATGGCCTTGCATCCTGCCTGTACAATGGAGTCATCTGTAGAGCTTTAAAGTCAAATGTCTGTTGCTTCAATCATGAAACCTAATTTCATTGATCCAGAGTGAGTTCCAAGTATGATTATTTTTAAAAATATCCATCAATAATTCTATTGTGTAGCCAGAGTTGAGGACAGTAGCTAGCCTATGCTTTGGATCACAGAACTCCTTTGTACTTCTCCATCTTTTACACTTCATCACTTTCTCCAAAAAGCCCCTTCATTTTCATGTGCAAGTACTAATTTACATTCTCTTCTCACTTTGTCTCATTCCTGAGGATTTGGTTGAGAAACTGGGACTATAAAAGCTAATATATTTTCTAAATTAGTTATGATCCTACACACTTTATTTCAAGTAAACAGAGTGAGAATCTTCAGTCAGAGGGTCAAAAATAAAAGGTGGGTATAGCAGATTTTGTTAAAAATTTAACAACTATATAAACAATGACTTTCACAGTCTCCCAAGGCAATAGAAATTCTAAAAAGCAAATAGTACCTAATCGAGATTACAAGCTTTTTGCAAAGCAAAGGAAACTATCAACAAAACAAAAATACAACCTATAGAATGGGAGAAAATATTTGCAGATGATACAACCACTGCTGCACCACTGCTGCTGCTGCTAAGCTGCTTCAGTCATGTCTGATTCTTAGCGACCCCATAGACTGCAACCTACAAGGCTCCTCCGTCCATGGGATTTTCCAGGCAAGAGTACTGGAGTGGGTTGCCATTGCCTTCTCCAGATGATACAACTGACAAGGGCTCAATTTCAAAAATATACTAGCAGCTCATACAATTCAACAACACAAAAACAAAAAATGCTATTCAAAAATGGGTTAAAGACATAAATGGACATTTCTCCAAAGATGTATAGATGGTCAATCAGTTCAATTCAGTTCAGTTGCTCAGTCATGTTGGACTCTTTGCGACCCTATGGACTACAGTATGCCAGGCCTCTCTGTCCATTGCCAGCTCCCAGACTTTATTCAAACTCATGTCCATTGAGTCGGTGATGCCATCCAACCATCTCATCCTCTGTCGTCCCCTTCTCCTCCTGCCTCAAGCTTTCCCAGCATCAGTGTCTTTTCAAATGGGTCAGTTCCTCACATCGGGTGGCCAAAGTATTGGAGCTTCAGCTTCAGCATCAGTCCTTCCACTGAGTATTCAGGACTGATTTCCTTTAGGATGGACTGGTTGGAACCCTTGCTGTCCAAGGGACTATCAAGAGTCTTCTCCAACACCACAGTTCAAAAGCATCAGTTCTTTCATGCTCACCTTTCTTTATAGTCCAACTCTTACATCTATACATGGCTACTGGAAAAACCATAGCTTTGACTACATGGACTTTTGTTGGCTAAGTAATGTCTCTGCTTTTTAATATGCTGTCTAGCTAGGTTGGTCATAACTTTTCTGCCAAGGAGCAAGTGTCTTTTAATTTCTTGGCTGCAATCACCATCTGCAGTGATTTTGGAGCCCAAGAAAATAAAGTCTGTCACTGTTTTCACTGTTTCCCCATCTATTTGCCATGAAATGATGGGACCAGATGCCATTATCTGAGTTTTCTGAATGTTGAGCTTTAAGCCAACTTTTCACTCTCCTCTTTCATTTTCATCAAGAGGCTCTTTAGTTCTTCTTGTGCCATAAGGGTGGGGTCATCTGCATATCTGAGGTTATTGATATTTCTCCCATCAATCTTGATTCCAGCTTGGGCTTCCTCCAGCCCAGCATTTCTCATGATGTACTCTGCATGTAAATAAGCAGGGTGACAATATACAGCCTTGACGTACTCCTTTTCCTATTTGGAACCAGTCTGTTGTTCCATGTCCAGTTCTAACGTTGCTTCCTGACCTGCACACAGATTTCTCAAGAGGCAGGTCAGCTGGTCTGGCATTCCCATCTCTTTCAGAATTTTCCAGTTTGTTGGGGTCCACACAATCAAAGGCTTTGGCATAGTCAATAAGCAGAAGTAGATATTTTTCTGTAACTCTCTTGCTTTTTCGATCATCCAGTGGATGCTGGCAATTTGATCTCTGGTTTCTCTGCCTTTTCTAAATCCAGCTTGAACATCTGGAAGTTCACGGTTCACATATTGCTGAAGCCTGGCTTGGAGAATTTTGAGCATTACTTTACTAGCATGTGAGATGAGGGCACTTGTGCAGTAGTTTGAGCATTCTTTGGCATGGCCTTTCTTTGGGATTGGAATGAAAACTGACCTTTTCCAGTCCTGTGGCCACTGCTGAGTTTTCCAAATTTGCTGGCATATTCAGTGCAGCACTTTCACAGCATCATCTTTTAGGGTTTGAAATAGCTCAACTGGAATTCCATCACCTCCACTAGTTTTGTTCATAGTGATGCTTCCTAATGCTCAAAAGGAACATGAAAAGATGCTCAAAATCACTAAATATTAGAGAATTGCAAATCAAAACTATAATGAGGTACCATCTCACATGAGTCAGAATGGCCATCATTTAAATGTCTACAAACAACAAATTCTGGAGAAGATGTGGAGAAAAGGAAACCCTCCTACACTGTTGGTGGGAAAGTAAGTTGGTGCATCCACGATAGAAAATAGTACGGAAGTTCCTCATAAAGCTAAAAATGGAATTACTATATGATCAGCAATCCCACTCCTGGGCATATATCCCGGACAAAACTGTAGTTCAAAAAGATACATGAACCACTATGTTTATAGCAGCACTATTTACAACAGTCAAGACATGGAATAACCTGAACTCTCACTGACAGATAAGTTGGTAAAGAAGATGTGGTACATGTTTACAGTGGAATACTGCTGCTGCTGCTGCTAAGTCGCTTCAGTCGTGTCCGACTCTGTGCCATCCCATAGACAGCAGCCCACCAGGCTCCCCCGTCCCTGGGATTCTCCAGGCAAGAACACTGGAGTGGGTTGCCATTTCCTTCTCCAATCATGAAAGTGAAAAGTGAAAATGAAATCGCTCAGTCGTGTCTGACTCTTAGCAACCCCATGGACTGCAGCCCACCAGGCTCCTCCATCCATGGGACTTTCCAGGCAAGAGTACTAGAGTGGGGTGCCATTGCCTTCTCCGACAGTGGAATACTACCCAACCATAAAAAGGCTTGATACCATTTAAAATAAAAGATAACGTAAATAATAAGTGATGGAGAATTTAAACCCTATCTTTCTTCTCTTTCACTATAGAACCTTATCACAAAATATGTTCTAGATGTTCTCATATGAGTTCATCTTACTAATCTTATGTCATACATAATATTTCCTGTATCAGTGCAAATTCTTTCAGTTTCATAGAAAACTCAGTTTGAATTAGCTTCAGGTGAATAATGGAATACATTGGTCCTAATAACTAAATCATTCAAGGGTACGTCTGACATCAGGTCCTCCTAGAAACAAAGGGTAAAGCAATATCATCCACATATAGTTTCATTCATTCCAGAGGGCTCTGTCCTCAGGAAAAATAACTGCTGGAGATTATGGAACTGGCAAACCTAGTCAAATCCAACTTAAAAAAAGAAAACAGTAGAGTCTTTCAGTTCAGTTCAGTTCATTTCAGTCGCTCAGTTGAGTCCGACTCTTTTCGATCCCGTGAATCGCAGCACACCACCTGGGAGCTATTACTCTGGGAATTCCATGTAAAGATTTACTCTGATTGGCATGGCTTAGGTTACATGCCCATTCCTGAACAAACTGATGCAGACATGCTGCTGCTAAGTCACTTCAGCCGTGTCCGACTCTGTGCGACCCCAAAGACAGCAGCCCACCAGGCTTCCCCGTCCCTGGGATTCTCCTGGCAAGAACACTGGAGTGGGTTGCCATATCCTTCTCCAATGCATGAAAGTGAAAAGGGAAGTCACTCAGTCGTGTCTGACTCCTAGCGACCCCATGGACTGCAGCTTACCAGGCTCCTCCATCCATGGGCTTTTCCAGGCAAGAGTACTGGAATGGGGTGCCATTACCTTCTCTGGATGCAGACATAGGGCACCTCAATTACCTTAAATCCCTTTTATACATTCACCCTCAGACCTTGTTACTAGAACTCTACTCAGATGACATGAATAAGGAGTGGAGAGGAGTTGAATTTCCAAATAAAAATGGCGATTCTTTGCATCAGACTGAATCTTTTTATGCAGAATAAGGGATAGATGCTAACACCTACCATGTTTTTATTTTACAAAGAAACTTTGTCCTAATAAATATTTGTTTATCCTGTTCTAAAAAGATATTGTTAGCACATATTTTCTTTAGCACTCACACTATTGGCTTTTATTTTTAGGTCCAGTATAATATGGCAAAACCATTAATGTATTATATACTTCAAAGCTGCTGAGAGACCAGATCTTAAATGTTCTCACCACAAAAAAGAAATGAGATGATTAAGTGATGTTATAGAGGTATTAGCTAACACTACAGTAGGAGTCATATTACAACATATAAATGTATCAAATCAACATGCTACAAAACTTAAACTTACACAGTGTTAGGTGACAATTGTATTTCAACAAAAAAAATTTAAAAATTGGTACAGCCATTATTTGCAGCAGGTTTTCTTTCCTGGTTTCACTATGTCACTGACACTCAAATTTGCCAATCAAGAGGTGGGAAGTAGATACTCCAGGTAGGATAAAAAAAAAAAAAAAGCTATGCATTTGGGGAAAAATAATCTCTTTCCCATAAGGTATGATGTAGGAATAAACTAGTAAGGATAGGTTCTAAAACCTGTATTTTATCAGCTGTTTTTATTTCCTGTATTCTCTTTTTTTTCTCTCTTTTCTCAGTTATTAGGTTAACCAAAATAGTTTCGAAAATTATAGGCTATCTCAGTTGTACTGAAAATATCAAGAGGAGGTGGTTTTATTCACACTCAACTGAAAGCTTTAAAAGGTAGAGAAATAGATCTGTGGGATAAGTGTGAAAATGGCAGTGGGCTGTTCCAATCAAGAGATTCTCTTGGCAGGACAAAAATCTAAGGGATTCTAGGCTTTGTGTTAATAAGGGATATTTCATCAATAACCAATTTCTCAGAGAATATTGAAGATTAATTCAAATGTTAGCATTAAATTTTTTTTAAAGTAGGATAATTCCATGGAGACAGCTTCAATCTTAGCAAATAATATAGAAAAAATTTCCCCAAAGAATTACAGTTTGTTTGATTAAAGATTCTCCTTACTCTCAAAATCAACAGGTGGGAAATCATAGAGCTTTTAAATATTTCTTGCTTCTGCTTACCTACCAGGAACTTTAAAGATACAACACTCTACAGGTGTTGGGGGAATGAAGATAAGCATCTCTTCAACAATCAGGTATTTTGGGAACATGAAATATATTGAATGAACCATGACTTCCATCTTGGCAACATAAAACAATGGGAATTCAAAGGGAGCACAACACTAATGGTAAATTTCTAAGGTGTTCTCTGACTGAGCGGATTTCACTTTCACTTTTCTGACTTGCTAAATTTCCATAGCCACGAGTTTTGAAATTTTCATTCTCTCTCTCAGTTCAGTTCAGTTGCTCAGTTGTGACCAACTCTTTGCGACCCCATGAACTGCAGCATGCCAGGCCTCTCTGTCCATCACCAACTCCCTGAGTTCACCCAAACTCATGTCCATTGAGTCAGTGATGCCGTCCAACCATCTCATCCTCTGTTGTCCCCTTCTCTTCCTGCCCCAATCTTTCCCAGCATGTGGGTCTTTTCAAATGAGTCAGCTTTTTGCATCAGGTGGCCAAAGTACTGGAGTTTCAGCCTCAGCATCCATCCTTCCAATGAATATTCAGGACTGATCTCTTTTAGGATGGACTGGTTAGATCTCCTTGCAGTCCAAAGGACTCTCAAGAGTCTTCTCCAACACCACAGTTCAAAAGCATCAATTCTTCGGCGCTCAACTTTCTTCATACTCCAACTCTCACATCCATACATGACCCTGGAAAACCATAGCCTTGACTAGACATACTTTTGTTGACAAAGTAACGTCTCTGCTTCTCAATATACTGTCTAAGTTGGTCGTAACTTTCATTCCAAGGAGTAAGCATCTTTTAATTTCATGGCTGCAATCACCATCTGCACCATCTGGGCTTTTGGAACCCAGAAAAATAGTCAGCCACTGTTTCCACTGTTTCCCCATCTATTTGCTGTGAAGTGATGGGACCAGATGCCATGATCTTAGTTTTCTGAATGTTGAGCTTTAAGCCAACTTTTTCACTCTCCTCTTTCACCTTCATCAAGAGGCTCTTTAGTTCTTCTTCACTTTCTGCCATAAGGGTGGTGTCATCTGTATATCTGAGGTTATTGATATTTCTGCCAACAATCTTGATTCCAGCTTCTGCTTCATCCAGCCCAGTGTTTCTCATGATGTACTCTGCATATAAGTTAAATAAGTAGGGTGACAATATATAGGCTTGATGTACTCCTTTTCCTACTTGGAACCAGTCTGTCGTTCCATGTCCAGTTCTAACTGTTGCTTCCTGACCTGCATACAGGTTTCTCAAGAGGCAGGTCAGGTGGTGTGGTATTCCCATCTCTTTGAGAATTTTCCACAGTTAATTGTGATCCACAGAGTCAAAGGCTTTGGCATAGTCAATAAAGCAAAAATAGATGTTTTTCTGGAACTCTCTTGCTTTTTCAATGATCCAGCGGATGTTGGCAATTTGAGCTCTGGTTCCTTTGCTTTTTCTAAAACTCGCTTGAACATCTGGAAGTTCATGGTTCACGTATTGCTGAAGCCTGGCTTGAAGAATTTTAAGCATTACTTTACTAGCATATGAGATGAGTGCAATTGTGCAGTAGTTTGAGCATTCTTTGGTAATGCCTTTCTTTGGGATTGCAATGAAAACTTACCATTTCCAGTCCTGTGGCCACTGCTGAGTTTTCCAAATTTGCTGGCATATTGAGTCCACTTTCAAAGCATCATCTTTCAGGATTTGAAATAGCTCAACTGGAATTCCATCACCCCCACTAGTTTTGTTCGTAGTGATGCTTCCTAAGGCCCACTTGACTTCACATTCCAGGATGTCTGGCTCTAGGGGAGTGATTACACCATCATGATTATCTGGGTCATGAAGCTCTTTTTTGTACAGTTCTTCTGTATATTCTTGCCACCTCTTCTTAATATCTTCTGCTTCTGCTAGGTCCATACCATTTCTGTCCTTTATTGAGCCCATCTTTGCATGAAATGTTCCCTTGGTATCTCTAATTTTCTTGAAGAGATCTCTAGTCTTTCCCATTCTATTGTTTACCTGTATTTCTTTGCAGTGATCGCTGAGGAAGGCTTTCTTATATCTCTTTGCTATTCTTTGGAACTCTGCATTCAAATGGGTATATCTTTCCTTTTCTCCTTTGCTTCTAGCTTCCCTTCTTTTCACAGCTATTTGTAAGGCTTCCTGAGACAACCATTTTGCTTTTTTGCATTTCTTTTTCTTGGGGATGGTCTTGATTCCTGTCTCCAGTACAATGTCACAAACCTCCATCCATTGTTCATCGGGCACTTTATCAGATCTAGTCCTTTAAATCTATTTCTCACTTCCACTGTATAGTCATAAGGGATTTGATTTAGGTCATACCTGAATAGTCTAGGTTTTCCCCACTTTCTTCAATTTTAGTCTGAATTTGGCAGTAAGGAGTTTATGATCTAAGCCACAGTCAGCTCCCAGCCTTGTTTTTGCTGACTGTATAGAGCTTCTCCATCTTTGGCTGCAAAGAATATAATCTATTGAATTTTGATGTCAACCATTCTGTCTCTAGTATAACCTTAAAAGTGAGAGGGAAAAAAAGAACTATATTTAAATAGGAAAAAAAAAATAGAAGTTTGCATTTATTTGTAACTGTCATGCCCCAAGAAGGATTTCTCTTTTTATTATTCATAAAGATATGTACAGATTATCAGAGAGCAGTTCAATTAATTTTGGTTAATACATATACCAGTGGAATTCATATACCTAGCAAGATATATTTGTGTCACTCTAGAACTTTTTCTCTGGCAAATTACTGAGACAGTCCCTACCATGCCGCCTACCACTCACTGCCATCTGTAGTCCTATTCGGGTCATTCATTTGTTTCTTTTTTGTTGCTGAGTAATCTTATGTTTCTCCATTCTCCTACTGATAGTTGGATTGCTTCCAAAGTTTGGAGACTTTACAACTAAAAATTCTGTTAGCATTCTTGTACAAGTGTTTTTGTGGACATATATTTTTATTTCTATTGAATAAATAAATGATAGGAGTAGGAATGCCAGTTCGGGTGGGCATTTAACTATACATTTCCAAACAGTTTTCCAAAGAGGTTCAGCTGTAGGAGTTGCTTGTATATTTCTGAGAATAGTTAGCAACTCCTACAGCTCAATTCCAGAAACATAAATGACCCAATCAAAAAATGGGCCAAAGAACTAAACAGACATTTCTCCAAAGAAGACATACAGATGGCTAACAAACACATGAAAAGATGCTCAGCATCATTCATTATCAGAGAAATGCAAATCAAAACCACTATGAGGTACCATTTCACACCAGTCAGAATGACTGAGATCCAAAAGTCTACAAGCAATAAATGCTGGAGAGGGTGTGGAGAAAAGGGAACTCTCTTACACTGTTGGTGGGAATGCAAACTAGTACAGCCACTATGGAGAACAGTGTGGAGATTCCTTAAAAAACTGGAAATAGAACTGCCTTATGATCCAGCAATCCCACTGCTGGGCATACACACCAAGGAAACCAGAACTGAAAGAGACACGTGTACCCCAGTGTTCATCACAGCACTGTTTATAATAGCCAGGACATGGAAACAACCTACATGTCCATCAGCAGATGAATGGATAAGAAAGCTGTGGTACATATACACAATGGAGTATTACTCAGCCATTAAAAAGAATAGATTTGAATCAGTTCTAATGAGGTGGATGAAACTGGAGCCTATTATACAGAGTGAAGTAAGCCAGAAAGAAAAACACCAATACAGTATACTAACGCATATATATGGAAATTGGAAACATGGTAACAATAACCCCATATACGAGACAGCAAAAGAGACACTGATGTATAGAACAGTCTTTTGGACTCTGTGGGAGAGGGAGAGGGTGGGATGATTTGGGAGAATGGCATTGAAACATGTATAATATCATATATGAAATGAGTCGCCACTCCAGGTTCGATGCACGATACTCGATGCTTGGGGCTGGTGCACTGGGACGACCCAGAGGGATGGTATGGGAGGGAGGAGGGAGGAGGGTTCAGGATGGGGAACACATGTATACCTGTGGCAGATTCATTTTGATATATGGCAAAACCAATATAATATTGTAAAGTTAAAAAATAAAATAAAATAAAAATGCTGGAAAAAAAAAACCAAAAAACAAAGAGGTTCGGCAATTTTACATTCCATTAGAAATACATGAGTTCCAATTGCTCCATATGCTCATCAATACTTGGTATTATCAATCTTTTAAACTGTATACCATTCTACATGCTTTCTCATTCATATAACCCTGGTGATTAATGATGAACATGTCTTCACGTGCTATTGGCCATATCATTCTGTGAAAGTGTCTCTCCGAGTGTTTTGTTTTTTATCCGTTACAGAGACTTTCTTCCTATTACTGAATTTAGGAGTATTTTATATCACCTAGACATATGTTCTTAGATATAAATAATGCATGTATTCCCTCCCAGTATGCAGCTTGCCTATTCATTTTCTGATAAGTTTTAAATTTTTATACAGTCCAATTTTTAATCCTTTGTACTTATTTACACTTAATTTATGGTCAATCATAGTGAATGTTTAATGTACACTTACAAAGAATGCATATTTTGCTATGTTTGGGTTTAGTGTTCTTTTTGTCTACTTATTCTATCACTTAAAGAAGGCTTTTAAAATCTTTGTATTTATAGACTTGTCTATTTCTCTCTTTTGTCCTCATAATTGTTGATTATCGTATTTTAAACACTTATTTGGTTCATACTCACTTAAGGTTGTATGACAAGGCTGTTTATTGTCACCCTGTTTATTTAACTTATACTCAGAGCACATCATGCAAAATGCTGGGCTGGTTGAGTTACAAGCTAGAATCAGGATTGCTGGGAGAAATATTAACAACCTCAAATATGCAGATGATACCACTCTAATGGCAGAAAGCCAAGAGGAACTAAAGAGCCTCTTAATGAGGCTTAAAGAGGAGAGTGAAAAAATCAGTGTAAAACTCAGTATTAGAAACACTAAGGTCATGGCATCTGGTCCCATAACTTCATGGCAAATAGAAGGGGAAAAGGTGGAAGAAGTGACAAATTTCCGCTTCTTGAGCTCTAAAATCACAGCAGGTTGTGCCTACAACCTTAAAATTGAAGATGATTGCTTGTTGGCAGGAAAGCTATGACGAACCTAGACAGTGTGTTAAAAAGCAAAGACATCACTTGGCGACAGCGGTCCATATAGTCAAAGCTATGGTCTTTCCAGTAGTCACGTATGGATGTCAGAGCTGGACCATAAAGAAGGCAGAGTGCTGAAGAAGTGAGGCTTTCCAATTGTTGTGCTGGAGAAGACTCTTGAGGAGTTCAAACCAGTCAGTCTTAAAGGCAATCAACCCTGAATACTCTTTGAAAGGACGGATGGCTGAAGCTGAAGCTCCAATACCCTGGCCACCTGGTACAAAGAGCGGACTCATTGGAAAAGACCAGGATACTGAGAAAGATTGAAGAAAGAAGGAGAAGAGGGTGACAGAGGATGAGAAGGTTGGATGGCATCACCAATTCAATGGACGTGAACTTGGGCAAACTCCGGAAAATGATGAAGGACAGGGAAGCCTGGTGTGCTGCAGTTCACAGGGTCGCGAAGAGCTGGACATGACTTGGCGATTGAACAACAACAAAAATTCTTCCTAATAAATTGGCCATTTATTATTATAAAATGTCTCTTTTCTCTCATAATTTTTTTCTTGAAATCCATTATCTTAAATTAATACATTTGCTCAGCATACTTACATTGTTCATCTGACCTCTTAATTTTCATTAAAGTGTTTAGTCCATTTTAATGTAATTATTTATATGTTAATGTTTAGTTATTGGCAACCCACTCCAGTGTTCTTGCCTGGAGAATCCCAGGGACGGGGAGCCTGGTGGGCTGACGTCTATGGGGTCGCACAGAGTCGGACACAACTGAAGTAACTTAGCAGCAGCAGTAGCAGCATCCTCTCTTACTACTTGTTTCCTATATGTCCCATCTGCTTTTTGTTCCAATTTATCATCCATTACTCCTTCTTATGGGTTGAGAATTTCTAACTATTCCATTGTATATCCTCTACTGTCATTAATTTTTACCTCATAGTAATTTTACTGGGGTAACACACATCCCTAATTTCTATATGATATAAGAATCCCTTATTACTATATCTGCATTTATATATTATTTCCTTTCTTTGTGCTATTGTTGCCATGAATTTTACTTCTACACATTTTAAAATGCACCAAGATAACATTTTCTCCCTATTTGTGTTTGAACAGTCCACTATCTTTTAAATAAATTTAAAATTAAGCAAAAAAATTTATTTTCGCTCACGTATTTACTTTACTTTTCTTTTTTTTTTTTTAATGTGTTCTTGAGCTTCTATCTGGTATCACTTTCATTCAGACTAAAGAACTGTCTTTAATAACAGGATAGTGTAGGTCTGCAGAAAATAAACTCTCGTGTTTGTCAACCTAAATATTTTGCCTACATTTTAAAGGATATTTCCACTGTATATAGACATAAACTGTCAGCAATTTTTTCCCCTACATTATTTATGATAAGAAGTAAGTAGAAATTTTATTCATTATTCCAGTTTTTTAAAGGCTTTTGAAAATCTTTTTCAGCAATCGAACTGCAATACTCTTTAGGTGCAATTGTGTTTACTCTGCTTGAGATTCTTTAAGTTTCAAAGAGATGTGGACTTATATTTTTTACTGAATCTGCAAACTATTTAGACACTGTTTCTTCAAATATTTCTTTCATACCAATTGTCTCCCTCCTCTTCTCTGAACTCCAAAGATTTCTAATCCATGAATGCAAAATGTTTTTTCATTGTTTTTTTATTTTATTTTTAAACTTTACAATATTGTATTAGTTTTGCCAAATATCAAAATGGATCCGCCACAGGTATACATGTGTTCCCCATCCTGAACCCTCCTCCCTCCTCCCTCCCCATACCATCCCTCTGGGTCATCCCAGTGCACCAGCCCCAAGCAGTTTTAATTTCTTACAACAATATTTTAGGGTTTCCAGCGTACAAGTGTTGCACACTTTGCTATCACCTATGTTCAAAAAAAATCTCTCTCTTCAGGTTAAGGTTTTAGCAAGCATTTTTACTTAATGGCTCTATCTCCATGATATGGGAGCTTTAATTCAACTCCAAAGAGTTAACCTTGTAGCTCAATCTACATTTTTATCTAAATTATCCTTTATCCTCTACTGGGATAACGCCATTAGGACTGGCCCATAGGAAGTCAGAATCCTGGGCCAATGCCAATTCTTTCACATTCTGATCAATCCCTATGGTGATAAATTATTTAATTATGAGACAATACTGAGTATTCACCTACTATGAGGTCAGATTTTAAAAATCACCTTGATAATTTCTTATTCATTTTTACTCTTGCTCTTTAGACTAGTGACTGTCATTTTAAAAAGTTAAAAAAATACAGATGTGTACAAAACAAAAAGTGAGAGTTGTCCTTATCCACGCAGTGTCTTTCATAATCTTACCTTATTCATTTTCAGAGTTATGGATTTCCCTAGAAATGTATGGAAATTGACACTTCTGTGTCAAGCAGCTTCTGAAATGGGCCCTGATGATCCCCCTCTGAGATTAGGTTGAAAAGGCTGTGGCTTCCTTCTCGGGCATAGTCTCACTCTCTCTTAGATGACTTGCTCTGTGGGAAGCCAGTTGCCAAGATACGAGGCAGCCCTGTGGAGAGGCATGTGTGAGTGAGCTTTGAAACAGATCTGCCAAGGCCTGTCAAAGCCATGTGAGTGAGCTTGGAAGTGGTTCTTCCCCTAGTCAAGCTTAAGACTGCTGCAACCCTGCCCAACACCTTGATTGCATCCCATGTGACACCCCGAGACTAAACTACCCAGTTAAACTGCTCTCAGATTCTTGACCCAGAAACTATGAGACAATAAACATTTGTTGCTTTATGTTTCTATTTTGGAGCAATTTTTTTTATGCAGCAATAGAAATCTAATGCACCTTGTAAACCCTTGGTTCTACCTTTCTTCATACTGGGATATTTGTTTATTTAAAGTACATTCTTCCTTTTGCATATTTCTAGTGTGAGTCACAGTCCTCCAAATCTAGATGATGTCCAAACCACCAAAATTTTAAGGATTTTTACTTCTTTGTATTTAGATTGCTCCTATTATTATAAAAAGTTTCACTGTATATGAGCTTCTAAGTCTATAGGCATTGTTTATGATCCTTGTCTATGTTTGCTCCTAAAAATTACATTGCTTTTTTATTATGTTGTATATTTCATTCCCCGAAAATATGATGTTGCTTTTTATACAAGGTATTGCTTTAGCCAGGATATGTGGGTGATTTTAATGACCATCACAACTACTTCATTGTGAAGCTTCTGGAGGTATCACAAGTTTTCTCCAGCACTTTTCTGTCACACAATGTACTGTCCTAGATGGGGATACGCATTCTGCCTGGATGGTAGAATGAGAAATCAAGTGGATCAGAGCTGCTACAGAGATGGAGTCATCCTTGTATCACTGATTTATAATCCAAAATTATTAAACAAAATATTATCTTATTCAGAAGTATTTTTTAGAATGAATAACTCATTTCTTTGACAATGCAAAGAAAAACCAATCAGAGGAGGAATTTGAAATCTGGGAGAACGATGTGTCATGGAAGTATAGTTTCAAGGAGGTATTAGTTAACTTCTTCCTATACTATGCGAAAGTTGTGAAAGATGATGCCTTTCTATTTGAGCTCCAAAAGGAGCCTCTAACAGGATTCGATTCCATGCCCTCATTTTACAACTGAGATTTAAAATAAGGAAGGAAGGAAAAGAGGGAAGAGGGGAGGCAAACAGGGTGGGAGTGAATCAGGGAAAGAGGGAAGAGGGAAGAAAGAAGGAGAAAGTAAAATGTCCAGAAAGAGGAAAGAATTTGTACTATGCTCTAGAAAAGTAAATCTGGAAATAAAATTGAGTTCTTTTTTTCTACCCAGTCTTCAGACATAAAATTTTTGTTCTGGCCAGAGTGGGTGGGGTTATAATATTTCATAAGTTTATACAGGTTTTCTATCAAATCTCTGATACTGGCCTCAGAATGTAACAGGTAGAAATGCCTCTTTTATTTAAAGATACTATAACATTTTTGTCTCTTCCATTTGGGGAGAACTTTTGTAGTCTCCTAGTTCTTTCCTTCAGTATTATTAATAATTGCTGGGCATTCAGAAAAGCTTACATTCAGCTGCTATGGGGGAAAACCTTCTACATACTGAATATTGAAAGGTCTTGTGATAGAAAAGACTTCCCTTTCTCTTCTGCATTTTTATATGTGCCAACGTCTGCCTACTTGGAAGCTTTCCAGTTTCTGGCTCTTTTTAGGTTACTTCTTCCATTCTACCCATTAACATAACATCCACTAAACATAATTTGCTTATCAGCATTTTCCCTGTTTTCTACTGCTTCTGTATTATAGTAGTTCTGTGGCTGTACACTTATCCGGGAGCCAGACTCCCGGAAGCCTGACTATACCAAAATATAATTATACACTTGGAATTAAGAGCACAGAATTAAGAGCACAGCTTCCAGTCCATCAAATGAACTTTGCAAGAACTCAGACCTTTATTCCTCAGAATGCCAAATGATTTACATGATTAACAACATAACATGCAAAGCTCAAAAAAAGCTTATTACAGAGGTGACCTGATTAGAGAAAATTGGACACAGGAAATTCAAATGGCAGTGCTAGGTGGTTCTGTTGAGACAGCTTCATTCCATTTGTTAAAGTAGTATCATTTGATAGCAAGGGAAGAGATAGAGCAACTGCAAAAACAAGAATTGTACAAGCTTGGCAGTGTAGAGCTATTAATGTAAGTTAAACCAAAAATGGCCAGATTACATTCAGTGGAAACCATTTAGGAAGGCAGGGAAGTGTGTAATACATTCCAGAAAGATTCTCATCAAAATATTTGTTCATGTTTATTTGCTCTTTAGTTTTAGTGCTCAAAAGACAGGTTTAAGCTTTATTAAGAACTCCTCAGCACTCAGCAGTATTAGAATGATGAAGCATTCCTGTGCCAAAGAAAATAAAAATAGCCCCCATGTTTCCATCAGTTGCATCAGCAGCATCTTTTCCTGATTATTTTTATCTTGTTTTTCAAATGAGATAATGAATAACTACCTCTGTCTCTCACCCACACAAATACTAATAAATCTAGTTTTTTCCTCCTTGTTTGTATCTGAAAATCTGTTTATTTGCAGTAACATTTTGCATGAAACATGCACTACAAAAATAAAAGTAAATTATTGAGCTCATTTACACATCTGATTAGATGATAAGAATAATGATGATAATTTGAAATTTGATAATAATTTCAAATAATAATTTGAAATTGTATACAGATTCAGTCTATTCTAATACATTTTTAAAGTGCTAATGCTTGTTTTGCTGTAAAGGAATGTTTAAAAATATTGAATATGTAGTAGAAGAAAAATCCCCCATGATATTACCACTTTAAATAAAACAAATTTATTTTTTAATATATTCTTTTTTCATTTGTGTGTATATTCACCATGATTCTATTAATTCTATACTCATAACTCATTCTGATTTTCATCCAGTACTATATGCTAATAAGCATTGCTCCCATATTTTATAAGAATTTTTTTCTTGTGGCAAAATACATAATATAAAATTTACTGTCAATCATTTTAAGTATACAATTTGGAAGATTTTTTAAATATTCAATTTTAAAACTTTACAATTGTCCATCCAGTAAAGGTAATGTCATTTACCTTATTATTGTCCAATTGTTATATATTTAGGTCATTTCCTTTTTTTTCCCCAAAGCCTATGTAATATAATGATAAAAAAATTTGTGTACATAGTTGGAAGGTTTTAAAATTTTTTCCCTTAAGCTAATTCCCCACATATGAATGGTATGAAAGTAAAGCCTGATGTTGTAAAGAACAATACTGTATAGGGATCTGGAATGTTAGGTCCATGAATCAAGGTAAACTGGAAGTGGTCAAACAGGAGATGGCAAGAGTTAACATTGACGTTTTAGGAATCAGTGAACTAAAATGGACTGGAAATGGCAAATTTAATTCAGATGACCATTATATCTATTACTGTGGGCAAGAATCCCTTAGAAGAAATGGAGTAGTCCTCATAGTCAACAAGAGAGTCCAGAATGCGGTACTTGGGTGCAGTCTCAAAAATGACAGGATGATCTCTATTCATCTCCAAGGCAAAACATTCAATATGACAGTAATCCAAGTCTATGCCCCAACCAATAATGCCAGAGAAGCTGAAGTTGAATGGTTCTATGAAGACCTACAAGACCTTCTAGAACTAACACCAAAAAATGATGTTTTCATCATAGGGGATTGGAATGCAAAAGTAGGAAGTCAAGAGATACCTGGAGTAACATGCAAGTGTGACCTTGGAGTACACACTGAAGCAGGGCAAAGGTTAACAGAGTTTTGAAAATAAGTTTAACAGTTTCATAATTAACTTTCAAAGGCTTCTATGACAAAACATTTTCAAAATGCAAACACTTGTTCCTGGCCTATCAGATGTGTTAGTTCATATTTTGTATTTCAGATGCTCTTTTTTAAAAATTCATTTATTTATTTATTTTTTGGCCATGACATGCAGCATGTTTGATCCCCAACCATGGATCAAACCCATGCCCTCTTGCAACGGACCACCAAGGAAGTCCCTGAGAAGGTCTTAAGTGAAGGCTACACGAATGCTCTGAAACTAAAGTTCTCCAGTATATAATCAGTCCCACTGACATCCAGAATAAATTGCCTTTCTACTATTTTCTGTGAAAGTAATTCATGATCTATGAGGCTTAATTGTTCCTATTTTTATTCTTAAAAAAATCATTATATTATGTTTCAAAAAATTGCAGCAGAACCTTTTCGGGAATGGTGATGGCTAGCAATGATAAGAATAGCTGCTTTGAATTCCACTGGAAATTTTCAAACTTGTCTTCAACATCAGGTAGACAAGCAGATGATTAATCATTTTAAAATTCAGTTTAAAAGTTGGAAATACACTTTTATCAAAGGAAAAGGTAAATATAAATGGGCTAATAAATAAAGTATGCAGATATTTAGCAAAAGTAACTGGAAACTTGACACCAGTTTTCACATGACTAAAATTAAATTCTAAACACACACACACATATGGCTATATATGAATTTATCAAATATTGCATTACTCATGAGTAATTTACACTAAATACATTCTGGCAGAAGAAAAATAAGCTAAAGTTAATTAACTTCTTTTCAATGCAGCACTGTTCATGATTGTCATGATAAAATTCCAGCCAAGTTGTTTCAAAGGCTAGAGTATTTTGACTTAACACACCAGAGGAGGCAGGGAATGATCTGACTGCTGGGGACTGGGCAAGATAGAAAAGGAGACACTGCAGGAAAATGCAACATCAGAATATTCTAAAAGGTGTGAATCATAAAGACAGCCCTTATCTTAGATTCTACTGCTGTTTATGATTCTGAAGCTTAAAATACTCCATATTAGTACCTTCTAGCATGTGCCTGAGTTGGCAATATGCTCATTTCATTTCTGAATCATGACTTCTATGACTATTTCAAGGTTGTTCCTCACAGCTAGAAGAAGGCAAATCCTACAAGAGGCCTCAAAGGTTCTGCGAAGATACCCTAGCAAATATCTTCCTGGAAGCTGAAATCCCTTAAAAGTTCCTACTCTCAAATTTTATGATGAGATCTAAAATTTAAAAAAAAAGAAAAGAGATTCATCTATCATAGGGAAGTAATGAATTCTCTCAGGAGTAAAGCAGTGGTCAGCACTGGTGGCCCAATAGAATTACTGGAAAGTTTCTAAAATATTCTGAAGCCAGGACCCCAACTCAACAGGATCAGAATCTCTAGGGGAGGAATCTGTCACTTTTGAAAGTTCTCCATACACAGGTTTATCCAGGTTTCACACACAGGCTGTAAACAATTCTGCTCCAAGTTATTCATATTTTTTACAGCACTTTCTCTTTCAGTATTTCATTTGATCTTCATTGCTGCTGCTAAGTCGCTTCAGTCGTGTCCGACTCTGTTCGACCCCATAGTCGGAAGCCCACCAGGCTTCCCCACCCCTAGGATTCTCCAGGCAAGAACACTGGAGTGGGTTGCCATTTCCTTCTGCAATGCATGAAAGTGAAAAGTGAAAAGGAAGTCGCTCAGTCGTGTCCGACTCTTACCGACCCCATGGACTACAGCCTACGAGGCTCCTCCATCCATGGGATTTTCCAGGCAAGAGTACTGGAGTGGGGTGCCATTGCCTTCATTAGCAGCTGCAAAATCACTGCAAATGGTGACTGCAGCCTTGAAATTAAAAGATACTTGTTCCTTGGAAGCAAAGCTGTGACAAACCTAGACAGTATATTAAAAAGCAGAGACATTACTTTGCCAACAAAGGTCCATCTAGTCAAAGCTATGGTTTTTTTCAGTAGTCATGTATGGATGTGAGAGTTGGACCATAACGAAGTCTGAGTGCTGAAGAATTGATGCCTTTGAACTGTGGTGCTGGTGAAGACCATTGAGAGTCCCTTGGACTACAAGGAGATCAAACCAGTCAGTTCTAAAGGAAATCAACCCTGAATATTCATTGGAAGTACTAATGCTGAAGCTGAAGCTCCAATATGTGAAGAGCTGACTCACTGGAAAACACCCTGATGCTGGGAAAGACAGAAGGCAGGAGGAGAAGGGGATAACAGAGGATGAGATGGTTGGATGGCATCACCGACTGAATGGACTTGAGTTTGAGAAAACTCCAGGAAATAGTGAGGGACAGGGAACACTGGCTGCAACAGTCCACGGGGTGGCAAAAAATCGGACATTACTCTGAGTGACTGAACAACAACAGCAAAGCAACACAATGAATTAGCGTTTAGAGACTAGTATCCCTTACTTTACAAATCAAAAACTTTGAAGTTCTAAGAAATAAGAAAACTTCTCTCCAAAAGTACAGCATGCAGATTTTAAGATCAGAAAGAATTAACAGAATATGAGATGCAGAAATAGGAAGGGATGTGGTGCAAGAAGTCCAGAACCTAGGAAGAATGAGTAGAAAAATGAGACTGAGCTCACATAAGGCGAATTTTGCTTGTATTTTTTTTGTTGTTGTTCCTACTGTAAATTTTAGAAACCCAGAATGTGTAGGGTCCATCACTTAATACTGATGAGGATGGATATGAAGCAAACCGCAAGAAACCTCAATGTACAACATACCTTCGAGGTGAATCCCATGAGAGCCAACATTTGGTTACCCTTTTGTTATCCTACTGCTCCCAGTTGATTTCTAACAACATATTTTTGAATGACTGAATCAAAGTAAAATATTGTTACCTAAAAATATTAAATTGCATTTTTCCAAAGCTGTATACAAGATTAGATAATCTTCAGAAACACTAATGTAAAATCTTTTGTTTCTGGCCTACTCATTTCTCTCAACTTTCAGCTATTTCACCTAAAACTTTCTCCACCAATCTCCTGATGTGCCTTTTACCCCAGACTTCTTCCTACAAATCCTCTCATTACCAACTGCACTAAGAGAGAATATTTCCATTTTAGGAGAAGAAAGGAGGGAGGGAAATTGACTTAGAAAACTTAGGATTGCTATTGATGGGATGGAGGAGAGGTAAAATCTGTGACCATCCCCATTTTAATAATTTATGTTCAGTCACACTTTTGCTTAACTGAGAAATGGGTAATTTCCCAGGAAGCAAACATGAGACACTGGCATTTAATACCTCGTTCTCCAAGGCTTTGCTTTCACTCAAGGGAGGACATATTGCACATGAATATTTAGCTATGAGACATCGCACTGTGTCACAAGTCACTGTAATGCTGCTTATGCCTCACTGGTAGCATATTAGCAGGTCTAGTTCCCATCAGCCTGGCTGTGGGCCATCCTATAATTAAGACTAGTGGACCTCCTTACACCACTTGATGGGATTTCAGTTCAAGTGTTAACTTTCAAGGAATAGGGGAATACTTGGGTGATTGTTGCCTTCTCACATTTGCTCTAGCACCTCTGGCTTGAATTTCATCCTGTTCCTTGATGGTCAATAGATTTTATACCTTTTCTGCATTAGTTCAGTTGAGTTCACCTGTAGATGAGATTGGCAAACTTGGCAGACAAGCAATCTAATTCTCACTAATTTCTGCAAATTGCTCTCTTATGAAGTAGACTGAGGTTCTTTTGAGTATATACTTTTTATACTGTTTCCTGGCATATGGCATATTATAGCAGTTCTTCTATTCTGGACATAAAAACAGACCAATATTCTCTTGTTCACAAATATTTACTAATAGTTGTGACACCTGATTTATGAATAACAGTCTATCTCACCATACAATTATTCTGGGTAATGAGCCAGTATCCCCAGAGACCTCGTTCTTTGTAACTTTGAGTTCATGCAATATTTTAGAGTTACACCTGGCAGTCTCTTCCAACAGTCATGACCATTCTCTAACTCCAAATGGCCAATTCCTGAACCATGCCTATCTTAATTTAGGGAATTCTCATTTGATTATTTCAACCATATCAGTATGATCTTTATAGTTTCCTTTACATTATGCCAATAATTGTCAGCTCAGATATAAAACCCCTTTCTGCCAATACCCTTTCCTCATCTTTCCACAACTGTTCCAACAATTTGCCAATCGTGATAAATAATCTCTCTGCTCTGGTGCAGTATGGTCATGTGCCTATATAAGATCTAGAATTCTGACTGACATTCTTCAAAAGAATAACTTTTATAAATTTGGTATCTCTATAGTCTGGGTCTTCCCACATAGCTCAATAGTAAAGAATCCACATGCCAGTGCAGGAGACACAGGAGACATGGGTTTTATACTAGGGTGGGAAGACACCCCTGAAGGAGGAACTGATAACCCACTCCAGTATTCTTGCCTGTAAAGTCCTATGGACAGAAGAGCCTGGTGGGCTACCATCCATGGGGTCACAAAGAGTCAGACACAACTGATCACACACACACAGTAACCAGAACTAGTTTAACAGGAAGAGAATGAGGCTGGCTAAGGCTTTTATTTTTCCAGCTCTCTCCTACCAAGTCACTACTACATACTTGTACCACAGAAGGTCATAGGCCTATCAGCCCTTCCCATGCATTTTCTTTTTTCTTTTTGTAGGGGGTAGAATTATATATATTTAAATTTTTTTTTAATTTTTGTTTTACATTCGAATAGAATTGATTAGCAATGTTGTGCTACTTCCAGGTATACAGAAACGTGATCAGGTACACATATCCTTGTATCCTTTTTCAAATTCTCTTCCCATTTAGGTTATTACAGAGTATTAAGCAGAGTTCCCTGTGCTGTACAGTAGGCCCTTGTTGGTTATCTATTTTAAATGTAGCAGTGTGTACATGTTGATCCCAAACTCCCAACCTATCACTTCCCCTGACCTTCCCATGCAGTTTCTCAGTCTTGTTTCCTCCTGCCCATCCTTGCACACTTTTTGGTACTGCAGTATCCCTTGTGAACTCTTTTACAAAAGAGTCCTCTACCAAATTCCCATCAGTTATTGAGTTCAGGTGTGCTATTTCCTTACAGTGACCTGATTCAGATTTCTTAAAACAAACAAAGATTGCCATGCTCTGAAACAACATTGTGGATAATTTCCAAACAAAATTATTTTTTATTCTTGTTTTTATTCTTTGTTCCTACATGAACCCCCAACAACTTTCTCCCATCATTATTCTTTATTTTTTTGGCTACACCCTGCAGCACGTGGGATCTTAGTTCCCCCACCAGTATCCTGCTTAGTTCCCATACCTGCTGCATTGGAAATGCAGATTCTTAACTACTGGACCATCAGAAAAGTCTCTCCCATCAATATTCTTTATAATGTGACATATCCTCTTATATCCAAGCTAAAGGAAAAAAAATGTAGCTCATAAAATACAAAAAAAGTTTTATTAAAAATTATATTATTTGTCTTTGTTTTGCACTATAATTTTTTATGTCAAATGGGGAATATATTTGTCTTCAAAGATTTCTTGCGTTTGTGCCCCCAAATCAGTTTGCTTTTGAGGTTTGAGAGTGAGAAAACTGCTGATTGGTAGAAAAAAGTCTATCCTGACATGAAAAATATGACTGCAATTTTAATAAAGTATTGACCTTACTTTAACTTCCTCTTAAATGCAAGCCATGTTAGCCTCACACAGAAAAGAATGATTTGAAGAATGTTAGGGGAGCCTCCAGTAACACCAAAATATCTCCCTCTTGCAGGTGACATAATGCTCAAAAGGTTTCCATTAGTTATTCTTTGGATTTGGTCAAGCGTTTAGTTAACCTTTTCTTTCTATCCTCTCTCTATCCTCTTTTTGGCAGAAACATTTACCTATACAGCAGGAACTATACAATAAATCATTAACAGCTTAGAGTGAATTTTCTATCAGATCTTCTCTTGTTAGCAAAAGTAAGGCCCTCAAGCTGTCTAAGAGAACACAGCTTTTATAAACATGAGATGTTGGACTAGCAAACAGAGAAGGAAGTGCAGCATGGAGATGCTCTATACATGGATGCATGGAGGTGCATCATAATTGACGTAATTTGCAATGCACATTTCTGTAGGTGGGCAGCAGAAGTTTCTGAGTAAGGCCCTGAAAGAGAAGACAGAGAAGCAAGAACAAAGAGAGAAAAAGAAAAAGAGATAGCATTTTTGACACTTCTCATTAAATCCATGTAGTAATCCATGAGTTAATTGCCATAAATTATGAAATATTTCCTGGCTCCCCCTATTCGCTACTCGTGATATATCAAATTGTCCTTTAACCTCTTGCTAAAGATTGAGCTTGGGCTTCCTAGGTGGTGTAGTGGTAAATAATCCACCTGCCAATCCAGAAGATACAAGGGACCCAGATTTGATCCCTGAGTTGGGAAGATCCCCTGGAGTAGGAAACAGAAACCCACTCCAATTTTCTTGCCTGGAAAATTCCATGGACAGAGGAACCTGGTGGGCTACAGTCCATGGGATTGGAAAGAGTTGAACATGACTGAGCACAATCACAACAACAACGAAAGACTGTCACAATGACATAGAACACCATTCTTACAAGCTTTTGCCTCACATGGATAACTGCAAGACCCCAAAAAAGTCTTCAAGGACTCAATCCCCAACAGTAAAACATTAGTCCCAATGACAGATGGCTTGCTCTTCAGGAAGCCTCAGGTGGTTCTCAGTCCCCTCACACACATGATCAGAAAGCCTGCAAACATGTAAGTCAGGCTTCATCTGGGTAGCAGTGTTCATCTGCCTGGATTCTCTGCAAAATTCCACTCTAGTTGTACACTTCCAACTTCTCTACATTCCGTGGCTTAAAGTCATAGACCGTCTAGTAATAAGAAAGTAAAAAGTCATCAGATTTAGGGAGCAGGGTAGAGATATGCTAAGAATACCCACAATAAAAACAACAGAAGCAGGTGTAACAAAATCCTGGTGCTGGGGAGAAAGAAGACACGTCCTTTGATTCTCTGAAATAACCTGCTCATTTTTTGACTATGTTCCAACTTTCTCCTAAATTATATGCTCAGAACGAGTTTGGTTTAGCTGCATACCAGCCTCTCTGAGAACTCCTTTATGTCTAAGTGTGTATTCAATTCTTGAATCATAATTTTTTTCTTCCTCTGTTGAATTTGTTGAATCACTCAGTTTGAACAATTTTTCTAACTCAAATATCATTTTGGTTGTTACATGGTGACACTCTCTGAGAGACCTGCTCTTGCTGTCTTCAAAAGGAATACTTCGCTCTGCCCAAACTCAAAGCATATTTATTATTGTTGGCTCAGCAATTGTACTACAATGATTTATGTCCTTTAGCAGCACCCTGAATGGCTCTTCATTATTTACTTCTTTTTTTCTGATTTAGTATCATGTACAAGACAGAAATCTTACTTTATAAGCCATCAATCAGCTCATCCTTACAGATAATGATAAAGTTAATGTCTAAATGTTCCCATTTGCCATTGTAAAGACAAATATAAGGGGTAACATTTCCATATTTTAACTGCGAGTTTCTAATTCCACGTTGTCAATTCCTTAAAGGAGTATTCTTTTCCTTCACTACTGTGGGCTGAATCGCAGGTAAAATCTTTTCCTGTTCAAATATTCTGCAATTTCATGCCTCTTCCAGTTTCCCCTTAATACATTTTCATGTAACTTCTGGTTTTCATATCTTAAATTATCTTGCCTGCTTCACAGCTGTAAGTAGAAAAATAAAGACTTCCTTTGGGTTGACATTTAAAGGTTTATTATTCTCTCTCTCTCTGATATATGAGCTTAATGCTCATTAACACTAAAATGAACCAGCTGAGGAAAAGAACGCTGCCTTCAAAGATCCTGGAATAAATAATGTAACACAGTCTCTTCCTTTCCTCTTCACTAAAATGATATTAAACAATTCCACATTCCTTCAAAGTAAGCTTTTAAAAGTTTAATACTGCCTGCTTTTACTTTTCAAGGTAAAAGTCCTGTCCTGGAGGCTGATTGCTTTGTTAGGAATTCCTTTTCCTCGGAATAGATTTAACACATCTGCTTGCATTCCATTTATATATCTGTCCTATAAGATTAAATTTAAAGCAACCTCAAATTCTTTGAGATTAAGTATAAAGCATGTCATCCTTTGAGAAGAATGTTTACTTGGTCCTCAGGATTGTGGGAGCTTCAACAATTAATGTAAAATTTTCAATTGAAAACAACACAGGTATTTAAACCAATATTTGTCCTTAATAAAAAATGTTTTCAGAATCCCTTCCCACTGTGTATTTTTTTTAACCAGGTTTCTTTCTGTGTACATTTGTTTCTCTCTTCTATTAGAATATCTTAGGCTAAAATAAAAAAATTACCCAGTCTGTGCCGGGAACTACTAGGATCACAATTTGTTTCCCTGGCCCTTTAAATAGTGCCTTTCACCCTGCATTAGCAGAGAATGCCAGATGAAGCTAATGGTGAGTTCATATAACTTTTCACAGGTGACCTATCATACAAATTATGTACTGGAAGTAGTTCAAGAAGTCTGTTGTGTTCTCTGTCTCCGTCATCAACCCTAATTACTAAATGATGTTACAACCTGGGATTTTCTGAGATGGAAAATGTTTGGATTTTCTAGAACAAATATTAAATTCCCCAAAGTGACATAAGAAGTTGTCCATTTTGCAAGGTGCATGCCAAAGATCTGAAGTCTTTCCTCCGAGATTTTAATCTCAATGGAGAGACTTCTATCCACTATGGTAGTTTTGAAAACAGAAGTTCTCCAGGGATAGGAGGAACAGGCACTTGCATTGTTACTAACTTCAATTTCTATCTGGAGTCCCCTTTCCAGAATTTTCCACTTGCTCAAATTCTCCTTCCTCAAGTTTCAGTTGTTAGTGCTGATCAGGACTATCTCACGGTTCAGTTTGGTGTAACAGACTGTATGCAGAGATAACAAGATAGCTAGGGCTTTCATATCTGATGGGCCTCACTGTTTCAGCAGTCCAGACAGTGGAACAACATTTTCCATAAGCTTGCCTGATATGTACAAACACCGAGTAAGTCCTCTAACGTATGCCTTGATCCTTCCTATGTCAGACCTAGAAATGAGGACTGGCAAACTTGGGCTTCATTCAGGGAAAACCAAAAGTCATATGTATTAAACCCCAATTGTGCTTTCCTCAATTTGACAAGACGTTAATTAACCTTTAACGCCAAGCTTAATTGGAGTTTTTCAGATGTTCATGTGTCAGATGCTCTGCAAATCTTCTTATGATACAAATTTTGATCCAGTAGGTCTGAAATTTGGCATGGGGCTCTCTAGGTCTAATAACCTCCCAGGTGATGCTGATCTATAGATCACACTTTGAGAAATGAGACTCCAGAAGCTTAGATGTTCTCAGATTTTGGTGTGCAAAAGAATTTCCTTGTGAACTCATTTAAAATGCAGAGCCCTAAACTCCATGACCAGAGGATCTCAGGTAGAGCCCAGGCATTAATTTTTTGAAAAGTATTTCTGATGCTTAGGCTTCAGGGCATCAGTAGAACAACTCTTTAAGTAATATAAGTTCAATATGAGCTGGATTCAACTTCAGACAAGGCATCAGACCAAGGTGCCAATCTTGGCTTTACAACTTACTAAGTCTGTGATCTGAGATACAAGTAACATCTTTTAGGCATAGTTCCCAAGATTTTAAAATGGTTTTTATATCATCTGCTCCATTGGCATCCTTGCACTGCTGTGAAGTTCCAAAGGGATCATGAAGTATGTTCTTGAGCTATATGACTATAAATCCTCTGGCCACCCTCTGTAATCATTCCAAGAGTCATTTGATACCAAGATGTCATCACCTTCTTCCTCAAGTCGTGCCAGCCCCGCTTTTCCATGCTGTGAAATATTCATAGAGGATCACGGTAAAATTCTCCGAGGGAGTTCTGGAACCTCACCAGTAAGCCTCAGATTCTGGAAAACACAGCAGAGCATTTACTTAGGACAGTAAGTCAGAGAGAAGGCTCCAGCTGTGTCTGTTAGAGTTGGCTATCATTCAGGTCAGGAACAATTGCAAAGGCAAATCTGAATCTATAAAGCCCCAATTTCCTAAGAGCTCACTTTTCACGCTCCAATAATATATTTGATATTCTTTTGTTCTTGGAGCCTAAGGCTTTGGTTCAGAGACCTGTATGATACTGTGATAAAACTTTTTCTTTCCTCCCTGATGAGTATAAAAGAGGATAAAACACCTTTGATGTTTGCATCAGACATGCCTCTGAAGCTAAAGTGATGACCGTGTTTTTGATAAATTGAAAACAATGCAAGTGACAAGTGATACTCCAGCTCTTCTATTTCTTCCATTTCACTGAACATCTATTCAATCTCATAGTCCCATCAGCCAACAGAATTATCCTCTCATCTTTCACAGTGCATCTCCTTCCACCCCCAGCTCCCTCACATTTGACATCTGGTGTCTATTCAAGATGCAGGAAATTCCCTTTTTTGAGAGATAATAACTTAAACACATATGAATGTAAAATCCCTTGTAAATAAGTATCTGAGCCAATACAAAATCTAAACTATTGATATTAAAAGTAAAAGTGAAATTGTGTGTAAAAGTGCACTGGGAAGAATCTGAATGCTCATTCATTCCAAACTATGGATACACACACATGTACACATATATGGACAAAAGCTTTTAAGCCTTTATAACTCAAAAGAAATTCACATGGAAAGCTTGCATTGAGTGCAGTTGGTGAATATCTCTGAGACTTGCAGGAAGGAAGATGACTTCTGGGAATCTGAGAACTGTGAAGACCTCCAGGAAAGTTCTTCCCATCATAAATGCTCACCACTCCTCTGCCTGAACCCAACCTCACATAACTTCCCTAGAAGACAGATTCCTGAAATTGTAACATTTGACAGTCTTTGGACTTTATTTGGGGTTAAAAAAGGAAAGACCAAATGTTAAACTTTGTCATTGGAATATAACTCCATATGAGTCAAGCTGTTTCTTTCTAATCAGGTCAGATCAGATCAGATCAGTCGCTCAGTCGTGTCCGACTCTTTGCGACCCCATGAATCGCAACACACCAGGCCTCCCTGTCCATCACCAACTCCCAGAGTTCACTGAGACACATGTCCATCGAGTCAGTGATGCCATCCAGCCATCTCATCCTCTGTCGTCCCCTTCTCCTCTTGCCCCCAATCCCTCCCAGCATCAGAGTCTTTTCCAATGAGTCAACTCTTCGCATGAGGTGGCCAAAGTCTTTCTAATAGATTTTGGTATTTGTTTCCTGTTGTGAACTTCCTGATGTTCAAGCTGGTTTTAGAAAAGGAAGAGGAACCAGAGATCAAATTGCCAACATCCACTGGATCATCGAAAAAGCAAGAGAGTTCCAGAAAAATATCTATTTCTGCTTTATTGATTATGCCAAAGCCTTTGACTGTGTGGATCACAATAAACTGTGGAAAATTCTGAAAGAGATGGGAATACCAGACCACCTGATCTGCCTCTTGAGAAATTTGTATGCAGATCAGGAAGCAACAGTTAGAAGTGGCCATGGAACAACAGACTGGTTCCAAATAGGAAAAGGAGTATGTCAAGGCTGTTTATTGTCACCCTGCTTATTTAACTTCTATGCAGAGTACATCATGAGAAACGCTGGACTGGAAGAAACACAAGCTGGAATCAAGATTGCCAGGAGAAATATCAATAACCTCAGATATGCAGATGACACCACCCTTAGGGCAGAAAGTGAAGAGGAACTCAAAAGCCTCTTGATGAAAGTGAAAAGAGGAGAGTGAAAAAGTTGGCTTAAAGCTCAACATTCAGAAAACGAAGATCATGGCGTCCAGTCCCACCACTTCATGGGAAATAGATGGGGAAACAGTGGAAACAGTGTCAGACTTTATTTTTCTGGGCTCCAAAATCACTGCAGATGGTGACTGCAGCCATGAAATTAAAAGACGCTTACTCCTTGGAAGGAAAGTTATGACCAACCTAGAAAACATATTGAAAAGCAGAGACATTACTTTGCCAACAAAGGTTCGTCTAGTCAAGGCTATGGTTTTTCCTGTGGTCGTGTACGGATGTGAGAGTTGGACTGTGAAGAAGGTTGAGCGCCGAAGAATTGATGCTTTTGAACTGTGGTGTTGGAGAAGACTCTTGAGAGTCCCTTGGACTGCAAGGAGATCCAACCAGTCCATTCTGAAGGAGATCAGCCCTGGGTGTTCTTTAGAAGGAATGATGCTAAAGCTGAAATTCTAGTACTTTGGCCACCTCATGCGAAGAGTTGACTCATTGGAAAAGACTCTGATGCTTGGGAGGGATTGGGGGCAAGAGGAGAAGGGGAAGACAGAGGATGAGATGGCTGGATGGCATCACTGACTCGATGGACGTGAGTCTCAGTGAACTCTGGGAGTTGGTGATGGACAGGGAGGCCTGGCGTGCTGTGATTCATGGGGTCGCAAAGAGTTGGACACAACTGAGCGACTGATCTGATCTGATTGATCTGATCCTATTGTTTAGCAAATTACCATGGATTTAGTGACTTAAAACAACACAAATTACTTATCTTACAGTTCTGGAAGACTGAAGATAAAACTGGGTTTCACTGGACTAAAATTAAGGTGTTAACAAGGCATTTCTCCTGGAAGCTTGAGGGAAAAATTCACTCCCTTGCTTTGTAGCTTGTAGAGGGCACCCACATTCCTTGGCTGGTGGCCCCAAATTATATCTCCCTAGCCAACTGTATAAAATCTTCAAATATCTTTTTCTTTCTCTGACCTATTTTTTCACCTTCCTGTCTCCTTTTCTGACTCTTCTATCTCTCTCTTCCATCTTTTAAGGGCCCTTGTGATTACAATGAGCCAACCCACACATAAACCAGGATAATCTCATCTCAAAGTCCTTAATCACATATGCAAAATCTGTTTTGCAGGAGAAAGTAACATATTCACAGGTTTCAGGGATATGAATGTGAACTTCTTCGGGAATCCATTATTCTGACCACCAGCATATCTAGAAAATTACCCTAGAAATAGGTTGATTTTGATAATAGAGCACAGGGAGCAAAGGATTTAGGAGGGCAGGGACTGATAAGAATGAGTCGACACCAAAATAAAAATATTGCACACTTGGGAAAGTGAAGATTAAATAGGGAGAAAAGCCCTACCGAAAAAAAAAAAAAAGTGACTAGTGATGAAAGCAAACTTCACTTACTTCATAGTCTTACTTAAGCTCTGCTATAAAATAACAAATACGTAGGCGAAAGCACAAATATGCTTATGATTTCACATACAGGCAGGCTTTCCAGGTCGCTCAGTGGTAAAGAATCTATCTGCCAATGTGGGACATGCAAGTTTGATCTCTGGGTCAGGAAGATGGCCCTTCTCCCCCGCCCCTGGAGAGGAAATGGCAACCCACTCCAGTATTCTTACCTGAAGAGTCGCATGGACAGAGGAGTCTGATGGGCTATAGTCCATGGAGTCGCAAAAGTCGCAAAAGCAACTAAACAACATATATGCATATATGTACATATGTATAAACAATTTTTATGGGAATTATACTGGTTGCTTATTGGTGGTGACATGTGTGTGATTTTTTCTTCTATTTTTCTATAATTTCTCTTGATTCAACCTTCCAATATTCTCTGCTCCTGCTGTAAGCTACCGTGGTCCAAATTATATCTCCTCTTCCTGGGATTACTACAGTAGCCTCTAAAACTGACTCTTTACTTTCATGTTTGCTTCTTTAATATCTTCTCCAAGCATCACCCCAAAATACAATTCTAGACTGCATATCTGCCACCCTAGTCCCCGCTGTTTCTCTGGCCTCAGCGTTTTGCTGGCTTGCCTCACATACTCTGCTTCAGCCACACTGAACTTCTTGATGACCCACACTGAACTTCTTGAAACAAAAAAAGCAGGGATTGTTACACCCGGGATTTGACATGATGCCCAGCATATAATAAGTCTCAGTAAACACACTTAATAATTAATTACCACTTTTAAAATAAAAATACAGATAAGGTACTCCTTACTTGACTCTTAGACAAGAACACAGAGCATGCCTTTGCTGACATCTTGCCAACTACTCTTTCTAAGAGAGAACTTTATCCATGAGAGCCCAGTAGCCATCGCTGTATATCCTTTGGCCAATAGTGATATACCTCAGATGGCTAATCATTAAGACAGCAAAGAATTTACTAATTATATATGAACTCTGGTGACAGTGATATGAACCAAATATATAAGCAAGCACCAGAAGCATCTATAGAAAATCTAAGATAGCTTTGTTACTCTAGTGGCATTATGTGTAGTGAGCTTTCTATTTTTAAATTGCTTTTTAATTTGGTTCATGCATCTCCTCACATAGAAAGTTACTTGCTATTATTTAAAGTGAGCTAGCTAGACAGAGCATTAAACACACACACACATACACACACACACCGTTCAACTCAATCAAATAGGTATTTTCTTGTATGTCTCCAGACAATTAGTTATTTTATACAAATTTGACAGATTTGATACTTTGCTAGCCCACAAAAATGTAAGATAAACAGCCTAATAGCAAATATCCAATAAATCTATTAACTATGCCATGGACATGTTTTTTATCCTGTGAATGAGACCATCTGCCAGAAACTTTAGAGCAAGAGGAAAGGTCATGCATTGCCTTTCAGCTCAAGAAGCAAAAGTCACCGTAAAGTTTTGGGTGATTCTGTGGCAGGAATAATAGTCTAGGGAGGCAGAGCCCAGGCACTGACCAGAGTAAAACTAAGGGAAAATGTTGACCTATGAAGTCTTTTGAAAAATTCCTCTGTGTGTGTGTGTGTTTGTGTGTGTGTGTGTGTGCATCACTATGTGACTCTAGTGCTTTCCTAGTAGCTCAGCTGGCTAAGAATCTGCCTGGAATGCAGGAGACCCTGGTTCAATTCCTATCCCCGGAGAAGGGATAGGTTTCCCATTCCAGTGTTCTTGGGCTTCCCTGGTAGCTCAGATGGTAAAGAATTTGCCTGCAGTGTGGGAGACCTGAGTTCTATCCCTTGGTTGGGAAAATCCCCTGAAGGAGGGCATGGCAACCCACTCCAGTATTCTGCCTAGATAATTCCCATGGACAGAGAGGCCTGGTGGGCTATAGTTCATGGGGTCGCAAATAGTCGGACATGACTAAGTGACTAAGCACAGCACAGGACATGTGACCCTAGGTTTGAATAAAACAAATAAATTGCAACCCCCAACTTGAATGAGTGAGGAAGACAGATACTATTTGAGTACTCTCTTCACAGTACAGATGTCGATATCTTTTTCAGTCTAAAACTTAAGTTGTAGCATATTACATAAGTATTGCAATAATTTTTTTAAAGTGCTATTTAAAAAAAAAAAAGCTATTTTTTTTTTAAAAGAATCAGGGCTGTTTTCTGAAATGATTCAGAAACTATAGTTAGTCACACAGTTATGTCCAACTCTTTGTGATCCCATGGACTGTATCCTGCCCAGCTCCTCTGTTTATGGAATTCTTCAGGCAAGGGAGTACTGGAGTGGGTTGCCATTTCTTTTTCCAGGGGATTTTCCTGACCCAGGGATTGAACCCGGGTCTCCTGCATTACAGGCAGATTCTTTACCAACTGAGCCACCAGGGAAGATTCAGACACAATATCATTCTGTAATTACAACCCAACTGGTGAATCATCTGTCTTAATCTTGATATTTCTATCAATACTGCCCAGTTTCAGTCATGACTGAAACTGGTGGCCATAGTCAGCATTAACAGGTTCTTGAACCTCTGTCAAATCAATCCCTAGGAATCAATTTTGCTTATTTTTTAAGAAAATAGAATATTTGTTGGCTAAGATATTTAAATAATTTATAATAAACAAGTAAAAAAGGCAAGGGAAATGTAAAAAAATCTAGATTTACATCTTTTGGATTTCATAGAAAACAGTTTAGTAAATGCTATTTGTTCTGTCATATTTACAGCTATATGATAGTTAGTTGCAACATCAGGTTATATTTTTTACAAATGGATAGCACTAAGTAAATCTAGACAGCATATTAAAAAACAGAGACATTATTTTGCCAACAAAGGTCTGTCTAGTCAGGGCTATGGTTTTTCCAGTAGTCATGTATGGATGTGAGAATTGGACTGTGAAGAAAGCTGAGCGCCAAACAATTGATGCTTTTGAACTGTGGTGTTGGAGAAGACTCTTGAGAGTCCCTTGGACTGCAAGGAGATCCAACCAGTCCATCCTAAAGGAGACCAGTCCTGGGTATTCATTGGAAGGACTGATGTTGAAGTTGAAATTCTGATACTTTGGCCACCTGGTACAAAGAGCTGATTCATTTGAAAAGACCCTGATGGGCTGGAAAAAGATTTTCCATGCAAATAGGGACCAAAAGAAAGCAGGAGTAGCAATACTCATATCACATAAAATAGACTTTAAAACAAAGGCTGTGAAAAGAGACAAAGAAGGTCACTACATAATGATCAAAGGATCAATCCAGGAAGAAGATATAACAATTATAAATATATATGCACCCAACATGGGAGCACTGCAGTATGTAAGACAAATGCTAACAAGTATGAAAGGAGAAATTAACAATAACACAATAATAGTGGGAGACTTTAATACCCCACTCACACCTATGGATAGATCAACTAAACAGAAAATTAACAAGGAAACACAAACTTTAAATGATACAATAGACCAGTTAGACCTAATTGATATCTATAGGACATTTCATCCCAAAACAATGAATTTCACCTTTTTCTCAAGCGTACATGGAACCTTCTCCAGGATAGATCACATCCTGGGCCATAAAGCTAGCCTTGGTAAATTCAAAAAACCTGAAATCATTCCAAGCATATTTTCTGACCACAATGCAGTAAGATTAGCTCTCAATTACAGGAGAAAAACTATTAAAAATTCCAACATATGGAGGCTGAACAACACGCTACCGAATAACCAACAAATCACAGAGGAAATCAAAAAAGAAATCAAAATTTGCATAGAAACGAATGAAAATGAAAACACAACAACCCAAAACCTGTGGGACACGGTAAAAGCAGTCCTAAGGGGAAAGTTCATAGCAATACAGGCATACCTCAAGAAACAAGAAAAAAGTCAAATAAATAACCTAACTCTACACCTAAAGCAACTAGAAAAGGAAGAAATGAAGAACCCCAGGGTTAGTAGAAGGAAAGAAATCTTAAAAATTAGAGCAGAAATAAATGCAAAAGAAACAAAAGAGACCATAGCAAAAATCAACAAAACCAAAAGCTGGTTCTTTGAAAGGATAAATAAAATTGACAAACCATTAGCCAGACTCATCAAGAAACGAAGGGAGAAAAATCAAATCAATAAAATTAGAAATGAAAATGGAGATCACAACAGACAACACAGAAATACAAAGGATCATAAGAGACTACTATCAACAATTATATGCCAATAAAATGGACAACGTGGAAGAAATGGACAAATCCTTAGAAAAGTACAACTTTCCAAAACTTGACCAGGAAGAAATAGAAAATCTTAACAGACCCATCACAAGCACGGAAATTGAAACTGTAATCAAAAATCTTCCAGCAAACAAAAGCCCAGGTCCAGACGGCTTCACAGCTGAATTCTACCAAAAATTTAGAGAAGAGCTAACACCTATCCTGCTCAAACTCTTCCAGAAAATTGCAGAGGAAGGTGAACTTCCAAACTCATTCTATGAGGCCACCATCACCCTAATACCAAAACCTGACAAAGATCCCACAAAAAAAGAAAACTACAGGCCAATATCACTGATGAACATAGATGCAAAAATCCTTAACAAAATTCTAGCAATCAGAATCCAACAACACATTAAAAAGATCATACACCATGACCAAGTGGGCTTTATCCCAGGGATGCAAGGATTCTTCAATATCCACAAATCAATCAATGTAATACACCACATTAACAAATTGAAAAATAAAAACCATATGATTATCTCAATAGATGCAGAGAAAGCCTTTGACAAAATTCAACATCCATTTATGATAAAAACTCTCCAGAAAGCAGGAATAGAAGGAACATACCTCAACATAATAATGTTGACAACATAATAATATATGACAAACCCACAGCAAACATTATCCTCAATGGTGAAAAATTGAAAGCATTTCCTCTAAAGTCAGGAACAAGACAAGGGTGCTCACTTTCACCATTACTATTCAACATAGTTTTGGAAGTTTTGGCCACAGCAATCAGAGCAGAAAAAGAAATAAAAGGAATCCAAATTGGAAAAGAAGAAGTAAAACTCTCACTGTTTGCAGATGACATGATCCTCTACATAGAAAACCCTAAAGACTCCACCAGAAAATTACTAGAACTAATCAATGACTATAGTAAAGTTGCAGGATATAAAATCAACACACAGAAATCCCTTGCATTCCTATACACTAATAATGAGAAAACAGAAAGAGAAATTAAGGAAACAATTCCATTCACCATTGCAATGGAAAGAATAAAATACCTAGGAATATATCTACCTAAAGAAACTAAAGACCTATACATAGAAAACTATAAAACACTAGTGAAAGAAATCAAAGAGGACACTAATAGATGGAGAAATATACCATGTTCATGGATTGGAAGAATCAATATAGTGAAAATGAGTATACTACCCAAAGCAATTTATAGATTCAATGCAATCCCTATCAAGCTACCAACGGTATTCTTCACAGAGCTAGAACAAATAATTTCACAATTTGTATGGAAATACAAAAAACCTCGAATAGCCAAAGTGATCTTGAGAAAGAAGAATGTAACTGGAGGAATCAACCTACCTGACTTCAGGCTCTACTACAAAGCCACAGTTATCAAGACAGTATGGTACTGGCACAAAGACAGAAATATTGATCAATGGAACAAAATAGAAAGCCCAGAGATAAATCCATGCACATATGGACACCTTACCTTTGACAAAGGAGGCAAGAATATACAATGGATTAAAGACAATCTCTTTAACAAGTGGTGCTGGGAAATCTGGTCAACCATTATAAAAGAATGAAACTAGAACACTTTCTAACACCATACACAAAAATAAACTCAAAATGGATTAAAGATCTGAACATAAGACCAGAAACTATAAAACTCCTAGAGGAGAACATAGGCAAAACACTCTCTGACATACATCACAGCAGGATCCTCTATGACCCACCTCCCAGAATATTGGAAATAAAAGCAAAAATAAACAAATGGGACCTAAATAACCTTAAAGCTTCTGCACATCAAAGGAAACTATTAGCAAGGTGAAAAGGCAGACTTCAGAATGGGAGAAAATAATAGCAAATGAAGCAACTGACAAACAACTAATCTCAAATATATACAAGCAACTCCTCCAGCTCAACTCCAGAAAAATAAATGACCCAATCAAAAAATGGGCCAAAGAACTAAATAGACATTTCTCCAAAGAAGACATACAGATGGCTAACAAACACATGAAAAGATGCTCAACATCACTCATTATCAGAGAAATGCAAATCAAAACCACTATGAGGTACCATCTCACACCAGTCAGAATGGCTGCGATCCAAAAGTCTACAAATAATAAATGCTGGAGAGGGTGTGGAGAAAAGGGAACCCTCTTACACTGTTGGTGGGAATGCAAACTAGTACAGCCACTATGGAGAACACTGTGGAGATTCCTTCAAAAACTGGAAATAGAACTGCCTTATCCAGCAATCCCACTGCTGAGCATACACACTGAGGAAACCAGAAGGGAAAGAGACACGTGTACCCCAATGTTCATCGCAGCAATGTTTATAATAGCCAGGACGTGGAAGCAACCTAGATATCCATCAGCAGATGAATGGATAAGAAAGCTGTGGTACATATACACAATGGAGTATTACTCAGCCATTAAAAAGAATAAAATTTGAATCAGTTCTAATGAGGTGGATGAAACTGGAGCCTATTATACAGAGTGAAATAAGCCAGAAAGAAAAACACCAATACAGTATACTAAGGCATATATATGGAATTTAGAAAGATGGTAACAATAACCCTGTGTACGAGACAGCAAAAGAGACACTGATGTATAGAACAGTCTTATGGACTCTGTGGGAGAGGGAGAGGGTGGGAAGACTTGTGAGAATGGCATTGAAAAATGTAAAATATCATGTATGAAATGAGTTGCTGGTCCAGGTTCGATGCACGATACTGGATGCTTGGGGCTAGTGCACTGGGACGACCCAGAGGGATGGTATGGGGAGGGAGGAGGGAGGAGGGTTCAGGATGGGGAACACATGTACACCTGTGGTGGATTCATTTTGATATTTGGCAAAACTAATACAAATATGTAAAGTTTAAAAATAAAATAAAATTAAAAAAAAAAGACCCTGATGCTGGGAAAGATTAGGGCAGGAGGAGAAGGGGACGACAGAGGATGAGATGGTTAGATGGCCTCACCAACTCAATGGAGATGAGATTGTGTAAACTCCAGGAGTTAGTGATGGACAGGGAGGCATGGCGTGCTGCAGTCCATGGGGTCACAAAGAATCAAACACGACTGTGCAACTGAACTGAACTGATCTGAAATAAACCTACTATTGCATTTTTCCTTGCATATAAAGTTATAGCACTAAAGTATATCATCAGTTTTTCTAAAGAAACTGTAAACAAACTTCTCCATGCAAGGTGCAAGATAAGGCTTTTAAGGGCAGAGGAGCATAATATGCAGGAATTAAAAAAATCATGCCTTAGTCTTACCCTCAGTTATTCTACATGAAAAAAATGTTCATCACACAGAGTTACAGAAGTGCAATAGAAACAAAATGAGAAGATTGGGTCCTGTTAACACAGGAGGTGCTTTATAATAATGATTTGGTAATGATGTATATAATAAAGTTAATTGTACTCAAAGGTAACTGTTTTAACACTGACAGAATTTTTGTACCAATGCCACCAAAATCCTTTAATAACTTTTTAGAAAGTGAATCACTTTTACAAAAATGTAATAGTCATGAAGAAGCAAATAGGGAATGGTTCTCAAATTTTAATTTTAAATAATGTGAAACAGCCATGCTATCAAATTCCTTTGACACTTCAAACATCCCTGCTTAGATTAAGTTCAAGGTTAGCCTACCTTGTACTGAAATTCTTAGCTAAAAACAATAGCCACGGTAGCTAAAAATTTGAGGACAAAACAATTTAAATTTTAAAAGACCAGGTCTCTGTTTATGTCTGATTGCATGTATTTAGTAATTATGCTAAAAAATCCTATGGATTTTTAGTATATAATAACAACATGATTTTGAAGTTAAGAGGAGGATAATAAAAACACAAAAACGGATTTTTTTCAAAATAAATCAATTTCGTAAAACTGTTCACATGTGAAGACTGAGCTTCACAGAAGTTAGCAACCTGCCTTTAATCACATTATTAGGAAACGATTAACCAGGATTTTGACCCATGTCTGTCTGATTCCATTTTCATGCTCCTAACCACCTTGCTGTATTGTTCTAAATATAAGAAAACAAGCTAAAGCAAAACTTTTCTGTGATATTTCATGGCATTTGTTCATTGGAGAGGTCCCACATTGTGGCTGCTTATTGTGCCAAATTGTGCCCAGGGTATATTCTATTTGGCTGGCAAATTACCCCTTTCCCACTTCATTCATCCCTGAGTCTGAAGGTATTTGAGTTGCAACCTCTGAGATAGTGTGGGCTTTCTTGATGGCTCAGTGGTAAAGAAATCCCCTACAATGCAGGAGACATAGGAGTCTGGATTTAATTTCTGGTTCTGAAAGTTTCCCTGGAAGAGGAAATGGCAACCCACTCCAGTATTCTCTCCTGGAAAATCCTATCGACAGAGGAGCCTAGAGGGCTACAGTCTATAAATTTTCAGAGTTGGACACGACTGAGTGCACATGCATACTCTGAAATAGTGTGGTCTGTATTTCAAATTATTTTTGAAGTATTTTGCCTATTGTACTTGCTACTCAGCATAAACCAAAAGGTTAACAGGACATGCAGTGCTATGCCCTGCACATAGCACAGAAACACAGAAAATTTAAATAACTCACCAAGGAACACGTGTGAAATAGTTGAAAGAGCACTAGCTCTGACATGGATTCTCATTCGACTTTGGAAAGGTTTCTGAAATGGTCTGTGCCTTAGTTTCATCACCTATAGAATGGAGTCTGTATTACCTTTCTCACAGCATGTGGTGAGACTTAAATGAGATTTCACAGATAAACCCTCCAACAGAATGTCTATCATCTAAAAGACTCTCAATAAAAACTTTTTCTGCTGTTAATGATTTAGGACCAAGTTAAAATGTGTGAAGAAATGAGGTCAGTAGATAAGATAATAAAGCTCCCTTCTGCTCTCTCTCCTGGGTATGATCCTACTCACCACTGTGAATACAGATTAGAAGCTTAATTAAAATGGAAGAGTAAGATCAATATATTCTTGGACTAAATGAAAAGAGAATCAATGTTTAACTAGATTTTTAATTATAAAAATGAATATATGCTTATGGCAAAATGAAATCCAAAGATTAATAGGAATAAATCTACAAGTCATCTGACTCAAATCTCCAACAACACACCATAAATAATTACTGCTGATAACATTTGTACTCCTGTACTTTCCATGTTCTTTCTAAGCATTTTTATAAAGTAACAATAATGTATGCTAGCATTTATATGAAGCTATTCACATAAAACAGATTATAAATACATAATTACATATATATACACATACATATTTAGACAATTGCTTTATGTTAGATAAAGTAATTCTTTATACCATCTGTGTACTACTCCATAATTCAGAATTATTTGGCCATCTTTAAACCGTTTGAGGTATTATAAACAATACTGCAATAAACACAAATCTTTGCATATGTCTAAAGCTCAATCTGCAGAATACATTCTAAAGGTAAGTCTCAGACATGTCATTCTTAACTTTGACAGGTTTTGCCAACTGTACTCAAAAATTGGCTTAGCCCCCCGACAGTGTATGAGTGCCTATTCATTCACACCTCTCCATTATTGTTTAATATTGGACAGTTTGAAAAAAAAATATTATCTTGTTGCATTGCCTCAATCATTTGTGAGGCTGAAAATACTTTTTTGGCCTGTGTAAATCTTTTTCTGTGAACCACGATTAACTCGTTTTCATATATTTTCTTAATTTGTGAGAAATTTTGTAAATAAAGAAAATAACCTTTCTAAAGCATGGCTAATAAAATTAATCTTTTAAAGCACTGCAATATTTTCTTATATTGTTCTTTGTCCTTTGACTGTGTTTCCTTAACAATTTCTAAGTACTTTTAAACTAATTTTATTTGTCATTTTACTCATGATTCGCTTGCTCCTTGGAAGAAAACCTATGACCAACCTAGAGAGCATATTAAAAAGCAGAGACATTACTTTGCTGACAAAGATCCATCTAGTCAAATCTGTGGTTTTTCCAGTAGTCATGTATGGATGTGAGAGTTGGATGATAAAGAAACCTGAGCGCCGAAGAACTGATGCTTTCGAACTGTGGTGTTGGAGAAGACTCTTGAAAGTACCTTAGACACCCAGGAGATCAAACTAGTCAATCCTAAACGAAATCAGTTCTGAATATTCATTGGAAAGACTGATGCTGAAGCTGAAACTCCAGTACTTTGGCCACCTGATGCAAAGAACACTCATTTGAAAAGACCCTGGTGCTGGGAAAGATTGAAGGCGGGAGGAGAAGGGGACAACAGAGGATGAGATGGTTGGATGGCATCACCGACTCAATGGACATGAGTTTGGGTAAACTCTGGGAGTTGGTGATGGACAGGGAGGCCTGGCGTGCTGTGGTTCATGGGGTCGCAAAGAGTCAGACACGACAGAGCAATTGAACGGAACTGAACTTACTCATGATTTGAGATACTGGTTCATTTGCAGAAAGACCTTTCCCACTCAAGATTAGTTTTTAATCCATTCATATATATATATATATATATGAACTCCATCTGCGATTTCATTTTGGAGAATCTAATGATACAGAAACGCAGTAGTTTAATTTTTTCCCACATGATATACAGTTCTCTCAACACAAATTGAAGATTTTCCCATTGATTTGCAATTGTTCATGTTCTAAACTCTTATACACAATGTGCTTATTTTTGAACTCTATTCTGTTCATTAATTTTCCTTTGTGTTTTTGGACCTTTATTATATATGTTAGCTTTAAATGTATCAAAAGCACTTAATTACTCCTATTTCATGAAACTTTCTTAGCTAATCTCATATTCTATCATATTCTAAAGGAATTTTGTTGAATGCAAATAAAGTTTGATTGATAATTTTGAGAGACTGTGTGGCATATTTAGGTTCCCTGGGTTGTAATTAGCTGTGTGGATATGAGAAAGTTATTTAAATGCCCTGTGCTGCAGTTTCCTCATCATACGATGGCCATAATGCTTAGATTTTTTCATAACATTTTTATGAAGATCATGGGGAAACAAAAGTAAAACACTTAATATTATGCCTAGCATATGGTAAACATTATAAACTTTGGTGATTCTATCATTGTTTATAATTCATAGAATGGTTTAAGGAAATTGGCATATCTACAATATTAGGCTTTCTACAATTGAATGGGTTTTAGCTTTCCGTTAATTCAAAGCAGGTTTCTTTTAAATCATTTTCTAGGGCTTTAAATTTTTATTTAAAACTACTTTCTTATTTAATCCATCACTGAGTTCTCTGTCCCTCTCAGACAAGTTTAAAGCTAACTATTTCAAGACCACAATTATGCCATAATACTAATACATTTATAAGCATTTGATTTTTATTATAGAATTTTAAAAAATATTACTTTAAAAATAAAAAATTTTCATTTAAATAGGATCTCAAAGGTTATGTTCAGCTCATTTTGAAAGTTTTTCTCTTCTATTAGACATTATATTTTCTAATATATTAATTTTATTGATCGCTGCTTAAATTTTCTTACAATGTACAACAATCCCTGGGTTTATTCTTCTGTGTGTCCTAGATACAATCATGTCATTAAAAGTAATGATAAATTATTGATAAAATAACAATTAGCTTATATTTAAAGTTTTTATACTTATATATTTCTTCTAATTACTTGACTAAAATTTAAACATATCATTTATCATTAAAGACACCTTCTCTTTTCTAGTACTCATATTTATATTCTGACTAGTCTAATTACATTCACTAGTTCTTTAGGAAAGAATCAGAAACTTTTATACTTTCATAGATTTTATATTGCAAGTATGATAACTGAAATCCTTCTATAGAGATTGTCTTAAATGGCATTGCTTTCAATATTTCACCATTTAACACAATAGGAATTTTTATATGTATTTCACCATTTAACACAATAGGATTTGTAATGTAATATGTATTTTATAATATTTAGCATATATCTATTATAAACTAATGAATTTTTCTTCTAAATAAACACCAAAATTTATTCAGTTCAGTTCAGTTCAATCACTCAGTCGTGTCCGACTCTTTGTGAACCCTTGAATCGCAGCATGCCAGGCCTCCCTGTCCATCACCAACTCCCAGAGTTCACTCAGACTCACGTCCATCGAGTCCATGATGCCATCCAGTCATCTCATCCTCTGTCGTCCCCTTCTCCTCCTGCCCCCAATCCCTCCCAGCATCAGAGTCTTTTCCAGTGAGTCAACTCTTTGCATGATGTGGCCAAAGTACTGGAGTTTTAGCTTTAGTATCATTCGTTCCAAAGAACACCCAGGGCTGATCTCCTTCAGAATGGACTGGTTGGATCTCCTTGCAGTCCAAGGGACTCTCAAGAGTCTTCTCCAACACCACAGTTCAAAAGCATCAATTCTTTGGCACTCAGCTTTCCTCACAGTCCAACTCTCACATCCATAAATGACCACAGGAAAAACCATAGCCTTGACTAGACAGACCTTGTTGGCAAAGTAATGTCTCTGCTTTTGAATATGCTATCTAGGTTGGTCATAACTTTCCTTCCAAGGAGTAAGCGTCTTTTAATTTCATGGCTGCAGTCACCATCTGCAGTGATTTTGGAGCCCCAAAAAATAAAGTCTGACACTGTTTCCACTGTTTCCCCATCTATTTGCCATGAAGTGATGGGACCGGATGCCATGATCTTCATTTTCTGAATGTTGAGCTTTATGCCAACTTTTTCACTCTCCACTTTCACTTTCATCAAGAGGCTTTTGAGTTCCTCTTCACTTTCTGCCATAAGGGTGGTGTCATCTGCATATCTGAGGTTATTGATATTTCTCCCAGTAACCTTGATTCCAGCTTGTGTTTCTTCCAGTCCAGCATTTCTCATGATGTACTCTGAATAGAAGTTAAATAAGCAGGGTGACAATATACAGCCTTGACATACTCCTTTTCCTATTTGGAACCAGTCTATTGTTCCATGTCCAGTTCTAACTGTTGCTTCCTGACCTGCATACAGATTTCTCAAGAGGCAGGTCAGGTGGTCCAGTATTCCCACCTCTTTCAGAATTTTCCACGGTTTATTGTGATCCACACAGTCAAAGGCATTGGCATAGTCAAGAAAGCAGAAATAGATGTTTTTATGGAACTCTCTTGCTTTTTCCATGATCCAGCAAATGTTGGCAATGTGATCTCTGGTTCCTCTGCTTTTTCTAAAACCAGCTTGAACATCAGGAAGTTCACGGTTCACATATTGCTAAAGTCTGGCTTAGAGAATTTTGAGCATTACTTTACTAGCGTGTGAGATGAGTGCAATTGTGCGGTAGTTTAAGCATGCTTTGGCATTGCCTTTCTTTGGGATTAGAATGAAAACTGCCCTTTTCCAGTCCTGTGGCCACTGCTGTGTTTTCCAAATTTGCTGGCATATTGAGTGCATCATCTTCACTTCACTTCACTTTCACAGCATCATCTTTCAGGATTTGAAATAGCTTAACTGGAATTTCATCACCTCCACTAGCTTTCTTCGTAGCGATGCTTTCTAAGGCCCACTTGACTTCACATTCCAGGATGTCTGGCTCTAGGTCAGTGATCACACCATCGTGATTAACTGGGTTGTGAAGATCTTTTTTGTACAGTTCTTCTCTGTATTCTTGCCACCATTTCTTAATATCTTCTGCTTCTCTTAGGTCCATACCATTTCTGTCCTTTATCGAGCCCATCTTTGCATGAAATGTTCCCTTGGTATCTCTAATTTTCTTGAAGAGATCTCTAATCTTTCCCATTCTGTTGTTTTCCTCTATTTCTTTGCATTGATCGCTGAGGAAGGCTTTCTTATCTCTTCTTGCTATTCTTTGGAACTCTGCATTCAGATGCTTATATCTTTCCTTTTCTCCTTTGCTTTTCGCTTCTCTTCTTTTCACAGCTATTTGTAAGGTCTCCCCAGGCAGCCATTTTGCTTTTTGGCATTTCTTTTCCATGGGGATGGTCTTGATCCCTGTCTCCTGTACAGTGTCACGAACCTCATTCCGTAGTTTATCAGGCACTCTGTCTATCAGATCTAGTCCCTTAAATCTATTTCTCACTTCCACTGTATAATCATAAGGAATTTGATTTAGGTCATACCTGAATGGTCTAGTGGTTTTCCCTACTTTCTTCAATTTAAGTCTGAATTTGGTAATAAGGAGTTCATGATCTGAGCCACAGTCAGCTCCTGGTCTTGTTTTTGTTGACTGTATAGAGCTTCTCCATTTTAGCTGCAAAGAATATAATCAATCTGATTTTGGTGTTGACCATCTGGTGATGTCCATGTGTAGAGTCTTCTCTTGTGTTGTTGGAAGAGGGTGTTTGCTATGACCAGTGCATTTTCTTGACAAAACTCTATTAGTCTTTACCCTGCTTCATTCCGTATTCCAAGGCCAAATTTGCCTGTTACTCCAGGTGTTTCTTGACTTCCTGCTTTTGCATAGCCCCAAAATTTATTAAATATGCTTATATAGATTGTTGTATAAATTTTAATATTTTCTCCTCCTCTGATCTGTCAGATCTATATGTCAAATTTTTAAATATTAAACATTTATAACTCCTTTTTATGTAATTCTACCTTCTTTTGTGAGAGAAACAAAAAGGATAGTGAAAAAGAGAGACAAAGAGCATGATTAGGAGGAAGAAATATTTTATACATGACTATCCTTCTATTAGGACTTCCCTGGTGGCTCAGATGGTAAAGCATCTGCCTACAATGCGGGAGACCCAAGTTTGATCCCTGGGTTGGAAAGATCCTCTGGAGAAGGAAATGGCAACGCACTCCAGTATTCTTGCCTGGAAAATCCCATGGATGGAGGAGCACTGTAGGCTACAGTCCATGGGTTCGCAAAGAGTCAGACATGACTGAGCAACTTCACTTTCATCCTTCTATTAAATACATCTGGTCACTAATCTAGATTGCTGGGAGAAATATCAATAACCTAAGATATGCAGGGGAGAAGGAAATGGCTACCCACTTCAGTTCTTGCCTGGAGAATCACTTGGACAGAGGATCCTGGTGGGCTGCTGTCCATGGGGTTGCACAGAGTCAGACATGACTGAAGCAACTTAGCAAAAACAACAACATGTATGCAGATGACACCACCCTTATGGCAAAGTGAAGAAGAACTAAAGAGCCTCTTGATGATAGTGAAAGAGGAGAGTGAAAAAGTTGGCCTAAAACTCATCATTTAGAAAACTAAGATCATGACATCTGGTCCCATCACTTCATGGCAAATAGATAGGGAAACAGTGACAGACTTTATTTTGGGGGGCTCCAAAATCACTGCAGATGGTGACTGCAGCCATGAAATTAAAAGACACTTGCTCCTTGGAAGAAAAGTTATGACCAACCTAGACAGCATATTAAAAAGCAGAGACATTACTTTGCCAACAAAAGTCCCTCTAATCAAAGTTATGGTTTTTCCAGTAGTCATGTATGGATGTGAGAATTGGACTATAAAGGAAACTGAGAGCTGAAAAATTGATGCTTTTGAACTGTGGTGTTGGAGAAGACTCTTGAGAGTCCTCTGGACTGAAAGGAGATCCAACCAGTCCATCCTAAAGGAAATCAGTCCTGAATATTCATTGGAAGGACAGATGCTGAAGCTGAAGCTCCAATATTTTGGCCACCTGATGTGAAGAACTGACTCATTGGAAAAGACCCTGATGTTGGGAATTATTGAAGGAAGGAGGAGAAGGGGATGACAAAGGATGAGATTTTTGGATGGTATCTCTGACTTGATGGACATCAGTTTGAGTAAGCTCCGGGAGTTGGTGATGGACAGGGAAGCCTGGTGTGCTGCAGTCCGTGTGGTTGCAAAGAGTCGGACGTGACTGAGTGACTAAACTGAACTGAGTCACTAATCTGTGCAACATGGTAATGCAATTAAGTTGGAATTTTAAAATCTATATATTTTTTCTAATGACTCCAAAATATACTATGAATGCTCATCATTATATTTAGTAATAGGTATTACAAAAAATATTAAATCAATATATTTTTCACCTAGAAATTTTTATTTAAGATTAGTCAAAGGAGAAAATTACAACAATTTATAGAGCAGCCAACAGTGAAAATGACTCGAATCTAATAGAAAAGATCTTCTGCAACAAAGATAAAAATGAGAAACCACAAGACAGGTAGGAGGGGCAAAGTTACAGTATAGTGAAGACCACAGGTGGGTGACCCATAAGTGCACAAATTAGTACAATTGCAGAAGTTCTCCCCAAGGAGAGTTCTGAAGTTCACACCTGGATCCCCAGTCTAGCAGGCAGGGGAGCCCTGTGCTGGGAAGATGAACTTTGGCTTTAAATGTTTGGCTTTGAAGGCCAGTGAGGGTCACTTTCAGGAGACCCAGAGTTCTGTGGGAAATACAGACTTTTTTCTTTTAAAGAGCACACCCATATCTCACATGCTCTGGGATGCAGGGCAAAAGCTGTAATTTTAAAGAAGCTTGGAACAGATGGGGAAACCCCAGCCCTGGAATATCCTGGACCCTGACTCCACCCCCAGACCCAGCACTAAACCCAGGACCCACCAGGGTTCTACAGTCAGCCACCTTGTGACCTGACCCTTGAATCAGCAGCCAGCAGCCTTCACACAAGATAAGGTCTGGCAATCAACCAGACAGGCTTAGCCAAGAATACCAGATTGCCCACAGTAGTCATCCCACCACAGCAGAAGGACCCACACAGCCCACATAGGGGGCATCCCAAGAGCACAGAGCTCTAATGATGAGAAGAGAGTGTGCTGCTAAGATGTTTGGTACACAAAGCCACTTCTTCATGGTTATGAAACATAAGCAAAGTACCAGATACATAGAAATAAAAACAACAAGCTAGGCAAAATTAGGTGATGGAAGAACATATTCCAAATGAAGGAATAATATAAAACTCCAGAAGAAGAATTAAGTGAAAAGGAGATAGGCGATCTACTTGAGAAAGATTTCAAGGCAATGATGGTAAAGATAATCAAAGAACTTAAGAGAAAAGCAGGTGCACAGAGCAACAAAAGCAAATACAAGCAAATGGGGCTATGATAAAATTTAAAAGTTTGTACACAGCAAAAGAAAACATAAACAAAAAAGCAGCCTACTGAATGAGAGAAAAATATTTGCAAATTATATATCTGAAAAGGATCTAATATCCAACATCTATAAAGAACTCATACAATTCAACAACAACAACAAAAATCTGATTTTTAAATGGGCAAAACTTGAACAGACAGTTTTTCAAAGAAGAGATACAGATGGCCAACAGGTACATTAAAATATGTACAAAATTATTAATCCACAGAGAAATGCAAATCAAAACCACAATGAGATATCACCTCATACCTGTTTGAATGATTATTATCCAAAAAAAAATAAAACAAACCAAGAGATGAGTATCGGGGAAGTTGTGAATAAAAGAGAATCCTTGTGCACTATTAGTGGGAATTAAATCATGCAGCTATTACAGAAAACAATATAAAGTTTCCTCTAAGAAAAATACAATCTGATATTAGAAAAAGACAAACACTAGAAATAATAAATCAACAGGAAATGAAATGCAAATATGAAAAGATGCTCAACTTGATTAACAGTTCAGAAATGCAAATTTGAACAATAGGGAAGTATGAATTGTTACCATTTTAGTAAAATGTAACAAATAGCCTGTATTGGTGATGATGCAAGGAAACAGGTACTCGCATAAATTCTTGGTAGTAATGTGATCAGCATATTGGCAATTTCAGTGTTTCAATCTCAATGGGAAGAATCAATAAAAATTTTTTGTTTTTACTTGGGCATTAAGTTTCATTTCCTGGATTTGACCCTACAAAAACACTGGCACATATGTATAAAAGTATATTATTTATAATGGTAAAAATCTAGAGCAAATTTAAATACTTATTAATAAATCAGGACATGAGCTTATCATGAAATACTTTGTCAAAGAGAATGATGTAGTAATATCTATTGAGACATGTGAGAGAGATGTGAAGTAATATCCAAGACGTTATTTTAAAATCAAAGGGCAAGTTGTAGAAGAATAGCTTGCTATGATGCCATTTATGATATTAAAAAAGATCCCTAAGTTTAAATGTGCGTGTCCCTATTAAAAATAACTGGATAAATACATACCAAACTATTAGCAGTAATTACTTTTGAGGAACTAGGCTAAGAGAAGCAGCAGAAGTTAGCAATAACTCGATTTTAAATTTATTTGACTTGTTTATATCTATCTGGTATTTCACATATTAATTTATAATTTTAAAAACTACTTACAGTTAGAAAAGTATAATTTATCAATGATTAATAATAGAAAAGAATGCTAACATGCCAAGTTTGGTTGACCACAGCTTTGGTAACATCTATAGTCTTTGAAAAATGGAACAGGCAACATTTTTGAGACATTCTTCATCATGTATATCTTAAAAATACGCTGATCTGAAGGGAACAAGAGGTGGAAGTGAATAAGAGGCTGAGAGTAAGTGGAAGTAGGGGACATGAGGTCTTTTTTAAATCCCTTGTAGCTAATGAAAGACCAAGAAAGGTAAGAGCAAAGAGAGTGCATCTATACCTAGAAAATCAGGTGCTTTTGACAGGAGGAGGAAAGGTTCCACATGCATAGTCTACCAAATACAGGAATTTGGATCCCCAGCTCCAAGCCATACAGAAGCCATTTATGGAGTAGTTACAAACCGACTTCAGGTACTAAAGTCCCAGATTTACTTTATCACCACACCTCTCCCCTGCCTCTTTTCTCCTGCAGTTAGAACTCCCTAACTGTAAGCATCTCCTTCACTTTGCACACTTTTGCCCACTAGTAGCAAAAGAGTTCGGAGAAGGCAATGGCATCCCACTCCAGTACTCTTGCCTGGAAAATCCCGTGGATGGAGGACCCTGGTGGGCTGCAGTCTGTGGGGTCGCTAAGAGTCGGACACGACTCAGTGACTTCACTTTCACTTTTCACTTTCATGCCTTGGAGAAGGAAATGGTCACCCTCTCCAGTGTTCTTGCCTGGAAAATCCCAGGGATGGGGGAGCCTGGTGAACTGCTGTCTGTGGGGTCGCACAGAGCTGGACACGACTGACCCAACTTAGCAGCAGCAGCAGCAGCAGCAGCAAATGAGTTGGCAAGAGAATGTACTGGTACAAAACAACAAGAACAGAAGAAAGGTGGCGTACATTTCTAGCTAAGCACTGCTTAAATCTCATAGTCTCTGTCCCCAGTGTGATGTTCTTACAATGAAAAATCCAGTGAGCCAAGTCTCAAATAATGGCAGGCTGGCCATAATTGAAAACTATCAATTATCCTAACAACATTTACAAGAATTCCCTGTGACATCCCCAAGAAGTCTTCCTAGATGCTTGCTATGGTAAACAGTAAATAGTAAACTGAGCTGAAAAGCAAAACAGCCTATTCTTCAAGCTATTTCTGACATTTAACAATTAATTAGAAATATAAAAAATATGAAATTTAATTTCAAATATTATATAAATCAAGAATCTAAAAAATTTATTTTATTACATATACACATTATATTTGACCAATAGCCATGACATTTGATTGTTCCCCAGTTGAGACAGCTAAATGAAAAATTCACCTTCCTGTGACCATCTTTGAAAACCAGCAACAGCTAATGTAATCCTCCATGTGATATCTTCATGAGCAAGGCCATTTTAATTCCCAAATTTGATCCTGAGTAACATATATTTCTGCACCAACCACGACTCCTCAGATACTTTTTAATTATCATAGTTAATTATAATCACTATGACCATCATCAATATCACCTGCAGTTCACAGCATTACATCAGTAGATGAGAAATCCAAGCTATCATGGAGGCCATTCTTCAGACTTTAGTAAGTAAGAAGTATGGGCTTTCCCAGTGGCTTAGTGGTAAAGAATCCACCTGCAATGCAGGAGACTTAAAGAGACCTGGGTTCGATCCCTGGGTTGGGAAGATCCCCTGGAAATGGTAACCTACTCTAGTATTCTTGCCTGGAGAATCCCATGGACAGAGGAGCCTGGTGGGCTACAATCCATAGGGTCTCAAAGAGTAGGACAGGACTGAAGCAACTGAGCACTCAAATAAGAAGAATAAGGTAAACAGTATTATATAGGAGACAATTTAATTAAAACCATAAAGACAACTCTAGGGAAAGGATAAAGAAGCAGCGCTTAATTTTTACCTAGTACCATTTAAATCTGTTATTTTTACCTCATATAATCTAATCTCCTTCTTTTTTTTTTTTTTTAAATTTGTTCAGTCTTTGTGTCTCTACAATTTAAACTGCATTTAGAACCAAAGCAAAGAAAACTGTCTAAGAGGTAGATACTATATACAGTAGGTCAGAGTTTGGGCACTAAAATCAAAATGCCTATTTTTTAAAACATTTTATTGGAGTATAGTTGATTTACAATGTGGTATTAGTTGCAGGTGTACAGCAAAAGAATAAGTTATATTTATACGTGTGTGTGTGTGAGTTGCTCAGTTGTATCTGACTCTTTGAGACCCAATGGATTGGGACTCTCCAGGCTCCTCCATCTGTGGGATTTTCCAGGCAACAATACTGGAGTGGGTTGCCATTCCCTTCTCCAGGATATATATATATATATTTATATATATATATATTCTCCACTCTTTTTTGTTTTAGATTCTTTTCCCATATAAGCCATTACAGAGTATTGAATAGAGTTCCCTGTGCTATACAGCATGTTCTTATTAGTCAAACTCCCTATTTTTGATCTCAGCTCTACCACTTGCTAGTGCAGAATCTTAAGAAAAGTACTAAAATTCTAAACAGCATCTAAAATACAGGGTTAATTCTGGAATTAAGAGAGCTGACTTGCAGTGAGAACTCAGTTTAATGCCTGGCATTAGATTATTACTCCATGGGAATAGAAGTTCCATCTGGCTCAGCACAATATTTTCAGTATTTAACATATCTTACAAGAGCAGTTACTCAGAAAGTATATCACAGGTTGGAATGTTTCTATGGAAACCCAGTTTGCCACATGTGCAGATTACTACATGTGGACTATGGTTTACTTGCATCAGGAGTGGAAAATCAGCTTTCAAAACCAAATTCTAGATCTCAATAACTGGGCCTTTTGAAACAATCACGTGAATAAACAAGGTCTTCCATCCCTAGATGCCCACACTCTAGTTTAATTAGCCTAAGGCTCCTAAATAACCCTGTCTCTCTGATTTATAGTTACATTTTGGGGCTGTAAGTCTAAGTAGGGGAACAAACTTGGCTTGGAGAAGTACCTTTTTCAAACTTGATCAAATGTCTCAAATCAATATTCCAGTTGAAAATCTCACATACATTTCATCAAAGCACTGCTATCGTGTGTTCTCAAACAGATATCAGGAAAATAATACCAGTCATAGATTTCAATATTTCATATAATTAAAATTTGTGTCTGGGCCACTATGAGATAATCAGGATTATTCTGGATCCCAGTGACCTTTCAAAATTAGGTGCAAAGAGGAATATCCAACCTCAGGACAGTGTGCTATGCTCTACTCTGAAAATCCAGGTGGGCCTTCTTGGGAAGCATGAGAGCATGTTTCAAAGAGAAGGCCCAGCACATCTGTGTTCTGGTTGAGGACAAATGAACAATCCCTTGAGTAGAAGATACTATGGTATTACATTGGGATGCTTGCTAATGTGATTCTTGAAGTTTTCAATTAGTCCCTTTGAAGAATTACTTCTGACCAACTTGTGAGTACCACTGTTGTTCACCCATCTCAGATATTTGTTAGCCAGACTACTCCAGCCACATAGCACTCTTCCTGTAAATCATAAAGGTGGAATCTCAAGTGCCAGCTAGTGGCCTAAACAGTTGCCAGGATGCTGCATCCCCGGCCTTGCTGAGTTTCACCTGACCTGGATCCTGAACTGAGCTCTGATGTGTCATCACCTCTGCCCCTCTCCACTCAATGTGGCATTCATCAGTACTCTCCTCAGGCACCTGGAGCATACTCTGCAGCTAACCACTCTTTCTCCTGGGTTGTGCTCTAAGGTAGACACCCAAATCCATGGAATGAAACCCTTCCCCTCAAGGCAAACAAGCCAAAACGTGATCCTACATAAAAAGAGGAAACATTTTCAAAGCAGAATATTTCAAACTTGAGCACTAAATGTACCCTATTAAAGGAAAATATTTATTTTTTTGAATCAGTTCAGTTCAGTTCAGTCACTCAGTCATGTCCGACTCTTTGCGACACCTTGAATCACAGCACGCCAGGCCTCCCTGTCCATCACCAACTCCCAGAGTTCACTCAGACTCACGTCCATCGGTCAGTGATGCCATCCAGCCATCCCATCCTCTGTCGTCCCCTTCTCCTCCTGCCCCCAATCCTCCCAGCATCAGAGTCTTTTCCAATGAGTCAACTCTTCTCATGAGGTGGCCAAAGTACTGGAGTTTCAGCTTTAGCATCATTCCTTCCAAAGAAATCCCAAGGCTGATCTCCTTCAGAATGGACTGGTTGGATCTCCTTGCAGTCCAAGGACTCGCAAGAGTCTTCTCCAACACCACAGTTCAAAACCATCAATTCTTCGGCGCTCAGCCTTCTTCACAGTCCAACTCTCACATCCATACATGACCACTGGAAAAACCATAGCCTTGACTAGATGGACCTTTGTTGGCAAAGTAATGTCTCTGCTTTTGAATATGCTATCTAGGTTGGTCATAACTTTACTTCCAAGGAGTAAGCGTCTTTTAATTTCATGGCTGCAGTCACCATCTGCAGTGATTTTGGAGCCCCAAAAAATAAAGTCTAGTAACCTAAATTATTTTTAGATAGAATGTGGCTTTAAAAAGTACAGATGTGAAATTCAGTAATGCTTTTTTTATACTTTTTTGTGACTTTTCTTCCCCATGAGTGCATGCTCAGTTGTGCCTGACTCTGTGACTGTAACTATGCTTAAATATCTATAAAACCAAATTAAGTAGAAACTATGAAACAAATACAATTCAGATTAACAAAATTGATATGACCATTAATACTGTTTCACTGAAAATAAATTGTTGCTTTTGGTGTGAATATAACACTGCTTCGAGAATGTTTCACTTGGGATCTTTCACAATTCTAATGCCATGTGATGATTCATTTCTACCATCCCCTCTTCAGATTAAGTTATTGTGAAACCTTGTGCATAGAGCACCATATGACATTTGGCCTTTATTTCATACAAATGTATCATTTACCTTTAAGTTTTCATATATTCTTTTTATGTTAATCCATAGCATTTAAAGTAGTTTGGGAATAATAGGTTAGTATTAAAGGCATCATCTAGATAATTTCATAGAACAATCAGTTCAGTTGCTCAGTCGTGTCCGACTCTTTGCGACCCCATTAACCACAGCACACCAGGCCTCCCTGTCCATCACCAACTCCCAGAGTTCACCCAAACCCATGTCCATAGAGTCAGTAATGCCATCCAACCATCTCATCATCTGTCGTCCCCTTCTCCTCCTGCCCTCAATCTTTCCCAGCATCAGGGTCTTTTCAAATGAGTCAGCTCTTCGCATCAGGTGGCCAAAATATTGGAGTTTCAGCTTCAACATCAGACCTGCCAGTGAACACCCAGGACTGATCTCCTTTAGGATGAACTGGTTGGATCTCCTTGCAGATAGAACAATAGCTCAATTGATAAATAATCACTGAACTAAAAGAAAATTAAGCTCCTGCCACAGGTTGAATGTTTGTATCCTCCAAAATTTATATGTTGAAACCTTACTTCCAATGTGAAGATACTGAGAGGTGGGGCCTTTGGGAGGTGATTAGGTCATGAGGGCAGAAGCCTCACGAATGGGATTAGTGATCCAAGAAAGATTCCTTGCCTCTTATGAGGATACAGTGAGACAATGGCTGTCAATGAAAATGCAAGCCAGACATTGAATCTGTTGGTGCCTTGAACTTGAACTTCCCAAGGCTCTAGGACTGTGAGAAATAGGCTTTTTTTTTTTTTGTCACTCAGTTTTTAGTATTCTGATATACTATATGCTCTGCCTGAAGAGACTAAAACAGTTCCCATCATCAATTCATATACCACTGAGAAAAAATCCAAGGGCACTGAATGGGTCTACAGACTCCCATTTGAGATCCTGTGAACTCCCCTTTAGAGACAGAGTTTTGGTAAGAGTCCTACACAGACTGGAATACTTAAAGAAATCGGAAATATAACACAAGTATAATTAGCTCAGAAGTCATCCTAAGGGATGTGTGCTCTATCACAAACTACAGAGACAAAGACTTGCCTAAAGAAGAAATTTCCACTCACTACCAGAACATGGTGGTCATGTAAGAACCACCATGCCATCTTTAATTTTGCATGGATTTCAATATTTTTAAGGAGAAATGGAAATTAAGATTTTTATGTGAAACCTTCTACTTCTAAATCTTGTAATTTTAAAATGTTAAGCACTCTATGGGCCAAGCAAATTTATATTTGTAGGCCAAATGTTCCTTGAGAGCCACAGTTTCTAATTCAGTTAATGGGCTTCCCCAGTGGCTCAGCAGTAAAGACTCTGCCTGCAATGCAGGAGATGCAGGAGATTTGACTTTTATCTCTGGGTTGGAAAGATTCCCTTAGAGGAGGAAATGGCCACCCATTCCAGTATTGTTGCCTGGAGAATACCATGGACAGAGGAGCCTGGCGGGTTACAGTCCAAAGGGTCATAAAGGGTTGGACACAACTGGGTAACTGGGCACACACATTGATAGTTAGGATTAGTGCCAACTTTATATCACTACTGTATAGCTTTGTTCCCTCTCCCATCTGTGTTGTTGTGGTCACACAGTTTACATCTTTATAAACCCATCCACATACATTTGCGCACTATGCAGAGCTGTTTTGCAGGTCAAAAACATGGCCTTGTAGGAGTCATAAAGGAAAGGTTTTAAGATGCAGCTACTTTAGAGACACACAACTGATGCTAGCCAGCAGGAGAGACCACTGGGACCTGTGGCATTACACTGCTAAGAACCTGGAGAAGAGTTTCTGGAAGCCATTGGTTCAGAGTGAGCCTCCTGGACAGAGAATAGCTAGTCAGTGCTGCCAAGAAAGAAGATCTGCTCTTGGGAGTAGCAGATAAGAGGGTTAAGTGGGGGGACCACATTCCAAGTATTGAGAGTCTTACAACAACCCTCTCATGTGCTATTCCGAAAACTATCTCCAGTTTCTCAGATGAGTTACCACTGATAGCTAAAGGCTGTAAGCTTTGCCATTTTTCCAATATACAACTCACTGTAGAGATGAAAGAACTCTTTTAATGAGAAAACATGTAGAATAAGATCCTGTGGAAGTATGGAGAAGCCTTAAAAGATACAGACTTTCATTGTGGTTGATGTGGCCCAAGAGAAAAGGGTTATATATAAAATGAGCAAATTCACTTTATTAGAATTTCTACCCAGGTAGTAATAGAAATGAAACACTCTCACTTAGGTACAATGTGACCGATGACAATTAAAAACTCTAAGCAGCCTCTGAGGTTTTTAAACAGAGAATCTGTGGTTTTAAAATAGCTTGTTTTATTCAGATCTGAATTTAGGGATTAGGTTTGTGCCCTTGCAACGCACATTCTGTGCTATGAATGAAGTATCACTTCCTCTGTCTTTACCACAGCTTATTTTACTAATATCTATTAATTCTTGAAAATATCAAAGCATGCATTTGTGTTGTATTGAAATTGATTTAAAAAAAAAAAAACAGGTGCTGAAGTTGGAATGAAAGGTTAATATTATTCTGACATTTTTCCTGAGTATTGACAAGGGTCAGTGCATGTTTTAGCATTTCTTTTTCCAGCAGTTGAAAACCACCACTCAGCACAATGGAAAACATCAATAGCTGGGCATATGCAACCAGGGGAGGAGATCTTTTCTAAAAGTCAGGTCCTCGAAGATCACAAGTACAGCTGCTGAAACCAATCTAATTTAACCCTTTACTAAACATTCCCTTGCTAGCGGGACCTCTGCATAAAGAAGAGGTAAATTGTCTTGTCTTCCTCATCTAGGAAAACTATGTGTTGTTTTGAAGTTCAGGACAATAATATCCAGAAATAAAATTTGCTGTGTCTATATTTCTAAATAATCCTTTATGAACTATTTCTTTGTGATTCCTCAGTACGAGAAAAATTCTGAAAAAAATAATAGAAGTAATAGCTGAGAGTTTATGTGTTTGTGTCATTTATTTCATAGGATAAAGGAACTCTGTTTGGGCAACTGAAAAATATCTACCCTATTTTTAGTGTATATGTTTAGGCTACAGTCTTAGCAGTGTACTCTGATGTTTCTTTTTAAAAATTTATATAAATTCTACGATTAAGCTGTTCTGTTTTCCTCTCATGAATAAGATGCATATGCCATACAGAATCTTAAAAGGACATGACTTAATGGTTGAGTTAATATTCTGTTGTGCACACTGCAGGGGAAGGAGATATGGATGAATTGAGAGAGTAGCATTGACAATATATACACTACCACGTATATATTGTACCTATCTGTACAAATAGGTAGCAGGAAGCTGCTTTAAAACACAGGGACCTCAGCTTGGTGTCTGTGATGACCTAGAGGGGTGGAATGGGAGGGTGGGAGGGAGGTTCAAGAAGGAGGGGATGTATGTATACATATGGTTGATTCATGATGCTATACAGCAGAAACTAACAGAGCACTGTAAAACAGTTATATTCCAATTAAAAAATTAGAAAATAAATTAAAAAGGAGGGGACTTCACCATGTCCAAATGAGAACCCTATTCCATACTAACAGCACTATCACATCAATTTGCCATCTGCAAACTCTTCTCTGAAAAGAAGATGTGAAAAACCAAGGAAGATGTGAACTCTCTATGCCCTAGAGCCAATATGCCTCTATTTTTTTAACTGAGTTCAAATTTCAAAATTCTCATTTAAAACCTTCAGAGGATTGGTTTGGAGTGGGAGAAGAAACCTAATGCGTCTGCTGGCATTGTTCCAGCCTCTGTATCATCAGCCTCCATTCCTGGGAGTGTCTCCATTAGCTGGAGGTGAAAAAGCTAAAGTGCAGTTTAAACCAAAGACAGATATTGGAGAAGAAGGAAAATGCCTAACATGCAAAGCAGTTGAAGAACATTCATCAATCTCTCCGGCCAGCCACAGGTTAGGACGATCAAGAAAAGCATCAAGAATTTCTATGCCCAGATCTAAAAGAAATCTGAATGAGCCTAAAGGAAATCAGACAAGAAGATTTTACAAGCTAAGGCTTTCCTTAGATAATTTAATAAGGTTTCTCGTTTATCGTGTAGATTTCTTGGTAATGTATATATGGGAAAACTCTCCCAATCCAATTCCTGGAGATTGGATGCCTGTGTTCTCGCTTTCTAAGTCTAGAATCAAAGAGGAAAATTGAAGAGGGTAGTGAAGAGGATGTGAGCGTGGCCTGCCACCTCGCTAGCGGGAAGATGGATGTGGATTCTTAATTTTGAAAATATTCCAAGATGTGTTTGCATCTGTCTAAATCATAAGTTGTAATCATTCTAGGAGAAGGTTTCTTTACTGCAGTCCTGAGTATCGGACTGGCCTCTACCAGCCACTGTGAGGAACAGAAAAGAAGTTAGTTATGACATTGCAATGAATTATTTGGCTTTGTCTGTATCACAGCTAATAAGATTGTGGCTTTGTGCCATTATTAAGTCAACTTCAGCTTCAGGCAGAGGCTGATTTAAGGCAGCAAGATATATCTTCATCACAAGAGGAGTTGCTTTAAAATGGTATAGAGTGCAGGAAGATATTCATCATTGTTGTATGGAAAGGTAAAATTTTTCTCTAAGTCATAATAGTTTTATATTTCTGAGCATGTCAGATTGATTAACTTAAAAGAAAGTCATATGCAAGCTTCTTTATTCACTCACAAGGAAATTTTTAAAAGAGTCATAATAAGAGCCATCCTTCCCCAAATTCCTCTAAAGACCTTGATTAATCTCTAGCCTCAAAATTACATTAATTTTTCAGTTCAGTCACTCTTTAGCACAAAGAAATGAATTATCAGGCCTGACAATTTATTGTTTAAGTCTATCCCTCCCACCCCCCATAACCACCCAGCATGTACTCTGAGGCTTCTAGAGAAGAACTTGTGAATTTATTTGATCAGATATTTAATTCCTCTATCAAATTTCTTGAGTAGAGAGTCCACAGCTTTCTAATATCATCAAACACCTGGAATATACTTTAATGGGTATTTGGGTACCAAGGAACTGAGTATGTGTGTGTGTGTGTGTGTGTGTGTGTGTATCAGTGAAACTCCATTAAGGAAAGAGTTTAGCCAGTGTTCGCTGCTCCCTTACCATTTAAGACTGGCTTCTTCTTCTGCTATGCTATAAAACTGCTATAGTGCATTCCTCCATCAAACGCCATGGCAACTTGTGAAATAGAGAAGAGATTTAAAAACTTTCCAAGGAATTTAATTGCCAACTATTTTCTAGACAGATAGAAATGTGGATGTATTCTTTCTTGACTGACCATTTACTGAACGCATGCTTTGTAGATTGCTATCAAGTCATCAGAAGAAAGCATATTTACCAGTCTAGAAATACTATTCATACTTGTAATAAAAGGAACAACTAAAAATGAGTGATGAAATTAAGCATATCCTGTATGGACCCAGTAAACCAAAGATCGTTTTCAGGAAATAGAATTGGTTTTGCTTGAAAAATGATAGATGATTTCTGCAGATTAGTCTGCAATTTACTTGCATTTTACAAAAGGCTGCTGATTAACCATTACATAAAGAATTCACCCAGAAGGTTAATAAATATGGACTCAAGAATAAGATCCTTTGGCATGATAGGAGGCAGCCTGGCTAAAGTACAGAGGGTAAGGAAGAAGTTTAGCCTAGAGATAAGTGACCAGCCAAATGTCACAAGCTTTAGTATTAGAACCAGTTTGCTTATTTACTTGAAAGATTAAAGTCTTGAAGAAGAAAGGTGAGGGAGCGATGACATTTCTGATATAAAACTGGAGAACTCTCAAACTTCCTTTCATGGAGAAGATGAAGAAGGAAGAAAAAGCTGTGCTTTAAAGTGCATGAACCATTCACGCCAGAGAACTAGATCTGGTAGAAAAAGCAAGACCAGAAAGAACCATACCCTTGCAGAATGTACTCAGAGAAAGCAGTGGGTAGAATGAAAAATAAACAAAACAAAATGTCAGTTCACACTCATCTCAGAGAGTCTTTGGAGCCCAGTTCCCTGTTTTTTAGTGAAAACAAAGTTGGCAAAGTAGTTTTCTGCCTCAGACCACTGGATTTGTGTACAAGGTAATTAATTACCAGTCATTTCTACATTCTCACCATGCATCCTTACAATACCAGCTGGAATCAAGATTGCCAGGAGAAATATCACAACCTCAGACATGCAGATGATACCAATCTAATGGCAGAAAGTGAAGAGGAACTAAAAACCCTCTTGATGAGGGTGAAAAAGGAGAGTAAAAAAGCTGGCATAAAACTCAACATTCAAAGGACTAAGATCATGGCATCTGGTCCCATCACTTCATGGCAAATAGAAAGGGAAAAAGTAGAAGCAGTGACGGATTTTATTTTCTTGGGCTCCAAAATCACTGTGAATGGTGAATTCAGTCATAAAATTAAAAGATGTTTGCTCCTTGGAAGGAAAACTATGACAAACCTAGACAGTGTGTTAAAAAGCAGAGATAATCACCTTGGTGACAAAGGTCTATATAGTCAAAGCTATGGCTTTTCCAGTAGTCATTTGGATGTGAGAGTTGGACCATAAAGAAAGCTAAGCCTTGAAGAACTGATGCTTTTGAATTGTGGTGCTGCAGAAGACTCTTGAGAGTCCTTGGACAACAAAGAGCTCAAACCAGTCAATCCTAAAGGAAATCAACCTTGAATACTCATTGGAAGGACTGATGCTGAAGCTCTAATATTTTGGCTGTCTAATGCGAAGAGCCAACTCATTGGAAAGACTCTGATGCTGGGAAAGATTGAAAGCAAATGGAGAAGGGGTGGCAGAGGATGCGATGATTAGATAGCATCACCAACTCAATGAACATCATTTTGAGAAAACTCCAGGAGATAGTGGAGGACAGAGGAGCCTAGCGTGCTGCAGTCCGTGGGTTCACAAAGAGTTGGACACAACTTTAGCAACTGAACAATAAAAACAACCGTCTCCTACTGAGAAGTTCCTGGTACTGATGAAAGAATTTAATTTTTCTGCCTAAACTCAGAGAACTTAGAGATGGAATAAAATAAGTGTAAGTTTATGTTAGAATTGAAAGATCATAAAAATGAATGTAATCGTGTTTTGTCTATATCCTGGTATTATCTCCATTCATGGAGGTACTGAAAATAATTAAATGCAGGCATTTTCAATATTAAAAAAAAAAAACTAATCTATTCCCCTGACATAGGAGAGTAATAGAATTTCAAAATTAGAAAAGATCTAAGATATCTTTTTGATCCTCTCATTTTATAAATCATATAACTATAGTCCTACAGTGTCACTTACTCAGGACCAGGCAGGATTTTAATCACCAGAGCACAGAATTCAGAATTTATGACCCTTATCCTAGATATCCATCTACCACACATGTGTTTCAATTGGGTTTTCTTTTTGCTTTGTGTCCTTCAACAACTCTAGGTACAGAATCTTAAAATTCAGTATTCTGTATTTCATTACTGAGAGCTTTGTTAGGTATTATACCAACTCACATCCAGGTCCAATTTGTAAGAAACAGAGCAACTTGAGTCTGTCAAAAACTTTGCCATTCTGACAGCTGCCCTTAATTATGCTTAAGCTGTGAATAGAAATAATGAATTTTAAATTTCTTGGACTCTGAATTTACTCCACATAAGCCAAAAGAATATGCATATTTACTCTACGATTCACTAGTAATTTCATCAAAGCATCATTTGTAGGAAAATGGATCATCCAGCAACTTTTCATTATCTTGTTTAAGCTAAAATCCCCACAAATTCAGGACTATCTTTTGAAGATAGTCAAAATCCTTTGAATCCTATTGGATTCCTAGAAAAACTAGAATATGAGTACACCATCTAAAGAGGCAGCCAACTATATATTAAGTTATGAGAAGAAGTTGAAGGCTTTGAAGTACAGATTTAGTTACTGTATTTAAGTAGGGTTGGAGAAACTTAAACTTTTAAAAATAGTGATGGAATTAAACCACATCAGCTTTTACCCATGCATGTGTGCTCAGTCGCTCAGTCGTGTCTGACCTTTGCAACCGAATGGGCTATAGACCCGGAGAAGGCAATGGCACCCCACTCCAGTACCCTTGCCTGGAAAATCCCATGGACAGAGGAGCCTGGTAGGCTGCAGTCCATGAGGTCGCTAAGAGTCAGACACGACTGAGCGACTTCACTTTCACTTTTCACTTTCATGCATTGGAGAAGGAAATGGCAACCCACTCCAATGTTCTTGCCTGGAGAATCCCAGGGACGGGGGAGCCTGGTGGGCTGCCGTCTATGGGGTCGCACAGAGTCAGACACAACTGAAGCGACTTAGCAGCAGTAGCAGCAGGGCTATAGCCCACCAGGCTCCTCTGTCCATTGAATTTTCCAGGTAAGAATACTGGAGTAGGTTGCCATTTCCCACTCCAGGGAATCTTTCTGACACAGGGATCAAACCCACATCTCCTGCATCTCCTTCATTGACAAGCAGATTCTTTACACTTAGCCATTTGGAAAATCATCAACTTTCACCCACATTAATATAATTTTATGTCAACTCCTGACATCACCATAGGCAGTGACAGCAATCATGTGATCGATTCATTCAAGCCCTATGGTTCTTTCACCTTATCAACTCTAATAATGGTCTTCATTCCCACTCCAACTACAATGACTGATCATCTAAAAAATTCTGTCACAAGCAATCTCACCATCCTTACCCTCTCTCCTCCTACTGCATTGGCCCTAAAAATTCCCAGTCAGAGGTCGATCCTATTTTCCTGCTCTGTACACATATTCATCTACCTGGGTGTCCTAGAAAATACCAAACAATCACTTGAGTCAATGCTATGACAGATTAGAAAATTATAATTTTAGCGACCCACTCAAATCCCTTTGGTCCTCACCTGGCAAATTTCATTCTCATTCCTTTGGTGTCTTTTCTAAAACTTTATCAGTTTATTCAGTTATCTTTCTCATCAAATGATATGATCTCCTACTTTACAAAGACAGTATAGACGAATGAGGGTAATCAGGCTTGAACTGTTCCCATGCCCTTCCTTAAGAAAGAAAGCAGACCTCTATCGGTGCTGGTAGGGTCCTCCAGTTTCAGTGGATGAAGTAGCCATATTCCTGCTCAATACCAGCCCCAGTCTCAAGATTCTTTATTCTCCCCCTTTCTCATTCTCTTCTGGGACCTTCCTACATGAGTTATCTCTTCCTCTCCTATGTCTTCAGCCACTCCCAGTCAACTGATCCTTTCCTTCAATTTATAAAACTGCCTATATTCTCTTGTACTTTTTAAAAACAAAGCCATTCTTTGACTCTGTGTCATTTAAGCTTCTCTTGTCTCTTCTTCCCGTAAAGGACAGACTTCTTAAGCTTGTCTTCACTTACTGTCTTTATTTCCTCCATCTCTTTATGCCCATTCCCTTAACTAGCTTCTGGTTCTGCTCCCTCTGCGCTTGAAGGCAAACGTCACAAACCACTTCTTTAATGCTCTCACCTGCAACTGCACTTTTTGAGGTTACCAAAGACATAATATCCAAATCCAATGGGTATTTTTCAATCTTAATCTTATTAGCCTCCCCCACTCTGAACTTCTATTATTGACAATCAACTTGTTCTCAAAATTCCCTCTTCTCTTGATTTCTATAACCTCCATCTGTTTTCCCTTAATCTCTCAGACCATTTACTTAGTCTTCATAATAGACCCTACCAGTTTAAATGTCTTTCCTTCTTTCATTTTTTTATTGTGATAAAATATATGTAATATAAAATTTACCATCTTAATCATTTTAAGGGCTTCCCTAGTGGCTCAGATGGTAGAGAATCTGCCTGCAATGCAGAAGACCTGGATTTGATCCCCAGGTTGGGGGCATCCCCTGGAGGAGGGTATTGCAACCCACTCCAGTATTCTTGCCTGGCGAATCCCCATGGACAGAGGAGCCTAGCAGGCTATAGTCCATGGGGTCGCAAAGAGTTGGACATGACTGAGCAATAAAGTACACAGAACAATCATTTTAAAAATACAGTCAATGGTATTGAGTACATTCATATTGTTGTGTAAACATCACCACATCTCCCTGAACTCTTCTCATCTTGAAAAGGCTAAAAGTCTGTGTCCATTAAACTATATACGTTCCATTTCTTCCCTTTTTCCAACTCCTGGCAAACACCATTCTACTTTCTTTCTCTATGGTTTTGATTATTCTAGATACCTGTACAATCATATAGTATCTGTCTTTTTGTGACTGGCTTATTTCACTTAGCATAATGTTCTCAAAGCTTATCTATGTTGTAGCTTATGCCATAATTCCCTTCCTTTTTAAGGCTGAATAATATTCCATTATATTTATATACCATATTTTGCTTATTTATTCATCTGTCAATAGGCACTTGGGTTGCTTCCTCATTTATCTACTGTGAATAATGCTGCTAACAACATGGGTGTATCAATAGCTCTTTAAGGCCTTGCTTTTAATTCTTTTGGATATATAGTCAGAAGTGGAATTTCTGGACCATATGATAAGTCTATATTTTATTTTTTGAGAAGCCATCATACTGTTTTCCATAGCAGCTTGACCATTTTACATTCCCATGAATGGTGCATAAGGGTTTCAGATTGTCTTCATCCATGCCAACACTTGTTTTGTTTTTGTGGTTGTTGTTTTTGATAGCAGTGATCCTATTGGGTGTGAGGTGATAGGTCATGATTTTGACTTGCATTTCCCTAATGAGTAGTGATATTGAGCATCTTTGCATGTGTTTATTGACCATTTGTAGATCTTCTTTGGAGAATTAGCTATTCAAATCCTTTGCCAATTTTTAAAAAAATTTGTATTGGAGTGTAGTTGATTTATAGTGTTCTATTAGTTTTAGGTGTACAGCAAACTGAATAAGTTATCCATATACATACATTTACTATTTTTTAGATTCTTTTCCCATATAGGCCTTTACAGAGAATTCAGTGGGCTTCCCTGTGCTACACAGTAGGTCCTTGTTGATTATCTATTTTATATATAGTAGTGTATATGTCAATCCCAACCTCCCAATTTATCCCTCCATGATCCCATAGCTTTCCCCACTGGTAACCGTAAGTTTGTTTCTATATCTGTGACTCTATTTCTATTTTGTAAATAAGTTTATTTATACCACATTTTTAGATTCCACATAAGAGCAATATCATATAGCATTTGTTTTCCTCTGTCTGACTTACTTCACTCCATTCATGCAAATGACATTATTTCACTCTTTTTTGTGGCTGAGTAATTATTCCATTGTATATATACCACATCTTCCTTATTCATTCCTCTGTCAATGGACGTTTTGGTTGCTTCCATGTCCTGGTTGTCGTAATAGGCACTTTTTAATCTGTTTCTTCTTTATATGTTGCTCCTTCCCTGGAGCCTGTCATCTCTCCACTTTTTTTCTCATTGCGCCTTTATCCCCAAAGGCTCATGACTTTTCTGTGCTTTACATGCCTATGACTGCTACTCCTGACTTAGATTTCCTGTCTACCTCTGTCTTTCTCTGTTTCCCTAAAGTGAAAGCTTAGGTTATTAATTTTAAGTCTTTCTTCTAGCATACCTATTTAATACTATAAATTTCACTCAGAGCTCTGCTTTCATGGTATGTCACAAATTTTGATAAGTTTTATATTTACTTAAATTTAGTTTTTAATTTTTTTAATTTAAGAAAATATTTTTTAATTTGAGAACTCTTTTTTGATCCATGTGTTCTTAAAAATGTTTTGGTTAACTTCCAGAGATCTGGGGATTTTCCAGCTTTCTTAATATTATTGATTTCCAGTTTAATTCTCTTAAGGTTTTCTATGATTTCTATTCTTTTAGGTTTTTATGGTGCATATGGTATAATTTATGCTCAGAATGTGTTATATACTGGTGAATATTCTGTGTGAATCTGAAAAGAATTTGTATTGTTATTGTTAGGTTGAATATTCTTTACTGTCAATTAGGTAAAGTTGATTGATTAGTGAAGTTCAGGTCTTCCATATCCTTGCTGCTGCTAAGTTGCTTCAGTCGTGTCCAACTTTGTGCGACCCCATAGACGGCAGCCCACCAGGCTCCCCCGTTCCTGAGATTCTCCAGGCAAGAACACTGGAGTGGGTTGCCATTTCCTTCTCCAATGCGTGAAAGTGAAAGTGAAGTTGCGCATTCATGTCCGAATCTTCGTGACCCCATGGACTGCAGCCTACCAGGCTCCTCCATCCATGGGATTTTCCAGGCATAATATCTATAATGTTTGTTAATGTTTTTCATTTATCCTTTTTTCCCTCCCTCATTTGTTTTAAATTGTTTCCTTCTCTATTGCATCTCTTCTTTTAGCCTATCAAGAATGTGTGTGCGTGTATGCATGCTAAGTCACTTCAGTGTCTGACTCTTTGTGACCTCATGGCCTGTGTCTTGACAGACCCCTCTGTCCATGGGACTCTCCATGCAAGAATACTGGAGTGGGTTGCCAGGCTGTCCAGGGGATCTTCCCCATTCAGGGACTGAACCTGCATATCTTCCATCTCCTGTGTTGGCAGGCAGGTTCTTTACCACTAGCACATTCTGGGAAGACCCCTATCAGGTACATGTCTCTTTAAAATTACCTTATAGTCATTATCCTAGAGTTAATAATATACATTTTAAACTAGTCTGGTTCACTGTCAAATAATGTTATACTGCCTCATGTAGCTCAGGTACCTTATAATAGGATATTCCCAATTTCTCCCTTTGATCTCTTATGACATAACTGACATTGCTTTCTCTTATTCAATTGTAAACTCACCAATACACTACCATCAATGTTGCTTTAAATAGTTATTTTTTACCTTAAGAATGAAAAAAAATTATTTAATAGTCACTCATTACTTCTCTAATGCAAACTTTTTTCTATGTATATTCATGTTTCTGACCCATATTATTTTCCTTATGCCCGAAGAATTTCTTTTAACATTTCTTATAGGAAAAATCTGCTGTTGACAAGTTCCCTAATTTTTCATTTGTCTGAGAAAGCCTTTATTTCTACTTTGCTTCTGAAGAATAATTTCACTGGATGTTGAATGCTAGGATAGTGATCTTTCTCTTTTAACACTTAACATATTTCACTCCTCTGCCTTCTTACTTCCATGAGTTCTGATTAGAAGTCTGCTTTAAGGGTATAAAGTCAATATACAGAAATTCCTTGAATTCTTATATACTAATAATGAAAAAATCAGAAAGAGAAATTAAGGAAACAGTCTCATTCACCATTGCAACAAAAAAAGAAAATACCAAGGAATCAGATCAGATCAGATCAGATCAGTCGTTCAGTCGTGTCTGACTCTTTGCGACCCCATGAATCGCAGCACGCCAGGCCTCCCTGTCCATCACCAACTCCAGGACTTCACTCAGACTCACGTCCATCGAGTCAGTGATGCCATCCAGCCATCTCATCCTCTGTCATCCCCTTCTCCTCCTGCCCCCAATCCCTCCCAGCATCAGAGTCTTTTCCAGTGAGTCAACTCTTCGCATGAGGTGGCCAAAGTACTGGAGTTTCAGCTTTAGCATCATTCCTTCCAAAGAAATCCCAGGGCTGATCTCCTTCAGAATGGACTGGTTGGATCTCCTTGCAGTCCAAGGGATTCTCAAGAGTCTTCTCCAACACCACAGTTCAAAAGCATCAATTCTTTGGTGCTCAGCCTTCTTCACAGTCCAACTCTCGCATCCATACATGATGCTGATAAAAGAAATCAAAGATGACATATGCAGATGGAAAAATATACCATGTTCCTGGCTTGGAAGAATCAATATTGTAAAATGACTATTCTACCCAAAGCAATCTACAGATTTATTGCAATCTCTATCAAACTACCAAGAGTATTTTTCACAAAAGAAGAAAAATTTTTTCATAATTTGTGTGGAAACACAAAAGGCCCTGAACAACCAAAGCAATCTTGAGAAAGAGGAATGGAGCTAGAGGGATCAACCTACTTGCATTCAGACTATATACAAAACAACAGTCATCAAGACAGTATGGTGCTGGGACAAAAACAGAAATATAGACCAATGGAACAAGATAGAAAGCTGAGAGATAACCTTGCGCATATATGGGAAAACCTTATCTTTGACAAAGGAGGCAAGAATATACAATGGAGAGAGACAGTCTCTTCAATAAGTGGTGCTGGGAAAACTGGACAGCTATGTGTAAAAGAATGAAATTAGAACACTTCTTAACACCATACACAAAATAAACTCAAAATAGATTAAAGTCCTAAATGTAAGACAAGAAACTATAAAACTCTTAGAGGAAAACATAGGCAGAACACTTTCTGACATAAATCACATCAAGATCCTCTATGACACACCTCCTGGAGTAATGAAAATAAAAACAAAAAATAAACCAAATGGGACCTAATTAAACTTAAAAGCTTTTGCACAGCAGAGGAAACTATAAACAAGGTTAAAAGACAATTCTTAGATTGGGAGAAATAATAGCAAACAAAGTAACTGACAAAAGATTAATCTCCAAAATATACAATATACAATATAGTATATTGTATACAATATAGTATACAATATATACTATATACAATATAGCTAATTCAGCTCAATATCAGATAAACAAACAACCCAATCAAAAAGTGGTCAGAAGTCCTAAACAGACTTTTCTCCAAAGAAGACGTACAGATGGCTAATAAATACATGAAAAGATACTCAACATCAGTCATTATTAGAGGAATACAAATCAAAACTACAATAACGTATCACTGCACACCAGTCAGAATGGCCATCATCAAAAAATCTACAAACAATAAATGCTGGAGAGGGTATGGAGAAAAGGGAAACCTCTTGCATTGTTCATAGGAATGCAAATCGATACAACTTCAAGGGAGAATAGTATGGAAATTCAACTAGGAATAAAACTACCATAAGATCCAACAATCCTACTACTGTGAGTATACCCTGAAGAAACCATAATGGAAAAAGACACATGCACCACAATGTTTATTGCAACACTACTTACAATAGCTAGGACGTGGAAGCGACCTAGATGTCCACCGACAGAGAAATGCATAAGGAAGTTGTGGTACATATATATAATAGAGTATTATTCAGCCATAAAAAAAATACATTTGACTCAATTCTAATAAGGTGGATGAAACTAGAGCCTGTTATATACAAAGTGAAGTAAATCAGAAAGAGAAAAAAAAATTGTATATTAATGCATATATATGGAATTTAGATGGAAGGCAATCGCACCCCACTCCAGTACTTTTGCCTAGAAAATCCCATGGAGGGAGGAGCCCGGCAGGCTGCAGTCCATGGGGTCGCTAGAGTCGGACACGACTGAGTGACTTCACTTTCACTTTTCACTTTCCTTCATTGGAGAAGGAAATGGCAACCCACTCCAGTGTTCTTGCCTGGAGAATCCCAGGGATGGGAATCCTGGTGGGCTGCCGTCTATGGGGTTGCACAGAGTAGGACATGACTGAAGCGACTTAGCAGCAGCAGCAGCATGGAATTTAGAAAGATGGTACTGAGGAATCCATTTCCAGAGCAGCAGTGGAGATGCAGACATAGAGAACAGACTGTGGATGCAAGGTGGGAAGGAGAGGGTGGGATGAATTGAGAGAGTAGCACTGAAACATACATATTACCATATGTCAAATTAGATAGCAGGTGGAAAGTTGCTACATGACACAGGGAACTCAAATCTGGAGCTCTGTGACAACACAGAGGTGTGGGATGGGGTGGGAGGTGGGAGGGGTTGAATTGGGAGTGGGCATACGTGTACCTATGGCAGAATCATGCTGATACACGCCAGAAACCAAGACAGTATTATAAAGCAATTGTTCTCAATTAAAAATAAATAAATTTAAATTAAAGAAAGAAGTCTGCTTTAATTCTTATTCTTGCGCCTCTATAAATAAAATATATTTCCCCCTCTCCCCTCTGCCTTCTTTCAAGGTTTTTATTTTGTCTTTAGTTTTCTACGGTTTGAACATGAGATAGCTAGGTGTATTTGATTTGGTTTGGTATTTGTCATGCTTGGAGTTCTCTGATCTCCTTGAATCTATGGTTTTCTGTCTCATTAATTTTGGAAACCTCTAATCTATTATTACTTCAAATATTTCTTCTTCTATTTCTGGTTTTCCAATTACACATATGTTACAACTTTTGATACTGTCTCTGAATTCGTAGATGTTCTGTTTGTTTTTATTCTTTTTTCTCTTTGCATTTAAGTTTGGGAAGTTCCTATTGCCACATCTTCAGACTGACTGAAGTTTGCATCTTATAACTCTTCCAGCTGTAATCCACTCTTTCTATATTAGGGCTTTGTTGGTACAGTGGTAAGGTGTGGGGGAAGTGAGCATTCTATAATCTTTGTATTAAATTTCAGTATTGACTCAGCCCTGTAGCTCTGGGCTATGAATTTCACGTGAGTTTCCCCAGTGCCAGCACCCTACTCCCTTCCCTGGTAGTGGTGTTCACAATCCATTTCCTTTTTTAAAAAAATTTATTGAAATATTGAAGTACAGTTGATTTGGGCTTCCCAAGTGGCTCAATGGTAAACAATTCACCTGCAGAGCAGGAGACATGGGCTCAGTCCCTGGGTCAGAAAGATTCCCTGGAGAAGGAAATGGAAACCCACTTCAGTATTCTTGCCTGGGAAATCACATGGACAGAGGTGTTAGAGGGCTACAGTCCAGGGGGTTGCAAAATAATCGGATATGACTTAGCAACTAAATAACAACACACCGTGGTTGATTTAAAATGTTTTGTTAATACAATATATATCCTTGAAGACCTAACCCATGTTGACTATTTTCTTCCCTTAGATAAGAGAGGAAAGCTGGAAGGGTCTGGCATTGGAAAAAACTCCTTTCCTCAAGCTGGGTTAAAACTGGCCATCTTTCATTTAGAGCAGATCTTGTTATGGAGAATGCTCTAGATGGGTAGCATATCTACTCATTAGCTCCCCTTGCCAGAGTCATGAAGGGATAATTCTTAAATCTTCACCATGAATTCCTGATGGTAGAACCCAGAAATGTGTAGGAAGTTCCTTAAAACTGTGCCCCAGGAGTTTAAACTGTCTCCCAAAGTAGTTGAAAATGTCTTATAAGATAATGTACCTAAACCACTGAACTTAACTACTGAAACATAATACTCAATAAAGTCAGGTTTTACTGTTATAGTAATTACAGCCTTAGGTTATATACTATATTTGAGGAATATAAGAATAATTAAACTTCCCTCAAGGAGTTAACTACCCAGAAGGAAATTCTAGACATAGATGATTAATGTATATTACAATAATTACTAAAAGGTGCTCTAGTTGCGTGCGTGCATGCTGAGTCTCTTCAGTCATGTCCAACTCTTAGCAATCCTATGGGCTGAGTTCCTCTGTCCATAGGAACTCTGCCCATCAAGTTCCTCTGTCTATGAGATTCTCCAGGCAAGAATACTGGAGTGGGTTCCTGTGCCCTTCTCCAGGGGATCTTCCCAACACAGGGATTGAATCCATCTTCTTTTGTCTCCTGCATTGGCAGGTGGGTTCTTTACCACTGGCGCCACCTGGGAAGCCATCTAATGGCCTGGGGGGAGCAAGAAAAGGTATATTGGGGATGTATTATACCCTATTTCCTAATAAAGTTACTAATATACTAGCCAACCAATTTTTATTTAGCACCTACTAAGTGCTAACCTTAAGGATTAATTAATTAATCCTTAATCCTTGGTAGGATTTCTTAATACTCAACAAAATTCCTAATTTGATTTTTGATCTTTAAAAGCAGAAAGACCATGTATTATTTTCATTCAAAAACTGGAAATCAAAGAAGACAAGTGACTTCCCCAAGTTTTCACAATAAGCTTTTGTTATAATACAGACATGATTTCAGGGCACATAAACTTTAGAGCAGATCCTATCAATTATACCAGAATAAATACATTTACTCCTGTATAAAAGAAATGAGTCATTCTGTATTTTTTTTCCTCTCAGATTAAGCACTCAGTTTAGAGCACTTTCAAAAAGAAAAGGGTGAAATTTTTCCATATCAATATATAGTTTGAAACAGATTTGTTATCTAGTGCTTTCTACATCAGCTAAAAAGTTTCAGTTAAAAATGATCATATTGCAATAACTGGTTGTTCTAGTATATTTTTCCCAGTCTTCAACTGAATCATACCTAAAGTAGATACTAGACTGTACACTGTAAAATGAATGGGAAACTTGATCTCACTGGAGTCAAAATACCAAAACAGTATAAAGTGGGCATAAAATTGGAAAATTGGTACTCACTTAGCTCAGCAATTAAATCACCTACAGTGCAGAAAGGCAGCTCTAAAATTCTTGAGACAGCTGCTCTGCTGAGAAACAATTAAATCACCTGTTGGTTTCTTTATACTGAAGATAATAATACCCTAAATATTACACAACAGAGAAATGGCTTGTAGATCTGCCATGAAGTGAGTAAGAAAAATAGTTTGGACTTCAAAATGGACGTTTCCCATTTTCTGCCATTGAACCAGAGCATATTCAGCTCACAGAGAGATTACCAAAAACATTTTCTTCAAACTTATTTTATAAGTTTCCATTTGTGCTCAGTAATAACAATTGCTATCATCTCAGAGCCCTAGCTTCCTGCTGGTTTCTTGAAGAAGATTCAGAGGTAATGACTGAATGAGTAAATGATAAATTCTTTATTGGATTGGATGCTTTGGGACACAGTCTATTAATTATCCTATTAGGTGGTCATCCTAGAAGGAGACTCTGAGATTAAATCTGATTGAAAGTGCAACAATTCTGTGGTATGTACACATAAGCTAAAATTAAGGCATGTTTCTGCTTGGAATGTAGAGAACTGTAAAGAAGCCACTTTCTTCCTCTTACAGCAACAGCAACAAACACAAAAGCCAAAGAAACTGCACATTTTTTGCTTTTTTGAACCTATCAGAGAGTTCAACCCATCTAGTCCAAAATCTAAGGAGATAAAATACAGAACGCCAGCCCTTTTTTACCAGGAGCGGATGTTGCTGGAAAACTGTGAGAATAATTTGGTCAGAATTGTTAACATGTTGGTAGAAGTCAAGTGTGGATTGGGCAAAGTGTGGGATCTCTGGACACTGGAGATACAGATTCCACATATACTTGTAAGCTCTTCTCCATGGACCTCACAGAATAAAAGGGAAAAAAAGAAGAAGAAAACTTGGTGATTCCAAAGAGGGCATCCCTTGTGGTACAGCCTTGAAGAGGGGAACATCAGCCACCATGGGAAGAGAATGAAGCCCCACTCAGATCCTTCTTCCTGGCTTTCCTTATCACCACTAAGGAACCAGAGTCTTGGGATGGGAGGGAGGACCCATTGCCCTTAGCATACTGGTGAAAACCTTTTCTGTCTGGGGAAGAAAATAGGGAAAAGTTCTTAAGAGAGAAGGTCTTAAATGTTATTACTACACAAAAAGGAGATAATTACATGAGAGGATGGTGTTGTTAACTATCTTTATTGTGTTAATCATTCTTTAATATATGCATGTATCTAACCATCAGGTTCTGTATGTTATATGTCAATAGCAATAAAACAGGGGAAGGAAATAATAGGAAATTCTGCTCAATATTCTATAACAACTTCATTGGGAAAGGAATTTGAAAAAGAATAGATTAATTGTTTATGCATAACTGAATCATTTTCTTGTATACCTGAAACTAACACAATATTGTTAATTAACTGTTCAGTACAGTTCAGTCGCTCAGTCGTGTCCAACTCTTTGTGACCCCAAGAATCGCAGCACACCAGGCCTCCCTGTCTATCACCAACTCCAGGACTTCACTCAGACTCACGTCCATCGAGTCAGTGATGCCATCCAGCCATCTCATCCTCTGTCGTCCCCTTCTCCTCCTGCCCCCAGTCCCTCCCAGCATCACAGTCTTTTCCAATGAGTCAACTCTTCACATGAGGTGGCCAAAGTACTGGAGTTTCAGCTTCAGCATCATTCCCTCCAAAGAAATCCCAGAGCTGATGTCCTTCAGAATGGACTGGTTGGAGCTCCTTGCAGTCCAAGGGACTCTCAAGAGTCTTCTCCAACACCACAGTTCAAAAGCATCAATTCTTCGGTGCTCAGCCTTCTTCACAGTCCAACTCTCACATCCATACATGACCACTGGAAAAACCATAGCCTTGACTAGATGGACCTTTGTTGGCCAAGTAATGTCTCTGCTTTTGAATATGCTATCTAGGTTGGACATAACTTTCCTTCCAAGGAGTAAGCATCTTTTAATTTCATGGCTGCAGTCACCATCTGCAGTGATTTTGGAGCCCCAAAAAATAAAGTCTGACACTGTTTCCACTGTTTCCCCATCTAGTTCCCATGAAGTGATGGGACTGGATGCCATGACCTTCGTTTTCTGAATGTTGAACTTTAAGCCAACTTTTTCACTCTCCACTTTCACTTTCATCAAGAGGCTTTTGAGTTCCTCTTCACTTTCTGCCATAAGGGTGGTGTCATCTGCATATCTGAGGTTATTGATATTTCTCCCAGCAATCTTGATTCAAGCTTGTGTTTCTTCCAGTCCAGCGTTTCTCATGATGTACTCTACATATAATAACTGTAGGCCAACATAAATTTAAAAGTTTAAAAGAATAAGTCTTCATCATTGATACATACACACTACTATATATAATATAGATAACTAATAAGGACCTACTGTAAAGCATAGGGAATTCTACTCAACAGTCTGTAATGGCCCACAAGGGAAAAGAATCCAAAAAAAGAGTGAATATATGTATACGTATAACTGCTTCACTTTGCTGTACACTGGAAACTAACACAATATTGTAAGTCACCTATATCCCAATAAAATTTTGTAATAATTTTAAAAAAGGAATAAAATAATAACATTATTGAATTAGAATTGCAGAAAAAAATAAACAAATGGATCAATGAAACAGAACAGATTTAAGAATATATCTCCATGGCAACTTATATAGTGGCAAATAACCCACACAGGAGATGCAAGAGATGCAGGTCAATCCCTGGGTTGGGAAGATCCAATGGAGGATGTCATGGCAACTCACTCCAGTATTCTTGCCTGGAGAATCTCATGCACAGAGGAGCCTGGTGGGCTATAGTCCATGGGATTGCTGAGCGTCAGACATGACTGAAGCAACTTAACACACATGCATGCATGGATCTGAGTCAAAAGTACAGAAAGCAGTTGAATGGATAAAGACAGTCTTTTCAACAAATGATGTTGAACAATTTGATATTTATATGCAAAGTATTTTAAAAATTTGAGCCTTCTTCACTTTATATACAAAAATTAACTAAAATTATATATTTAAATGTAAAGCCTAAAACTATAAGATGTCTGTAAGAAAAGATAACAGAGTAATTATTGTGACAGTGGACCAGGCAAAATTTATTTTGATATTTCATCAAAATATTACTCCTAGAAGAAAACATTAAACTATATAAAAATGAAAGGCTTTCATATAAAAAAAAAGCCATAGACTAGTAAAAAATATTTACAAATCACTAGCCTGACTAGAGATTTGTATCTAGGAATCTATATATAGAAAACTACCTCTGTCTATATATGGAGAACTCTAAAGCACAACAATTAGGCAACATTCCAATATAAAAATGGTTAAACTAGGACACTTTCTAACACCATACACAAAAATAAACTCAAAATGGATTAAAGATCTAAACATAAGACCAGAAACCCATGGTAGATTCATGTTGATGTATGGCAAAACCAATACAATATTGTAAAGTAATTCAGTTCAGTTCAGTTCAGTTGCTCAGTCGTGTCCGACTCTTTGCGACCCCAAGAATCGCAGCACACCAGGCCTCCCTGTCCATCACCAACTCCCGGAGTTCGCTCAGACTCATGTCCATCGAGTCAGTGATGCCATCCAGCGATCTCATCCTCTGGCGTCCCCTTCTCCTCCTGCCCCCAATCCCTCCCAGCATCAGAGTCTTTTCCAATGAGTCAACTCTTCCCATGAGGTGGCCAAAGTACTTGAGTTTCAGCTTCAGCATCATACCTTCCAAAGAACACCCAGGGCTGATCTCCTTCAGAATGGACTGGTTGAATTTCCTTGCAGTCCAAGGGACTCTCAAGAGTCTTCTCCAACACCACAGTTCAAAACCATCAATTCTTTGGTGCTCAGCCTTCTTCACAGTCCAACTCTCACATCCATACATGACCACTGGAAAAACCATAGCCTTGACTAGATGGACCTTTGTTGGCAAACTACTGTCTCTGCTTTTGAATATGCTATCTAGGTTGGTCATAACTTTCCTTCCAAGGAGTAAGCATCTTTTAATTTCATGGCTGCAGTCACCATCTGCAGTGATTTTGGAGCCCAGAAAAATAAAGTCTGACACTGTTTCCCCTGTTTCCCCATCTATTTGCCATGAAGTGATGGGAACAGATGCCATGATCTTCATTTTCTGAATGTTGAGCTTTAAGCCAACTTTTTCACTCTCCACTGTCAATTTCATCAAGAGGCTTTTGAGTTCCTCTTCACTTTCTGCCATAAGGGTGGTGTCATCTGCATTTCTGAGGTTATTGATATTGATATTTAAAGTAACTAGCCTCCAATTAAAATAAATAAATTTTTTTAAAAAAGAAAAAATCTCCTAGAGGAGAACATAGGCAAAATACTCTTCGACATAAATCACAGCAGGATCCTCTATGACACACCTCCCAGAATATTGGAAATAAAAACAAAAATAAACAAAGGGGACCTAATTAACCTTAAAAGCTTCTGTACAACAAAGGAAACTATAAGCAAGGTGAAAAGACAGCCTTCAGAATGGGAGAAAATAATAGCAAATGAAGCAACAGATAAATAATTAATCTAAAAAATATACAAGCAACTCCTGCAGCTCAATTCCAGAAAAATAAGTGACCCAATCAAAAAATGGGCCAAAGAACTAAACAGACATTTCTCCAAAGAAGACATACAGATGGCTAACAAACACATGAAAAGATGTTCAACATCACTCATTATCAGAGAAATGCAAATCAAAATCACAATGAGGTACCATTCCACGTCAGTCAGAATGGCTGCTATCCAAAAGTCTACAAGCAATAAATGCTGGAGAGGGTGTGGAGAAAAGGGAACCCTCTTACACTGTTGGTGGGAATGCAAACTAGTACAGCCACTATGGAGAACAGTGTGGAGATTCCTTAAAAAAATGGAAATAGAACTGCCTTATGACCCAGCAATCCCACTGCTGGGCATACACACCGAGGAAACCAGAACTGAAAGAGACACGTGTACCCCAATGTTCATCGCAGCACTGTTTATAATAGCCAGGACATGGAAGCAATCTATATGTCCATCAGAAGATGAATGGATAAGAAAGCTGTGGTACATATACACAATGGAGTATTACTCAGCCATTAAAAAGAATAGATTTGGAAGTTTACCTTCCTCTGCAATTTTCTGGAAGAGTTTGAGCAGGATAGGTGTTAGCTCTTCTCTAAATTTTTTGGTAGAATTCAGCTGTGAAGCCGTCTGGACCTGGGCTTTTGTTTGCTGGAAGATTTTTGATTACAGTTTCAATTTCCGTGCTTGTGATGGGTCTGTTAAGCTTTTCTATTTCTTCCTGGTCGAGTTTTGGAAAGTTGTACTTTTCTAAGAATTTGTCCATTTCTTCCTCGTTGTCCATTTTATTGGCATATAATTGTTGATAATAGTCTCTTATGATCCTTTGTATTTCTGTGTTGTCTGTTGTGATCTCTCCATTTTCGTTTCTAATTTTATTGATTCGATTTTTCTCCCTTTGTTTCTTGATGAGTCTGGCTAATGGTTTATCAATTTTATTTATCCTTTCAAAGAACCAGCTTTTGGCTTTGTTGATTTTTGCTATGGTCTCTTTTGTTTCTTTTGCATTTATTTCTGCTCTAATTTTTAAGATTTCTTTCCTTCTACTAACCCTGGGGTTCTTCATTTCTTCCTTTTCTAGTTGCTTTAGGTGTAGAGTCAAGTTATTTATTTGACTTTTTTCTTGTTTCTTGAGGTGTGCCTGTATTGCTATGAACTTTCCCCTTAGGACTGCTTTTACTGTGTCCCACAGGTTTTGGGTTGTTGTGTTTTCATTTTCATTCGTTTCTATGCAAATTTTGATTTCTTTTTTGATTTCTTCTGTGATTTGTTGGTTATTCAGCAGGGTGTTGTTCATCCTCCCCATCACCCTAATACCAAAACCTGACAAAGATCCCACAAAAAAAGAAAACTACAGGCCAATATCACTGATGAACATAGATGCAAAAATCCTAAACAAAATTCTAGCAATCAGAATCCAACAACATATTAAAAAGATCATACACCATGACCAAGTGGGCTTTATCCCAGGGATGCAAGGATTCTTCAATATCCGCAAATCAATCAATGTAATACATCACATTAACAAATTGAAAAACAAAAACCATATGATTATCTCAATAGATGCAGAGAAAGCCTTTGACAAAATTCAACATCCATTTATGATAAAAACTCTCCAGAAAGCAGGAATAGAAGGAACATACCTCAACATAATAAAAGCTATATATGACAAACCCACAGCAAACATTATCCTCAATGGTGAAAAATTGAAAGCATTTCCTCTAAAGTCAGGAACAAGACAAGGGTGCCCACTTTCACCATTACTATTCAACATAGTTTTGGAAGTTTTGGCCACAGCAATCAGAGCAGAAAAAGAAATAAAAGGAATCCAAATTGGAAAAGAAGAAGTAAAACTCTCACTATTTGCAGATGACATGATCCTCTACATAGAAAACCCTAAAGACTCCACCAGAAAATTACTAGAACTAATCAATGACTATAGTAAAGTTGCAGGATATAAAATCAACACACAGAAATCCCTTGCATTCCTATACACTAATAATGAGAAAACAGAAAGAGAAATTAAGGAAACAATTCCATTCACCATTGCAATGAAAAGAATAAAATACTTAGGAATATATCTACCTAAAGAAACTAAAGACCTATATATGGAAAACTATAAAACACTGGTGAAAGAAATCAAAGAGGACACTAATAGATGGAGAAATATACCATGTTCATGGATTGGAAGAATCAATATAGTGAAAATGAGTATACTACCCAAAGCAATTTATAGATTCAATGCAATCCCTATCAAGCTACCAACAGTATTCTTCAAAGAGCTAGAACAAATAATTTCACAATTTGTATGGAAATACAAAAAACCTCGAATAGCCAAAGCAATCTTGAGAAAGAAAAATGGAACTGGAGGAATCAACCTACCTGACTTCAGGCTCTACTACAAAGCCACAGTCATCAAGACAGTATGGTACTGGCACAAAGACAGAAATATAGATCAATGGAACAAAATAGAAAGCCCAGAGATAAATCCACACACATATGGACACCTTATCTTTGACAAAGGAGGCAAGAATATACAATGGATTAAAGACAATCTCTTTAACAAGTGGTGCTGGGAAATCTGGTCAACCACTTGTAAAAGAATGAAACTGGACCACTTTCTAACACCATACACAAAAATAAACTCAAAATGGATTAAAGATCTAAATGTAAGACCAGAAACTATAAAACTCCTAGAGGAGAACATAGGCAAAACACTCTCTGACATACATCACAGCAGGATCCTCTATGACCCACCTCCCAGAATATTGGAAATAAAAGCAAAAATAAACAAATGGGACCTAATTAAACTTAAAAGCTTCTGCACATCAAAGGAAACTATTAGCAAGGTGAAAAGACAGCCTTCAGAATGGGAGAAAATAATAGCAAATGAAGCAACCGACAAACAACTAATCTCAAAAATATACAAGCAACTCCTCCAGCTCAACTCCAGAAAAATAAATGACCCAATCAAAAAATGGGCCAAAGATCTAAATAGACATTTCTCCAAAGAAGACATACAGATGGCTAACAAACACATGAAAAGATGCTCAACATCACTCATTATCAGAGAAATGCAAATCAAAACCACTATGAGGTACCATTTCACACCAGTCAGAATGGCTGCGATCCAAAAGTTACAAATAATAAATGCTGGAGAGGGTGTGGAGAAAAGGGAACCCTCTTACACTGTTGGTGGGAATGCAAACTAGTACAGCCACTATGGAGAACAGTGTGGAGATTCCTTAAAAAACTGGAAATAGAACTGCCTTATGATCCAGCAATCCCACTGCTGGGCATACACACTGAGGAAACCAGAACTGAAAGAGACACGTGTACCCCAATGTTCATCGCAGCACTGTTTATAATAGCCAGGACATGGAAGCAACCTAGATGTCCATCAGCAGATGAATGGATAAGAAAGCCACGGTACATATACACAATGGAGTATTACTCAGCCATTAAAAAGAATACATTTGAATCAGTTCTAATGAGGTGGATGAAACTGGAGCCTATTATACAGAGTGAAGTAAGCCAGAAGGACAAACACCAATACAGTATACTAACGCATATATATGGAATTTAGAAAGATGGTAACGATAACCCTGTATACGAGACAGCAAAAGAGACACTGATGTATAGAACAGGCTTATGGACTCTGTGGGAGAGGGAGAGGGTGGGAAGATTTGGGAGAATGGCATTGAAACATGTGAAATGTCATGTATGAAACGAGATGCCAGTCCAGGTTCAATGTACGATGCTGGATGCTTGGGACTGGTGCACTGGGACGACCCAGAGGGATGGTATGGGGAGGGAGGAGGGAGGAGGGTTCAGGATGGATTTTCTTTTAAAAATTTAGAAAAAAATAATTAAAAAAAAAAAAAGAATAGATTTGAATCAGTTCTAATGTGGTGGATGAAATTGGAGCCTATTATACAGAGTAAGCCAGAAAGAAAAACACCAATACAGTATACTAATGCATATATATGGAATTTATAAAGATGGTAATGATAACCCTGTATATGAGACAACAAAAGAGACACAGATGTATAGAACAGTCTTTTGGACTCTGTGGGAGAGGGAGAGGGTGAGATGATTTGGGAGAATGGCCCTGAAACATTTATAATATCATATAAGAAACGAATCGCCAGTCCAGATTCGATGCATGATACTGGATGCTTGGGGTTGGTGCACTGGGATGACCCAGAGGGATGGTATGGGGAGGGAGGTGGGAGGGGGTTCAGGATGGGGAACACGTGTATACCTGTAGCGGATTCATGTTGATGTATGGCAAAACCAATACAATATTGTAAAGTAATTAACTGCCAATTAAAATAAATAAATTTATATTAAAAACAAAACAAAATAAATTATACACTAATTTAAACTGAAAAAAAAATGGTTAAACAATTGGACATTTCAATGAAGACATTATACAGATGCTAGAAAAGCTCATGAAGAAAATGTTCAACTTCATTAGTAATTAGGGAAATGTAAATTTAAAACACAATGAAATACTACTACACAACTGTTAGAATGGGTAAAGTTTTAAATTAAAAAAAAAGACAATACCACACACTGATGAGAATACAGAGTAACTGTAGATGTTATATGCAATGATTAGGAATATAAAATGGTATGACTGCTTTGGCAAACAGTTTGAAAGTTTCTTACCAAGGAAGATAAAAACCTACTCTATGACCTAGCAATCTCACTGCTATAGATTTATCCATGAGAAATAAAAATGATGCTCTCACACACACAAAAAAACCCCATATATAAATGTTTATAGCAGCTTTATCCATAGTCACTAAAAACTGATACAACTGGTGAATGGATCAACAAACTGAGGAACATTGATATAATGGAATGTTACTCATCAGCTAAAAAGGAATGAAATACTGATACATGAAATAATATGGGTGAATCTCAATGCAATTTACTAATTGTAAAAAGCCTAGCCAAAACACAGAGTGTACAGTCTTATTTATGATGCTCTGGAAAAGGTAGAACACAATGGATGGAAAATATCAGTGGTTGCCAGGGGTTGGGGTAGAAGGAAGTGCTTACTTCAAGGGAGAAGCCTGAAGAAATTTTAAAGGTTGATGGAACTGTTTTGTATCATAATTATTATATAAATACCAATCTCAAAGTATTTATAAAACTCTATGGAATGGAATACCACATACCGTGAGTTCTACTTTTATATACATTTTTAAAAATTTTAAACTATACTGAAATCAAATTAGATAAAGCATGTTTTAAAGGACCAGTGGGCGGAAAAAATGCAGAAAAGACTTATTTCGAATTTTCAGTCTAATGGAAAAACAGGATGTATGACCTTCCCACTGGCTCAGCAGTAAAGAATCTGACTTCAATATGGGAGACACAGGAGAAGCAGGTTTGATCCCTGGGTTGAGAAGATCCCCTGGAGGAGAGCATGGCAACCCACTCCAGTATTCTTGCCTGTATTCTTGCCTGGAGAATCCCACAGACAGAGGAACCTGGCAGGCTACAGTCTATAGGGTCGCAAAGAATCAGACTCAATGGGAGCAACTAAGCACCAAATAATACTTAAACACATACCAACAGAAAATTAAATGTCAATAAAAACAGACTGAAAGTGTAGTAGAAATAACATTAGAGAAAGCATCAGAAGATCCAGTCTAAAGCCTCAACTTGTACCACCTTCCTCTATGTCCTGGGAAAGGTCACTCACCATCTCAGTTTTATCCATGGTAAAATGTTAATATTTTATAGAGGAACTACATGGACTTTTCTTTTAAACAAACAGGACTCATTTCAAATCCTACTACTTTCAATTTTATGTTACGCAATGTTGAATAAGTTATGAAACTTTATGGAGTTACAGTTTCATCTATAAAATGGCAATAAAATACTAATGAGTAAATTGATTCACATTTAATAAGGTGCTGTATTTGGTGAGGCTGTGTGGAAATAAGTACCTTCTGCATTTGATTGCATTTTTTTTTTTTAAATCTCCGAGATTTTTACAGTGACTACTTCTGTGGGAGGGTGGAACAATGGGAATCTGGTGAAAAGGAACAAAGAGCAGGAGGGAGAATTTTCAGAAAACTTTGGTAATAAATCATGCAAATGAATTCATTATCCAAAATACAAATATAAAAAATTAAATAGATGAGATGTAAAGAACCCATCTCGAGACTGGGCACACAGAAGACATTTATAAGATATTCCAAAAACAGTGGCGGCAAGAATGGCCATGATAAAACTAGCCTAGAAAGGATTCAGGAGGATGGTGTTCATTCTAACATGTAAACACTTTCACAAAATATAAGCATAGTCTTATTGGTAGATGTTATTTGGGGATTCAATATCATTTAGGTAATTTTCAAGGGTATTTACAAATCACACCTCTAATAAAACATCCTTATTAGTGAAACACTTTACTTTCACTTTTCTAGTTATCTCATTTTTCAAATCTAGCAGGCAGATTATCTACTTTAATTGAATGCTTTTCACAAATCAACTAAGTCTTATTCTTAAATGAGCAAACTATGTTATTCTAAATATTAAAATACTAGCCTTCCTTATTGAAAGTTTTGAGAAAATGTTTGAAGTTGCATTTACTTCATATAGTAGCTATTAAATGAGAACATTTCAGCATGGTGGCCTGTCATATAACACAGTACATGGCAGTTTAATGTCACGTGCTGTAATTCCTTGTGACAACGTGCTTCCGTGTGTCTACAGTATACCATCTGCTTTTCATAACAGTTGATTTCACAAAAAGTGGGTAAATTTATGCAATAGGAATTATGATGGTGGAATATCTAGTTTCTTATTGTGCTATGCTCAGTCACTTCAGTCGTGTCTGACCCTGTGCAGTCCCATGGACTACAGCCCACCAGGCTTCTATGTCAGTGGGATTTCCCAGGCAAGAATACTGTAGTGGGTTGTCATTTCCTTCTCCAGGAGATCTTCCTGGAGAAGACCAAACCCAAAGATCGAATCTGAGTCTCTAGTGTCTCTTGCATTGCCGGTAGATTCTTTACCACTGTGCCACTTGAGAAGCCCAAAAGTGGATTGCCATTTCCTTCTCCAGGGCCTGTCAAACTCTCCTTTTCCCATTTCAAGCTGTGACTGAGTCATCATAAAAGTACTCCCATACAGAAGAGCTGCATAGGATGCTGTCTTTCATCAGCTACTGTCATCTTCTTAACAAGGCAGATGTCTCTCTGGTTTAGCTTTGTCAACATAGAATTCATCATTGAAGTCTACTATTGCCCAAGAGTGGAACATTCATGAGTACGATATGCTGTGTATCATTCCACTATCCAGGGCCCTATTCAACATCTTACAGGATTCTTAATCTCTATTTAGGACAAACCCACACTATTTCAAAAAACTTTTACCTGATAGCAATTTTGCATCATGAGACTGAGGATGAACTGTGTTATGTCCAGCATAAGGGCTTATCTTCTTCTCTTTTCATTTATATGGAAAGTACTACTGCTTTTAATGAATACTAGCTCTCACTCCAGTACTCTTGCCTAGAAAATCCCATGGACGGAGGAGCCTGGTGGGCTGCAGTCCATGGGGTCGCTAAGAGTTGTACATGACTGGGCGACCTCACTTTCACTTTTCACTTTCACGCATTGGAGAAGGAAATGGTAACCCACTCCAGTGTTCTTGTCTTGAGAATCCCAGGGACAGGGGAGCCTGGTGGGCCGCCATCTATGGGGTCGCACAGAGTCGGACACGACTGAAGCGACTTAGCAGAAGCAGCAGTTCTCATTAGCATCTCAGTACTTTCACTGTTGGCCAATAATTGCTCCACAGTTCACGGCAATTTATTTCATTTCATCCTCAAAGAAAGGCCAGAGAATAGATATTGTGTCCATTTTACAGATGAGAAAACTGAGGCTCAGAGAACTAAATAAAATTGACTAAATATCACACAGCTGTAAATAGAAGAAATTGGATTGGAACCTCCATTTGTGTGATCTTCCAAATAACCTCTTTCTAGTATAGTATGTTTTCTTCCCTCAAGACCCATTACCATCATTGGTATCTTCTTCCTTCTCTCATACTGCTTACTGCATCTAGTGTAATAAGTACATAATGCTGAGAGGAAATTCTTCATGGCATTTCTGCACATCTTTAGACAAGATTTCTAATGACATTCATATAGCAAACAGCCTTGGAAGATAGAGATATGTCTCCTTCTGAGGCCAAGGAAGATTTGTTTCCTCTCAGGGATAATAAAGATCGTAGCTCTCTGTGGGGAAAAAGCAGATTTTGCTAACAAGTCTCTTACAAGAATGAGGGAAGCAGTGTTTCAAAGCTCAGTGTCGTTAACTGGGACACAAACCCACTGTGTGTACTTTATCTATCTGGGCCTCTTTCTACACCCCCTGAAAAAATGTGGTCAACTGGAGAGCAGAATGGCTAACCACTTTAGCATTCTTGCCTTGAGAACCCATGAACAGTATGAAAAGGCAAAAAGATAGGACACTGAAAGATGAACCCTCCAGGTCAGTAGTTGTCCTACATGCTGCTGGAGAAGAGCGGAGAAATAGCTCCAGAGGAATGAAAAGACTGAGCCAAAGCGGAAATGACATTCAGTTGTGGATGTGTCTGGTGATGGAAGTAAAGTCCAATGCTGTAAAGAGCAATATTGCATAGGAACCTGGAGTGTTAGGTCCATGAATCAAGGTAAATTGAAAGTGGTCAAACAGGAGATGGCAAGAGTGAACACTGACATTTTAGGAATCAGTGAACTAAAATGGACAGGAATGGACAAATTTAATTCAGATAATCATTGTGTCTACTACTGTGGGCAAGAATCCCTTAGAAGAAGTGAAGTAGTCCTCACGGTCAACAAAAGAGTCCAGAATTCAGTACTTGGGTACAATCTCAAAAACAACAGAATGATCTTCGTTTCCAAGACAAACCATTCAAAATAATAATAATCCAAGTCTAATGCCAAAGAAGATGAAGTTGAACGATTCTATGAAGATCTACAAGACCTTCTAGAACTAACACCAGAAAAGATGCCCCTTTCATCACAGAGGACTGGAAAGCAAAAATAGGAAGTCAAGAGATACCTGGAATAACAGGCAAGTTTTGCCTTGGAGTACAAAATGAAGCAGACCAAACAGCTTTGCCAAGAGAATGCAATGATCATAGCAAACACCCTTTTCCAACAATACAAGAGATGACTCTACACATGGACATCCCAGATGGTCAATGCTGAAATCAGATTGATATTCTTTGCAGCTGAAAATAGAGATGCTCTATACAGTCTGAAAAAAAACAAGACTGGGAGCTGACTGTGGCTCAGATCATGAGCTCTTTATTGCAAAATTCACACTTAAATTGAAGAAAGTAGGGAACACCACTAGGCAATTCAGGTAAGACCTAAATAAAACCTTTATGATCATACAGTAGAAATGACAAATAGAGTCAAGGGAGTGCCAGAGGAACTATGGACTGCGGTTTGTAACATTGTACAGGAGGCAGTGACCAAAACCATCACCAAGAAAAAGTAATGCAAAAAGGCAAAATGGGTGTCTGCGAAAGCCTCACAAATAGCTGACAAAAGAAGAGAAGCAAAAGGCAAAGGAGAAAAGGAAAGATACACCCATTTGAATGCGGAGTTCTAAGGAAGAGCAAGGAGAGATACAAAAGCCTTCTTAAGTGAACAATGGAAAGAAATAGAGGAAAACACTGGAATGGAAAGACTTGTCTTCAAGAAAATAAGATATACCAAGGGAACATTTCATGCAAAGATGAGTACAATAAAGGGCAGAAAAAGTATAGACCTAATAGAAGCAGAAGACATTAAGAAGAGGTGGCAAGAATACACAGAAAACTATACAAAAGATCTTAATGACCAGTTAACCATGATGGTGTGGTCACTCACCTAGAGCCAGACATCCTGGAGTGCGAAGTCAAGTGGGCATTAGGAAGCACTACTACGAGCAAAGCTAGTGGAGGTGATGGAATCCCAGCTGAGTAATTTCAAATCCTAAGAGATAAAAGCTGTTAAAGTGCTGCACTCAATATGCCAGCAAATTTGGAAAACTCAGCAGTGGCCACACGACTGGAAAAGGTCCGTTTTCATTTCAATCCCAAAGAAGGACAATGCCAAAGAATGTTCAAACTATCACACAATTGCACTCATTTCACATGCTAGCAAGGTAATGCACAAAATCTTTCAAACTATGCTTTACCAGTACATGAACCAAGAACTTTCAGATGTACAAGCTAGATTTAGAAAAGACAGAGGAACCAGAGATCAAATTGACAACATCCCTTGGATCAGAGAAAAAGCAAGGGAATTCCAGAAACACATCTATTTCTGCCTCATTGCAGAGAAGGCAATGGCACCCCACTCCAGTACTCTTGCCTGGAAAATCCCATGGATGGAGGAGCTTGTTGGGCTACAGTCCATGGGGTCGCTAAGAGTCGGACATGACTGAGCAACTTCACTTTCACTTTTTACTTTCATGCATTGGAGAAGGAAATGGCAACCCACTCCAGTGTTCTTACCTTGAGAATTCCAGGGATGGGGGAGCCTGGTGGGCTGGCATCTATGGTCGCACAGAGTCGGTGGTCGCACAGAGTCGGACACAACTGAAGCGACATAGCAGCAGCAGCAGCAGCAGCATCTGCTTCACTGACTACGCTAAAGCCTTTGATTGTGTGGATCACAAAAAATGTGGAAAATTCTTAAAGAGATGGGAATACCAAACCACCATACCTGCCTCCTGAGAAACCTGTATGGAGGTCACGAAGCAACAGTTAGAACTGGATATATAACAATGGACAGGTTCTAAATTGGTAAAGGAGTATGTCAAAACTGTATATCGTCATCTACTCATTTAACTTACATGCAGAGTACATCATGCAAAATTCCTGGCTGGATGAAGCACAAGCTGGAATCAAGATCACCAGGAGAAATATCAATAACATCAGATACACAGATGACATGTCCTTAATGGCAGAAAGAAATGAGGAACTAAAGTGCCTCTTGATGAAGATGAAAGAGGAGAGTGAAAAGCTGGCTTAAAACTCAACATTCTAAAACTAAGATCATGGCATCTGGTCCCATCTCTTCATGGTAAATGGATGGGGGGAAAACAGAAACAATGACAGACTATTTTCTTGGGCTCCAAAATCACTGCAGGCGGTAACTACAGCCATGAAATTAAAAGACACCTGCTGCTTGGCAGAAAAGGTATGGTAAACCTAGACAGCATATTATAAAACAGAGACATTGCTTTGCTGACAGAGGTCTGTACAGTCAAAGCTATGGTTTTTCCAGTAGTCATGTATGGATGTGAAATTTGGACAATAAAGAAGGCTGAGTGCCAAAATATTGATGTTTTCGAACTGTGAAGCTGGAGAAAACTGAGTCCCTTGTACAGCAAGGTAACCAAACCAGCCAATCCTAAAGGAAATCAACTCTGAATATTCATTGGAAGCACTGATGCTGAAGCTGAAGCTCCAATAATTGGCCACCTGATGCAAAGAGTAGACTCATTGGAAAAGACCCTCATGCTGGGAATGATTGAGGGCTGGAAGAGAAGGGGACAACGGAGGATAAGATGGTTGGATGGCATCACTAACTCAATGGACATGAGTTTGAGCAAGTTCTGGGAGAGAGTAAAGAATAGGGAAGTCTGACCTGCTGCTGTATATGGGGTAGCAAAGAGTTGGACATGACTGAGCAGCTGAACAATAACAACTACACCCTCCACTATGGGACTTGTGGCATATGGGACAGAATGGAACCAATGAAAATATGACCTATGGAAACAAACCAATTATAGAAGTTCAGCCTTCCTGATGTGCTAATAATGATGTCCTGGTGGTCTTATGTGGCTGGCTAACTTGTTAGCTTGCAAGCAGGGCAGAATCATTGTCCCCTTACAGTTCTTGACAACTGCAGGCACTCTATGTACACCTGCTGAATTTTTAAAGTATATAAGGCAGTATTCAAATATTTTTCAATTTAGTGAATCATGGATATATAAAAAATCTCCTATGAGTAATGTTTCACTAAAGAATATTTTGCTTAGGCAGATAATTTATTTTCTGATACATAGTAACAGAACTTGATATAACCAACTGAACAATCTTATGATCACCTTACCTCTTGTATAATACTAGAGAATAATTTCTGTAGGAATAAATAAAGCCAATATTTTATTCTGAGCAGCCAGACTGTACTGTAATCTAGTTAAGATTATCAGATTAATACTTATAATAATAAATAAAAAGAATCTTTGAGTCCCACTGTCCAAAGCCAATGAGATTAGGTTCATATTCTATTTTGCTTTATTATGAAAAGACAGAATATAATATTTAACTCTAAAAACAAGTGGTTTTTTTTTTTCCTAGCATCGTTTCAAGTGTATTTTTTGCCTAGTGAAGATTCTCACTTCAGCTGAGTCATGAGTTACCTACCATTGTTTTTAGGCATTTTAAACTGCAAATACCAGCAAGAATTATTCAACCTCTATTTCTTTTGTTCTCAGATTATCTTCCTAAATCAGAGGCTTCTGATCTTTAAACTCCTTCGACTTAATTTATGAGCATAATAACACAATGTGCACAATGAGTTGAGCACACTGTTTTTTAGAAGATAATACAGAGTAATAAAAAATAAAATAAAGGGGAATTTGAGCACGGGGGAAATAAATCAAGAAGGTAGTATTAAAAGATTTTTGTATGATAAATGTTTTCCTTTCTAGGTTAGTTTTGAGCTATTAATATATTTGTAAATTCTACTAGACTGGGCTTCCCTGGTGGCTCAGTGGTAAAGAATCCACCTGGCAATGCAGGAAACTTGGGTTCAATCCCTGGGTCAGGAAGATCCCCTGGAGAAGGAAATGGCAACTCACTCCAGAATTTTTGCCTGGGAAATCCCATGGACAGAGGAGCCTGATGGGTTACAGTCCATAGGGTCTCAAAAGTTGGACACAACTTAGCAACTAAGCAACAACAAATTTTACTAGGCTATTAATTTGAAGAGGATTGGAGAAGGAAGGGCACCTAGAAAGAAAGAAGGTCTATTAAACACTGGCAAGTTTTTGAATATTCTTAGGCATTTAACAGTTGAATATGCTGGCTGTTAGAAAAAGTACAAGATAGGCACAACACGCAGATTCCTGAGTATCTAGTTTTGAAACAAATTTCTCTATTCCTTCTGTAAACTCTTATTTTTTTCTCTCAGGGTCACTTTCCACAGATGGCATACATGGGAAAAGCAAGAGAGGCGATGTTCTTGAGCATGTTACCTACTGTGAGTTACCTGTGCCTTTTTCTGTGGTTCAGACTGCAGCTGACAGCACAGTGTATTTTAAATCAATAAAGGGGGACCAACCCTCTTCTTAATGCACATTGTTTAACTCTTACTGATTTCAACCATCTCATACTCTGCCAATCATCTGCTCAGCCAGTGCTCCCAAGCTCTAGTAAACCTCAGAATCATGTGGAAAGCCTGTTAAACCTCAGACACTTGCCCCTGTCCCTTGATTTCGTATGCAAGGTGGGGACATGGATTTGCTTCAGGAACAGCTCCAAGCGATGTTGATGCTGCTGACTCTGCAAGCATCACTGTGGCACACCCCGTCATCAAGAGCACAGAGCAGCAAGTGGACCAGACTTTGAGGCTTTTAGCATCTACATTTTTCTCCTTATGAAGATTAATGTTAAGACTGGGTGAGAGGGGAAACTATGGCTTTTATGCTACCTTATCACTATGATAGCCATGGAGGAAAATGCCGCATTAGGGAAGCCTGGCCTGCTACAGTCCATGAGTTGCAGAGTCAAACAAGACTTAACAACAACAAAAAGAATGTTTGTTTGAATTCCAAGGGCTATAGTCAAGCTATCTTTTTAGCTTTAAAATTCCATCAAAGCCAAAATGATTGTATGGTAAATTGCCACATATTGGAGTACTATAAATGTGTCTGGTCTCTGATATGTTCTATGTATAACCATTTTCTGCATAGCCTAAGGTTGAAACTGTGGTAGCTACTAATAGCTCATTGAATTAATAAAAATAATAACAATTAATATTATTATCAGTACCTAAGATCATGGCATCTGGTCCCATCACTCCATGAGAAATAGATGTGGAAACAGTGACTGACTTTATTTTTTTGGGCTCCAAAATCACTGCAGATGATGACTGCAGCCATGAAATTAAAAGACGCTTACTCCTTGGAAGAAAAATTATGACCAACCTAGATAGCATATTAAAAAGCAGAGACACACAAAAAAAGAAAAAACAAAAAGCAGAGACATTACTTTGCCAACAAAGTCCGTCTAGTCAAGGCTATGGTTTTTCCTGTGGTCATGTATGGATGTGAGAGTTGGACTGTGAAGAAGGCTGAGCGCCAAAGAATTGATGCTTTTGAACTGTGGTGTTGGAGAAGACTCTTGAGAGTCCCTTGGACTGCAAGGAGATCCAACCAGTCCATTCTGAAGAGATCAGTCCTGGGTGTTCTTTGGAAGGAATGATGCTAAAGCTGAAACTCCAGTACTTTGGCCACCTCATGGGAAGAGTTGACTCATTGGAAAAGACTCTGATGCTGGGAGGGATTGTGGGCAGGAGGAGAAGGGGACGACAGAGGATGAGATGGCTGGATGGCATCACCGACTCGATGGATGTGAGTTTGAGTGAACTCCGGGAGATAGTGATGGACAGGGAGGCCTGGCGTGCTGTGATTCATGGGGTCGCAAAGAGTCGGACATGACTGAGCGACTGAAATAAACTGAACTGAACTGAATATTATTACTGATATTATTATCAGTACCTAATATTTATTAAGACTCTACTAAGGATCAAGGGCAGAATGCTTGAGAATTGCTTTCTCAAATATTATGTAATGTCACTAAATACCACAGTAGAAATAGAAGGTCCGATTTTTACTTTGGTCATATGATATGGTATGGTTCTCTGAAAAATGAAAGTGTTACTTGCTCAGTGGTGTCCGACTCCTGTGACTCCCATGGACTGTAACCCACCAGGCTCCTCTGTCCATGAAACTCTCCAGGCAAGAATACGGGAGTTGGGTAGTCATTCATTTTCCAGGGGATCTTCCTGACCCAGGGACTAAATCCAGGCCTCCTTCATTACAAGCAGTCTCTTTACCCTCTGAGCCACCAGAGAAGCCCATGACTCTCACCATATATAAATTTGCCTATGAAACTTATAGAACTCCATTTAATTGTGTGTAGACATAGCCTTTGAAAAATAATTACACTCCCAACCCATTTTTTTAGGTCATCATTATCCTAATACAAAAACTAGACAAAGACTTCACCACAGAAAGATTATAGACATTGTTCCTGAGCACGGACACAAAAATCCTTAACTAAAATACTTCTGGAAAACAATCATAGAAAAAAAAATCTCATAACTCAACACAAAAAAGACATACCACTACAAACCTAAGTTCAGTTCAGTTCAGTCACTCAGTTGTGTCCGACTCTTTGCGACCCCATGAATCGCAGAACGCCAGGCCTCCCTGTCCATCGCCAACTCCCGGAGTTCACTCAGACTCACATCCATAGAGTCAGCGATGCCATCCAGCCATCTCATCCTCTGTTGTCCCCTTCTCCTCCTGTCCCCAATCCCTCCCAAGCATCAGAGTCTTTTCCAATGAGTCAACTCTTCACATGAGGTGCCCAAAGTATTGGAGTTTCAGCTTCAGCATCAGTCCTTCCAATGAACACCCAGGGCTGATCTCCTTCAGAATGGACTGGTTGGATCTCCTTGCAGTCCAAGGGACTCTCAAGAGTCTTCTCCAACACCACAGTTCAAAAGCATCAATTCTTCGGCGCTCAGCCTTCTTCACAGTCCAACTCTCACATCCATACATGACCACTGGAAAAACCATAGCCTTGACTAGATGGACCTTTGTTGGCAAAGTACTGTCTCTGCTTTTGAATATGCTATCTAGGTTGGTCATCACTTTCCTTCCAAGGAATAAGCGTCTTTTAATTTCATGGCTGCAGTCACCATCTGCAGTGATTTTGGAGCCCAAAAAATCAAGTCTGACACTGTTTCCACTGTTTCCACATCTATTTCCTATGAAGTGATGGGACCGGATGCCATGATCTTTGCTTTCTGAATGTTGAACTTTAAGCCAACTTTTTCACTCTCCACTTTCACTTTCATCAAGAGGCTTTTGAGTTCTTCTTCACTTTCTGCCATAAGGGTGGTGTCATCTGCATATCTGAGGTTATTGATATTTCTCCCAGCAATCTTGATTCTAGCTTGAGTTTCTTCCAGTCCAGCATTTCTCATGATGTACTCTGCATAGAAGTTAAATAAGCAGGGTGACAATATACAGCCTTGACGTACTCCTTTTCCTATTTGGAACCAGTCTGCTGTTCATGTCCAGTTCTAACTGTTGCTTCCTGACCTGCATACAGATTTCTCAAGAGGCAGGTCAGGCGGTCTGGTATTCCCATCTCTTTCAGAATTTCCCACAGTTGATTGTGATCCACACAGTCAAAGGCATTGGCATAGTCAATAAAGCAGAAATAGATGTTTTTCTGGAACTCTCTTGCTTTTTCCAAGATCCAGCAGATTTTGGCAATTTGATTTCTGGCTCCTCTGCCTTTTCTAAAACCAGCTTGAACATCAGGAAGTTCACGGTTCACAAATTGCTGAAGCCTGGCTTGGAAAATTTTGAGCATTACTTTACTAGCGTGTGAGATGAGTGCAATTGTGCAGTAGTTTGAGCATTCTTTGGCATTGCCTTTCTTTGAGATTAGAATGAAAACTGAACTTTTCCAGTCCTGTGACCACTGCTGAGTTTTCCAAATTTGCTCTCATATTGAGTGCAGCACTTTCACAGCATCATCTTTCAGGATTTGAAATAGCTCAACTGGAATTCCATCACCTCCACTAGCTTTGTTCGTAGTGATGCTTTCTAAGGCCCACTTGACTTCACATTCCAGGATGTCTGGCTCTAGGTCAGTGATGACACCATCATGATTATCTGGGTCGTGAAGATCTTTTTTGTACAGTTCTTCTGTGTATTCCTGCCACCTCTTCTTGATATCTTCTGCTTCTATTAGGTCCATACCATTTCTGTCCTTTATCGAGCCTGTCTTTGCATGAAATGTTCCCTTGGTATCTCTAATTTTCTTGAAGAGATCTCTAGTCTTTCCCATTCTGTTGTTTTCCTCTATTTCTTTGCATTGATTGCTGAGGAAGGCTTTCTTATCTCTTCTTGCTATTCTTTGGAACCCTGCATTCAGATGCTTGTATCTTTCCTTTTCTCCTTTGCTTTTCGCTTCTCTTCTTTTCACTACAACCTAAACAAGTAATTAAAAAAATTTAAAAGACTATATCAAGTGCTGACAAGAAGGCAAAGCATAGACCCTTCATATATTTCTAAGGGAAATGCTAAAAAGTACACCCCTTTGGAAAACAGTTTGATAGATACTTTAAAAATAAATATACATTTATACAACCCACTAATTTCACTCTTAGATATGTACTCAAGAGAAATGAACATTAATTCTCACATAAAGACTCATTCAAATGTTTAGAACAGCTTTATTTATTGTCACCAAAAACTGGGATCTGGTAAAATGCTCACCAGTTAGATAAAGAAGGTACACTGCAATGGAATCTCACTCGGCGGTAAAACAATCTACTGATACATGCAACATCCTGAATGAATCTAAGACACATTATGCTAGGTAAAATGATCCAGACATGAGGGGTGACAAGAATATTCTGCTTCCATATATATATTTTATTTAGATGACCTTTTGGAAAAGACAAAACTGTAGGCACAGAATTTAGATAAGTGGTTGCCATGGACTGGGAATATGAACAAGTAATTGATTGTAAATGAGTATGGGAAAACTTATTAAGACAATGGAAATATTTTATGTTTTTTTAGTGCAGTTATTATACAACTCTGTACAATTATTAACGTCATTGACATATACATTAAAATATGTGCTAAATGAAACTTGTCACATTTTTATTATTTTTTCTTTTGGAGGGAAAAAGTTTGTATTAAGAAGTGTTTGTGGGTGGGATAGGGTGGGAGGTGGGATGGCTGCTCAAGAGTGAGGGGACATATGTATACCTATGGCTGATCCACGTTGGGGCTTCCCTGGCTGATCCATGTTGATGTATGAGAGAAACCAATACAATATTTTAATCATTATTCAATTAGAAATACATTTAAAGAAAAAAAAAGAAGTGTTTTTGGGCAGCCCAGATGTTAGGAGCTGGGAAAATCTCCCCATCTCTTCTGATCCTCTGAGAAATCCACATTTCAGTTGTCAAGAGCCTAGTCATGGTCAAATGATGCATTAACTTTAGTCACAAAAATCTAGTATCGCAAAGAAATTGTTACGGCCTAAAATTTAACAACAAAGGATTAATTTTCCTCAACCTAGCCTTAAGTATTTTTAGATTACAGGGAGAAAGTGTTTTCTCTAGCAGGATTATATAACTGCACTGTTATCTTCCTTATGCCTTTTCATCAGGGAAATCTAGAACAAAATGATCTCCTTGGGGATTGTATGTTTCCTAAAGCTCTAAAGAATAATCAGCACAGGGTGCTATCCTCCCATTTTGCTAACACAGCCCACAGAACTTTACCCTCTCCTGGTTTGGCTTTGTCACTGCTGACTTCTCAGTCACGATTGGCTTCTTAATCAGGCCTGGCTTAATCCATTCAGCCAGTTCCACGGACTGTCTGTGATTTGCAAACGCACCTTTAGTTATTAATTTATTTTCCAGTTATATAAACATCCAAGGCTCACAGAGTCTAGCTCATGTAAGTGAGAAGGCCAGGAATTGTAATTTTTAAAATCTTTTCATTTTCTTTTTTCACACCCTTAACTCATTTCTCCCACCCTGCAACTCTACCTCTGGCACGCACCAATCTGTTCTTTGTATCTGAGCTCGGTTTGTTTGTTTGCATTTTGGATTCCACATATAAAAGAGACCATGGGGAATTTATCTGTCTCTGTCTGATATGTTTCACATAGCATAATGTCCTAGAGGACCATGCATGTTGTTACAAGTGGGAAGATTTTATTCTTTTTTAAAGCTAAATATTATTCCATTGTGTGTGTGTATATATATCAAAATTTTCTTATGTTTTTCTTCTTTTAGCCACACCAGGCAGCTTGTGGGATCTCAGTTTCCCAACCAGGGATTGAACCTGGACTACAGCAGTGAAACCTTGGAATCCTAACCACTGTATTACAAGGGAACTCTCAATATACATTAAAATTTCTTTATCCAATTACCCATCAATGGTCACTTAAGCTGTTTCTATGTCTTGTCTTGAAAGAGGAGAGTGAAAAACTCACTTAAAACTCAACATTCAAAAAGCTAAGATCATGGCATCCAGTCAGTTCAGTTCAGTCACTCAGTCGAGTCCAGCTCTTTGTGAACCCATGAATTGCAGCACACCAGGCCTCCCTGTCTATCACCAACTCACGGAGTTTAATCAAACTCATGTCCATTGAGTCAGTGATGCCATCCAACCATCTCATTCTCTGTCATCCCCTTCTCCTCCCACCTTCAATCTTTCCCAAAATCAGGGTCTTTTCAAATGAGTCAGTTCTTCACATTAGGTGGCCAAAGTACTGGAGTTTCAGCTTCAACATCAGTCTTTCCAGTTAACACTCAGGACTGATCTCCTTTAGGATGGACTGGTTGGATATCCTTGCATTCCAAGGGACTCTCACGAGTCTTTTCCAACACCACAGTTTAAAAGCATCAATTCTTCGGTGCTCAGCTTTTTTTTTTTTAACTTTACAATATTGTTTTGGTTTTGCCATATACCAACATGAATCCACCACAGGTATACATGTGTTCCCCATCCTGAACCCTCCTCCCTCCTCCCTCCCCATACCATCCCTCTGGGTCGTCCCAGTGCACTAGCCCCAAGCATCAGTATTGTGCATCGAACCTGGACTGGCAACTCGTTTCATATATGATATTATACATGTTTCAATGTCATTCTCCCAAATCATCCCACCCTCTCCCTCTCCCACAGAGTCCAAAAGACTGTTCTATACATCAGTGTTTCTTTTGCTGTCTCGTATACAGGGTTATTGTTACCATCTTTCTAAATTCCATATATATGCATTAGTATACTGTATTGGTGTTTTTCTTTCTGGCTTACTTCACTCTGTATAATAGGCTCCAGTTTCATCCATCTCATTAGAACTGATTCAAATGTATCATTTTTAATGGCTGAGAAATACTCCATTCTGTATATGTACCACAGCTTTCTTATCCATTCATCTGCTGATGGACATATAGGTTGCTTCCGTGTCCTGGCTATTATAAACAGTGCTGCGATGAACATTGGAGTACACGTGTCTCTTTCCCTTCTGGTTTCCTCGGTGTGTATGCCCAGCAGTGGGATTGCTGGATCATAAGGCAGTTCTATTTCCATTCTTTTAAGGAATCTCCACACTGTTCTCCATAGTGGCTGTACTAGTTTGCATTCCCACCAACAGTGTAAGAGGGTTCCCTTTTCTCCACACCCTCTCCAACATTTATTGCTTGTAGACTTTTGGATCGCAGCCATTCTGACTGGTGTGAAATGGTACCTCATAGTGGTTTTGATTTACATTTCTCTGATAATGAGTGATGTTGAGCATCTTTTCATATGTTTGTTAGCCATCTGTATGTCTTCTTTGGAGAAATGTCTATTTAGTTCTTTGGCCCATTTTTTGATTGGGTCATTTATTTTTCTGGAATTGAGCTGTAGGAGTTGCTTGTATATTTTTGAGATTAGTTGTCAGTTGCTTCATTTGCTATTATTTTCTCCCATTCTGAAGGCTGTCTTATCACCTTGCTAATAGTTTCCTTTGATGTGCAGAAGCTTTTAAGTTTAATTAGGTCCCATTTGTTTATTTTTGCTTTTATTTCCAATATTCTGGGGATCCTGCTGTGATGTATGTCGGAGAGTGTTTTGCCTATGTTCTCCTCTAGGAGTTTTATAGTTTCTGGTCTTACGTTTAGATCTTTAATCCATTTTGAGTTTGTTTTTGTGTATGGTGTTAGAAAGTGTTCTAGTTTCATTCTTTTACAAGTGGTTGACCAGTTTTCCCAGCACCACTTGTTAAAGAGATTGTCTTTAATCCATTGTATATTTTTGCCTCCTTTGTCAAAGATAAGGTGTCCATATGTGCGTGGATTTATCTATAGGCTTTCTATTTTGTTCCATCGATCTATATTTCTGTCTTTGTGCCAGTACCATACTGTCTTGATGACTGTGGCTTTGTAGTAGAGCCTGACGTCAGGCAGGTTGATTCCTTCAGTTCCATTCTTCTTTCTCAAGATCGCTTTGGCTATTCGAGGTTTTTTGTATTTCCATACAAATTGTGAAATTATTTGTTCTAGCTCTGTGACGAATACCGTTGGTAGCTTGATAGGGATTGCATTGAATCTAAAAATTGCTTTGGGTAGTACACTCATTTTCACTATATTGATTCTTTCAATCCATGAACATGGTATATTTCTCCATCTATTAGTGTCCTCTTTGATTTCTTTCACCAGTGTTTTATAGTTTTCCATATATAGGTCTTTAGTTTCTTTAGGTAGATATATTCCTAAGTATTTTATTCTTTTCATTGCAATGGTGAATGGAATTGTTTCCTTAATTTCTCTTTCTATTTTGTCATTATTAGTGTATAGGAATGCAAGGGATTTCTGTGTGTTGATTTTATATCCTGCGACTTTACTATATTCATTGATTAGTTCTAGTAATTTTCTAATGGAGTCTTTAGGGTTTTCTATGTAGAGGATCATGTCATCTGCAAACAGTGAGAGTTTTACTTCTTCTTTTCCAATTTGGATTCCTTTTATTTCTTTTTCTGCTCTGATTGCTGTGGCCAAAACTTCCAAAACTATGTTGAATAGTAATGGTGAAAGTGGGCACCCTTGTCTTGTTCCTGACTTTAGAGGATATGCTTTCAATTTTTCACCATCGAGGATAATGTTTGCTGTGGGTTTGTCATATATAGCTTTTATTATGTTGAGGTATGTTCCTTCTATTCCTGCTTTCTGGAGAGTTTTTATCATAAATGGATGTTGAATTTTGTCAAAGGCTTTCTCTGCATCTATTGAGATAATCATATGGTTTTTATTTTTCAATTTGTTAATGTGGTGTGTTACATTGATTGATTTGCGGATATTGAAGAATCCTTGCATCCCTGGGATAAAGCCCACTTGGTCATGGTGTATGATCTTTTTAATGTGTTGTTGGATTCTGATTGCTAGAATTTTGTTAAGGATTTTTGCATCTATGTTCATCAGTGATATTGGCCTGTAGTTTTCTTTTTTTGTGGGATCTTTGTCAGGTTTTGGTATTAGGGTGATGGTGGCCTCATAGAAAGAGTTTGGAAGTTTACCTTCCTCTGCAATTTTCTGGATTGAGTTTGAGTAGGATAGGTGTTAGCTCTTCTCTAAATTTTTGGTAGAATTCATCTGTGAAGCCATCTGGACCTGGGCTTTTGTTTGCTGGAAGATTTCTGACTCCAGTTTCAATGTCTGTGCTTGTGATGGGTCTGTTAAGATTTTCTATTTCTTCCTGGTCTAGTTTTGGAAAGTTGTACTTTTCTAAGAATTTGTCCATTTCTTCCACGTTGTCCATTTTATTGCCATATAATTGTTGATAGTAGTCTCTCATGGTCCTTTGTATTTCTGTGTTGTCTGTTGTGATCTCTCCAGTTTCCTTTTTAATTTTATTGATTTGATTTTTATCCCTTTGTTTCTTGATGAGTCTGGCTAATGGTTTGTCAATTTTATTTATCCTTTCAAAGAACCAGCTTTTGGCTTTGTTGATTTTTGCTATGGTCTCTTTTGTTTCTTTTGCATTTATTTCTGCCCTAATTTTTAAGATTTCTTTCCTTCTACTAACCCTGGGGTTCTTCATTTCTTCCTTTTCTAGTTGCTTTAGGTATAGAGTTAGGTTATTTATTTGACTTTTTTCTTGTTTCTTGAGGTATGCCTGTATTGCTATGAACTTTCCCCTTAGCACTGCTTTTACAGTGTCCCACAGGTTTTGGGTTGTTGTGTTTTCATTTTCATTCGTTTCTATGCAAATTTTGATTTCTTTTTTTATATCTTCTGTGATTTGTTGGTTATTCAGCAGCGTGTTGTTCAGCCTCCATATGTTGGAATTTTTAATAGTTTTTCTCCTGTAATTGAGATCTAATCTTACTGCATTGTGGTCAGAAAAGATGCTTGGAATGATTTCAGGTTTTTTGAATTTACCAAGGCTAGATTTATGGCCCAGGATGTGATCCATCCTGGAGAAGGTTCCATGTGCGCTTGAGAAAAAGATGAAATTCATTGTTTTGGGATGAAATGTCCTATAGATATGAATTAGGTCTAACTGGTCTATTGTATCATTTAAAGTTTGTGTTTCCTTGTTAATTTTCTGTTTAGTTGATCTATCCATAGGTGTGAGTGGGGTATTAAAGTCTCCCACTATTATTGTGTTATTGTTAGTTTCTCCTTTCATACTTGTTAGCATTTGTCTTACATATTGCGGTGCTCCTATGTTGGGTTCAAATATATTTATAATTGTTATATCTTCTTGGATTGATCCTTTGATCATTATGTAGTGACCTTCTTTGTCTCTTTTCGCAGCCTTTGTTTTAAAGTCTATTTTATCTGATATGAGTATTGCTACTCCTGCCTTCTTTTGGTCCCTATTTGCATGGAAAATCTTTTTCCAGCCCTTCACTTTCCGTCTGTATGTGTCCCCTGTTTTGAGGTGGGTCTCTTGTAGACAACATATGTAGGGATCTTGTTTTTGTATCCATTCAGCCAGTCTTTGTCTTTTGGTTGGGGCATTCAACCCATTTACGTTTAAGGTAATTATGATAAGTATGATCCCGTTGCCATTTGCTTTATTGTTTTGGGTTTGAATTTATACACCCTTTTTGTGTTTCCTGTCTAGAGAATATCCTTTAGTATTTGTTGGAGAGCTGATTTGGTGGTGCTGAATTCTCTCAGCTTTTGCTTGTCTGTAAAGCTTTTGATTTCTCCTTCAGATTTGAATGAGATCCTTGCTGGGTACAATAATCTGGGCTGTAGGTTATTTTCTTTCATCACTTTAAGTGTGTCTTGCCATTCCCTCCCGGTTTGAAGAGTTTCTTTTGAAAGATCAGCTGTTATCCTTATGGGAATTCCCTTGTGTGTTATTTGTTGTTTTTCCCTTGCTGCTTTTAATATTTGTTCTTTGTGTTTGATCTGTGTTAATTTGATTAATATGTGTCTTGGGGTGTTTCGCCTTGGGTTTATCCTGTTTGGGACTCTCTGGGTTTCTTGGACTTGGGTGATTATTTCCTTCTCCATTTTAGGGAAGTTTTCAACTATTATCTCCTCAAGTATTTTCTCATGGTCTTTCTTTTTGTCTTCTTCTTCTGGGACTCCTATGATTCGAATGCTGTAGCATTTAATATTGTCCTGGAGGTCTCTGAGATTGTCCTCATTTCTTTTAACTCGTTTTTCTTTTTTCCTCTCTGATTCATTTATGTATACCATTCTATCTTCTAATTCACTAATCCTATCTTCTGCCTCTGTTATTCTACTATTTGTTGCCTCCAGAGTGTTTTTGATCTCATTTATTGCATTATTCATTATATATTGACTCTTTTTTATTTCTTCTAGGTCCTTGTTAAACCATTCTTGCATCTTCTCAATCCTTGTCTCCAGGCTATTTATCTGTGATTCCATTTTGATTTCAAGATTTTGGATCAATTTCACTATCATTATTCGGAATTCTTTATCAGGTAGATTCCCTATCTCTTCCTCTTTTTTTTTGGTTTGGTGGGCATTTATCCTGTTCCTTTACCTGCTGGGTATTCCTCTGTCTCTTCATTCTTGTTTAAATTGCTGAGTTTGGGGTGTCCTTTCTGTATTCTGGCAGTTTGTGGAGTTCTCTTTATTGTGGCGTTTCCTCACTGTGTGTGGGTTTGTACAGGTGGCTTGTCAAGGTTTCTTAGTTAGGGAAGCTTGTGTCGGTGTTCTGGTGGGTGGAGCTGTATTTCTTCTCTCTGGAGTGCAATGAAGTGTCCAGTAATGAGTTATGAGATGTCTATGGTTTTGGAGTGACTTTGGGCAGCATGTATATTGGAGCTCAGGGCTGTGTTCCTTTGTTGCTGGAGAATTTGCTTGGTATGTCTTTCCCTGGAACTTGTTGGCCCTTGTGTGGTGCTTGGTTTCAGTGTAGGTATGGAGGCGTTTGATGAGCTCCTGTCAATTAATGTTCCCTGGAGTCAGGAGTTCCCTGGAGGCAGGGTTTGGACTTAAGCCTCCTGCTTCCAGTTATCGGTCTTATTTTTACAGTAGTCCCAAAACTTTTCCTTCTATACAGCACCATTGATAAAACATCTAGGGTAAAGATGAAAAGTTTCTCCAGTGTGAGGGTCACCCAGAGAGGTTCACAGCATTACATGGAGAAGAGAAGAGAGAGGAAGGAGTTAGAGGTGACCCAAATGAGATGAGGTGGAATCAATAGAGGAGAGAGTGGGCTAGCCAGTAATCACTTCTTTATGTGCACTCCACAACTGGACCGCTCAGAGATGTTCACGGAGTTATACAGAGAAGAGAAGAGGGAGGAAGGAGACAGAGGTGGCCTGGAGGATAAAAGGAAGGAGTGAAAAGGAGAGAGACAGATCCAGCCAGTAATCAGTTCCCTAAGTGTTCTCCACCGTCTGGAACACACAGAAATTCACAGAGTTGGGTAGAGTAGAGAGGCATTAGGGAGTAGACATAGGCGACCTGGTGGAGAAAAAGGAGAGTCCAAAGGGAGAGACAGCAGTCAAGCCAGTAATCTCATGCTATAGTAAAAAATGGGTACTGAAGATTGGGTTCTTAAAGGTACAAAATTGGTAACAAATATCTAGAAGCAAAAATTAAAAATCTACAGTAGAGTTTGGAATTTCAAAAATACAATGTTAAAGAAAAGAAGAAGGAAAAAAAAGTGAGAAAAAAAAGTCACAAAAATTATAAAGAAAATATAGGTACAAAATTGATAACAAATACCTAAAAACTAAAATTAAAAATCTAGAGTAGAGTTTGGAGTTTCAGAAATACAATGTTAAAGAAAAGAAGAAAAAAAAAAAAAGAAAGAAAAAAAGAAAGAGGAAAGAAAAACAAGGTCACAAAAATTATAAAAAATACATATATAAAGTTTGTTTTTTAAAAAAATAAGGTCTTTTTTTTTTGTAATAGTAGGTTATAAAAGTGAAAATTAAAGGAGTATTAGAGGACTTAAAATTTTTTTAAATTTAAAAAAAAAAAAGAAAGAAAGAATGGTCGTAAAAATATATCTAGGACTTTCTCTGGTGTTGTGGGTATTGTGGGGTCAGTTCATTTTCGGCTAGTTCCTTGGTCCAGCTTATATTTTTCAAGATCTATAGGCCCTTTCCTATGAAGTCGGTAGTAACCACAGGGTTTTAATCTATTGCCTGTAGGTTCCACGGCAGTTCCCTCTGTTATAGCTTCTTCTGTTTGCTGGTCTCTTCAGTGTCTGGTTTCCGCCCTGACACAAAGGGGACGGTGGTGGACACTTTTTTTTTTTTTTTTAGGCTCACTTGTTCAGTCGCGCTGTGGGGAGGGAGGGACGCTGCAAACAAATAACACTGGCGTGCGCTCGCAGTGCCTCAGCCACACTGGGCCTGCTCCCGCTCATGGCGTGTGTAGCCTCCCTGCCCACACTGCTCAGGCTCTAGGTTGCTCTGTCAGGAACCATCCGCGGCCAGCCCTGGGCTGCTTGCACCTCTGAGGTCTAAGCTGCTCAGGTTCAGGCACTTGGGTAGTCCTCAGAGGTGCAGACTTGGTTGGGCCTGCGTTTTGTGCCCTTCCTAGGTCCAAACAGCTCAGGTGATAAGGTGTTTGGCGAGCACGGTTGCTGCGACTTATCGCCTCCCTGCCACTCAGTTATCTGGGTGTACAACCGGCACACCGTCTCAGGCGGATGTTTACCGTCCAGAACCCCAAGAAGTCTTAGTTAGCAAAGAAGCCTGCTTACAGTTTTGTAGATAATGTCTCTCTGGGGCTGCGATTGCCCCCTTCCGGCTCTGGCTGCTTGTCACCGGAAGGGAATGGTCTGCAGCCGGCTATCTCTGTTCAGGTCTTTGTTTTGTGCGCGGGCCTGGCAGTGTCTTAGGTTAGGGCTGGCTTTTCGCGTGGTAGATATCCCACAGTCTGGTTTGCTAGCCCAAATTAGGTCGCTCAGATAGCCCTCGGGGCACTCAGGCCAGATCCTTACTCTAAGCGATGCAGCCCGCGCCGCGCCTCCCTGCCCAGCCCCCGCTTGCTAGTGGCGGGTGCAGGCTTCTGTGCTGCTTCTCCGCTGGGGGAATTACCGTAGGGCTCGTAATCTGTGGGTTTTAATTGTTTATTTATTTTTCCTCCCTGTTATGTTGCCCTCTGTGCTTCCAAGGCTCATCACAGACTCGGCAGTGAAAATGTTTCCTGGTGTTTGGAAACTTCTCTCTTTTTAAGACTTCCTTCCCAGGATGGAGCTCCGTCCCTCCCTCTTTTGTCTCTTTTTTTGTCTTTTATATTTTTTCCTACCTCCTTTCAAAGACAATGGGTTGCTTTTCTGGGTGCCTGGTGTCCTCTGCTGGCATTCGGAAGTTGTTTTGTGGAATTTACTCGGCGTTTAAATGTTCTTTTGATGAATTTGTGGGGGAGAAAGTGTTCTCCCCATCCTATTCCTCCACCATCTTAGGTCCTCCCTCAGCTTTCTTTATAGTTGAACTCTCACATCCATACATGAATACACGAAAAACCATAGCCTTGACTAGATGGACTTTTATTGGCAAAGTAATGTCTCTGCTTTTTAATATACTGTCTAGGTTGATCATAACTTTCTTTCCAAGGAGTAAGCCTCTTTTAATTTCATGGCTGAAGTCACCACCTGCAGAGATTTTGGAGCCCCCAAAAATAAAGTCTGTCACTGTTTCCACTGTTTCCCCATCTACTTCCCATGAAGTGATGGGACTGGATGCCATGATCTTTGTTTTCTGAATGTTGAGCTTTAAGCCAACTTGTTCACTCTCCTCTTTCACTTTCATCAAGAGGTTCTTTAGTTCTTCTTCACTTTCTACCATAAGGGTGGTGTCATCTGCATGTCTGAGGTTATTGATATTTGTCCCGGCAATCTTGATTCCAGCTTATGCTTCCTCCAGCCCAGCATGTCTCATGATGTACTCTGCATATAAGTTAAATAAGCAGGGTGACAATATACAGCCTTGACGTACTCCTTTTCCTATTTGGAACAAGTCTGTTGTTCCATGGCCAGTTCTAACTGTTGCTTCCTGACCTGCACACAGATTTCTCAAGAGGCAGATCAGGTGGTCTGGTATTCCCATCTCTTAAAGAATTTTCCACAGTTTATTGTGATCCACATAGTCAAAGGCTTTGGCATAGTCAATAAAGCAGAAATAGATATTTTTCTAGAATTCTCTTTCTTTTTTGATGATCCATCGGATATTGGCAATATGATCCTCTGCCTTTTCTAAAACCATCTTGAACGTCTAGAAGTTCACAGTTCACATATTGTTGAAGACTGGTTTGGAGAATTTTGAACATTACTAGTGTGTGAGATGGAGAAGGCAATGGCACCCCACTCCAGTCCTCTAGCCTGAAAAATCCCATGGACCGAGGAGCCTGGTAGGCTGCAGTCCGTGGGGTCGCTAAGAGTCGGATACGACTGAGCGACTTCACTTTCACTTTTCACTTTTCACTTTCATGCCTTGGAGAAGGAAATGGCAATTCACTCCAGTGTTCTTGCCTGGAGAATCCCAGGGACGGGGGAGCCTGATGGGCTGCCCTCTATGGGGTCACACAGAGTCGGACATGACTGAAGCAACTTAGCAGCAGCAGCAGCATGTGAGATGAGTGCAATTGTGTGGTAGTTTGAGCATTCTTTGGCATTGCCTTTCTTTGGGATTGAAATCAAAACTTACCTTTTCCAGTCCTGTGGCCACTGCTGAGTTTTCCAAATTTGTTGGCATATTGGGTGCAGCACTTTCATAGCATCATCTTTTAGGATTTGAAATAGCTCAACTGGAATCACTTCATGGCAAACAGATGGGGAAACAATGGAAAGAGTGACAGATTTTATTTTCTTGGGCTCCAAAATTACTGTGGATGGTGACTGTAGCCATGAAATTAAAAGACATTTGCTCCTTGGAAGAAAAGCTATGACAAACCTAAACAGCATATTGAAAAGCAGGGACATTACTTTGTCAATGTCTCTAGGTCTATTTAGTCAAAGCTATGGTTTTTCTAGTTGTCATGTATGGATGTAAGAGTTGTACCATAAAGAAAGCTGAGTGCCAAAGAATTGATATTTTTGAACTGTGTTGTTGGAGAAGACTCTTGAGAGTCCCTTGGACTGCAAGGAGATCAAACCAATCAATCCTAAAGGAAATCAATCCTGAATATTGTTTGGAAGGACTGATGCTGAAGCTGAAGCTCCAATACTTTAGTAACCTGATGCAAAGAACTGACTCATTGGGAAAGACCCTGTTGCTGGGAAAGATTGAAGGCAGGAGGAGAGGGGGACGACAGAGGATGAGATGTTTTGGATGACACCATCAACTCAATGGACATGAGTTTGAACAAGCTTCAGGAGTTGGTGATGGATAAGGAAGCCTGGTGTGCTGCAGTCCACGGGGTTGCAAAGAGTCAGACATGACTGAGTGACTGAAGTGAACTGAACTGAATGTCTTTTCTACTGTAAATAATGCTGCAATAAACATGAGAGTGCTTTTGAAAGGAATTGAAAACAATTTTCTTTTTTATTTGCCTGCAGCCTTTATAATTCAGGAAAAGTTGTAGGTATTCCTTCGTTGAGAGGATGTGCTTGCTTAGTGTTTTAGTCATTTGATAGAAGCAAAACATTCTCCAGAGTTTTAACAGGAGCATGAATTTTGAGGGAGGAGGAAAGTTGTGCATTTTCTTATCTAAGATATACAAGTTGTACACAATCCTTGCTTAATAATTAATATTTATTGCTGCCAAATACCTGAATGATGCATCAAAAGATAATAAAGGTAACATTCAGAACAAATTTTTATTTTAACATCATTAAGGATAATAATGCTAATTAATAATACATCTCAAAAATTAGATTAGTGTTTATAATAATACAAATAATCAATCACCATGGGAGGATACCTATAAACCAAATCATCATTTTTAACTGAGTAAATAAATAAAACGTATTCTGTTTTTCCTATATGAACAGTACCACTGGATAATTCAAGGTAGATGAGAGGAACTTTCTCTTAACAGAACACTACAGTTGATAAATCAAGAGGAAATGATAGAATTAAAGTATCACTACTTAGAAATAGGTTATGAATCCAGAGATTAATCATCAATGGCTGTTAAGATCACAAAGAAAGTTAGACAATCAGACATTATGTGTTCTGAAGGAAGAAAGAAACGTATATTAAAAATAAACACACATACACAATCGGAAGATGATTCAAATGCTTTAGTCATGACAAGAGACAGAGGAGTATGTAAAACATAGCATGGAACGGCAGTCATCACTATCCAGGTTGTGGGAAATAATTTTCAGAACAAAGGTATTCCATTTCTTTGACAAATTAGTCATAATGGAAAAAAGGGAGTAAGAATGGTCTATAGATTGAGAAAGCCTTAAGAAGCATATCATTCATGTTCAATGTGAAAAGCTTATCTGGTTCATGCTTCAAACTATAAGTGAAATATGACATCTGTGAAAGAATAATGTAAAGAGTAGCTACTAAGTATTCTTAATAATGTCTGACAATTTTACTGAATTCATGATTATGAGAAGAGTCTTAGTCTTCTAAAGATGCATACCAAAATGTATAAGAAGTGAAGGAAAGAGTTAAGAGCTGGGACTACAGATAAAATAGGATTGGTCATCAGTCTGTAATTATTGAATCTGGACAACGGGTACAATGGAGGTTCATTAAAGTTTTGATTAAACTTTTAAGTTAATTTTCCATAATAAAAAAATTAAGGAGATACAGAAATAAATATAAATACAGAACACAAAAATAAAATGTATCTTGAGCTTATTTTAGGTGGCTCTAACAATCATATCACAATTTCAAACCTTAATGCAGTCAGTACTTCAAGGTACAAAGAGGCTTGATCTTTATTATTTTCTCCTTTAAGATATAAATTTCATTTGCCCTTTCTAATCTTGTAACTAATGAGCTCTTCAGTTATACTTCTCATTCAATATTTTAAAACTGGAGTTCCTTTCAAGATGACCCTTCAAAATGCCCTTTATCATCATCCATTTGTTTCTCAGCCTTACACTAGCATTGCTAGTATAGAGAATTAAACAGTCTTATACAACTGTTTGCAAAAATGTCTTATACAATTCATTGTAAAAATGTAAAAAGTGGATGGAAAGTTAACTCTATTTATCACAACAACTCTTCAAATTCCTTTATAAATTATTCCAAATGTTGTCTTCTTATTATGATAACATGTTCTATACTTTTGGCTCTGCTCACTGAAAGCAATACTAGTTTCTATGAATGAAGAGTCTACTGTACTTTCTTTTGTCCTTTCCTTAGTCAATAGCATTTCCATGAGAATACATATTTTTTTCCATCCCTTTATTCAGCAAGTATTAAGGACCTACTAAGGGTTCTGAGGAGGATATGAAAAGGAAGGCAATCATTGCTTTAAATTTGATCAGATAGCAGAATAGAAAAATATTTTTAAAACTAGGAAAGACAAGTAAGTTAATGATAATTCAGTCTGAAGTACATGTAAATTTATTAGTCCTAAAAGTTCTGGGTGAGGATGAAAGGAGAAAGTGAAAAAGCTGGCTTAAAACTCAACATTCAAAAAACTAAGATCATGGCATCCAGTCCTATCATGTCATGGCAAATAGATGGGGGGAAAAGTGGAAACAGTGACAGATTTTATTTTCTTGGGCTCTAAAATCACTGTGGATGGTGACTGCTGTCACAAAATTACAAGACACTTGATTCTTGGAAGGAAAGTTATGACAAACCTAAACAGCATATTAAAAAGCAGAGACATCACTTTGCCACCAAAGGTCCATATAGTCAAAGCAATGGTTTTTCCAGTCGTCATATATGAATGTGAGAGTTGAACCATAAAGAAACCTGAGTACCGAAGAATTGATGCTTTTAAATTGTGGTATTGGAGAAGACTCTTGAGAGTCCTTTGGACAGCAAAGAGATCAAACCAGTCAATCCTAAAGGAAATCAACCCTGACTATTCATTGGAAAGACTGATGCTAAAGCTGACACTCCAATACGTGGGCCACCTGATACAAAGAACTGACTTATTGTTGCTGAGAAAGATTGAGAGCAGGAGGAGAAGGGGGTGACAGAGGATGAGATAGCTGGATGGCATCACGGACTCAATGGATGTGAATTTGAGCAAAGTCAGGGATATAGTGAAGGACAGAGAAGCCCGGTGTGCTGCAATTCATGTTGTCACAAAGAGTCACATGTGACTGAACAACTGAACAACAAAGGTTCTGGACAATTTTTGGAAGAAAACCAGTCCTCCTTGGAGTTTTAAAATTAAATTATTTCAATTGGTGAAGATGAAGCAGAACAACTTTCAAAGTGAAACAGTACTAGATTTAAAAGATCAATAAAGTGTATGAATTAACTCTGGTTGTGCAAAAGTGCTGGATAAGCCTTATTGGAATGAAATAGAATGAAAAAGTCTTTACTGCATTGGATCCATTGGATTGATTGGATTGACTGGGTTGCTGGAGTTGAATTGATTATGTTTAATTAAAAAAGAGATGAGCCGTTTCTGGGTTGCCATTTCCTTCTTCAGGGGCTCTTCCTGACCCAGGGATCAAACCCTGGTCTCCTGCACTGCAGGTAGATTCTTTACTGACTGAGCTACCAGGAAAATCTTAATTAAAAAAGAGAAGAGCCATTTCTGGGAAATAATAACAGGATAGGTAGATACAAAAACAAGGAGCTTGAGTCTGACTGGTTAGATCATTGGAAAGAGCTGTGCTTTCTTAAACTATGATTCACACAATTAAAACTCTAATTCAAATTTAAATTAAACAAATAGTTATTGAACACATTCTAGCAGATACTATTCACTTTATAACTCTAACTAAGAAAAATATTATCTCAAAAATTATCCACTTTTTAGGATGAACTTGAAGAGGAATAGATTGAAGTGACAGAGTTCAACAAGAATGTCATTGAGTCTCTCTGGGATAAGAAAGATGTGATCAAGCAGTGAAAAGCAGACTGCCAGGATTTCAGGAACTTGACTCCCTTGGTTGAGAACCAAGTACAGCTAAATTTATATCAAATTCTGTTGGACTTCTCAGGTGGCACAGTGGTAAAGAATACACCTGCCAATGCAGGAGACTCGAGTTCAATCTCTGGGTCGGGAAGATTCCCTACAGTAGGAAATGGCAACTCATTCCAAAATTCTCATCTGGAAAATTCCATGGGCAGAGGAGCCTGGCAGGCTACAGTCCACAGAGTCACAAAGACTCAGACATGACTAAGCGACTGAGCATGCATCAAGAAGTTATAGTAAATGTCTAATGCATTAATATTAATCTTTTGTCAGTTTGCTTGGTAAGTATTTTATACTTCACCCTTTATCATGAGCTATCAATAGTATAAAATAAAATAAATCACCCATGTTTTCCCTTACTGGTCAACAAGCAATATTACTCAGTAGAGAACATTTTTCAATAGTGTAGTGAGTTCCCAAATGGATCATATCCCAGAATGCCTAGACCATTGATTTTCCTGCTTCAGACACCCTTCCTATTTGCATCCATTAATCTACAAAGGGTACTGAAGCCTTCAAAGAAAAGAACTCAACATAGTTAGCATTTGTAGTTAAAGTATAAAGAAGAAGGAAGATCTAAGAGTCCTAACAAGGAGTGCTCTAAAGTTCCTGGGAGACAATTCATTTTGGAAGAAAAAGGCCTTAGGCATAGCAAGTTGGACTGAAGCCTATGTGAAGACATTTATAGTGCAGCCTGGTAGTTGTTACTGACCTTAACTCAAAACCAGCCATCCTTGGGTATATGTATTAGAAAAATCAGCACACAGGACCAAAAGAGTATTTGGCTAAGTTCTGCAATACTGTGGTGTCCAGCGTCTCTCCTTAGAATCAGTGGTGGGGACTGACTTCCTCGACTTTAAAATACTTAAAATCGAGGACGTTAAGGCAGGCACCCCTGTGGAGGAAAGAGAAAACAGCAACCAAAGGAGGCATCAAGCACTGATCCAGGGTTAAGGGACAATAAAGCCAACAGCAGTTTCAGGGAGCCTCAAGTATTTGCCAGATAATCTTGGGGATCTCCTCAAATTAAAAGTTAGGGAAGGAAACCTCCAATAGAAATCTGAGGGTGTATAGTTATGCATATCAACATCAAGGACTGTCAAAGAGCAAGGTTGATTGACACAGAGCTGTCAATAAAGGGAACACCTGGTAAATAAATTGCAGTTGTACCATAGAATCCTTCATCTCTGAGGGAAGACAAAGCCCTGGGCAGCAAAATCGCGGTTCTCCACCCCAGCAGGAGACAAACACCTTCCTCTCTGGTTGCTCCAGGACAAAGTACTACTTGCAGCCAAGGAGGTGCTCTATCACCCGGCCAGTTGAGAGTCCCAGAGGGTGGTTGCATGGAGCTGCTAGAGGTGTGTTCTAGGAACCAGGATGGAAACCTGAACCAAGGCATGGAGCAGTTCAAAGGTAAGATGGAGATTGAGAATGTGGAATAGGACCTAAGTCTGGTAAGCACAGGTCCATGCAAATAGCAGGTATCTCTCTTTAACTGGATAGGTTAATGCTCTGTGTGCTGATGTAACCTTTATGAGTGATATCCAAGACGGTGGCAGGGTGACTGCCCAACCATGTGTGCACGTTTTATAAGTGAGAGCATCATCAACACTTCAGAATGCTGAATATGAAAAAATCTGTTGCATTCACAATCTGTTCACATTATCCTAAGAAATTTCCATATTTCACTTGCTAATAAAAGAAAGAGTTCTAACTTTGTTTAAAAATAATTCCAAATCTTGTGCATTCTTACATAGTTGTGAAAAAATTTTTTATCACTGTCTGTTGGAACAGTCTAGATGATGGGGAAAATTTTAATTACTTTACTCAACACATATTTACTGAACATCTATTATACTCCAAGCACTGCTCTGGGTGCTGGGAATTCAGTAGTGAAGAAAAGAAACAAAAGTTTATGTTTTCTTGGGATAGGTCAGTAATGAACAATTATGGTCTATATGTTTTGGATAATGAATACTGCTAAATGAGAAAAACAAACCAGGAAAGTTGATGGGCTTTTCACTTTAAAGTGGGATTACCAGGCAAGGCCTTACAAATCTAAACCTGGGTCCAGATCTAATAAAAAATGTCAGGCCTTCTTCAAATGTTAAAAAATTATTTAATTTAAAAAGCTATTTTCAAGCAAACAAGCTCAAGTTTTTACTTTTGAGGAAAGATCTTATTAGAAAACGTTATACCAGTGCTGCATTTAATATCTTTCCTAAATCTTTGGTTGTTCTTATAATAATATCATATAAGGAAACTCAAAAGACATACTGGCAAATGTCCTCTAAGACTGAGTTTCCACAGTGAAGTAGAGAACACAGATATCACCTGGATATTTCTAACTGCTGCCATTCTTTGATTATAAAGATGCTTGTTTTATTTTTTTGCTTTTTTAAAAGATTTTTTTTGAGGTGGACCATTTTTAAAGTCTTTATTGAATTTGTTACAATATTGCTTCTGTTTTATGTGTTGGGTTTTTGGCCACTAAGCATGTGAGATCTTGGCTCCCTGACCAGGAATGGAACATGCATCCCCTGCATTGGAAGGCAAAGCCCTAACCACTTAACTGCCAGGGAAGTCCCTAAAGAAGCTTATTTTTATAAGACTGTCATGATTTATGTTTTTTTAAATTTTTAATCAAAGGATAATTGCTTTACAATATTGTGTTGGTTTCCGCCATATATGAACATGAATTGGCCATAAGTGTATGCATGTCCCCTCCCTCCTGAACCTTCTTCCCACCTCCCACTCCATCCCACCCCTCTAGGTTGTTATAGAGCACTGGATTTGAGCTCCCTGCATCATAAGGCAAATTTCCACAGGCTATCTAATTTTACACATGGTAATGTATATATTTCACTGCTACTCTCTCAATTTTAAAAAGTGATTTTCATTTGTTTTGTAGCCCAAATTTCTCTTGTAACTATTATTGTCTGCTGTTATCCCTGGAATCAGAAAAGACTGAGTTCACAGAATCATATAATATAGCTCTTTTCTCTGCTGAACTGCCCACTCCTTAAGGGCAGATGTTGTGTCTTATATTTGTCTTTATGTTCCCACACCTGGCCACCTCTTACATGTGGGAGCCATTAATCAGAATTTATCTATGAGTTAACTGTTTTAAATATTCTCCCCTTCTTCTAAAAGTAATGCATGTTCATTGTAGGCCTCCACAGAAAAACTTAAAGAAGGAAAATTGCCCACTAGTGACATTCAGCAGAGGAAGGCCCAGGACACCAGCTGTAGGTCAAATGCCAGGCGGAATCCCTCTGGAGCAGAGCAAGCACAAATATCTCCCATTCCAGCCTCCAGAAAAGAAAACTCAGCCAAAGAAAAGAAGAAAGAGAAGTCTGCCTGTTCCATTGCCTGTCCCTCCAGTTTATGCCTCAAGGTTCCCTGTAGCCTGCTCTCTGTGGACACAGCTCTATGCAGCCATCCACCCATCGTTGCAGACCAACCCCATCTTTGCAGGTCTCCTTTCCAAGCTGCAGCTGATTCAATGAGACCAAAGTGCCCCCTCCTGGGATTTCTCTGGTGGTCCCGTGGCTAGGACTCCATGCTCCCAGTACAGGGGCAGAGGTTCAATCCCTGACTAGGGAACTAGATCCCAAGTGCCATAACGAAGAGTTTGCATGCTGCCACAGCTAAAAGATCCTGCCTGCTGCAATGAAGATCAAAGATTCTATGTGCCACAGTTAAGACCCTCTGCAGCCAAATAAATTATTTTTTAAATACTATATTTAAACACACACACACACCAAAAAAAACAAAGTACCCACTTTGTCCAAGTCCATAAGTTAAGCCCCCAAGCCCTCCATCTCATTCCTTCCTCCCTGGGCATATCATTAAATATAAAATTATTCCTGTCTTCTATCTACTCACAGTACTCTCATCACACACAGACAGCCCTGCGCTTGCTCTCCCCTGGCCCAGCTTCCTGCCCATCTCTTCTCGTTCAGACATTGCTTAGACAAGGAACAGCATGGTAATAGACATACTCTTCTGTATCTTCTACCTTGACTGAGTGTTGTCTGGCCTCCTGAAACCTGAATCTCCCCTGAGGACAAGCCTCTCAACATATAGCCAATCATGCCAATCATACCATGTACCACAGAGACTAGAAAAGGAGTCTCACCTATTTAATTCTCCAGTGTCACTTTCAAACAATTACACTGTCCCACTTCCCATATATCTGTCTCTTTATTGCTGTCGCCCAACATTCACAGGTCTCTCAACCATTTATGAAAAATTGGATTACTAGACTCATGGTCTTCCTTTCCAATCCAAGGCTGCCACTATCCTGACTGAATCCAGTGCTCAGTATGAGGGGAATTCAGCCAGTATTCCAGCCTCTCATCTCCTTGACCATGTTATCTTTAATGACCTTCAGTTCTACTCCTTTGGTTTCATTACTTTCCCTATTCCCACAGATATGCTGTTGAAATGTGTCATAACTAGAAAATAAAACTGCTAATTCAGATGTCCCAGTCATTTATCCAATCGCCTATCCTTCCAGTGAGCTTGCCAATGACTCTCATAATTGATCTACACCATAAGTAGAGCCAGTCCAGAATTTCAACATTCTCTTTCAATATCTGGAACTCTTTTGTCCCATGCTCCTTTCATCCCTCCCATCTGGCAAAACCTCAGCCTAGAACTAATCCATCCTTCCCTAATCCTACACCCAATGAAGCACAAATATTGGACTGACCAAAAAATATTTACAGGAGACTGATGAGGCAAGTTTGTAGAGTACAGGTACAGGGTTATTCATAGGACAGTGGCATTACAGGAGAGAATGGGGAATAAATAAGCTTCAAAGCTTTTCCCAATGAATTTATTGGCTAAAGAATAAAATTAAAAAGGACTCATTCAGTCCCTCCACATTCATTACAGAATTTGGATAATTGTAACTAATACCAGCTAAAATTTCACTTTGCTCCATCCAAAACAGCTGATTAGGAAATTTTTAAAAGTGATTAGCCTGATTAAAGTTGAAGGCCAAAAAATTCTTTTCAGATAATTATAAAACCACTTTATGAGTAAAAACTGCTAAACATGAATAAGATAATGACCAAAAATACATTTATACAATTTTAAAGACATAACCTACTTCTCCCTTTCCTGCCCCTATCAGCAATGTATTAGAGGCACTTAAAAATAATAAAACTGCATTTTTAAAATTAATGTTCTAAGTCAACTTGTCACTAGAGCAGATAACACTTTCTCCCAATTAGGATAATGTAGCCTTGTTTTACTGCATTTAAAAAGAGTTTTAGAGATTCCACACTTCATTTGTTTTTCTTTTATGCAGGCTTGTTGTTGTTGTTCTGTCCCTAAGCCATGTCCAGCTCTTTGGGACCCCATGGACTGCAGCACACCAGGCTTCCCTGTCCTTCACTATCTCCCAGAGTCTGCTCAAACTCATGTTCATTGAGTTGGTGATGCAATCCAATCATCTAATTCTCTGTCATCCCCTTCTCTTTTCCTCAGTCTTTCCCAATATCAGGGTCTTTTCCAATGAGTCTACTCTTCATATCAGGTGGCCAAAGTATGGTAGGTTCAGCTTCAGCATCAATCCTTCCAATGAATATTCAGGGTTGATTTTCTTTAGGATTGATTGGTTTGATCTCTTTGCTGTCCAAGGGACTCTCAAGAGTCCATCACCACAATTCAAGAGCATCAATTATTTAGCACTCAGCCTTCATTATGGTCCAACTCTCACACCCATACATGACTACTGGAAAAACCATAGCTTTGACTATAGAGACCTTTGTCAGCAAAGTGATATCTCTGCTTTTTAATATGCTGTCTAGGTTTGTCATAGCTTTCCATCCAAGGAGCAAGCATCTTTTAATTTTGTGGCTGCAGTCACCATCCACAGTGATTTTGGAGCCAAAAAGAGTCAACCACAATGAATTTAGATTTTAAAAGTTAGGGAGAAGACTACTCATTTGAGTAAACCTAAACATTAGAAAATAAGTTAAAAATTCTTCAGTTTCATTGTTCTTAAGTGAAATTGTAATTCTAAAGTTAGGAAGCTGAAATTTGTTTTTACCCAGATGTAGAATAATGTCTTGTCAACAAGATATTTGCAACCACTGTTGTATGAAATCTTATCTGAAATACCCTGTTGGAAAAAAAACCTCTAGCTTTTCCAGTTTCTGAGCCATTCAAAAAAAATAAAAAATCCATCCATAGTACTTTTAATGTAACCAAAAACAGTATTCTTGATTTTATTCTCCAGCCTTGACTACTAAAGAAAATTGACTATTTCTACAAAAAAAAAAAAGAAAAGAAATCCCTTTCAAAGGATATAACTTATAATTATTAAAAATATTCAAGAGTATGCTCTGAGGAATACTTCTAACAGATGCTTCAAATGTATTTTGAACAATGAGTATCATTTAAATAAATATGTGTCATCCCAGTGAAGCTGCCTAAGGAAATAATACCCACCCAGAGGTCGAAGTTCTAATGTATTTATTAAAAGATGATATTGCTGGATAGTCACATTTTTTATTTGGTCAACAAATACTTACTGAGAACCTATTTTATTCCAGCACTGTGTGAGGTGCTAAGTACACAGTGGTAAACTGAGATAGTTTCTACACTCCTGGAGCTTACAGTGTAGTGGGGCAAACAGAGATAGGTCAGTAAGTAAAAAAATATAGAATATAAAAGGTATGTGCCACAAAGCGAAGGGACAGAATCAAGGGGTAGAAGACTTCAATGAAGTTGTCTCAAGGCAGATTGGTCAAGGAGGTCTTCTTAAAGGGGGTTCCATGTGAGCTGAGATCTAAAGGCTAAGATGGAGCCAGTCATTTGGTGAAGGGGAAGCTTAGTCCAGCCTGAGTAAAGACCCAAATGAAGGAAAGAGTGGTTGATTCCAAGGAACTGAGAAATCATGACTGTGGCTACAGTATAGACAGACAAGAGGACAGAGGAGAGATACGGGCCAGTGAAGCAGGGGTGGCCAGCAGTGCAGAGAGGACCTGCTGAGACCTGGTCTAGAAGTCACTGCCACCGTGATGCAGGCTAGTGAAAAACAAGGAATAGGCAAAACACTCTCCAACGTAAATCACATCAGGATCCTCTGTGACCCACCTCCCAGAATATTGGAAATAAAAGCAAAAATAGACAAATGGGACCTGATTAAACTTAAAAGCTTTTGCACAACAAAGGAAACTAGAACCAAGGTGAAAAGAGAGCTTTCAGAATGGGAGAAAATAATAGCAAATGAAGCAACTGACAAACAACTCATCTCAAAAATATACAAGCAACTCCTGCAGCTCAATTCCAGAAAAATAAACGACTCAATCAAAAAATGGGCCAAAGAACTAAACAGACATTTCTCCAAAGAAGACATACAGATGGCTAACAAACACATGAAAAGATGTTCAACATCACTCATTATCAGAGAAATGCAAATCAAAACCACTATGAGGTACCATTCCACACCAGTCAGAATGGCTGCTATCCAAAAGTCTACAAGCAATAAATGCTGGAGAGGGTGTGGAGAACAGGGAACCCTCTTACACTGTTGGTGGGAATGCAAACTAGTACAGCCACCACTATGGAGAACAGTGTGGAGATTCCTTAAAAAACTGGAAATAGAACTGCCTTATGACCCAGCAATCCCACTGCTGGGCATACACACCGAGGAAACCAGAATTGAAAGAGACACGTGTACCCCAGTGTTCATCACAGCACTGTTTATAATAGCTAGGACATGGAAGCAACCTCGATGTCCATCCGCAGACGAATGGATAAGAAATCTGTGGTACATATACACAATGGAATATTCAGTACAGTCCAGTTCAGTTGCTCAGTTGTGTCCGACTCTTTGCGACCCCATGAATCGCAGCACACCAGGCCTCCCTGTCCATCACCAACTCCGGGAGTTCACTCAGACTCATGTCCATCGAGTCAGTGATGCCATCCAGCCATCTTATCCTCTGGCGTCCCCTTCTCCTCCTGTCCCCAATCCCTCCCAGCATCACAGTCTTTTCCAATGAGTCAACTCTTCGCATGAGGTGGCCAAAGTACTGGAGTTTCAGCGTCAGCATCATTCCTTCCAAAGAAATCCCAGGGCTGATCTCCTTCAGAATGGACTGGTTGGATCTCCTTGCAGTCCAAGGGACTCTCAAGAGTCTTCTCCAACACCACAGTTCAAAAGCATCAATTCTTCAGTGCTCAGCCTTCTTCACAGTCCAACTCTCACATCCATACATGACCACAGGAAAAACCATAGCCTTGACTAGATGGACCTTTGTTGGCAAAGTAATGTCTCTGCTTTTGAATATGCTATCTAGGTTGGTCATAACTTTCCTTCCAAGGAGAAAGCATCTTTTAATTTTATGGCTGCAGTCACCATCTGCAGTGATTTTGGAGCCCCCAAAAATAAAGTCTGACACTGTTTCCACTGTTTCCCCATCTATTTCCCATGAAGTGATGGGAGCAGATGCCATGATCTTCGTTTTCTGAATGTTGAGCTTTAAGCCAACTTTTTCACTCTCTTCTTTCACCTGCATCAAGAGGCTCTTTAGTTCCTCTTCACTTTCTGCCGTAAGGGTGGTGTCATCTGCATATCTGAGGTTATTGACATTTCTCCAGGCAAATACTCAGCCATTAAAAAGAATACATTTGAATCAGTTCTAATGAGGTGGGTGAAACTGGAGCCTCTTACACAGAGTGAAGTAAGCCAGAAAGAAAAACACCAATACAGTATACTAACGCATATATGTGCAATTTAGAAAGATGGTAACGATAACCCTGTATGCGAGACAGCAAAAGAGACACAGATGTACAGAACAGTCTTTTGGACTCTGTGGGAGAAGGCAAGGATGGGATGATCTGAGAGAATAGCATTGAAACATGTGTATTATCATATGTGAAACAGATCACTAGTCTAGGTTCAATACATGAGACAGATGCTCAGGGCTGGTGCACTGGAATGACCCAGAAGGATGGGATGGGGAGGGAGGTGAGAAGGGGGTTCAGGATGGGGAACACATGTACACCCATGGCTGATTCATGTCAATGTATGGCAAAAACCATTACAATATTGTAATTAGCCTCCAATTAAAATAAATAAATTAAAAAAAATAAAAACAAGGACTATAAAATGGTCTGTGCACATTGATTAAAGATATGTAAAATGTTGTGCAGTGATAAAGAGATCACAGAAATATTCAAACCATTTGTGTTTGAAGATGAAATTTTGTAGAATTTTCTTTTGGAATTGGTTAACCAAATAATAATATGATTACGTTTAGTAAAGCAATGGTTTGCTGTAATGTACTTGAAAAGCTCTTTCTCTTAACTAGAGATTCACTTTAAAATCTTGGCTGCACTGATTTCTAGCTGTAGTAAATCCTGTTGGCATTTCACTTAGATTCTATCAATCCCTCATACCAGCACTGGGCGTCAAGCTCCCTGCCTCTGCATACTTTGCCGCTAACTGCTCACTATGGAAACCTTAGGATTGCCCTTGGACTTTGGAGCAACCTACAGATGAGAGCCGGAGGTACCCAGGAGTGTGTTGTCCTTCACAACTTATGCTGAGTAGAAACATCTAATTATTTTCCCTGGAAAGACAACTCTGTGATGTGCAATGAGTACTTCGGGGCCTCAGGGGCATTAAGCTGAGACCAGGACTTTACTGGAAAGCAAACCTTTGTTTGGCTTCTTCCCCTAGTTCTTTCCTGGATTCTCTTGGGGATATTCCAGTGCACCAACTGAACTCAAATTCTCAGTTCAAAATCTTTTAAGGAATAACTAGATATAACCATTTCTTAATTTATATATACAAGCTTTTACTTATTCACCTACACATTCTTTCACCTATCTAATTGAGCCCTTAACATGTAGCGTGCACTATACAGGGGAGTTAGTGTATAATGAAAAAATATATGTTAGTCTACCAATACATCTAAGGATAATACATCCTAATAAAGTTAAATATTTTATTAATCAAATAATTTATTTTTATATAATTAATCAAGTTAATTAAATAAAGTTATTTGTACTTGATTATAGCTTCCCTGGGAGAAGGAAATAGCAACCCACTCCAGTATTCTTGCTTGGAGAATCCTGTGGACAGAGGAGCCTGGAGAGTTGCTGTCCATGGGGTCGAACAGAGTTGGACATGACTGAAATGACTTAGCGTGTATGCATGCAATGGAGAAGGAAATGGCAACCCATTCCAGTATTCTTGCCTGAAGAATTTCAGGGACGGAGGAGCCTATGGGCTGCCATCTATGGGGTTGCACAGAGTCCAACATGACTAAAGCGACTTAGCAGCAGCAGCATAGCTTCCCTGGTGACTCAGATGGTCAAGAATCTGCCTGCAATGTGGAAGACCTGGGTTCGATCCCTGGGTTGGGAAGATCCTCTGGAGAAGGGCATGGCAACCCAGTCCAGTATTCTTGCCTGGAGAATCCCAGGGACAGGGGAACCTTGCAGGCTACAGTCCACAGGGTCACAAAGAGTCGGACACGACTGATTGACTAAGTACACGTGTATTTAATCAACTAACCAAATGAAGACGGTACAGCTAAAGATGTAATACTTCCAGAAATATCCATACTCTAAATTGTTCCTGAAATAGATGTATTTTGAACTAAAGCAAAATATATGTGGTATATTTAAAGCTTTTACAGACATAAAATCACTACCTAAGTTTAAAATAAAAATGGACCATGTGTGAGCATATATTACTCATAATTATCACGTGTTTTACAAGTAGCTATACTTAAAAGTACATTTATTACATTTGTCTCTGCATGTGGTTTGCAGAACACATTTCCCCACATTAGTTCTAGGTTAACTACAGTGTTACGTGAGCTGTTTCACCAGTGATGTGCCTGAACTATTACACATTTTCTTTGGAAAAATACTAAATGTGCAGGTAAGGGCAGTATTGTTATTTGATAAAGCAAGTAAGCAAACAAAACCCAACAGAAATAGGAAGAAAGTTGCTTTCACTCTTTGCTCAGTCCTAGCACAGTACTTGGAGAAGGCAATGGCACCCCACTCCAGTACTCTTGCCTGGAGAATCCCAGGGACGGGGGAGCCTGGTGGGCTGCTGTCTATGGGGTCACAGAGTCGGACATGACTGAAGTGACTTAGCAGCAGCACAGTACTGCATGACCTTCTCATGGGAATATCATTTCTTCTCCTGGCCCATGTCAGCCTGACACGTTTGTCCTTCTGATTCTACCACCCCACCTTCAACACAATCACCTCTTGTTCAGTATCTGTCGTTCCCACACAAGACTGCAGCAATACTTCACTTGAGCCCCTCAAATTCCAGTAATAGGAATAATCCTATTCCTATAATAAATCCCCCTCGACCAATGCCCTTTTGGAAAGAAACTCATTAAGAGACCTAATTTACCTGTGTCTTCCCTGGAGAGGATGGGTCACACATGATCCTTCTATTCTGAGATGAAGAGCCTAAAGTGCACAGCAGCAGCTGACAAGAATCCTGACAGGTGAGGATCACAGTGGTAAGTAATCTTCCTACTGCTAACTGCACACAGTTCACTGTCATTAACTCCATTTTTAATTAATTATATAATTTTTAAATGTGTTTTATGCAGCTTTTTCTTGTGACTACGTATTGAATGAGTGGGAGTCTCTTTCTCATGGGTTGTGTGTTGTATTTTAAAGTTAGGAAAATGAGACATGTGAACTCAAATAAATACATGAGCATCTTTCTGATAAAGTAGTCTCTGATTTTCCCAACCTGTTGGGAAATTCTCATTTTTTGAATGATCATAGGAATATATTTTGGTATGTATCCTGGTCAGTCCCCTAGAATATTTACCTCTGTAGTTGTTTGTGTTGCAGTGGGGCTTTTTGGGTGGCTCAGCGGTAAAGAATCCATCTGCCAATGCAGGAAATGCAGGAGATGCAGGTCAACCCCAGGGTCAGGAAGATCCCTTAGAGAAGGAAATGGCAAGCACTCCAGTATTCTTTCCTAGAAAATTCCATGGACAGAGGAGCCTGACAGGCTACAGTCCATGCGGTCAAAAAGAGCTGGACACAACTGAGCAACTGAGGGCACACACACACTGTTCCAATATAGGGGAAATCTTCTTCCTCACTAACTTCATAGGCCCTAAAAGCACTGCATCATAAAAATAATAGGCACCAGAAAAGTCTGCTGGAGTTATAAAAGGGATGTATGTTTTTTTTTTTTTTTATCAAAACAAAATGTTCTTTGCTCACTAGAATTTGATCTGGGTCTTATTTTTAAAGTTGGGTTGTGTGCTCAGTTGCT